>NC_136063.1:1578337495-1579653995 GCF_964261635.1 Lissotriton helveticus
GATATTGACAACTGCGAAGCCACAACATTTTTAATTAAAGTTTTCAATTTTGTTCCATCAGGCCTACATCGTTGGAACATTAAAATGACATACTGGCCATATGTTCGTATAAATAATGTGGACAACATTTCAGACTTACATTGGCTACACTCCATGTTGTGATCGGCTGCTTTTACTAGCTTATTAAAGGACACTGATTTACTGGCTGGCAAAGTTAAATATATAAATCTTTCCGAGTCTACACTAGTAGTACTTGATGCCCTACAGTTCTCGCAGTCATGCTGCCATTGATAAGAAAGGCCAAACAGGTGATCTACATCTACACCTTCATCTTGCAATACATCAAGCATATACATTAAAAACTCCTGACAATCTTGCTGAATATTTTGAGAGAATTGCGTTTGACCTGAACATTTGTCTAACAGATTTCGAATTTCAGACACACTTTCTATTTTTGTTCTATCAGTGCTACATTTCTCTAACACAGAATTCAACAAACTGCAAAATCTTTGATCCGAATTGAGCACAATCTCTTCTTTTAAAGTTTCTAGAGAAAAGACAACATTAACCACAACATTAGCATAGCAGTTGACACCAGAACTATTTTCAAATTGAAAACCAACAACATCTTCAACAGAATCCATTTTTTTCTGCTTATAATTTTGGGTTCATCGACTTTTCGTCTTTTTGCTACAACCTCCCTACTATTGGTCACATTTCTTCGTTTCCGGCCTACCACACGTTTCTCAAACAAAGGATATTGAGGCAAATGTGGTGCATACTCTCTTCTTAACCTATTGTATTCCTTAACACAATCTAGATCCGCACAAATGTTTGTGACATCACACTCAATCAAGTACAATCCCGATAAAGTTCTGACTCGTGACAATGCCACATATGCCATACCTTCCTTGAACGCAGAACTGCCAATATTCACCAATGCACTGTCTACACTTAAACCGTGCGATTTATGGATTGTCACCGCATATGCCAAGCAAACAGGAAACTGCTTACGGCGAACATATAAGTCTTTTACAAGCAAAAACCTAGCAGAGCAACGACCAATTAGCTGTACTTCCTCAATGCCATCAAATTTAATTTTTTTAAATTCAATTCCATCTCTATTTCTGTACTTCTCAAAATCAACAACATTACCCATTGATCCATTTACCAGACCTCTTTCAACATGTAAATTCCTTCTTAAAATTATACAGCAATTTAAGCACACATTCAGAGTCTTTTCAAAACCAGCAGTTTCAGATATAGTCTTCTCTAATGAATCCAATTTTGATTTCAAATTCTCAGACAAAATAATTGTTGCTCCCATATGCTCTATTCTGTCAATAGCTTCCAGTTTCACAATCTCTTGGTTTTCTAAATTCAACATTTTGTTGTTGAAGATGGCACATTCTGCAAGAGTTGGCATCAAACATATTCCAGATTTCTTCTCACTAATTTTCCGAAAAATATTCTCAGGCACAACGTCTTCTTCTGGATACAAATTTGATAGTAATCGTGCATGTAAAGCTTCTTTCCCATGCTCGGTCACTTTTCCGATTCTAACATCTTGTAGAATATTCTTATAATCTTCATCCTTCGCTTGACGCATATTTTCACGCAGTTGAGCATAATTGAAGTTTAACCATATATTAACGTTGCCAATGCTCCCTAGGCACTTCCTGGTATCTTCATGCGTGAGCATTTTGAACACAGGTTGTCCTTTCACTGGTGTCAGCTGCAGAAGATCACCGAAAACAATGATGTGTTTGCCACCAAATAACACATCATACTCTGTTTTGAGAACTTCTTGCATTCTCAAATGCACAAAGGCAAGCATGACATTGGAAACCATGCTTACTTCGTCAATGATAAGAAGTTTCATTTTCCTCAAGACTCTTGAAACTTCACAACAAGCATCTCCAGATAACTTGTGGTATTGTAATTTGTTATCATGCTCCACTGGCAGCATCAGTAGACGATGCAAAGTAATACCTTTAATGTTATGTGCTGCCAGTCCAGTTGGAGCGGTGACAACACAAGACAGCGATGACTCAGTCCTTTTCTGCAAATAACATGAAATTGCTTTAATGAGGAAACTTTTATCAGTTCCCGCTTCTCCACTCACGTACAGTCGGACAGGCTTCAACGACGTACATGAGCACTCTTTCTTCTCATGACTTAATCCAAGATCTATTTGGTTGGTAACTTCGTCATATATTTTCCTCTGCTCAACGTTGAGTTGTCTTTCCAAGTCTTCTAAGTTAACCGCATCCTCCTGAGCATGTGCCATGGCTCTTTCCACTTCAATCATGGCAGTGGCAGCTTCATTTTCGATAACTGGTCCTCCTAGTGGATCCTGACTCAATGAAACAGAACTCTGACTGTCCTGAGAACTGTCTCTAGCAATCTCGGCTGCAATCACTGCTTCCTGCTCGATTTCCGCATTCAACATTTCTAGATATTTGGGAAAAACAGGACATTCTATGGTCTCCTTGGCGGCATTGAAAGAATCTTTGTAACAGACGAAATCTCCAAGCAGTTCCTCTTCTGCACGCCAAGGCTTGAAAAGTTGCAAAAGTGCTAAATAGAAAAACTCTTTTCTTTCAGGAGATTCGCCACTCAATTTTCGATGGTTTACCAAGTGGCATTTTCTTTGCTTGACCAGACATCCCTCACTTCCAATTACAGCATACACTCCTTTATCAATATCTTCTTTGATGTTCCTCTTGAATATGTAATTTTGTAGAACCTCATACAGACAAACATTCTCGAGGTGACTGCTTCTATTTGGATAATATGTATCCAACATGTTGGTCTTCAAAATATCTGTACTGTTTGGCTCCTTTTCCGCCAAATACTCAATTTCCCGTACAGGTTTCAGAACTCGATTACGCGTTGCAGCAAGACCAAGACTCGCCCAAATGATACTCCTGGATTTGGCATAGAGACTTGCTGAAGACAACCGGTCAGAACATTTGTAAGCTCCGATTTCTCGATGCGACAACATCTTCAGACTGAAACTGTACAACTTCTTACTGAGGCTCTTTAAATGGGAAATATCCTCCCACATATCCTTCAATTCTGTCTTTTCTTTTTTGGTGATGTAAGATGTCACATACCGAGCCACAGCCATACAGTTATCAGCCACAAACTGTATATCCATGTTAGCATTCCACATGGACAAAATCACTGGGTTGTAGTCGTTGATGTACTTGGACTCTTCGTTCCTTTTCAAATTGTAGGTATTTTTGGGTGATTTCTTCATCACATTATGTCGCAGCGAAGACATCAAACTGTTCACTCTTCCTTTAGAAATCACCGGTCGTGGAAAGGCGAAACGACATTTTGCGTAGAATTGTCCTTGTTTCTGAATTTACGACGACAGTACTTTCCACAACGATGGCTTTGGAAGCGTAAAACTTGTTCTCTTAGGCTTTTGTCTTCCTTTGCCTTTGGAACAGCACATGTAGAATAAAGTTCTATGAAACTCATCACTAAGTCATCCGGATCTGTTCCAAATTTGGGTGCATCTTTGATCCACAGCAGCATATGTATATGAGGAGCACCTCTTGCTTGGTACTCCTTTCTCCAGAAGAAATCCAACACCTCTCCAAGAGGTGGATTTTTCTTGTTCATGATGAAAGACATCATAGCTTCAAATCTATGATTGAAGTACCTGCATACATTCACTGGATCCAAAGAGCACAGTTCTCCGGGTGTCTTGAATTCGATATTTTCAATGTTTCCATTTGCCTCTCGTAGAAATTCAAGTAAGTCTTCCCAGCCATACTCGGCACAGCTGAGAGTGAGGAATCATGTGAGAGTTCCTAAGTTCCTCAGCATACATTTTAAATCACCATGACAACGGTACCAGTACTCATTAGTACCACGCTGACACGCCATGAGATTAATCAGGTGAGAATCCAAAATACTGTCTTGCACATTGACTTTATCCATAAAGTCCCTTGCCGAGATATTTTGCATCTGTACACCACTTTTCAAGATGTGGTTCACTGCATATGACAGTCCAGACAGATCGCTTTCAAACAGTAGATGAAACAAATAGGGAATGCATTGACGAAACCTAGGATCTTCTGCATACAATCGTAAAGTCCGGTATTCAGAAGCAGGAATTTGATCAGGTCGCTCATCATATCTTCCTCCTTGACCTGTTGGAAATAGCTGTGGGAAACACCGAGCTTCCAAAATTTCCTCCCAAACACTAATGGGACTTCCTTTGGCTTGTTTCATTTGAAACAACTCAATAGCATTCCCCATGACTTCCTTGGAATGCAAAGGATGAACACTATAATGTTCATATATTTCTTCATTTTTAGAGGCTTCTACTTTCTCAATTTGACCAGCACACAAATCGCTATCCTCTTCTTCACTTACTTCCTCTTCTGCAACATATACATTCTTGTAGTACTTATTGTTTTTCTTCAAATACAATGTTGCCTTTTTGACTTTCCTAACATCCACTAAATCTTGCCAGATTTTCTTACTCTTTGTCGGAACCCCATTAACTAAGATAACCAGAGGTTCCTCTTCCACTTTCTCTACTCCAATTGTATTAATGTTTTTCTTCAAATCTAGAGGCAAATAAACAACTCTTCCCTTTAATCCTCTCTGTAAATCTGATGGAGGCAATTTCCCTGTCTTTGGCTCCATTCGTACAATAGCCTGAAAGGGATGGACACTTTGAACCAAAATAGATTCATAAGTATTTAAATCCTTCAATTCAGAAGGAATCTCAACCAATTCCAGATTATTATGAACCACTCTAGCAGGCATCTGGTTTTGATTTAATTTGTTACAACAATAAGTACACACACGTTGATCCGATCCCAAATCAAAACAATTTTCTACCATCAAGTATGTTGCAAAATCCTTCCATTAACTATTATTTTCCCTTTCACTTTTTGCATATAAATCCACTAACTTAGTCTGATTCTTATAATAAGTGCGTCGACAACACACACAAGTGAAATTAGGCCTCTCACTTGATTTCACTTGAAACGTGGCAATTTCCTTCTGAAAATTATCTGTACTGGAAACCTGTACACTCTCTTCCACATTACCTTCTTCTTCTGGGTCAATTTCAACATTCTTCTCTTTACTTGCAAAGTAACAAAACTCAATTTCTTCACAAATATTCTTCACATCTACTTCAGAACCATGCAAAAGAGCAGTGCATAATTGTTTAAGCATAATTGCTGGACTCTTAGCATAATACAACATTCTAACTAATTTCCTCACTTTATTATGATGCACTGCTAGCATCCTGAAATGATGAAAAACACCCTGGCATACTCTCATGGAAAGATAAACAAAGTGAATGACCATGCAAACCTGTCACTTCTCTCACTCTGCAAGGATCTAATTCTTGCAATAACTTCATTTTCTGTTTTAAAGTTTTCTTATTAAATGTCCGTACAAAATCACAAAGCAAATTGATGGAATCCTGTCGCACACTGCAAATACTACTACACTTCCAGGTGTACACTGGTCCCTTAGGACGTCTTCCTAAAACCTCATTACCTAACACCTCTTCTGCCTCTGTTGACACAAGTTTTTCTTTTTCAACCGGACAACCATCTTTCACCTCATATGCTCGACCACTGGTGTCAACTGCATGCACCAAATCATTATCCTGGAAATAACTCTGCTCATTAAAAAATGCCTCACAACTTGAACTATGCACCCATTCTCCTGAAAAAACTTCACAAAAATTACTACGATTAACTGTTCTCTTCCATCTACTATTTGTTTTGAAATCATAAATTACCTTGTTTAGTTTCCTAATTCTATTGATTATCAAAGTAAATAACTTTCGCTTAATTTCGAATGCCTGATCAATAATTTTCTCAATGTTTCTCTTTCTCTTATAAAAAGCCACTTTTTGTTGACGTTTCTTAACATTTTTTAACAAATTGCCAATTATCCTGTTGCGAAAAATTCGTCTACGAATGTCCCTAAACTGATTTTTCCTTCTACTACCATGCACAGAGTTATCTCCTGCTCTAGCAGTAACATTTTTGATTGGCCTTTCCTTTCCGTTTAAATTGGCTCTCTTTTTCTGGACTAAAACATGTTCTGTACTGATATTTTTTTTTCTGCAAATGTTTCTTATGAATGATTTCGTTGTCTTACCCGGAGGTTTCTTGGTGACTTGACGACTTTTTATTGTAGAGGACTGCTGCAAGCATGTAGTAAGCTGCTGTCTTTGACATTTTGTAGCCTTTCGGCTTCTTTGCTTCGATGGCATACTGTAGTTTTGAAATGATCTGCAGTTGAATCTGTGGTAAAATATAATAAAAAATGTTATTAACCACTATTACCAAACAGTAAATCAATAACAGTCGTCAAAAAATTAACACACTACTTGTCAATTTTACATACAATAATTTTTAGTGCATTGGCAAATTTAGTACTCACAAATAGTAGCAAAGAAATAGAATGCTTCTACATTTGACCTTTGCTCTTTTATATGTGAATCTGAACTAATTTTTATCAGCATATTTCCCTATTTTATTAAAGACACTTCACACAAGCTGTTTTTGAAGATGTGTTTAATTTTAAATGAAACGGTTAACATGGTTACTTTTCATTTCCAGTAACTTTTAAAAATAACTGTTTATAGTTCCATAGGCTCGAGCAGGTCAGCTTCCCACCCTATGCCATACAATTCTGACAAATCGGCATCCTCATCATGTTCTTCATCATCCTCAGGACTTAAATAATCCAAGGGATCTACTTCCACTGATGTTTCAATCACAATTTCAATGATAATATCGAGATCAACAGATTGCTCATTATCACTCATGCTTGATGTTGTCGTTATCTTTGAAGAAAGAGAACAACAATGAGATGTTGCAGAGTAAGAGACAAATCTCAGAGACTATAATTGTAAAATTTTTAACAAGAGTAACATTTTGCAGATATTATTTAACCATGTCCAGCGATGCTGAGGAGGTGAGGCCTATGTCCAATTTTTCAGTGAACAGGACTCATCTCTTCTTAACCTTGGATAAGCCTCACCAACACTGTGTCCCCTGCTAATACTTAAATTTAAAGGAGCAGATTTATGTTAACTGGTGCATCCCCAGGGATGCACCAGTTAACGTGCGCCACTGCTCTGCCACCCATGATGTGCCGCATTTACAATGCAGAGCACCATTGAGCAAAAACAGCACAGATGCGTCACGCATCTGTTCCACAAAAACGGCGCATTGCAGGAATCACGTCGTAAGCGCGACATATCTACTGCAATGCACAGGGGCAAGCCACACATTGCATGGTGCATCACTCCTTATGCCTGTTTCAAACAGGCGTAAGGATTTGATTCAGCAATGCCATAAATGTGACTCAGTGAAATCTTCTTAATTTTACTGTGTTAGTTTTACAGGGCTTTCATGCAAATGACTGCCCACCCTACAACAAAACGCTCACATGAAATCTGACGCAGGTTTCATGTGGCACAGGACTTTACAGCATGACACATCTGCCTAGATGCATCAAGTTGTAAATATGTCGTAACATAGCAAATCTTTTGCACCGCCGCTGCGTCACAAAAGTGACGCACAGCGGCGCAAAAGAGGCACACGGCTATCATAAATCTGTCCCTAACATTTTAAATGATTGATTCAGGATGACGATAAGGTGTGGCCTATCCAGAGGTTTGTTTGAGGTGAGGCCTACTCAGGGTTGCAGATGAAATTTAGGCTTGTTGAAGAGTACAGAGGAGATAATACATGTGCAGGCCTACCAATGAAGTGAATCATGTCCACTGCACGCTTGAACAAAGGTCAGACCTCTTCTGTGTCCATGGACAGGCCTAAACCTCATCTGCACAATGTGATTCGTAATGTTAGGAAACACAGGTGATGTAATTGAAAAATGTGGAATTTCTTTTCCTCATTTCACAATCACATCACCTGTGTTTCCTTTGCTTAGGTATCTCATTGTGCAGATGGAGTCTAGCATATCAAAGAGTACGCAGAAGTTGAGGACTGTATGCAACAATTTTGACATTTACAGAAGATTCAGCTTCTCCATGCCCCCTACACAGTCCTAAATGTTTACAGTTTAAACTGATGGTATCTTGTTGGAGATGAAGTGAGGCCTGTCTTGCAACATGGTGCATCTTTTGCATCACTGCTGCATCACAAAAGTGACGCAACAGCGGCACAAAAGAGGCGCACGGCCATCGTAAATCTGCCCCTAACATTTTAAATGATTGATTCAGGATGACGATAAGGTGTGGCCTATCCAGAGGTTTGTTTGAGGTGAGGCCTACTCAGGGTTGCAGATGAAATTTAGGCTTGTTGAAGAGTACAGAGGAGATAATACATGTGCAGGCCTACCAATGAAGTGAGTCATGTCCACTGCACTCTTGAACAAAGGCCAGACCTCCTCTATCTCCCTGGACAGGCCTAAACCTCATCTGCACAATGTGATTCGTAATGTTAGGAAACACAGGTGATGTAATTGAAAAACGTGCACATATTTATGCTCAATTCACAATCACATCACCTGTGTTTCCTCAGCTTAGTTATCTCATTGAGCAGATTTAGTCTAGCATATCCAAGAGTAGGCAGAGGATGATGACTGTATGCAACAGAGCAATGTACATTACTCACCTCCTTTGACACTTACAGAAGCCTCAGTTTAATATTTCTCAGTTCAATATTTATTTAAAGAAGCAGACACCAATATGACCTTCTCATAAGTGTGAAGAGCGTTTTAAAAAAAAAAAAAAAACGATTTTCTGGTCATAATTTGAAAACACAACACAGGTCCTATGTAGAAGCACACCCTATCAGTACTTAAATTAGCCAAGCACACATGGGGGCGTATTTACAAGGACCTTGCACCACGGGGAAATAACTTAAATTAAAATGGGGAAAATAACATCAAAGGGACTCAAAGGCCTTTTAAATATGCCCCAAGCAGCCTATGAAACTCTAGCAGTACATATCAAGAAACTTAAATGACTTCAATAAACGTTTTTAAACACATCAAGTAAAGCAGTTATTCAACTACATTCAATGGGAAGTGACTTAAAATGCCCTAACACACATGAAAGCGTATTTTGAAGGCCCTTGCACCATTTTTCCATCACTTTTAACATGGCTATGTAACTCAAAGAAACAAAATCTGAATTTGCCAAGCACACATGGGGGCGTATTTACAAGGACCTTGCACCACGGGGAAATGACTTAAATTAAAATGGGGAAAATAACATCAAAGGGACTCAAAGGCCTTGTAAATATGCCCCAAGCAGCCTATGAAACTTTAGCGGTACATATAAAGAAACTTAAATGACTTCAATAAACGTTTTTAAACACATCAAGTAAAGCAGTTATTCAACTACATTCAAGGGGAAGTGACTTAAAATGCCCTAACACACATGAAAGCGTATTTTGAAGGCCCTTGCACCATTTTTCCATCACTTTTAACATGGCTATGTAACTCAAAGAAACAAAATCAAAATTTGCCAAGCACACATGGGGGCGTATTTACAAGGACCTTGCACCACGGGAAAATGACTTAAATTAAAATGGGGAAAATAACATCAAAGGGACTCAAAGGCCTTGTAAATATGCCCCAAGCAGCCTATGAAACTCTAGCAGTACATATCAAGAAACTTAAATGACTTCAATAAACGTTTTTAAACACATCAAGTAAAGCAGTTATTCAACTACATTCATGGGGAAGTGACTTAAAATGCCCTAACACACATGAAAGCGTATTTTGAAGGCCCTTGCACCATTTTTGCATCACTTTTAACATGGCTATGTAGGTCAAAGAAACAAAACCTACATTTGCCAAGCACACATGGGGGGGGTATTTACAAGGACCTTGCACCACGGGGAAATAACTTAAATTAAAATGGGGAAAATAACATCAAAGGGACTCAAAGGCCTTTTAAATATGCCCCAAGCAGCCTATGAAACTCTAGCAGTACATATCAAGAAACTTAAATGACTTCAATAAACGTTTTTAAACACATCAAGTAAAGCAGTTATTCAACTACATTCAAGGGGAAGTGACTTAAAATGCCCTAACACACATGAAAGCGTATTTTGAAGGCCCTTGCACCATTTTTCCATCACTTTTACCATGGCTATGTAACTCAAAGAAACAAAATCTGAATTTGCCAAGAACACATGGGGGCGTATTTACAAGGACCTTGCACCACGGGGAAATGACTTAAATTAAAATGGGGAAAATAACATCAAAGGGACTCAAAGGCCTTGTAAATATGCCCCAAGCAGCCTATGAAACTTTAGCAGTACATATCAAGAAACTTAAATGACTTGAATAAACGTTTTTAAACACATCAAGTAAAGCAGTTATTCAACTACATTCAAGGGGAAGTGACTTAAAATGCCCTAACACACATGAAAGCGTATTTTGAAGGCCCTTGCACCATTTTTCCATCACTTTTACCATGGCTATGTAACTCAAAGAAATAAAATCTAAATTTGCCAAGCACACATGGGGGCGTGTTTACAAGGACCTTGCACCACGGGGAAATGACTTAAATTAAAATGGGGAAAATAAAATCAAAGGGACTCAAAGGCCTTGTAAATATGCCCCAAGCAGCCTATGAAACTCTAGCAGTACATATCAAGAAACTTAAATGACTTCAATAAACGTTTTTAAACACATCAAGTAAAGCAGTTATTCAACTACATTCAATGGGAAGTGACTTAAAATGCCCTAACACACATGAAAGCGTATTTTGAAGGCCCTTGCACCATTTTTCCATCACTTTTAACATGGCTATGTAACTCAAAGAAACAAAATCTGAATTTGCCAAGCACACATGGGGGCGTATTTACAAGGACCTTGCACCACGGGGAAATGACTTAAATTAAAATGGGGAAAATAACATCAAAGGGACTCAAAGGCCTTGTAAATATGCCCCAAGCAGCCTATGAAACATTAGCGGTACATATAAAGAAACTTAAATGACTTCAATAAACGTTTTTAAACACATCAAGTAAAGCAGTTATTCAACTACATTCAAGGGGAAGTGACTTAAAATGCCCTAACACACATGAAAGCGTATTTTGAAGGCCCTTGCACCATTTTTCCATCACTTTTAACATGGCTATGTAACTCAAAGAAACAAAATCAAAATTTGCCAAGCACACATGGGGGCGTATTTACAAGGACCTTGCACCACGGGAAAATGACTTAAATTAAAATGGGGAAAATAACATCAAAGGGACTCAAAGGCCTTGTAAATATGCCCCAAGCAGCCTATGAAACTCTAGCAGTACATATCAAGAAACTTAAATGACTTCAATAAACGTTTTTAAACACATCAAGTAAAGCAGTTATTCAACTACATTCATGGGGAAGTGACTTAAAATGCCCTAACACACATGAAAGCGTATTTTGAAGGCCCTTGCACCATTTTTGCATCACTTTTAACATGGCTATGTAGGTCAAAGAAACAAAACCTAAATTTGCCAAGCACACATGGGGGGCGTATTTACAAGGACCTTGCACCACGGGGAAATAACTTAAATTAAAATGTGGAAAATAACATCAAAGGGACTCAAAGGCCTTTTAAATATGCCCCAAGCAGCCTATGAAACTCTAGCAGTACATATCAAGAAACTTAAATGACTTCAATAAACGTTTTTAAACACATCAAGTAAAGCAGTTATTCAACTACATTCAAGGGGAAGTGACTTAAAATGCCCTAACACACATGAAAGCGTATTTTGAAGGCCCTTGCACCATTTTTCCATCACTTTTACCATGGCTATGTAACTCAAAGAAACAAAATCTGAATTTGCCAAGAACACATGGGGGCGTATTTACAAGGACCTTGCACCACGGGGAAATGACTTAAATTAAAATGGGGAAAATAACATCAAAGGGACTCAAAGGCCTTGTAAATATGCCCCAAGCAGCCTATGAAACTTTAGCAGTACATATCAAGAAACTTAAATGACTTGAATAAACGTTTTTAAACACATCAAGTAAAGCAGTTATTCAACTACATTCAAGGGGAAGTGACTTAAAATGCCCTAACACACATGAAAGCGTATTTTGAAGGCCCTTGCACCATTTTTCCATCACTTTTACCATGGCTATGTAACTCAAAGAAACAAAATCTAAATTTGCCAAGCACACATGGGGGCGTATTTACAAGGACCTTGCACCATGGGGGAAATGTCTTAAATTAAAATGGGAAAAATAACATCAAAGGGACTCAAAGGCCTTGTAAATATGCCCCAAGCAACCTATGAAACAAAGCAACATTTTAAATACACAACTTTCTTCATAATTTTCTCCCTAAAGCATACTATTCTCTATCTAAATTAAATGAATCTTTTCTCACCTTAGCAAATACTTTTTGAGTTTCAAAACAGTCTCAGACACACACCAATTTGTCTTCAGCAGAGCAAAAGGTATGCACTCCAGAGGCTGAAACCAACAATGGCACAGAAATGCTGTAATTCATCACACATATCTCTCATGTCACCCAATCAAAACTCTTCCCTCATTTTTTTCAAATCAACACCCTTCCTCCTTCTGCCCTTTCTGCCTTTTTTCCATAGCAAACACCTCCTGAAAGATCTCCCATGTTTGCAAGTTCACACAACAATGTTTCAATTGAACTCTGAACTCTCAGTACACCTGCGTATCCAGTGCAATCTTTCATAAAATGATTTTTTCTTGACCATTCAAATTACATCTTGCAAAGAACTCATCCATGCACCCTAACTTTCTGTTTTCAGCAATCAAAATCCACCAATGACTGCTACTGATTAATTACCACAGAAACTCCACAGTTTTTTTCATTACATACTCCTACTGTTCCAACTGCCATTTCATTCCCACACTTCATCTGACTGCAGCAGAACCTCCTCTCACCATGTTTTCTGTCTGGATTATTGGACATAGTTACATCCACTGGGCTCAAAGGTATGCTGATAACAGAAATTTACACAACCTCAATTTACAAAATGTGGAAATCAACTGGATTGGCCACAGAGGATTAAGATGTCACCAATTGATACCATTGGTGAAAACCTTTTTGCATTTGCCAAAACCTGACCTGTTAATTGTGCACTGTGGAGGAAATGACTTGGGCACTTTGACTGGGGTAGGTCTGGAAATGCTTTTAAAGGACACCTTTGAGCAATTGATGGCACTTTTTCCTCAAACTGCCTTGGTATATTCAACTATATGCCAAAGACAGAAATGGAGGTGGTCCAACCAATTTTGTCCACAAATTGAGAAATCAAGGAAGCATGTAAATAAGTCTGTTTCAGCTTACATGAGAGACTATGGAATGGGCTCCATCTACAACAATAACTTGCGTTACTACATGCAAGATATCTACAGAGCAGATGGAGTTCACTTCTCAGATGAAGGGAACAGAATTTTCATCCTGAATTTAAGACTGTGCATTGGTACCTAGTTGTAGGTACCTAAATCAGCCACAGGACCCAAAAGCTCTTTTCAGAGCTACCCTACATCTGATCACTCACAAATATTATTTTACTCTAACTTTTTTCACTAATATTCACCAAAGTACGCTCCCCGGACATATGGGCCTCCTCAGCCACCCTCAGAAAACCTAGGCGTTCAGGATACGTCTACCGTGCCCCCTTCTACCCATTCTCAACATTATTTGACCTCCATCTTGTATCTCAATTCTACCGAAACACAAAATGGAGGACTCCCGTAACGCTGCCGGTTCGCGTACCGGGGCGCGCACCGGGAAGCGCTCGCTCAAAAAAGGTGGGAAAGTAATATACAGAAAAACCACTGGAGACTCCTTCACCAAATATAGAATATAGATTAGCTCATACTACATACCAATCCCTACCATTTTCACAAATTTGGTTGGAATTCCATTTAGCCATTTAGCCTGTAGACCTCTCTAAATACCCTGAGGTAAATTACTTCACAAAACACATCTGAATTGTTGGAATTGACACCCAATTAAAATGTTAGTTTCATTTTCTACTTTTTTTACCTGACATTTGATTGGTTATGTACCTGAATATATATATAAAGAAAGAGAGAGAAACACAGCCATTTTGACTACTACTTCCTGAAGTACATTGCAAGAGCATTTTCACTGACAACCTAAACTTGTTTTTAAAAGGTAAGATGTTATTTTGTAAATTTGAAAGGAGAACTATGTCATGCACTTTAAATTAATTTGGGAAAACATTTTTAGATAGTTATATACTGTCCCTCTGTAAGAGTTAAACATTGAGAAAGGCTTGTTTATTATAATTATGGATTGATTTAGGTTTCTGTGGTATAATTATGAATTTACGTAGGCTTCTTCACAGGCACTTTTTAATAGTACTACTTCACGCCTGAAACCATACAGTGCCCATAGATTACTTCTCTGTTATAAACTCACAAGTACCTGTCTGAACTTAAACCCAACAGTGCCCTGTCTCTACTGATATATTTATTTTTTATGCAAATTACAGCAAGAAAATGGAAGGAGAGCAGAATATTTCCTTCAAAATTGTTCTGGAGAACAACACAGAAAAAGATATTGAGGACAATGATGACTCAGATTTCATGGATGAATCACGGGACCATGAATTAGTTCAATGTGTAGATGCAGTAGATTCGCTGATTGAAAATGAGGACATTTCCAACAATGTGTTGTTAAATGTTCTGTTAAATTTGGAAAAAGAATCACAAAAATAAATTTATATTTAATAAAAAAAAGCACAAAAAAAACCAACAAAATGAACAATCAATAAACATACAATATTTAAAAAGTCTATCATTCTTTTTTCCTCATAGTACGCTCCCCGGACCGCTTCCCGGTGCGCGTACCGGGCGCTCCCCACGCAAAAAAAATGTTTGGTTTTTTTCCCCCCGCGGGGCCCTTTTAAAGCCTCCACATCAAACCTAGGGGGTCAGGGAGGATCTGCTATGCCCCCTTATGGTCATTTACCCCTTTGTTTTGGCCTCCTCTTGTCTCTCGATCCTACCGAGAGACAAGATGGCGGCCGCTCCGGACTGTTTAGAATGTTGACAGACACCGGAGAGCCAATCAGCTTCGCTTCGCGAAGTTCCGTTACGCGTCAGGTACGCGAACCGGGGCGCTGCCCGGAGCGCGCTTACAGATATATATATTTTTTTGAACGTTAATTTCTCAAAATCCACTGGAGCACATATATTGAGACCTAGCAAAGGCACATCGGGCTACCAGTCCCTACAATTTTGCCAAGTTTCGTGGAAATCTATTCAGCCGTTCGAGCTAAAAGTGAGTCCAACCGCCCTATGGAAAATTGCATGGGAAAAATGCGTTTTGGGACCCCCCTTTTTTCTCGGCCCCCCTTGACGAAACCCCCCCAAATTTTCAGGGGCTGCTCAGAAACAAAATGTTCCATTTTCCTGAAACTTTCAGCCAATTCCGTCCTCAAACGCCAAAGTTATTCGACATAGAATTTTCAAAGATCCCATAGAGAAAAAATCCTAACTATATATACCTACTGGCGACCGCCAGTAGGTAATTATATATATATATATATATATATATATATATATATATATATATATATATTCACGCTCCAAGGTTGTCCACCTTATGAGTAGCACGCGAGCAGCAGCTTTATTTATGTGTAGGTGAGGACGGGGATCCGCTCGTAGACGCCGCTCCATAATGGATCTGCCCGACGCGTTTCGAAGCTCCATCTGCTTCTCTTCAGGGGCTTTAACGGAAGCGGTGTGCGCACCCGTTACACTTCTCCGGGCCCACTCGTGGAGTCCATACAGGACTTGATTGTGTGCTTTCCGCACTACACTTCCCAGAAGTCTCATTGGAGCCTCCCATTGGCGGGTGAGTTATATGAAATTGGAGAAGTGTAACGGGTGCGCACACCGCTTCCGTTAATACGGAGCGGCGTCTACGAGCGGATCCCCGTCCTCACCTTCACATAAATAAAGCTGCTGCTCGCGTGCTACTCATAAGGTGGACAACCTTGGAGCGTGAATCTATATGCGGCAGTCCAGCCGCAGAGTATGCACCACCCCGTTAACGTGGGGGTCACGGCAGTGAAGTAGCAGCCGTACATGGGATCGAGGACGGGCCCACTCGTGGAGTCCATACAGGACTTGATTGTGTGCTTTCCGCACTACACTTCCCAGAAGTCTCATTGGAGCCTCCCATTGGCGGGTGAGTTATATGAAATTGGAGAAGTGTAACGGGTGCGCACACCGCTTCCGTTAATACGGAGCGGCGTCTACGAGCGGATCCCCGTCCTCACCTTCACATAAATAAAGCTGCTGCTCGCGTGCTACTCATAAGGTGGACAACCTTGGAGCGTGAATATATATATATATATATATATATATATATATATATATATATATATATATATATATATATATGTATTCCAAGGGTAATCCGGCAGCAAGGCAGGCTTCACTCTACTTGAAAACACGGACACGGACCCAAATTCGGTGCAAGGTGATTTAATAGGCGTTAGTTCTCCCAGCCATCATGACGCGTTTCGTTTCGTTATATATATAAAACATATTACCTACTGGCGGTTGCCAGTAGGCAGTTATAGTTAGGACCTAGTTTCCATAGGAAATTCGCAACATTCTAATTGGAATAACTTTGGCGCCGGTCGACATATACATGCAAAATTGTCCAAGAAGATGGCCTGCTCCGCTCCGCTCCTTCCCTGAAAGTGTCGGAGTAATTCGTAAAGCGGGGGCCGAGAAAAAAGGGGGGTCCCAAAATGTGTTTTCCCCATGCAATTTTCCAAAGGGACCTTTAAGTGAGGCTAAGCCCGAACTGCTAAACGGAATTACACCAAATTTGGCAAAAAAGTAGAGTTTGGTTCGCAGATTACGCTTTTTGTTAAATGGTGTAAATCCGTTCAGTAGTTCCTGAGAAAATCAAAACTAAAATCATAGATATATCTATAGACGAAGTACGGTATGCGTATGGTACGCGTACCCTCCCGTGCATGAGCTGAATGCTAATTGGCTGTCAACACTCCAAACTAGTAAGTGTTGGCAGCCATCTTGTGCCTCGGTAGAACCGAGGCACAAGAAAGCAGTGAAAGAACCGCGAAAAACACGCAAAGGGGGCAGGGTAGAAACACCCTGACCCCCTAGGCCTGCTCAGGGGGTCCCACAAAGACCCCCAAGGCCCCCCCGAAATTTGTTTTGAAAAAATCATGGGATACGCGTAGGGTACGCATACCCTGCCAATAAAAAAAAATGATGGATTGCACCACTCTGCAAACGCGCCCCCTGGCGCCTTTGCAGAGGGGGAAGTAATTCCCCTTGAATACTGGGGGTCCCTGGGGGCCAACTAGCCCACCAGGTACCTCCAGTAAGTGCCACAGAGCTGCGTTGCAGAATGTTGTAAAAAGGGGTGTGGCCTCATTACACCTCTCTGCAACGCAGCCCCCTGGCGCATACTGGAGGTTCCTGGTGGGCTAGTTGGCCCCCAGGGACCCCCAGTATGCAAGGGAAATTAGTTCCCCCTCCGCAAACGTGCTAGGGGGCTGTGTTGCAGAGAGGTGTAAAATGGGGCGTGGCCTCAGAACACCTCTCTGCAACGCAGCCCCCTGGCGCAAACTGGAGGTTCCTGGTGGGCTAGTTGGCCTCCAGGGATCCCAAGTATGCAGGGGGAATTAGTTCCCCTTCTGCAAATGCGCCAGGGGGCTGTTTTGCAGAGAGGTGTAAAAAGGGGCGTGGCCTCATTACACCTCTCTGCAACGCAGCCCCCTGGCACATACTGGAGGTTCTTGGTGGGCTAGTTGACCCCCAGGGACCCCCAGTATGCAAGGGGACTTAATCCCCCAACTTAGGAAGCGCTGCGGGGCGCGTTTTGCACAGTGGTGATGGTAGGGGTCGGGACTTGAGTTGATGTGTGCAAACATGCCCTGTGGCACGTTTTAAGTTGGGGAATTAATTCCTCTTCAATCCAGAGGTCCCCTAGGGGCCAACTAGTCCAACAGGTACCTCCAGTAAGCGCCACGGAGCTGCGTTGCAGAGTATTGTAAAAAGGGGGCATGCCCTCTAAACACCTCCCTGCAACGCAGCTCCCTGGCGCATACTGGAGGTACCTGGTGGGCTAGTTGGCTCACAGGGAACCTCAGGATTGAAGAGGAATTAATTCCCCAACCTAAAACGTGCCACAGGGCATGTTTGCACACATGTTGCCTCAGACCCCGCCCCCTTCCTTCACTATTGAGCACAATATTCCTCTAAAATCAGCGGAATTACGAATTCCGATGTACTCACCTGTTATCATGAGAGACGTCAGTGCTGCATCTTTGAGCCCTTTACGGATCCTGAAAAGGAAATCTAAGCGTACTTACCAGTAACTTGTATTTTCTTCCATAGGAATCTATTGTGTGGCTTTCACCAGAAAAGTTTCTGTCTATTTTTGAAACGTACAAATATTCCTCTAAAATCAGCCGAACTACGAATCCTGATTTACTCACCTGTTATCAGGAGAGACCTCAGTTCTGCATCTTTCAGCTCACTACTGATCCTGAAAAGTAATTCTAACCATACTTACAGTAACTTGAATTTCCTTCCATAGGCTAACCTGGTTTCACTTGGAAATTCTTGGAAATTCTTTTAAGTGTGGAGTTTTGGAACTTTGAAAAAATCCTCAAAAATCAGTCGAGCTATAAATTCTGTTTTACTCACCTGTTATCAGGAGAGACCTCAGTGCTGCATCTTTCAGCTCATTACTGAGCCTGAAAAGTAGTTCTAACCATACTTACAGTAACTTGAATTTCCTTCCATAGGCTAACATTGACTGGTTTCACTTGGAAATTCTTCCAAGTGTGGAGTTTTGGAACTTTAAAAAATTCCTTCAAAATCAGTCGAACTACGAATTCCGATTAATTCACCTGTTATCAGGAGAGACCTCAGTGCTGCATCTTTCAGCTCACGACTGTCCCTGAAAAGTAATTTTAACTGTACTTACCAGTAACTTGGATTTCCTTCCATAGGATATCATTGCCTGCTATATAACATATATATAAATTAAAAAATATAAAATAAAAAATATATATTACAATTTCAATATTTTTTAAAACATTTTTTTTTCAATTGTTTTTAAAAATATGTGATGTAATTTAAAAAAATAAAATATCTAAAAATAAATACTTAAAAACAATGTAGTAAATCAGTATAAAAAAATACAACAATTAATACATTTACAAATGATCATTTACAAAACCTTTGAAATTCACTGAAAAAAAACATAGGTTTCAGCCACGTCACGGTTAGGAATTAGCATTTAAAAAACCTTGGAAATTCACTGAAAAAAACATAGGTTTCACACATGTTATAGTTAGCTGGACATTTCACTCATACAAAACCATTGAAATTCCCCCGTTATAGTTAATTCAGCTAACTATAACTTGCGTGCCCGCAATGCACTGCTGATGACGTCACATATTACATTACTCATGGAATGGTCAGTGACATCACTCATGATATCACTGATGACATCTCACATGACATGCCTGCTTCACTCACTTCGAGTTGACTCAGGTCGTGTTGGTAGCGTCGTTGGTCCAGCCGGACCAGAGTACTCCTCGAGCCGCGACGAGGTCAGCAGGGCTCGATCCGGAGGTGTTCTTGAGGAGCCGTGACAGCGTCAGCAGGGCTCAGGAGGATTCACAAAGATCTCTTTAGAGTTCAAGCTCGAGCTGCAACGAGGTCAGCAGGGCTCCGAGGTTATAGTTCTGTCTTTGCGAGGAGGAGCCGCGACAGCGTCAGCAGGGCTCCGATGTTCCAGTTCCGTGTTACGCGAAGGAGCCGCGACAGCGTCAGCAGGGCTCGAAGGGTTCAGAGGTTCAGTTCTCCCCAAGGTTCAGCTGCGATCAGATCAGCAGGGCTTTCTTGTCCAGGATACAACTGCCCGCTAGTTGTTGGGCGGGCCTTGATATAGTCCAGTAGCCCTTTGATGTCCGGACCCTCGCAGGTGGAGGTCTCAGGCTTCGGGGGCTGGTCGTTGGAGAGGTCCGGCGGTTGGCCCTTTGATCCTTTTGAACATGCGTCCGGGAATTCCCAGACGCCCAGCAGGGTCTGGAGCCAGCTCTCGGGGAGGTCAGAGGTGCGATCGGAACCGGCCCACAGGGGAGGCCAGAGGTGTGAGAGAAACCAGTCTCTCGGGGAGGCCGGAGGTGCAATCGAAACTCCCTGTCTTATCTCACTCAGGGAGCCCTTTACCCCCCAGCCGGGACTGGCGCGCCTTGGAGTCTAAGTTTCCCTGGGGCAGGGGTCCTGCTAGGCCCCGGGAGTCAGGGACGTCGGGAAGGGAAAATGGCTGCCGGGGGCCCTGTGGGGTGATGCAAGTTCTGGGCGCTCGGAGCCGGGAAGGAGGCCAGGGGCATGCAGGGCTGGTCGTCGGCTGGCGGGGTCGTGCAGAGAGTTTGGGCGTCCAGGGAGCAGGACGACCAGGGGCTTCCGGGTATAGGGCTAGGCTAACAGGGTGCTGAGGAACGGGGGGAACCACGCCACGAGGCCAGGTCCAACACGCGTCCCCCAGCTGAAAGGCAGAGAGAACTACCCATCCCCTTGGGGGTTCTCTTCACTGAGGCCGAAGAATTGGGACAGGCCGTCGGCGTTGGCGTGTTCAACACCAGGCCGGTGCTCGACAGTGAAATCCATCCCCTGGAGGGAGATGGACCATCGCAACAGTTTGGGGTTTTCTCCTCTCATTTGCATAAGCCACCGGAGGGGTCGGTGTGTGGTAAATATTTTGTTAATTTACCTTGATCGGAATTTTATATCAATAAGGTCAAGTATGAAGTGCAGAGTCCGTGGTGGTTCGGATTCAGGGTCTTTTATTCAGTAACTCGAGTTAAGGGAGAGCTCCGTCACCTGAGGAGGATAGGAAGAATCTCTAACTTTATTATCGGAACATATTGTATTTATACACAGAATAGAGGAAGGAGCTTCCCTTTAATGCAGGCATGTGTCATATGTTGCAATAAAACAGAAGTCATGACTAGGAAAAGAGGCTGTGTCATGAAAAGAGGAAACATGGCAGAGGAGATGAGGCTGCGTCATGATTAGAATGAGGAAGCACAAGAGAAACAGAAATGTGGAGAAGTAACACACTAGGCTGGTTCCTTAGATAAGAGAGAGGTGGTCGTGACAGGATGTCTGTTTGTCGTGTTTCAGCATTCGGGGGTTCTTCTTCTCGGAATTGGTTGTCGTGGTTTAGCAGAACGGGGCCTATTTCTCGGAATCGGCCTCATTGTAGGGAAATGGTTACAAATGGGGGGGTCTTGTTCTCGGCATCGGCCCGACCACAGGAATGTATGGTTTGAGTGAGGAAGCTGGTTCTCGGAATCGCCCGGACCCTAAGGATGTACCTGTGAATTTTAGGGGAAGGAGAGCGCGTGTGTAACTTTGTGTGCGCGTGATCGGTTTTTGCTCGTGTGGTCGTTTTCTGGCATGCTGGGTTTGGGGACGTGACTGAAAGGGTGTATGTAGGGACATAAGCTATGAATAATAATCATTTTCCACATTCCCTCCTTGTCCCATAATATACCCTTTTTAAAATTATTTTTCTTTTCTAATCCACTTCTATACTCATTAGGTCATTCACTTGTTCCTGTAACATGATTCTTTCCTTTTCTTTCTTTCTGGACTGAGTTTTGGGAATGCAGGTAGTGATACAGAAACTACAGAGTGCTGGACTGCTCTGAATACAGAGGCAGCAGGTGAAGAGGAAGGCTAGAGCAAGACCTATAACTGTAAGTGCCTTCCATCCCCATGAGGACAGGAGGCCCCAGAGCCAACCCATCAGGGACCAGGCACCAGTGTCTGTATCTAGTTTTCTGGAGAGTATATGAAGGCGGGAAATAGCGGAATACACCGAGGGTGCATTATCTGGGATAAATATACAGAAGCTGGACCCGATCAGTTCACATACACCACCACGGTCAGCCAATATGATGTCTAGGACCATACGGTTCTGTAACGTCATGAGTCTGTCGGCAGCCATCTCAGCGGTGATGTTACTTAATGCACCAACTGTTTCGTTTATGGCTCCCTGGACTACACAAGTCAGTTGTCTTATGTGGCGGCTGTTGATCATAGGCCCCCAGAATGGGATGACTCCTTTAAAGAAAACGCCGACCTCTTGGTCCGCTGTATCTTCAGCGTCTATGGCCCCCCTTCGCCGTCTATTAATTACTTTCGGAGGGTCACTGAGATGGTAATCTGCTGGGGCGGTGTAGGTAGGGGGAAGGAGAAATGCAATGCAGCATTATCCGGACCAGCCTTGAGGTAGCTGAGTGCGAGCGTGAGGTCCACATATAAAGTAGGTGTTGGGGGCAGTGGTCATCGTTGGGAAATTTGGATCAGGTAGGGTGTATGTTTTGTTACATTCACTATCTCCCATTTTCTGACCCTTACCCTTTCCTCTTACGCAGAATAGGCCCTCATGGGGCACCGCCCATCCTCCCTGGTCTGTCTGTCTCTTCTGGACTGAAAACGTCTCCCTAAAAAAGGTAGTGTCATTAAAGAGGGAATAACTTGTGTTTTCACTATTGTCTGCTGTTGCTGTAAAAGTTAACATTCTTTCTACGGCTCGTATTGTTTTTGTTTTTATCTCGTTACAGGTACTAGCGTTTTTGATCTGGGTCTCAGGAATGTTTCTAACAGAAGCGGAAAATATCATAGAGAGTGCAGAGGTAGATCCAGCATAGCCAAAAGGGAGAGGAATAAAAGGCATTCCTCCGTGTACGGAGTGTGGTATTAAGCCACAGACCCAACAGTTGGTCTTGTTAATCACCAATTGATGTTGGTGGAGTGTGGAGATGGACGTGTTATTGAAGAACTCTTTTCTTCTGTTCATGAGATGTGGAGGGAGATCTACGTGTGAATGCATAGCAGTGTTGTTCAAAGGCGTGGGGGAAGATGGTGGGAAAGCTAGATGAAGGAACCAACCTAGACAAGCCATGATGCAGAAAATAAGAATCATGATAGAAAGGGAAAAGACAACTTTGTTCTGTAACAATTTCGCACAATGAGTCTTTATCTTCATGATTTCGGCTGTTTAGTCTGAGTAAAATTTGCACCAGTGACCGGACACTTCCCAGCAACCGCTTCACCAAGCGTCCGTCTTGGGCTTAAATAGCCACTGGCAAGCCGAGGTCAGGTGCAATGTCTCAAGTCTGTTTTGGATAGGATCGCAGCCGCGATTTGTACTCTTCTTTGGGCAAAAGTTCTGGAAGGGGTGAAATAAAGTCTGTCGTTTCAGTGTCTTTAAAGCCTGATGTTTTAGCGTCTCTGGTCTCGGGATCAGCAACAGCGTCCGAAGGAGTTGGTCCGTAGAAGGGTTTGCAGTGGTTCACGTGGAGCCACCCTTTCCGTCCCTCGACTTTGACGGCGGTCCTCGTCGTGGGCAGTACCAGCTTGGGAGATGTACACCTTCTTTCAAGAGGGCTGGTTCGGTCAAAATTTCTGATGAGCACCCATTGGCCAGGCTGAAGGGAGTGCTCGTCTGGCGTGGTCTTGTCTGGAAAAGCTGCAGCCACCGGTGAACGGCAAGAACGTAGTGCAGACATCAAAGAAGCCAAGTAATCTGTCAGTACATTTGCATCAATGTCAGTTAGCTTTTTAGGAGATGGGACACCCCAGATATTCGGGGGCCTCCCAAATGTGATCTCAAAAGGGCACAGACACGTCCGGGAATGTGCCACCATTCTCACGTAGAAGAGGGCAACCGGAAGGGCTGTAACCCAGTCTATTTGTTTGTCAGCGCAAATCTTAGCTAATTTAGTCTTTAGGGTCTGATTATGTCGTTCAACTAGACCTGCGGCTTGGGGGTGTCGGACACAGTGAAATTTCCAGGTGTATCCTAACAGTAAAGAGACAGCCTCCATCAATTTAGAGGAGAATGGTTGTCCGTTGTCACAGTATATGACTCTTGGCAACCCATATCGAGGGAAAAATTCCCTTACCAATTGCTTGGCAGTCATCTGGGCACCATAGTCTGGGACGGGGTATGCTTCAGTCCATCGAGTTAAGGTACAGACTACTACGAGGACATACTTATGTCCCCGACATCTCTCCATCTGTATGTAGTCCATTTGGAGGACTACGAAGGGGTGATCTGGAGGATGGCACCCTCCTTGTTCAACTGGTACACTTTTCCCTGGATTGAACTGACAGCAAATCATACAGGTTCGTACCTTGTGTTTGGCTGCTGCACGTAGATGCTTGTTGTGCCATATCAAATTCAGACTGTCTAACATTCCTTTCTCTCCTAGATGTGCGGGACCATGGGCAGTTTCTATCATTACGGGAACCATTAGGTCAGGGAGAAACCATTTGGACTTGTCCTTTGTTACCCAACCTTGATCTGTGTGGGAATCTCCCTCCTCCTCTCATTTTCTATTTTCGGTCTCTGTGGCTTGGTTTTGGATGTCTACTACATCTTTGGTGGGATCGATAACTGGACAGATAGTTCTAATGATGGTTTCGGTGTTTAGTGTTTTTGTCTGAGCAGCATGTTTAGCTGTGGCGTCTGCCAGAGCATTACCTCTAGTGATAGAGTCTATGACCTTGGTGTGTGCTTTACATTTCAATATGGCTACTTCTGTGGGTCTGTGTATTGATTCTAGTAGCTGGAGGATAAGATCTCCATGTTGGATCTTGGTTCCATGAGAGGTTAGAAAACCTCTCTCTCTCCAAAGGATGCCGAAGTTGTGGACTACCCCGAATGCGTGCTGCGAATCGGTGTAGATGTTGACTCGCTTTCCTTTGGAGCATTCACATGCTTGGGTAAGAGCTATTAGTTCTGCTGCTTGTGCTGAATGTACGGATATTTTGGCTGCTAAAAGGACTGTGTTTTCTGTAGTGACAGCATAGGCTGCTGAAAGTTTGCCTGATTGGATGCGCATACAGGAACCGTCTACAAACAGTGTGTGTTCTGGTGTACTTAGAGGAACATCTGTAAGGTCAGACCGAGGTTTTGTGACTAGTTCGACTACCTCTAAGCAGTCATGAATCTGATTGTCAACTGGAACGGTAGGCAGTAGCGTAGCTGGGTTGAGGATATTGCATCTTTTGATGATGATGTGGGGTTGGAACAGAGTGACTTCATATCCTGTGAGGCGAGCTATGGTCAAGTGTTGTGTCTGTGTCCTGTTCAAGAGTAGTTCCACTGCAGGTGGAATTTGCACTTCAAGAGAGTGTCCTAGTACTATGGAATCACTTAGTTGTATTGCTAGAGCTGTAGCTGCGACAGATTTCAAACAGGCAGGCAAACCTTGTGCAACAGGGTCAAGAGTGCTAGAAAAATAAGCACAGGGACGATGTTTGTTGGCTTGCGTTTGTGTGAGTACTGACAAGGCTGTACCTTCCCGTTCTGTGACAAAGAGGACAAAAGGTTTGGCATAATCAGGTATAGCTAGGACAGGTGCAGAGCATAATGCTTGTTTGAGAGTGTCAAAAGCAAAAGTATGATCAGGTGTCCATGGCAACGGGGAAGAGGTTGTGGTCGTTAGCTGTATCAGGGGTTTGGCCAAGTATGCAAACTGGGGAATCCATTGTCTACAGTAGGACGTGAGGCCAATAAAAGCACGGACTTCTTTCTGTGTCTTGGGGACAGGAATGTTAAAAATGAGTTGAATACTTTCAGGTGTGAGTGCCCTACCCTCCTTTGACAGTAGATGTCCTAGGTAGGCCACCTGCTGTAAACACAATTGTAATTTCGAGGGTGACACCTTGTGGCCGTGTTGTGCAAGGAACCTTAGGACAATTCGTGATGCTTGCTCACATTCTGGTTCGGAGCGTGCGGTGATCAGTAAGTCATCGACATATTGTAACAATATCGTATTGGAGGGCAGAACAATGTCATCTAACTGTCTTTTGAGTGCCTGACTGTAGATACTGGGACTTTCTGTATATCCTTGGGGAGCTCTTGTGAAACAGAAGCTGCGACCTTGTAGGGAGAATCCGAATAGGTACTGACTGTCTGGGTGAATGGGTATACTGAAAAATGCGTTTTTGAGGTCAATTACTGTAAAGTGTGTTGCCTCAGGATCTATAGCTGTTAACAGAGTACTAATGTGTGAGACCACGGGGTATTGTGGTACTACACATTTATTAAGTTCACGTAAGTCAACCACGAGTCTGTAGACTGGTGGCGCACCATCATCAGTTTTCTTTCGGACTGGCAGAACTGGCGAGTTACATATGTTGGAAGGTACTTCTCTGACTACTCCTTTTGTTATCAAATCATCGATAATCTGAATGAGGGCTTGTTCTGCATCTGGGGGTAATTTGTATTGACGGACACGAGGTAGGACAACGCCTTCCTTCAGTGTCACTAGGTGTGGTGTAATATCCATGAATCCTACATCTGTTGGATCAGTAGCCCATAGTGTAACAGGAATGTCTCTTAGTCTGACATCTAGTTCTCGTGTGGTAAAATGACCTTTAAAATCTCGGAGGAATAGTCGGACTTCTTCCGGGAACAACATATTATAGCACCTAGTTCTTTTAGTGTCTGGATGCCAAGGAGATTTTCGGGACAGGACTTTGTAAGTACCAAATCGGTGGAAGTTGTGAGAGGACCAACTTGTAGTGATATTGGTTCAGAAACTTTGTTGATGACAGGTGTACCTGAAAAACCCAAGGAAATACTATTTGAGCCAGAGAGGGGTACCTTTGGAACTTCGTTGTGCTGCACTGTCATCCTACTAGCCCCGGTGTCGATCAGAAATTTTGCTTCTTTACCTACGAGTTTAGCATGTACATAGGGACCCTCTTGGTCAACCGGGACCGGGATCAGTGGACGACTATCGTGTTCCTCCCAGCTGTCTCATGAAATTGTGGGGAATTCAGGATAGGATGACACTGGGTACTGATAGAGTTGGGTGACAGGCTTAGCATCAGTTGGAGGAGCTGATGTGGGAACGGAAGGTCGAGGGGGATAGTTACGAGGTTGTGTCTTCCCAGTGGCAATATTATGTTGTAATACTGGACAGTCACGCACAAAATGACCTGGCTTTTTACAATAATTACAAGTAACTTTTTCCTGTGACAATTGGGGTTGTTTAGAGGTCTGTTGGATCGTATTAGTTTGTGCTACCAATACCTTCATTTTTGTATCTTTTGTCCTTTTCTTTTCTTGTTCTTGTTCGTTCTTAATTCTATTTTGGTGATATTGGAGCATCTGAAGCGCTTGTGAAGGGGAGCTTGCTTGCCAAGTACTCTCTACCTTCAGTACTCTATTTCTGATCGTGGGCAAGGCATTCTCTACGAATTCGGACACAAATAATCGACTATAGGCGTCTCCACCTGAGGAGAGGCCGCTGTTGATGAGAAAACATTTCTCTAACCTTGTATAATAATCCCCTATATCCTCATCTGGTTTCTGTTTGCATGCAGAGATAGCATCCCAATCTTCTTTCTTAGTGGTCAGTAACTGGGATAGTATTTTAGGGAGAAGGCGAGGGAGTTCCTGAACTAGAGGTCCCAAGCCTTGTCCAGGATCACGAGTAGTGTCTTCTTTCTCTAAATCTGCCCATGCTACCTTTTTCTCTTCAACCTCCCAATCCTTTCCCTTTAGCTTGTCATATGTTCCTTGGGGTAGCAGGACTTTGAGGAGAATATTGAGGTCCTTATAAGTAAAGGAACCCATTTGACGAATATCCTTGAGTTCCCTATGGAAACCCGAAGGGTCTTTTTCATGGGAAGGGACCATTTTCTTCATCACTAGTATTTCTAATTTTGTCAAGGGAGTGTAAACAAACGTCTGTTGCAACTTTCCTGCGGAATCTACAACAGGGTGTACTTCTCGGAGCGGGAACTGTCCTTGGTCATAGTGATGGGGATTTGTATCATAACTGTCTGTAAAGTATTGAATATATCGCTGTCGTAGTTCAAGGAAGATATTAAGGAATTCCTGTCCCCTGGCCACCCACCTGCCTTCTAAACAGTCTCGTTAGAGAAGATATAACTTCTTGGGTGGGCAACCATATAGATGCTAGCTAGCCTTTGAGATGCCATAGGGATCGATAAAAAAATTTGAGCAACTATATCAGGGCCATATATAGAGTATTGAGATACCCAATGGGTGCTTGATCTAGCGAGTTCTTTTTCTTGTGTGGTGAGTGGAGGCTCGTCGTCCAGCCAATCATCTAGAGCTTCTTGTGTTCGTTGGAACAACCTATTTGTAGGGGCACACAATTTCTTAGTTTTATTCCTGGGTTGCTCACTACCTAGGGAGTGAGGGGTACGAGAATGTACTGCTCCTTGGAAAACAGTTCCTTCTTCCCTGTCCTCATCTGTAACCTCATTCTCGGTCTCTTGGGTAGGGGCATTTTTCCGATGTGAATCAGAAACCTTGCTCGTGAAGAGTGGAATAAAAAGATCTATTTTGTTTATTTTATTGTAATTTCCTGCGACCACTGCTTGATCTAGTTGTAGTAAATCATCAGGAACTCTTTTTCCTGCGCTAGCTATCATTCCGATAAAACAAGTGAGAGGCATTTTCTATGTGCTATGGGTCTATTTTTAATAGCTTCCTGTAGGGCTTCTAAATTTTCTCCTGTTCGAAGAGCCTCGTAAATTTTGTTTAGGCAATTTGTGACATTCGGTACTTCCCGTATACTTTCTAAAGCCTCTCATAGGCGGAGGGAGATATCTGCTTGTGAACCTTCCCCTGGGATTGGGTCATATTCATATTCTAACATAGGTAGAACACCACCCGAAGTGTCAGGGATGGGTTCCGTCTGAGTAACTACTCGTCTGGCTGTTATCTGATTAGTATAAGCAGGAGGAGGTTCCATTAAATAGGTAGTAATAAAATCATCGGGTACAGATGGAACCTTAGAATGTGGAAGTGCCATAGGGGTACTAGAGTCTGAGCTAACCTCGGACCCTATTTTTGGTGAGAGGACAGGATACATACCCGTTATGGAGGCCGAGACCTCCCTTTTTTTTTTGTTCAAAACAAATATCATCATTCTGATCTTGTAACTTTTTCATCTTACTTTCTTCTGACATTCTCTGTGCTTTCTCAACTTTCCCTTGCTCTTTCTGTTTCTTTTGATGTGCTTCTTTTTGCCATAGTTCTACACTTTCTAACATCGAGGATCTTGCTTTCTTTTCCCACCATTTTCTCTCAATCGCCATGATACAATTCAGATCCCATGTGCCACTTTTTGGCCATCTGATCGCAATGTCTAAATCTTTAGTGTAACCTTCCCAAAGATCCAAATACAAGATGGCACCAATTCCATACTTCGTATACATGAAGTAACCAGGAGTATCCTTCGGGGGGACTGGTACAGATTGTTCCAGTAACCCCTTCCGGGTACCCAGTTTACATAGTTTAGAAAACAAAGGCACTGTATTAGATACAAATAAAATGTACACTTGGAAAAACTTGATATACTCTGAGTATCAGAGTACAAACATACCGTTTTCTAGAAACCTAGAACCCGTCTTGACCGTGCTCTGAGAGATCAGAACCCGTCTTGACCGTGCTCTGAAAATCAGAACCCGTCTTGATACACCCCCAGCAGTACTCACCGAGGTGCAGAGAACTTGAAGACCTTGAAGATCTGGGCACTTGATTACGCAGCGCTCGTGGACAGGGACTGGTCGGGTTTCAGACGACCTCGGACTCGGCAATCTTCACAGGTTTCGGGCTCTGGGTCGAGACTTCCGCTGTCGTCCTCACCGACTCGTATGGATGCTCAGATCTTGGTACAGCCTCTCTCGGACATGAAGGAGTTCATGCAGGAACACCCTGCAGCGTGCACGTAGAAGTCCGTCGATGTCTTGAAGAGACCGATTTAGGTCCGCATCACCGGCGTGTGGGGAGAAAGGGAAGTCCCTGTTCGGGCGGCAATTTGCTGTGATAAATATTTTAGTAATTTACCTTGATCGGAATTTCTATATCAATAAGGTCAAGTATGAAGTGCAGAGTCCGTGGTGGTTCGAATTCAGGGTCTTTTGTTCAGTAACTCGAGTTAAGGGAGAGCTCCGTCACCTGAGGAGGATCGGAAGAATCTCTAACTTTATTATCGGAACATTTTGTATTTATACACAGAATAGAGGAAGGAGCTTCCCTTTAATGCAGGCACGTGTCATATGTTGCAATAAAACAGAAGTCATGATTAGGAAAAGAGGCTGCGTCATGAAAAGAGGAAACATGGCAAAGGAGATGAGGCTGCGTCATGATTAGAATGAGGAAGCACAAGAGAAACAGAAATGTGGAGAAGTAACACTAGGCTGGTTCCTTAGATAAGAGAGAGGTGGTCGTGACAGGATGTCTGTTTGTCGTGTTTCAGCATTCGGGGGTTCTTCTTCTCGGAATTGGTTGTCGTGGTTTAGCAGAACGGGGCCTATTTCTCGGAATCGGCCTCATTGTAGGGAAATGGTTACAAATGGGGGGGTCTTGTTCTCGGCGTCGGCTCGACCACAGGAATGTATGGTTTGAGTGAGGAAGCTGGTTCTCGGAATCGCCCTGACCCTAAGGATGTACCTGTGAATTTTAGGGGAAGGAGAGCGCGTGTGTAACTTTGTGTGCGCGTGATCGTTTTTTGCTCGTGTGCTCGTTTTCTGGCATGCTGGGTTCGGGGACGTGACTGAAAGGGTGTATGAAGAGACATAAACTACGAATAATAATCATTTTTCACAGGTGGTCAGTTTGGACCCGGAAGTGAGTACGGAACAGGTAGGGCCTCAGCTTCTTCAGGGCCCAAACCACCGCGAAGGCCTCCCGCTCGATGGTGCTTCACCTTTGCTCTCGAGGGAGTAACCTCCGGCTAATGAATGCCATTGGCTGGTCTAGGCCTTTTTCGTTCATCTGGGACAGGACCGCTCTGATGCCATGTTCGGACGCGTCCGTTTGGACCACAAACTCTCGGGAGTAGTCGGGGGCCTGGAGCACAGGAGCGGTGCACATGGCGTCTTTCAATGCTTCGAACGCCTCTTGGCAGGCGGGGGTTCAGCTGACTTTCTTCGGCTGGTTTTTGCAGGTCAACTCCGTGAGGGGGACTACGATGCTGCTGTACCCTTTCATGAATCTTCGGTAGTACCCCGTGAGGCCTAGGAATGCCCGCACTTCCGTCCGGGTCGTGGGAGCCTCCCAGGCCACGATTGCATCGATCTTGGGCTGGAGGGGAGCTACTAGGCCGCTTCCGACCTGGTGCCCCAGGTAGACCACGGACCCTTGTCCGATTTCGCATTTGCTTGCTTTAATTGTGAGGCCCGCCCTCGGCAGGGCCATCAACACCTCCCAGAGGTGCTGGAGGTGCTCGGTCCAGTGGGAGCTGAACACCGCGATATCGTCTAGATATGCGGCGCTGAATTCCTCCAACCCAGCCAGTACCTGGTTAACCAGCCTCTGGAAGGTGGCGGGGCATTTTTCATCCCGAAGGGCATCACCCGGAAGTGGAAGTGACCATCCGGGGTGGAGAAGGCGGATCTCTCTCTGGCCCCCTCGGTGAGGGCGATCTGCCAGTATCCGCTGATCAAGTCGAAAGTGCTGAGATAGCGAGCAGACCCTAGGCGGTCAATGAGCTCGTCTGCTCGTGGAATGGGGTGAGCGTCGGTCCTGGTGAATGCGTTGAGCCCACGGTAGTCTACGCAGAACCTCAGCTCGGGAACAGCGCCGGGGGCGGCCGCCTTCGGAACCAGGACCACGGGGCTGGCCCATGGGCTGTCAGAGGCTTCGACCACACCCAGGGCTAGCATCTTGGAGACTTCAGCCTTGATGCAGGCCCGGACTCTGTCAGGGACTCGGTAGGCTCTATGCCGTACTGGGGAGCTGTCCCCAGTGTTCACGTTGTGGACGCACCAGGTGGTGATGCCAGGGATGAGGGAGAAAAGGTCAGAGAACTGTCCCAGTAACTGGCGACAGTCCTCGCGTTGCTCGGGGGTGAGGGAGGAGGAGAGACTCACTCCCTCTATGGAGCCATCTTTTTCTTTCGCACACAGGAGATCGGGGAGGGGCTCCGTGTCCTCTTCCGCTCCGTCGTCGGTGGCGAGGAGCAAACTCAACTCGGACCGCGTGAAGTGGGGTTTGAGGCGGTTCACATGAAGGACCCTCAAGGGGTTCCTGGGGGACTGCACATCTATGAGGTATGTCACCTGGCTCTTGCGCACCACCACCTTGAAGGGCCCTGTCCACTTGTCTTGCAGGGCACAAGGTTACACTGGGGTCCAGGCTAAAACTCGACCAGAGTGGCATTCTGGTCATACCAGCGTTTCATCTCTTCCTGACTGGCCTCAAGGTTTGCCTCGGCCAGTTCTCGGAACTTCCAAGTCTGATTTCGGATGGCCAGGATGTATCGAAACACATCAGGAGGGGGCTCTGGGGCTGCCGCTTCCCAACCTTCCCAACCTTCTTTGACCAGACTGAGGGGCCGCCAGACGGGGTGCCCATAGAGCAGCTCGAAGGGGCTAAACCCCAAGGATTTTTGGGGGACTTCTCGGTACGCGAACAGGAGACAGGGAAGGAGGACGTCCCACTTGCGCCTCAGGGGCTCTTCGAGACCCATAATCATTCCCTTGAGGGTCCGGTTGAATCGCTCAACCAGGCCGTTACCTTGGGGGTGGTATGGAGTGGTGAACTTGTACATCACCCCACACTGCTGCCAGAGGGACTTCATGTACTTGGAGATTAAGTTCGTCCCTCGACCGCTCACCACTTCTCGCGGGAATCCCACTCGGGAGAAGATCCCCATGAGGGCCCGCCCCGCTACGGGGGCTGTCACCGTTCGGAGGGGAATGGCCTCGGGGTATCGGGTGGCATGGTCCACCAGGACGAGGATAAACCGGTGGCCTAAGGAGGTCTGGGGGTCTAGAGGCCCCACGATATCTATTCCCACCCGTTCAAAGGGGGTACTGACTACGGGGAAGGGTTGGAGCGGGGCCTTGCGCCTCCCCCCGCTCTTCCCTCTGGCCTGACACGTGGGGCAGGACTTACAGTGGGCCTCCACATCGGAGCGCATGCCGGGCCAGTAAAAGTGAGTGACCAGGCGGTGGTAGGTTTTGTCTTGTCCCAGGTGTCCCGCCAGGGGCACATCATGGGCCAGGTTCAGGAGGAAGCCGCGGAAGCGTAGGGGTACCACCAGCACCCGGGCTGACCCTAGCTCGGCGGACTTTTGTTCACTATATAATAGGCCTGTTTCCCAATAGACAAGGTGGGAGCCGGTCTGGTCACCGGCGGCCTGCTGCCGGGGCCCAACCAGGAAAGGACAGGAGGTCTGTTCCAGGCAGAATTCTTCTTGGGAAGGTCCGCCTTCCTGGCGCCACTGTGCTAACTCAGGGGGGTCGTCCAAGTTTGTGATCTGTTCGACGACAGGGCCTAGGGGATCTGTGTCGGGGTCAATGCTCTCACTGGGGGGAAGCTCGGGGACTTCGGATGGCCCGCCGCCCTCCGGGTCGTCAACGACCGGGCGAGGGGTCTCGGGTTCCACCCCCTCGGGGGTGGGCAGTCGGGCGGTCATGGATCGGGTGTTCACGCAGGCCCACTCGGGCAGGCCCAACATCTCTAGGTGAGTCCTTCTTTCTACCTGCTTCCACGGGGAGCTCTCCAGGTCGTTACCCAGTAGGCAGTCCACGGGCATGTCGGTGCGGACCGCTACTTGTAACTCCCCGGAGACGCCCTCCCACTCGAACGGGACCTGAGCTATTCGGCAGGTGCGGACGGAATTGTCTGCTGAGATCACCCTGCAGGAGGCGTGGGGTACAATTTGGTCTTCTGTGACTAGGTGACACCTTACTGCAGTAATGCTGGCCCCTGTGTCTCGGAGCGCCCCTATGCGTTGCCCGTTGACAGTCACCTGCTGTCTGTATTTTTCAGTATTGTCTGGCAAGGGGGCTCCGGGGACCATTTCCCTATCACCCAGGGAGACTAAAGTCATGGCTGCTGGTTCCCACCCTTCGGGATCCTCGATCTCTTCCTCCTCTACGGCTACTGTGGCTAGCTGGCGCGCTGGGGGACCTGCAGCAGCGGGTTTCTTGAGCATGGGGCACATGGGGTCACTGGCATAATGCCCTGTTTGCTGGCATCTGTAGCAGGCGGTGGTGATTCTGGGTCCTTGTCTAGCAGGGGGGAACCCTGCTCTCGCTGCAGGAGGAGATGTTCCGGACTGGTTTCTGGGGAGGCTTCGTGGGGGCCCTGCCTGGGATCCCCTCTGTCTACCCTGATCTCCCCCTCCCCTCTGACAGGAAGATCCTTGCTCGTGTCGGCCATATTCTCCCCCGGGCCCCTGGGGGACTCTGGTGCTCACCCAGCGGTCTGCTTCGACCACCAGCTTCCGGGGGTCGGCCAACTTGCTGTCCAGTAGGTGCTGTCTCAGTTCCACAAAGCAGTTGGTGGATAAATGTTCGTAGGCGATGAGATCAATAAGTCCTTCAAAAGTGGTCACCTTGGTACCCTTGATCCACCCTTCCAAGGCCCGGCTGTAGAAATTCACATATTCTACCCATGTGGTGCCGGGGATCTTCTTGCAGTCTCTAAACCGTTGTCGATACATCTCTGGGGTGAGCCCATATCTCGTGAGGAGGGCCTCTTTCATGTGGCTGTAGGAAGTTTGCTCGGAGGATGGTAGATCGAGCAGGGTGTCTCTCCCCTCGCTCAGGAATCGACCCCACAACCCGGCCCCCAATCCTTCTGAGGAACTCGGTGGGAGGTCATGGCGACTTCGTAGGCCTTGAACCATTGTTGGATATCATCGTTCTTATAATACTCTTTTACCACATCCTTGGGGATGTGAACTTTTGGTTCTGCCGGGGGAACGGCTTCTCGGTTCTCCGGGGTTCGGTTGCCTCCGCTCCGGACCTTTAGTTCAATCTCCTTCAGGACGCGCTCGTGCTCCAGCTGGAGTCTCCTGCCTTCGTGTTCCCTCTGGAGCTTCTTCTCCTCCAGTTATCCTTGCAGCCGTATCTGCTCGATGGCCAGTTTCTTATCAGCCAACTTGAGCTCTCCTTCCATTTTAAGGCGTGCCAGTTCTAGCTCGTGGCTTCGGTTGCGTTCTCGGTCTGTCATCTCCTCCGGTGACAGACCTCTCTCTGTGCTGGGACTCTGTGTCAGGGAGTCGGTTTCCTCACCCTCTTGATCGCGGGTTTCGGTCTGTGCCCCCCCTTCTCCACCGCCTCCTTCTGGCGGGGGAAGTTGGGCACCGGCCTCTACCCATGCTGTCAGGGCTTTTTGGAAGTCCTCTTTGGTACTCAACCCAGTGGTAGCGATATGGAAATCTTTGCAGAATTGCTTCAGTTCTCGATGGGTGTACTCTTCCAGAAGATCCTTCTGGAATGTGGTCTTTTCGCTTGTCACAATGAGACTTATGGTTGTTCTTCGCTCAGGTAGTGTGTCAGTCGTTTACTGTACGATCCCTAGACGTAGGCTCTTATCCCGTCGCTTGCCACCAATGTTAGAAGGGGCGATCTCAGAGGGCCAGGCTATGCTCACCCGATCATCGCGGGACCCACCTCTCCCACAAATAATGCTGAGTCTTAACGTGAGGTCCTCGCCGGGGAGGACGTCGGATCTAGGATCGTACACACTGAGCTCGCACCACACTTACGAACGGACACCACACCGTAGGTTTTCAGTAACAAGTTCTTTATGAACGGTAAAAAGGAATCAGCACTCTTATTTACAAGCAATCGAGGGATCGTAAAGTCTCAGGAATTCGGGAAGAGGGAAGCGGGACAGTCTAAGTCTTTAGGCCAGTACGACGCGTACCCTGCGCACAGCTCTCAATCCTCGAGCCGGGGGATACGGAAGATGATGGTCGTGCTGGCTGCTTCACTCACTTCGAGTTGACTCAGGTTGTGTTGGTAGCGTCGTTGGTCCAGCTGGACCAGAGTACTCCTCGAGCCGCGACGAGGTCAGCAGGGCTCGATCCGGAGGTGTTCTTGAGGAGCCGCGTCAGCATCAGCAGGGCTCAGGAGGATTCACGAAGATCTCTTTAGAGTTCAAGCTCGAGCCACGACGAGGTCAGCAGGGCTCCGAGGTTATAGTTCTGTCTTTGCGAGGACGAGCCGCGACAGTGTCAGCAGGGCTCCGATGTTCCAGTTCCGTGTTACGAGAAGGAGCCTCGACAGCGTCAGCAGGGCTCGAAGGGTTCAGAGGTTCAGTTCTCCCCAAGGTTCAGCCGCGATCAGATCAGCAGGGCTTTCTTGTCCAGGATACAACTGCCCGCTAGTTGTTTGGCGGGCCTTGATATAGTCCAGTAGCCCTTTGTTGTCCGGACCCTCGCAGGCGGAGGTCTCAGGCCTTGCGGGCTGGTCGTTGGAGAGGTCCGGGGGTTGGCCCTTTGATCCTTTTGAAGATGCGTCCGGGAATTCCCAGACGCCCAGCAGGGTCTGGAGCCAGCTCTCGGGGAGGCCAGAGGTGCGATCGGAACCGGCCCACAGGGGAGGCCAGAGGTGTGAGAGAAACCAGTCTCTCAGGGGAGGCCGGAGGTGCAATCGTAACTCCCTGTCTTATCTCACTCAGGGAGCCCTTTACCCCCCAGCCGGGACTGGCGTGCCTTGGAGTCTAAGTTTCGCTGGGGCCGGGGTCCTGCTAGGCCCAGGGAGTCAGGAACCTCGGGAAGGGAAAATGGCTGCCGGGGGCCCTGTGGGGTGATGCAAGTTCTGGGCGCTCGGAGCCGGGAAGGAGGCCAGGGGCATGCGGGGCTGGTCGTCGGCTGGCGGGGTCGTGCAGGGAGTTTGGGCATCCAGGGAGCAGAACGACCAGGGGCTTCCGGGTGTAGGGCTAGGCTAACAGGGTGCTGAGGAACGAGGAACGGGGGGGAACCACGCCACGAGGCCAGGTCCAACAATCACCATAGGAGCTTTGAACAAGACTACAGCCTGAACCACTGAGCGGATTTACAACAAATTTGGCAAAGATTTACATTTAGTTATGCAGATATTGGTGTAAATACGTTTAGTAGTTGTTGGGAAATAGTAGGAAACCAAATTAGAATATCTGTTATAGTGGCTAATTTTTGAATAATAAGAAGCTCGCACAAAGGAAATGCAGAACTCTGATTGACTGCCTACACTTCAACCATGAAGTGTTGCTGCCAATTTGGGATGCAGCGTCAGCTGAGTCCAACAAAAAAATGGGGAAAAAGGAAAGGGGGCAGGGTAGGAATACCCTGACCCACAAGCCTTGGGGTCCCTCAGGACCCTGCAATGGCATAAAAGATATTTTTGTAATTGTAGGTGGGGGATAGCGAGGTTTAATAAAAAAAAAATGAAGGGGGCACACAGCCCTCCTCCAAAGGTCTAAAATTATTTGAGGACCACCACCTTCCCATGGCTATTTTTAACATGAAGTGGCGGCCGGCCTCGTGAACCCCCTTGGGACCCAGGGACCTTCATCTCCCTGGGGCTATAAATTAAAAATGATATGGCTGGGCTGCATGGATCCCCCCGAACACTGTGGACCACCAGCTCCCACGGGCTGCAAATAAAATTCTTTGGGGTGTTGCAGACCCCGAGAACCCCAAGGACCACAACCTACCGAGGCTATCAATACATTGAATAGAGGGGCAGTGTGGACCCCCAGGCACCCAGGGGAACGTCACCTAATACTTTCCACTGGACTATTAATTAAGAACATGAATTTACACTCGTAAGCAAAGGAGATGGACACCACCTGGTACTATTTATCTCCTCATAGACAATTAGATACTGTGAAGACTTACAAAAACAACTTAACCTGTTTAAAGCGACCTATGAAGAAGGCTTATATAATGGCTTTAGAAGAAAGATAAACTAACATGATGGTTTACCCTAAACTGAGACTTGACAGCCAACTCAAAAGGAAAATTTGTGTGTCGTAACACAGACCCCCAAAAGGGCTAGACGTGTAGGGATTAGTAGTTGTGAACACACATTCAAATTTACCAGGGGATCTTCACAATATTTACAGGCAGGGAGACAAAAATGCTATTCCTGGGGTCTATTACATTTGTGGACAGAATGCTCACTGTTTATTGCCAGCTACCTGGGAGGGAATCTGCTGTTTAGGCAAGCTATTTGAAAAGCTGTACCATGTGAAGAATTTAGATGCAGTTGCATTAACACTTGCAGACAGACAGACAGAAACGCAGTACAAACACAGGAAGTGTTTGGAGCTGGCATTCCATCTATAGGCATCATCTTAACTGACAAAAAGGTTAGAAAAGATCTGTAAAAGAATAGAAGTTGTCAACAGTTGTTGACAAAATGGCAACAAGCAACTGAGCTTTTCTTGTACTTAATACAACAGTAATAGCTATAAGGTTAATAGTTTTTCAGGATCAACTTGCCTTAAACATCTTACTTGCAGGAAAGGGTTGAGTCTGCAAAAAGCTTATGTTAACTCATTGTAGTACTTACATGCCTGATGAGAGCAGGAAAATAGAAGGCTCCACTAAGAATATATCAGATTTAGAACCTGAATTAAGTGAATTGGAAACACCATGTTTGTTTGAAAATTTTGGAAAGGTAGTTGCCACAATTGGAAATTGGTTTTAAACAGCAGGGAAGGGTATATTGCAAGCTATTCAAATGTCAATACATAGTAATAGTGGGGCTTTGTCTAATATTTATGTATATCCTGTTATTGATCTGTAGATACATATTTTGCAAGAGAAAGGGAAGGTTGGATAAAAATGGCATTAGAATGATTTGGGTGAATGACGCCTACATGAACTCATTGAAATTTAGAGGCTTGAAAAGAAAAAGACAAGACTCAACTGACAATGAAAGTGCACTCTGAAACTGTGATGATTAATAAAATCAGCAGACAAGGGATTGTGGAAGTTGAAAATTTTTACATATAGTTACATCATAATAATGCAGAAATGTGCTTTGACATTACCACAGAAGATGAATGTCAAAATAGTGGTTAGAGAAAATTTGCTTTAATTAAACATGCAAAATGTGAAAATGCTGCTTATTTATACAGAAAGCTCCCATTTCTATCGCTCTTTCACTACTAGGCCACAACATTTTCCTGATTCTTTCCTACTCCTTTAATAAAATTAATGTCTTTTTGTAAATACTGATTTAACATTATAACTAAACAGTAGAACTTGACATCTTTGTGAAATGTGCTGTTTCCTTCGTACCTCCCACCATATAACTTCATCATATTTTAAATAGTTTCCTCTGCCACATGCTTATAATGAACAAGCATTCTAGCTTTCTGTAGGTTTTAATTTTATCATCTAACATGGACATGCTAGATATTAATGTTTCATTTCATAGAGCAGTCCATTGTTACTCAACTCCTCACTCACCATGAACCGCCAGATCAACCCTGTGTCCTCCACACGCTTCAACACCCTCCACATACTCCGCAAGTCCTTCAAATGGATCCCCCCAACTCATCACCAGCAGACTGGGCTATGGAAACGTGCTCTACGCCGAGTTCAGCTAAACACTCCTCCGCAAACTCCAGACCGCCCAGAACACCGTAGCTAGAATCGTCCTTAGCATCTTATGACATGACCACATCACCCATCGCCTCCGGGATCTCCATTGAGTCCCAGTCAATAAAAGAATGACCTTCAAACTGCTCATTCACACGTACAGAGCCCTTCAGAACACCAGAACCCAATACCTCAACAAAAGAATCTCCTTCCACGCCCCCAAGAGAAACCTCCGCTCTGCCGACCTAGCCCTAGCCATGGTCCCCTGCATCCACAGGGCCAGAACGGGTGGCAAATACTTCTCCTACATTGCGGCCAAGACATGGAACAGACTCCCCCTCCGCATCAGATGAAGCCCTACACTGCACCTATTCAGAAGAGATCTCAATGACCTGGCTCTTCGAATGAACACGGAGCTGCCTGTACCCACTCCCCAGTGCCTTGAGACCTTCAGGGGTGAGTAGTGCGATCTATAAATTCCTCATTTATTGATTGATTGATTGACACTAAAGATTTAACAGAGCAGGCTTGCAAAGGTTCTCATGAGAACCTTCCTAGATGTATCTTTTTGTAATACGCTGTAGCCACACTCAAATAAATACCTGTCAACATGGGTCCTTACCATGGGAATCGAGAAAGAAGAAGATCCCTTCCTATTGGTTAGAAATTATCCAACATTCATAGTTTGCAACATGTTTGCTGCCTTCTACATAGTACATGCTCCTTAGCAGAGTTAAGGCATTCTATGCACCCCTATGCTGCCATGTCCCTTAGCACTTTGTTGTGCTAGCTTGAATTGCCATAAGCTACTGTTAACAGTGATTTGTTTGTTTTCCTTAAGTCTTTTCCTAAAGTCTGATGAGACTTTCTATCTTTATTCTGCTCATAGCGATCACTGTGATTAATTCCCTTTACCTGTTTTAACGGTTGCTACTGCAACCCGTTAGGGAACTCAGCTGAGTTTCCAGAACTACTTCTTATGGGGTGCTTAGTCTTAGTCCTTTGCTCCAAATTTTACTTGCTCTATTCCAAAAATAAATCTTTATAGGTTTATATTAGGATAGGTTAGGGCTTTTAGATTAAGATAAGGACTAAGGGCTAGATGTAGGTAATTTCAAAATACCGATTCTAAAATACAGAATTTTACTGATTCAGTATTCTAGAATCGGTATTTGTGATGTAGGTAAAAAATCGGTCATTTTTACCGATTCGGTAAAATTCAGTATCTGCCATTTGGATTTTACCGAATCGGTATTTACCGAATCGGTATTTACCGATTCGGTATTTACCGAATCAGTATTTACCGAATCGGTACTTCCCATTCAATCCTATGGGCCTTTTGGCCCATAGGAATGAATGGGAAATACCGATTCGGTAAATACCGATTCGGTAAATACCGAATGGGAAAGAAAAGAAAAGTGAAAGTTAGGAGTCAGCCAATCAGGTGCTACCACCCACCCCCTCCCAACCAGGAAGTGGCTGCACCCAGGCAGCTGCAAGTAATTAGAAGCTTCTGGAAGGCAGAGAAAGCAGAGCTGAGTCCCTGAGCCACAGGAAAACTTTTTTGTATATTTAAAGTTTGGAAATGGCAAGCAGCAGTGAAAAGGAACTTCCAGAGAGGAAGAGAAAAATTAAATTTAGCACCATGGAGCTGCAGGTCCTTGTGGAGGAGGTGGTTAAAGAACACCAGAAATTGTTTGGTAAGCAGTCCCTGACTGTGGCTGAATCTGCCAAAAGAAAGATTTGGCTGGAAATACAGTCGAAGGTGAATGCTGTAGGAGTGACTCCAAGGGACATAGATGACCTGAAAAAGAGGTGGTATGACCTCAGGAGCCTGACCAAGAAGAAAATTGCAGAGCTGCACAAAGAGGCAAACAAAACTGGAGGAGGAAAGAACCTTGCCCCTCCCCTGACTGAGCTGGAGGAGCTGGTGGGCTCCACCATTGAACCTGAGAGCGTCTGTGGACTGGGAGATGCAGACAGCTCAGCCAGAGCTGCCACCAGAAAAGGTGAGACGCATGCACAGCAATCACCCCCACCCCATCCCCTTCCCTTTTCCCTATGTGGCAAAGTTTCCCCACTCCAGTAGAGGTAGTACTATACAGGAGCAATGCATTATGGGACATGTAGTCATTGAAAGACCTACCATGTCATACAGCACAGCAATCAACAAGTTAGGCAAAACATATCAGTCATAATGAAGCTGAGGCAATATGTATAGTGTTACAGTGATAATACTTTAATTGTAGAAGCAGTGAGGCAGTAGCACAGAGCTAATGTACGCTTTTATGTCCACAGGCGAGACATCTCGCAGGCATACCAGGGAGAAGGAAGGCACTGCACCACAGAGGGATGACAGCCAGGAGGCAGGCATAAGTGCAGAGAATGTCACAGGGGACACTGATGCACCAACACCACTGCTACCATCCCAAGACCTTGAAATGTCTCCACATCTGCAGGCATCCCCAGAACGTTCAGCATTCCCTCTGCTACTGTCCTCAGCTGAACTGCCTGCTTCACTGCCGCAAACAACACCTGCACCTCAAAAGAGCAGGAGGCATGCAGTTGAAATGGAGGGGGATGACACTCAAACCTTGACTGGGGAAGCAAGCACTGCCACACAGCAGTTCAGTGCAGAAGTTACCCGTACAGTTAGCAGACGCTGCAGGCCCAGAGATAGCAGTGCTGCACAACATGTGGAGGATCCCAGTGTCTTCCGTGGGCTGGAGGGTAGCCTGGTCAAGATCCAAAGAATGCAGGTGAAGGCCATCCAGTCCGTGCAACGCCAGATGAGGCACCTGAATACACATATGGAAAGCATAGGGAAGGGTATCAGTGCACTGGTTGATAAGAACAAAGAGATGGCATTAGGTATGAGGGAGATGGCTGCAGGGATGCGGGAGATGGCCACAGGTGTGGGGGACATGACACAATCAGTGCAGCTTCTGTGAACTAAAAGGGACGAGGACACGTCAGCAAGGTGCACGGACAGGCAACATGTGCAGCAACAAACTAAGGCAATGAACCGCCTGGCCACAGCCACTTCCCTTCTATGCAGACGATGCATCAACATGCAAGAGGGACTGGCACACAGCAGCAATGAGGTGTCTAGGGGCCTTGCAAGGGTATCCAGTGATGTAGAGGTGCTGCTTAATGCACAGACAGCACAAACCGCTGCTCTGGATGTACAGGAAAATGAGGAAAGTACCAGTAGGAGCAGCATGACAAGCCCCCCTGTTGTTGAGACACGGAGGAGCAGCAGGTGCCATGGTGAGCCAACAGCCCAAACACCCAGTGAGGACAGCCAGCCACTTTCATCTGCTACTGGTAGGCGTGGCTGGAAATGAATTTAACAGCCCACACTCCATGACCTTAAATGGGGAAGTAAACCAGGACTACCATTAGTAAATGGATGACATTTGTGTTGCATATTTGTGCTTTTGAATACCTGCGTAGTGACTAATATTAAACTACATTGGGTTCACACTCCACCTGTCTGTGTCTCTTTACTTTCTCAAAAAAAAGTTCTGTGTGATCTCTGCCTGTCTTTGTCTGCCATCTGTTGGTGGCGCAACTCCTGCGGTGTGTGGTTCAGGCAGTGCATGTTCATCATCGTGTCCTCATAGTCGCTCAATTCACCTCTGCGCCCTTCTTTGTAGCAAGGTTATGCAACATAGCACAAGTTGCAATTATCTTGCAGCAGATGATTGATGAGTACTGCCGTGCCCCTCCACTTTTGTGGAGGCTTTTTAACTGCCCAAATGTGTGCTCCACAACATTCTTAGTAGATTTGTGTACCACGGTGTATCGTCTCTGGCTGCGGGTTGAAGGGTTGAGGTAGGGTGTCAGGATGAAAGAGCGGACGGCATATGCACTATCTCCTATGTGTAAATGAGAAAGCCATTACTCACATGCACACATACACATACATGTTCTATGTCTATCAGGGTGTGTCACAGTGTCTTACCCAGCAGGTATCCTTCACCAAATTCCCCCGCTGTCAGGCGTGTGTAGATCCCACTGTTCTGAAAGATGTAGGAGTCGTGGGTACTTCCTGGGAACTTGGCCACATTGTCTGTGATTATGTTGTTGGCATCACAGATTACCTGTACATTGATAGAGTGGGTTGACTTCTAGTTTCTGTAAATGTACTCTGTGGCAGCAGGTGGGCATATAGGAATGTGGGTGCCATCAATACAGCCGATGACGTGTGGGAAATTTGCAATTTGATAAAAGTCAGTCTTGGTCTTGAGCAGTGCCGCGTGTGTGTTAGGGAATAAGATGTAATGATGCATCCTCTGCATCATGGCCTCTAGGAACTTCCTAAAGAAACAGGAGAAGCAGCTCTGAGACACTCCGCCTACCACAGCAATCACCCCCTGGTAACTCCCAGATGCAAGCAGGTGTAGGCTACATAGCACCTGCACATGGGGTGGGATGGCATGCACCCTTGGGGTTGGGTGCTCCAAAAGTGAGTGCAGGTCCCTGATTAAGTCCAGGATGGTTTGGGGGTGTAGCCTGTACTTTTGCAATAGCTCTGGCTCAGTGAGCTGAAAGAGTGTTATCCTCTGTCTGTACACTTGCTCCTCCCTTCTCCAGACTCTCTCTCCTGCTGCCTGTAGCCGTAGCCGCCTTGCTATCACGTAGAACGCCACCATTCTGGTTACACTGTTGCCTTTTGGGGCCTTTTTTATGGCCTGCACCTGGTTACCAACTGCTTTCAATCCATGGTAAATACCGACTCCTAAATACCGAATTTGTCAGGAACCACAACGCTCTTCGGGATCCGGGCGATGCTCAAAGGGTCCACCTCCAGACCTCCCTAAGCTTGGTTCTATCAGACACCCAAAGTTTAGAGGTGGTCAGGTGAGGGAAAATGTAAATGGCCGGGATGGTGTGGCCTGGGAGTTGCCAATCTGGAAAATAAAGGAAGAACCCGTTATAAATACTCTTGGGCGCCTTTCTGACTTTTACAATCTGTTACTTTCATACCCATACCTTGCCAAGAGTACTAGCGGGAAGAACCTCACTGTTGCCTGACGCTCTCCTCCTGCGTACCGCCCCTGGATGTTTCCTATAGGAACGTAAGCACAACATTACTCCCCTAACTCTCCTATTAGGTGCCTCTTACTCCTTAATCCCCTTCTATGTACCTACCAGTGACTCACACCATGAGGACTCTATGGAAACCGCCAGGTAGCGCTGAATAAAGTCCTCTTAGCAATCAAACGATATAAAACGCCCCCTCTTCTGTTACGTCACAGAAGCCAAAACAAGTATCTGTAGTTAATGCACCAGAGCCCGGAAAAGGAATATGATAATAGTAAAGGAAAACAAGGAGGCTCCTCGGAGAAGTGAGCCTCCTCGCCTTACCGCAAACACACCCGGAGTCAACAGAATACTGGGCGCCTCAGTAAGTAGTGAGCAGTCTCCTCCTTGAGCTTTGAAGCACTCCCCCTCGAGAGAATCTCTCTCCGAGTACAGGATACCGCCAGCATCTGTGTCTTCGCAAATAATTCAGCGAAGCCCCACAGCGTCTCCTAAGCGCATCAGCCGACACGCTTCCCCAATGTCACAGCGGTTCCGACGGTGGCTGTGTCTTCGCGTCTTACAAACACAGCAAAGAACTACAGCGTCTCCTAAGTGCATCAGCCGACACGCTTCTCCAATGTCACAGCGGTTCTGACGGTGGCTGTGTCTTCGCGTCTAGCAATCACAGCAAAGCACCACAGCGTCTCCTACGCGCACCAGCCGACACGCTTCTCCACAGCGGCAGAACCAAAGTCCGACCCCGAAAAGGGTTACAGCCACAGAAGTCCGTGTCTTCGCGAAGAGCTCTGCGAAGCACCACGGGTCCCACAAACCAACGGACAGCCACACCGCTAACGAATCCAGAACAAACACCAATCCAATGCAACCCGACCTCCGGTTTTAATGAAACTATATAGTTCCCGCCTTCATGCCGCCAGGACTTCTGGGACCTGTAGTACCAATATTAGGCAGGTGCGATTTACCGGGTCTCAGAACCCGACAGTACGTCCTCCTCCCAGGCGCCTCCTAGACCCGGGCTTGCCTGGGTTGCGTGCATGGAAGGAACGCACCGCTCTCGGAGCATGCACCCCCGCACTCGGTTCCCAGGAATCCTCCTCCGAGGTGTAACCCTTCCAGGAAACTAGGTACCAAAGCCGGCCCTGACGATACCGGGAATCCAGGATCCTGTGTACCTCATACTCCAGCTGACCATCCCGCACCACAGGAAGAACCGCCACGCGTCGGCGACCACTGGCCGGCTTCAGTAAGTTACAATGGAATACCGGATGAATCCGCAGGGAGGCAGGCAACTTCAATCGATACGCCACCGGATTCACTCGGCGGATGACAACGTACGGGCCAATGAAGCGAGGATGGAACACGCTGCGGTATCTGAACCTGATGTTCTTGGTGGATAACCACACACGGTCCCCTGCTTGGTACTGAGGTCCAGCCCGCTGATGGAGATCAGCCCACTTCTTATAGGTGAGTTTAGACCGCACCAACTCCGCCTGTATACGCTTGTGTACCTTCAGTAAGTCCTTGACTTGAGCATGTACCGATGGATGGTTCAGAACTTCACGTGGTACTGTCAAGGGCAACGTGTTGGCGTGATACCCGGTGTTCGCCCTAAAAGGGGTTTTCTTGATGGAACTGTGCCAGGAGTTATTATACGTGAGTTCCGCCAGCTACAGCAGCGAGACCCAGGATTCAGAGGCCTCCTTTGCATAGCATCTAAGGTATTTCTTGAGAGTCTGATTTAACCTCTCGGTCTGGCCATTGGTCTGCAGATGGAAGCTTGTGGATAGGGCCACCTCTGCTTGCAACGCCTTACACCATGCCTTCCAAAACCGAGCAACAAACTGCGGTCCCCTGTCGGAAACTATGACCTTGGGAAGGCCATGCAACCGAACCACCTGTTGTAACAACATTTGGGCTGTTTGGGCGGCAGTCTGCAAGTTTCTACATGGAAGAAAGTGTCCAGCTTTTGTTAAGCTGTCCACCACCACAAGTATGGCGTTACACCCTTGATCCATGGGTAACCCCACCACAAAGTCGAGACTGATGGTCTGCCACGGGCTGGAAGGAGTGGGCAATGGCATCAGAAACCCCTTTGCTTTACAGGTCTCTCCCTTGGCTCGAGCACAGGTGTCGCATTGGGAAACCCAGGTTTTCACATCCTTAGCCATATTATCCCACCAGAAGGATTGTCGCAAAGAAGATAGCGTCTTCGTGTATCCAGGATGTCCTGCTAACACTGCGTTGTGGCAACAGTTAAACGCTTTCTGGTGAATCTCATGTTGCGGCAAATACAGTCGATTGGAAAACAAAGGCACCCCGTGCTGTAAGGAGCGACGTTGATCCTTCGCGACCCATTCCTGCCATTGGGCTAAGGTCTTATGATTCTTTACCTGATCCAGAAAGCCATCCACCGTGACCCCACACACAACCCTCTCGGGGGGTACAATGGCCTCAGGAGCAACCAGGCACGTAACATCTTCCTCTCTTTGTCTGGACAGTGAGTCTGCTTTCCGGTTGTCGATGCCAGGACGAAAAGTAATCACAAAGTTGTATTCTGCAAAGAACAAAGTCCATCGCATCTGTCTCTGTGATAAATGCCGAGCGGTTTTCATGTATTGCAGATTGCGATGGTCCGTGTATCCCGTGACAGGATGTTGAGCCCCCCACAGGTAGTGCCTCCATTCCTGGAAGGCTCGTTTGATCGCCAGAAGTTCCTTCTCTGCCACGGTATAATTGATCTCTGCCTGGTTCAGTTTTTTGGACAGGAAAGCCACCGGATGCAACTGACCTGTCTCCCGTTCCCTTTGTGACAGAACCGTGCCAATAGCCAGATCTGACGCGTCTGCCTCAACGATAAAAGGAACATCGACCTGAGGATGGCGTAATATAGGTGCTGAACAAAACGCCTCCTTGAGCTGCAAAAACTCTTTGGTTGTCTCTGGAGTCCACACAAAGGGAACCCCTTTTCTCAGAAGCCTGGTGATGGGGGTTGCCAACTGAGAAAAGTGCGAGATGAAATGCCTATAAAAGTTAGCGAAACCAAGGAATCGTTGTACCTCTCTCACGTTCTTGGGGATCGGCCACTCCTGTACCGCTGCCACCTTCCTATCTGCCATACTGAACCCCTGGGGACTCAGGATCACCCCCAGGAACTCCACCTGTCGCACGCTGAACTCGCACTTATTTAACTTGCAATAAAGGTGGTTTTCTTGCAAGCGTTGTAAGATCATACATACATGCTTAGCATGCGGAGCCGGGGAAGCAGAATCGATGAGTATATCATCTATATACACGACCGCTATGCGGTGCAGATAGTCTTTCAGGACATCATCAAGGAATATTGAAACATCGCAGGGGCATTACACAGCCCGAACGGCATGACCAGATATTCGTACAGGCCGTATCGCATCTAGAACGCCGTCTTCCACTCATCTCCCCGCCTTATACGGACCAAGTGGTAGGCCCCTCGTAGATCGAGGCGAGTATAGATTGTGGCCTCTCTCACCTGGTCCAATAACACGGGGATGAGCAGAAGCGGGTACCGGTTTCTCACTGTGTTCTTATTCAAGACGCGATAGTCTATACAGGCTCTCAAGTCCCCATTGGCTTTGGCTGTAAAGGAAAACGGATAGGCCGCAGGGGAACGGGATGGTCATATGAACCCCAAGGCGCTGTAGTGATCTAAATAGTCACGTAGATGTTTTATTCTCAGGTTCGGAAAGGGCATAGACCCTACAGGAGGGTATGACTGCACCATCCACCAGGTCGATCCGGCAGTCATACTCGCGATGTGGGGTAGTGACTCTGCTTTAACCTCGCTGAACTCGTCCTGAAATGTCGCATATTCCAAAGGTAACACGGCCTCCTTCTCTGCCGCTGTGGCCACCTGATTGACCAGGGTGAGAGTCAAAGCAATGGAGCTGTGTTCTTTCATACATTGCGTCAAACACTCCATGGACTGGAATCGTATTTTTTTTGTCGCCAATCCATGGAAGGGCTGTGTCGTCACAGCCACGGCATGCCCAGTATGATTTCATACTGTGGAGCCTCAATGATATTGAGAACTATGTTCTCCACGTGATCATGTGGGATCCCAGGAAAAGTTAATTCCAATGTCTCAGTATGTTCAATTATGGGGCCTCACTTTAAAGGAGTGCCATCCACTGCCAACACCGGTTCGGGTTTCTTGCTGCGCACTCGTGTCAACCCTAACCGCTGTACTAACCCCTGGTCGATGAAATTCCCCGTGGCTCCTGAATCTATCATGGACCGGACGGGATAACTGGTTTGATGAACCGCCAATCGCATGTCCAACACAATATGCGATTCTGAGTTTTTGTGTTCCACTGCTAAATAGGTGATCTGCCAATCTGGTTTCCGTGCCTCCTCTTCTATCCCTATAGAGGTCTGAAGCTTCTCCTCGGTGTCTCCTACCACACTCACAGCCACTTTTTTCCCAGGAAAATAGGTGTTCCTCCTCTTAGGTTTAACCGGACAATCGCGGACATAGTGCCCTTTTTTGCTGCAGTAGAGGCATAACCCCCGGACCTGACGGCTCTCCCTTTCTGTCCTAGATAAGGGTGGTCTAACGGCCCCTATGTCCATCGGCTTGGGTCCTACGTCCTTAGGGGTAACCTGAGACCGGGTATCCAGTTCTTTTACCGGAGAGGGCCTATCCCCCTTCATCCTCCCCCGTGTCTAGCAGACATACGATGGTCCAGTCTTAGTGTGAGATTAATGAGATCGATACATGAGGTGGGTTGAGAATCGATTTGCCCCAACACGTCCTTCATCTCATCACACAACCCCTGGCAGTATAGGGACATTATTTTCTCCTCCGGCCAGGCGGACTCCGCAACCAGGCAGTTGAACGCCGTCATGTAGGCTACTAGGTCCCTTTTTCCTTTGCTTAAGCTCCAAAAGTTCTTTGTCCGCACTGAAAGTGGTTTTTCGCTTGTCGAACACCCTCTCAAACTCCTTCCTAAAGTCATCCCAGTTAGACAGTAGAGGGTCATCGTTCCGAACCAATGGAACCGCCCAATCGGCCGCATCCCCAGTGAGATACGAGATCGCAAAAGCGACCCGAGAGACATTAGTAGGGAAGGACGCTGGTCTACACGAAAAGTGCAATGCTATCTGTGTGAGAATGGTCTGTATCTTGTGTGGATCCCCCGAATACCTCTCCGGTGTGGCTAAAGGGACTGGCGGGGGCACCGTGACGTGTATCTGAGGGTTAGACGAGGAAGCGTCAAAAGGGTTGCGCGCCGGTCTATCCACCCTTTCCCTCAATGCCGAGGTCTCAGCCTTAGAATCCGCTAGCTCTTGCTGTACCAGGAGCAGAGCTTGTAGCACGTCATCCAAGGTCGCCATGTTTGGGAATCACCCGGACCAAGAAGAGCAGTAATTCGTGGGCATTGGATTCTGTCAGGAGCCACAACGCTCTTCGGGATCCGGGCGATGCTCAAAGGGTCCACCTCCAGACCTCCCCAAGCTTGGTTCTATCAGACACCCAAAGCTTAGAGGTGGTCAGGTGAGGGAAAATGTAAATGGCCGGGATGGTGCGGCCTGGGAGTTGCCAATCTGGAAAACAAAGGAAGAACCCTTTATAAATGCTCTTGGGCGCCTTTCTGACTTTTACAATCTGTTACTTTCGTACCCATACCTTGCTAAGAGTACTAGCTGGAAGAACCTCACTGTTGCCTGACGCTCTCCTCCTGCGTACCGCCCCTGGATGTTTCCTATAGGAACATAAGCACAACATTACTCCCCTAACTCTCCTATTAGGTGCCTCTTACTCCTTAAACCCCTTCTATGTACCTACCAGTGACTCACACCATGAGGACTCTATGGAAACCGTCAGGTAGCGCTGAATAAAGTCCTCTTAGCAATCAAACGATATAAAACACCCCCTCTTCTGTTACGTCACAGAAGCCAAAACAAGTATCTGTAGTTAATGCACCAGAGCCCGGAAAAGGAATATGATAATAGTAAAGGAAAACAAGGAGGCTCCTCGGAGAAGTGAGCCTACTCGCCTTACCGCAAACACACCCGGAGTCTACAGAATACTGGGCTCCTCAGTAAGTAGTGAGCAGTCTCCTCCTTGAGCTTCGAAGCACTCCCCCTCGAGAGAATCCCTCTCCGAGTACAGGCTACCGCCAGCGTCTGTGTCTTCGCGAATAATGCAGCGAAGCCCCACAGCGTCTCCTAAGCGCATCAGCCGACACGCTTCCCCAATGTCACAGCGGTTCCGACAGAGGCTGTGTCTTCGCGTCTTACAAACACAGCGAAGCACCACAGTGTCTCCTAAGCGCATCAGCCAACACGCTTCTCCAATGTCACAGCGGTTCTGACGGTGGCTGTGTCTTCCCGTCTAGCAATCACAGCAAAGCACCACAGCGTCTCCTACCGGGCAAGCCGACACGCTTCTCCACAGCGGCAGAACCAAAGTCCGACCCTGAAAAGGGTTACAGCCACAGAAGTCCGTGTCTTCGCGAAGAGCTCTGCGAAGCACCACGGGTCCCACAAACTAACGGACAGCCGCACCGCTAACGAATCCAGAACAAACACCAATCCAATGCAACCCGACCTCCGGTTTCAATGAAACTATATAGTTCCCGCCTTCATGCCGCCAGGACTTCTGGGACCTGTAGTACCAATATTAGGCAGGCACGATTTACCGGGTCTCAGAACCCGACAGAATTTGATGACATTCGGTATTTTAGAAGTTTCCTACATCTCAAAACTCATTTTTTACCATTTCTTATTTACCGATTCGGTAAATAAGAATTCGGTAATTTCCGAATCGTAAATACCGAATCGGTAAATTACGATTCGGTAAATTAACGACTCGTATTTACCGAATTGTTTTTTTTTTTTTAGCCCCTACATCTCAATATCCAAATACCGGTCGGTAACGGCCGAAAATCTGTATTTTCAGCCGTTACCGGTCGGTATTTGGCTACCTACATATAGCCCTTATTACGTTATGGAACACGCTGATATTTTTCATGTGTGTTCTAACCAAAGTTTTATCAATATTTCTGTAAACGTTTTTTATTTAACTAAGCTGAATAAACTGACAAAAATACAGACTAATCTCTTAAAACGAAAATAATACTTTTAAAATGTCATCAAACCACTCAACCTTGACTGAGCATTGTTCTGATTTGAGTATACTAAATTCCATTTAGAAGCTTCGATCTTATACCTTTCGTTGATCTTTAGAGGAAAGGTCTAAAATCAACATAAGGAGGCACACAAAGCCTGAGGCATGAAAATCATTTACATGATTAAGTGGGTAATTAGGGTTTCTTAAGAGGGAGTGACCACTACCTGCTTGTATCTCTCATAGGCATTAAGGGCCTCAGGTGCAGTCAAAAAATATGCAGAAAACCGGTGCATTGAGTTTCTAGATAGCTACAGTTGTGACTTATTTTCAACAGTTTAAAATATACACATACTATACCTACGGTGATATTGCCCGGACTCACGTGATGTAGCTCAAAGAACAATTGGAGCCAATTGAACTATATCTGCACTAATTTTCTCATTATTCACCAAACCACGAGGCATATAGTAGTTCAGACACAGGAACGTTTAAGCTATGCAGAGAAATCATTTGAAACACTACTGGATAAAAACACCACATTGTCCACAGACACCCTACCAATGCTATATTCACTTCCAGGGTGCACATGGCATCAGCTGGGCCAAGCACCGCAGTTCAGGGTGTCTCCAAACACCTCTATGCCACAAAACAGATGGAAGCCAGAGCATCTGCTATTGATCACCTGTATGGATACCTACCATGGCCACCTAGAATAATAGCAAGCAGGGAAGGGTAAATGGAACTCAACTGCAAAGTTGAGAAACATGGGGGCATATTACCAAGCAATAGCGATAATTATCGCTATTGCTTGGTTAGAGACAAAAATTTACCGCTGAGCTGCGGCGATTTTTATCGCAGATAAACCTTGGTATTACCAAGGTTAATACCAAGGTTTATCGCAAATGCGATAAAAATCGGCCGCAATGCATGAATATCGCTGAAAAGTCAGCGATATTCATGCATTACCGAGCTAATGCTCTTAGCCATGTTATCCACCTCCCACTGGATAACATGGCTAAGAACTGCTCAGGGCAGGTGTTAGCTTTTGGAGATATTCACGCTTAGCGTGAATATCTCCATAAGTTGGTAATAGGAGATAGCAATGTTAGCGACTGTTTCCAGTCGCTAACATCTTGGCACGCCCACTTTGCATGTCATTAGTGATAAATATCACTGACATGCAAAGTGGGGCCCAAGATGGTCGCTATCTCCTACTAGCTGTCGCTAAACTGGTGTTAGCGACAGCTAGGTAATAGGGAGATAATTTTATCTCCGCTTTCTTGGCTTTTAAAGCCAAAAAAGCGGAGATAAACCCCCTTGATAATATGCCCCATGATTCGTAAATGGTAAAAGGAGGAAGGTGTCATAGAATTGCTCTAGGAAAGAAACAACAACGTTAAATTCACCTGAATATATTCATGTTTCTATTACAATTATTACATTGCTAATCACTTATGAGTTTATTTTAATCTGTTCTAATTTTGTAGGTCTTAATAAGGAAAAATATATAGATGTGCGTTTGCTGGCAAGGCGTGCGCATTTTCATTGCCAAAGTATGGCATCATGCATCAGTTATTATAATCTCTTCCCACGCACTCCTACCTTAATGAGACATTTCAAATAAAAAATAGCTAGCATAAGTAAAAGCCGTGGAGTTTTGGCATGCTTGGTCATATGTGATGTACAGTACTGTGGACTGCAGCTGGCCGCAGTCCCAGGTAGGTGCAAGGAAGTGGAAGTGCCGCATTTTCCCGCCACTGCACTCTCTGGGAGAAAAAAGGTAGCGAAATCCATATGGCAAGTTCCATGATGAGGCCACTCATCAAAAAATGATTTACAATCAGACACGAGTGCCGAGGTGCTGGGCACGCGCATGATAATAGGGCTTTTGCTAAATTCTTAATTTGCCATAATGTAATCGCTGCAGCATTGAGCAGTGTCATCCGTTATAATAAGGCATTGGATCAATTAATTCACATGTTTCATGATTTCTGAATAATGATAAACAAAGGAAATCATTTGGCGAGTGAATTAACATTTTAAGGCAATCTCAGATTAGTTTAATTGTACTGGTGGAATACTTTGCTACCCAAGTCGACGTTAATATCATCCACGTCATTCTTGTGCTTGTCATATCATGTGTATTTTAAAGCTCAAGCATTGGGCACAGGAACAGATATGGAAAGCTGTGGGCAACTCACTAGTGGAGGCAAATGTAATAGACAATGTGCACAGTGAAACTACAGAGGAACAAAACCTGTTTGCTAAAGGCTAGCAATGCTAGCCCACAAAAAAAAAAACCGGAAAAACAATTATAACGAAACACGAGAAATTCATTTTAGAATGGGGATTTTGATCTTGAAATGTGACCTCCATCCAAAATATGTGCACCTTTTCCTCCAGAATGTCTCTCTTCCTTTCTTTGTCCTCACTTTATCGTGTTTCTGTCACCTGCCCGGAGCCGATAAAAGCTATCTTTTCATGTTCCCTTGTTAGGGCCAGTGTGTACATTCACAAATTACCTCTTCTGGCCTCTTGCGTCTTGTATACCCCTCAGTGACAGTATGTGACTGCGTGGGCAGCCTGTGACATGATCAGCACCTGACATATGACTTTTTACTTTTTGTGAGAAAAGGCACTGAACAATTTCAAATGTCATTATTTGTACTCTAGACACACATAAGAATAACAAAATCATATTTCATTTTCAGAGATTTGTTCAATTTTCATTTATGACTCATGAACTTTTGATTCACAATGTGGCACCACACACAGACATTTTTGCTTATATAGCTAAGGGACCTCTAAGGCATTTCGGGCCAGTAATAGCCTGTAAGTTGCAAGCACAGTGAACTACACGTTTCTACATACTCTCTTGCAAAATCTGAGACCCTCGTTACAAGTGTTTCGGAATTTGTTGCAGGCATGTCGGGGGACTGGATTCTTTGATTTCATCTGGTATCCCCTCATTAAGGTCCTACGACTATATTTTTTCACCCTGGAATGGGAAAAAATTACAGAGATTTGGTAAAACCAGATACTTTCCGTCGCGCTTTTTCCCAGTACCGAGGTGAAAACTGACATTTTCCACCCGTGCAAGGTAGATGAAAAGTATCAGCGGGAGAGCGTCAGTGGAGACGGGGCAGAGGGGGGGTTAAGGATGGGGTCGCAGGTGGTCCGGGCATGGTTCAGCCTGCTTGGGGGCTCAATGTCTTCTCCCTCGTCTGCTGCTGCAAGGTTTGTGCCAGGTTCAGGCTGTGCTCCTACCAATAGCCCCAGCAGCATGTAACATAGGGCATCATTACGATGGCAGGCGGACAAAGTCCGCCTTCCAACCAGGGCCGGACTGGCCATAGCAGGCACCGGGCAATCCCCCAGTGCGCTGCACGGGTGGGGCCGGGTTGGGGCCCCTGTGGCCCGTTTTTGTTACAGAGCTGTTATTGCAGCATAGCTGCAAAACCGTCCATGTACCAAAATCGGACCAAAACCGGCCCTGGCAAAGAGCTCGGAGGCACCTCTAAACTCCCCCCCAGAGAGGGGAGCTGGCCGAGCACTTTGCCAGGGTCGGTTGTGGTTCCCAGTCCGGCCCTGCCGCCACCGTAACGGTATGCGGGACCGTCTGCCAGGGGTGCGGCGGTCCTGCACCTGCAATGAGGATGCCACCGTGGCAGTGGTGTCCCCCATTCCCAGCATTGTGGCGGGCGGGGCTCACAGCACCGCCCGCCACAACGCTGGGAATGAAGGTTGTGCTTTGGCATGCACAAGGTAACAGGTACCCCGCGGTGCCTGCCACCTTGTCAATGCCAATGTAGGGCGGTAGTACCCCACAAGTGCACCCCCCCACAGCCCCATCACCAAGGGGGCCCGCAACGGGCCCCCACAAGCGGAAACCTGCCTTGCAGACACCGCCACCATATTGTGGCAGTTTTCCGCCCGGTCGGACAGTCTTCCCGTCTGCCGCGGATGGGACAACCATCCTAATGTGACGGGGGTCATTCGTGGCAGGATGGTGGGCAGATCGCCCCCGCTGGGCTGGCGGTTGCCTGACGGAGTGATCCGCTCGCCATCCTAATGGACCCCATAGTCTGGTGTCTCCCGGCCTTAGTTATCAGGTACAGAGTTGTGGATCTAATAGTTCAGGCCTATCACCCTTGGTGAAATTCTGCTACCGGTAATAAAAGTTAATGTCCCAATGAGTGGCCCTGGAAATGTGCTGTATTTTTCCGACCCCTGGAATTACAGACAGTGGGATAGGATAGCTCTGGGAGTGAGGAAACTTTGTTTTGAGTTGAAGCCTGAGGGTCTACTAAGAAATGACCAATTACTGGATGAATCGGAAATTCAGAATCTGAGTCCCCGTTTAATTCCTTATTTTGGACCAACTTTCACCTACGGTTTGTGGCTGCATTTAGCAGGGAAAAAAACATCAGATTAAACTAAAATACTCATAATATTGAATGGGCTGTTCAAACTGGCCCATCTGAATTAAGAAGCCGTTCATAATGAGGGCCTAAGTGGATGGCTAACTGATCCTTTAAAGTCATTCTAGAAGCCAGATTTGAGCTCGGTCAAATAGCTTCAACAAAATCCCCATAGACATCAGGGCTACAGCAGTATGTAAAGGACGGAACATACAGCATTACCAATATTTAGTAAACGTTCATGTTGCTCTATGAGCGAGGAGAAAATGACAATTACCAAATCATATAATATTGAAATCACTTGCCGTTCGTTTTCCACTTGAAGTAGTATTATAACACAACATATTGAAAATGTGTGAATTAGACTCAAAAGTGCCTTTTTATATAGGGTTGGGTGCCATAATGCTGTCGTCCAACGCACAGAAATAACCGCCTCATCCATACAGCACTTTCCAGTTCTTTAACATATGTTTTGGTATTTACTGTATATGCTACCATTGTGACCAGCTTCCCACCGCTCCATGGGCAATCAACTCCCCAATGCACATGGTCTATGGCAGTGCGCAATATGGGGTTAGCCACAGAGTCTGGCCACACTCAGGCAGACCCCATCCACCAGGGCTGTTTTGTCAAAAAAAGGGGAGGGGGAAGTGGCCCCCTTCCCAAGCCTTTGCAGGCTCCAGGGACTCCTTCCCCCGGGGCCATATTTTTTATTAAGGGGACAGGGCATGTGGCAGGGATATTCGAGGGATCCAGTCATCCCATAACAAGATAGAGCTTCCAAGTATCAAACACAGTTATCATATCCAAATTTCACTTTCAAATGCCCAGGCAACTGTGAAATGTCGTCCTACACTTGTAATGTCAAGGCGCAGCACAAAATGCTTAATTTCAGCCTGGCATTATCAATTACAGCTGGACATGTCCATTCACAGTATTAACATTACAATAAAAAGCACCAAAAGTAAAAGCAGCCCTACTAATATAAGAGGATAGCACGAAACCCCAATACAAAATCATTAAATGCCTAATTAAAGCACCAACGCTTCAAAACCTAATTGGCAAAGCCAAATGGGCAGGCACAAAACCACCTATCTAGGCAAAACATCAAATGCCCTACCATAGCACCAAATGAGTAGGCACAGTCCTGGCTGTCTATGTAGAGCCTCTTCAGATTCTCAAAAGGTCACGCACAGTCAGCGGCGGCTCCTTCATTAGGGCGGAGGAGCGTAACCTCTCCCGAAGCGAGTGCAGCAAACATGAAAAATGATTTTGTTACCACTTTAATTTCATCCTGCTATCCCGAGCCAAGTCTAGGGGAGGGGCAGGACCATCGCAGCTGATTGGCAGCATGAGGGTAGAGAAATGGCATTGTTGGCCACTCCAAGTGCGCATGTCAGTTTGGCTGGCTGTCTTGGGATGGGCAGCCCATCTACACTTTAAACTTCTCCAAACTGAGCTGTGTTACACAGCCGGGTGAAGAGCAGACATAGGTAGCCAGTGTCTCAAGGAGGACCGAGCCAGCCCACTCTAAGCAATCCTGGTGCTTCTATCATTCTAGTTAATCATATTAACAGCGTGACAGCAGTATCTGGATTGGTCAGGGGATTTGACTGTGGGAGCCTGCACATGGAGCCAGAAACTGTCAGTATGAGAGAGGAACACCGATGCAGTGGGTAAGTACATTTTTTATTTTCAATTAAGAGGTCATTTTGACTCACTGACAGGCACTGTTGGGAACTCACACTGCCTTCAGATTCAACTCCAGAACTCTCAATCGCAGCCCTTTAAAAACACTGAAACAGACCACGACTGAGAGCTTTGGTGTTGATGCTAAGGGCATTGCTGGTTTCTAACAGGGACTGTCAGTGGGTCAAAATGTTAGCTCCACCACTTTCATTTGTTAGCAACCACCTCTGCACCCAGCTTCAAATACATAGGCATAGCCACCATATTCCCATGTAAGTTCAAACAACCCATGTAAAAGAGAAGCTTCATATTTTTCGGCATAGTCATAAATGCTCAATGCATCTTAAGCATTTATAGGTTTGGACTCAGTACATGGTGCGGCATCCCCTTATACAGGCATGTACAAAAGGGGGTGGTGATGGACGGATCATCTGAACCAATCAAACACTCACACCCAGTCTAAAGATCTGGGTTTAATCCATCACCGTTCTTTAGCCCACTCTGCCACCCCAGTTCAGAAATGGTCATATGCAAATCAGTCTGACCCTGTGCCTCATGGGAACAGTCCAGTCCCAACTGCCATGCCATGCATTCCCTGGACCGGAAACAAGCTTCCAAGGACCGGTTTCTGGCATTACAGCCGTCTTCAGCCAGGTTTGCTTGAATCCAGTGGTAAAGTGAGCAAGGGACTCACGTCTGAGCATACCATGCCAACTTATGGCGAACAAAGCAGTACAAAAGGGGGTGGTGATGGACGGAGCATCTGAACCAATCAAACACTCACACCCAGTCAAAAGATCTGGGTTTAATCCATCACCGTTCTTTAGCCCACTCTGCCACCCCAGTGCAGACATGGTCATATGCAAATCAGTCTGACCCTGTGCCCCATGGGAACAGTCCAGCCCGAACTGCCATGCCATGCCTTCCCTGGACCGCAAACAAGCTTCCTAGGACCGGTTTCTGACATTACAGACGTCTTCAGCCAGGCTTGCTTGAATCCACTGGCAAAGTGAGCAAGGGACTCACGTCTGAGCATACCCTGCCAACTTATGGTGAACAAAGCGGTACAAAAGGGGGTGGTGATGGACTGAGCATCTGAACCAATCAAACACTCACACCCAGTCAAAAGATCTGGGTTTAATCCATCACCGTTCTTTAGCCCACTCTGCCACCCCAGTTCAGACATGGTCATATGCAAATCAGTCTGACCCTGTGCCTCATGGGAACAGTCCAGCCCGAACTGACATGCCATGCCTTCCATGGACCGGAAACAAGCTTCCTAGGACCGGTTTCTGGCATTACAGCCGTCTTCAGACAAGCTTGCTTGAATCCAGCGGCAAAGTGAGCAAGGGACTCACGTCTGAGCATACCCTGCCAACTTATGGCGAACAAAGCGGTACAAAAGGGGGTGGTGATGGACGGAGCATCTGAACCAATCAAACACTCACACCCAGTCAAAAGATCTTGGTTTAATCCATCACCGTTCTTTAGCCCACTCTGCCACCCCGGTTCAGACATGGTCATATGCAAATCAGTCTGACACTGCCCCATGGGAACAGTCCAGCCCGAACTGCCATGCCATGCCTTCCCTGGACCGCAAACAAGCTTCCTAGGACCGGTTTCTGACATTACAGACGTCTTCAGCCAGGCTTGCTTGAATCCAGTGGCAAAGTGAGCAAGGGACTCACGTCTGAGCATACCCTGCCCACTTATGGTGAACAAAGCGGTACAAAAGGGGGTGGTGATGGACGGAGCATCTGAACCAATCAAACACTCACACCCAGTCAAAAGATCTGGGTTTAATCTATCACCGTTCTTTAGCCCACTCTGCCACGCCAGTTCAGACATGGTCATATGCAAATCAGTCTGACCCTGTGCCTCATGGGAACAGTCCAGCCCGAACTGACATGCCATGCCTTCCATGGACCGGAAACAAGCTTCCTAGGACCGGTTTCTGGCTTTACAGCCGTCTACAGACAAGCTTGCTTGAATCCAGTGGCAAAGTGAGCAAGGGACTCACGTCTGAGCATACCCTGGCAACTTATGGCGAACAAAGCGGTACAAAAGGGGGTGGTGATGAATGGAGCATCTGAACCAATCATACACTCACACCCAGTCAAAAGATCTGGGTTTAATCCATCACGTTCTTTAGCCCACTCTGCCACCCCAGTTCAGACATGGTCATATGCAAATCAGTCTGACCCTGTGACTCATGGGAACAGTCAAGCCCGAACTGCCACTGAGGAAGCGATCATATTGTATCATTTAAATTAAAAGAGTTAGGAATGTATATTACGAAAGCAATCATTGTAATCAATATTATTTTATTTCGGTTTTAAACAACCATGAAAAGAAATACAAATGCACATACCAGTCGAATAAAATGAAAAACAAAAACAAAAGAATGACTATTTTTACAGTAAATATCAGCAAAACCTTTTCGTCATAAACACTGTTCTTGAATACCCACTATTGAGCTAATTGCCACAATAAAAAAACTGTCAAATTCAAAATAGACAAAATATGACGGTAACAGTGACAGATCCGAAAACGTCATTCTTTACCTATTACAAATTCTTCCATTTCAATAAAGGAACAAGATAGTTCTCACAGGGAGGCCATACACCGATCAGAAAATCAAATCATAGACATTGTTCACCTGATTCAGATAGGGTCCAAGCCCATAATACAATTATCAAAATTGAACGACCTGACTTTAGATTTTGCCAACGCAAGGGATTCCCTAAGGGCACATTATGTTTCAAAGGATCTTTACTTAAATTAGTTCCAGGGTTGGACTGTCTATAGGGCAATCTGACAGTGTTCGACGGCCTAGTCCGTCAGGTCAGTGTAGGGCTGTTTTCTTGGTTATTTTATGGTCTGGTGGGCTAATTTTTAATGTTAATTTCCCTGATTCTAAAGACAAATTGCCTGCCGAACCTTAAATGCAAACAGTCTACAAAACCTTGCAAAAAGCATATACATCATATCGTTACAAGCTCAAAACTGCCCCAATTTGCAAACATGTACCACTTTTTTTAGCTCTCCAATTCTCTAATGGAGGCCAATTTTATTTTTTGGGCTGGGCCAATTTTTGTCCCAATGCGACCCTCAATGAATGAGTGGTTTATAAAGTGCGTGTATCTCGGTGCTATAAGATACAGAGGGCCGGCCCAGAAAAATCAGTTGCGGAACAGTTTGGTTTTAAGAAGTTTCCTAAAATTGAGAAGATCAGTGCATGTGTGACGATGGAGAGGCAGGAGATTCCAGTAGAGGGGGGCCAGGTCAGAGTAAGCTCTACCTCCCACATGGATTTCCTAAAACGGTGGGTGATCGGAAGGGATTTCACCCCTGGGTGTAAGGATCTGCTCGCCAGATAAGAATACCATGCCATTTAGCGCTTTATATACAATGCAACCTATCTCAAATTTAGTTCTCTGGCTAAATGGGGCCAGTGTAGATGTCACAAAAGAGGCATATTCTGGACCAGTCTGGCTGCAGTGTTTTGAACCACCTGAAATGTATTCAGTATAGATTCATTAGTAGCAGCCAGAAGTGCATTACAATATTCAAGACGACTGATCACTAGTGCCTGAATCAATGTTTTTCACACAGATACTGGAATACTCTATGCAAGAGACTCATCATATGGAAGCAGGTGTCAGTGGTAGCTCCAACCTGATCTTTCATGGTGAGTGACTGATCCAGACAAAACACCTACGTCTTTGACCATTGTTTTGGGAACACTGTCCAGTTCTCTTCAGATTTAATAATATTCCGCACAGGTGTTAAAGAACTCAGGGGTACTTAGTAGACCTTGTAGGCACAAGGCGGAGGACCTGAGCACACCTATATGCTATAATAAGCACAGGGTAATCCAAAGGTAGAATTCAAAAAAGTTGTATTCACTTTTTCACATGGTAAATATCTTCACGATAGTATCCCAGGTATTCCACATGTAGTAGAAACTGAAGATAATGTTTTCGTTTTATGTGACTTTTCAAAGTAATCAAGTTCAATGCGGTAACATCAAATACATGAATCCTCACCCCGATGCATTTCGAGCCAAGGGGCTCTTCGTCAGGGGGTATGCGCGAGGAAAGGCATGTAAAGACAGGTCATCAAGGTGAACCGGCAACAAGAACGCCAGAGCCCGCGGGTGAAACAAATTCAGGGGAACACACTGCTGAACAAACTGCTTATGTTACATAATCATGGAATTTAGTGGTGTGCCTCCATCTTTATACAACCTGAATAATTTCCCAATTCAATTCAGTTTTGCCGCTGGATTATACCAAACAGAGATAAAGCCACCAACACATAGGATCAGTTTTATTTTTTACTTCAAATACCTAAGGACCAGTTTCTTGTGACAAATATAGTGTGATGTGCTGTTTGGTAAATCCAACAGGCATGTACACCTTGCCGGACACACGCTCGACCCTATTTTCACCTCCAGCAAACACATCTCCTTCGATCACGCCACGGCTCTCCATTGGACGGACCACAGCTGCGTTCACTTCAGCTACAAAAAAACCACGACCCACAACCCCCCTCAACCTATTCCTCAAAGAAACTGGAACAAAATCACTACCAACCAACTCTTCACTTCACTAAACCAAAACCCTCCTACCATATCATCGGACCCAAACCAAGCTGCCGCCAAACTCACAAAATGGATCACCCACAGCGCTGACGAATTAGCACCCTTGAAAAACCATCAGATCAAACAAGGCAGCAAAAAGGCCCCCTGGTTCAATGATGACCTTAAGAAATCCAAGAAGTTATGTCGTACCCTCGAGAAAACATGGAGAAAAAACCCAACCTCTGACAATCTGACCACCTTCAAGGACGCCACCCGCAAACACCACCAACTGATCCGATCCACCAAGAAATCAGCATTCAAGGATCGACTCGACAACAACGCCCTCAACATCAAGGAACTATTCAACATCGTCAAAGAATTTACCAACCCCACCGCCGGCACCAACGACATCACTCCCTCCCAAGACCTCTGCGACTCCTTATCATCTTTCTTCCACAACAAAATCGCCGACATACATAACAGCTTTGAAAACCAGTCTGATGAACAGCCCACTCCACCCACCTCCGAACCAAAACAGCACTCTTACAACCTTTTCGCCTGGAACCCAATCGCCACTGAAGACACCATCCGCCTGATGAACTCCATTCACTCAGGATCGCCAACCGACACATGTCCCCACCACATCTTCAACAAAGCTGACTCCATCATCGCACCCCATCTCCGCGATGTCATCAACTGTTCATTCAATTCCGCTACTTTCCCGGAAAGCTGGAAACATGCAGAGCTCAGCGCCCTTCTGAAGAAACCCACAGCAGACCCCTCTGAACTTAAGAACTACCGCCCCATCTCACTCCTCCCATTCCCTGCCAAAGTCATTGAGAAAGCCGTCAATAGTCAGCTCGCTGCCTTCCTGCAATCCAACAATTCCCTCGACCCTTCACAGTCCGGCTTTCGTGCCAAACACAGCACCGAAACCGCCCTCATCGCAGCTACAGACGACATCCGAACGCTACTGGACAACGGAGAAACAGTTGCCCTCATACTACTCGACCTCTCCGCCGCCTTCGACACAGTTTGTCATAGCACCCTCATACAATGCCTCAGCAACGTCGGAATACAAGGTAAAGCCTTGGATTGGATCATCTCGTTCCTCGCCGGAAGAACCCAGAGAGTCCGCCTCCCCCGTTCAAATCAGAGGCCACAGAAGTCATCTGTGGTGTACCACAAGGTTCTTCACTCAGCCCCACCCTCTTCAACGTATACATGAGTCCCCTCGCATCCATCTCGCGCCAACACAATCTCAACATCATCTCCTACGCAGATGACACCCAGCTGATCCTCTCCCTCACCAAAGACCCAAACACTGCCAAAACCAATCTACACGAAGGAATGAAAGAAGTAGCCGAATGGATGAAGAACAGTCGTTTAAAACTTAACTCGGACAAAACGGAAGTCCTCATCTTAGGATCATCCCCCTCTGCCTGGGACGACTCATGGTGGCCACCGGCCCTGGGTACAGCACCCATACCTACAGATCACGCAGGTAACCTGGGCTTCATCCTAGACTCCTCCCTCTCGATGACCAGACAAGTCGACGCCGTCTCATCTTCATGCTTCAACATCCTACGCATGCTCAAAAAAATCTTCCGTTGGTTCCCCACCGAAACAAGAAAGACAGTCACCCACGCACTGGTCACCAGTCGATTAGATTATGGAAATACCCTTTACGCCGGGACCACAACCAAACTACAGAAAAAACTCCAACGCATCCAAAACGCCTCAGCCAGACTCATATTGGACATCCCCCGTCACGCTCACATTTCCGGTCACTTGAAGGATCTCCACTGGCTCCCCGTCAACAAGAGAATAATGTTCCGTCTCCTTACCCACGCACACAAGGCCCTCTACGACCTAGGACCCGAATGCCTCAACACATGACTGTCCTTCTACACACCCACCCGCCAACTACGATCATCTAATCAAGCCCTCGCCGCAATCCCGCGCATCCACAGATCCACCATGGGAGGAAGATCCTTTTCCTACTTAGCGGCCAAAACCTGGAATTCTCTCCCCACTCACCTCAGACTTACACAGAACCACCCCTCCTTTAGAAAGCAACCAAAAACCTGGCTATTCGATAAGTAATGCACCCACCCTCCCTCAAGCGCCTTGAGACCCTCTGGGTGAGTAGTGCGCTATACAAATACCGAACTTGAACTTGAACTTGTACACAACCTATTGTGAACCACCTGTAAGCATGTCACATCCATAGGTCCTGAAGACTCCAGCCCCATAAGTAGCAACAGAAATACACTTACTACTGTACATTGTCTTCATGCACTGAACAGGCTTGTTCCCTGTGTGACAGGTGAAATGTAATACTGTACTCAGAGGTTTAATGAGTTTATGGGTTCTGAACTGCATGTGGCAGCCCATCTTTGGGTATTATGAAACTGGATGCCTTAGAATGAAAATGAGAAGCTTGCTCTAAAAAATTACCCTAAATATATATAGCTTTGTTTTTGGTCACTTTCAAACCTAAAGTTAAAATAGCAATTTTAGAAAGATTAGTGTCCTAAATCCAAATCTTTCATAAAGAGCATTTAGCAATTGATAAGGTTCTTAGCTCTTTGGCATTCTAGGCAAACTAGTTGTGTCATCAATCTATAAAATGGGTAAGGTTTTCCTGCCCTGCCTGGTAATGTCTTGTCTACACCTCATCCCTCAGACCCATTTCGTATTGTTGTCTGATAGAATAGGATGGGGGGCAGGCTCATGTTTTATTTATTTTAGTGTTTTATAGAGCGCAAACTTGACCCTTTAGGGTATCAGAGCGCTTTACAGAGTCAGAGAATTATACAATAGGGAGGATATCACAAGAATACTGTACATCAGAGCACTTTACAGAGTCAGAGAGTCAATCAATAGGCAGGATATCACAAGAGTACTGTACATTAGGTGGGAGGGGGTGCTGTGTACCAGAGGGATGGAGGAATACAAGGGTAACATTACAATTACAATTACTGAAGGCAGACCCCCGGTTTCTTGGCGGGCGAGGTCGCAGGATGAGGGCAGTAGTCTCTGAGGTGGTTGTGGAACGGGTTTAGCCAAGGAATTTACCCATGAGGAAGGATTTAGCCTCCTTTTCGAAGCGTGCCAGAGAGGGGATTCTTCTGATGGCGGGTGGGAAGGAGTCCCATATTCTTGGTGCAGCCCCAGCGAACGCCTGATTATAGTTTTTTTTTTTTCGAAAGCGTGCAGGCTGGAGCAGGAGGGCACTGTCTGATCGTGAATTTCTGCTTCCTCCGGATATCACAAGTTTATGTGCAAGATACGCAGGGGAGTTTGAGTGTAGGGACTTGTACGTGATGCATGCCAGTTTGAGATGAATCCTAGCCTCGAGAGGAAGCCAGTTCAACGCTTTCAGATGAAGAGTGATGTGATCACATTTCCTAGTGCCGGTAAGTAGTCTGGTGGCTGCATTGAGGCAGGCTTTTAAGGGTGCTAGGGAGATCTTGGGTAAACCAGAGAGGGTGGAGCAACCATATTCCAGCCTATAAATAACTAATGATTGGACTGCAAGTTTTAAGTCGGAGCGTCAAGAAAGGGTTTCAGTTTCCATAGGTAGGCCAGGTGGAATCTGGCAGATTTGGCCATTGAGTTGATGTGGTCTTGCATGTTTAGGTTATAATCCAAGGTAATTCCCAGAGATTTGGCCGAGTCCACAATGGTCGGGGGACAGTTTAAGGCTGTGATAGCTTTAATCCATGTCTGGATCTCAGAGTTGCTTTTGGGCGGGGAGATTAGGAGGGACTCAGTTTTCTTAGCATTGAGTTTGAGTTAGTTGGAGGAGAGCCATTGGACGGTTAGCTTCAGGGCCTCATTCAAGGTGAGGGTCTCCTCAAAGGATGAGATTTTTATGTAGATCTGAGTGTCGTCGGCGTACATATGGTAGGAGATGTTTGCAGTACGAAGGACTTCGGCAAGGGGTTCTAAGTAGAGGTTGAAGAGGGTGGGGGACAACGTTGATCCTTGAGGGGCTCCCACCGTTGTCAAGGAGGGAGCGGACAGGTTTCCGTTGACTAGGAATCTCTGAGATCGGTTTGGAGGTAGGAACTAAACCAGTCGAGGACTGTGCCATCTACTACCACTTGGCCCGCTTTCAAAGAGTCCGGGATTGATCCCTGCCGGAGAGAGGCATTGATTATCGCAGTCCAGCTGGGAATAATGGATTGGGCAGAGGGCGCAAGACAGTTTGAAGGGAGCGGGTCTTTGAAATGGTTGTTCGGGCTTAAGGTGGAAAGGATTTTGGCAACAGAATCTTCATCGTAGAGTGAGAAATCGGTCCAGTGTGCTAGATTCTTAGGTGCGGACTGTGGAGGCAGGGGGGGGAGGAGGCGGAAGTCATGATTCAGTAGAGGGAGTGAGGTAGCACTAAGTTTGTTACCCAAGGTTTTGATTTTGTTTGCGAAAAACGAGGATAATTCCTCGGATGAGATGAGAGACTTGGGGTTTTCTTTCACTGTTTTGAACAATTTGTTCGATTGGTGTTTGACCAGCTCAAAGGGTTTGTGTGGTCTGTTCTGGGCATTTCCTAGTTCCGCTCTGAAGAACTCTTTTTATGAGTTGAGGATGTTCTTGTTGTATGTATTTCTGGCCTGGCGGAGACGTTTTAGGTGATCGGCCGAGGTGTGCTGTCTCCAGATTCTTTTGGATTGTCGGAGGGATCTCCTCTCGTCGTTGAGGGAACCAGTGAACCATGGGTTTCTATCTTTGACTTGAGCTCTTTTTAGTTTAAGAGGGGCTAGGTCATCCAGAATGTTCGACATTGTTGCAGAGTAGTGATCATTGAGGTCACTGACCGATGTGATATGTGGGGCGGAGGTCGGATTTGCAGCAGATCTCAAGTTCATTGTGGTTTAGGTTTTTGGTGTCTCTGACTCAACGTTTAGGGAGCACCGGTTGTGGTGTACTTGTATTGCGGGTACCAGATAGAAGGAAGGCAATGGCGTGGTGGTCAGACCAGTCAAAGGGGTCTATAGAGATAAGCTTGAAGGTTGCCTCCTTAGAGATGATCCAGTCAATAGTGCCCCCTTTCGAATGGGTTGGGAGTGAGCAAGCTTGGGTCAGGGCTTGACCGGCCAGGACGTCTTTAACCCCTTCGACGCTCATGACGAGCTGGGCTCGTCATGAGGTAGCCTCCTCGCACGCTCATGACGAGCCCAGCTCGTCATGAATAATGGGTTTTTGTAAATCCCAGCGCAGCAGCAGAATATCGACCGCACGCATGCGGTTAATGGCGTTGACATGAGGATCCTTAAGATCGTTCCAGTGCAAGTTGAAATCTCCGAGGAAAATGTCTTTGGTGTTGGGGGAGCTCTTAGCTGTGATGATTTCCAAGAGGTAGTCAGTGAAGGGGTCGTTCATGCCTGGGGGGTGTTAAAAGATATGCAGGTTGCATAGTTGTGTGGTGTTACTGCAGATTGAGAGGGCTAGATATTCGCAGGAATCGGTACTGTCCGCCAGAAGCTCTGTAACAAGGAGGTTAGAGCGATGGATGCAGGCGATGCCGCCACCTTTATTGTTATGTGGTCTGTCTAGCCTAGGGATGTAAAAGTTGGGGGGGACTAAGAGGTCAAGGCATGGGGATGAGGAATCATTAAGCCATGATTCTGTTAGAATAGCTAAGTCGGTGTTATTGTTCAGAATGAGAGCAGTGACATCGGCGGCATGCTTTACTGCCGACCGGCAGTTAATTAAGAGACCAGTCAGAGAGGGGAGGGAGGTGGTGTCGGGAGTCGGGGCAGACAGGTGTACAGGCGCTAGATTACTTCTGATCACCCTTCTGTTACAGATGGAATCTGATCTGCAGGGATTGATAGCAACCGTGCAGATGGGGTGTGCAGCACTCACGTCTGATAGACAAGGAGTGATAGGAGCTGCATTATGGTCCTGGAGAATGTCATGGATTTCCTTTTTTAGTGAGGTCTAGCGGATTTGTTGTAACGAGGGAAAGGTTGTAGAGAGAGGGCGAGGTCAAGGGTTTCCTCCTCAGATAGGCAGCTAGGGTGCTTACGAGGGCGAAAATGCCTCAAGGATGTCGGTAGTGGGCGTATGGGTAGGGGAGGGGAGGAGGAATTGAGCTGAGGCATGAGGCTAACGAAGGAGAGTTCGGCGAGGTGAAGGAGGTTCGTTAGATCCAGGAGGGAGGCGTGGATGCTCTGAATTATTTTGGTAGCTCTGGAGTGCAGAGTGTGGATATCTGTGGAGAGGGGTGGGAGGGTAAGGATGGACTGTATTAGGGGTCATAGAAGGGGTGGATTGAGTGTTAGCGGGGCTAGCTTGACTTGCATGACAATGATGATGATAATGATTATGCTATTTATAGAGCGCACAAATACCAAAATGGTGTCTCTTTCATAAAGAGCATTTAGCAATTGATAAGGTTCTTAGCTCTTTGGCATTCTAGGCAAACTAGTTGTGTCATCAATCTATAAAATGGGTAAGGTTTTCCTGCCCTGCCTGGTAATGTCTTGTCTACACCTCATCCCTCAGACCCATTTCGTATTGTTGTCTGATAGAATAGGATGGGGGGCAGGCTCATGTTTTATTTATTTTAGTGTTTTATAGAGCGCGAACTTGACCCTTTAGGGTATCAGAGCGCTTTACAGAGTCAGAGAATTATACAATAGGGAGGATATCACAAGAATACTGTACATCAGAGCACTTTACAGAGTCAGAGAGTCAATCAATAGGCAGGATATCACAAGAGTACTGTACATTAGGTGGGAGGGGGTGCTGTGTACCAGAGGGATGGAGGAATACAAGGGTAACATTACAATTACAATTACTGAAGGCAGACCCCCGGTTTCTTGGTGGGCGAGGTCGCAGGATGAGGGCAGTAGTCTCTGAGGTGGTTGTGGAACGGGTTTAGCCAAGGAATTTACCCATGAGGAAGAATTTAGCCTCCTTTTCGAAGCGTGCCAGAGAGGGGATTCTTCTGATGGCGGGTGGGAAGGAGTCCCATATTCTTGGTGCAGCCCCAGCGAACGCCTGATTATTTATTTATTTTTTTTCGAAAGCGTGCAGGCTGGAGCAGGAGGGCACTGTCTGATCGTGAATTTCTGCTTCCTCCGGATATCACAAGTTTATGTGCAAGATACGCAGGGGAGCTTGAGTGTAGGGACTTGTACGTGATGCATGCCAGTTTGAGATGAATCCTAGCCTCGAGAGGAAGCCAGTTCAACGCTTTCAGATGAAGAGTGATGTGATCACATTTCCTAGTGCCGGTAAGTAGTCTGGTGGCTGCATTGAGGCAGGCTTTTAAGGGTGCTAGGGAGATCTTGGGTAAACCAGAGAGGGTGGAGCAACCATATTCCAGCCTATAAATAACTAATGATTGGACTGCAAGTTTTAAGTCGGAGCGTCAAGAAAGGGTTTCAGTTTCCATAGGTAGGCCAGGTGGAATCTGGCAGATTTGGCCATTGAGTTGATGTGGTCTTGCATGTTTAGGTTATAATCCAAGGTAATTCCCAGAGATTTGGCCGAGTCCACAATGGTCGGGGGACAGTTTAAGGCTGTGATAGCTTTAATCCATGTCTGGATCTCAGAGTTGCTTTTGGGCGGGGAGATTAGGAGGGACTCAGTTTTCTTAGCATTGAGTTTGAGTTAGTTGGAGGAGAGCCATTGGACGGTTAGCTTCAGGGCCTCATTCAAGGTGAGGGTCTCCTCAAAGGATGAGATTTTTATGTAGATCTGAGTGTCGTCGGCGTACATATGGTAGGAGATGTTTGCAGTACGAAGGACTTCGGCAAGGGGTTCTAAGTAGAGGTTGAAGAGGGTGGGGGACAACGTTGATCCTTGAGGGGCTCCCACCGTTGTCAAGGAGGGAGCGGACAGGTTTCCGTTGACTAGGAATCTCTGAGATCGGTTTGGAGGTAGGAACTAAACCAGTCGAGGACTGTGCCATCTACTACCACTTGGCCCGCTTTCAAAGAGTCCGGGATTGATCCCTGCCGGAGAGAGGCATTGATTATCGCAGTCCAGCTGGGAATAATGGATTGGGCAGAGGGCGCAAGACAGTTTGAAGGGAGCGGGTCTTTGAAATGGTTGTTCGGGCTTAAGGTGGAAAGGATTTTGGCAACAGAATCTTCATCGTAGAGTGAGAAATCGGTCCAGTGTGCTAGATTCTTAGGTGCGGACTGTGGAGGCAGGGGGGGGAGGAGGCGGAAGTCATGATTCAGTAGAGGGAGTGAGGTAGCACTAAGTTTGTTACCCAAGGTTTTGATTTTGTTTGCGAAAAACGAGGATAATTCCACGGATGAGATGAGAGACTTGGGGTTTTCTTTCACTGTTTTGAACAATTTGTTCGATTGGTGTTTGACCAGCTCAAAGGGTTTGTGTGGTCTGTTCTGGGCATTTCCTAGTTCCGCTCTGAAGAACTCTTTTTATGAGTTGAGGATGTTCTTGTTGTATGTATTTCTGGCCTGGCGGAGACGTTTTAGGTGATCGGCCGAGGTGTGCTGTCTCCAGATTCTTTTGGATTGTCGGAGGGATCTCCTCTCGTCGTTGAGGGAACCAGTGAACCATGGGTTTCTATCTTTGACTTGAGCTCTTTTTAGTTTAAGAGGGGCTAGGTCATCCAGAATGTTCGACATTGTTGCAGAGTAGTGATCATTGAGGTCACTGACCGATGTGATATGTGGGGCGGAGGTCGGATTTGCAGCAGATCTCAAGTTCATTGTGGTTTAGGTTTTTGGTGTCTCTGACTCAACGTTTAGGGAGCACCGGTTGTGGTGTACTTGTATTGCGGGTACCAGATAGAAGGAAGGCAATGGCGTGGTGGTCAGACCAGTCAAAGGGGTCTATAGAGATAAGCTTGAAGGTTGCCTCCTTAGAGATGATCCAGTCAATAGTGCCCCCTTTCGAATGGGTTGGGAGTGAGCAAGCTTGGGTCAGGGCTTGACCGGCCAGGACGTCTTTAACCCCTTCGACGCTCATGACGAGCTGGGCTCGTCATGAGGTAGCCTCCTCGCACGCTCATGACGAGCCCAGCTCGTCATGAATAATGGGTTTTTGTAAATCCCAGCGCAGCAGCAGAATATCGACCGCACGCATGCGGTTAATGGCGTTGACATGAGGATCCTTAAGATCGTTCCAGTGCAAGTTGAAATCTCCGAGGAAAATGTCTTTGGTGTTGGGGGAGCTCTTAGCTGTGATGATTTCCAAGAGGTAGTCAGTGAAGGGGTCGTTCATGCCTGGGGGGTGTTAAAAGATATGCAGGTTGCATAGTTGTGTGGTGTTACTGCAGATTGAGAGGGCTAGATATTCGCAGGAATCGGTACTGTCCGCCAGAAGCTCTGTAACAAGGAGGTTAGAGCGATGGATGCAGGCGATGCCGCCACCTTTATTGTTATGTGGTCTGTCTAGCCTAGGGATGTAAAAGTTGGGGGGGACTAAGAGGTCAAGGCATGGGGATGAGGAATCATTAAGCCATGATTCTGTTAGAATAGCTAAGTCGGTGTTATTGTTCAGAATGAGAGCAGTGACATCGGCGGCATGCTTTACTGCCGACCGGCAGTTAATTAAGAGACCAGTCAGAGAGGGGAGGGAGGTGGTGTCGGGAGTCGGGGCAGACAGGTGTACAGGCGCTAGATTACTTCTGATCACCCTTCTGTTACAGATGGAATCTGATCTGCAGGGATTGATAGCAACCGTGCAGATGGGGTGTGCAGCACTCACGTCTGATAGACAAGGAGTGATAGGAGCTGCATTATGGTCCTGGAGAATGTCATGGATTTCCTTTTTTAGTGAGGTCTAGCGGATTTGTTGTAACGAGGGAAAGGTTGTAGAGAGAGGGCGAGGTCAAGGGTTTCCTCCTCAGATAGGCAGCTAGGGTGCTTACGAGGGCGAAAATGCCTCAAGGATGTCAGTAGTGGGCGTATGGGTAGGGGAGGGGAGGAGGAATTGAGCTGAGGCATGAGGCTAACGAAGGAGAGTTCGGCGAGGTGAAGGAGGTTCGTTAGATCCAGGAGGGAGGCGTGGATGCTCTGAATTATTTTGGTAGCTCTGGAGTGCAGAGTGTGGATATCTGTGGAGAGGGGTGGGAGGGTAAGGATGGACTGTATTAGGGGTCATAGAAGGGGTGGATTGAGTGTTAGCGGGGCTAGCTTGACTTGCATGACAATGATGATGATAATGATTATGCTATTTATAGAGCGCACAAATACCAAAATGGTGTCTCTTTCATAAAGAGCATTTAGCAATTGATAAGGTTCTTAGCTCTTTGGCATTCTAGGCAAACTAGTTGTGTCATCAATCTATAAAATGGGTAAGGTTTTCCTGCCCTGCCTGGTAATGTCTTGTCTACACCTCATCCCTCAGACCCATTTCGTATTGTTGTCTGATAGAATAGGATGGGGGGCAGGCTCATGTTTTATTTATTTTAGTGTTTTATAGAGCGCGAACTTGACCCTTTAGGGTATCAGAGCGCTTTACAGAGTCAGAGAATTATACAATAGGGAGGATATCACAAGAATACTGTACATCAGAGCACTTTACAGAGTCAGAGAGTCAATCAATAGGCAGGATATCACAAGAGTACTGTACATTAGGTGGGAGGGGGTGCTGTGTACCAGAGGGATGGAGGAATACAAGGGTAACATTACAATTACAATTACTGAAGGCAGACCCCCGGTTTCTTGGTGGGCGAGGTCGCAGGATGAGGGCAGTAGTCTCTGAGGTGGTTGTGGAACGGGTTTAGCCAAGGAATTTACCCATGAGGAAGAATTTAGCCTCCTTTTCGAAGCGTGCCAGAGAGGGGATTCTTCTGATGGCGGGTGGGAAGGAGTCCCATATTCTTGGTGCAGCCCCAGCGAACGCCTGATTATAGTTTTTTTTTTTTTCGAAAGCGTGCAGGCTGGAGCAGGAGGGCACTGTCTGATCGTGAATTTCTGCTTCCTCCGGATATCACAAGTTTATGTGCAAGATACGCAGGGGAGCTTGAGTGTAGGGACTTGTACGTGATGCATGCCAGTTTGAGATGAATCCTAGCCTCGAGAGGAAGCCAGTTCAACGCTTTCAGATGAAGAGTGATGTGATCACATTTCCTAGTGCCGGTAAGTAGTCTGGTGGCTGCATTGAGGCAGGCTTTTAAGGGTGCTAGGGAGATCTTGGGTAAACCAGAGAGGGTGGAGCAACCATATTCCAGCCTATAAATAACTAATGATTGGACTGCAAGTTTTAAGTCGGAGCGTCAAGAAAGGGTTTCAGTTTCCATAGGTAGGCCAGGTGGAATCTGGCAGATTTGGCCATTGAGTTGATGTGTTCTTGCATGTTTAGGTTATAATCCAAGGTAATTCCCAGAGATTTGGCCGAGTTCACAATGGTCTGGGACAGTTTAAGGCTGTGATAGCTTTAATCCATGTCTGGATCTCAGAGTTGCTTTTGGGCGGGGAGATTAGGAGGAACTCAGTTTTCTTAGCATTGAGTTTGAGTTAGTTGGAGGAGAGCCATTGGACGGTTAGCTTCAGGGCCTCATTCAAGGTGAGGGTCTCCTCAAAGGATGAGATTTTTATGTAGATCTGAGTGTCGTCGGCGTACATATGGTAGGAGATGTTTGCAGTACGAAGGACTTCGGCAAGGGGTTCTAAGTAGAGGTTGAAGAGGGTGGGGGACAACGTTGATCCTTGAGGGGCTCCCACCGTTGTCAAGGAGGGAGCGGACAGGTTTCCGTTGACTAGGAATCTCTGAGATCGGTTTGGAGGTAGGAACTAAACCAGTCGAGGACTGTGCCATCTACTACCACTTGGCCCGCTTTCAAAGAGTCCGGGATTGATCCCTGCCAGAGAGAGGCATTGATTATCGCAGTCCAGCTGGGAATAATGGATTGGGCAGAGGGCGCAAGACAGTTTGAAGGGAGCGGGTCGTTGAAATGGTTGTTCGGGCTTAAGGTGGAAAGGATTTTGGCGACAGAATCTTCATCGTAGAGTGAGAAATCGGTCCAGTGTGCTAGATTCTTAGGTGCGGACTGTGGAGGCAGAGGAGGGAGGAGGCGGAAAGTCATGATTCAGTAGAGGGAGTGAGGTAGCACTAAGTTTGTTACCCAAGGTTTTGATTTTGTTTGCGAAAAACGAGGATAATTCCTCGGATGAGATGAGAGACTTGGGGTTTTCTTTCACTGTTTTGAACAATTTGTTCGATTGGTGTTTGACCAGCTCAAAGGGTTTGCGTGGTCTGTTCTGGGCATTTCCTAGTTCCGCTCTGAAGAACTCTTTTTATGAGTTGAGGATGTTCTTGTTGGATGTATTTCTGGCCTGGCGGAGAAGTTTTAGGTGATCGGCCGAGGTGTGCTGTCTCCAGATTCTTTTGGATTGTCGGAGGGATCTCCTCTCGTCGTTGAGGGAACCAGTGAACCATGGGTTTCTATCTTTGACTTGAGCTCTTTTTAGTTTAAGAGGGGCTAGGTCATCCAGAATGTTCGACATCGTTGCAGAGTAGTGATCATTGAGGTCACTGACCGATGTGATATGTGGGGCGGAGGCCGGATTTGCAGCAGATCTCAAGTTCATTGTGGTTTAGGTTTTTGGTGTCTCTGACTCAACGTTTAGGGAGCACCGGTTGTGGTGTACTTGTATTGCGGGTACCAGATAGAAGGAAGGCAATGGCGTGGTGGTCAGACCAGTCAAAGGGGTCTATAGAGATAAGCTTGAAGGTTGCCTCCTTAGAGATGATCCAGTCAATAGTGCCCCCTTTCGAATGGGTTGGGAGTGAGCAAGCTTGGGTCAGGGCTTGACCGGCCAGGACGTCTTTAATGGCGTTGACATGAGGATCCTTAAGATCGTTCCAGTGCAAGTTGAAATCTCCGAGAAAAATGTCTTTGGTGTTGGGGGAGCTCTTAGCTGTGATGATTTCCAAGAGGTAGTCAGTGAAGGGGTCGTTCATGCCTGGGGGGTGTTAAAAGATATGCAGGTTGCATAGTTGTGTGGTGTTACTGCAGATTGAGAGGTCTAGATTTTCGCAGGAATCGGTACTGTCCGCCAGAAGCTCTGTAACAAGGAGGTTAGAGCGATGGATGCAGGCGATGCCGCCACCTTTATTGTTATGTGGTCTGTCTAGCCTAGGGATGTAAAAGTTGGGGGGGACTAAGAGGTCAAGGCATGGGGATGAGGAATCATTAAGCCATGATTCTGTTAGAATAGCTAAGTCGGTGTTATTGTTCAGAATGAGAGCAGTGACATCAGCGGCATGCTTTACTGCCGACCGGCAGTTAATTAAGAGACCAGTCAGAGAGGGGAGGGAGGTGGTGTCGGGAGTCGGGGCAGACAGGTGTACAGGCGCTAGATTACTTCTGATCACCCTTCTGTTACAGATGGAATCTGATCTGCAGGGATTGATAGCAACCGTGCAGATGGGGTGTGCAGCAAGGAGTGATAGGAGCTGCATTATGGTCCTGGAGAATGTCATGGATTTCCTTTTTTAGTGAGGTCTAGCGGATTTGTTGTAACGAGGGAAAGGTTGTAGAGAGAGGGCGAGGTCAAGGGTTTCCTCCTCAGATAGGCAGCTAGGGTGGTTACGAGGGCGAAAATGCCTCAAGGATGTCGGTAGTGGGCGTATGGGGAGGGGAGGGGAGGAGGAATTCAGCTGAGGCATGAGGCTAACGAAGGAGAGTTCGGCGAGGTGAAGGAGGTTCGTTAGATCCAGGAGGGAGGAGTGGATGCTCTGAATTATTTTGGTAGCTCTGGAGTGCAGAGTGTGGATATCTGTGGAGAGGGGTGGGAGGGTAAGGATGGACTGTATTAGGGGTCATAGAAGGGGTGGATTGAGTGTTAGAGGGGCTAGCTTGACTTGCATGACAATGATGATGATAATGATTATGCTATTTATAGAGCGCACAAATACCAAAATGGTGTCTCGGCACATCAGCAAAAGTCGTTGAAGACGTACTGGTCTTAGAGTCCAAGTGGAGGGCATGAAGGGAAGAGACCAAGGGTCCCGGGTCGCTTTCGTTCGGGGGGTAGTAGGAGGGCTGAGGGGGTTAGGGTGTGCTGTGTTGGAAATCGTGGATTCCGAGTGAGGAAAATGAATGGAGGAGATCAAGGGTCTCGGGTCAATTGCGTTGGGGAGACTGGTAGGAGGACTGAGGGGATTAGGGTGTACTGTGTTGGAAACAGTGGGGGTAGCTAGAGGGGAGGAGACCCGTGGTCTTGGGGTGGAAGTGTTATCAAGGCCGGTAGATGAGCAGGGGGGTTAGGAGGGACTGCGTTGGAGGCTCTTAGAAAAATGACTTGTGGGAAGTTAGTCATGTTGGGCAAGAGGGTTGGAGGAACGTCAGGCCGGGTGTTGGACGTCTTCCCCATGACCAGGCCAGTAGATGAGTTGGGGGGTTTGGGGGAACTGTGTTGGAGACTCTAGGAGAAGTGGTTTGGGGGGAAGATAGTCATGTTGAGCAGGGGGGTCGGATTGAAGTCAGGCCGGGTGTTGGTCGTCTTGCCAATATCATGCACGTGGATTCGGAGAATGGTAAAGAGATCTGCAAATTTATCAAGGTTTTTAGTTGAAGCTTGGATCCATACGGTGCCCTTTTGTAGAGGGTGATGGTGAGGTCAGCTCGCAGGGTTGCAGAGGGCACTATTGTGAGCTTAGTGCCGTAAGGATTGTTCCTGGATGAGCGTACATTAAGGAGTAGCGAAAAGGTATTGCGCCAGGACGGGATTCTTCTGGAATAGAAAACGAGGTTGTTGATGACAGTGCCTTTGTCCGCACAGAAACGTAGGTCAGAGATCAGTGACTCGGGATGGTTTTTCAGGGTGAGGTGTTTGAAGGCTTTTTCAGCAGTTTTTGAGAGTTTAGGGGGGTAGACCAGGGTGTAAGAGTTTGTCCCAGAGGCAGTCAGACCAGGACCGACCATGTTGGCTAGGGTTGGGGACACACGGGGAGACCTGGATCAGTAAGTAGCAGTTATTATGACCATAGTCATTAGGATGGTGGAACTTTATAGGAGATAACGGATTGGCCGGGTAGTGGGAGAGTTCCTAAGAAACAGCTTTCTTTGTGGATTTTAGCAGGTTTTTTGTAGGTTAATACAGTCAGTCGGTGCCACTTCAAGATGGCCGCCCTAGTTTGAAGTGTTTGTGCAGTCCTCTTTCTGTTACAACTGCTGGTGCCCCGAGAGCCGGCTGTGTCTGCAGTTCCAACATGTGTGGCCAAAACAGGGGCGAGGCAGAGAGAAATAATATCAATCGATATGTGGGTTAGAGTGTTAGGTCATGACGACAATGGGCATGCTCTGTGGAGGTTGCATAATATATCAATCGTTCCAAGATGGCTGCTTCTTTAACTAGTGAATGTAGAAGATCTGAGAGTAGTCCTATTACTCTTTCCATGCAACAAAAACCTACCAGGGTACTGTCCTCTGTCTGTTTCTATGGTAGCTAGTCAGCCTACATGGTCCTTTCTAAGCATGGGCGGATTTTGCGGATCCACGATTCGCGGATTTGCGTATTTACGGATCTTGGATCCGCAAAATCCGCAGATTTTGCGGATTTGCGGATCCGCGGATTTGGGGTGGGGCTTCCATGCGAGTGCACATGCCTCTTGTGTGTATAAAAGGTCAGAGACCGTTCAGAGCAGCAGATGAAGATACAGAAGCTCCTGGCCACAGGAACAGCACGAGGATTGCGCTCGTGAAACTCAAGGATGCAAAGGCCTCTGTCCAGCATCACAGCTGATTTTCGATGGTATATTTGGGAAGAAGGCACATCTGCCCAGCCTTGAATGACAACGCTCACCATTGTTTTTGGGCTGATGAATGAGTCACTGAATTTAAGCTTCAACTAGGGCACATGCTTAATTGATATCTGTAAGTGCCTCCGGTTGAGGTTTAATTTTTGTGCCAGGACCATCGTGCCAGAATGAACCCTGCCCTTCATATTTATTCAAGAAGACGCCACCGTTTTGTGCCATACCTCTACTCAACTAGAGTACTTTCTACTGGATAATCAGTAAGTGCTACCTCGTTGGGTAGATGTATAGTGCTTTTACTACACTACAGCTGCCTAAAGTGCCAGAGAGTTGTCTACAGCGACCAGGTGTGTGTTACTATCCAATCGCGCCGAAGGGCGCAGGGGTCCCTTGAGTGAGCTGTCCATCATAGTGGGTAAATGGCGGGAAGACGGTGCACACCGCGAGTGTGTGGGCGGGGCCAAACGGACGGGGCTTCCATGCGAGTGCACATGCCTCTTGTGTGTATAAAAGGTCAGAGATCGATCAGAGTAGCAGATGAAGATACAGAAGCTCCTGGCCACAGGAACAGCACGAGGATTGCGCTCGTTAAAGTCAAGGATGCAAAGGCCTCTGTCCAGCATAACAGCTGATTTTCGATGGTATATTTGGGAACAAGGCACATCTGCCCAGCCTTGAATGACAACGCTCACGATTGTTTTTGGGCTGATGAATGAGTCACTGAATTTAAGCTTCAACTAGGGCACATGCTTAATTGATATCTGTAAGTGCCTCCGGTTGAGGTTTAATTTTTGTGCCAGGACCATCGTGCCAGAATGAACCCTGCCCTTCATATTTATTCAAGAAGACGCCACCGTTTTGTGCCATACCTCTACTCAACTGGAGTACTTTCTACTGGATAATCAGTAAGTGCTACCTCGTTGGGTAGATGTATAGTGCTTTTACTACACTACAGCTACCTAAAGTGCCAGAGAGTTGTCTACAGCGACCAGGTGTGTGTTACTATGCAATCGCGCCGAAGGGCGCAGGGGTCCCTTGAGTGAGCTGTCCATCATAGTGGGTAAATGGCGGGAAGACGGTGCACACCGCGAGTGTGTGGGCGGGGCCAAACGGACGGGGCTTCCATGCGAGTGCACATGCCTCTTGTGTGTATAAAAGGTCAGAGACCGATCAGAGCAGCAGATGAAGATACAGAAGCTCCTGGCCACAGGAACAGCACGAGGATTGCGCTCGTGAAAGTCAAGGATGCAAAGGCCTCTGTCCAACATCACAGCTGATTTTCGATGGTATATTTGGGAAGAAGGCACATCTGCCCAGCCTTGAATGACAACGCTCACGATTGTTTTTGGGCTGATGAATGAGTCACTGAATTTAAGCTTCAACTAGGGCACATGCTTAATTGATATCTGTAAGTGCCTCCGGTTGAGGTTTAATTTTTGTGCCAGGACCATCGTGCCAGAATGAACCCTGCCCTTCATATTTATTCAAGAAGACGCCACCGTTTTGTGCCATACCTCTACTCAACTGGAGTACTTTCTACTGGATAATCAGTAAGTGCTACCTCGTTGGGTAGATGTATAGTGCTTTTACTACACTACAGCTGCCTAAAGTGCCAGAGAGTTGTCTACAGCGACCAGGTGTGTGTTACTATGCAATCGCGCCGAAGGGCGCAGGGGTCCCTTGAGTGAGCTGTCCATCATAGTGGGTAAATGGCGGGAAGACGGTGCACACCGCGAGTGTGTGGGCGGGGCCAAACGGACGGGGCTTCCATGCGAGTGCACATGCCTCTTGTGTGTATAAAAGGTCAGAGACCGATCAGAGCAGCAGATGAAGATACAGAAGCTCCTGGCCACAGGAACAGCACGAGGATTGCGCTCGTGAAAGTCAAGGATGCAAAGGCCTCTGTCCAGCATCACAGCTGATTTTCGATGGTATATTTGGGAAGAAGGCACATCTGCCCAGCCTTGAATGACAACGCTCACGATTGTTTTTGGGCTGATGAATGAGTCACTGAATTTAAGCTTCAACTAGGGCACATGCTTAATTGATATCTGTAAGTGCCTCCGGTTGAGGTTTAATTTTTGTGCCAGGACCATCGTGCCAGAATGAACCCTGCCCTTCATATTTATTCAAGAAGACGCCACACCTTCCTGGCCTGTTGTAACTATTTTACGATGGCGCCGGCAAGCTGCCAGCGCCATCCTAAAATAGTTACTAAATTAGCTTCAACAGGAAGCTCTAATAGATAAAATAAAGCAGGTGCTCGAGCACCTGCTTTATTTTATCTATTAGAGCTTCCTGTTGAAGCTAACTTAGTAACTATTTTAGGATGGTGCTGGCAGCTTGCCGGCGCCATCGTAAAATAGTTACAACAGGCCAGCAAGGCTTGAACTTTTGCCCCCGGAATCCGCTGCTCGCGGATTTGCGAATTCGCGGTAAATTCGCGGGAGTTCGCGGATCGCGAATTTACCGAAAATTCGCAAAATCCGTGATCGTAACGGATTTTCCGCCCATGCTTAGTCCTTTCTTTCTGTTTGATATCAGCCCCTTGGTGTTCTGCCATTTGGATCCCCAATGCTTGCTTGACCTAATTAAATGATGACAGAGTCCAACTCCATAAAATCTATAGAGCTTGGTACTGTTTACTCGGTCAAAGGCTGAAATCAGATTCATGAAGGATAGATGGAAAGAGATTTCCATATCTAACTCTTGTTGACAGATCATTAAACAGTCACTGCTAGAAATCAATGATGTTAGAGTCCAACACTATGGAATCTAAAATGCCGCATGGTTTGGTCTTGTTGTCTCGGTCAAAGGCTGAAACCGGATCCATGAAGGATATATGTAAATAGCCCCCAAAGCAAGCACTTATTTTCTTGTTAATAGATGCACTTTTAAACATTGTTCCATGATGCCCATATCTGTTCTAAATCCAAACATACAGCTAATATTTTGTTCCCTTGGACCCAGACCCACATTCCAGTTAATAAGATTCCACCCCCACTGTAACAATAGAATTGATAGGATTGTACATATAAACCAAAATAATTGTAGACTATGACAATGAGGGAGGAATAAACAGGGTGCATGCAGAGTTTAAAATGTTAGTAATTTGAGGGACCCATGGGTCAATGTTGTATCACACATTAGTGTCATAACAATACAAACCCACATAAATGAAGCATTTATATCCTGACATCTGAGCATAACTTTGTGAATTTGTCTTATGTTGAATTCACATTTTCCATACATTATGTTGTCTATTAGTTGTGATTCCTTTTGTGTTCTTCATATGTAATTCAGTTTTAACTTTCTTTTTGTTTCATTTTCTTCATTAAGTGTACTTGATCAGAATTTACATTCTGTACAATTACACCTACTAGCCTAACATAATTTGAACCACTAATCAGAAGCCAAAGTGGAAGTCCAAAATGGTCATTCATTTGCGATCCCTCAAATTGATAACATGGCTCTTATCGAAAAAGCTGTTCTCTTGGGATTTGGGCGGCATGATGGTTGAAGAGTTGACACGAGAGGATCCCATCTTTGTTATGTAGGAGATAGGAATTGTTGGTGAGATGGGTCCTCGTGACACACTTATCTGCAGATCATCAAATCTGGCAGGACATAACCATATAGCAGTCACCTGTTTATTCCTGCTTATGGCTCTAAGGAAGACTCTCCCCTCTCTGCTTAAACCAGTCCATTGATAAGTGATTCAGGCGACCATATTGAGTTGCCTTGACCAGTGCAACTCTCTTGTACAACATGCAGCTCCTTGTATGGCTCTAGGAGTGCCACCTTTCTCCTCTGCCTCAGAGGCATTAAAACCTCTTCCCCGGTTGTCAGTTGGCAAGAAAATTACTTTCAAAACTCTATGTTCAATATAGAAAGCAGTACACCAATGTCTAGTGCACCTAAGGCAAAGTTTATACATTCCATGTCTCCTTTTGCATCCATCAGAGGTTAAACTGTTGGTAGTGCCTAGATACAAATGTTTGCGGTCTGGAGGCAAAGCCGTTTCAGTGGTTTTCCCTGCCCATGGTTGCTTCCATTTAACATGTTGAATTGTGGAATTTGCAGTCTAACCTCTGTAGTTTGTTCCTCTCATTCCTTGGTGAAAATTCTGTTTTCCCTCCAAATTTCTCCTTTGCTCTGTGCTAAGACCTGTATGTTAAAACAGTGCACTCCCAGCCACCTTTTTGTGTTCACAAGCCGGTGAAACCAGCCCCCCTGCCTCCCCCCCAGCAACAGGGATTTTCTGCATCAGAGGGTGCTTCTGTGAGCTGTTTAAACTGTGTTTACTAGGGCCAGTGCACTTCATTTTTTGGCCAGCAGAGGGAGTAAATTTGTATTCAAACAGTATTGTTAGTTTTTAAGTTAGTGAGGCCCTTACCTGCTGAAGTCCAAAGTGTGGATTGAGCCTGTCTGTCTCCTAGGAGATTCTGAACAGGAGAAGCAGCTGCCCAGTCCCCACCCCCAGGCCAACAGCCCATTGGCTAGTCAGCTACCAGGCAAGTCTGAGCCCTCCTCTCACACCTGCCCAGGCCCCTTAAGGCCTTGCTGGTTTTACCCCAAATCATTCTCCTCCATCTTGTGAGTTGGAGCCTACCTGTGCCCCAGATAACAGTGAGCAGAGTCCAGGAAGAGGTAAGGAGACAGACTAGTGCTGTCTCTTCCCAAGACAAAAAGTTGTTTAAAAAAACGATTTTCACTTTCTGTGTTTACTGTCTTTGCCTGTGGTTGTTACAGTTTAAAATTGTAGTTTTAGCCTGCCTGTAATTGCATATTTTATAACCTGTTTTGTGTTTTAAACTTGTGTTTTTTCCTGCCCATGGTTGCTTCCATTTAACGTGTTGTATTGTGGTATTTGCAGTCCAACCTCTGTACTTTGTCCCTCTCATTCCTTGGTGACAATTCTGTTTTCCCTCCAAATTTCTCCTTTGCTATGTGCTAAGACCTGTATGTTAAAACAGTGCACTCCCAGCCACCATTTTATGTTCACAAGCCAGTGAAACCAGCTCCCTTGCCTCCCCCCCAGCAACAGGGATTTTCTATATCAGAGGGTGCTTCTGTGAGCTGTTTAAACTGTGTTTACTAGGGCCTGTGCACTTCATTTTTTGGCCAGCAGAGGGAGTAAAGTTTTATTCAAACAGTATTGTTAGATTTCAAGTTAGTGAGGCCCTTACCTGCTGAAGTTCAAAGTGTGGATTGAGCCTGTCTGTCTCCTAGGAGATTCTGAACAGGAGAAGCAGCTGCCCAGGCCCCACCCCCAGGCCAGCAGACCATTGGCTATTCAGCTACCAGGCAAGTCTGAGCCCTCCTCTCATACCTGCCAGCCCCCTTAAGGCTTTACTGGGTGTATCCCAAATCATTCTCCTCCATCTTGTGAGTTGCAGCCTACCTGTGACCCAGATTGCAGTGAGCAGAGTCCACGAAGTGGTAAGGACACAGACTAGTGCTGTCTCTTCCCAAGACAAAAAAGTTGTTTAAAAAACGATTTTCACGTTCTGCTTACTGTCTTTACCTGTGGTTGTTACAGTTTAAAATGGTAGTTTTAGGCTGCCTGTAATTGCTTATTTTATCACCTGTTTTGTGTTTTAAACTTGTGGTTTTTCCTGACAATGGAGGCTTCCATGTAACGTGTTGAATTGTGGGATCTGCAGTCCAACCTCTGTAGTTTGTCCCTCTTATTCCTTGGTGACAATTCTGTTTCCCTCCAAATTTCTCATTTGCTCTGTGCTAAGACCTGTATGTTAAAACAATGCACTCCCAGCCACCATTTTGTGTTCACAAGCCAGGGAAAAAAAGTACCCCTGCCTGCCCCCTCCCCAGCAACAGGGATTTTCTACATCATAGGGTGCTTGTGTGAGCTGTTTAAACTGTATTTACTAGGGCCGGTGCACTGCATTTTTTGGCCAGCAGAGGGAGTAACGTTTTATTCAAACAGTATTGTTAGATTTCAAGTTAGTGAGGCCCTTACCTGCTGAAGTTCAAAGTGTTGATTGAGCCTGTCTGTCTCCTAGGAGATTCTGAACAGGAGAATCAGCTTCCAGCAAACCTTGTCTGAGGTAGCTGGGACCTTTTATGGTCTGCTGGTGGTTGGTACATGTCTACACTGATTGGTGGTTGTATCCGGTGTTTCTATTGGATTATATTTAATGTCCTCATTGGTTGGGTATTTGAGGGTTCTGATTGGTTTCTGGGTCTGTGATTCAATCATTGTAGGGTTGGGACTAGGGCTAGGATTAGGATTTCTATTGGAAGTAGATATTAGGGCTTCCTATGTTATTGGTTGTTGGGAGTAGGGTGGGACTAGGGCTAAGGTTAGACCTTTAATTAGAAGTAGCGATTAGGGCTTCTGGTGTGATTGGTTGTTGGACTAGGTGTGGGACTTAGAGTAGGGTTAGGCTTTCTATTAGAAGTAGGGACTAGGTCTACCTGTGCCATTGGTTGCATGGACTTGTTTTGGGACTACTGGTAGGGCTAGGGCTTCTATTGGACGTAGAGATCAGGGTTTTTGAACTGATTGGGTGCTTGGACTAGGGCTAAGATTGGCTGTAAGGTCCTGGTCTCCTATTGTTTCTAGATTTTAGGGCTAGTGTTGTGATTGGATTGTGTTAGGGCTAGGGTTCCCTTTGGCTGAAGGGGTCACCTGATTTCTAGGGCTATAAAAGGCCAGGGTTAGGGCGTCTCAGGCCAGGCGTCAAGGCTAAGGGCAGAGAGGACAAGGGTAGTTGCCTGTTTAGGGCAGAGAGGACAAGGGCAGTTGCCAGTTTGAGCCTGCTAAGGGTGAAGAGGACAAGGGCAATTGACTGTTTAAGCCTGTTTGAGCCTGTTTGAGACTGGTCGGGACTAGGGCCAGAAATGCTGCCCTTTAGCAATACCCAGCCCACACTATCCACATCCACAAACAGAGCAACACACTCACACCAAATCTAGACCACGCACAACACTATGCACAGATTAATATACCAGCATTAACTACAAACCCAACCAAACCACATCTACACACCCTACTATTCCAACTACCACACATATCCACCAACACCTACAAACAGTACTGTAACGGGGTCCCCCTTGCGCGCCCCGCCATAGGGCGCGAACTGATCAACTGTGACCCCCCCCTTGTCTTTCCACAGCCCACGCAATATTCGGAGTGGACCAGCCCCGACACCTACAGTTGCGATGAGGAAGACGTCTGGCCCTTTAACCAGTCCGGAGGTGGGGAAGAGGAGGAGCCCCGCAGGTGGATAAAGAAGGAGAACGCCCAGCACCAGGTGTGTCTATACACCGGAGGAGCGGTCAGAGTGGAGAAGAGCGGAGTGGCGGGAAGCAGCGAGGAGGAGCGGAGAGAAGAAGGACGGGAGAGCAGAGAAGAGGAGCGGAGGAGAGGAGGAAGCGGAGAGAGCGAGGCCAAGCAGAGCGGCGGTATCAGGTGGATCGGCGAGACCAGTCTCACTGAAGGAGAACAGACGGATCGGGAGTGGAGCTGGGAGCAGATCTCCGAGAGCAGCTCGGACCGCGCATTGACGGCGAGAGAAGACGCCGAGAGAGCAGAGGAAGAAAAGGGAACGCCTGGAGGCCAACAACTCGCGCCGCCCAGCCGTACGCCAGGAGGGGTACGGCTTACTGAGGTGCGTAATCGCTTCCTGGGGTGGTTCACCGATAAAGCCAGAAGTCTAACGGAGAGGGGGGGGAGGAACCTGAGGGAAGGCTCCCGGGAGTATCGCACGAGCACTCGCCCTCCTCATTGAATTAACATACCTGATAAGGATCATTGCACTGGGTGTTCTCCCTCACTACCCCTTCCCGGTGTTGCCAACTGCCTACCTGTGGTTCAACTCTGATACTTGCCTCTCTTTTCTTTTTTCCCCCTTCGGCGTCGGCGTGGGTGGCCAGCACGGAGCCTCCAGAGCCCCCTAGACGGAGGAGCCCGATTCTGAGGAGAGAAGAGGGAGCTCGTAGAAAAACACGCAAAGAGAGAAGCAGATCACCACGAAGGACCGCAGTTCGCAAAACCTGTACCGATGCACTGTATGACCAATTAAAAACCAGAGTCACAAAAACACGTCTCCTGCCCTTTTCTGGTCCCGCGGTTACAGTGGTGGAGAATGCGGGCACTGTAGCCATCTGCGACCTGAAGATGGAAGGCGTGGTACAAGCCCTGGTGCAAGGGCAGGAGAGACTAGAGAGGCTGGCAGAGCAACAGCTCAGGGCAGCCGAAGCCGACAGAGAACTGATAAAAACAGCCGTGGCGGCCAGGGCTCTTGACCCCCCTCTTTCGTCCGGCCCGGTGTCCGTAAGCAACATACCCCACACCATAGGAGGGGTCTCTCTGCAAAAATACCAACCCGGAGAAGATCCCGATGCTTTTCTATTAAACTTTGAGCGGGCGGCCCAAGCCTGTGGCTGGCCTGGGGCCAAATGGCCTTTCTTTTTGGCCCCGCTGTTGGTAGGAGAAGCACAAGCCGCTTACCAGGTGGCTAATCCAAGGGGAGACACCCCTTATACGGAAATCAAACGGATAATCCTGGATCATCTGGGTTTAGACCGGGAAGCCTACCGGCTGAGGTTCCGGCGAGAACGTGGGGTAACCGGAGAAACCCCCAAGACTCTGTTTGTCAGACTGAAGATGGTCGCTGACAAGTGGCTCAGCCCGAACGAAAGCACGAAAGAGGAAATAATGGACCGGATTTATCTGGAACAGTTTGTAGAGGCGTTACCCTTTGCCACCCAGAGGTGGCTAAAACAACACCATGATCTGACGACCGCTCAAGCCGTAGAGATGGCCAATACGTACTCACGTGTACAACAGAGACCCATGCAGGCCCCGGAGCCTGACAAGTCGAAGGCACCCTTCCGACCAGAGAAAAAGCTCCAGAGGGTTCCAGAAGTACCAAAACCACGTCCCTGGAAAAGCGAACCCCTTCCTCACACGGGACCACAGTGCTTTGAGTGCGGGACCTGGGGACATATCGCCAGGCATTGCCCCAGGAGAAAACCAGCAGACAAACCAATGGAAGTGGGATATCTGCCCCGCACCGTCCTCTACTCGGCGGAGATGGGACAAGCATACCGCGTAAGTATGAGGATAAACGGCAACCCAGTGCAGGCGCTCCTGGATTCTGGTTGCCGCCAGTCGGTAGTACAGGCCCACCACGTACTGCCCCACCAGCTCATCCCACATGAACAAGTATACATCAGATGTGTCCACGGGGATGTAAAACCCTATCCCGTCGCTTTATTGCCCCTAGAACCCCAGGTAGAACCCGCCGCAAGGGTTCGGGTCAGGGTGTTGTCTACGCTACCTGAAGACCTGATAATCGGAACGGATAACCCGGCCTTTTTGACCATGTTCGAGCAAAGCCTGGCCCAGACGAAGAAGAAACGTGAATCAAGGGAACACTCAGAAGCGGTAACGGCTTTGGCGTCCTCGGATCCCTGGACATTGGACCGTAGTTTTCAATTCGCACAGACCAATGACGCCACATTGTTTAACGCCTGGGAGAAGGCACATCACACCCAGGACGAAGACCCCTTGCGTTATCCGAGATTGTATATAAAAAATGGCCTGTTGTACCGTCAGGGAGGAAAAGAGGACCCCGAGCAGTTGTTGGTTCCGGTGTCGTTCCGCGAACAAGTCCTGTTCTTTTCGCATTCTCATTTGGTGGCCGGACACACGGGGGCGGAGAAAACCACACAGAACCTCCTGAAGTGTTTTTATTGGCCCGGTATATACAAGGACGCCTTGACATACTGCCAGGAGTGTGACATATGCCAAACCCGAAACATGACGAGGCCCCCTGCGGTGCCCTTACAACCCCTCCCCATTATCGGGGTTCCCTTTGAACGGATTGGGATGGACATTATCGGGCCGCTCCCGAAAACAAAGAAAGGATATTCGTATGTCCTAGTCATCGTCGACTATGCCACGCGATTCCCGGAGGCTTTTCCCCTCACCTCTACCACCTCCAAGAACGTGGCGGACAAGATGCTTGAACTGTTCTCCCGGGTGGGTTTCCCCAAGGAAATACTGACCGACCAGGGGACCCCTTTTGTGTCCCGCCTCATGGGGGACGTGTGTAAAGTGCTTCACATACACCAAATAAGGACCGCAGTATACCACCCGCAAACCGACGGATTAGTGGAACGGTATAACCGCACCCTAAAAACCACCTTACGAAAGATGCTGGAGGTCAACAGTACCGAATGGGACCAGGTACTTCCCATTGCTCTGTATGTCATCCGAGGACAGACACAAAGTAGTTTAGGGGTCTCGGCTTTTGAGATGTTATATGGGAGAAAGCCCCGATCACTCTTGGATATGACCAAGGAGGCGTGGGAAAAAGAAACCCCGGAAGAGACCGCAAACACCCTAGAATACGCACGGAACCTACGCTCCAAACTAGGGAAACTAAGGGACCTGGCGTTCGCCAATCTCGAGAAACACCAGAACAAACAGAAGAACCTTTATGATAAAGGAAAGAAATGGAGGACCATGGAAAAAGGGGAGTGGGCCCTAGTGTTGTTGCCCTCCTCCACGCAAAAGTTCAAAGCGGAGTGGAGCGGACCGTACCAGGTAGTGGAGAAGGTCGGGAAGACCAGTTACCGGCTACAGACGAACGCTAGGAAAAGGCAGGTCTACCACATAAACATGCTAAAGAAGTGGTTGGGGAAACCTCCTACCACCGTTCACCTTGCAGAATCGGAGAAGAATCCCGGCCTTTCCACGATTCCCCTGTTAGTGATCAACGAAGACTTGAGACAGGAGGAAAAACAAGAGTTGCTGGACGTACTGCGGAAACAAGACCAGGTGTTTTCCGACCTCCCGGGGAAAACCACGCTGGCTGAACACCGTATAGACACAGACCCAGGGAAGACCATAAAGATACGCCCGTATCGGATCCCAGAGGCCAGGAGACAAGACATACGACGCGAGGTGACTGACATGTTACAACTCGGGGTCATACGCCCCTCACATAGCAACTGGTCAAGCCCGATCGTCCTCATACCCAAACCGGACGGCTCACGCCGGTTCTGTATGGACTTCCGGGCCTTAAACGCTATCTCGAAGTTCGATGCATATCCCATCCCACGCATAGACGAACTCATAGAGAAGTTAGGCGATGCACAGTACATAAGCACGATCGACCTCACAAAAGGGTACTGGCAGGTACCGCTAAGAGAGGAGGACCGGCATAAAACAGCCTTCTCGACCGAGGAGGGACACTATGAGTTTACGGTACTGCCTTTTGGCCTTCACAGTGCACCCGCCACCTTTCAGAGACTAATGAATAACGCACTACATGGTCTGTCGTCCTTCACCTCTGCATACCTGGACGACATTGTGGTGTTCAGCCCCGACTGGAAGACCCACTTGAGACACTTGGCACAAGTGCTGGAAACCCTGAACCACGCGGGACTGAAGATAAATGCGAAGAAGTCAAGGATGGCTTTTCATAAGGTCAAGTACCTGAGATACGTACTGGGACACGGCATGATCGAGCCACAAACGGAGAAAGTCAGGGCCATTTCGGAGGCACCGTTTCCCACCACAAAAAAGGAGCTACGTGCGTTTTTGGGTCTGATCGGGTACTACCGACGGTTTATCCCGAACTTTGCTCAGGTGGCAGCCCCCCTCACGGATGCCCTACAGACGTCATTCAAACCGGCAGCACTATCCGAACCCACGGTGGTCATGCTGGACTCGTTCAACGAGTTGAAGAGGAGGATCACGTCCACCCCCATCCTCAACTCCCCGGATTACACACGTCCGTTCTCCTTGCACACTGATGCGTCCGAGTTTGGGATCGGAGCAGTGTTGTCACAAGAAGGACGAGACGGGTTGGACCACCCGATCCTGTTTGTCAGCAGGAAGCTGTTCCCGCGGGAACTGAAGTATGCCACTGTAGAGAAGGAGTGCCTGGCTATCCGTTGGGCCGTGGAGAAGTTGGCCTATTACCTCGAGGGCCGGCCCTTCTCGCTATATACGGACCATGCACCCCTTACCTGGATGGCCCGTAACAGGTCGAACAATGCCAGGGTCATGAGATGGTTTCTGGCATTGCAGCCGTTCACCTTCAGGGTGTGCCACAAACGTGGTGTGGACAATGTTGGGGCCGACTTTCTGTCTAGGCACCCGCTTCCCGAGCGGAAGCGTCCTGGGGGGGAGGTGTGTAACGGGGTCCCCCTTGCGCGCCCCGCCATAGGGCGCGAACTGATCAACTGTGACCCCCCCCTTGTCTTTCCACAGCCCACGCAATATTCGGAGTGGACCAGCCCCGACACCTACAGTTGCGATGAGGAAGACGTCTGGCCCTTTAACCAGTCCGGAGGTGGGGAAGAGGAGGAGCCCCGCAGGTGGATAAAGAAGGAGAACGCCCAGCACCAGGTGTGTCTATACACCGGAGGAGCGGTCAGAGTGGAGAAGAGCGGAGTGGCGGGAAGCAGCGAGGAGGAGCGGAGAGAAGAAGGACGGGAGAGCAGAGAAGAGGAGCGGAGGAGAGGAGGAAGCGGAGAGAGCGAGGCCAAGCAGAGCGGCGGTATCAGGTGGATCGGCGAGACCAGTCTCACTGAAGGAGAACAGACGGATCGGGAGTGGAGCTGGGAGCAGATCTCCGAGAGCAGCTCGGACCGCGCATTGACGGCGAGAGAAGACGCCGAGAGAGCAGAGGAAGAAAAGGGAACGCCTGGAGGCCAACAACTCGCGCCGCCCAGCCGTACGCCAGGAGGGGTACGGCTTACTGAGGTGCGTAATCGCTTCCTGGGGTGGTTCACCGATAAAGCCAGAAGTCTAACGGAGAGGGGGGGGGGGAACCTGAGGGAAGGCTCCCGGGAGTATCGCACGAGCACTCGCCCTCCTCATTGAATTAACATACCTGATAAGGATCATTGCACTGGGTGTTCTCCCTCACTACCCCTTCCCGGTGTTGCCAACTGCCTACCTGTGGTTCAACTCTGATACTTGCCTCTCTTTTCTTTTTTCCCCCTTCGGCGTCGGCGTGGGTGGCCAGCACGGAGCCTCCAGAGCCCCCTAGACGGAGGAGCCCGATTCTGAGGAGAGAAGAGGGAGCTCGTAGAAAAACACGCAAAGAGAGAAGCAGATCACCACGAAGGACCGCAGTTCCCAAAACCTGTACCGATGCACTGTATGACCAATTAAAAACCAGAGTCACAAAAACACGTCTCCTGCCCTTTTCTGGTCCCGCGGTTACAAGTACACAACTCTATCCTATGCCACTAACAAATACACTCATCACTAACACAACGCCAATCAACACCATACATAACTACATCCCATTCAGACACACTCTCCTTCTGTAATTACACCTAACAGACACCTTTTATCACTAACAAACATATAATCATCCTTCCATCAGTTCTCCAACAAACACCCTCTTCTCCCTTCTACCATAATAACACTAACACACAACACGCACACCACCACACTTTGTAATTCTTGCAACAAACCAGTCTAAGATAAACACTCTCACCTCTACTTCATTCCCTCCTACACACAACATACACTCTACTCATAAACACATCACCACCCCCTCTACGTCACAACCTCCTCTCATAAACAATACTACACAACCAAATCCATTGCATGAAACATATACATCAGCACCCTTTTTTACTACTCCTCAAAAACGAAACATATCACACACACCAGCACAACAAGATCTTCAAAGCGCAACATCTCATAATACTTATCATCACAAAATACAAACATATACCCACCTTTCAAACCACACAAAGGAACAAACTCCAATGCAAGCTTTCACTCTTCCACCACACCTAACACAGATACAGCACCTCTCTTCTAACCGCCTCTCATCCATTGGACAATTTAGAACATTACTACATGACCCACATGCTGCACCACCTCCCCTGACTCATACACCTTCTGCCTTAAACACACACAAAAAATATAAGCAACATGCCACACCTCACAACTTTGCTTCCCCATGTCTACTTCACAACAATGTTACACCACAAAAGCAACACAGCACTCCAACTCACTCTCAAACACAATCTCCAATACATACACACACAGACCCATCAAAATGCCTTCTTAGCATTCTGGATAAGGAACACGATACAGAACAGCTACACGATTGTTATCCTAATACAGCTAATACCAGCACTAAAAACACACCTGCTACAAACCCACACAATACTGATCACTCTTCTACCAAACAAAGTCCCACTATCACCAAAGGCCATTCACTCAACTGTCTACTAATAAATGCTTGATCCCTCTCTAAAAACAAGCATGACATCTACGACCTTCTCACCGATGCAAAACCAGAATTACTATTCATAACCGAATCAGGGTTGGGAGAAGTTATGGTTCCAGTCCTGCATGAAGCCATTCCTCTAGGCTATCAAATAATCACCCAAAATTGTATAGCCAAAAAAGGAGGTGGTCTAGCTGTTGTATTCAGGCAAACAATACATATCACTAAAAATGACAGCATCTCCATAAAGAATTGTGAGGCTCTTCTAACAAGATGCAATCCTACACCGTCTCCCTCCTGTAACTTCCTGCTCCTTTACAGACCTCCACCTAGCAAGGCAACATTCCCAAACGCACTTCTAGACACAGTTTCAAACCTGATAACAATACACTCCAACCTATGCGTTGTGGGTGACCTTAACATTTGGTTTGATAAACCCAATATGACCCATCCAAAAACAATACTCAAAGGGCTAGACGCATTGAACCTGCATCAGATTGTCCACAATCCGAAACACACCGCTGGACATTTCCTAGATGTCATTTTTGTTAATACTGAACTAGTTACCTTTCAAACTATAACTCCAGTCACATGGTCAGACCACCACTTGCTTGCCTTCCAACATAAAACAACGCTAAGCGAATCACCTAAAACTACCTTACATCCATCCACCTATCGGCCGTGAAACAAACTCAATTTGGAACACTTGGAAACACAACTAACATCCAGTACAAATCTGGATACCATCAATTCTGTTCAAAATCTATATGAGTGGCTACAGGAAGCTTTTGACATCCTGATTCCACTCAAAACCACACAATAGAACAAAAGAAAAAAAGCGCCTTGGGTAAACATAGAAATAATAGACATAAAACAACAAATTAGAAAGCCGCAACGTACCTGGCTCAAAACAAACACGAAACAAGACAAATTTCACCTACAGAAAATTAACAGATTATACAAGTCGGCTACCATCAAAGCTAAGAAAAGGTACTATTCAAACAGAATTCAAAATGCTAAATGTGCAAATAAAGAATTCTATAAAATGCTCAATGACTTTCGCAAACCAAATTGCCTAGAAGGAACTCATCCTGTAACTCAAGATTCCACAGACAAACTGGCAAATCATTACATGGACAAAGCAGACACGTTGGAATCGTACTTAAAACAGAAACAAAGCACCAGCACTAACCATTATACAAAACAACAATCCAAGAATGCTCTAATCAAGCCTCTCCATTCCTTCCAACACATCTCATACGATGAATTTATGGACCTGGTCAAAGCAAGCAGGCCTGCCGGCAACCCTTCTGACCCCTGTCCGCCACAAACTTTCAAGACAATTCTTTTAACAACCTCTGCTGCCACTCCAGTAAGAAGAATCATCAACGATTCCTTAACTACTGGAATATTTCCAGAAGAACTCAAAAAGTCATACATACTCCCTTTACTGAAAAAAAAACTTGGACCCGCTGAACCCTGACAACTACAGACCCATTACAAATGGACCATTCCTGGGCAAACTGATAGAAAGAGCAGAGTTCGCCCCGATGTCACAGTTCATTGAAGAGAATGACATACTTTCAGACTTCCAAACAGGATTCCGTCCGGGAAGAGGCACTGAATCTGCCCTCCTTGCTATCTGGGATGACCTAAGGAATATAGTTGACCGCAACGGGGTTGCTGCGCTACTCCTCTTGGACCTCTCAGCTGCCTTTGACACGGTTGACCATGACACTCTGAAACAAAGACTCTATGAAGCTTGCATAGAGGGAACTGCTCTAGACTGGATTGCGTCCTACCTTCGAAACAGAACTAATGTCATCCATACTCCGCCTTTCTCGTCCAAACCGTACCCCACAAAAATAGGGGTCCCTCAAGGTTCTATCATCTTCCCCTTGCTTTTCAACATCTACATGAAGTCATTACCAGTACTGATCAATAAATTTCACCTCACGTGCTATAACTGTGCAAATGACAATCAAATACTCCTTCAACTGGAATGCCCCAAAGACATTGGAAAATCACCAATTTTCAGCTGTCTCAGAGCCGTGGGTCAGTGGATGATCTGGAGCCATCTCAAATTGAATGCTTCAAAAACTGAAATACTCACGTGTGGCAATTGGAAACATTACAACCCACTTGCCGCATGGCCTGATGAACTGGGAGCACTGCCTAAAGTATCGAAGGAAGTAAGAAACCTCAGAATGACCATGGACTCCAAGCTGTCGATGAATGCCCAAGTGGATAAACTAGCAAGATCAAGCTTTACTACTATAAAAACGCTGCGACACATCTTTCCCTCATTTGGGATTTTCATACAAGGTCCAAGCTACCATCTCCCTTGTTCTGTCCAAACTCGATTACGCCAATAGCCTCTACCACGGATCACCTTTAACGACCATGAATATACTACAATGGATTCAGAACTCGGCTGCCAGACTACTCTTGCATATCAAACCGCAAGACCACATCTCCTCTGCCTTGAAAGCCCTGCATTGGTTACCGGTTGCCAGAAGATCCACGTTCAAGTTGCTTTGTATCACCCACAAAGCGATACATGGAATGGGACCACTCTTCATCAGGAATAAAATCACCAAACACATTCAACAAAGGAACCTCTGCTCTAAAGGAGCATCTCGCCTCAAAATCCCACCATACAAGAAAAAACCATAGGTGGCACATCCTTCTCTGTTCAAGCAGCCAAACTATGGAACTCTTTACCCCCCATCATAAGGTCCACAGACAACCACCTTATCTTCAGAAAACTACTCAAGATTTGGCTCTTCCCCACATAAGCACCATACGCAAACAGAAATTGACAGCATATCCCTCTGTATACAAGCATTTGTTTTCACTATAGATATGCACCAATCTTTGTGTATTACTTTGTATAAACATGTAAAATAATTATGTTGTTGAGAGAAATAATAATAATAATAATAATAATATTAATAATAATATTAATAATAATAATAATAATAATAATAATAATAATAATAATAAATAAAAATCATCTTTGGTCTACATGTACATACTTATTTTGTGCCTCTATGTAGCTTCCATGTACTTGGATCTGTGTGTCTGTTAATTTTCTCCTGAAAAAGCATATCCAATGCACTACCCTATTTCTCATCCGGTGCTTCTTTCAATATCTCAAATATACATATACTTACCTCCTTTATGTATCTATATACTTTCAATGTAATTATGGATCTATATATTTATCACTCTCTTCTAATTTAGCATTTCCAATGCACTACCCTATTTCTCAGCCTATACTTCGCTCAATATATCTTCTAGCCCAACCTTCTGACACATCTCAAACTTCTTCTACTACTCCTACCATATCTCTCATCCTATACATCTATCAATATATCCTCTACATCCACTCCCTCATTTATCCCAAACCCCATACCACTAATATGATTGCCAAAATAACCCTTTCTAGACTCTCTCCTACTCTACCCCTCCTTGCATCATCTGACACCTCTTTTACTATACCGATCCCCTAAAACAAACCTTTCTAAACTCTTTCCTCTGATTCCTCCCCTCCAAAACTCCTTTTTACTCATCCAAAAGCCTCCTCCTACTGCTAAGACCTAAAAAAAGAAACCATTCACTCTTTTATTCCTCCACTATCCTTTCCAATCAAAATTAACAGACTAAAATGTTCACTTCTCAAATATATATTAAACTATACTAATATACTACCCAAATAACTGAATAACATATCCACTACTCAAATTACTTCATATTTTTTACTATACTAATTTTCAACAGTAATCCTTTATGGGTTCCGTAGTGGTTTGCTACTCGCCAGAAAAGCGCTTCAACACCCATCAGGCGTAACAAGTGCTATATGAATGCAAATCTTTCTTTCCCTTTTATCCCTCCGCTATCCTTATCACTCCAAGTAACTGACTAATATCCACCACTGAAATTACTTCATATTTCACCATATTAATTTACTACTAATCCTTTGAAGGCTTCCTGAATAGCGTGTGTCAACAAGCACTATATAAATACAAACCTTTAACCTCCTCTATCCTTCTGCTATCATTCCAAATCTAAATAACTGACTAACCTATCCACCACTTAAAATGTACTTGCATGTTTCACTATACTTATTCAACACTAATCCTCTATGGGTCCCGGAGTAGCGTGCTACTCACCGAAAAAGTGATTTGATGCCTCGTCAGGAATAGTAAGCGCTATATAAATGCAATTACAATACAATACAATACAATCTCAGGTCAGTAAGTGCCAAGTGGACTCCTGTCACTCATCACAGCTAAAAGCATTTTACAACCTAATGATATGTAGATTTGTTGATGTAGCCCTAATGATAGCTAAAGCGAGCTATTGTGACGCATTAGAAATTGCCCCATGCATCCGAAGTCACCAAATGGCAGAATCGATTCTCTAAAAAGGTACACGTAGAGGATTCTGTGTAAGTAAACTTTTGGGATATTGGGCAAGGAAGTCAACAGAACTGAACCATTTGGACACTATCCTAAGTTTGCCTGAAATCTTACGATAAACCTCTGTAATCTAGTCAAACCAACTTCATTTTAATGTGTTCCATTCTGATGTTTTGTCCCGTTTCAAACTGTTTGATTGGTCCTGCTGGAAATGAGTCATTCCTTTGGGACTTATGTTAATTTTGATATCTTATATTCTCCTGGCATGTACTGTCTGACAAGTCACATTGTAAGCTGTAATTGTTATATTTAAAATCCAATAAACAGCTGTTTTTAAAAGCCTTTATTTTTAAGGAGGTCCTCCTCTTCCACTAAAAAAAGTATCATATCGTACCACACTTAAGCAGATGGTCATGCAGTCACCTACTCCAAACTACATGCTGAAGGAAGACCAGCAGCACTGAGATTTGAAAATTCTAAATTTGGAAATCAAGTTACTATGCTGGAAACAATGTCTGATGCATAATTGCATGATATGTATGTTTCTACAGTGACAGTAAGAGACATGATAGAGATGTCTGGAATGAGGTTGTGAGGTATTACTTGCATGATATTTTGAAGGTTACTAGGAAACACATCTATCAAAAATAAGAGTTATGTCATAAGATAACCACACCTGTTCTTCAGTGCATATCATTGGTCCACAGCACTCTCTCTGCTCCCGCTTGATTCCTGTTAACCTTCTGTTGGACTTGACCCTCTTTTCAGGGTTATCCCCAAACTTTTTGTCTTCACCCTGCTATTTTCTGAACCTGTCTTTAGGACTCTGTGCACTTCACCATTGCTAACCAGTGTTAAAGTGCTTGTGCTTGCTCTTCCCTTTTCATATGGTAGAATCGGATGACACTTAATTGGCATATTTACTTTACTTGTAAGTTCCTAGTTAAGTGGTACTACATGTACCCAGGACCTTTAAATTAAATACTACTAGTAGGCCTCCAGCACGTTTTGTGCCACTCACTTAAGCAGCCCTTTAAACATGTCTAGGGATTCCAATTGCAGCCTGTATGCAAAGTTATAAACTGCCATTTCGACCTGGCGAAATAAGCATATTTTCATGCCCAAACCTTCCTCTTTAATACATATAAGTCACTGCAAAGGTAGTTCCTGAACAGCCCAGAAGGAAGAGTGGAAGGTATTAAAAAAGTTAGACATGTACTTTTAAGTTTTATATATTCTGGTAGTGAAAAAAACTCCTAAATCTACTTTTCACTTCTGCAAGGCCTGTCTCTCCCACAGGATAACATTGGAGTTGACTAATATATTTAATAAGCTGTAACATCCCATTGGGAGCAGGTAGACAGCTCAAGTTTGCAGTCTAAAGAATTGTAAATAAAAGCCCTCTTTAATTGTAAGGTCAGATTTTTAGTCACAATTCTGAAAGTGCCCCTTTTAGAAAGTTGGCCTTTTCTTGTCCTAATTATTTTATGCCTGCAGCCGGATCCTGGGTCACATGACTAGGTATTGCTCGCAGCTTGTCTTTGTGAATTGCTCCCACACAGTGAGAAAAAGGGAAGATAGGTGTTGGCAGGATGGACCACTTTGAGTTAACGAGGTGGAGTAAGTGCCACCTACCACAATTGCACATTGCTAAGGCTCTGCCCGAGCACTCTCACAAAGGGTTTGACACTGGTCTTTTGTGACCGTACACAGCTGGCACCAGAGCAGGGAATGCCTGACACCTCAGGGTGGGGGCGGAACCATCTAGAAAATACTTTGTCTTGCCTCAGGGTCTACAGTAATAAAACCTATGACCTCCAAATGTGTGTGCAAGAAGATGGGGGTTGTGAAAGAGGTGGACTGGTCTGAATTGTGATAACTAAAATTAACTTAGGGTACCCCTAATGATTTCGTTTTTTCTTGAATCCTTTGTTAAAGGTTGAAAACAAGTGAAATATTTAGGAAATTAATGCTCTTTATATACCCAAATAGCCTATTAACATGTTTTTAGCCTTTTTATTTCCTAACCAGAATCAGTGGCAATTCATCAGGACCTACTCAAATCGGTATCCTAATTGTTAAGCAGGTATAGTTCAGAAGCATGTATGACCTACAGAAAAAATATATACAAAACAAACAGAAAGAGACAGTCTTTTTAGCTTCTTGTAATGTTGATATTTGAGAAATCCAAATCATGGTGTTGAGCCGTGTAAGGCGGTTGGTATGACCCTTTTCGGAAAAGGGAAGGCAAATGAGAAAAAAAAAAAGAAAAAAAAACTCACTACTCTGCTCACTACTCACTACTCTACTCACTACTCACGACTCTCCAATCACTACTCTACTCACTACTCACTACTCTACTCACTACTTTCTACTCACTACTCTACTCACTACTCACTACTCTCTACTCACTACTCACTACTCTGCACTCACTACTTTACTCACTACTCTACTCTACTCACCTCACTACTCTACTCACTACTCACTACTCTACTCACTACTCACGACTCTGCACTCACTACTCACTACTCACCTCAATACTCACTACTTTGCACTCACTACTCACTACTCTACTCACTACTCTGCACTCACTACTCACTACTCTGCACTCACAACTCACTACTCTACTCACTACTCACTACTCTGCACTCACTACTCACTACTCTACTCACTACTCTACTCACTACTCTACTCACTACTCTACTCACTACTCTGCACTCACTACTCTGCACTCACTACTAACTACTCTACTCACTACTCTACTCACTACTCACTACTCTGCACTCACTACTCACTACTCACTACTCTACTCACTACTCTACTCTCTACTCACTACTCTACTCACTACTCACTACTCTACTCACTACTCACTACTCTACTCTCTACTCACTACTCTACTCTCTACTCACTACTCTACTCACTACTCACTACTCTACTCACTACTAACAACTCTGCACTCACATCTCTGCACTCACTACTCACTACTCTACTCACTACTCTACTCACTACTCACTACTCTGCACTCACATCTCTGCACTCACTAATTTGCACTCACTACTCTGCACTCACTACTCACTACTCTGCACTCACTACTCACTACTCTGCACTCACTACTAACTACTCTACTCACTACTCTACTCAATACTCACTACTCTGCACTCACTACTCACTACTCTACTCACTACTCTACTCACTACTCTACTCACTACTCACTACTCTGCACTCACATCTCTGCACTCACTAATTTGCACTCACTACTCTGCACTCACTACTCTGCACTCACTACTCTGCACTCACTACTCACTACTCTGCACTCACTACTCACTACTCTACTCACTACTCTACTCACTTCTCACTACTCTGCACTCACTACTCAACTCACTACTCTACTCACTACTCTACTCACTACTCACTACTCTACTCAGTACTCACTACTCTACTCACTACTCTACTCACTACTCACTACTCTACTCACTACTCACTACTCTGCACTCACTTCTCACTACTCTGCTCACTACTCACTACTCTACTCACTACTCACTACTCTCCAATCACTACTCTACTCACTACTCACTACTCTACTCACTACTTTCTACTCACTACTCTACTCACTACTCTGCACTCACTACTTTACTCACTACTCTACTCTACTCACCTCACTACTCTACTCACTACTCTACTCACTACTCACTACTCTACTCACTACTCACGACTCTGCACTCACTACTCACTACTCACTTCAATACTCTACTCACTACTCACTACTCTACTCACTACTCACTACTTTGCACACACTACTCACTACTCTACTCACTACTCTACTCACTACTCACTACTCTACTCACTATTCACTACTCTACTCACTACTCTGCACTCACTACTCACTACTCTGCACTCACAACTCACTACTCTACTCACTAATCACTACTCTGCACTCACTACTCACTACTCACTACTCTACTCACTACTCTACTCTCTACTCACTACTCTACTCACTACTCACTACTCTACTCACTACTCACTACTCTACTCTCTACTCACTACTCTACTCTCTACTCACTACTCTACTCACTACTCACTACTCTACTCACTACTAACAACTCTGCACTCACATCTCTGCACTCACTACTCACTACTCTACTCACTACTCTACTCACTACTCACTACTCTGCACTCACATCTCTGCACTCACTAATTTGCACTCACTACTCTGCACTCACTACTCACTACTCTGCACTCACTACTCACTACTCTGCACTCACTACTAACTACTCTACTCACTACTCTACTCACTACTCACTACTCTGCACTCACTACTCACTACTCACTACTCTACTCACTACTCTACTCTCTACTCACTACTCTACTCACTACTCACTACTCTACTCACTACTCACTACTCTACTCTCTACTCACTACTCTACTCTCTACTCACTACTCTACTCACTACTCACTACTCTACTCACTACTAACAACTCTGCACTCACATCTCTGCACTCACTACTCACTACTCTACTCACTACTCTACTCACTACTCACTACTCTGCACTCACATCTCTGCACTCACTAATTTGCACTCACTACTCTGCACTCACTACTCACTACTCTGCACTCACTACTCACTACTCTGCACTCACTACTAACTACTCTACTCACTACTCTACTCAATACTCACTACTCTGCACTCACTACTCACTACTCTACTCACTACTCTACTCACTACTCTACTCACTACTCACTACTCTGCACTCACATCTCTGCACTCACTAATTTGCACTCACTACTCTGCACTCACTACTCTGCACTCACTACTCTGCACTCACTACTCACTACTCTGCACTCACTACTCACTACTCTACTCACTACTCTACTCACTACTCACTACTCTGCACTCACTACTCAACTCACTACTCTACTCACTACTCTACTCACTACTCACTACTCTACTCAGTACTCACTACTCTACTCACTACTCACAACTCTACTCACTACTCTACTCACTACTCACTACTCTGCACTCACTTCTCACTACTCTGCTCACTACTCACTACTCTACTCACTACTCACTACTCTCCAATCACTACTCTACTCACTACTCACTACTCTACTCACTACTTTCTACTCACTACTCTACTCACTACTCTGCACTCACTACTTTACTCACTACTCTACTCTACTCACCTCACTACTCTACTCACTACTCTACTCACTACTCACTACTCTACTCACTACTCACGACTCTGCACTCACTACTCACTACTCACTTCAATACTCTACTCACTACTCACTACTCTACTCACTACTCACTACTTTGCACACACTACTCACTACTCTACTCACTACTCTACTCACTACTCACTACTCTACTCACTATTCACTACTCTACTCACTACTCTGCACTCACTACTCACTACTCTGCACTCACAACTCACTACTCTACTCACTAATCACTACTCTGCACTCACTACTCACTACTCTACTTACAACTCTACTCACTACTCTACTCACTACTCACTACTCTACTCACTACTCTGCACTCACTACTCACTACTCTGCACTCACTACTCACTACTCTACTCACTACTCTACTCTCTACTCACTACTCTACTCACTACTCACTACTCTACTCACTACTCACTACTCTACTGTCTACTCACTACTCTACTCTCTACTCACTACTCTACTCTCTACTCACTACTATACTCACTACTCACTACTCTACTCACTACTCACAACTCTGCACTCACATCTCTGCACTCACTACTCTACTCACTACTCTACTCACTACTCTACTCACTACTCTACTCACTACTCTGCACTCACATCTCTGCACTCACTAATTTGCACTCACTACTCTGCACTCACTACTCACTACTCTGCACTCACTACTCACTACTCTGCACTCACTACTAACTACTCTACTCACTACTCTACTCAATACTCACTACGCTGCACTCACTACTCACTACTCTACTCACTACTCTACTCACTACTCTACTCACTACTCACTACTCTGCACTCACATCTCTGCACTCACTAATTTGCACTCACTACTCTGCACTCACTACTCTGCACTCACTACTCTGCACTCACTACTCACTACTCTGCACTCACTACTCACTACTCTGCACTCACTACTCTGCACTCACTACTCACTACTCTGCACTTACTTCTCACTACTCTGCACACTCACTGTGCACTCACTACTCACTACTCTGCACACTCACTCTGCACTCACTACTCACTACTCTGCACTCAGTACTCACTACTCTACTCACTACTCTACTCACTACTCTGCACTCACTACTCACTACTCTACTCACTACTCACTACTCTAATCACTACTCACTACTCACTACTCACTACTCTGCACTCACTACTCACTACTCTGCACTCACTACTCTACTCACTACTCTACTCACTACTCACTACTCTGCACTCACTACTCACTACTCTACTCACTACTCTACTCACTACTCTACTCACTACTCTACTCACTACTCACTACTCTGCTCACTACTCACTACTCTGCACTCACATCTCTGCACTCACTACTCAATACTCTACTCACTACTCTACTCACTACTCTACTCACTACTCTACTCACTACTCACTACTCACTACTCTGCACTCACATCTCTGCACTCACTAATTTGCACTCACTACTCTGCACTCACTACTCACTACTCTGCACTCACTACTCACTACTCTGCACTCACTACTAACTACTCTACTCACTACTCTACTCACTACTCACTACTCTGCACTCACTACTCACTACTCTACTCACTACTCTACTCACTACTCTACTCACTACTCTACTCACTACTCTACTCTACTCACTACTCTGCACTCACATCTCTGCACTCACTAATTTGCACTCACTACTCTGCACTCACTACTCTGCACTCACTACTCTGCACTCACTACTCACTACTCGGCACTCACTACTCACTACTCTGCACTCACTACTCTGCACTCACTACTCACTACTCTGCACTCACTACTCACTACTCTGCACACTCACTCTGCACTCACTACTCACTACTCTGCACACTCACTCTGCACTCACTACTCACTACTCTGCACTCACTACTCACTACTCTACTCACTACTCTACTCACTACTCTGCACTCACTACTCACTACTCTACTCACTACTCTGCACTCACTACTCTGCACTCACTACTCACTACTCTACTCACTACTCTACTCACTACACACTACTCTACTCACTTCTCTACTCACTACTGTACTCACTACTCACTACTCACTACTCTGCACTCACTACTCACTACTCTACTCACTACTCTGCACTCACTACTCACTACTCTACTCACTACTCTAGTCACTACTCACTACTCTACTCACTACTCTACTCACTACTCACTACTCTGCACTCACTACTCACTACTCTACTCACTACTAACTACTCTACTCACTACTCTACTCACTACTCACTACTCTGCACTCACTACTCACTACTCACTACTCTACTCACTACTCTACTCACTACTCTATTCACTACTCTACTCACTACTCACTACTCTGCACTCACTACTCTACTCACTACTCACCTCACTACTTTACTCTCTACTCACTACTCTACTCACTACTCTACTCACTACTCACTACTCTACTCTCTACTCTACTCACTACTTACTACTCTGCACTCACTACTCACTACTCACTACTCTACTCACTACTCTACTCACTACTCACTACTCTACTCACTACTCTACTCACTACTCTACTCACTGCTCTACTCACTACTCACTACTCTACTCTCTACTCATTACTCTACTCTCTACTCACTACTCTACTCTCTACTCACCACTCTGCTCACTACTCACTACTCTACTCACTACTCACTACTCTGTACTCACTACTCACTACTCTACTCACTACTCTACTCACTACTCTACTCACTACTCTACTCACTACTCTACTCACTACTCTGCACTCACATCTCTGCACTCACTAATTTGCACTCACTACTCTGCACTCACTACTCACTACTCTACTCACTACTCTACTCACTACTCACTACTCTACTCACTACTCACTACTCTGCACTCTCTACTCACTACTCTACTCACTACTCTACTCACTACTCTACTCACTACTCACTACTCTGCACTCACATCTCTGCACTCACTAATTTGCACTCACTACTCTGCACTCACTACTTTGCACTCACTACTCTGCACTCACTACTCACTACTCTACTCTCTACTCACTACTCTACTCTCTACTCACTACTCTACTCACTACTCTACTCACTACTCTACTCACTACTCACTACTCTACTCTCTACTCACTACTCACTACTCTACTCACTACTCTACTCACTACTCACTACTCTACTCACTACTCTACTCACTACTCTACTCACTACTCACTACTCTACTCTCTAGTCACTACTCTACTCACTACTCTACTCACTACTCACTACTCTGCACTCACTACTCACTACTCTACTCACTACTCTACTCATTATTTTACTCACTACTCTACTCACTACTCACTACTCTACACTCACTACTCACTACTCTACTCACTACTCACTACTCACTACTCTGCACTCACTACTCTGCACTCACTACTCTACTCACTACTCTACTCACTACTCACTACTCACTACTCTACTCACTACTCTACTCACTACTCACTACTCTGCACTCACTACTCACTACTCTACTCACTACTCTACTCATTACTCTACTCACTACTCTACTCACTACTCACTACTCTGCTCACTACTCACTACTCTGCACTCACATCTCTGCACTCACTACTCACTACTCTACTCACTACTCTACTCACTACTCTACTCACTACTCTACTCACTACTCACTACTCACTACTCTGCACTCACATCTCTGCACTCACTAATTTGCACTCACTACTCTGCACTCACTACTCACTACTCTGCACTCACTACTCACTACTCTGCACTCACTACTAACTACTCTACTCACTACTCTACTCACTACTCACTACTCTGCACTCACTACTCACTACTCTACTCACTACTCTACTCACTACTCTACTCACTACTCTACTCTACTCACTACTCTGCACTCACATCTCTGCACTCACTAATTTGCACTCACTACTCTGCACTCACTACTCTGCACTCACTACTCTGCACTCACTACTCACTACTCGGCACTCACTACTCACTACTCTGCACTCACTACTCTGCACTCACTACTCACTACTCTGCACTCACTACTCACTACTCTGCACACTCACTCTGCACTCACTACTCACTACTCTGCACACTCACTCTGCACTCACTACTCACTACTCTGCACTCACTACTCACTACTCTACTCACTACTCTACTCACTACTCTGCACTCACTACTCACTACTCTACTCACTACTCTGCACTCACTACTCTGCACTCACTACTCACTACTCTACTCACTACTCTACTCACTACACACTACTCTACTCACTTCTCTACTCACTACTGTACTCACTACTCACTACTCACTACTCTGCACTCACTACTCACTACTCTACTCACTACTCTGCACTCACTACTCACTACTCTACTCACTACTCTAGTCACTACTCACTACTCTACTCACTACTCTACTCACTACTCACTACTCTGCACTCACTACTCACTACTCTACTCACTACTAACTACTCTACTCACTACTCTACTCACTACTCACTACTCTGCACTCACTACTCACTACTCACTACTCTACTCACTACTCTACTCACTACTCTACTCACTACTCACTACTCTGCACTCACTACTCTACTCACTACTCACCTCACTACTCTACTCTCTACTCACTACTCTACTCACTACTCTACTCACTACTCACTACTCTACTCTCTACTCTACTCACTACTTACTACTCTGCACTCACTACTCACTACTCACTACTCACTACTCTACTCACTACTCTACTCACTACTCACTACTCTACTCACTACTCTACTCACTACTCTACTCACTGCTTTACTCACTACTCACTACTCTACTCTCTACTCATTACTCTACTCTCTACTCACTACTCTACTCTCTACTCACCACTCTGCTCACTACTCACTACTCTACTCACTACTCACTACTCTGCACTCACTACTCACTACTCTACTCACTACTCTACTCACTACTCTACTCACTACTCTACTCACTACTCTACTCACTACTCTGCACTCACATCTCTGCACTCACTAATTTGCACTCACTACTCTGCACTCACTACTCTGCACTCACTACTAACTACTCTACTCACTACTCTACTCACTACTCACTACTCTGCACTCTCTACTCACTACTCTACTCACTACTCTACTCACTACTCTACTCACTACTCACTACTCTGCACTCACATCTCTGCACTCACTAATTTGCACTCACTACTCTGCACTCACTACTTTGCACTCACTACTCTGCACTCACTACTCACTACTCTACTCTCTACTCACTACTCTACTCTCTACTCACTACTCTACTCACTACTCTACTCACTACTCACTACTCTACTCACTACTCACTACTCTACTCTCTACTCACTACTCACTACTCTACTCACTACTCTACTCACTACTCTACTCACTACTCACTACTCTACTCTCTAGTCACTACTCTACTCACTACTCTACTCACTACTCACTACTCTGCACTCACTACTCACTACTCTACTCACTACTCTACTCACTACTCACTACTCTACTCATTATTTTACTCACTACTCTACTCACTACTCACTACTCTACACTCACTACTCACTACTCTACTCACTACTCACTACTCACTATTCTGCACTCACTACTCTGCACTCACTACTCTACTCACTACTCTACTCACTACTCACTACTCTACTCACTACTCTGCTCACTACTCACTACTCTACTCACTACTCACTACTCTACTCACTACTCACTACTCTACTCACTGCTCTACTCACTACTCACTACTCTGCACTCACTACTCTGCACTCAGTACTCACTACTCTGCACACTCACTCTGCACTCACTACTCACTACTCACTACTCTGCACTCACTACTCTACTTACTACTCACTACTCTGCTCACTGCTCTACTCACTACTCACTACTCTGCACTCACTACTCTACTCACTACTCACTACTCTACTCACTACTCTGCTCACTACTCTGCACTCACTACTCTGCACTCACTACTCTGCACTCACTACTCTGCACTCACTACTCTGCACTCACTACTCTGCACTCACTACTCTGCACTCTGCACTCACTACTCTGCACTCACTACTCTGCACTCACTACTCTGCACTCACTACTCTGCACTCACTACTCTACACTCTGCACTTACTACTCTGCACTCTGCACTCACTACTCTGCACTCTGCACTCTGCACTCACTACTCTGCACTCACTACTCTGCACTCTGCACTCACTACTCTGCACTCACTACTCTGCACTCACTACTCTACACTCTGCACTCACTACTCTACACTCTGCACTCTGCACTCACTACTCTGCACTCACTACTCTGCACTCACTACTCTGCACTCACTACTCTGCACTCACTACTCTACTCACTACTCTACTCACTACTCACTGCTCTACTCACTACTCTGCTCACTACTCACTACTCTACTCACTACTCACTACTCTACTCACTACTCCACTCACTACTCTGCACTCACTACTCACTACTCTACTCACTACTCTACTCACTACTCACTACTCTACTCACTACTCTACTCACTACTCTACTCACTACTCACTACTCTACTCACTACTCTGCACTCACTACTCTACTCACTACTCTACTCTCTACTCACTACTCTACTCTCTACTCACTACTCTACTCACTACTCACTACTCTGCACTCACTACTCTTCTCACTACTCACTACTCTACTCACTATTCACTACTCTACTCACTACTCTACTCACTACTTACTACTCTACTCACTACTCACTACTCTACACTCACTACTCACTACTCTACTCACTACTCTGCACTCACTGCTCTGCACTCACTACTCTGCACTCACTACTCTGCACTCACTACTCTGCACTCTGCACTCACTACTCTGCACTCACTACTCTGCACTCACTACTCTACACTCTGCACTCACTACTCTGCACTCTGCACTCACTACTCTGCACTCTGCACTCTGCACTCACTACTCTGCACTCTGCACTCACTACTCTGCACTCACTACTCTGCACTCACTACTCTACACTCTGCACTCTGCACTCACTACTCTACACTCTGCACTCTGCACTCACTACTCGGCACTCACTACTCTGCACTCACTACTCTGCACTCACTACTCTGCACTCATTACTCTGCACTCACTACTCTGCACTCTGCACTCACTACTCTGCACTCACTACTCTGCACTCACTACTCTGCACTCACTACTCTGCACTCACTACTCTGCACTCTGCACACACTACTCTGCATTTACTACACTATGTGGTAGTACTGGTGGTGGTGGTACTGGTGGTGGTAGTACTGGTGGTGGTAGTGGTACTGTAAGTGGTTGTACTGGTAGTGGTAGTACTGGTGGACGTGGTACTGGTAGTACTGGTGGTGGTCGTAGTGGTAGTACTGGTGGCTGTAGTAGTGGTAGTACTGGTGGTGGTAGTACTGGTAGTACTGATGGTGGTACTACTGGTAGTACTGGTGGTGGTGGTGGTGGTGGTACTGGTGGTGGTAGTACTGGTGGTGGTGGTACTGGTAATGGTAGTACTGGTGGTGGTAGTACTGGTAGTACTGATGATGGTAGTACTGGTACTACTGGTGGTGGTGGTAGTACTGGTGGTGGTAGTGGTACTGGTAGTGGTAGTACTGGTAGTGGTAGTACTGGTGTTCGTGGTACTGGTAGTACTGGTGCTGGTGGTAGTGGTAGTACTGGTGGCTGTAGTACTGGTAGTACTGGTGGTGGTGGTACTGGTAGTGGTAGTACTGGTGGTGGTGGTACTGGTAGTGGTAGTACTGGTGGTGGTAGTACTGGTAGTACTGATGGTGGTAGTACTGGTAGTACTGGTGGTGGTGGTACTGGTGGTGGTAGTACTGGTGGTGTTAATGGTACTGGTAGTGGTAGTACTGGTGGTCGTGGTACTGGTAGTACTGGTTGTGGTGGTAGTGGTATTACTGGTGGCTATAGTACTGGTAGTACTGGTGGTGGTGTTAGTACTGGTAGTGTTAGTACTGGTGGTGGTGGTGGTACTGGTAGTACTGGTGGTGGTAGTACTGGTGGTGGTGGTACTGGTGGTGGTGGTAGTGGTACTGGTAGTACTGGTTGTGGTAGTACTGGTGGTGGTTGTACTGGTATTACTGATGGTGGTGGTAGTACTGGTGGTGGTGGTAGTGGTAGTACTGGTGGCTGTAGTAGTGGTAGTACTGGTGGCTGTAGTAGTGGTAGTACTGGTGATGGTAGTACTGGTAGTACTGATGGTGTTAGTACTGGTGGTGGTGGAGGTACTGGTAGTGGTAGTACTGGTGGTGGTGGTACTGGTAGTGGTAGTACTGGTGCTGGTGTTACTTGTAGTACTGGTGGTGGTGGTACTGGTAGTGGTAGTAGTGGTAGTACTGGAGGTGGTGGTACTGGTAGTGGTAGTACTGGTGGTGGTAGTAGTGGTGGTGGTAGTACTGGTAGTGGTGTTACTGGTGGTGGTACTGGTAGTGGTAGTACCGGTGGTGGTGGTACTGGTAGTGGTAGTACTGGTGGTGGTATCCAAAGTACGTGTTGCTATTCAAGAGAAATACATATCAGACAGCGCTTCAAAAGGAAATAGGCGAACACCATGTCCTTGTAATCGGGAACACTTCCTTGCAAACACACATTTTTCAGAGCAATAATAAATCACATAAAAGCTCAATACAATAGACGTCCACATTTCTCAGCCCCAAAAACGCTGCAGACGAACGCGCGCCCTATACATGCAATGCAGAATGGTGAACGCGCTCCCACCATCTGGATTGCATTACAAGGGCACTCTGACAGCTCCTAATTAAGATTAATAGTCTGCCGTGCGCAAAACCGCACAGAAAATGCCAAAATGGCCGCCTAACATTACATATGCCCTATGGCATCAAGACTACTACAAAAACAGCACCGCGACGACCAATCACCATTCAGATAATATAAAAACGCACTGAAAATGCACGAGCAAAGAAAAATGTATCCAGCACTGAACAGAATACCCTTTACAATACGGCTCGCAGCTCCTCCCCACTTCTGACGAAGTGGTGACGTCGCCGAGCCCGTATAAAAGCATCAGCAATCTTTTGATGTCACGTCCTGGATCAGTGGGCGATACCCACCTGCACCCAAATTATCATATAAAGTGGTCTTACCTACTTTCTATCTTTCAGAATACTTTTCTGGAGTGCAACGGTTTTCTTATTTGTAAAGGCTTCATTTATCAGCAAACCGGATAAGGTCTGAGTTATGTAGTTGATGCAGCCCACATCACCCCCTTATTGCTTTGGGTTAAGATCTTGTGCACACTTGAAGCAGATTTCTCAATGTCAGTGTTGCATGATTGTCTAGAGAAAACAGGGAGATCCCTTGGTTAATTGATGTTAAGAGGGTGCTTTAACAGCTCGGGGTCTTGGAACATTTTTGCGAACCCAGCCCTGATTACGCCGATGACAAAAGAGTGTATGAAAACTTTGTAGTATGATCACTGCTCATATTCTCATGCTCTGTAGTACGATTACTGCTCAAATGCTGGTGCTCTGAAAGTACAATCATTGCAATCAGTTACTAATCCCCTAAATCTGATTGGGTCCGGAGATATATCGCCTTTTAACATGTAACTCTTAACCTAGATTTCATTACAAGACTGTTTTTCATAACCTTTTGTTGTCACTCCTGAACAGCAGCCCCTTTACAGAACTTCACCAAAACAATCCAGAACTGGAATTAAAAAGTCAATATATGTCCCTGCATAGAACACTCATCCTCTTTTAAATGCTGCTCCTGTTCAGATAAGTATCTTTAATATTCAGCCTTGGTTGAATGCTTATTGGTTGGTTTGGTTTATTATTATTAAGGAAGGTTTGGTATTTGATACAGGTTTGTCACTTATTAGTATGATTTGTATGCTAGCATCTTATTTTTAGAAGCAGAGTGTGTGGCTTGTTATATTTGCATTGATAGAGAGGTAGGTGTTGTGTATGCGTGAACAAAACGGGTTGATGGTATTCAGTACTGCTGCTGTTGTGAAGCAGCGTAGAGCTTGAAATTAATTGTGGGAAAAAGGTAGAAAGCAGGTTACAGCCTTACATGTCAGTTTTCAGTGTGCTGACAGCAGGGTCGCTTGCGAGCTGCGTGAAGGGCTCGCGCATCTCCTCGAGGCTCAAGGGAGGCAGAGGTGGTTGTCGGCAGTTGAACGCACAATGAGTTGTGAGCAGGCTTCTCGTCTGATGGTGTGACGACCAAATGAGGTCATGGCATCCCCAGCGAAGGAGATTGGCAGCTGTAGTTTTGCGAGAGACCGGCGGCCATCTTAGTTTGGGAATTAAAGCATAGAAAAAGGTGGAGAACGCCGGTGCTTGTGCACGGAATGCACTATTACATTTTTGTTTCTTAAAAGCAAACATACAACCAGCTGTTTGTTTGACAGTACAGCAATATTACTGATTAGAACAGTTAGTAGGAGTTCAAGTGGAGTTTTTAGGTATTTTTTTGAAGGGTTGATTATTAGGTGCTTACTTGGTGGTTTTGTGAGGTATTAATATGACTTCAGAAGAGGCTAGTGTTAGTCAGCAGATGGTTGAGGGAAGAGTTAGTGAGACAAGTTTAAGAAGGCTGATCCAATGTGAAGTGAGTCAAGTCAAGTCAAGCAAGCTTTATTCGACGATTGTCATAAAAGCATACAGTACATATAGGTGTATTTAAAATGAATAAATATTCTTAAAATTAGATAAAATAAAATTAATAAAAACATTACAAATATACTCTTAAAAGGTACTATTGCACATTGTTTAAGCAGGGAAATTTAAATTTTAACATCCATGATATAAGATTAATCTGGTAACAGTTTACTTCTAATGGTCCATGTCCACCCCAGAAATGTTGCCACAGCTACATACCAGCCATATTTGTACAAGTACAAATTATTCTAACTGCAACCAATCCACTGCTAGTGCCCAACAAACTACACATTGGACGCAGCCAAAACCGGCGAGGGGCCGCATACGCTGGGCATTCAAACAATAGGTGGCCAATAGATTCCGAGAGAGCCTGGACAAGAAGCTTTAACCCCTCTAGACCATCTGTTAGTAAAGGCCCTTACAGGCAGACTCCCAATTCTCAATTGGAAGTAAAGTTTGCGGTCCAGGGGTTTTACGATGACATCCCATAAAGCTTCCAAGTTTGGACCCTCTTTGATGTCCATAAACATACCAGACAAGGAACAGGGATCTGTAGTCCTGAAGAGTTTAAGGGCCACAGACTTCCAATACAGGTCCTTAAGTGCCTTCTTGGGGGGAAACCTGGTGTTCGCTGGATCATCCCACAATTCCCTTAGACCCAGTTCACACAGAACACCCCGGATATGCACCAGCCACTTGATTTTATGGGAATAGCCACTGCTAATTATATCCAGCAATCCCCTGGTGTAGGTTACCAATTCCTGCGTGGTCCAAATCCGCCTCCAGTATAAAATTGGGCGTAAGGATGCGATGAGAGCTATTGGAGACAATCCAAGGTCATGGAAAAGGGGATTCAGAGGGGTGCTCTGAGGTAATTTAATTAAATTCCTTAAAAACGAATTTTCTGAGACTGACATCCCCCTGAGGTTCTCATAACCCCACATTTCCACTCCATATAGAGCGGAACTAACCACTTTACCCTTATAAACCATTAGTAAAGGGGCTATCGGCTTCGTAAGGGACCTCGAGTGTTCTAGACTCAGGGCTCCTGTGAGCTGCCGGTGTTTCAAAGTAGCCAGCTCAATCTGCTGCTTCCAGCGTAAATAGTTCTGGATACACACACCTAAATAACTAAAAGCCTGGACCCTCTCCAGAGGACGTTTATTCATAGTGACAGTACCTTTAAAAGCTTTGGAAGCGTTAAAAGACATAACCTTAGATTTAAGTACATTAACTTCTAAGCCCCGAGCGGTGCAGAATTCGTCAAAAAGCACCAACGCCTTCTGCAACCCGCTAGGGGTTTTCGCTACTATGAGACAATCGTCTGCAAACATTAAAATGGGAACTTTCGCTCCTGCAAGGATAGGGGCATCAACTTTGGAGTCAATTAGTATTCTGGCCACGTCATTGATATATAAAGAAAATAAAGTTGAAGTGAAAATTTCTACAGGACAGGTGGTAGAGATCGTGATGGACAAGAAAAGAAAGGATGCAAGATCAGAGGATGATTTTTGGTCTTTCTCTGAGGAAGAGAATGAAAGGAGAGATAATAGATCTGTAAAGAGGGCAAGGAAAACAAAGCACAAGGTTAAGAAAGGGAATTATGGATTTAACTCCATTAAGAAGAGTTGTACCCTTGGCGGTACACAAAGGATAGGTAACCTTGGCGGCACACAGGATTTTTCCGAAGAGGAGTACAACATGGAAGTGGAGGAAAGACCCGAAGAAAGAGGTGAGAAAACATATGACAAATTCGTATTTAATATGGATCATGAAGTTGATCTAAATGAGGACTTCAAGTTTGATCATGCCTCTACCTCTAAGGCAGTAATAAAAGACCCTCTAGGGGAGCAAATGTTGAGCCTTTATGAGTTGTAGCATCATAGAAGTGCAGATTGGTGGCCGCTGGACCGTGTGGCAAGTTTTTATTAGGCATTGGATATGAAAGCCTTTGGAGAAAGAGTTTAGGGGTGTATTGAGAGCTGAGTGTTCAAGACCTCAAATTGATAACAAGGTCTGCTAAACACCGAATTTGGATCTTGATTTAATATCTTATTTATTTAAATTAGGGAAGGACCCGGAGAAAGGTCTAGAACGGTCACTGAAGCAGTGCCAAGGCAGATTGTTACATGTGTTAGGTCAGTTAGCAAAGATAATGGACATGGTAGAAGAGACATACATAAATGGAGAGCAGGTTGACGTGCAATTATTGCGCGGATGGAGCTAGAGGGCTATGGCCTTCTTGGGAAATTTAAATTCTGGATTATTGGCAGAAAGGAGGAAGACAGTTTTAATGAAAATCAATCCTAAATTAGGAGATATAACTAATAAGGAGCCCATTGAGGAGCCGAGCGCTTACGTTTTGGAGAAGGATTTTAGAAAAGTCTGGGGAAACATGTTTCAACTTTTACAGACCGTATGCTGGTCGAAGTTTTCAGAGGTCCCAATACAACTATACCTACATATGTACAGGAAGGGGCTTCCAGGGTTCCTAGCTTCTTTCCTCACAGAGGAAGATACACCAGATCAAGAGGTGGAAGAGGAAGAAGTCAGTCGGGTCCGAGCAATTGAGGTGAGTATGCAGATCATTTCTGGTTCTTCACAAGAAAAAGTAGGAGGACGATTAAGATTTTTCCTAGGAACATGGCGTAGGATAACAAGAGATCCTTGGGTTTTAAATGTAGTACAAGGCTTCAAAATAGACTTTGTGAAGCGACCAGTTCATATTGTGGAACCAAAGGGTTTAGATTTGTCTCAGGATCAAGCAGATATTGCGGATTTAGAGGTGAAGGAGATGGTAAAGAAAGGAGCAATTTGTATGGTAGAGGAACATAGGAATGGTTTTGTAAGCGCCTTCATTGTAGTAGAAAAGAGGGACAAGGGATGGAGGCTGGTGATACATTTGAGAAGTCTGAATCGGTCATTCGTTTACAGACATTTCAAAATGGAAGGCTTTCATCTTTTGAGAGACATGTTACAGTTGAAGGACTGGTTGGTGAAATTATATTTGAAGGATGCCTACTTCACGGTTCCTATGGGGAAAGCAGTCAGACGTTTCTTCAGTACATGTGGAAAGGCCTGTTATATCAATTCCTGTGTCTTCTTTTTGCCTATCTTCTGCACCTTGGTGCTTCACGAAGTTGATGCGTGTAGTAGTGACATTCTTCACAGAGAGAGGATACCATTTAATTGTGTATTTGGACTATATCTTATTGATGGCACAGGACGCAGTGGAACTGGGGAAACAGCTCAAAGATGTAATAGATATGTTAGAGAGTTTGGGGTTCTTGATAAACCAAACAAAGTCTATTTTTGTACCAGCACAGAGCTTGGATTTTCTTGGGTTTACAATAGATACGGTTGGAGAGGTGTTAAGGTTCCCAGAGAAGAAGGTAAAAATGATAAAGAAAGATGTGTTGAGAGTACTGAGGCAGATGGCATTGACTTTGAGGGATTTAGCAAGGATTCTGGACTTATTTTCTTCTTTAATTCAGGCAATATTTCCTGGGCCCTTGCATTATCGAGCTTTGCGAAGGTGAAAACAGATGCATTGAAAGCAGGATTATGGTATGGGAACCAGGTAGAGTTGAACGTGGAAGCGAAGGAAGAACTAGAGTGGTGATTGCACAATTTGGAGGTGGTGATTAGAAGAACAATTTTTGGTTGCCTTCCAGAGGCTCCTGTAGTGGAGTTAGTGAATTCTCCAGTGGAACAGTTTAATAAAGCTATTGTACCATTGTACCATTAATTGGTATTGGTCAGCTGTTTCAGCAGGGCATGCTTTTTAAGAAGGGAGATCTGTAGGTAGCAATGTTTTAGTATGAAGAGTGTTAAAGAGTATTAGATTGAAGAGGCCTTCCAAGGCATGTTACGATGTGATTTGGGATGTAAAGTTGGTTTTGAAGTTGTTCCTTGACTGACCTTTGAATAGGTTTTTTAATAATAAGAATATTTCTATTAAGCCAGTGACTCTGTTGCATTTGATTCCATAAAGGAGGGTGCCTGATGTGAAATGTATGGAGATTAATAACATAAGACCATGTTGACTTTGGTATTTTACCCCAGGTATGAAGAGTGCAAAATGTTGTGTGCGGTAGATTGCCTGAAGCAGTATGAGTGTAGTGTGGTGGAGAATAGGAGGGATAGTGAACATTAACTATTGATTTAATTTGTCAAACCTTATAGAGTGGTAAGGAAGACAACAATCTCAAGGTGGGTGAGATGTGTGATGGGTCAAGCAGCAGTGAACCTGGAAAAGTTCAAACCTCATTCCATCAGGGGGGCTATGGCAAGCAAGGGTTGTTGGTATGGTGGAAGTTTAGAGAATATTTTGAAAGCAGTGGATTGGTCGAATGTGGACACCTTTGTGAAACATTACTTTAGACCAATAGAACAAATGTCTGAAGAGGTGTTAAGGGGCTTTCAACATGCATAATGGTAGCCTCCGGTTTTGTAATGAAATGACAATTCTCAGACTAACATGACTTGAGAATCAGGATTTCATTAATGGCGCAGAGGCTAACGTTATCCCGCCCACCACACCCTATTGTGGAAAAAATGTTGGCATGTAGTTAAAAAGAAAAAAAATTATATATATATTTTTCTTAGAAATTTGCTTATGATAAGGTTGGTATTATGGTTTTCTTTACAGGATATATGTTGGGTATGATATACTATAATAAGGTGTTTTTTTACAGATTCTCAGTCATAGGGAAAGCAAGACTAACGTGGATTTAAGGCAGAAGAAGAGGAAGAGTTTTCTTCGCAGGATTGCATTTAAAAGAGGATGAGTGTTCTATGCAGGGGACATTTAGTTAATTTAAAATTCCAGCTCTGGTTTGTTTTGCTGAAGTTCTTTAAAGGGGCTGCTGTTCAGGAGTGGCAATAAAAGGTTCTGCATAATGTTAGCCTCTGCGTCTTTAATGAAATAATCCTGATTCTTTTGTCATGTTAATCTGAGAATTGTCATTCTACTGTACAAGGTATAGATTCAGTACTGTGCACTTTCTTTTAGCTTTCCCCTGCATAGGGTACCTGGTCAAGGTCCCTACCTAGATGTATGTATCATAAGGTATTTCACCAAAGTACAGTACATTTTATGTTATTTGGTACTCTATATAAACCTTTGCACTCTAGATTTTTGCTCCTGATCTTACAGGTTGGGAATGAGAGACACTACTTGACCGTTTTGGTGTATCTTCAACAGCTTGGCTAACCTGAAATTTGTCATAGAGTTCTATTTTATGAGGGGTACCTTGATAGTAAGGTTCCGCTATGAAATATAAATTATGGTCTGAAAAATGTCTCCTCTTCAACACTCATAATTGTTTTATTTTAAAGTATTTTTATTGTTTTTAGCTTCAATGTAAAGTACCCAATTGAATTGTACATCAAAAGTCTGATTTCCTTAATTTATTTGAGAATAAGGATGCAGCCAACCTGGTTACATCAATTTACTTAATAACTTAGGGCCTGATTTAGATGTTGGACCGCCGCCTTGAAGGTCTTCTAAGGCCCTCTGCCGACACAGCTTGGGAATAGCATCACCAACATCTAGATCAGGGCCATAAATAAGGAAAATACAGTTTAATTACTTTTAAGATGATTATAGATGGCCCAGAACACTCCTGTTAACATAGCGGACCCATAGCTGAGGTCTTTGTTGTCAGTTAAATGTTGAGTAAGTCCCCTGATTGCACATAGTAATCATCATTTTAGCTGCGTCTTGAAATGGCTTTTTCCACATTGTATTATGCCATGAAGTGCTCGTTTTTATGTAATTAATGTTATTTTTTTAATCAATGTTCTGATGCACGTTTATGGTTTAATCTAACCAAATTAAGTGATATCTGATCTGAGCCTACTGTCGGCACTGCTCTGAGATGTCTGAGTGCTTGTGTGATTCAGTTCGCTCAACGATGAAGTACAGCAGAGCCTGCATACCATTGAAGGTGCCGCATGAAAGCCGTAGACCACCTTCAGAATGTATTTGATGCAAGTGCCTTCCCAACCACCTCTGGGGGAACAGTTGGGATATGGCTTCCACCATCATTTTGTGAAAAGCCATATCACAAGTATGCTTGTCACCTTTTCTAGAGAAAAATACAAGACATTAGTTGTTGTTTTAAGAGTCTACAATGGCTGGAATGCGTTACTAAACAGGGATGTAAACAAAATCACGTGTTCATTTGCAACATTACTTTTCTGTCTTTGTTTCCTTTAATTTTTAGTCAGAGATGAATAAAGCAGCCCTAGAACACATTTAAATGTACTTTCTATTTGTATTTGCTATTTTAAGTCTGCGCAAAAAGGAGCTAAAAAAATACAGACTTCATGTGATTTTGCTTATTTTTGTACTGGCTGGGCCAATAAAATACTGGTGGTGCCAGTTGCAAATTGGTCAGCAGGCAACCCTAATCGTAAGGCTAAAAGTTTGTTGCAGGATCAGCAAATTATTTATTTCTTCCACCCTCCACCCCAATTGCTACCATCATAGCAATAGTTTAACTTATATCTGAAATGCTACTTGCCATCACTCAATAGCATGTTGAGTTACTCCAAGTGTCAGACAATTCACTTCTCATTCTCACTGCTCACCCTTCACTTTCTTGCTCACCCTGCACTCACAGTGTTCACACTGCACTCACACTGATCACCATGCACTCACACCATTCCCCCTCTTCCTACCTTGCACTCACATGACCACACCTCTCACCCTGCATGCATTTGACACTCCACTCACCTGTCACTTTCACTGCTCACCCTGCACCCACAATGATCAAACTGCACTCACACTGTTCATCCTCTTGTTACCCTCCACTCAAATGGGCACAGCGCTCATCCAACGCTCATAGTGAAGACACTGCACTCACCCTGTGGTCACATGAGCACACCACTCACACTGCCCATACAGTGATCACACAACACTCATACCACTCACCATGAACTTGCGCTGTTCCCCCTGCTCTCACCCTGCAGTCACACAAGAACACTGCTCACCCATCACTCATGTCTCATTTCACACACCTGTCACTCTCACTCCTCACCCTGCAAATTCACTCAAACAGGCACATCACTCACCATGCATTCATTCCTCCCACTCTGCAATTTCACCAGCACCCAAACTCATATGGTCCCATCACTCACCTTGCAGTCACTCCTCTCACCCTTCTCCCTCATGGCACATCACTCTCTGTGCACTCACATAGGCACTCTTGTCACTCACACCACTCACCCTCCAGTAACGTAGGCGCATCACTGACCCTGCGCTCACACCACACAAATAGTCACATAACAGACCCTGGAGTCACACCGCTCACCCTGCACTCCCTTCTCCCACCCTGCACCCACACAGACACACCTCTCAGCCTGCACTCACACAAGCAATTTCTTTAGCCAGCCTACACACAGGCACAATAGTCTGCCAGAACTCATAGGGACACACCATTCACCCTGCACTAACTCTTCTCACCATGCACTCACCAGTCACTCTCACAGCCCACCCTTCGCTCTCATCACTCACCCTGCACTCACACACAGCAACACCACTCACCCTGCAATTACACTGTTCACAAAAGTCTGCACTCACCCCTTTTGTTCTGCATGCACTCCTCTCATCCGACAATGACATTGACCCTCCCCTCACATTGCATGTATGCAGCTCACCCTACCCTTACATCGGCACATTTTTCACCCTACACTCACCCCATTCTCACTGCACTCACTCATGCTATACACCATCACCCAGCGCTTACATGAGCACACCTCTTATGCTGCACATATAAACATTACACAGCTTGCATGAATATACACATATTTCTGCAAAGACACCCACAGAATACATGCTCTTTACGTAGTATTAGATGCCTACTTAATTCCATGTGCAACAACAGGGCTGGTGCAAGAGTGAACTGAGTATATGGGATGGCGCGAGGAGTGAGACTGGGACTTAAGCGTTGGGGTATGGTGCTTGATTAAGGATCATGTGACACCTTCAGACAGTCTTGACTTTCTATTCACAATAATGCTTCATTCCGAGACATGTAGGATTTTTTTACATTGTAAATTGAGTCTGAACATCTCAAAATGCAAAGTGTTATTCAATAAAAATCCATGGTTGCCGAAGAAGTCAAGCATTTCATGAGATCATTTGGATGCTGTGATATTGCATGTTAGAAATTGGATTAATTCATTTCCAATACAGTAACAGCTTGATCCACATATAAAACCTAATACAAGTCCTGTACAGCTATTTTAAGGAAGGGCACTTTTCATTCACATCATACTTGTAACAACATTGACAAGGTAATATGTTATTATTTTTTAATTGTGTACAGAGACTATGTTTTTATTAAGCTTCACTAAAAGGCAAGAGGAGGTATAGCAGAAGCAGCAGGGCAAGCTTTTCAAACACAATAAACGCAGATTTGACTAATGGGCGTGAGAGTGGCAGTGTGTATGCATGTGCGTGTGTGTGCGTGCGTGACAGAGTACAACTTTACTAAAGAGTGCAAGATAAATACTGTAACTGTGTGAGTGTAAAAGCATGTGTGCGTGTGTGTGTCTGTGTGTGAGTGTATGTGTGTTATGCTTGCAGGTTTGCTGCTGGTCTGGCATACTGGAGGTTATTATTGCCTTATGGACAAGGGCAGTAATAGCACATGGATGGGAGGTGTTACATATGGCACACCGCAGGCTCTGACATGTTTCTATTAAAACACCATCATTGGCTGTGGGAACTCGAACCGTCTAACTCAGAAAGCCACTAACCGATCCATACCTAGTGGCAGGGACACAGAACATGTTCCACCAATCCTGACCAAAGGTCCTGACATGCTGCACATAATTCTTAGAATAAGGAGTGGATCCAAAGCAAAATTCTGGAACTGATATTCAAGGGTATTCATGTCATAAGAGATCTTGTACTGGGTTCAATGGCAGAATGCTGACCCTTGTATACAAGAGGGAATTTTTAGAGGCCATGACTATGGCTGAAGTATCCATGACCAATTTCTGGCACTGTCATATTGTATATACTCCTTGATATAAGGGGCTCACCAATGAAACAAATGCTGGCCTTGGGGTAATGGAAGTAATTTCTGACTTATGACATTTGGAATAATGCAACCTACTCCTAGGAAAGGCCAGGCTTCCCTGGAGCACCATGAAAGTACTGGAATATTTATGAATGCCCTTTAATGGTCTATGGCTGTTTAGAAAATTTGACCCCACATGTTTTGAAACATTCTCAGGGGAGATGCCCACACTCCCTGAAACCACCTATAAGAGGTCTGTTTACTTGTTTTGCTTCCTGGAATTTGGGGGAAGTATCACACCCCACTTATTACAGACATCTTTAGCATGCCCTAGAGAGCAGAATTTACATGGTGCAGAGGGGACAGTTTAAGAGTAGAGTGTGCACTGTCTCTGCAGTAAGAACGGGAGCAGACATTTTACAATGAAATTACAGCATTGCCTAATCATAATATATATATATATATATATATATATATATATATATATATATATATATATATATATATGCGTACATTTAAAAAGCGTCTGTCGCTCTCTTACCCTACCTGTAATTTTTCTCAATTTATAGTCAGAACTGAGCCATGTGGTCCGGGCTATCCCACTAACTGTGAATCTGGCTCCCATGGCTTCAGGGAGCTTCACATGTGTGGGCAGCTGCAGTTGGGGAGAGTAAACTAAGACAGGGCATTGATGTGCAGAAAGGATCCGCTCAAGGCACTTTTTGGGGATGCAGAAAAACGCATGTGCCTCAGAGCACTGGGATGGAAGGGCAGAACCAATTGTTTATTCTTTACAGCACAGACGTAAATGCCTTTGCAGCATTAATGTGGATGACACAGGCATTTTGAATGAGGGAACATCCTTAATGAAAACCTCTATTCGCCAAAAAGATTAGCCTATCAATAGAAACATGGACCATAGTGTAGTTATTGCACACAGTTAGCATGTCATGACAATTTAGGAATATTATTAGCCAATACTATGACCACATGGTAAAGGAGTCTTCGCTTTGCAAACTGCCATATCATTATGTTTTTTTAAGGTGACTGAACTCCCCTCAGGAGCCAACAGGAGTATGACAAGCACTATTTCTCAATGGCAGCACATGCCCTCTGCCCAATCAAATATTGTACTCAAGGTAACCAACATATGGGCTGAGACAAAGCCCCTCTCTTAGGTGTGTTTCTTAAAGCTCCTTTTCTATTGATCAACTATGGTCAGGTGACTGCTGTTATGTGCAGCCAGACCCAAAAAGTAAAACTCTAAATCTCAGTAGTTCTGAAACACATCAGTTAACCATGGTGCTTTAAAAAATGATGATGTTTTAAACAAAGCACATCACAACACTATTCAAGTACCTTAACTTTTCCAGAATGATGCATGGAGTTGTATCAATGGTTGCTGAGTATAGGGCATTATCCAGAAGCAGAGCCGTTTTTTTTAAAACACTCTGCTTTATTCAAAATCACACTGTTTTGATTTATTGCCAACACGCTTGCACAGTTTCTATCTGCAATCATTGTGTCTTTGACTCACTGAAATCTTAGTGAGTGGATGACAGTGACTACAAGGAGCTAGGTTGTCCTGTCATAATATGTATCTTTTCGAGTACAGCATATTCATGCAGCCTTATATTTTCTCTACATTAATAGGGGCTCCCTTATGGTTTGTTCACTCTGTACATGTTTAGTGGACTCTGTTAAATGTGTCATTGCATGAATATTAAACTAATGCATATTTGTGTCTCAGTGTGTAATCATACATTTATATTCTTTCCAATAATTGACCATGTCTATACAGCACACGCCTACATGAATAGCCACTGCTCAACCTTTAAATGGTGAGCAGCATGGATGTTTAATTTTTTTTCTTCTGAAGAAAAATCCAGGAGTAGGTAGCAAGAGCCACGAATGTCATGAGACTTGATGCCTGCCTTGCCTCAGTGTAACCTGCCCTATGTCCTGGAAAGCTGACCTGCGGCCTGAAGAGTACACAGTGGTCAAAAGACCTTAACATGAGACAGTAGATCTGAACAGGGAAAGCTGATGATGGGCCTCAAGGTCACATAAACAGACCTGCTAGATGTCCTCATGAGAAAAAGAGTCCCCCAACCACAGTACCTCAACTGGCAGTACTTTAGGACATCCTGATGCCTTGGCAGCACTGTCTAAAGCATAACCACTTGCCCTTGTTGTGTGCCTGGCACCCTTGCATTCCTTCCAACCCTCAAAATAACTTTAGACCTCCTGCTTTCCTCTGCATTGCTCAATCAGTGCCTGATCACAATTCCAGCAGTGCTGTGCAGTTTCAAACAAATAATGAAAACAACCACAGTTACTCACCTTTAGCCTCATGTCCAAACAGGACTTCATCAAGGCTGCAAAACCTTGTACGCCAGCATGACTGCATGAAAGCAGCCAGGCTGTGAATGACCATGAACTGTTTGAAGCTAAATTCAAGCAAAACGGGGGTCCTCATTTTTGGCAGCATTGCCACATTTTGGACACCAGATTGGTGGCCAGAAGAACTAGGGACGCCAATTAGGAAAGCAGAAAACCTAGGAGTCTTAATAAATAACAAACTGACATCTGAAGACCAGGTAAATGCGGTTACAACTACAAACTTCCATCCAACAACCACAATGTAGTGATAACATCCTTAATCCTATTGCATGCGGACTATTGCAATAGTCTATACCTAAACATTCAGAAGAAACATCTAACCAGGCTTCAACTTGATCAAAACACAGCAGCAAGACTTCTGACTGGAACACCAAAATGTGTCTCAATCAAAAAAGGAATAAAACAGGTGCATTGGCTCCCTGTCAAACAGTGGGTTCAATTCAAATCCTTATGTATAGTTTTTCAAGGCCCTCCAGGAGGTCTGGAACACCTGAAAGAGTGTTTTAAATGGTATGCTCCAAGGAGAGCATTCCGACAGGCCGGAGCAAGATATGTGGTAGTACCCACATTTAAAAATGCCAATCGGGGGGAGGAGGAGAACTTTCACCACATACGCCGCCAGGAATGAGCTGCCTTTCCACCTCAGGTACACCGCAGAGCTGTTGATATTCAGGAAGTGACTTAAAACCTGGCTTTTCACCTCTTAGGTTAACACACACCATCTTAACCGGAAGGCAGCACTCAGTGTCAGGACACCTTTGGGTAACCGTCGGGCTTAAGAAATAAAATTAACATAACATAACACGATCACTGGCAGAACCATGTCCTGGTCATATATGCAAGATTATCCTCCTTAATGGATTGCAGCCAATCTAGTCAGAAACATCAACAACTTCTTTGCTAAAGGTCTATTCCCAAAAGAACTCCCTAAAGCAAAGAGCCCTTCAAACAAAGGCTCCTTCTAACTTCTGGCCAAAAACCAATTGTTTATAGGCAAAAATAGAGAGAGATTGGCTTCAAGACAACTATATACATTCATCGAAGAAATTAACTTTCGCTCAGATTACTTAAATAGTCAGTCAGTCAGTCAGAATATCTTTATTCGACTTAATCAAAGTCATACAAAGAAACAGAAACAATAAAACATGACATACAGAGTATACTTAGAATTCCTAGCATCTAAAAAAGCTTCAAGCTCAGTGTACATTATAAATACTATTTACACAATTTAAAAAGGTACATTTGAGTATACATATAAAATCATTACGGTTAGTAATCTCTTAAGGCGGAAAATAGCCAACAGCTTTCACCCTTGCTGCGGCGACTAAAAAATTTGCAAGACTAAATGCTGTACGTGGGTTTGTCATGAGCTGTAGGAAGAGCAGCGCGGGGCGCACCTGTGTGAACCCTGCGTCTTTAAGTATGGGGAGCAAATGTTTTTTCCTCTGCTCATGATATAAACTACAGAACATGACGAAATGCATTGTGTCCTGCACTGAAAAATGATCGCAACTGCAGGGAGCGGCTAGTTCTGGCTTTTGCCAACCCTTGAAAGAACCTAGGTGAAAGTGAATTAGGTTGAACCTAAGTTTAGTTAATAAAAACCTATGGTAAGGGATTGTTACAAAACGGAGGTAGGGGGCCAAATAAGGATCGCTAACAAGTAGATAGTGAGCCCTTACAGCAGGTTTCTGCAACTCAACTATCTCGCGGCATGCTTCCTTCCTTTCTTTAAAGGCTTTTTTTGTGTAAGCTATATCCTGGGCCATGATTTTCTCTGGGCAACAGAAAAGTTCTGGTCGACCCAGTTCTGTGAAGGATTTCCTTAAATAGGCCAGCCAAGGGATTTTGCTGTAGTGATCCAAGGATAGAACATCCCTCAAAATTTTGTGGTTTAATGGTAGGTCAGCATTCAGCCACATTTTCAACCACAGAATCAGTGGTGCGGCACTTAAAAGATCCGACAGATATGGCAACCCCACCTCCTTGTGGATGGAATAGGTTGGGGTTGATTGAGGGACAGAGAGGAGAGATCTTATAAATCTATTTTCTACTCTCTGAATGGGGTCAAGGTTAACGTAACCCCACAGAGGAGATCCATATGAGGCGATGGCAACAGGTTTGCTCTTATAAATCTTCAACATCGCTTCCATGGGCCTGGCGCCTAGCTTACCTGCAAAACCCAAGAGTGCGGAGGCAGATCTGGTGACTGCCAGCCTCTTCGCGCTTAACTGTGGGCCCCAGGTACCTTTCTGATCAAACAACACTCCCAGGTAGGGAAATGTGGTTACCTCAGACACGGGGATCCCACTACAAAAGAATGATTTATGTCTTCTCTTCACGCACTCTTGACCCATTACCATTGTGTGGGATTTGGACGCATTGACCTTTAGGTCCAAATTTTCCATAAAGGAACCAAAAGAATTAAGAAGGACCTGCAGGCCAACTCCCGTGCGGGCGATCAACACGGCGTCATCCGCGTACAGGAGTGCCGGAATATGGGTATCCCCTGCACGTGGAACATCCGTGCCCATGCCCCGCAGGTGCGCTCCCAGGCCATTAATATAGATGGTAAAAAGCGTGGGGGCCAGAATGCACCCTTGCCTAACCCCTTTCAGGGATCTAAATGAAGGGGTACACCTACCATTGTTAGACACGCGTACAGCTGCAAAAAGCTCCTGGTGCAATGAGGCCATGAACATAACCAGGGCTTTGTCAATTCCCAGATCCAACAGAATCGACCATAATTTGGACCTGTTAACAAGGTCGAATGCAGACGAAAGGTCCATAAAGGCCAAAAACACTGAACCCTCCTTAGCCACTGTGTATTTAGAGATGAGTAGATACAAGTTGATACATTGCTCGATCGGACCTTTACTCTCTCTAAAGCCATATTGAAGTTCGCACGGCCCACCACATCCCTCAACGTTCTCCCTCAACCTAAATAAAAGAACTCTCCCCAGAATGTTTACGGTTGAGTCCAAAAGGGATATAGGCCTGTAAAATGCTGGGTCGTCCCGCTGACCTTTGTTTTTATAAATGGGAACGATGGTGGACTTGGCCCATGAGGCTGGCGCTGAATTATAGTTAACTGCGTTGAACACGTTGGACAACACCCTCGACCACATTTTAGGAGAAAACATGAAAAAGTCGGCCGGAACTCCGTCCGGACCAGGTGCCTTGTGTTTGGTGGTTTCCTTAAGCGCCCTTTCTACCTCTTGGGGATTAAAAACAATAGGGTTTACGGGCCCACTAGGCAGTGGACACCTGCTGATGTCCTCATCGGCTACATCCCCCCCATATACATTTTTGAAAAAAGACAGCCATTTTTCCTCGGTAATCACGCAGTCCATTGGTAAATTATTTTCCTCCGAAAAAAGGGGCTGCTTAATGATTGACCAAAATCTTCTGCTGTCCTTCAGCACCGCCGCTGGGAGAAGGTCATCCCAAGTTTCACGTTTAATGCATTCTTTGCGGCTCCTTACTGCGGTCTTGTAAATTTTCCTTAATCTCACAATTTCCTCTTTAACTCTAGGAACAATTTTTAGAGCCACCAGCAAATCTTTGTGAGCCTTCGAACATGCAGAGTCGAACCAACGCTTATGGCCTTGGGTCCCCTGAAAAGATTTAGCTAGAAGCTCGTTGGAGACCTGTGCACATAGATCCTCATAAGATGATACCATGAGGCTCCCTTGAGTATCTGGGTTCTGACACAGCTCAACTTGGGTTTTAATCTTAGGGAGGCATTTTTTGTAGAAAATTTCTGGGATCACCTTCGCCCATTTTAATCTTCTGTCTTGATCTTTGGTCCTCAGGGGATGTGCTGGTTTTACAGTTGATGGTGCTGCACCCATCAGACTGCCCCACTCCACTTCAAGTAATACTGGGTTGTGATCACTGAAGTGGGTTGCTACCGTACTGTAAGCAGTGGTAGAGGTTAAAATGCCAAGAGAAACAAAAATGTAATCTATCACGGACCCATGCTGACCGCCTGTAAAAGTCGGCGTTCTCGGCCCAAAATTGGGTTCGTAAAGATTATAATTTGCAAGTAGATCTTCGAGCTCCTGGCCCTCTGCCGAATGTTCGAAATGAGGCACTGCTGGAGCGGCATCATCATCTTCACATGCTCCTCTTCCCTTACAGGCTAGATTGCATAGATGTAAATTAAAATCACCTAGTAAAATTGACTCGGATGCGAATGAGATATTCTGTAAGACTGAATTTAAAATACAATCTAAATTGGCAATATTACGACCGTCGTAGACGCAATTGCCAGAATTATAGAAATTAACGAATAAGGTCCTACTAGTTTTGTTGATGGTTCTTTCGACGATCAGTATATTATCAGATTCGGACCTAATCTGCCTGAAACTTCCTTTTAGGTCCAAGGCGAATAAGAGCACCAGGCCACCTTTGGCCCTACCCATTCTACTAGAGACTGCAGGTGTTATGAAGCTAGTATACCCGTCCCACCAGATGTTATTCGATGTGTCCCAAGTTTCTTGAAACGCGATGATATGGAACTTTGAGATAAAGCTGCACCATTCTGGGTCCTGACGCTTGGTGTTTAGGCCTGCCACGTTCCAGCTTATGATCTTACATGCCTCATTGCTGTTCATATGGTTAATGCTACTCGCAGGATCTCCTTCCGCTGTTGCATGAGCTAAGAGGGCTCCGCTTATGTTCGCGTGGCAGCAGCACTGTGTCGCCTCTTTAGACATACCCAAGTTAGGGCCAGCCTCGGTCCCTAGTATGATAGTTTGCTGACCTAAGATAGTAGGTAGCTGGGGCTCAGTGACAACATTAGACGTATAAGAGCTATGGAAATCATCGGTACTAAAGCCCTTGCTACGCGCAAATGAATTCATCAGACCAGCATTATTTTGGTCAGTTCTTGATTCAAGTCAATCACAAGTATTGAGATCAGCTAAGGGACCAAACCTGTTACCTGTAGCGAGGCCCCAAGCAGACGGGGTGGCTAAGTGAGCCTGACCGGCGTGAGCTATATTCCACAGGGGATGTGGAGTGATTGGGTGGCCCAGAGCCGGGTCCATACTCTGCCACCGTGTAGGCCTAAAGCCTCGTGCCCTATGATCGTAACCTGGAGCTCCATTCCCCCACCAGTTTGTTCCCTGCCCCTGTGGGTGAGCCGGCTGAATAATTCGCTCGTACGGGTGAGTGGGTCTTCCTGACACTTGCTGTGCTACCGGCAAGAACCGATCGTTTACATAACGCGAGCCTGTGGCACCTCCCCAGCTACTATTATTCCTGTACTTGTTAAGCCTGTTGGTGTTAGGCAAGGTAGCGGATTGAGACTCATTATTGAAAAATCTAAGAGTCAGTGGAACTATAGAGCCGTTACGCTTCTGAGGTGGGAAGACATTGTTCAAGATTTCAGGAAGGACCTCGGCATTAATAAAATTTATGATAACGCAATCACCTTGGAACTTTTTCTGCTTGCTGCCAATCCAGGGTACCCTCCTAGTCGAGACTATGTCTCCTGCCAGTTTATCAAACCCTTCTTGCGCCATGTACATGTTATTGGAAAGCCAATGTAGGGCTTTATCTTTGAGATCCTGTTTGGATTCTGACTTGTCTTGTGACAGAACTGGAACATTGGCTAGTACCAAGACTACCGGTGAGGCTTCCGCTATGAATTGAACTGGGCTGTCCTCTTGATGACTTGCCACAGTTGCATCAATTGGGATGGTATGAGGGACCCCAGTTGCGGCGTTCTGATCCGGGACAGGTAATGATAACGATGAGGGTGGGTGTAACAACCCTGATTGGGTAGACTGCGTGTTACTGTCAGTGGGAGGGGCCTCCTCGTCCGTGGATATTAAATCTGCGACGAGGGAAGATAAATTCTCTAGCTCCTTGGTCAAGTTACTATGAACTCCACCCAACTTCCTAACTTCAGCAGTTAGTTTGTCCACTTTCCCGATCAGGGGCTTGATGATGGTCTTGATTTTAATGTCCATCATGTCTTGAATCCTGTTGAAGAGATCATCATCGATGATGCGCTTAGACTCAAGGTCGACCTCGTGGTCTGTAAGTTTGCCTAACCGCCTGGGGGGAGGGGTGGCAGGCTTCTTTCTTCCCGTTTGTTTCCCCCCACGTTTTGCAGCTGTTTTCCTACATGCTCTAACAGCACGATTAGGTGGAGACTGATGCTGAGGGCCCTCGTCTATGGCTTCAGTCTGGATGCTTGTCTCTGTAAAAGCATCATCGGCTAAATCGATGAGATCTTCTCTATCCCTAACGTGTTCAGAGTCTTCGGTGGCTTCGATGTGATTGGCTGAAGAGATAGAGTCAGAGTCTGCTGGATTAGGTTGTACGTTCCCTGTCAGGGAATCGGACATGGCAGTGCTTACAATGCTTGTAGAAGGGCTATCTGTAAGCAACACAGGTGATTGGCTTAGGCCCAGGGATTGCCTTTGTTTACTGTTAATACTGGTTGCCACTTGAACTAGGTATGAGTCAAGAGTATTCGCAGCCTCAGTAGGGGGTAGAACCAGTTTTTTCCCCATGCTTTGAAATCGTGTTAACCAAAGTCACAAATACACACTCCCCACTGGACTTAAGCCGGGTATCAAGTTAGTCTCAACAGGTAATACTGTAGGCTCTGTGGTAATAGCTGTTGACTGTATTAATGGCTGATGTTACCTGGAGTTAACTCCAGCAATAAAAAACCGGAAACAGTACCTCTGATCCACGCTGTAGTTTTCAGGGGGGTGGCCTGCCTGGCCTTTCCGTGCCTCAGAGGGCCCGCCCTTTGCCCGGGCTTAGCCCCGGGCGTCCCGCTCGCGTCCCGCGTAGCTGAGGGCTTCCTGCTTTTACAAGCCCCTCCTGGCGCGTTGGTGACGCGACAGGGAACGCGCCTCCGCCGCAAAGGCTGCCGGGATCTGTAGTCCCGGAGCGGCGGTGGCGTGCCTGGTGTGCGCGGTGGTTTGCTCCCGCTGCGAGCCTCTCCTGCTGCAGTTCTCCTCTGAAAGGTGGGTGTCTGCTCTCGTGCGTGCTCCGCTGACCACTGTAGGAATGGTGCTCCCCCCGCTTCACCGAGGGCTTCCTGCTTTTACAAGCCCCTCCTGGCGCGTTGGTGACGCGACAGGGAACGCGCCTCCGCCGCAAAGGCTGCCGGGATCTGTAGTCCCGGAGCGGCGGTGGCGTGCCTGGTGTGCGCGGTGGTTTGCTCCCGCTGCGAGCCTCTCCTGCTGCAGTTCTCCTCTGAAAGGTGGGTGTCTGCTCTCGTGCGTGCTCCGCTGACCACTGTAGGAATGGTGCTAAATACATTCTGATATGGCTGTGGCACAAAAGTAACACTGACTTCCACATGGGAAGGTTTAAACACTGCAATGTTTTCAAGTGGAGAGCCAGAATGCCTATCTTTGACCTTTCCTTTGCCTTTGATTCTTTTCAGCTTTACAGGGATTGGACCAATCTTCCTAAACAAATAACTTTCCATATGTGTTCTAGCTAGACCTCTACCATCAAGCCTGGCACCTATGCCCTTAATACTCCCTCATTGGCAACATTTTTTGCAAGCTCATCAATAACAGCCTGGTGCATTCTTAAGATGTTACATAGACAGGAACTGCTCAATGTGGCATGACAACAATAACTATTGGATTTTATTTAGTCTAGCACAGGTGTGTGGCAGTGCATTTACAGGCAGCCATATTTCCACCTCATTGCACACAATTAACTCAGAAAGAAGAAATGGTATTTTGGGAATTAAATCTGTGATTTACCAGTCTCAAACCCCAGTAATACATTAAGCAGTCCTTAATTTGTAAAAATATGAAGTCTGAGGCCCAAAGTCTTTCTCAGGAACCTGTACCCAGCAATTTCAAACTTCATGAGAGCCGAATACCAAGACTGCCTAGACGTGATTCTACTGTGTGCCACTTTCATCCACCACCGGGTACTCCCGGCCCTTCTATCTCACTCTTGCAGGTTAGTTTTTACCTTTGCTTTCTTCCTTTGTTGCAATTTTGCCATCTTTTTCTTCCCCCCTGTCTCACTTTGTGTTTCCCTCTCTCTTGTTCTATAACAAATTCTGATGAGGACAAATATTTGTGGGACTCTGAAAATCAGTGTCAGTGGGCTCCACCTGCAAGTATTTCATTGATGAAATTGCTGTTACTACTCACCCACTGATATTTTTACCTTGCACCTCGTATTTGCACACATTTGAAGCATCTATCTGCTTCTATCTTCACGATTTGTAACCAACATAGTCTGGAACAGGGGTGGCTTCATGAGACCCACTAATCTTGTTTCCCATTGGTCAAAGGGGAACCTATTGCATGCTTGAGGTAGCGGAGTCAGTTAGGAACCCAACCCCGTAAATGTAATCGATGTTACTCCTAGCACACTGATCTTTTTAGCCTGCATTTCCTATTGGTGCACTTTTGAGGCAGCTATCTGCTTCTAACATTGCTATTTTTAACTAACATCATCTGGAAAAGTGGTGGCTTCGTGAGACGTGCTAGTCTTCTTTCCCATTGGTCACAGGGGAACCAAAGGGGAATCAATTGCATGCTTGGGGGCATAGTCAATTAGAGCTCGTAATTGTGCCCGTAAATTTGGACCACAGCATACACGCAGCGGGCATGCAGCTGGCGCACTGAAGGCAATCCGAAGGGAAGCCCGTCTGTGCCCAACTGAAACCGTCTAAAGCCAGACGCCAGAAAAGGTTCACCTTTTCCGGTAATTCAATACACGGCAGATCAACTAGAGACACTAAGAACTCCTCTCTCTGTTAGGTGTTTACTGCTTGATGTAAGGGTGAATTTCTCCATTTGTAATGGTTGTAATTTCTCCTTCCAAGCAGATGAGAGAAACACCAGGCTAACAGCTGACATTGGGAATTATGATGTTACTACTGCACATCCTCATGCTAGCTGTAGGACTGAATTCCACTTTTATAGCATAAATTGTTGCTCGTTCTCAAAACACTTGCAGCACCTGTTCACCTTCCTGTATGAATATAATCCTGACGCCATGTTTCTAACAGAGACTTGGCTACAGGAGAGCTTGCTTCCTGATGTGATTGCTGCTCTTTCCCCAAACTATTCTATTGTTAGGAAGGATAGACCATATAGGAAGGGCGGAGGGCTTGCTATTGTGTTTAAAAAGACGTGCAAATGCAACATGAATGATCTTCATCCCGCCTGTGAAGCTTTGCTTTTTTTCAATCGCTGTCTCCCCCAAATTTACATAATCAGGTGCTTTGGTTTGCCATCCTCCAAATGCGGGGAATTGGTGTGCAACCATTCCAGACTTGCACGCCTCACACATCCTGAAGCCCACTAATTTCACACTGCTCAGTGATCTAAACATCCATCTGGATGACCAAGAGTGTAGCTTTGGTACTACCTCTATTGAGGAGTAAAAGGTTTGTATTTCGCCTTGTGCAGTTCAGCTCCTACCCACGAGGCCTGTCACCTTCTAGACTCAATATTCTCAAATATAGATCATCTGACCACAGATCCCCCTATACCTTTGATCTGGTCAAACCATTTGGCTGTTCTTTTTACTATTCGGACCCCAGATAACCTTGTGAAAGTGCAGAATAAAACAGCTATCAAATCAAGGGTCAGGTCTAAATTGGATGTTTCGGCATTACATTCTCAGCTTCTGCATACTAAACCTGTTTTAATGGAGAACTTTGATCATGATTAGGAACTTATTGACACCTGAGTCGTTAAATCCTGGATGCCATTCTGCCACCTTCCTCACTCTATTCAGCCAGATGTATGCCGCCGGCTCCATGGTTCAATCAATCAATTCGAGCAGGAAAAAAGCAATGCAAGAGAATTGAGCGACTTGGGGGACAGTCCTACGCTGAAGATGCCAAAAAGAATTTTAAATTAGAAATCAATAACTATCACAAACTATGTAGAACAGCTTGTGCCTCCTTCTACTCTGATAAAATTACACTGGCACATAACTGCCCCAAGACTGTCTTCAAGGTGGTTAAGGAACACTCTGATCCTGATGATAGGCTTCATTACAATGTTGGGTGAACGTATCATTACGTAAAAGAACCACCTGACCATAGGTTGGTGGTTTTGACCGCAGAATTAATGCGACCACCCGTAGGGCAGTCGGAAACATCCATTCTACAATGGCAGCTTTTGCTTTGGGCGGAAAAGGTCTGCAGCACAAGCTGCCATTGTAAAATGGATGCTTTGAAACATCCCGTCACCGCTTGACAGGCATCTCACGGTGCAGGATTGTTTCGGGGGATACCATAGGAGCTCCCAGGCCTCAGAGAAGAGGGCCGGAGGAAGGGGGCCCTACTAGGGGCCCCCGAAGTCACTTTATGACAGCCTTTCCATGTCAGAAAGGCAGACATCGAAAGGCAGTCAGATACCAACATTGTAATCCTGATGGCGGAGTTGAGGCTGGCTCTGCCGTCAGTCATTGGATTACAATTCCACTTCTCTTCCAACGGACTCTGTAAATCCATCAGAAGAGGAGCAGAATCCCCCCATGCATTTCCCTCTGACCGCTGTCATCGTAATAAGGAGGTCGGAGAGAAACCATCGATGTCGGGTAGAAACTAGCCTACAATAGTCTGTCAGATGACTTTCCGTCCGACATCGAAATCTGGTCCAATGTGTCTCCTGCTCCCTCACTTTCCAAGACTCAGTGTGAGGAACTTGCCCAGTTCTTCATTAAAAAAGTACAGAAATTCATCTTCAACTGTCCAAGGACGTTAAGAGAACCCCCTTACTTAGAGTCTCAGATATTTCTAACCACCCATTGAACCATCCTCAACTAGAACTTAATAACAGTGTGAACAGTTCGGATTCGGTGCCTGCCATGTCATCCTGGCCCACCCTTGACTTTTCCACCTTCTCCTTCAATCCATCAAGTCAGGCTCCCCATTGGATCCTTTACCACTGTCCAAACTGTGCCTGCTGGATCCGATACTATTGCAAATGATGATGGATCTCCTGAACACTTCATTATGCAAGGGGAACATCCCTCAGAGCTGGAAGCATGCTACTGTGCTTCCACTCCTAAAAAACCTAATCTATATGCATTAATCTGGTCGAATTTCAGACCAATCTCTTGGTTACCCGTGCTCTCCAAAATTTTGGAGAAGGAAATTAATGCTCTTCTTACATCCTATGTAGAGGCTCAAGAGTTTTTTCATCCTTCTCAGTCGGGCTTCAGGGTAAGACATAGTTCTGAATCCTCCCTCCTTGGAGACACCAAACTCCTCAAATGAATCCTGGATCAGGGCGGTATAGCTGCCCTTTTTTATTAGATCTTAGTACAGCCTTTGATACTGTGTATCATTCCATGTTGCTTAAACGCTTATCTTCCTTGGATCTGGAAGGAAGGCCCTTGCCTGGCTAACTTAATTTCTTAAGGATCGCATGAGTCAAGTCTTTTCAGTCAGTGCAATATGTGAAATCAGAGCCTTTACTTCTGGTGTCCCCCAAGGCTCTGTGCTAAGCCCTCTGCTACTTAATATCTATGTCTGCCCTTTGGCAGACATAGTAGCGAGTTGCAGTCGGACCCTTTTTCTGTGCGCAGATCACAAACAAGTTATATTTTCTCTGTCATCTACTCAGTATCGTGGACCCTCTGATCTTATCCTAGGCCTAAGTTGAGTGGCTATTTGGATGCGGGCTAGCTCTCTCAGGATGAATGGTGATAACACATCGGTCATGTTCCTGGGTAAACCCACCCAGCTTTGGGGCCCTCTACATTGGCCATAATCCCTAAGATCTCTACCCACTCTGTCCTCCAACATTAAGAACCTTAATTTTGTTCTTGATGAAAAAATATAAATGAATCCTCAGGTGCCTAAAGTTACCTCTACCTGTTTTGCTGTACTGAAATGGGTGAGTAAGATCATTTGGATGATCCCTCAGTTTGCCCAGAGGACTGTGATTCAGGCTGTAGTTCTATCTAGAATGGATTATGGTAATGTGCTATACTTGGAAATAGACCAGGCATCTATGAGGTGTTTGCAGATGGTTCAGAATTCGGTGGCCAGACTGCTGTACTGGCTTCCCAAACACGCCTCAGTCTCACATCTCTTTCTAGAGCTGCATTGGCTTACAGTCTCTAACTGGATCCAATTAAGGCTCTTTGTAATATGTTTAACGCCAAAGCTAGAACAGGATCACACTACATCCAGGACCTAGTGAGATTTGTCTTCCCTTCTCGTCCCCTGAGATCTTCCAACTTGACCTTTTGCACTGTACCTAGGTTCCAGTTGGCCCGGATGGGAGGACATTCTTTTGCAATGCTAGGCCCAAAATCATGATAATCTCTTTCCAAATACCTTACGGACTGTATCTCCCTTCTTGCATTCAGGTCAGAAGACATGGCTTTTGTAAGTAAACTTCATTTTTTTGTCAAGCTAAGCACCAGGAGACTTTTTATGGGTAGCTGTGCTATTTACAAGACTATACAATAAATCAATTAACAAATAGACTTAAACTAAGCACTGCTACTAAGCCTAATAGTTTGAGACCTGTACAAAAGGGTAGCCATACCCATTGATATCTCATTGGGTAAACTAAAACTGTACCTTCAGTCAACAGTGGGTCAGGAGCATTTTTCTGGACTTGCAGTGAGCTGAATCCTAGCAATCAACAACACATATGTTTGTTATAATATCAGGCTTGTCCAGTATGTCTAAATTGCACCATTTGTCTCTTCTTTTCCCTCATATAATGGCTATGAGGTTAGCTCCGACCCCATTTCTGGAAATGCTTGTCCTGCCCCATTGCTGGGAGTGTTAGCCCCCCCCCCCCCCCCCCAACGCAATTTTAGTTCTAGTTGTGCCCCTGGGCTAGAGATACAAAATACATTTTATGGGTGAGATGTAGAATCAGCATAGACGTTGTTGATTTTCCATGATAGATGCTAATAGAAATGTAAGTGTTTACTTTACCTTGGTGTGGGGATAGTAATGTAACAAGATATATGTCGGTTACTTGTTTGTAGGGAGCTCAGAAGGTAGGCGGCGCATCAGCTGTTAGGTGATACGTAATAAGCAGGACAGAAGATAGTTGGTGTGTGGATACTGATGCAACAGGGTACATATAGATCATAGTTGTATTAGTTAGAGAGGACACATCGATTGGTGTCACACCAGCTGTTAGAAGATGTGTATCAAACAGGATAGAGTGCCCCACACTGCAGCCCTCATACTCTATATTTCTCAACCATATGAAAAATAGTTTTATTTTTCTCTTTCTTATTGTAAAACACACGATGTTGAAGCCAGATGGCATGAGTAATACTGACTGATCTCTTTTCCCATTGTGACACATTAGTGATTTTCTCTAATTGGAGACAATCCATAAGAAATAGGAAGGAATACTTCACTACTGAATTGATTTTCTGACCGAGACTGTTTTGTGATGTTAGTAGGCCACATGTAAACCTGGAGCGAGACGCAACCACACACAAGGAATTCTTTGTGAATCAGGCATGGATATTGATGAGCAATTTCTGTACACAAAGGAGGTAAGGCACTGTAGATAAATCTGAGTGAATCATGCCCTATATGTGGAAATGTACTCGTCACTTTCGCATGCAGATTTTTCCACCTGCGGAAAACCTGCATGCATGATGAATTCTATGACTGGACTGTGGTACATTTTTAGGAAAAACACATTATAATGTGAAGTTTTGTGAATAGGTCCCGAGTGGTTCACCTTGTTTGTTTCATCTCCATGTCACATTATTTAATATTATAATACCTCACTAATCATGCTGCTGTGGTGTGGCCTTGAACTGGAAATAGAATTGTCATTGGAACGGTTAGGACAGTTGATATTCTTGTAACTTTTAAGAGCCCGATGCTTTAAAAAAAAGCTTTTTGACATAAAAAAAATGAACGTGTTGATGAACTCCTGGAACAGCACATACCGGAAGGACAGATAATCCCCTCAAGAATTTCTGAATAATCCTGTTATTCAAATAATATGAAGAGTGCCTTTCTCGGAACGAAGAGAGAAATTGGAAATTAACTAATTCCAAAAGCAACTGTGGGGAAAGCCGCCTGGTAACAACAGCAACAGTTCCTGCCAGTGACAGTAATCGGTCACATGCTGCCACTGTGGTATGACATGAGTTCGTCATTGGAATCTCTAACCAGGGGAGCCTGCCTGATGCAGAGCACGCTGTAAAGGGAAGTCCCAAGCTGTGGCTGCCTTCTTCCTGCCAACTTCCTTCCAGGAAAGATGAAAACACAGTGACGAACTAATGTGCACGCATACAAGTAGTGTTGTTCAGTTTTTTATGCCCTCTCACCTGAATAATTAACCCTACTTTTGCACACATCGAGTCTTCCTCTTTGTTCTCGGGTGAGTCGAGTGGCATAATTTATCAATTTGCATGTCTAATGTACCTTTTAGACACACAACACAAGGATTAATGTATCTTTTCTAAAATTGCACATATTTTAAGATACAACGGGGTCTATTTACTTGATTTTACCTGTGTTTGTGTCACAAAAGTGAAGCAAATTGCAGCAAAATCTTTTTTCCCTAATTGCTTTCCAGTGCTTAACTTGTTTAGCACTGGAAAATCACTTGAAAGTAATGCAATGCAGTGAATAGTGCTGCTTTGCGTTATTTAGCGCCAAGGAGGAGTACCATGCGGGGTGTATGGGCATTGCAATATAACCACCTAAGCTTTCTGACACTAAGCTCTTTTTACTAAAAAAAGTAAACAGGGTTTAGCGTTAAAAAATAGCGCCCATTTCAAGTAGGCGCTATGAAAGAGAAGTGCTTTAATTTCTCTTACCTTTTTTGACTTTGTATGTGTGGTGCACTGTACAGCACACGTACAAAGTGGGAAACATTTAAAGTTAGTCTGAGCATAGCATTTTTTACTGGAAGGGTATTCTTCAAGTATATAACCTGTGCTAGACTCACACAGCCCCCCTTGTACTATGATGCAAAGGTGTGTGAGTGGCGCACAGCAGCTAATTTCAGCGCCAGCGCTATGGAAAGGGGAGAGCCATATTTCTGTAAATGCCCATTATCAGTATTTCCGTTAAGGTATAAGCATTTCCTCACAGTTTCAATGCCCAGAGGGTGAATCTAAAAAAAAAAAAATTCTCTAATCCCATTTTTGCACTAAGCCTTCATGCATAACCCCAGGACACCAGCCTTGCCTCGGTCGTGCCCATAAGGCGGTGTGCCTTGAACTTGCAGATGCAGGCGTCGCCGAATGTGGATGCTGACTTTTTGCTAATATGGGCTTGTTCTCAAATGCAATCAGTTGTATGTCATGGATGGGAGCATGTTGCATTCTAAAACCAATACATATGTAAAAACTTGGCACCCTGGACCAATTACAACAAATTGAGGTCATTGCAATGAGCTTCTAGTGGGAGAGGGAGGGTGCTGTGCTAAGAAAAAGACAAGGGGCAGAGTGTGGAGTGCTGTCCTGCTAGCTTCCATTTATTGAATTTGTTGCACACCAATGGCTTGCCGATGGCGTTCAGATTTGAGGGAGCAAAGGATAATGTGTGGTGGGCTGGACAGTCAGGGACTGGTATTGATCTGTGGCAACTCGGTAAGTGTGAGCCTGATGGCTCCAACATCCTTTCCACTTCTTAATCATACAGTCCAACTCAGCGATGCATCGAGCGCAAGGTAAATAGTTCTATTTATTTACTTATTTTACTCCTTGCCATCATATGTCCGACTCCACTACCCCCACCCTGCCCCTCCTCCGCCCCGCCCCACCACCCGCAGCACTCCCTCTGCGAGGCACTACTGTGTGAGGGTGCCTCTCTGAGCCTCACCCTCTTCAAGGTCTACATGCCCCCCCACAGCCATTGTCAGAAGCCATGAACTCAACTTCTACTCCTGTGTTGATAAAATACCTAGCTGATCCTCCCCCTCACCAACGAACCCAAAACCGCCAGAACCAACTTCCACAGCGGAATGAAGGACGTTGCTACCTGAGATGAAAGGTAGCTGCTACAAGCTCTTCTCAAACTACACTGAAACACTGGGAACCTAGGACCCACCCCTTCAGCCTGGGACGACTCTTGGTGACCTGCCGCTCTGGGAACCCCTGCAACCCTGACGGACCATGCACGCAACCTCAGCATCATACAGGACTCATCGCTCACAATGAACCCTCAAATTAACACGGTTTCCTCAGCCTGCTTCCACATGCTCTGCCTGTTCGAAAGATATTCAGATGGATCCCCACATAATCCAGAAAGTTGGTCACACACCTGCTCATCACCAGCAGAGTCGTTTATGGCAAAGCACTCTAAGCCATTGTCACCCAGAAACAGCTGAAGAAACTACAGAATATCCAAAATGGCACAGCGAGACTGGTCCTCGACATCCTCTGCCGCAGCCACATCATGCAACACCTCCGACAACTCCACTGGCTATCAGTCAACAAGAGAATCACCTTCAAGCTCCTAAGACATGCCTTCAAAGATCACTATGATGAAGGACCACATACCTGACAGACAACTCCATTTCACCTAACTTGCCCTAGCCTCATCCCCAGGATCCACAAGACCAGAACCGAAGGAAAGTCCTTCTCCTACCCCACAGCGACAAACTGGAACACCCTGCCCCTCCTATTCAGGCAATCTGTGTCCCTGACCCATTTCAAGAAGGACCTCAAGACCTAGCTATTTGAATGATCCTACACCCACAAGGACCTGCAGCCCAACCTGCGCTTTTTATGAAACCCTCACGGGTGTGTAGCTGTGCTATACAAGCCCCAGAGTGATTGACATTAATTTTTTCCATAAGATTAAGTGAAATGCTGTCAGAATTGTTTCCTAAATTACACATAAAATGCACAAAATGTGCTTTGGGGTATCGAGTGAAAATTGAACACAAGAGCATACTTTGGGATATCAGCAATAAAGTGGTTAAAGAAAGAAGGGGCATATTACCAAGCAATAGCGATAATTATCGCTATGCATGGTTAGCGGCTGAAATTATATCGCCGCCCTCCGACGATTTTTACCGCTGAGATACCTTGATATTATCAAGGTTTATCTCAAAAGCGGTAAAAATCGGCCGAAATGCATGAATATTGCTGAAAAATCAGCGATATTCATGCATTACCGAGCTAATGCTCTTAGCCATGTTATCCACCTACCATTGGATAACATGGCTAAGAACTGCTCTGGGCAGGCGTTAGCTTTTGGAGATAATCGCGCTTAGCGCGATTATTTCCAAAAGTAGGTAATAGGAGATAGCGATGTTAGCGACTTTTTCCAGTCGCTAACATCTTGGCACGCCCACTTTGCATGTCATTAGCGATAAATATCGCTGACCTGCAAAGTGGGCCCCAAGATGATCGCTATCTCCTACTAGCTGTCGCTAACTGGTGTTAGCGACAGCTAGGTAATAGGGCGATAAAATTATCGCCGCTTTAGCGGGAAAATTTCCCGCTAAAGCAGCGATAAGGCCCTTGGTAATATGCCCCGAAATCTCTTATGACACATTTTCTTGTTAAACCTCGTGCAACAAAAAAAGTTTGCAAAATCAAAAGGTGGCATAATACCCAACATTTTGCGTTATTCGGTTAGAAAAAAATGGCATGAATTACATGAGTTACATGAGCATAGCAAAACATTGTGGATAGGCCTAAGTACGTAACGTCTCACACATTTTGAGGATGAGTATACACATAGATCAATGTGCACAAGTGTAATGCCCATTGATGAGTGGCAACAATCTAGTAAAATGTTTTTAGCCACTGGATTTACGCCATTTTTCTCCACATTGACATGCGATTAATAGGTTTTCAGTACTGAATGTGCTTGCAAAGCAGGTCCTTTTCCTGGAGTTGGCTATTATATGCCCTGAAAGGTTTCCTAGAATGAGTATAGTTCATAAATTGTCTGCCACCGAGAAGTAGTCTTAATTTTTGGTACACTTACCCCTAAATCTCAAAAACGACCTACACTCAAACGAGCGCCCACTTGTGTGGGCCAATAGGTTGTTTTCACAACTGGGTTAGTACATTTCATATTGTACAGTTAAGTTACTTTTGGATGGGCTGGTAATATCAAGAAAATAATTATTATATTATTTTCTGAATTTTTGAAGAATAGTTCAGAGGAATAATTCATCTATCATCCCCAACATTTTAATACATACCAAACAAAGAGATTGATCGGGGCTCGGACATACTTTAGTAATAAGTGCCCCAAGACCTTGCACACTTGGATATATTTTAACCCTCTCAAATTGAGCCCATAATAAAGTTGAATAGATTTGGCATTAATTTAGACAGTTATAAAAAATTTTAGTCAATCGATCTCATAGAATCTTGTAGAGCACTCTGAATATTTAGAAGTGCCTGAACATTGGTGAGTTCATTACTGATCCATGCCAGCTCATAAAAAACATTATTTCTATATTGTTTTCTGTAAATTCATTTCCTCGTTGTAGGAGTTGTTAGACTTTAAAAATTAATTTTGAAGGATGCCGAGGAGAGGTTAGACAGGTTTGGTTAAAATCTTGTGGCCATGCTAGCTCTTTATTTGCATTTAAAAGTATAGCTTAAAGAGAAAGTAGTTTTGACAAATAACAATTAAAGCACAAAATATGCAGCTGAGATAGCCTGGGAAACAGTTTCTAATCCCAACCTTGAACCCTCTATGAAGTCTTCTGTAGTTGGCTCATATGGAGATACTTTGAGCCTGATTCAATTAGGCAAGTGCATGTATACATCTACTCATGTAAATCTACTCCTACACCTAGGTGTAATTGCTCACTTTCTTGATATTCACTATTCAACATTTCCAAGTGGAGATTTACACCTAAGTGGAAATGCACAGGTCCGTACAGCACTGAGTCAGTGGAATTTCCTATCATTGTATTTATGCTTATAAAGATATTACAAGTAATTCTACAACTGTATTTCATTTTTCTCCTAGTTGGCAGACATGTTCACCACCAGGTCAAACACATTTGCCACGGTGAAGGAGACCACTGCCAACTAGGTAGAGATCTCTGAATGAAAGAGAATATGCAAATCCTGTGCATATTAAATAAATGACACATACTTGAGACCATTCACCTAATATTATGATGTAGTCTATGCTATCTGATGTTCTTGTGATTATGTCTATTTGGGATTGGCTACACAAAAGATCAAAATATAACTATGTCAACATTGTAGCAGGATATGCTGTAATGTAATGTCAGCATCCCAGACTGCACATGATAGACCTAGCATCCTTGGTGTGGTTTTCCCTAAATCTTTGACCTTCTGACCTCCTGTTTTGCTGACTGCCTTTTTGATGGCTTTATGATTCTGGGCACTTTATCATTACTAACCAATGCAAAGGTGCATACGCTCTGCACACAAAGCAACATTCGCTTATCCACAATATGCATATTTAATTTACTTATAAGTCCCTTGTAAAGTGCACTATATGTGCCCAGGGCCTGTAAATTAAATGCTACTAGTGAGCCATGCTCACAACACCACTGGATTGAAGCTAGCCTGGCTGATGAAAGGTGATGCCCTGAAACCGGTCCCAGGGTGCTTGTTTCCAGTCCAGGGAGGACCTGGCTTGGCAGTTCGGGCTGGACTGTTCGCACAAGGAACAGGGTCAAGACTGATTTGCATATAGCTAGGTCTAAACTGGGGTGGTGTGGTGAGCAAAAGAATGATGGATTTAACCTAGATCCTTGTGACTAGGGGTGAATGTTTGCATTGTCCTGCATTCCGTCCATCAATTCTTTCTTTTACATATGTCTCCCTAAGTGGGAAGGGTATGCTCAGACGTCAGTCCTGTGCTGTAGTAGGAGGTAAATAATATAAATAAATCCAGAAGCAATCCAGGATAAGTTGAAGAGGTGTTTAATGGAGCATCCACCTTCTGAAGATCAGCAATGTAACTGAAACTAGCTGATCTTCAGAATATGGAATAAATAAACATATTCAAAGACATACAAGGCAAGTACATGATGCATTACAAGGAACATTCCAGGAAGGAATTAACAGGTAGAATTCCAAGAAGAATTCTGAAACAATTAATCTATTTTACCACTACACATCTCCTTCCTTTATGAAAAAACAAGCGAAATACAATGATAACAAACAATTACTTGAATAAAACAAAATCATCCAATTTCTTTGGTAAACGTTTCTGTCTCTTAGAACTAACAGGAGAATTAACATGTGACTGACTTGAAGGAGAAATAAAAGCGTCTGAAACATTTGAATCAAATACATCAGAATCAGAAACATCAGCTCCTATTCCTTTTTCTAAAATAACAAAATTACTTGAAAAATCGGGATCAGAGGAACATGCAAAGTTTTTCTGAACAGATGCATTAACTTTAGCAATTTTAGCAATATTCCACCAAGATCCATTATCCAAAAGAACAGAAGTTTTTCCAACTTTAAGAACAATAAAAATATCAGAAAACTTGAATTGACCTTTTTTTAAAAAAAAAACTGGTAATTTGATTTTCACTTTATCACCTCAATGTATGGTACAATTCCTTAAAGGAACCACATTGTCAGAAAAATCAGAATTTTGTTTAGCTAATTTATATATAGCATTCATATCTGTATTTGAATCAATATGTTTTGCCCAAGAAAGAGAAGGTTCATGTTGTGGTTTCCTGCCTTTAAGTAAAAGAAAAGGTAAAAATGTTGTGGTACAATGAGGAGTACATAAATAAGACCAAACCAAATCTGCCACATGAGCTTTTACATCAATGCGAGCTCTAATTGCCAATTGTATACCTTCAACCTAAGTTTTGATAAATCTCTCTACAAGACCATTCATGTTAGGAGAATATAAAGCAGTCTTAATATGCTCGATGTTAGCTTTCTTAATAAAAGAATTAAAAATGTGTGAAGTAAATTGTGTTCCATTATCAGAGACAAGAATTGAAGGTAAACCTTCTCTTTTAAAAATCTCTTTAAGAAATTCAACAACAGAGATAGAATCAGTTTGTGTTAACCATTTATATTCAACCCACTTTGAGAAGTAATCTATCGCTACAACAATATACAACTTTTGTGAATTAATTCCTTCATAGGGACCCAAGATGTCAATCGCTATTTTTTTCCAAGGAGTGTCAGGAATTCCAACTTTCACTAAATTAGAATGTTAAGGTTTCAAAACCTTGTCAGAATTGGCACACAGAGAACACTTTTTAACAAAATGAATTATACAATTATCCATGTAAGGCCACCAAAAATATCTCTGACTTTTTGATAGCACTAGATTGGCCTAAATGACCTAAATGAGCAATGGATATAATCTATTGTCTAAGGACATTTGGAGGAACAAAACAGTCACCTTTTAAAATCAAATTATCATTAACGACAAGTGGGGGGCGTGGCTTCGGAGCCGAGGGAGATGGCGGCGTGAGCTTGGAGCTCGTGCCCGATCCCCGCATTTATCCTTCTGAACGGAGCGGCGACGCCCGCAAGAGCTTCCCGCCATGGACCGGAGACAGTGACAATAGCGCTGCACCCTTACCGCCGCTGGCGGAACAGAGAAATAACCCGCCGGTGTGGATAACGGCGAAAGTGAGCCGATGCATGTTGGTGCGCAAGATGGCGGATGTCTCGGAACCCGGGACTGATTGAGAGGTGCATCCGAGTACGAAGCGCCCCACCGAGTGACCCGCAGACACGAGTGGGCGATCGCCCTGCCGAGCGAGGGATCAGCTGATGATGCAGTAAACCATGGAGCACCAAGCTGCGAGATCCGCCGTGGGGTGACTTGATTCCAGCGAGGTCCCCATGACGGATTGGCGGTGAGGCGGAGGAGCTGAGGCGCGAGTGCCGTGCACTCTCTGCTGCTCCCTCGTCTGCCGAGGTGCCCCTGGAGAGCCGCCTATAGAGGGAGGCTGGTGATCGGAAGGCTGCGGAGCAAGGAGCTCGGAAGGCGGAGGGCGCGCCCGGCCCCTCACGAGACCAGAGGGAAGACAACGGACTTCGCCGCTGAGAGCGCTCGACGGCGACCTCTGACGAGCTGGTAACTGAGAGGTCTGCCCGCCGGTACGGGACGTTGTGGGGCAGGAGATGAGGAGTGGCCCCCTCCGATGCGCTGAAGCTTGTCCCCATCAGAGAAGGGGGGGCCCCGCATTGTGGCGGCGTGGGCCTGGACCTGTGGACGACCCGGGCGGCTGCCCCGGGAGACGTGTGGAGCTGCTTGAACTGACCAGCGCTGTTGGACGGACCGGGAGGCTGAGGGGGCCCTGTGCCCGGGCCACACGCAAAGAGGGGAAAAAGGAGCTCCAGGACAGGATCAACAACGGGAGGGCCCTGAACTGAAACTGAGGAGGGGGAGCTCACCGCTCTTCCCGCTGGCGGCGAATAGCAGATCCTAGCCCACATTTGGGAGCACAGTGGTGCCCGGCGGACCTGGGGAGCCGTGATGGAAGATTTTCCCCCCGGTGGGGGCGGACCTGGCAACCTAGGCGAGATAGTGTCTTTGAGAAGACACCCTGATCTGGGGACGACACTGGCGCACCCTTGGGCTAATAAACTAACCGTAGAGCGACGCAGCCTGTGGCTGGGAAGTAGGCCCACCTGCTAAGAGGACACCCTCCAAGGGACAGGCTCCTAGCCGTCGTCGGAGCTGGACCTGTACCTCGAGAGCCACCCCTAATAGCTAGCGAGTCGGCCCCACAAATCACCAACGCCCAGGACAGCAACGCGACGAGATAGGGGGCCGAAGAGGGTGCTCATCGACTGAAGCGGCCGACGACAAGAGGTAGTGGCAGCCTACAGGCGGAGGGAGGCTGTGGATCCCCCGTCTGGTGACGACTCTGGAGCCTATTCCTCTGGAGACCGACCGGCTGCTGAGCGGGACACCTGGAGTGGATAGAGGCCGCAAACTCGTGGCCTGGCGGAGACTATTGGCCCTGCCCGGCTGCTGCACAGAGGGATACGGGCATTGGAGCGAATAGGGAGTTTCCACCATGGTGAAAAACAAAGGGAAGACCGGAGAGGCTGTGGCCCCTGAGACATTGGAGGGGGGTCCTGCGGGACCTTCGGATCTGCAACAGCTGCAAGACCGTATATTGGAAGCAATTCCGACAACAAGAGATGTCCTGCAATACGATATTGCGCAGGTGGTCTCGGGGCTAGGTCTCCTGAGAGCTGATCATGACAAACTCAAAGACAGGGTCAAGGAGGCCGAGGACACTTTGGGTGAGCTGACCCCAGCCCACAAAAACATGGAGGAGCGGCTCACGGACGCATTGGGCAGGATACACACGCTAGAGAGGAGAGCCGAACATGCCGAAAATAGAAGCAGACGCAGTAATGTTCGAATAGTAGGTCTGCCTGAGAAAACGGAAGGAGGGGATATGATAGGGTATCTGGACAATTGGCTTAAAACCACGGTGGCGCCAGAAGGACTGTCGCCATTCTTCACTCTAGAACAAGCTCATCGTGTCCCGGCTTGGCCCCCCAAGCCGGGCCTGCCTCCGAGACCAGTGGTAGCCAAACTGCTGCACTATAAAGATAGAGACCTTCTGTTGCAGAGGGCCCGGGATGCAGGACCCTTCCAAGTCGCGAACAGTAAAGTGACTCTATTCCCTTATTACACTTTCGAAACGCAGAAATTACGAGCTTCCTTCTTATCCAAAAAACGTGAGTTGCGGAATGAGGGTATTCGGTACTCCCTGCTCTTCCCGACGAAACTGAGAGTGGTGCTGGATGACAAAACGCACTTCTTCCCTACATCGGCGGATGCCTGGGAGTGGTGGGAAACGTACAAGGTGGGCACGGATGGCGCTAGAGTCCAGGAAGTGAGGGAGCACGCAAAATCACAGACGCGGAAGTCACAAAGGCTGCGTTGGCGACGGCAGGGATCGAGGAAACCGTCGGAGTCTCAGGCGGAGATGGAGCGTCAGGCCGCACTGCTGCCGGTGGAATCCTTGTCGCGATCAGGCATCCCCCCGACACAGCGGGGTTCGAATTCGGAGGATAAAGACACTGGATCAGAGACAGAGCACTCAGACACACACGGCACCGAGGGCCCGCTGGTGACGCCTCAAACATCGGACGAGATCCTGAATCTCTGATATGAAGACGACGGCCGGAGGTCATCCCGCTGGAGGAGCTGATTTAAGAACTGTGAGGTAGTGCGGCGGGGGGTCATCGACCGGGATGTCGGACTGCTGCTGCGGGAGGGTGCGGGGAGGGCTGAAGCAGCCACCTTCGGATCTAGGCCACAACCCGATCGCCCTTAAGGCACTCACGGTAACGACCGTGTACTAGTTGGAGAGTTGAGGGGATTGATTGAGTTTGGATGGGTACTGATAGCTTGGTATTGGGGCCTATTCTGGGGGGGGGGGGCGGGAGAGGGTATTGTTGGGGTTGTTTGTTTTTTTTGGCTTTGGATAGTTCCTGGAAAAATGGGTCTTGTTCAGTCAGGAGGGTTGTTAATTAGCTGGGATGCCACCGCCACTCACGATGCCAACAAATTGAAGAAGAAACTGCAAAGTACACTATGGGACAATGGCTAGTGTTGACACGTTGCGATGTATCACCTGGAATGTGCGGGGGCTACACTCCATGGCAAGGAGACACAAAATACATGCCTACCTGGTTCGCAGGGGGGTGCACATAGCACTGCTGCAAGAGACACATCTTACGAAATCTGAGGGAATAGCACTGCAAAAGAGATGGAGAGGCCAGGTATTCCACACCACTTACTCAGCGTTCGCTAGGGGGGCTCTAATATGGATAAGGGCGGGCACTCCGTTCCAGGTGACCAGACACATAGTAGATCCTGAAGGCAGATATGTGGCAGTGGAGGGCAGGTTGCGAGGCAGGGATATAGTGCTGTGTAGCGTATATGCACCTAACATAGACCAGCTGACCTTCTTTACAGGACTTTCGGGGTCAGTAGCACACTTCCTAGCGGGCCCGGTGCTAATTGGGGGTGATTTTAACTCAGTGGCGGACACATCATTAGATAGATCCCATCCACCACTGGGAGATTCCCCTGTACACCGCCTCACGAAGGGGAGACTGGACTGGCAAGAGAGGTGGGCATTGACGGACGTGTGGCGTGCACATCATCCAGCTGAGCATGACTACTCGTTTTTTTCGAGTCTCCATGACCTCCATGTCCGAATTGATGCAATCTTGTGCTCGCAGACTGTAATGCAGGCTGTAACACGGACTGAATACCTGGCCAGAACCATTTCAGACCACAATCCACTGCTGATGGCTCTGAACTGGGTCAGGGAGATGTCGCGGGTCCCGACTTGGCGGTTGTGGCCTGAGACATTGGAGGACCCGCTGTTTCAATCGGAGCTGGAGGAGGGTCTAGCCCAGTACTTTACGGAAAATGAGGGGTCCACACTTCCAGGGCTATGGAATGGGATGCTTGTAAGGTGGTAGTTAGAGGGCAGTGCATAGGAAAGCGCGTAGGAGTGCGGAAGGTATTGTTAGACGACCTACAAAAAGCGGACTCTAAGCTACGAGAAGCTGAGAGGACGCGATCGGGGCATCGAGCTACAGGAGGAGGTCAACTTAGCTAGGGAGGCAGTGGCCGTGGAGATGGAACGTCTCCGCAGTTTTGATCACAAAGCGTATCTGCTCCGCACCCACGTTGAGGGAGACAAAGCTGGGACACTGTTAGCGTGGCTGGCCAATCCTTCTAAACGATGCTCCCCGATATTAGCAATCGAGGGAAAGGAGGGCCGAATACAGTACTCCCAGATGGAGATACTCAATAGCTTTCAGAGATACTATACGAAGCTGTATAGGAGCGAGCTAGCGGAGCAGGGAGACAACATCCAAGCTTTTCTTGCGGACCTTCACTTGCCGCACTTGGAGCAGGAAAAAGCGAAAGATTTGGGCCGGGACATAGAACTGGGGGAGATTAAAGGGGTAATTAAACGGATGGCTCACAACAAAATGCCGGGCCTGGATGGGCTGCCCATCGAATTCTACAGCAGGTATGTGGACTTACTGGCCCTGAAACTGCAGGCGATTTACAACGAGGCCAGGGAGCTCGGCCGTCTACCCCAATCTATGCGTGAGGCCTTGGTGATCCCATTGCTCAAGCCAGGGAGGGAGAGCGAACACCCGCCCTCCTACAGGCCGCTGTCCATGATGACCACGGACTATAAAATATTAAGTGCCATACTAGCCGAGAGGCTCCTACAGCACATGCCCGCCCTGGTTCATGCAGACCAGTCGGGTTTTATCCCTGCTCGGAACACGACAATAAATATAAGAAGACTTTTACGATTGGTGGAAAGCCCGCATATGACGACCCAGACGCCCCTGGTCCTCTCAATAGACATAGAGAAAGCGTTCGATAGTTTGGAGTGGGACTACTTATACAGGGTCATGGAGCGCGTTGGACTGGGAGAGGGATACGTCAAGTGGACGCGAGTACTATACACAGAGGCGGTGGCTAGAGTGTGAGTAGGACCCCTTGTATCACACCAGTACCCGGTGGAGCGAGGCACCAGGCAGGGTTGCTCCCTGTCCCTCCTTCTGGTCGCCCTGGCGATTGAACCCCTAGCTGTCGCGGCCCGAACGGGTACATATTTTCGGGGCATAGATAGTAGAGGAGGCCAGCAATTCATCTCCTTATAGGCGGATGACCTCTTATTATTTATAGAAGATGGTTCAAAAGCACTGGAAGGTGCGGAGAAATTGCTAGGGCGATTTGGGGATTTATCAGGGCTGAAGGTTAATTGGTCTAAAACCTGCTTGTTTCCCCTGAGGAGTGATACGGTGCGGCCCGACCATCGCCCGGAGATCAGGTGGGAGCCCACTTGCTTGAAGTACTTAGGGGTGTATATTTACCACACGGCGGTAGACATGCTAGAGGGTAATATCGGCCACTGCATGCGGGCGTTGAAGGGCTGCATGGCCTTTTGGGCCACGCTCCCGTTGACAGTCACTGGGCGCATTTCTTTATTGAAAATGATCGCCCTGCCGCGCCTTTTATATTACTTTCGCACCCTCCCTATCGGGATACCTAGATCCCTGTTCTCCTAACTGAAATCTCAGATGACCTCCTTCATATGGGGATCGGGCAGATGTAGAGTAGCAATGGCGACCCTCATCCGTCCGAAAGATGAGGGCGGAATGGCAGCCCCCGACTTCGAACTGTACTACTTGGCTGCTCAACTACAGATTTTTACGCAGGACATAGCGAGGGTATATCGAGGTCCAGAGAGCAAGAGAGACGGGGGCACCCCGCGCCATGTACTGGCCTATATAGCTCTACAACAGAGAATAGCTTCTAGAGATCTGACACCTGAGGAACGGACGTTCAGACTTTGCTGGAACCGATCCCAACGTCGGGCGGGGGAGCAACACCCGTATGCCCCTGAGATACCCTTGGGTATGCTAACAGCGCTCCCTCATGGAGGGGATTGGTCGCAATTGCTGGAGTGGGAGGACGCGGGTATACAAATGATAGGCGACCTTTACGAGAACGGGGTGCTGCTTCCATATCAGGAGCTGCAGGAGAAATTTGGCCTACCTAGAGGGGGATACTTATTGCATGCGTGATCACTAGAGCCATCCAGACACACTGGAAGGGGGGACTTGCGGAGCCAACGACGACCATGGCCTGCCAGTACACGATGATGGCAGCCGAAACCTATAAGGCAGTGACATGCTTATACTCTAGAATGCTCCGGGAGAACCTACCGCCGCTGTCGGTGCTAAAGGCCAAATGGGAAGCAGAGCTTAATAGAGAGATCCCCGAGACGACCTGGGCCCAAATAGTGAGGAGAGCGAGAAACAGCACGAGAAATGCGCGCTTCCAACAGATCCACTTCTATGTGCTGCATAAAGCTTACCTGACCCTGGGGAAAATGAAGAAATATTTCGGAGCGGCCACTGCGACATGCCCGAGATGTGCTCTAGAAGGAGCGGAGCTGGACCATATGCTATGGTCTTGCCCTGACCTCCGGGAATTTTGGCAGGCGATAGGGGATACTCTGACGGAAGTGACGGACAGGACAGTGCAATATGATATGGCGGTCTGCTTATTACATTGGTTCCCGCACACGCCCAAAAATAAAATCACAAGCAAATTCATAGACATGGGCCTGATCGTAGCCAAAAGAGAAATCACGCGACACTGGAAGGCGAGAGTAGGCCCCACACACAGGAGATGGGTTGGTGAGTTCTTGAAGTGGGCCGCTTGCGACAGTACTCACCGGTACCAGATGGCGCGCCGTAAACCAAATGATAGAGCGCTAGAAACGGCGGCAGCGTGGGAGGCACTAGTACAATCCCTGAGAGATAGCACAATACAGGAGGATGAGGCTGACTTGGATGAAGGCGAGAACGGCCCTCGCGACACACCGGGGACATTGCAAACCTAGGTAGACACTTGGCACCAACTCCTGATTGAGCACATAGAAGGGATAATGTTGAGGACATCTGAGCAGGTGGTGGACTTTGGGAGGGGGGGAGGGAGCGACGCTGGGGACAGTTTATAACAGTTGGAAGTTCCTATCGGAGAGTGTGGAAGAAAAGCAGACAGAAAATGTTCTTCTATTTGTTACTTTTAAGCTGTTTTCCGGGGGTAACCTGCGCCCGCTGCACTTTGCCGAATCTTGAGACTTTATCAATTTTATTGCCTCCCGACCCCCAGGTTGTGGGCCCTAAGGCTGTGTGTAGAAACTGATGAAAATGAAGGAGGGAGGGAGCTAGGGGGTGTTGGTCCTCTGGGACAGCTGCTGTATTGAACGTCTGCAATAAAAAGTGTTTAAAAAAAAAAAATCATTAACGACAAGTTCATCTTTAATTTTCCAAAAGACAGCAAGATCTTTTGAAAGATTACTCTCAAGTGGCCAACCATCCATGATATATTTACGAACCAAAGTGAGATCTCATCTTTCGAAATAAGATCTGACATAGAAAGAACAACATCATCCACTGATGCCACAACACACTCTTCAAAATATTCCGACTGATTAGTGAAATTTACCTCAGGTAATAACCGAGATAAACAATCTGCTCTAGTATTTTGTGAGCCAGGAATATAAGCAATTTCAAAATTGTATTCATAAAGTTTAGCACGAATCCGGACTAATCTGGCAGATGCATTCTTTACTCCATTGTTAGACAACAAGGAAATTAAGGGTATATGATCCGTCCTGATTTTAAAAGATTTTCCCCACAGATAAGTTTTAAAGTGTTCAACTGCCCAGGAACAACATAAAGCTTCCCTTTCAATAGTCGAGTATTTAGACTCAGCTTGCGACAAAGGTCTTGATGCAATAGCAATGGTAACCTCATTGTTAGCTTTGATTTTACTTATTACAGCACCAAGCCCAGTAGCGCTTGCATCCACAGTAATTACATTAGGTGCAGAAGATGAGAAAGGAGATAGAGGTTTACGGTCAACAATGGCAGATTTTATAGACGAGACAGCTTGACAATGTTCATTTGTCCATAAAAACGTGCACCTTTTTTTTAACAACAATGTTAACGGTAGCACAATGTCAGAACAATTTCGAACAAATCTAGAATAATATTCACATAATCCTAAGAAGGATTTAAGCTGATCCTTGTCTTGAGGATTGTTCATATTTTTAATAGAGGAAAGAAGGTTTTTTTTTGGAAAAATACCTTTAGTATTAATCATGTGTCCAAGATACTCAACTTCAGATGAAAAGAATTTGCATTTATCCAAACAAATTGTCATACCTTTATCATCCAAAATGGATAAAACTTTATCAAGAGTTTCCTGATGTTTTCCCACAGAGTCTTAGAAAACTAAAATGTCATCCTGGAAAGCAACTACATTCTCAGTGTCTTTGAACAAACAATTCATTCACTTTTGAAACACTGAAGCAGCAGAAGAAAGCCCAAAAGGCATCCTAATGTATCTGAAGGTACCATCAGGTGTGATAAAAGTTGTAATGTCCCTAGAATCTTCAGTCAGTTCCACCTGATGATAAGCAGACTTGAGATCTATGGTGCTAACAATATTTGCACCATCAAGTTTTGCTAACAAGTCCTGTATTTTAGGCAAAGGGTGACATTCCATGACAATTTGTTTATTCACAGACCTCAAATCCGTGCACATCCTAAGTTCGCCATTCCATTTTTTAACTAAAACTATGGGAGAAATCCATCCTCATGCATTAACAGGTTCAATGACCCCTTCTACACATAACTTTTTAATCATCTCAGACAACTCATTCCTAACAGATAATGGAACTTTTCTTAAATTATGTTTAGAGGGAACAGCATCTTTTTTTAAAACTATTTTATGTGAAAATCCTTTTTAACTTTTCCAAGTTCTTTTTTTAAAACATTTTTATGCTTGTCAATAATATTCTGCAAAATAGTATCATTAACTTTGCATTCATCTTTAACAGTGCGTAAGTCTTCAACAAAACACACCTGTGTTTTTGCATTGGGGCATAAAGGAATGTTACATTTTCCTTGATGTTTCCAACCTAATACTTGTAAACTATCAACAGCCACGTAAACCTTTCCACGAGTGTTTTTTTGTTTGAATGTGATGTCAGAAATAAAGTAGCCCCACATTTCAATTTCTTTACCTCAAAAGCCAAAAACTCAAATGTCATTAGGTTCTAAAGCTTTATTTTCCCAAGACTAGTAAAAGAAAGAATCAGAAATAATTGCATAGGGAGAGCCGGAATCAGCCATGACCTCTATATATTTACCTTCAACAGAAATTGTACACATAGGAGGTATGTAAGGTTCAGAGTCAATGTCTGTATCATTGTGAGAGACTTGACCTAAACGATGAACCTCTGTAATGGAGAGAATTTTATTCTCAAAAATAGGTTCAGTAGGTATTTCTTCTTCAATATCTATGTCAGAAAGTACAGCTACTCTCCTATTGGATAAGCAATACGTTCCAAAATGGCCTATTTTCTTACACTTAAAACATTCTTTACCCCTAGAAGGACATTGCTTAAACTGAAAAGAATGTGTCTTTGAACCACAACGATTACAAAACAATTTTCCAGGATAAGAGAATTGCCTAAAATTATTTTGAGAATTTTTATTGGCAGTTTTATTTTTTAAACTAGATTGAGATTTGACATTACAGTCTTTTAGGTTAACTGCAGTAACACCAGTGGTAATTTTATCAACATTAACCCCCTGGCTGTGGCCGGAATTCTGCGCCTGTGCGGCACATTCCAATTGCGGGCGTGGTCATGACGGCTCCCGGCTGTCATCAGCACACACCCACCGTAACTGATGACGACCGGGAGCCGTCATCAGCACCGAAGGGGTTAATGGTATTGAATGATATAATAGACCGTTCAACACTTTTTGCAATTTGAATAGTTTCCTGCAAAGTTGGATTACGTTGTCTAAGTAGTTCCTCTTGAATCTTCTTATTAGAACAGCGAATAATTAGTTGATCTCGAATATATTTATCAACTTCATCCCCAAAATCACATTCAGCAGCTAACACTCTAAGACATTCCACATAAGTATCAACTGGCTCATTAAGCAGGTGATGTCTAGTATAAAAATTCAATCTTTCCATGACAATGTGTGGTTGTTCAGTACATTTTTTTTTGAGCCTATCAATTGCCTCTGAAAAGCAATCATAATCGCCACTTTCCATTCCAGAATGAGGTAAATATATAAAAACATCCTCAGCATGACCCCCTAAAGTATTCAATAAAATAGCTTTTTTTCTTGAAGCACTAAACTTGTCACCATCAATAGCTAATAAATAGTTATTAAATTGTCTATACCATTTTTCCCATTTCATGCTAGGTTGGTTTGGTTCTGAATAAAATGGAGGTGGGAGAGTACCACACACTGTGCTCATAGTGTTAAAAAATAAATATATAAGCATTAACCGTGAGCAAGCTACACGTTTGTAGCGAAACGCGTCGGAATTGAATTTTGGTTGCCTGTTTGCTGGAAATTACTGCAAATAAAAACGCTGGGAAACGAAGAACTTTTTGAGTGCGTACTCAATTCCTGGTTTGAGGAGGTGTGTTGGATATTGAAAAGCGTGGCTCTGCTGAGGAGTACAGCACCGGAGATGTGAGCGCCAGGGATCTGCAATTGGGAGCCGATTCGGTGGATATATATATATATACTTGAAGAAAGAAAAGAAATGGTACTAAAACATATAAAATATCACAAAACTCATATATAAGTAACAATTTAAAAATATTGATTGCCAAATATGCTGAAATAAGCCTTCTAAAATTGCCTGGATAGGGAATAAGAGATTGTGAATGAGTAGCCAAGGTTACCCAAAATGGCCGCCAGAAGCGGGATGATGAAAACAACATGAAGATGATGTTGCCATTACCGAAGAATCAGAGGAGTGCGCGTCACTGAAGAATCGGAGGTGTGCGCGTCACCAAAACGCGCTGGAACGGATGTGCAGACTTCTTGAATGAAAGCAGAAGAGTGTAATGAAGATCAAACACACCGCAGGATTCGTAGATTGACGGTAAGTAGAGAATGAAAATAAACAACTGAATTGCCGTTGATGGAACAAACAGTTAATGTTTCCTTGGCGTACATACCACTCACAGCAATTTCTATCACCTTGCCGAGCACTGCCGTTTACATAAATGCCAATTTCCTCGTATGCAGCTCTCAGCAAAGTCGATCTCTTTGACGTGCAATACTGTTCAGAACAATGCCGGTTTACTTGTTATGTAGAGTTGCTCTTCCAAACATCAGACAGGAAAAACAGTCAATTTAGAAGTAAGGAAATAAATTCTCCTTTGAAAGAATTCTCCTTAAGTCGATCTGTGCAAATAAATCCGGCAATAACAGAAATCCAAACGTAGTAAACTCCTCTCACGTCGATATGTTAATCTTTCAGACAATGAGTCCGATTTCTTCACATCAGGCAATTGTGTAAATAATTTCAATAAAATGATATAGAAAAGCTGTATCCAAGATATAGAGTACACCGCAGGGAAGATCGTTTTTTCAATAATGTAGAAACAAAATGTTCCTTAAAACTTCCCAAAATTAATCTGTGGATGCTCCAACACAAAGTAAAAATCCCAAAGCATCGTCAATATGTAGTAGGAGGTAAATAATATAAATAAATCCAGAAGCAATCCAGGATAAGTTAAAGAGGTGTTTAATGGACCATCCACCTTCTGAAGATCAGCAATGTAACTGATACTAGCTGATCTTCAGAATATGGAATAAACAAACATATTCAAAGTCATACAAGGCAAGTACATGATGCACTACAGGGAACATTCCAGGAAGGAATTAACAGGTAGAATTCCAAGAAGAATTCTTAAACAATTAACAATCTATATTACTACTACATGTGCTCACTACACCACTGGATACAAGCTAGCCTGAGTGATGATGGGTGAAACCCTGAAACCGGTCCCCGGATGCTTGTTTCCAGTCCAGGGAGGACCTGGCTTTGCAGTTTGGGCTGGCTTGTTCCCACAAAGAACAGGTTCAAGACTGATTTGCATATGGCCGGGTTCAAACTGGGGTGGTGTGGTGAGCAAAAGAATAATGGATTTAACCCAAATACTTGTGACTGCGGGTGGATGTTTGCATTGTCCAGCATTTGGTCCATCAATTCTTTCTTTTGCATATGTCACCCTAAGGGGGAAGGGTATGCCCAGATGTGGATCCCATGCTCACTACACCACTGGGTTCAAGCTAGACTGGCTGATGAAGGGTGATGCCCTGAAACCGGATCTAGAATGCTTGTTTCCAGTCCGGAGAGGACCTGGCTTGGCAGTTCGGGGTGGACTGTTCCCACAATGAACAAGGTCGACTGATTTGCATGTGGCTGTGTCCAAACTGGGGAGGTGTGGTGAGCAAAAGAGTGATGGATTTAACCCAGATCCCTGTGACTGGGGGTGAATATTTGCATTATCCAGAATTCTTCCATCAATTCTTTCTTTTGCACTAGTGGGCCTGCAGCACTGAGTATGCCACCCACTTCAGTAGTTGTTTTAACAAACTTCAGGCCTTGCACTGCAGAGCCTGTGGGGGCACTTTAAACTGCCATTTCGACCTGGCAAGTTAACCTACTTGCCAAGTCCAAATTTTTCCCGTTTATAGATATACATCGCCCTAAGGTAAGCCCTAGGCAGCCCTTTGACAAGGGTGCAGTGTATTTAAAAGGTAGGACATGCACTTTTGAGTTTTACTTGTCCTGGTAGTGAAAACTGTTACATTTGTTGTTCAGTACTGCCAGGCCCATCTCTCTCATATGTTAACATTGGGACTGCCTTGAAACATATTTTAAGTGTAATTCCCAATTGGGAAAAGATATATATTTGAGTTTGGTGTCTCTGGACTCACAGTTCAAAATCACAACTTATAGTGAAGTCAGATTTAAAATTGTAAGTCTGAAAGTGGTACTTTTGAAAAGTTGGCATTTCTTACGTTAACCATTCTGTGTCTTTGCCTGTCTCGGAATACCGGTCTGGGTTGGATGACAGTTGGCCTTTGTGGATTACATCTAGACAGGTACACACAAAGGGAGCTAGGGTGTCACATTTGCATCCTGATGGCCCAACCCAAGGCTTATGGGTCTTCCTAATGTGGATGAGGAGCTGACATTTGCTCCTGAACAGGGCTGTGCCTGTCCCCACACAAAGAGCTGCATACACGGCTGTGGTGATCTGGAGCCAGGGCAGGAAAGGAAGGGAACTTGTGATCTTCAAATGCCTCTGTGAAGTCTCCCCCACTGCAAAGGCCCAACTGGTTATAAGTAGACACCACCAACTCAAAACTTTGTTGGAACCAAAGATATTTTGCTTGGAAGAAGAGCTGCTGTGCTGCAGGAGGCTCTGCTACGTTTCTAAATGTTTTGCTGTGTTACCCTGCTACCTGCTGTTTGCTGTGGGCAGGGAATTCCACTTTGTTACCTGCTTTGCTGTGTTGGCTGCTGCCAGCTGCTTCTGCCACGGAGTGAGAAGGAGTGAGAAGAACTGAACCTGCTAACTACTTGAACCCAAGTTTCTCCAAGAACTTTCTGGCTTGTCCCCTGTTCTTGAGATCTCAAGGTGATCAACAACTTCTTTCGAGTCTGCTTCAGCTGGTGGACTCTGCCATCTGTGAGTCCTCCCTTGCCTGAGGTGCCCCTCCAGTCCTGGGCTTCCGAAGTTGGTTCTGCTGCTTCTTTGCTCCAAAATTGATGCATTGTCACCTCTGTGCCGATCAAAATGACCCAGCACCCTTCATCACGATACAGAGCCAATCCGAAGACATACCTGCGTGGCTCAACGATGACACAGGAACCAACTGCAAGGTTCGACGACGACGCAGCACCAATCCGAACTGTTTGGTTCAATGACAACACAGCACCTGTTAAACTCTCAGAAAACAGAGGTCATGACCCTGGGCACTTTATCCCCCGCTTGGTCTGCCACCTTGTGGCCCAATGAAATGCCCCCCCCCCCTCAACCGGTGGCCGAGGTCAGAAACCTCGGAGTAATGTTCGATGATAAACTGCTATTTCACCATCATGTAAACAATGTGGTATCATCCTCCTTTTACACACTAAAAAAAATTGAGAAGATAATGCCATTCCTGCTCATTGCACCATCAGGATTCAAGCAAGCCGGGCCGAAGACGCCTGAAATGGCAGAAACCGGTCCCCGGAAGCTTGTTTCCTTCCCAGTGTAAGAATTGGCTTTTGTAGTCTGGTCTGCCCTGTCCCCATGATGCACTGGGCCAGGGACAGACTAATTTGCATACAGCCAGGTTCTGAAACTGGGATGGTGCAATGAGCTAAAAAACGGTGTTGGATCTAGCCCTGATCTCTTGACTGGGTGAGAGTACTCTGCTTAATTCAGAGACTCTGTCCATCACCACCCCTTGTTGTAAATAATTTTGTCCACCCTAAGCGTGGAAGGGTATACTCAGATGTGAGTCCCTTGCTCATTGCACCATCAGGATTCAAGCAAGCCGGGCCGAAGACGCCTGAAATGGCAGAAACCGGTCCCCGGAAGCTTGTTTCCTTCCCAGTGTAAGAATTGGCTTTTGTAGTCTGGTCTGCCCTGTTCCCATGATGCACTGGGCCAGGGACAGACTAATTTGCATACAGCCAGGTTCTGAAACTGGGATGGTGCAATGAGCTAAAAAACGGTGTTGGATCTAGCCCTGATCTCTTGACTGGGTGAGAGTACTCTGCTTAATTCAGAGACTCTGTCCATCACCACCCCTTGTTGTAAATATTTTTGTCCACCCTAAGCGTGGAAGGGTATACTCAGATGTGAGTCCCTTGCTCATTGCACCATCAGGATTCAAGCAAGCCGGGCCGAAGACGCCTGAAATGGCAGAAACCGGTCCCCGGAAGTTTGTTTCCTTCCCAGTGTAAGAATTGGCTTTTGTAGTCTGGTCTGCCCTGTTCCCATGATGCACTGGGCCAGGGACAGACTAATTTGCATACAGCCAGGTTCTGAAACTGGGATGGTGCAATGAGCTAAAAAACGGTGTTGGACCTAGCCCTGATCTCTTGACTGGGTGAGAGTACTCTGCTTAATTCAGAGACTCTGTCCATCACCACCCCTTGTTGTAAATAATTTTGTCCACCCTAAGCGTGGAAGGGTATACTCAGATGTGAGTCCCTTGCTCATTGCACCATCAGGATTCAAGCAAGCCGGGCCGAAGATGCCTGAAATGGCAGAAACCGGTCCCCGGAAGCTTGTTTCCTTCCCAGTGTAAGAATTTGCTTTTGTAGTCTGGTCTGCCCTGTTCCCATGATGCACTGGGCCAGGGACAGACTAATTTGCATACAGCCAGGTTCTGAAACTGGGATGGTGCAATGAGCTAAAAAACGGTGTTGGATCTAGCCCTGATCTCTTGACTGGGTGAGAGTACTCTGCTTAATTCAGAGACTCTGTCCATCACCACCCCTTGTTGTAAATAATTTTGTCCACCCTAAGCGTGGAAGGGTATACTCAGATGTGAGTCCCTTGCTCATTGCACCATCAGGATTCAAGCAAGCCGGGCCGAAGACGCCTGAAATGGCAGAAACCGGTCCCCGGAAGCTTGTTTCCTTCCCAGTGTAATAATTGGCTTTTGTAGTCCGGTCTGCCCTGTTCCCATGATGCACTGGGCCAGGGACAGACTAATTTGCATACAGCCAGGTTCTGAAACTGGGATGGTGCAATGAGCTAAAAAACGGTGTTGGATCTAGCCCTGATCTCTTGACTGGGTGAGAGTACTCTGCTTAATTCAGAGACTCTGTCCATCACCACCCCTTGTTGTAAATAATTTTGTCCACCCTAAGCGTGGAAGGGTATACTCAGTTGTGAGTCCCTTGCTCATTGCACCATCAGGATTCAAGCAAGCCGGGCCGAAGACGCCTGAAATGTCAGAAACCGGTCCCCGGAAGCTTGTTTCCTTCCCAGTGTAAGAATTGGCTTTTGTAGTCTGGTCTGCCCTGTTCCCATGATGCACTGGGCCAGGGACAGACTAATTTGCATACAGCTAGGTTCTGAAACTGGGATGGTGCAATGAGCTAAAAAACGGTGTTGGATCTAGCCCTGATCTCTTGACTGGGTGAGAGTACTCTGCTTAATTCAGAGACTCTGTCCATCACCACCCCTTGTTGTAAATAAAACCAACAGGAAAGACCCTCGTGACCAACTTAGTTTTTTCTAAGTTGGAATATTGCAATGCCCTCCTTCTCAATGCACAAGAGAAGGTCCTGAACAAGCTACAGTCCGTTCAGAACGCGGCAGCCAGGATCTTGCTCGGGATTCCCAAACACAACTCCATCCCCATGGCCATACGGCATCTTCACTGGCTGCGTGTCAGAAATCGGATCAAATTTAAAGCTCTCTGTATTGCTTACAAAGCCATTCATAAATCAGGCCCTCAGTTCCTCATAGACGCTTTCTGTATTTATGCCGCTACTAGGTCCCTCCGCTCTTCTACTGTCTTCCGCCTTCCAGTTCCACGCACAAAATCCTCTTCTTGGGGGGACAGACGCTTCCTAGCAGCCACGGCCAGACTCTGGAACACCCTTCCTCTCTCCATTAAAATCAGCCCAACACTCACAATTTTTAGGAAACAACTTAAGACCTGGCTTTTTAATCAATAAGCCTTTCCCAGCGCTTCTTTGTTCAGGAACCACAGTCCTATGCGCCGAGACACCCTAGGGTAGTTGTGCGCAATACAAATCGCCCAAACATAAACATAAACATAAACACCTGCACTATTAGTGGTTCAATGATGACGCAGGACTGGATTGCGAGGATTGACCTTGATGCATCAACATGACTGTGTGAAGCAGAACCGACACATCGAGTCTTTGACACCGAAGCTTGCTCCATCCAAGGTACTTTTTCAGTGTATACTAACAACAAGAGAGTAAGGATTCTCATAGGTCACTCCTATATCCCTAATAAATTATGCAACAACTAAAGAGTGACTGGTCGGTGCTGTGGTCAAAAATAAAAAACCAAGCCACCAGAAGAACAGACTCACACCGTCAGTGATGAGACGTTAACAAAGTGATGACATGCTTCATCATGGGGTTCCCATTGGAGGAACCGAATGTCCCTCCAGTGTGCTTCAACGCCTGAGTTACAGCGGAGCTGGTTGTTGTGAAAAAAGTTGTTTTCAATTTGTGTTGCGTGCAAGTGATAGTGAGGTTAAAAAATATCAGCTGTACCAGAACCAACTTTATTCAGTGGTCAGCTAATATCATTAAAAACAGTGTGTTGGATACCTTAGAGGTAATATTATTAGCCCCTTGTATCCTTTCAGAACTCGGTCGACATGTTTCAGCTGTGCAAAATTATTAATGCAGCTTTCTTCAGGACCAAAAAAGTGAATATCCCTGGTGGTCCACGCTCGCTAAGGCGCGTCCATCCCAGGTGGATATAATGTGTGAAAAAGTATTATTAAAAACTACCAGAATTTTCCGTATCGGCACTCCTAGTATTTCCAGGGGCCAGAATCTGCGAAATAATGAAACACAACATTAATAAACATATTCGTATATATTAATATCTCTCTGCCAGTCATATAAACCAGGACTATTGTGTTCCTATGCATGTGTGCCACACACAATCTACTCCAGCACCTAGATTCACTCCTCAGTGATATGGTACATAGAAACCACCCTTTAGGTGATTAGAGGGTGCAACTTTTATGTTCACTCCCCGTTTCGCGAACATAGCATCTCTTAATTCGCAATCACTTCGGTTTCTATTATCTTATCTGTTCAGTATTGTCAACCAACAGGGACTTATTTTTAATACATGTGGCTCAGATAAGTTTAAAAGGGTAGTCTATTCCTAACCCCTCAGTGCGTACACGACCCAACTTACAAATAAATAAATAAAAAGAGTGCCCAATATTCCCCTACAGAAGAGGAAGTATGAGAAGGGACTAAATTAAAATGAAAAACCCTGGCTTGCTCACTTACAGCACGTTCCTATGGTGCTATCGTCATGGGCTAAGCGGTGGGGGCATTCTTCACGCTACAATATCTGTGAAGTAAAACAAAGATTAGTAGTGTTGTTCTAGATACCAACCCCCTCATGACGTGGCCCTGGTTCTTATAGTATATCAAGTATTTACTTCAGCACTTACTTATCAAGTAGCGACTCCCCGCCATGAACCCACTCCATTCACTGCCGCCGCCCGGATGGAGAACTCCCCTGGCTGCGCGTCAGTAAAGAAAAGAGGTCAGGGCTGAGTCACATGATCGACGTGTATGACGCGTCTCCTGGTTCTTAAAGGGGCACGACTAAGGGTGTTTTGTCTCGTCGAACAAACCGATTGAGAGGCTACAATTTAGTTAAAATTAATAACGTAGCTCGTGTCGGTGTAGTCAAGTCATGAGAATTATCGTCACATTAAGGCCAGTAACTAAACCCTCATGATAAAGCGCTGGGACATGCTGTTATAAACCCAAACCTCTTCAGTCTTTTTTTCTTTTTTTCATCTCAAAAACTTTATTTGGAACAGGACGAGATTAGATCCTAACCCCGTTTTCAGGTAGCCTACAGGAATTATTTAATGGCAGGCACCCAGTTGATTCATGAGCATTTTTATCACTGCTTCATCAATCAGCCGAATAGTAAGTTGATTACACATTGCCATTATCTCGGTGTGCATCACAGTATGTATGTCAGTATTCACTGCCCTTAACATGATCGATCAGTGACATTAATGTGTTTAATCAGTGACATCAGTATGTTAATAGATCAAATATAAATCTGCAGTATTTATTGAGGGAAAACTTAATGGCTTCCACTGTTTCACAGTGACCTTTAGGAATAGCAGAGGGCTACCAGTTATCATATGATATATGCAGCAGGTCACTCACAGGCCCTTGCTATCATTACAATATTGATTTTGGGAGCCCCTATCATATATAGGAACTCTGTTTTAGAGCCTGTTAATCACATTTAGACAGGGATCTGTAAACTGCGCCAAAGGGGATGGTGATGCTATGTTGTGTTAGAAATTCTTTATAATCATCTTTTCATTACCGTTCCCCAAGGAATGTCATCATTAAGGCCCGTTTGGTGGCAAGAAAGGCGATATATCCACCTTTGTTCCTTTTCAAACAGTCTGGCCTCAGAGCCCTGGGCCAGTTGCTCGATGACGGTCCATCTTAGTTCATCTGGTGTGTGGTTCTGCTGCAAAAAATGAGAGGTCAGTTTCGTATTACTTTTATGGCACCGGATATTACTACGTTGTTCACCGATCCGCAATTTCACTCGTCTCGTCGTCATTCCAATATATCTCAGCCCGCACGGGCAGGTGATAAGATAAATGACGTTACAAGAATTACAATTCGTGTGACTCCTTTGTTGCCACACTTTTCCAGCTTCCAAATTCAGAGTCTTAGGTGTCGATTCCGATCCAGTATAATCCCCGTCCGTACGATTCGTATCCGGAGCCGTTTCCGTATGACTCGTACGGACGCCGTACCACCGGACGATTCCGATCCCGATCGGCCGACCTGGACGCGATTCGTACGGTACACGTCGATTCGTACGGAAAAGCGCACGATCACCTATACACCGTACGGCGCGTACCCCCCATGATCGCAGGGGTACGCGCCGTACCCCTGTGATCATGCGGGGTACGTGCCGTACACCCAGCGTACATGGGGTACGTGCCGTACACCCACCGTACATGGGGTACGGTGCGTACCCCATGTACGCTGGGTGTACGGCACATACCCCGCATGATCACAGGGGTACGGCGCGTACCCCTGCGATCATGGGGGGTATGTGCCGTACCCGGGGGGGGCGTTCCGTACCTGTTTTGGCACGAACTCTGCGTTTACGACTGTTTTCGGCTCCCGTAGGAAAAGGGTCGTACGGCGCGTACCCGACACGAATCGTACTTGCTGGGTCGTAAAAACCAGCCGTGAACCGTAGTGATGTCGCATACAGCCGGTTCCGAGTGAAACTCGTACGGAGATTTGAGTCGTACGGAGTCCTGTACGACTCGTACGGAGTTTGGCACCTGGTACGGATCGTACTTCGTCGTACGTACGGGACGTCTACGGGTACGATTCGTATGGGGAAAAAACTCTCCGTACAACGATTCGGAGCGCATTTTACCGGATCGGAATCGACCCCCTAGTAGTGGTCGTTAGAGGGCACACACTACATCCTCCACATGGGAAGTGTCCTATTTTCAGTGTACCCTGTGCGGGTCCTGTAGCCAGCCTGCCCTCCATTGTGTTCAGCCTGAAACTTTGGATTTATCCCAGTCTATTCCAACCTCAAGTAACCCCTAGGCACTATTGACTTTAATCACTCTAAAGCAGTTTATTATTTTGAAACTTAAGTTCTACTTATTACATTTTTATTGTTTTGCTCTTGTCTTACTCAGAGAAATATTGTCTATTTTTTCTAAACAGGAGTGGAGTCTTTTGGTGTTGTTTTCACAGTGTTACACAAATACTTTACACATTGCCTCTTAAGATAAGCCTGACTGCTCTGAGCGAAGCTACCAGTGGGTGAGCACAGGTTAATTTAGGTTGTGTATATTACTTACCCTGGCTACGACTGTGGTCCCTACTTGTACCCGGGTGCAAAACATTGCCAGCTAGAGACCCACTTTTTAACAGCACACTTTCCCCCCCCCAAAAAAAACCGCACTGAAAAGGACATCAAATGGTTAGAATGTTAACAAACTTTGACTCATTGCCTTTAGTTACTTAATGGCACAACTTATAGTATCTTCAGATAAGCCTAACTATATATAGAAGTATAACTGCTAAAATTATTTGGTTCTGTGTGACTAAATTCGGAACCCAGCTATAACGTCCCTATCTCATTTGTTTTTTCAGTGAATTTCTATGATTTTTTAGTATGCACATTAATATAACCTTGGCTGTGCGCGGTGGGGCTTTGGCCACAAACCGATTTGTCTGCACCCAAACCCAAGCTGCATGGGTTTGGATGCAGTGTTTTTTGCAATTTCATACAGGGGGCTGCAATGAGCCCCGCAGGGTATCCGCGAATACATGGATCAGACATGAAAAAAAAAGTGGGCAATGTTTTGCCCATAAAGATCCCTTTATGTGTCCTATGGGGTTCAGGATGTGTGTATCCTGACACCTTATCTGTTTTGCACTCTTCTTTTTCCACCCCCAATCTGATGCGACAAACAAAATGGCAGCTGCAACTTTTTTGTGAAGGTGTGGCCAGCCAATCAGTACCATGCTTTTGTGCAGGAGTTCGCAGATCCACCACGGGTGGAGCCACAGAGGATCCGCATCCCTATTGATGGAAATGTGTTTCTCTCTTAATATCTCAACAGTTCGGGATGCTGGCGTGGCTACAGAGTCTATGGGAATTAACATGGGAAAAATGCATTTTGGGACCCCCCTTTTTCTCAGACCCAGCTTTACTGACCACCCCGAAACTTTCCAGACAACAGCTCAAGTGAGCCGCATATCAGTTTGAACGATTCAGCAACTGGCGCCAAAGATATAAGCAAGTCAAAAAGGCGTTTTAATAGAAATTAGGTCATAACTATAACTACCTACTGGTGACCGCCAGTAGGCAAGATAGGCATATATTACCTACTGGCGGTTGCCAGTACTTAGTTAAAGTTAGCATGTAGTTTCCATAGGAAGAATGTTTTTTTCATCCGCCAATGACAATGGCGTTGTTTGATGAATCCTCGCAACATTTTTAAAATGAGTTTGCAACTCACTGCAGCTGCTTTCTTAAAAGTTTTGGGGTGATCCGTCAAGCACAGTCCGAGAAAAGGGGGGCCCAAATGCATTTTCCCCATGTTACTTTTCCACAGTAACTTTTGTTTAGACAAGGCTTCAGTCCAAACTGCTAAACGGAATGCCTTTTTGTGATTTGGTGTAAATCCATTTAGTAGTTAGGGTGTTATTTACTGAAATTTCCAATTGTATACATAGGGACACGGAGGATCCGCAACGCCTCCTGAGCTCGTGCTAAGATCTGATTTGCTGACAACACTTCAAACCAGAAAGTTTTGACAGCCATCTTGGGACTCAGCTTGAGCTGAATCCCATTACAAACATTTTTTTTAAAACAAAGAGGGGCTGGGTATAAATACCTAACCCCCTAGACCTCTTGGGAGGGGGGCCTACAGAGACCCTGCAGGGACCCCACAGAGTGCCAAAAAAGCATTTTTTCTAATAACTTTTGTCTAAAGTTATGTGGAATCTTCAGATCCTGGTGAAAGGTTTTCAAAAAACAAGACACAGTCTCTCGCGCTTTGTAAGTAATCGGCCCCATTGTGGTGCAGTTCCCAAGGGCATTTTTATAAAAATCGAGGAGGGCCTCGTGGGCCCACCCTCCTGGGGCTTACTAATACCCTGGGGGCCACCACCTCCCCAGAGCATATTTATTTGAAAATGGGATGGCCTCTTGGACCACCTCTCAGGTCCCAGGGACCACCTTCTTCCAGGGGCCACATACCAAAATCAAACTGCGGGGCCTCTTGGACCTGCCCAGGCTAATGTATCGTTATATGGGGGCCCTCTTGGACCCCCTCAGGGACCACCACCTCCACAGGGCCACATTAAAAAACTTAAATTTGGAACCTCCTGGGTCCGCCGTGCCCCGTGCACCACCACCTACCAGGTACTTTCAAATTTGTAATGGGGGGGCCTCAGGGACACCCAGGCTTCGGGGTCCACCACCTCCCCTGGGCCAACTTCAGCAAGAAATGGCCCTTTGAACTGCCTCCCTGGACATCACTGTTTGCTGTGGCTTGGTGGGAGCTTTACCACTCCCACCAAGTCACATTAAACGCTCCTCTTCCTGCAAGCAAGAACATTAAAAATGCTCTTGCTTGCTGTAAGCATAACAGAATTGCTTTTAGACCGAGAGAGCTACATGTTTAGCAGTTCCCTATGTCTAAAAGCAATGCCAGCTCCTGCAGGATGAGGGATGCCAGCAGGGACCACCACAGACCCCAATAGATGTGAGGGGTGCCCTGGGTGGGACCAAGGTACCCACAATAGAGGCCAGGCCCTGGGGATGAGCTTCCCGGGGATGAAATTGGCCTGTGATTGGGGCCGGCCAGCCCTCCCTTAAATACTCTTAAAAAATAATAATAATAAAAGGGTCAGGCCTCAGGGGATGGGGTCCCTGAGGCCGAAATCGACCGAGAGGGGGTCCAAAAAGGCCTGGCTTTGGGTATGGGGTATGGGGTGCCTGGGAGCTGAAAACTGCCCAGGGAAGAGAGGCCACATGCCTCTTCCTTTAAGAAAAGCAACAACAACAAAAAAGCCAGCCCCGTTCCCTTTCACCACAACTCATCAAACACACCCTCTGGCACACTACTAGTTGGGAGATGAAGTCCCCATGACTCCTGAGTGTCCTTAGTGGCCAACTACCCCTCCTGTTAGCTCCAGTAATTCCCATAGAGTGAAATTGCTCAGAGGTCAAACAGAGGCCTTGCCCCATTTTCCACCTCTCTGCAAATGCATCTCCTGGCACACTGCTGGTTCGGGGATGAAGTCCCATTGGTTGCTGAGGGACCATGAGGGCCATGAACCCCTCCCGGTACCTCCAGTAAGTCCCACACAGCGGGATTGCTGAAGGGTCCACGGAGGACATGCCTTCTTTCTGCACCAATGTACAAACACACCTCTTGGCACACTACTAGTTAGGGGATGAAGTCCCCATGACTCCTAAGGGTCCTTGGGGGCCACAAACCTCTTCGGTTACCTTCAGTAAGTGCCACACATCGGGATTGCTGGGAGGTCAATGAAGGCCATGCCCCCTGACTCCACCACTGGCTGGGGATGAAGTCCAGTGGGATTGTGAGAGTCCTTGGGGAGCAAGAAACCCTCCTGTTATGTCTAGTAAGTCCAAAACGAAAGGGAATAATGGATGGGACCCACGTCTGGGCATACCCTGCCAACTTAGGGCGAACAAAGCAAAACCAAAGGGGATAATGAACGGAGTGTTGAACAATGCAAGTACTCACACGCAGTCAACTGATCTGGGTTTAATCCAACATCATTCTTTAGCTCACTCCGCCACCCCAGTTCAGACATGGCCATATGCAAATCAGTCTGACCCTGTGCCTCATGGGAACAGTCCAACCCGAACTGCCAAGCCATGTCTTCTCTGGACCGGAAACAATCATCCTTGGACCTGTTTCTGGCTAATCAGCCATCATCAGCCAGGCTGGCTTGAATCCAGTGGCAACGTGAGCAAGGGACCCACGTCTGGGCATACCCTGCCAACTTAGGGCGAACAAAGCAAAACAAAAGGGGATAATGGACGGAGTGTTGAACAATGCAAGCAATCACCCCCTGTCAACTGATCTGGGTTTAGTCCCACACAACGGGATTGATGAGAGGTCATCAGAGACCCTGCCCTCTTTCTCAACCACTCGGCAAACACACCTGGTTATGGGATGGAGTCCCCTTGGATGCTGAGGGTCCTTGGAGGCCGGGCACTCATTTTGTTACCCCCAGTAAGTCCCACACAGCAGGATTGCTGAGATGGTCGTCAAACGCCACGCCCTCTTTCTCCACCACTACAAACGTGACTACTAGTTACAAAAACATAGAAATTCACTTAGAAAAACAAAGATTACAGGGACTTTATAGTTAGGATATAGAGTTTAAAAAAATACTTAGAACTTCACTGAAAAAAATAAAGGTTACAGAACCTTATAGTTAGGCTCAGATTTTACAAAAAAAGTGAAATTCAGCAGTTATTGTTACCCGAGCTAACTATAACTTACGAACCCGCAATGCACTGCTTATGACCTCACATATTACCTCACTCATGAGATGGTCAGAGACATCACTGATGACATCTCAAAAGGAATGACTTCATTGAATTTATAAGATTTTTTTACATTCTATTTGCGAACTATAATATCCTTGTAAGTTGTAACCTTTTTTTTAAGTACATTTCTAAGGTTCTTCATGTTCTATTTCCAAATTATAACGATCCTGTAACCTTTAGTTTTTAAGTGAAAACTAAAATTTATATACACATATACATTCATATAAACATACAGATTTCACTCATACAAAACCAGTGAAATTCACTAGTTATAGTTTTCTGTGCTAACTATAACTTACATCCCCCGCAATGAACTGCTTATGAGTTCACATATTACAACACTCATGACATGGTCAGTTATATCACTGATGACATCTCAAATGATGTCACTGATGACATCACTGATAACATCACCCAGTGAGTGTAAGTGTTTCGTAAACATGTAAGTGTTTCTGTGACTTAAAGATATATACTAATCTAGAGCATAAGTTAAATGACTATTTTTCTGTACCACTGAGTGATACTGTTTCTTACATATGTCATCTGAGTGACTTTGTGACTGTCTGTATCAATATGCCAGTGGGTGTCTGAGTGGCTTTATAGATGTGAGTGGGTGTGTGAGTGGCTGTATAGGTCTGTCAGTGGGGATGTAAGTGGATTTATGGGTCTGTAAATGGGTTTGTTAGTGTGTTTCTGGGTGTATGATTGAGTGTGTATTGTGGTTATATGGGTGTGTGAGTGGTTGTATGTGTGTGTGGGTAGGTGTCTGAGTAGCTGTGTGGGTGTGTGAGTGGGTATGTGAGTGGTTGTATGAGTGTGTGAGTGGGTGTGTGAGTGGTTGTTTGAGCATGTAAATGGGTGTGTGAGTGCTCTATGGGTCTGTGAGTAGCCTGTGGATGTGTAAGTGGGTGTGTGAGTGGCTGTGTGACTGTATGGGTCTGTAAGGAGGTGTGTTAGTGATTGCATGGGTGTGTGAGTGGTTACATTGGGTATGTGGGTGGGTGTGTGAGTGGGTTTGTGGTGTGGGTGTGGGTGTGAGAGTGAGAGTGGTTGTGTGGATGGGTCAGTGGGCAGTGGGCATGTGAGTGATTGTGTGGGTATGTGAGTGGGTGTGTGAGAGGTTCTGTGATGTCAATGGTGCAATTTGAGATGTCATCAGTGATTTTATCAGTCATCTCATTGACCATGTTATGAGTAAAGTAATATGTGAGGTCAGAAGAAGTGCATTGTGGGAGGTGTTCTAAGGTTTTCTTTAATTATATTTCCTAACTGTAAGGTACCTGTAACCTTTGTTATTTCCTAAATATACCGTTCCTGTAACCTTTGAGTTTCTTTTGTCAATATCTATCTATCTATCTATCTATCTATCTATCTATCTATCTATCTATCTATCTATCTATCTATCTATCTATCTATCTATCTATCTCTATATCCTTCTATCTGTCAATCCATATATCTACCCATCGATCTATCAGTCTATCTATACACATATGTAATATTTATATACATATCTGGATAGATAGCACAGTGAGAGTGTTCATTTTTTTAATATTGTATATTTGAGCATGCATAACATAATATGCATAAAACCGCTGTCAATTATGCAATGCCAATAAGAAGCCATGGTCACTAGCAATTCAAGATTATTTTAAGTTAAAACTTTTCTTTCCCGGAAGCATCCGATGGTATCTCTGTCATCTTCCTCCTCTGTACAGAATGCTACATTTGATTTCACAAAGAGAAACAACTTTGTTCCAGCACTTGTACTGAATACATGCAGCTCGATGGACCGATACTGTAATCCTCTCCAAATCAGCGGCCATCGGCAATTAATGGCCTGGTTTTTAATTGCTGTCCTGAAACGAAGTTAATGTACCATTACCAGAAGGACCCATAACAAAATAATAAACGAGGTCCAACAATCACACGGCTTTTATGATGCAGCATTCCTGTAACAATGACAGATCGCCCAATCAAATCACAGGCACAGTTCGTCAAATTACACTCGATGCGCTTTTCTGAACATTCTCAGCGAGCACTGAAACATTTTACAAAATAGAAACAAAAGCCTTTCTGTGGCTTTCTTTTAATGAAGGGGGCTTCTTAGTGTGAGAGGCCCTTCTCTCATGTGTTTTCTCTACAGCGATTAATCAGGTAATCACCATTTATCAACCAGGGCAGTGAAAACATTCCACATATGCGAGCCATTTCATCAATTCCATAGTAAGCAGCTGCGTGTGTACCCAGCACTAGGTGTGGGTGTGCCTGTGCAGAAGGAACCAGAGGATTAAAGAGCTCGCAAGAGATGACAAAGAGTGGAAGATAAGCCAAGGGAACTTTACTTAGTAACAGAATTATCTATAGTGATATTTAAAAAGACATAGACAAGAGACTGGAGCTGGCAGGAGGTCATAAATTGCACTCGTGTAGGGCAGTTAATTGTTCACTGTCACTTGCACTGAATGACCAGTGCGAAGCCGACATTAGCGGATACATTTCTCAGCACTCTCTGAGGCTGATTTACTTTTTCTTTCATAGCGCACTGCAGCAGCCGCAAATGCTGAGCTGCGCCACGTGAAAAGGAGAGAGGAAGAGAGCGCCCTATTTACTAAAATAAGGCACTCTCCTCCCCTCTCACTAGCGCCAGCGTGCGCCACGGAGACACCTTTGCACCATGGTGCAAGGGGGTCTCCATGAGTCTAGCATAGGTTTTGTACTGGAAGAAACCCTTTCAGTACATAATACTATGCACAGACTCACAATAAACATTTTCCCACTTATACATAGTGATGCAAAATGTGTCATTTATGGGAATTACACCACCAAATCACATGCATCGATCTGACATGATTTGATAAGGATTTTAAAAAAATGTATTTGTTTATTGCAGAGCACAAACCCACCACTAAAGTGATCTCCTGTTACTGAGAACTAAAGGGCTCAACTAGAGACTGCCGCTTAAGGAAGGAACTGTGCCAGTTTCAATGATGTATCAGCATCCTGGGAGAGAAATATTTTCATCTTCATCCAAGTGGTTCTGAACTTCTCTTAAATGTATTAATTTCATAATGTTGCTGTGCTGGCTAAGAACGAATGCTAATCTCAATTTAATTTCTTAAAGCTGAAAACCACAAGGGTGGATTTTGATGCTGATTGTAGACACATTGAAATGTTATGTGCATTAAAGCAATGTCTGAAGAAGCTGGGCTATTCACGGATTATGGCACAGAGGTCGATAGAAAGGGCCTGGAATTTTGGTTTGTTCTGCAAATGGGAATAAACGCAATAATCGGCAAACTTGGTGACACAGACTCGCCATTTTAATTTCATTAAAGTACGAGCAGTTTTGCTTTGAGGGTGTTTTACTTTTGTAAGATTTCTTAGAAATTTTCACACAAGCACTTCTTGCATAATCGATTCTTGATGTGTTTGCAGTGGTAGACTAGACATGCTGAGGGCAACTAAGGTATTTATAAAAAAAAAAGTTCTCAAGTTGTGGAGGTGGTACAAACCTGTACGCACCACACTTCACACTTGATAGGCCATTGTAAGTTGAGGATCCCAAGTTCTACACCTTCTCCTCTGTCACTGGTGATTTTCCAGTTCCACTGGCAAGATCTGTGCTAGCCGGATAGTGTAAAGGGTGTCCACTAAAAGCAGCTAATAGGTTCAGCAAAACCAGAGGTCTGAAATAGCCATCGTCAGGCATCCTGCAAAGGTTCCCTGTCATAGCTTAAGTCATAGACTCAGTTCTGTTGGTCAACATTCAGCAAAAAGTCCTTTTGATACAATATTAGCCTCAGCAATTCATTGCAGCTGCCCCCTTACCGCTTGGTCTTGTAATTTTTAGGGCTAGGTTTGGTTGAAAAACAGCCAACAGTTGGAGAGAACCATGAGATCCACACTTAGCTTTTGTAAAAGAGGAGTACTTATTCCTTTTCTACGGCTAAAGGGAACACCTATAGTTAAGGATTGTTTAGCATCAGTTAGTCAATTACCACAGTTAGCACCAGGAGTATTTAGATTAATGCAAATGTCTAGGCTGAGCAGCTGTCTAGCATGGACACTATTGCCTTATTATAGAGGATTATATGAGTCCCTTTGATAAATGGAGAAAAATTACCCAACACTGGCTGTTTTCTGTGATGTAATCACCTCAGGGAAATAGAGCTATCCAGCTTTAGTCTCTCACATTCCTTGTGAATGTGGCTGACTTTCTGATGAAGCTGATTTGTGATATTTAGTAGACTCCTTTTTTGTAGGTCATCTATGGAATTCCTGCAGAATTTTAGACACAAGGGCCAAGATTTTTCTAGACCCTTTCATTGTTAGGGTGTCACGCAAAGTGACTCAAGGCATCACAAGGGCTTAGGTGTTATTTACTAAGCCATGCAAAGCTACCTTGCGTGTCTCTTCATGTCTTTGTAAATCCAGAGTAATGCAAGGCCATGCAAATCGCTGCCTTGCTGTATTGTGCATTGGGAAGGTTTGACATGAGTGGAGTGTGGGCGTTCCCATGCATCCACCCATGGATTTTGGTGCATCCCCAGATTTACTAAGGGTAATAAATATTGGAATGTGTCAAAATGCTGCTCTATCCCAAAAGAAGCGTAATGAGCAGCAATATGTTTATTTTTCCTTCTTATTTCCTCTTTCTATGTATGCTGCAGCACATGTAGAAAAGGAAAATGCCTCTGAGGATTGTGTTTCTGCATGAAGGTGTCCTTTATTACACAAAATCACTTCTGCCTGTCATGTTGGCAACCTTGCACCATGGCACAAGGGTACCTGCATTGGCGCTAGGCTGTACACAGTAAATATGCCCATGCCTGCTCTCTCTGTTTGACGCAGTGTGGTCCATCAAGTTGTCATGCTGCGTTGAGTCAAATGTTTATAAATCTGGCACAAAGTCTTTTGTCATAATATGCTTTCTTTTCCTTCAATGCAACGTCAATAATCTAGGAGCTTTGCAATTGAATTGGAAAAAAAAATTGCTTTTCTGGGTCATAGCTGTAATGACATAACTTGTCTAGTGTACGTTTTGCCAACTTGCTTAGCCAATCGTTTGCAGAGAACCGGCCCTTCCCTTTGGCTCAGGAATGTTATACTGCATCTGTTGTTATCTATTGAGTGGATACTATGTAATTGAGCTAAATGACTCCTCTAGGACACGGTTGAACCCAGTTTTAGTTGCTTTATTTTGAGTTCCATGTAAAAATGTGTACCCCTTTTTTTCTCTTTGGTTTTAATGGCTCATTACTACCACACCAGTTTTGGTATTTGTGCACTGACTGTATGCACCACTATCTACACGTTTTTCCCTCTGTTTTCAAAGATTCCCTGCCACGACTCCCATTTCTGTATTTGCACATTTTATAAATCAGGTAAATAGATGTATAAAATAAAAATACATAGTTCCTACTTGGCAACAGTCTGTTGAGGGTCCCTGATGTGTGTTGAGGGTCCCTGATATTGAGAGACCCCACACACTGGAGATCTGGTGCTTTGCTGAAGCCCTTATGGTATGCCCTGAAATGGGGATTCATTTAATTGAACTGTCTAACATGTGACAGCGTGCTTTGATCCCCTATGCACTGTCCCTGGCTGGTTATTGGTTTTATGGAGCAGTGGCTAATCTCCGGAATGAAGCCTTATCTAAATAATGTGAGGTGGCTTGGGGCAGATGGAACCTCTTTGTTTGCAACTATGTGCTTTTTGATGTATGGAAATGTTTGCAAACAGTATGATTACTGGACAGCAGCAGCTCCTCTATTTAAGTGGAGGAGCGTCAGCCCACCTGCTGCGAGTGGGGCAGGTACACACAGAATAATAAAATGGCCATTACAATGCTATTCTTCTGTGTACCGCACAAGCATGATAGTGGAAGTGTGGCAGACAGATTCCTCGTATTGCAGGTATGACTGCTTGAAGTGCTCAGCGTGTGTGACAGAAAGACCGGCTGTCTACAGCTAACCAATCTATCATGCACACTTCAGAGCCGACAATCCCAGTGCTGTAAAACGGCCCAGGGCTTGCAGGCACAGACCCCGAACCTCAATATGAGTGCTGGATTAGCCTGCCCCAAGCTATCCTGGAGTTGCTAACAACGGCAGTTCCAGGATAGGCTGGATTCACATGCAGGAAGCAAATCACCTTCTTTTTCTGTTTGTCGATGTCGGGAGAGGAGAAAGGTAACATATTGGTGAGTTTTACGGCAGGAATCGCGGCAAAAGAAGAGGCCAACAAACCGTGAACTGGGCTCCGCAGACCAACAGCAAGACCGGCCCAACACCAGGAGCTGCGACCTAGTAGTGAACCTGAGTTCCAGGGCTATCACACCCACTGAGAATACTGTATTGAACAAAGGGCTTAGTTTTGTCCCTACTTATGATGGTGACCGTTTCAACATGAGATGTGAACTGGAAAGCTTCTATAGGAAAATTCGGCTGCACTTTTTCTTCAAAAGGTCTGACTTAACTACGGCAGCGGGCGACTCACTCGACCCAAGTGAACAGAACACTGGTCTCAAACCGAAGTCTACCTTCACACCTTTGAACCAGCAATTGCCAGCTAATGTCCTAGCCTTCGAGCAAGCAGTGACACATGATGTCATGAATAATACCCAACAACGGAAGAACTTTGTTAACTTGTCTTCCTCGGAGAAACAAGCATTGTCCACGCTCGCTAACGACAGTTCCCTCACCATTAAGCCCGCGGACAAGGGAGGTGCGATTGTGTTGCAAGACACCAACATCTATCAGGCAGAATGTGAAAGACAACTGAACGATACTAGGGCTTATCGACGTCTTCATATAGACCCCACCCAGAGAGTCTCGAACGACATCAAGAGTCTTGTAGAAGAAGGATTATCAGAGGGTTGGATTACTCCCCAAGAAGCGAGATATCTAGTGACAACACATCCGGTAACTCCTTATTTCTACTGTCTCCCAAAGATACACAAGGCCCAGAGACCACCTCCTGGACGGCCCATTATCTCGGGGATAGGCTCGCTACTCGAGCCTTTATCGACCTTTGTAGACTTCTTTTTGAAACCGATAGTCAAGGAGACACCGACATACCTACAAGACACCGGGGATGTACTGAGACTACTTGCTGATGCAGAGTTCGACGTTGAGACAGACCTGTTGGTTAGTTTCGACGTCGAGTCTCTGTATACGTCAATCCCTCAACAGGAAAAACTGGATTGTATCAGAACCATCTTAGAGGCCAGACAATTAGATACAATAACACCAGTATCCTTCATAATGGAATGCGCCAGGCTCGCTATGATGGAAAACTTTTTCCAGTATCAGAATGAGCTCTACCTCCAGGTCTCAGGGACCTCAATGGGGAGTGTCTATGTACCCAGCCTGGCCAATCTATATATGCACCAATTCGAGCAAGATCACGTGCTGAACCACAGTAACCCCTTTTTCCACCAGGTGGTACTGTGGAAACGTTATATTGACGACATCCTTGTGATTTGGAGAGGGTCGTCCATTGAGGTGTCGTCGTTTCACGCATGGTTGAACTCAAGGAATCAGTTCCTCAAGTTCACCATGGAGAGCAGCAAAGACAGATTGGCGTACCTTGACCTCCATATTTTTCCAGCAGAGGGAGGCTTACAAAGTGAACTCTTCAAGAAACCCATGGCACGGAACTCGTTATTATCATTCCAGAGTTTCCATCCGCAATCATTGCGTGAGAATTTGCCTGTCGGCCAATTTCTCAGGGTCAGAAGGAATTGCTCTTCGAACACTCTATACGACCACCATGCCGCAGAACTATCATCTAATTTGAGAGATCGGCACTACCCAAACCATCTTGTACGCAGAGCTTATAAGAGAGCCTTCAATAATAACCGCGAGGCTCTTCTACAACACAAGAGATCTGACAGCACCAGAGACCGAATGACCATGGTACAAACCTTTACCACATCCTCCAATGTGGTGAAGAAAACTATACTCAGACATTGGAAGATCCTGAACACAGGGGCTGGCACAGTACCTCGACCCTTATTTGCATTCAAGAGAGGACCATCAATTCGGGACAGCTTGGTTCACACCAGACCACGGAGAGAACTGAAACAAATTACCAACACCCTCTGGAACACCACCCCAGTACAAGGCCATTACCCATGTGGCAACTGTGCGGCCTGTCCTCAGACACGCAAGACCCTAACGGTCGACATCGGCACCACGAGACCTTGGAAGCTCACAAAACACACGAACTGCAACTCAGATAAACTTATCTACTTGATCACGTGTCCGTGCAAGAAGCAATATGTGGGCCATACTACGAGAGCCATTAAGTCTCGAATCAGCGAACATAAAAGTACGATCCGCTGCAAGAAACAATCTACGGGCCTCACTAATCATTTCTTAGAGGCAAAACACAAAGCAGAGGATCTGGCTTGGGTGGTTCTTGAACAGCCTTACATTCCACCACACATCTCTGATGTCTCGCACTTCCTTTTTGTCAAGGAGCAGCGCTGGATTTTCAAGTTGAAATCTGATGTGATTGGGCTGAATGACAACATTCCGTGGCTCTCTAGCTGAGTGCATTCTCCGTGCCTTTCAACCTGTGTGCATCATTTGCCATCATGATACTCCTCTGATACCATAATGTGGTTTGATCGCGTACCTATAGTTACTTTGATCCAAGAGGTCACTTAGATCTCTAATTTGGCAGCTGTTACATGCAGCCTTTATCACTGGTAGGGTGCACTAACTGAGTAGGGCGTTCCACCCGTTACTAAGGGGTACTAATTTTCACCTTCTAGGCATCATTATATTCCGATGCTATGCCGGGTACTATTTGACTCTCTCTGTTACCTATACTCGCCCAGGCAGGCTTCTGTTAAGCAATCTTTAGCCTCCAACAATGTACATTCTTGACTCCATGGGGAGTTTTTAGCCTGCTTTGGTTGCCTTGATTTAATTCCTCAGAACACGTATCCCTGGGGGCTTATATATTTGTAAATGCCATACGTTTCTTCAAAGGCACATACATGTTTATAGCGATATGGGCCAACAGTACATGCGCATTCACATGACTGCGCCCTACTACCACATGTGTTCTACTTGGGCATGCGTGAGCCACGTAATGGAGAGTTTCTCTGATCGGCACCCCTCGATCCCGTGTGACCAAGTCGGTTTTAACATCACTGGCGTTTTTGGGGATTGTAGATTAATCTTTCACACGCGTGTCAAATAAAATTGGTATACTGAGGCTGCGCGTTAGAGGCCGGCTAGTGTCCTCGGGACACGCATGCGCCTCGCTAACTCGGAGTTTTTCACACACGCGATACAAATGGTTCACTGAGGTTGCGCGGTAGAGACCGGCAAGTGCACCCGGCACGCGCATGCGCCCCGTACTTACACACGCTTACAGGGTTAGCGTTCTCATCCGAGTTGAAGACAACTCGTTTTGCGCATGCGCGCGATCGCTCTGGCCCCATTTGCGCATGCACTGGATAGTGTCTCAATAGCGCACAGGCGCTGTTGCAGCGGTACATGGACCAGCTGTAAACCATCACCCAATTAACGCTAGTATAAAACTGGCCCCAACCTGTCAGTCGGTGCCTCCCCTTCGGCTCGTGAACCCGCCGTGAGGTACCGACGGACAGGTTAGTTGGGATTGTGAAAGTTGGATTATTATTTTTAGCGTGTACTTGGGGTCTGGCCATTAAGGCATTGTCAGCTTTGACCAGAGACATGCTTGCGAGGACGAGGTTATTATTACCCCCGTTTTTTCATCATGAATACTGCACAGTGGTTCGGTGTAGATACAGAACTGAGCGACTTGTCTGCAGTCAGTAATATTTTGTAATATGCATAGAGGTTGTACTACATGTTAGTCGTCTAATGTTTACATCCGGCTCTTCGTGGTGAGAGCCTAGCTGTGGGCAGTTTAGAAAATTATTGGGTTAGGTAGACAGTACATTGTACTATATTCTTGACAGTGATCTAACCTAGGAACTGTCTTTATTCACATGTCTAGAGCGGGGCCTTATCTTTCCGAGCAGTTGCCGGGTGAGGTGAGGCTTACTTCCCACAGATTGATGGGTAAGTGCTAAAATTTTAGTTCTTGAAACTATGCACAGGATAACTCTTGGTGACGCTATATTCGCACCTCTTGAATGATTATCATAGTTTAGTGATGGATCTGTCTGAGTTTGCTTGAATGATCGCTGGTTGTGCACAGTAATAACACGTGGCACTTCGGGTATATTTAAGTTATAAATGTTGTCTATGTCTTATTAAGCACCACGTGTTTATATTTTCTATATGGTTTTCCGTTTCTTTTGACTTCTACTACAGGGAAGACCAATCGCATCCACTGAGCAAATTGAGAAGATGCGGTAGGATGGTCGTGTGCGACCACTCTTAATATGGTTATTTGATTAAATCCTTTTCAGTTTATTTCTACACATTTGTTAGTGTAATTGCAGTAGCATATGAGAGCTTGGCCCTGATGAATGCCAGTGAACTTACACAGTACGGCAGAAACATGTTGGCCTGATTTTTGTTTCCCACCAAGCAAGCTGGACAGTGATTATTTTACACTGTCATTACACTATTTTTAATCTGACGTCCAGGCAATCACTAATAAAGGTCTTTGTTTGCCTCGACAGCCATTTTAGTCACTTCACTACATATATTTTTTTGCACTGCACTTATCAGTACCACCTCTTGTATTAACATTTGCGGTGTCCAGACCATGACCAAGTCATGCATTGCCAATATACACCTGGGCATTTGCAGACTGACCATGGTTTGAGTGTCCTACTTGATGAGGCTCCGCCAGTTGGGTGGTCTGATAGGACTCAAAACAGCAATTGTTGATAGTCAATGTAATTATTAAGTCCTTGACCTAGCTGTTTGTTTTTTTTTTTTTTCTGTGCACTCCATTCCAGCGTGACTTTTGAGCACCTCGGCGTCACTCGACTGACAGGTACTTTTGTTCTTTTGAGTTTTACGGTGCGCCACGCCCACTGATTTTTAAAGTTGCTATTTACCCCTGTTGCTGGAGTACATGAAAAGGAGCCTACGTGATCCTTTCCTTCCTCTTTGTGCTCCATTTTGTGGTAGTTCATTGTTTTATCACTTTTACTAATGTCTACACTGTTTTGACAAAGTTGTTTCCTCATTAGTACCAGTTTACACCCAAATACAGCCACAAGCAACAGAAAGGCGATCATTTATCCTTTGGAAAGAATCTTACACTGTGGAGCAATGTGTGTTTCTATGTTTTAATATCTTTTCAGCAGCTTGACCTTTAGACTATTTTTTTCTTAAAATGTACAGATTATTCAACAGACAGTAAATTATGTGGCAACTGCTGCAAATACATAATTATGTGGAAAACTCCACAGCTGCTCAACCACATAATTCCGGTTGCCATGCTTTAAGCGACTGACACCATGTACCCCTAAGTCCGGGGATAGGCATGGCTTAATAAACAATGTACTCAGCCTTCTCCAACTCAAAGTCAATTCGTAGGTCATTTGGGGCCATATGTACTAATTCGAGGGATTGGGATTTCCTAATTGCAATTCTTTACGAATCCAAATTAGGATATCAAAATTCGTAATGTATGAAACACATTGAGTTTCATTTAGTGATTCCTAATGGGGTCACAATCGACCTACCTCATGAATAATAATGAGGTAGGTAGCAATTTGTGATCCAATTGCAGCCATTACAGAAATGGTGGCCTACTGGGGGCAGCAGACCACCATGTATATAATTGTTTTTTATTAAAGCAAATTTTTTTTTTATGCATTCCGTTTTAGTGAAAGGAAAATGGGATGTGTTTAAAAAGAAAAAACAACACTTTAAATGTTCACTTTTTAATAGTAGGCAGTGGTCCTGCCTACTCCTAATACATATTTGTTTCAGCATTTACAAAGGGAAGGTGTCCTCTGGGTACCCCTTCCCATTTGCGAATAATTACCACCACCCCAGAGGTTATGGTAAAAAATGTATGTTTTGTGACTGTTAAATTGGTCACGAAACGTTCATACTTACCATTACGATTCGGTATTAAGAACGGACACCCTGAATCTGTCTCTTTCAAATAACGTATCACTAAACACAAATTGCGATTCAGTAACATGTTGATGTGAGAGACAGTGTCTGTATGTGCAAATGTAAGTGTATGTGTAAGCATGTGTGTGTGAATGAAAGTAAAGGTCAAATGGGGTGTGATGTCACTTCCTGTACCCCTGGCATTTGGGTGAATTGACGTCCATGGCTCAGCTGCCGCTTAGCATAATATAGTAAAAACATATATGTTATTGGTCCAAATATATCGTCTCCACAGTAATTGCTTGGAGTATGGTGGGGAATTCATGGCATGAGCATGACTGTAACTCTTACACCGAGTTATGTTTATATGTATATCACGTCGTAGACATACATGATTTGCACGACGTACTTGAGGGTATTTCCTACAAATACTGTACATTTTTAGCTTTGTTTTTAGACCCTCGCTCGACCTATCCATAAATCTGGGCTTGGTATAGTGTATGAATGCAAAGCACTATCCGCTTGCCCCCCTGCAGAACTATTAGCCCCACCACAGCTACGGTGCCATGAGTTCAAAGAAAGTGGACCAAAAAACTACTTTTGAGAATTATTTCACAGCACACCTGAAAGGTCAGAAAGCTTAGATAGATAGCGCGGTTAACGCGGACACACGTGTCGTAAAAAAAAACATAACTTGAATAGCAAAAATGAGGAAGTGACTGTGTTTCTTTGGGCAACTGAGTGGACAAAGTACTTGCAAGCTTCAATTAAGTAATTGAGAAGGAAGATGGGGAAGGTGTTTTTTGTTTTTTTTCTTCTTTAAAGCAATTGATGTTTTAATGGGTCTGGCGCATGCATATGTGACGTGTTAATTTAATCAGTGAACTATATTGACTGTTACCTGTTATATATATGATGTTTGCATGTTTTAATAAGCCAGAGAACACACACACGAAACCGAAATTGAAATAACTATATAATCCTGAAGCCAAGAGGCAATTCTAATGAGTGATTCTCTCGTGAACCTTTAAGATCGGTGGTTCTGTGCAGACGCCGATGTCTCCTTTACAGAATAATTCAGTATTTTATCAGTCCAGGTTACAGTAGCTAAAAGCGGAGTTCAGATGCCCCCGAGTAATACTATCGCAAATCCTTCAAGTGCTTCCTGTAAATAGCCCCCGGGTGGTTTTATTGAGACACTCAGCGTTTTGTCCAAACCTTTAGCTCATTTCGGGTCGCACAGCTGGAGTGAGAGTAGAATGAAACCTTTCACTCACTTTCTTAAGCCATGACGCAGCAAGGACGAAGGCAGAGGAGGCCTTGCGTCACATCACACTCTCAGCGCACTGCAACATTTCCAGAAAGAGTGACTGGAGAACAGCTCATGTAACGTGAAGCATTTTCCCTCGACCGGCGGTCAGTCGGATTACAAAGCCTGGGCTGTTTCACCGCTATCCAAGAAAACACAGGAGACTTGGTACTTGCAGTGATATAATCGTGAAGCACTCATATCTCCACCACAGCAGTAAACATAGGATGAATAAAAAAAGGGCAACTCAAAGACAGTATTACACTTTTCTCATTAAATCTTCGCGTGGAGTAGGTCGCGCTGACTAACGAAACCCCAAACCGATTATTGTACCATGCGTTATTCAAAGGTTGAATGGCTCATTATCTCTGCGTGTATTTTTAAGGGCAAGGTTAAACGTCTTACTGCACCCCGCCATGTAGAAACCACAGGAAACGTAGTTAAAACAACCCTAAGCATTTGCAGGGGAACCTTAGCTGGAGAGCTCTCCACGGCAGTTGAAATAACTTGGATAAAAAGGGTGAGTGCTTTTTACCAGCAATGATGCACTTGAAAAGAGGCTGTGGTCGTCTTGATGTAGAACTTCAAATGGCCCCATTCATTAGCAGTCATCGTTCTCAGCTGTCTCGAATCTATGATGTCTTCTGTAACTGTCTGACACGCACCCTTTTACAGACTCATGACCTCAGCGCAGCCCAGGTGGTCTTGCAGGTGGACACATTTATGGGGGTTAACTGAGTGGCAGGCAATTTCACCAGGAGGTGATCACAATCTCACATAATTCCTTAAATAGAACCAGTGTTCAGTGGCTTGGGAAAATCGAGATATGGGGTAGGTAAAGTCTAATTGGCTGGAAAATGACTGATCAAATAGATTTCTACAAACTGAGGCTTTGAACTTGGATAATCAGTGGTTGGACCCATAGGCCCTGAAAGCTAACGTGGATGAACGCTAATCATGATTTTTATGTTATGGCACCTGGCTTTTGAGTAACATGTTGCTGCCTTTTGTATAATGCTATTGCACTGCCGAATGTCTGGGATGTGGTTGGGTTTTTGTCCTGAAGATCAGAGTTTGTCTCATCCAATGTCTCACTATCAGTCCATTGCTAGGGTATTCCTGTACCTATGTCAGGGTCTCTCTCTAATGATGTATGTGTCTTACCCTGTCTCAGTGTCTGTCTCTCTCTGTCAATGCGTCCATGTTTCCCTGCCACAGTGCATGTTTCCCTCTGTCAGTGCCTGTGTGTACGGGACCCAGCAGTTTTTCTACTCGCACTAGTATCTGATCTCTCAGTGGCAGAGGTTAAGCATCACCCCCTTTTGCTCATGTCTCCTTATCACAGTATCTTTGTCGCCATGTCATCATGTTCTTTTCCTGCTCAAAAGTATTTTTCCCTGCCCCTGAGTTATCAGTGTCTTTTCCTCTTATCTCACTTTCACTGGGTCTGAATCAAAGGGAGACTGCCCAGTCTATCCTTGTCCATGTCCCAGTGTTTATGGTCCCATGTTCCAATGTTTCTCATAACTTGTTCCAGTGACCTTTTCACCCTGGGCCAGTGTCATTGTTTCCCTGCCCCATGTTGTTTGTGTTCCTTTTCTATTGGTATCACTGTAGGGACCTTGACAGATGCTATCACTGGTGTCATTTTATTAAGGTTAGTGCAAGTGTTAGTTAAGATGCAAGTGATTTGAGTTGCCAGTGTAGGTACTGGTGAGTGTGAGAGTACCAGTGTACAGGCTACTGAGTGCAGGCATATGTGCACGAAGGGTGGGCGGAGTTGGCAGAGTGGCATTATAGAGTGGCATTATGCAGAATTCCATGGAGTTGCCTAAAATCTCTCTGGAATTCCAATCTGCCCTATGCACGCAGCAGACCTGAAGTGTTGCTGACCCCCCTGACTGCCACCTGCATTATGGCTTTCCACAGTCAGCCGTGGCAGTCATCGGCTGTGTTTCTCCAGTCCTTCCTGGGCCGTAATGAAAGTGGAACTGGTTTGCTGCAAGACTTGTGAGGACTGTGCATGCGTGCGCATGGGGAGTGGAGACATTAACCAATGTCTTCACTCTCCATGCGCGCGCATGCTCAGTCCTCGTGAGTCCTGCAGGTAGGGGTTTTGCATCACAGAGGACGAAGAGATAAGAGGAGGACAGCCCAGGCCTGGAGAACGCCATGCCGAGATTCAGGTAAGGAGGACTCTGGCAAATCTGTCTTTGTTAGGTCTGATCTGTCCCAGTGGCCCTCTCCCTCTCCAACCCCACATTTCCCCTTCTAGCCTCTCAGCGCTTGAACCATCACCACCCATAATTTACTAGCACCTCTCCCTCACTGCCCAGCCTCTGCAACCCTCTCCATCACACCACCCTTCATTCACTGTCCATGCCTGACAGTTCTTTCCCTCTCCACCAACCCCTCACCACCACCCCTTCCTCACTGTCAAGCCATAGCAGCCCTCTCTCTTCTTCACTATCGTCCCGGCAGCCCTCTCCCCCACCTCACACCCGCCGTCCAAACCCTGCTGCCCTCTCCCTTACAACCAGGGCTGGACGTCAGGGGCAAATTCCGCCACGCAGCAGAATCAGAGTGTTTTGCCGAACTCAGTGTTCCTAGCAGAGCGTGAGTTGCAAAACTCTGCAAACTCCGCTGGGGGAGTGGAGTTCGCCACCCACCCTTAATGTGCATGTGCCAATGGTAATGTGGATCAGGGCTCAAGTCCTAAAAAAAGAAGTGGGGGGACTCACCAAGTTAGGGAGAATGGGTGTGACATCACCACCTGTGACATCACCAAGCATGTCATCACAGGAAGTGACATCACAGTGCATGGCATTGCATGTGGCATCATAGGTATTGGCATCAGATCTTAATACCTCACATATCTTTAGCAAGTCTATCATGAGTACATTTGAGCACATTTCAATATTTAACAAATTAGATTTTGCATTGGGGTTGTGCCAATATATTCACTCAACTCAGACGCAAAATCTGGGCCTCAACTTATACATATTTTGTTCTTAAGCCTTGCCACAAAGAAATGAGCAGCACGGGGAAATGTGGCAGTAAATCTGTTCTTCTTAATTGGTTGCAATGTTTGTATTTTAAAAATATTGTAAAGGGTTAAGGACCACATGTAGGTAATTGCCATTTACCGATTCTAAAATACTGAATTTTACCGATTTGGTATTTCAGAATTGGTAAATGGTATGTAGCAAAAAATTCAGTAAATATTATCGATTCGGTAATATTCGGTATTTTAGAATCGGTATTTACCAATTCGGTAATTCTCATTCATTCTTATGGGCCTGGAGGCCCATAGGAATGAATGGGAATTACCAAATTGGTAAATACCGATTCGGTAATAGGGGGAACACATTCAAGGGTGGCAGTGTGTCACATTGACACTCTGTTGCACCCCTGAATTGTGCATGTGTGCACATGTGGCACACAAACATGCCCTAAGTGCATGTATGTCTGCCACATGGCACAGTTAAAAAAGCACAAAATTGCTTTTTTTTAAGGTATTTGATATTTACCACCAACTTGTAGTTGGTGGTAAATAATGAATCCTTAAAGCACATAAGCACTCTTAAATGTGCTTCCTACATACCATCTACCTATTCGGTAAATAATGATTCGGTAAATACAGAATCGGTAAATACCGATTCTGTATTTACCGAATCATCACCTACATTGGAAATGGCTCAATACCGGTCAGTAAGCCTGAAATTTACAGAATTTCGGGTTTACCGAACGGTAATGAGCCACCTACATCGGGCCCTAAGACACTTGCTGCAGAGAAATTGGTGTGCCAGCTAAATATAAGGGAATGACAATAATGGTGAGATAACTCTGAAGGCTAAGGTATTTGATGTGTTTTGCTTAGCCCTAGTTTTCAATAAAAGTAGTTTAGTGGTTTACTAGGAGCCCGTCCCGACGTTGTCTGGGAGCAATTAGGCTTCAGGGCCCCCGCCCAGCCCGAAGTTGTCCGTGGGTCCCCCGGAGCCTTCCTCCATATATTGCAGTATTATACCTCTATGTTTACTTTGTACGCTTTTGTAACCTGCGCACGTCACTTTTTCCTCCTGTAATGCAGTATTATACCTCTGTTTACTTTGTACGCTTTTGTAACCTGCACACGTCACTTTTTCCTCCTGTAATGCACCGTTGGGCGCACTTTTGTAATGCACCGTTTGCGTCCTCTTGTATTTTGTTGGCTCACGATTGTCATTTTTGCTTGATTTAATGTAACGCTTGCTTACTTTGTACGCTTTTGTAACCTGCACACGTCACTTTTTCCTCCTGTAATGCACCATTTGGCTCACTTTTGTAATGCACTGTTTGCTTCCTCTTGTATTTTGTTGGCTCACGATGGTCATTTTTGCTTCATTTATTGTAACGTTTGCTTTTGTATTTTGCCGCCGCTCACCGCTCCTAAATAAATAAATAAATAACCTACCTCATCCGCCAATCACCGCTCCTCCCCGCTCCTCACCACCTGTCCGCCGCTCCTCACCGCCTGTCCGCCGTTCCTCACCGCCTGTCCGCCGCTCCTCACCGCTCCTCCCCGCATGTGCGCCGCTCCGCCCCACGCTCATGTCCACGGTCCTCTTCGCGCTCCTGTACGCCGCTCCTCCCCGCGCTCCTAACGTCAGCACGCACGTCGCGGCCGGCGCTTCTTCCAAGGGACTACGGTTTCTTTTGGGTAAATGTTTGAAATTACGAATATTTATTAAGTTTATATAGCCTATGTCCATCTGCACACCCTGACGATTACAACGATGTATCGGGTGTGTGGATTGGCGCTGTGGTTCCCGAGTTTACCCGCCTCAAAGGTTCAAAGTTCTTCCTTTATAATAGTAGTATAGATTATGTCTCCTGCAATGCACATTATGTAACACTCAGATGACAGATTTTTATTTTATGTAAATGGGTAAGTGGGTAACTGCTTTTAAGACAGAGATACTTTTGTTACTTGCAGTTCATGCATTGTAATCCTTTTAATATAGATCAGAATTCTAGGAGAAGTAGGAAAGGAATGTGGCACTCCCCTGAAAGCGGTCAGCTTTGCTGCAGCGTAGACTGGATCTACTGTCTGTAAATAGTGTGTAGACAACGTGGAGAAGTGTGGCTCAATGGTTAGAGCGGCAGACCCTGATGCAGAGGTCTAACCTGGGATCAGGGTTCAATTCCTACCTCGTCGGGTCTTGGGCTCAATTTCCTCGGACCTGATAATTCTTGCCTCGGTGCCTATTCTAATCCATGGGTCCCACTCTGAAACTCTGGGCAATAACTTGCTTAATCTCCACAACGGCACCAACAATGCTCGGATGCCTGGCTTCACCTTGGGGGTGCCCAGGAGTGGGCACTACACAGGGAAAAGCCAGAAAGGGTTCCACAGCGGTAGGCGTACAACCGCCGAGATGCCCCATGGGGTGATACGTGCACTATACAAGTACTACTACATTTACATTTACATTTACTCGAACCCTGATGTCAATGGTGCGAATGTGCATGTATACATGCTTGCACATAACAGTTGGCCTCGAAGGTGATGATTCAGAGCAGGTACCCGTGCAAGCAACAGAGTGAAGGATGCCACTAGTGGCAGTGTAAAAGTCAGTGTCATTCTGTCCAATGTAGTTGAGCCTGGCTTTTCTCCTACGAGTCAAATTCAAATTCAAATATCTTTATTTGATCTATTTAAAAAATGTAGATCATAAAAGTAGATACATATATTAAAATGTTTTCCAAACAGTAAAATGTGGGGATAAGTAAGTATACAAAGTATATGTTACAAATTTTGGTCAGTGGCAATTCACATTTGGCAGTTCCCCATTGACCAAAGTTTAAATAATTAGGGCCACCAAGCATTAAAGAGAACACTATGCGCATTTCAATGCCCCAATTATCTACAAAGAACCCATAATATGAATAGTTGGGGGTTAAATTAAACATAAATTAATCTCACAATCATAAAAAGCAGTAAAAACCAATTGAAATATGCATGTTACTAGAAAATGTCAAGAACATCCAGTTAGACACTCTTTTATCAACTCTGTATTCCACAAGGTTTAGGTAAATAATACCACAAACCCGATAAAGTGAACATAGTGCAATTCAATATCCCAGTTACCCACAAGAGGTCCAAGATGTAAATAACTGGGAGTCAATTATATATAAACGACCCTCACTATCATAAAAGCGACAAAAATCTAACCAGGACTAACTTTTTCTATGTCACATTTATATGAACTGTCTCCTTCTCCTGCAGGCCCAATTAAAAAATACAAAAGTGGGACGGCACAGTGCAAAGTTGTATCGTTTTAAAAGGGGTGCACTATATCTAGCTTGTTGTTCTTTTTAAAAGTGACAAAAAAAGAAAACATGGAGGTCGGATTGGTCAAAAAATTGTTGCATGGGCAGGGTGACAGATCTTTAAAAGAGTACTCCTTCCCGGGGAAGCCCAGCATTAACGGAATTAAATTAGTATGGAGCCTCAAGAGAATAAGTCTATGTTGTAAATTTCGGACTTTTACTAAATATGAATACTCGGCCTCAATTGGGGTCAGTTTATACAACATTATTTACAAAGGGTTTTGCATGGACCCTTTCTTTTCTTTCATAATCTGCCCTTACTAAAAATAGTGCTTTGAGACTGTTTTGTGGAAATCTGGCACAGGAACTCGGGCTTGTAAAAAGTTCAGGAACACCTAATGAAAACATATTAGATTTAACGTACTGCAACCATACAATTCTTTGTACATTGTCCAGTGACAGACAGTTTTTTATAATGGTCCGGGTTAGGTCTATGGAGTCTCTTTTCCATATCGAATGCCAAAGCATGATAGGGGCAAGTTTGACAAAGTCAATTACGTATGATAAGCCTAATTCTAGGTGGCATATGTGGTTTGAAAATGAGCCTGGGAGAGATACTACCGTCTTAAAAAAACCATCTTATAACTTTTAGAGAGAGTCTATTGGTGCTGGTCCTCACAGCCCTGCCCCATATGTTGTGGCCGAGATTGTTTTGGCACTATAAATCTTTTTTATGGTGGCAATGTGTTTGGAGCCCACATTTTTAGTAAAGCTCGAAACTGCAACCATTTTTCGCACCATTATTAGTGCCCTACTATCCACCATGTGGGACCAGGATTGTTTTTTTTATCAAATGTGGCCCCTAAATAGGAAAGGTCTCCATTACTTTCAGTTTTTGGGTTCCAATGTGAAAAGAAGGGGTTGTTTTAGAGTTGGCTAGACCTGTCACTAGGACAAAAGATTTGGACTCATTTACTCAAATGCCCAAAGATGACATGAAACTCTGATGAGCCTCAATTAAGCTTTGCAAAGCTATGCCTGTCCTGGCTATTAGGACGGCGTTGTCTGCATAGGCCAGAATCGAGAGTGTAAATGGGGGGAAGGATGGGACATCCATTGTGGAGCCAGTTAGAGTGGCTTCCAACCCATTTGTATAAAGCGAGAATAGGAATGGGGCAAGGGCACAGCCCTGTCTCACGCCCCTCATAATTTTTAAAGACTGTGTACATTCCCCTTTCCTACCGTATCACACACACACCAATGCTTGTGAATGCATCTGGCAGATGAGGTTGATTAACTTTGCCTCTAGGCCCATGTCTTCCATTAATTCACATAGTTTGGCATGGCTAACACAGTAAAACGTGTCCATAAGGTCCATATACGCCATTTAGATCTGGCCACCCTTCACTGCAGTGTACTTGGCAATTATCAGACTCAGATTCAGGCATTGATCTATTGTGCCTTTCCCTTTCTGTAAGCCGTACTTGGCTGGGATCAAGATGATGTTGTCCCTCGCCGAGTCTTTCAATCTATTTCATAAGGTGCGTCCCAGCAATTTTGCAGTGCTGTCAAGAAGGGAGCTAGGGCGATAATTCTGAGGATTAGATTTATCTCCTGTTTCAAAGATTGGCATTATGATTCTTGTTTTGCATGACGGTAAAGGGCCACACTTAGCAATTACATTGAATATGATAGCAGTGGTGTCCACAGGTCTTGGTGTACTAGGAAAAAATCAATAGTCACCACATCCAGGCCTGGAGCTTTGCTCGGCTACATTTACCCAGAGCAGTGCTTACTTCATCCGAGTTAAACAAGTGCTCCACTTGGGGTTGGGGAATATCAGGTGGGTCACACATAGGAATGTTCTCCAACCCAAAGATCTTTTCAAAATGGGCCACCCAGACATCCTTATCCACATGATTATCAAAGGTTATCTCAGTATTACTCTTGAAGTAAGGGACATTTATCACCTTCTAAAATTCCCTGCTATTCTTAATTCATACAGCCCTTGAGAGCTTTTCCCAGGCATCTTCTTTCAATTCAATTTTCCTATTTTTCTGGGCCATGTTATATGTCTTGAGTAATGCCTTAATAAGGACCTGGTCTCTGGGAGATGCTTTGAGGGCCTTAAGCAGGTCTTTTACAGCTCTTGCGCAGAGCTCATCAAACCATTGGATCCCCAAAGTTTCCTTAGTAGTTTTCGGTGGGGTCAGGGCAGATTTAATTTCCACAAGTAGGGCCAGAAACTTTGGAAGCAAGGCATCTGGTGAGCCATCCGCGTCTAAGCATTTAAGGACCAAGTTCAATTTGCTAGATAGAATCTCATTGACAATTCTATCCTTTTCACTGTTTTCCTATTTGATCTGGTAACCATTTTGTCTTGCTAAAATAGGCTTCGGTATCTATTTGATATGAGGATACTTAACCCCGACCCCAGACAACACAAAAAATAAAATGGCATTGTCACTGTAGATGGAGTACTTAGTATCAGTGTGAAAAATATTTTCACTATAGGTAACTGAGGCTTATATGAAATAAATAGTGGATTTGTAGTCACCACGGAAGAAAGTATTGTCAAAATCGCCACTATCTGTGACTACCTTATTACGTACTTCCAGATTCCTAGTGACTAAAAGCCTACTTAGTGGCTTCCCATATTCGTGGTGCGAAAATTGAGGCAGTAGGTCACCGTCCATGTCCTCCAGTCGACAGACATTGTCCATTGCGTAAGAACATAACTTTGTGTTAAAGTCACCTACACACAGAATGTTAATCTCCTTATTTGGCATTGCCCCAGATATTTTATCCAGTTCTATCCAGAGACCAAGTCACCAATGACATATTCCCACCAAAGTTATTATTGTAGTAATTTATCAATAGCCATACCTGTACTCTTTCCCCTTCAAGAAATGACAGATGGAAATATGGCGATGGATGTTCAAACTTTTTTGTCTTTGTAGCCAAGGTGTTGAAAATTAAAGTTAGTAGGCCCCTTTTAGCTCTACCGGAGAAGGGGTTGCGTGAATTTGAAGCGAGCAGGAACCCGTTTATAAATATCGTGTCTGTTGCCCATGTCTCCTGAAAACAAATTATTACTTGGTCCTGCCATATAGACTCTCTGCTTTACCCTTCTTAGTGGTAAGGCCCGCAACATTCTATGTAGCTACTTGTAGCCCTCGCTTATGTTCTCCTACCACGGGGCCAATACTCCATTTTTAGTTAGAGCTCTGTAGGACAGGATGGATTACCAATTACACTTCCTAAATTTAGTCAGTCACAGGCCTCTAAGTCAGACAGAGGGGCAAATTGGTTTAGCAACTTCATCCTAGTCTCTGTCCTAGGAGGGCAAGCAAGACCTCAAATGGGATGAGGGGTAGGGCGAGAAAGTTCAAAGGAAATTCTCCTTCGGGCGGGGGTATGATAATGAGGAGGGTCTATTGAAGTATGCCATTGGGGAGACGGTAACATGAAAACCAGGCGGGGGGATATTTGAGCAGGCCCTTAACAAGTTTTTTACCACATCCTGGTTATTAAAATTAGCAATAACACAGTCTGATGTTACTTCATTAGGGGAGTGGCCCACCCATCCCATTCTGCTTGCCTTGATAATATTGCTGGCCAGCCTATCGCCCCTCAATGTATCACCTCTAATATAAGTAGAGAACCAATGCAGGACTTTAATGAGTAGCTGCTCTGTCAACTCCCTTTTGTCATTGCTCAGCTGTGGTACATTAACTAGGACCAAACATATGGTGAAGCTGCTGGAGGTAGGTCTATAATGTGGGGACAATTTATAGCTGCGGTTGCTAGACCTGTACCCTGTGTTGCCTCTCTTATAACTCTCTTCCCTAATCGCATATATGCAGACCTGTGCTCCTATTGGGTTAGTTGTAATACCTCCTTGGGCGCCTTTATTTAAGTGTGCCTGGTGTGGGGAGGAGGGTGCAAGGGGGGATTTGGGCAGTAGGATCAGCTGCTAGCTGTAAGCCTAACTGGGCAGGGCGATTAGGTGCCGGCTGTGAGCCTAACTGTGACCCTGACTGTGGGACTGGTAAGTTTCTAACAGTCATACACTCAATCATACAATCAGGTCCCTTATCCCCCTTTAATGCATTCCCCTGAGTCCCCAGAGCTTGCTGCGAAGCGGGGGGAGAAGCTGTAGAAAGGACTTTGTGATGAGTAGACTCCCCTTTAGCATCGCCAGTCTATTGATTAACGGCGGGAGCAGCAAAGAGACGATCTGTCCCAGTTTAGCACACAAGTCCTCACTTGTCCCTGTCAAAGAGGTTTTATCTGGAGACATTAGGGCCATAGAGTCAAAAGTGGTTTTAGTCGCTCTCGCAGCCTTTGGGGTTTTATCCTTTAGTTTCCCTCCAGGTATTTTCCTCTTAACTACTGGCTCAATTATAGAGTCTGAGGTCGCATGAGAGCCGGAATGGGACGGGGGATCGAGGGAAGCCTGGCAGTGGCACTTGAATCCTTACCTTCCATCTTCTCCAGCTTCTAATTCCTACGAGTCATCCTGCTCACAGTGTGAAGGGAAATCAGTGACGGGGCAGCTCAGGAGTCATAGAGGGCTGTTTGGCATAGGTACCAATTTCCTAGGAAAGTAACAATTCAATATCTCTCTTTGCTGTGGTTCCCTGGATGATATACTTACTATCAACACAAATTAGTGAGGTATGAACTGAATGAAATGTGTCCTGATAAGAGATATTTTTGGGTAATGTGATTGTTAGTGGCTAGGACTCGTGAGCTAAGACTTGTGCCTGCTCTCATGGTTAAGACTAATGAGGAACCATCTCGGCCTTTTTAATGAAGGCCGCTGCTCGGGCACAACGATAAGACTATCACCAAAGAGCTTTTCAGCAGAAGAGTTTTATTAGATGAAATATTGCCTTTTAAAATGTTTTACCTGCAGTCACTTTACATTTTGCACTCCACCAACTCTTTAAGGCACTTGGGGCCAGATGTAGGTAATCCTATTTTACGATTCTAAAATACCGGATTTTACCGATTCGGTATTTCAGAATTGGTAAATGGGATGAAGCTAATTATTCGGTAAATTTTACTGAATCGGTAGGATTTGGTATTACCTATTCGGTATTTACTGAATCGGTAAATACCGCCGAATCAGTAATTCCCATTCATTCCTAAGGGCCTGCAGGCCCATAGGAATGATTATGAATTACCGATTCGGTATTTACCAAATCGGTAAATACCGATTCGGTAAATATCGAATCGGTAATAGGGGGACCATGTTCAAGGGTGGCAGGGTGTCACATTGACACCCTGTTGCACCCCTGAATAGTGCATGGGTGCACATGTGGCACACATACATGCCCTAAGGGCATGTATGTCTGCCACATGGCACAGTAAAAAAAGCACAAAATTGCTTTTTTTTAAGGTTTTCGATGTTTACCACCAACCTTCATTTGGTGGTAAATACCAAATCCTTAGCTGTGCAATGCACTCATTTGAGTGCTCCCTACATTTCAGATTTGGTAATTTACCGATTCGGTATTTTAAGAAATCAGTAATTTACCGATTCCTTAAATTACCGAATCTGAAATGTAGCCACCTACATCCCAAAGGCCCAATCCCGGTCGGTAACGGCCGAAATTCAGTAATTTCGCCGTTACCGACTGATATTGGGCCACCTACATCTGGCCCTAAATTGCCTACCTACTTTAAACTTTTTTAAATTCATCTAGTTGTCAGATGGGCTCGCACTGTGGTGTTTTTTCTGATTTATTGGACCATCTTCCCCGTACACGCTCTAGATGCAGAGGGAGAACGGCCTAGCTGCCATTTTGGTTGTACCATTGTAAGGCTCCATCTCCAGTGATTACTGGAAGGACTCGTGAGAAACCATCCTGGCCTATTCAATGAATGGTGCTGCTTAGATGCACAGCAGGTGAGCCGAAGTCCTTACAAAGACAAGCATGTCAACACCCGTCTGCCCCAGACAGTGTCAATTGCCACAACCCCATGTCCTTTTGACTTGGCTTCCTATTCAAAAGCCACACTACTTGAACTTAATATGCAAAGTGAGTTTCAGGCTTGCTGCTCAGCAGCAGTGGCTCCTCCATTAGGGTGGATGAGTGTCACCTTACTAAATAAAAAGCTGCAGAGATGAAAAATAAATGCAGGCGCAGGCCCCCAGTGCCTGAGGGCGCATTGAGCCAGCACACTCCAACCAATTCTGGCGCTTGTCTCATGCTGCTTAACATTATCAGCAGCTTGAGAGCAGAGTCTAGAGTTGTTAAGGGTGTTGGCCCTGTAATGATGTGCTCACTGCAGGACTGAATGCCAGTGACATTTAAACTATCTCCTTTGGATGTGCACAAATCTGATCTGCCTGGACTGACCTATTCACTGATACCTGAAATGGTGGCTCCACTGTGGAGATGCTCTCGTTAATAAGCCTGACGTCTGATCCCTATCAAGTGTCTTGCCTTCCAAGAGTCCTAAGTAAATGTTACTAGTTCACAATCCAACAGGGCCACAACTGAGGCTGAGGAGCGCCTGACCTTAACATGGCCGCCAGTTGTGAGTTTTCCCCCAGCTGAAATCTTCCTTACATAATCCTACCAGGTCTGTGCCTGACCTCAAGATGGCATCTGGAATTCATTCGGACCATGGTTTCTCCCCCCCAATCTCATCCTGACAGCGGAGTCCATGCTCTATGTCCGACACCCGGTGGAGCTGCTATGTTCAGCTATTGAGGAGATCGGCCTTGGTTCATCCCCTGACCGTCACCTACCTAGCCGAACTTTGGGCACAGTTTTTCTCCCTGTCTCCACCCTCATCGTATTTCTGTAACTCTTCTTTTTCCTTGTCTCCTATCTATATATCTGTTCCCATTTAGCACTCTTTCTTTCTTTGTCTTACTTCCTTTGCTCCTATCCCCTCTCACCTGAATCTTTCCCCTTGCCCGTTACACCGCCTATCCCCCTGTCCTTTTGTGCCCTTTGACTAAGCACTCCTTCTCCCCTTGTTGGGGAGAGATCCAATATTTATACTCTGGAGTCTCAGCGAACCCGCTGAGAGAGTCCACAGCGCCAAGGGATCCACTCACAGCTGAGGTATGGTATGGCACCCCTTGCCAAAGCACTCTCTCTCCTCTTTTTGGGGAAGGATCCAGTATGTAGGCCTTGGAGTCTCAGAGACCCCTCTGACAGAGTCCACTGCGTAAAGGGAGCCTCTTGCAACAGAAATAGGGAAGTGATACCACTTTCCCTAGTATCACAGCTTACTGGACTTTGGATTTTCCTTTGACTCGTCTACCGGTGTGTGTCCCTGTCGCCCTTCCTTTCCTCTTTCCATGCGGTGTCTCTCACCCTCCTCTCCTCTTTCCCGCCTTCATTATCTGTCTACTTCCCCTGCTCCTACCCCCTGCCCTGAATCTCTCTCCTTGCCTGCTTTTCCCCTTACGTATTTGTGCTTATTGTTTATCTCGACCTTACAAGTAACTATGTTGCCATGCTCTAATAACTGTGTAACCTTTGTAATGATGTAACCTGTAACTATGATCTGAAACTCATGTAAAGTGCTCTGATACCTCCGGGTCTAGCCAGCGCTATATAAAACATTTAAAATAAATAAAATAAATAAGGTGAAGAGAACTGGAGGAAGCAAGACGGTGGGTAAGTACTTAGTTAATTTTTAATGTTATGACCCACTGACAGGCACTTTAAGAAACTCGTACTGCCTTCAGCCTCAACTCCGGAGCTCTCAGTCATGGTCCATTATAAACACTGTTTATAATGAGCCATGATTAAGAGCTTTGGTGTTGACCCAATAGGCATTCACAATGTTTCAGTGCCTGTCAGTGGGTCAATATGATTTATTTGTTTGCCCCATCACTTATGCCTGGCACCAGCCTCCACTGTTGCTCAGTGTTTGGGGTGGGATTAAAGGATTAATATCTCAACTGGCATCACCAGAATTGTGGATACTCTACTAATTCATCAGAAAAACATTACAGAGAGGTCCACCGGTGTCCCCTTCAGGTAATAACAAACAAAATGAGATGGAGAACGGTATTTTATTTTTCCTCCTTAACACTCACTTATTAGTGATAAACAAGCTTACATTTGGGGAATTTGGGTTAATTCATACATCAGTGGTAGTATTTATAGCAAAACATGGTTGCCTGGTCCTTTCTTTCACTCTGTCTCTGGTAAGGTTCTTTAAATACTTAGAGGCAGATTTACAAGCCCCTTGCGCCACTTTTGCGTCATTTTTCCCATGTTAAAAATGACGCAAAAGTGGCGCAAGGGACTTGTAAATCTGACAGTTAATGTTTTTCCTATTATCTGCTTCTTTTAGGGCATCTATGAAGTCATCAAACGTCTCGATCCATGCAGTCCACCTGGTGCCAAAATTCTGTTTCTTGGCGGCGGAAAATGGCACTGATGATCTTCGGAATTACTTCTGAAGCCATTGAAACATTTCAATATTCTGTTGTCTGATTTCTCTGGACTGAATTTAGTTATAGCCATTCCGTAGGGATATTCCATCCTTCCAGGGCCGGACTGGCCGTAGCGGGCACCGGGCAATCTCCCGTGCGCCGCACGGGTGGGGGCCGATTAGGGGGTCCCTGCGGTCCTTTTTTGTTACATGGCTGTTTTTGCAGCATAAATGTAAAATCGGCCCTGTAACAAAATCGGCTGAAAATCGTCCCTGTAACAAAATCGGCAGAAAACCGGCCTTGGCACGGAACACACCACCCCCGTGGAGGGAGGGGGAGGGGGGTGCCAGCATTACATGAAGCATCATAAAATGATTTGTACATTCTTTCGGAGACAGAAATATGGACCTAGTTATGGGCCATAAATCTTGTCATTTGATGAGAAGCACAGAAGGGCCTCGGCCTTGTGTGGACACATTGCTGGGTTAATGGATACATGTTCAGATATCCAGCATAGGTAGCGCATGATCTCTGCATGTAGTGCACATGCTGTGTTCTGATTGGCTGTGTGTTCCTAACTTATTGTGGCATTCGACTTTATGATGTTTTTGGGCGAGCGTCCGCTCCTCCGGCCAAGCTCCTGAGACCATTGTGGTGTTGCTGCCTATCTGTGGGATCAATCTGGGTTTTCCTGTTTGTGCACTTGTCTAAGGGTTCTGTGTCCCCTTTCCTGTGATCTGTCATTCAGTTGCATCAGGCCTAGGTCACAGGGCCTGCCTGACTACGTGTTTATGACTCGGGGTTGATGGTAAGGCTATTTCAGATGAAATCAACAACGGAGATGCGAGTTTGTTATTATACCACATATATCATGATGTACATTGACATCGTGTTTATCAGTATTTACATTATAGTAAAGGTTACAATTGCAAAATGGGCAAAACAAAGTAGTTGTAAGCTATGCCAAGTGTACTTCATCTATAAAAAGACTTTCCGTGGCTATCTCTTTTTTTAAGTTCAAAATCAAGTTTATTAAAGAAGAACATGGTAATAATACAAATCCGGAACAATACTAATAAGGGAGCAATGAAGGAGAAATAATAAGGAGGAAGCAGGGAGGAGGGGAAATAAAAACTTACAATGATGAAGTAATAAAAAGAAGAGCAATTCAATTCAACATAATCAATACAATAACAAAATATAGAAGTGAATCATAATTAGGAATGTACAAAAATGAAGGGTATAGTAAATAAATAATGTAACAGAATGCAAATACGGCAATGCAGTAACATAGAATGGTTAAATAGAAAGAAATGTGAAGGGCATCAAGGAGGTTTAGGGACCTCCTGCTGCGCAGGTCGAGGGCGAAAAGAACGTAGTGCACATCTATCTAAAAACAATGTAATAGGAAGCCATAAGTCAGCACGCTTAGTTGCCAACTGTGGAGGAAAGACAAAAGCAGTATCGAGTCTGTGGTTATGACATACATTATACCACCAAGCTTTAAAAGTAATACTGGATGTAGACTTCCAATTGATCGTGATCTGTTGAAAAGCAACCGCTAATAATAAATCAACAATTCGAACATTAAGGTCATTACAATCCCAACAAGGGGATAGGCTACCTAGAAAAACATGAGCATTCGAAAACGGAATATTAGTGGAAAAAATGACATTGATTTGAGCCCAAACTTGCAACCAGAAGGCATGAACATTCTTGCAAAGGAACAACATGTGAAACAGGGTAGCTTGTGGGGAAGCACATGACCAACAAGTATCGGGTGTGTTAGGGAAACGTTTGTGAAGGGTGGAAGGAGTGTGCAATAAACGGTTATAAATGAAGAATATGGATTGTACCAAGGAAGCAGCCCTGGAGGATTTACGAATCTTTAACCAGATCCTATCCCAAAGGGGAGTCGGCCAGGAGAGTGAAAGATCAGTCTCCCACTGCTCCTCAACTTTGCTTTTAAGTCTGGGAGTAGTGTGTACATGAAGCTGTTTATAAAGAACAGAAGCCTTTGGAAGGGTGAGTAAAATGGAATGAAGGTGTGCAATAGGGTCTGGAGTAGGCGTGTGAGGAGGAGAGGCAGGAAGTGTAACATACACGTCCAGGACTGACGCCTTAAGGAGAAGATACTGGGGAAGGCAGGAGAGGGGTAATTGAAAGGTGAGACGGAGAGTGGAAAAGGGTATAAAAGTGGATTGTGAAAACAATTGGGAAACCCAAAGCAGTCCTTTGGATCTCCAAGACTTCCATAGGATGGGTTTACCTCGGATCAGAAGGTATTTATTATTCCATATAGTTGAGGAGAGGAAGTCAGCAATACAAGTAGGAGCCGGAGGGTGGGAAGATAGGAGGAGTTTGAGGGTGAACTTATGAATAGGGGTAAGGAGCGAGGCAGGCTTGTGGGAAAAGGAGATGCATTCAGCAAAAGAGAAAGGTGAAAGAAAGAGGCGCTCTACCTTTGTCCATAAAGGGCATGGAGAATCAGGGTCTTGCAACCAGAAGGAAGATTGACGTAGTAAAAAGGCCGTATGATAAGCAGAGAAATTGGGAAAGTTGACCCCACCTTCGGAGGTGGGACGACTAAGTCTAGCTAAAGACATTCTAGGTTTGCCATTATGCCAAAGAAAGGAAGATAAAACTGAATTTATTTTTTTGATGAGTTTGGCTGGAATGGGAACGGGAATATTGGATAAGGTATAAAGAATAATAGGGGAGATCATCATCTTGATGGTATCAAGGCGACCCCACCATGACAAGTAAAGGGGATGCCATCTAGCTGTGAGATCAGATATTTTCTGGATGCACTTGGTTAAACAAAGGGAGACAGTGTCACGAATGGAGGGGGTAATATGTAGACCTAGGTATTTAATATTGGAAGGACTCCAGGTGAAGTTTGAGGCAGTGAAATCATGTTTAAAAGTAAACTTTGTTAAAGGTAAAATTTCGCATTTATCATTATTAAGTTTATAACCAGAGACTGAGGAATAATGTTGTACTTCCGTTAAAAAAGCAGGGATGGAAACAGTAGGATTGGAAATAAATAACAAAATGTCGTCCGCGTAAGCAGCCAGTTTTATGGAGAGCTCAGTAGTACTGAAACCAGTAATGTTAGGGTTTTGACGAAGTTTGGATAAAAAAGGTTCGAGGGCCAGGTTGAAGAGGAAGGGGGAAAGGGGACATCCTTGACGGACACCTCTACCAAGATTAAAATAAGGAGAGATTTGGCCATTAGCGAAAACAGCAGCCCGGGGATGAGAGTATAACAATGAGACTAGGGAGATAAATTTAGGACCGAATCCAAACCAATTAAGGGTGTGAAAAAGGTACGGCCATTCGACCCTATCGAATGCCTTTTCAGCATCTAATGCTATAGCTGCAAGGGGAGATTGGAGACGAGAAGATTTCGTTAAGATGTTGAATAGGAGCCGTGTATTATCTGTAATGTAACGGCCTTTAACAAAACCGGATTGTTCATCTCCAAGCAGGTCCGGAAGCAAATGATCTAATCTCATTGCCAATAATTTAGCGAAAATTTTGTAATCTATATTAACTAGTGAAATAGGTCTGTAATTTTTACAATATTGGACGTCTTTTCCGGGTTTGGGAATTAGACAAATATGGGCATCTGAAAAAGTACCAGAAGAAGCGCCCATGTCAGTAAAGGAGGATATAAGGGAGTGAAGTTTAGGAATAAGAAGCTTCGAAAAGTGAAGATAAAACTCAACAGTGAACCCGTCAGGGCCAGGGGCTTTGTTCAGTTTCAAACGATGAAGAGCAGCAAATAATTCTGTTTGTGAGGCATCAGATTCTAAGGAGGAGAGGTCAAGAGGGAAGGAAGGGGGGGGCTTGAATAGTCGAGAAAAAGTGAGTAAGAGACTGAGGAGAAGAGGGTGTATCTGAAGTGTATAAAGACTCATAAAAATGTGAGAAAGTAGCAAGAATGTCAGCATCTTTATGTTGTAAATGGGCATTATCATCATAAATTGATTCAATATTAACCTTATTTTGTTTGATCTTTAAGTAATTAGCAAGAATCTTCCCGGCCTTGTTCCTACCACCATAAAATCTAGCACTAGACTTAAGCAAGTACAGAGAAGCATCTGCAGTGGACTGTTCATTAAATTTAATTTTGGCAGCAACCAGAGATGTCAGACTATCTGAGGAATGAGAAGTGAAGTAGGCGTGTTCCAATCGTTTAATGTCATGAAGAAGGGTTTTGGTAAATTGGCGTGCAGATTTACGTTTTTTAGCAACATAAGTAATAATAAAATCACGAGCAGCTGCTTTAAAGGTATCCCATAGGGTATGTTTCGAAATGGGTGGGGTATCATTGAAGAGGAAAAACTCATCAAAAAAGGCAGAAAAAGAAGCAGAGAAGTTGGGATCCAAAAGAAGGGCATTGTTGAAACGCCTTCGTTTAGGACCGCCAGTTTTGGGTAAAACTTCGAGACTGACCAATACAGGGGCATGGTCAGAAAGTAGAATCGGGCCAATTTCTGCTGCTTGGAGGGTTTGAGTGAGTGCGTGGGAAACAAAAATGTAATCAAGCCGTGATTGTGACCGATGGTGAGGGGAATAAAAAGTGAATTCTTGTAAAGTTGGGTTACATAAACGCCAGGAATCCACAAGCTTATGTTGTGAGATGGCTTGGGTGAACAATTTGTGCGATTTCGTAGGAATATAATTGGCATCAGACTTCCTGTCCAAAAAAGGATCATAAGGGTGGTTGCAATCACCCGCAAGGATGAAGTTATCGTCCATGAATTGGGTGATGCGGGGGGAAAGATCCGCCCAAAAAGGGGGTTCACTGGCCGTGGGACCATAAACATTAAGGAGAGAGATTGGAACACCTCTAAGTGATAGTCTGACATGAATCCATCTGCCATTGGTATCCGATTCTTGGGAGATAACCGTTAGAGGAAGTGACCTACGACATAAAATGGCAACACCATTACGTTTCCCATCACCCTGTGAGAAAAAGACGTCACCCACCCAACCTCTCTTGAGTTTGTCAGATTCTAGGTCCGAAAGGTGAGTTTCTTGAAGAAACGCGATGTCAACATTCAATTTAGCTAAGTGAGATAAAATGCGCTGACGCTTAATTGGGGAGTTAATACCCTTAACATTCCATGAAACCAAATTCAGAGACATAGCATAAATATGAAAGGCATAGATTTTTTGATCAACGATTCAAAGAAGTAATGAGAAATAGAAGAAAAGAAGGTAGAAGAAAATGAAAGAACGCAGAAAAAGAGACGAAAAAAGAAGACAGGAAACTGTGGAAGATGGGAAAAATATACATGTAAATAAAGATGAGAAAGAGAAGAGAGATCGAAGAGTGATGGGTAATGAGTAAGAAGCCGAAGAGGAGTACAGAAGAATGGGGACAGGAGTAAGAAGTAAAGAGGAAAAAAAGGAAGGGAAGATGTAATATAACCTGAGGAGAAAAAAATCATCATCGTAAAGCAAAACCTGAAGTCATTGTTAAAGGAAGGGGAAATAAGGAGGAATAAAAAACAAGGAAGATACAAAAAACATGAAATTGACATACCTACGAAGGGGAGGTACGAGAAGAGGTTGGGGGGGGAGGAGCCAGATGGGAGAGGCAACACAACTGAGGGCTTCCGGGCAAGGAACCAGGGAGACGACATCGTACGATGGGGAGTTCCTGCGGAAACAAAGACGGGGTAAAACTGAGACAATAATACAAAAGGCAATAGCAAAAAAAAATGAAGAGAGGGGAATGAAACTAAATAAACGCAATACTATATTAAAAAGGAACAAGATAAACAAGCAATCAGAAAGTTCCAAAAAGGGAAAGACATTAACTGAACGTAGGAGGAGAACAAGAACTGTGCCAGCATAACCAGGTAGTCAGCCAAAAACATGAGGCAAATAACAACATAACATTAAGAGAGCTGTAATGTGAAAACAAGGGTGTGATGCGAAAAGTCAACCAGGAGAGGAAGACGAAGGACCAGAGGTATCCATGGTAGAGGTACGGTGTGCATTAATGAAGCTCTGCAATCTCACGGGATCCTCATAAGTGGTGGTCTTATTATTGTAGGTGACCTTAAACAGACATGGATGATACAGGCCATATCGGGCACCCATGACACGAAGGGACTCTCTCATGCCGAGGAAGGCTTTTCTACGATTAGCAGTTGCTTTAGCATAGTCCTGGGCGAAGAACAATGGAGAGTCAAGCCAAGACAGTTTGGGAATAGCCTTGGCAGCTGCTAGAACTTTCAGGAGGTCCGTGTATTCCAGGAAATAAAGAATGACCCCTCTCTGCTTTTGTGACATGGAGAGGGATGTAGGCAGACGGCCTAGACGATGCGCCCGTTGAATGTTGAGAGAGGTATCCTGTGGCATATGTAGCAGTTTGGGAAGAAAAGACTTGAAAAAGGCAAGCGGGTCAGACCCTTCAAGATTTTCCGCCAGGCCGTAAATGCGAAGATTATTACGTCTGCCTCTATTTTCCAATTCCTCCACCTGCTTCTGAAGGGCCCCTACTTGTGAGGACAAGTGCGCAACTTTAGTTTGAGATTCTTGAAAAGATGCGACAGAGTGCTCCACCGTAGAGACTCTCGTTTCAATTTGAGACCAATTTTCTGTCAGAACTTGGAGTTTGGTGTTAGTTTCCTCCATGAAGGGGCGTAAAGTCCCAATTTCCTCAAGGAAAGGACGGAAAGAGCGGATTTCCTCCAATAAGAGTTCCATGGATACAGGTGACGATGATTTAGGTGGAGACGGAGGATGCTTTTTTAGCCGTTTGGCAGTGACTTTTCCTGAAGAAGTAGGAGAGGGCGCTTCCATGAGTGTCTCCGAGTCTGAGGGTGGAAGGGAGTCTTCCAGTTGGGACAAAGCCGAAAAAACTTTAGAGTTCTTAACAAAGGCCACCTTTGCAGGTGCCTTCGGTGAAAAGCGAGACATTAGTTGTTGTTTGCCCATGTAGAGGAGCCCAAACGAAGAATGGCATACACTTGGTGGTAGCGCGCAAAAACAGTAGACACAACTTTATAAAAGCACTAGACAACCACCCCAATTATGAGGAATGAAACCTGAGGAAATTAAAGAGGGAACATTGATAGATACATGCGATGTAAGTAGTAATGAGGGGAATCATTGAAGAAAATACTGCAAACAGGGATCATGCACCATTGGAGGATGAAAACACATAGTTAATTGCATCCCAGTGAAAAAGTAAAACCTTCATTGAAAAACATGAAGCATTAAATTGTACATGAAGAGCATCAGGAAGGAAGAAAATGTCCAACTCGCAAAATAAATATTTAGAAGTGTAGCATCATGGCAGTGCTGAGAATATAAGCAGGCATGTAAGGAATATCTGCAGCAGAGATTCAAGTCTCAGGTAGATAAACTGCACTGTTGAAATAAGTCTCGAGCAAAGACATTAGGTAGCGAGGATAGTAAGTAATCTACCACCCCTGCTTGCAAAGAGCGGCAATTAAGGCAGAAAAATCGTTGTAGCAGGCAACCAGGCATTAATGTCTCATGTAGAAATCAAGCCTTGAGGCGAAATTGGAGCAGAGAAAACATACCGCTATGCAAGGATAAAAAATCCAGAGCGCACAAAATGGCGGCCGCGCTGTGTGGAGAGGTATAGAAAGCTACCGGTATGAAATGTCACTGAAGCAAAATAACAGGCTGGTACCTCATAAGGGCTGGAGAGTCATTCCAAGAATACCACAGCAGGCGCTCTGATGCTGGGCAGGCGGACCACTCTCGTCTCCGTCAGGGACTGCTCCGTGACGAGACTCGCAGAATGGCGTCTGTGAACGCCGGAGCACACTTGCGGGAATAAACGGCAATTATTTGCTTCTCCGACGTCGGAAATAAAACCTCAGCAGCACCGCCGCATCCCGAAGGTAGTCCGACGGCAATGCAGGTATGCAGCACAGGAACTACGTGTTGGAAGGAGGAGGTCTCCCGGTGCCTCGTCGGAGCCTCACGGAGTCGCCGCCATCTTCCACGGCGCCAAGCCACGCCCCCCTTTCCGTGGCTATCTCTAAACAATATTTCTGTGGTAGAAGAAGTGTTTTGTGACATCTAAAGACGTTCAACTCAGCTGCTATTGAAAAAGAACAAGAACATAAATATATGTTAGTATTTCATTTTCCAAATTACAGAAACATAACAATACACATTGATTATATTGTAACGTTATCTCACAATATGGTAAAAAGTCCATTTACCGCTTTTTGCTGTTATTAGCTTTCATACTTCTTTACCATAAACGCTAGTCTGTATGAAGCATCTTCCTTGAACAGTGGGGAAAAAACAATCATATAGATTCTGAAAAAAGATTTTTAAAGCTGCACAGCGCACCAGTATACATAATTAACACTATGCATTGCACTCACTACAATTCATTAATCAGTTTTTTTATGTGGAGTTATTACACTAATCTAAACAAACCTATGCTAAAAATATTTTTTCAATTAATATATCTGATACAATACTACAAATAAATATAAATCACTCTTTAATTTTAGATATCCTTTTGAAAACATCGCCTCTGGTAGGCCAAATGATGTCTAAAATGCTGACAAAATATTTTTTTCCCACAAATAAACCATTTTTTTTGTTTTGAAATTTTTAATTTCAACTTAAGTTTACTGTAATTGGATTGTGCCCATCCAGTCTCAGACATTAATTAGAGAGTTTAGTATTTAGATGTACTACTATTAGTTTCTTTCTGGAAGATAAAAGGACTGCTGAAGTTTGAACATCTTTATGACGACATTACCCTCAATAGGCTGAATAATGTCTAGAACACTGATGAACCACATTGAAGAAATACTGTACATCAATTTTTTTATCCATAATTCCTCCTTAGAACTTTGGTGAAGAAAACATAAGTGTTTGGTAGTTTGAAAGGACATTTGGGTTTGTATTTTAGGTGGACGCCATTGCATTTTGTCAGTCCAGTTTCGCTCTTTACATAGACAGTGTAGTGTCCAGAGGTTGTATTAATTCCTTCCTGAAAGATGGTATCCAAAGTAGTAACAGTTCTTCCTGAAATTTATATTTGTACAGCTTTAAAGTTTGTAATTTGAGTTTGCAATTTAGAAACAGCCTTACTATAAGGTGTTTTCCAGTTATTCCTAGAATCAACGTAGACATACCATCTGATCTGCAGTTTGGAAAGGCCATATTTTGGTTAGTCTTCTTCAACCAGTTTGTCAAAAGGCAAGTTTTGGACTCTAGTAATGTTTATTATAGAAAACGCTCAGCATTTATTTGAGTCGATGATGAATAATCACATTCTTCACAGTCATGATTCAATGTGTAACTCAGTCCAAATACATTAATATTTACATCTTCTTCTTCTAAAACTCCAAACATAACCATAACAAATTCTTGTGCATCATGTTGGGTGTTGTGAGCAAACATTGCTGATATGCTACATATATCTAAAAGATCTCAAATACCTGAAGCAGAATGTATCATAGATCTGGCAGTCAGTAAATGTTGCTGCAAATGATACAATGCCGAACGCAATCTTTTATCTGGTTTTTGTTCAATGTGGTTTACTAGGTGTGGTAAATGAAACAGTACATTGAGAACAACATTTGCATAGCAGTTGGTACCTGAACTGTTTTCCAACTGGTAACCTGCAATATCGCTATCATTTTCCAGTTTTCTTCCCTTAACAGTTTCTAGTTTGTCCTTTTGTTCTTTCATTCTTTCAGCATCTATACGCTCTTTTATAATCTTCCGCTTTGAACAGATTAGCAATTTCTCATAAACAGGGTATTGGCCTAAATGAGGAGTATATATATTTCTTAACCGATTGTACTCTCTTACACAGCTTGCATAGGCACCAAGTTTCTTATTATCAATATCAATTAAAAACAAACCAGACAACTTTCTAACTCGCAACAATGCTACATATGACCACTGTTCCCAATAAGCCGTGCGGCCGGGCGGCCGCGCACTACCCTTCCCCCGAGCGCGCAGTGCCATGTGTGAGCGCGCACATAGGGCACATCCCACGAGAGTATTCGCGCCGCCGCCGCTTTTAAAAGGCGCGCGTCTCGAAAAACGGGCATTTCCATATAGCGGCGGTAAGTGTTTTGATGTGGCCACTTGCGTGTGCTTTTTCTATTGCCCTGAAGCGCACGCACTGTTTGATGTAATGTTTGCTTAGTAACGCGAGGCTGCAGGGGAGATTCTCTGGTTTTATTTAGATATCCATGTTAATTGCAGCCCCTTCACGAGCTGCGATTAACATGGATATTTAAACAAAAGCACTCAATCTCCCCTGCAGCATTGCGTTACTATCAGAACAATACAACAAGTTTCAAAACACAGCGTGTGTTTTTTAGGCTCATCTACCCAGTTTGCAGATTGCTGTAATGGTTTGGTAGTAAAACGAACCTGCGCGCAGATTGAGTGCTTTTGTTTAAATATCCATGTTAACCGCAGCTCTTGAAGGGGCTGCGATTAACATGGATATTTAAATAGAAGCACTCAATCTGCGTGCAGCCTCGCTTTACTCAGTGCTTAATTAGTAAAAAAAAAAAAAAAGGGCCGGCCCTGGGCTCCCGTTGGGAGGTCACTGCAGTTTGCACCACACTCAAGGCGCTAATAACAGAAGGAAGGATGAACAGCTGAGTGCATCTGTTGGAATCCAACCCTGTGCTCTTCCGGTTGCACTAAGCCAGCAACAATGGGTGCATTAATCTACTGAGCTAACTTCTACACACATTACTGTGGCATCACTTCCGTACCCACATATATATTGTGTGCCTCATATTTTTCTCTTTGTACCTGTTAAATAGTACCCCTCTAGCATCAGTAGGGCTGACATGGTTTTAGCATCACTGTTGTATTTCTGTTCAGATTACTCCACTCACAGTACTTAATTCGTGCTGATGGTTGTTAGCATAATCAGCCATTTAAATGCTTTGCATATAACACTGAAAACCGGCACACAGCAGACTACAGGAAAAAAAAGACTACTTGAACGTGCAACTCAAGGCAATTTTTAGTCTATTGGCACATTCAGATAGTCTTGCCCCTCCGCCATCAGCTGTGTACCAGCGTTCACCGCTACATTTGTCTACAAGCATGCAAATTGCTTAACATGTAATAAAGTTTTCTCGTGTGGGGCCCACGGCTGTTTAACTTTAAAAAAAAAAGAAATTTTGCTGCAAAAGTTAATAGCCAGCAGCTGTACAGAAAGAGCTGCAGCCATGCCGTGCGAGCGGACCCGCTGTCTTGGGAGTCAGCGCTTTAGATGTTTACACCTGGCTGGGCATAAGAATAGATGATGGCACGTATGCGCAGCTGACGTGCGCAGCGAAGGCGCGCCAAAGTTAAGCCCGTCTGCGCCCGCCGGCGCTAAGGAGGCACCTTGAGCCAGTAATGCTGTCGCGTCCACCGGAATACTTGGAGATGCACCTGGAGGGCCCGCTATTAGGTACAGTGGAGCTGAGCTACGTGAATTAGGGGTGCAGGGCAAAGGTATGGGGACCTTTAGGTTTTTTGCAACTGCTACCCCGACTTCAGATTTTGTACGTGGAGATCTGTTGTCCTGTGGGCTCCTCAATGTAAGCTCTCTGCCGAAACATGGTTTGAAAACTCAATTACTGCTGGAACATCATGGCTTAGAGATTCTGTTTTTAACAGAAACCTGGACTCGCCCGGACTGTGATGTCGATTCAGGTCTGGCTTGTCCTCCTGGTTTCAAATTTTGTCACAAGCCCAGACAGAGTGGGAAAGGGGGGGCATTGGGGTTATTTATAAGGATTCCTGGGACCTGGTCACCATTGATACTGATGACTGTGAAGGAATGGAACTGTTGGGATTTGCCATTAAAGATGCCCATGCGCATGTATTAACGGGGATTATATGTTATAGACCCCCTGGAGTCTTTACATGTCAGCTCCAACAGTCACTCTTAGAGACCATAACAAACATGGTTGCTGTTCATCGAAGAGTGGTTATACTAGGGGATTTTAACCTCTGGATGAATGGCTCCCTTAATTCAGGCTATCTTAATATTCTGCAGTCCTGTGAGGGTCTTGGCCTTATTCAGCAGGTGACTGAACCAACTCACAAGGGAGGCCACATACTCGACCTGATTTTCTCGGAAGAGCATCTTCTTACTATTACGGAACTCCTACCTTTGGTCTGGTCGGACCATTTTTTAATTAAGTTCACTGTGGATGTGGCCAAAAAGAACCATGGTTTGAGTGGGGTTAGTAAGAATTATGTTGGTCGTGATTGGAAGGTTCTCCTACGTAAGATAGGCTCTATTCCTCTTTTTGCGGTAGACAATTGGTTTTTAGCCACCAATCCAGTAGGCAAGAACTATTCCGCTCTCTGCGAAAAAATCCTGGCAGATCTGGATGTGGTGGCTCCGTTGAAAAAGCATAGAACTAGAGGGAGGCCTTCGGAGCCTTGGTTCAATGACCTTCTAAAAGCTATGAAAGTGGACTGTAAGCTGGCAGAGAAAAAATGGAGAAGGGACTACACTGACTTGGACAAACAAATATGGAAATCCAAGATTATATGTTATGAAAAGGAGATATCGAGGGTTAAGGCAGAATACTTTTCCAACATGATCCTTAATGCTCCAAATGCCTCCATGTGCATTTTTAATATTTTAAAGAACCTCACAACCCCGGACTGTACTAAAAAGCAGATAACTCCCTCCCAGGATCTTTGTAAAAACCTAGCCAACTTCTTTCATTCTAAGATCAAAGCCATTATTAATGAGCTAGGAGTGGACAAGGAGCTCCCAAGGTTTGGTATCCCGGACTGTGTGGTTAACGATAACATGGACAAAGTAACAAAGGACATTTGTAATGACCCTTGTGACAGCAATGTTGATAATGTCCTGACCAGGTTTGGGCCTTTGACTATGGAGGAATTTTGCAAGGTAGCAAAGGGTATTTCATCTGGTTCACCTTTAGATCCTGTCCCTGTTAAAATCTGGAAGACCTTTGAGACGGAACTATTTCCTACGCTTAGGCAAATTTGCAATCAATCGCTCGATAGCGGTGTAGTGCCGCTGCAGTGGAAACAAGCTTTGGTAACTCCCCTGCTTAAAAAGACCTCCTTGGATCCATCATGCCCCAAAAACTATAGGCCGATCTCTCTTCTCCCCTTCTCGGCTAAGATCACAGAGAATGTGGTTAGTAGGACCCTCTCCGACTGTCTGGAGTGCCATGGACTGCTGGACGAGGTTCAGTTTGGCTTTCGGCCTGCCCATGGTACGGAGTCGGCATTGGTGACCGTAATGGATGAACTTCGCTCGCGGGCAGACAGGAATCAGGCAGTGGTTCTTATCCTGCTTGACCTGTCTGCCGCGTTCGACACGGTTAACCATGGGATTCTCCTGAGCAGGCTAGAGGAGGTGGGGGTGAAGGGTCATGCTCTGCAATGGCTCCATTCCTTTCTTATGGATCGGACGCAGGCCGTGTCCCTTCCTCCTTACCGGTCTGAACAGATTAATATCACTCATGGGGTACCTCAGGGCTCGGCCATCAGCCCGATACTCTTCAATATTTATATGAACCCTTTGATTGCGGTCGTCAAAGAGCACAGGATCAGCATCACAAACTATGCTGACGACACGCAGCTCATCCTCTCATTGGAGGGGGAGCAATCTACCTCTATTGAAGAGTTTCACTGCTGCCTGCGTAATGCGGCCCAGTGGCTGAAAGTCAATTCCTTGCAATTTAATGTAGTTAAGACAGAAATTCTTTTCTGTCCCGTTGACAGAGTTCCCTCTGTGCTGCCTAGTAACTTTTGGCCCAGTGAAATGTCATTGGATGTGAGACCAGTGGAGAAGGTTCGCAATCTGGGCATCTTGTTTAATAATAAGCTGAACATGGAGGCCCAAGTCACTAAAACGGTGGGAAACTGCCTGGCAATCATTAGGTCGCTACGCAAAATTCTTCCTCTTTTACCATCTCAAGTACGGGCCCTTGTTGTACAGAGTACAGTCTTGAGTAGACTGGACTATTGTAACGCCCTTTTGCTTGATTCTCCTAAGTTCCTGCTGGAGAGACTGCTGAGAATCCAGTCCGACGCAGCTAAACTAGCTCTGGGATGGCCGAGACGTTCCTCGTCCTCCAGGGCTCTTGCAGAGCTCCATTGGCTGCCGGTGGGACAGAGAATTAAGTTTAAATCTCTCTGTCTTGTATTCAAAGCTTTGTATGGGTTGGGCCCTAGCGCGTTACAGAGAAAGTTCGAGTGGTATGCCCCAGCAAGAAATCTTCGCTCTGCTTCAGCTAGACTGGTTAAGGTAGCTAGGTTTAGGAAAGTCCGATCCGGCGGCAGAACCTTCGCAGTTGCGGCAGCTAAACTGTGGAATGGACTGCCCCCGGAAGTAAGACATATTGGTGAGATTTTACCCTTTAGGAAAAGGCTAAAGACTCTGTTATTCCCCAAAGTTTAGTTACTGTACTGCTCTTTACTAGCTGCCAACACCTTTTTGTTGCTTGTTCCTCTTACCGTGTACTTTGAGTCTCTCAGCGCCAGGATGCTGTATGGTGATAGAGCGCTTTATAAATGAAATAAATAAATAAATAAAATAATGCTTGCACACATCATGGTTTCTAACATAGAGGTACAATATGCATTTATTAATTATCTGAAGTGTTGTTACATAACTTTTGAAAAAGAGGAGGAAGAAATCTGCATAGGGTTTTTACTAAAACTAAACAACTGCTGGCGTTTATGCAACAGTACTGTTTATCAGACAGTTTATAAGGTTTGCTTTAAATTTAAATACACGTGCTTCTAAATCTAAACTCGAAGATATACCCTTTTAAGCAACCAACAACTTAAATCTGGAAAACATCGATGCGAACAGATACCTGTATTCTTTCTTCAAGTTGCTCAGTGTATCAGAATACTTTCCTGCATCGAGAGCTCATGTTAACAGTTCAGAAAAGCTTCACCATCCTGTTTGCAGAATTTATGATTATGTATATTTTGTAAAACGTTTCTTAAAACTTTTCGTTCATGCTAGTGAAGTGCGCTGGTCTTAAATGGTCTGGTCAACTCTTTTTTGTTATACAATCTGAATGAATGAATGAATGGATGGATGAATGAATAGGAATATTTGTATAGCGTGAACAGCTATTCAGAATTGAGAGGGTTTTATTGGCTGAACAGATACGTTCTTAGGGATCTGTGGAAGGCAAATTCAGTTGCTATGCTTTTAAGCTGAAGAAGGAGGCGGTTCCAGATTTTGGCAGTCCATACTAGGAAGGACGGCCCACCATGTCTAGTATTTTTTTAAGCGGGTATTTGCTGTTAGGTGGGCCTCACTGGAACGCAGATTTCTGCTAGGCTGGTCCTCGATGATTTTTTTGCTTAGATAATTGGGGCCAGCGTTGTTTGGGGCCTGATGTGCTAAAGTCAATCCTTTAAGGGTGCTTCTTTTGTCGACAGCGGCCCAGTACAGTTTGGTGAAGAAGAGGCAGACGGAGGTGCCTTTACGCAAATTGAATAGAAGGCATACTGTCATGTTTTGGGCTGCCTGCAGTCGCTGGTTTAGGTATGTGGGTAATTCCAAGTTCAAGTCATTTGCATAGTCCAGCCGGGAGAGAATCGTGGCTCAAACTACAGTTTTGAAGGCCTCCCATGGAAGAAGGGAGAGGAATTTCATGAGAGGCTTGAGGATACACATAAAGTTTCTGGCAACTGAGTGGGTCTGTGTCTCAAAAAGTAGGTCATTGTCGAAGGTGACTCCTAGGTTTCTAGGTGACAAACTGGGGGTAGATCCATCCTTGGGCCAGGCACTGGCCCATCTCGGATTAGGGTTAGACCCGAACAGTATGATTTCTGTTTTATCTGGGTTGCATTGTAGTTGGCTTTCTTTGAGCCTACCTAAGACTGCTCTCATGCAATTTGAGAAGGATTGCAGCTTTCCCCCAAATATACAAAGTTGTAGGTTCGTTTATATAGAAGAGACCTAGAGCTATTCAAGCACTCCTTCTACACAAAAAGCATCAGAACTAAATGAACCTGGCCTGAGGCAAACATGATTAGTGACCTGAGGGAGAATGCGAAAACAGCAAGATGTCAGAATCAGGGATTTTAGTAAATTAAGTCCAGCTCTGAATATATAGCAGGCCAATCAGGAGAGTGAATTACTGTCAAGGTTTCTTCACTAAATCCCTGTATATTTAAACACAGGATCGGTCACTGTATGAGCTGATGCACATATTACAACTCTAAGGTAAGATAATATTGGAAATCCCTCTGATGGGAAATCTCTTTAACTGTAGTTTGGGATCTTGCTTTGAAATTGTTCTGAGCTATGGTGGTTAGTTTTAACCGAATTCTATAACTAACAGGCAGCCATGAGAATTAATGGGGTGGCAAGAATGCATTTCTGGGAACCCACTACAAGCTTAGTGAGTGTGTGATCTATTGATGCGTTTCATGGGAGCACCAAAGTAGAAGCTGTTCCAATAGTTTAGGTTAGAAACCGAGAACGTTTTTTTCTATGATGACTGAAGAAGAGGCAGGAGTGTTTAAATGAGTGTCTATAGCACATGGGGGAGCAGACAACAGCACTGGCCTAGTTTAACATACACTAAGGTTTTCACCTTGAGAGCATGATGACTGGTGTCGGTCGACTATAAAAGTGGAAAAAGAATGTTGCAAAGGTGTGGTACAGGTAGAGAGGTACAGGTGACAAGGAACTGTAATGGCCAATAATACATTATTTGGTGCTATGTGTAGCACTTCATGCTGTGGTGTTGCCAATTCTAAGCCCTGTAGAACAAGAAGTTACTATTGCCCAGTTTACTGGGATTCAATTAACCAACTGCAGAAGGCTGGAAGGCAGAGTACGGCTAAGGCAGAATCTGAGTATCTCGGATTCAAACTCATGGCATTCGTTTCACTGCAGATGTCTTTTGTGAGTATTATCAAGTTAAGTAATCTTGCCAACTAAGAAGTATTTCCATTCATTAATGAATTGGGTACTGTTAACTTGGGAAGTGACAGTGATAACCGCTTACACTGTTTACACTTGGCAATGGACATTATAGGTGAGCCAATTAAGATTCCTTGAGTCTTTGACAACAGCATTAATAGTTTATAGACTTGCATTATCCAGTTAAATGTCTCCAGTTTTGTATATGATTGAGTCATTCACATGATAAGGAAACTTCAGAGCTTAAATCTCGCATAGTGTCCTGGAGGTGATTTAGTTACTAAATGGGATAGGATAGGTGACTAGGTCACCCAATTGGTAACCAGCATGGAGACTTGATGAAACCTATTACAGAGACCTGTATCTGTTTCTTCTTCAAAAAGGAGGCCTACCATGCAACAGCCTCTGCTGATGTGGCAAACATGATCTGCAGGGTGAGATCTCCAGATTAGTTATTTTCTCACATTCGTATCAGTCTAATATCCATACTGCCACTATCCAATTAAGTTGGGGATGATGAGAGGAAGCTCTCAGAGAGGATATGTTGAAAAATAATACAGGATTCTCAAAGTAACTTTCACTAGAATTGTGACTTATTTCATTGTAGGCCTAATAGGGCCATTCACACTATTTTTGATAGCCTGATAAGATAAAAGATGAAGCGCCTTTGCAGGATCGCGAGGTGTATTCCTCAAAGAAGATGCAGCACAAAGAACATAGGAAACGTTTTTATTACATTTAGCCCAATCCCATAATGTTAGAATTTCTAGATATGCTCTTTTATATTTACAGTATCTGTCCACAGATCTTATAGACAGGGCTTTAAGGGCCCGATGTAGGTAAATCCCATTTACCGAGTTTGAAATACCGAATTTTACCGATTCCGTATTTCAAAATCGGTAAATGGGATGTAGGTCCCAACATCTGGATTCGTTACCGAATCCTTAACAATTCTTTAATTACCGATTCGGTAAATACCGAATCGGTAATGCCCATTCATTCCTATGGGCTTTGAAGCCCATAGGAATGATTAGGCATTACCGATTCGGTATTTACCGAATCGGTAATTAAAGAATTCACAAGGGTGCAGGGGGTGTCACTTTGACACCCTCTAGCACCCCCAAAACGGCCATGTGTGCAATGTGGCACACAGACATGCCCTAAGGGCACGTCTGTCTGTCACATGGCACATGTGTACATGCACAGATGTGCATGTACACAGGAATCGGTTTTTTACCATGGATTTGTATTCCATGGTAAAATACCGATTCTGTAAGCCATGTGCTGATGGAACATAGGCTACCTACATTGCATTTTCGGTAATTTTACCGAATCGTTATCATTACCGAATCGGTAAATATTACCGAATCGGTAAATTTACCGATTCGGTAATGATAACGAATCGGTAAAATTACCGAAAATGTGCCCCTACATCTCGATAGCCCTTTACCGATCGGAAACGGCCGAAAATCGGTATTTTCGGCCAATTCCGATCGGTAAAGGGCTACCTACATCGGGCCCTGAGTGAGATGAAAAAACTAGGGGGTCTCTTAAAGGGGTGTGACCGATGTAATTAAGGGCATGGCTTAAAAACACAAACTGAAAATCTGTGTTTAGCATAGTGTGCTGCCTGACTGGTATTTTGCTGCTTCTGTCACTGCATCCAGAAATATAATACAAGTAACATTACACCAACAACAAGCCAGGACTATTGGCTTTGTCATCAGTTGTATTTTGCTGCTTCTTTCTCTCTCTGCATCCAGCTACATAATATAACAAGTAGCATGCCAGTTGCCACCTGCATCAAGTCCAAAAGCACGACATTTAAAACACGTTATGCTTTTGGACTTGATGCATTTATTTTCTTAATAGAGCGTGGCTGAGGGTCTGATTGCGGGCCTTTGTGAAAGTATTCCAGTTAATCGCATTTCATACACTATCTTTGATGGGATAGCCCGACATTACTCAGTAGCTTGCCCATCAAATTGTATATATGTTAAGTAAGCACGTAACTTATTGTGTATATGTGTTCTTGTATAGGCTCCCAACATTTCCCAACCCAATTAACAGTGCTCCAGTTAGGTATCCGAAGTGTACTTGCCTGTGTAACCAATTCATGTCATGGCATGCGTATCCGAATTGCAAACCTACCTTAAGACCCAAACGTGGCGCTGTATTTGTGGAAATGCACAGTCTTTTCACTTTTCCAAGCAAAACTTTGGAGTGATATTTGGCGCTGCATGCACGCGCAGTCTGGTTCCTGGCGCACATAGCCATGACTGCAGCGCACAGAGACTCTACACTGCCGCACACAGAGGAAAATAATTAGAGGGAACATTGCATATGACAATCCTTCTATAAATACAGTACTTTCAATATTAACAAAAGCTGCATCTATACTTCAAATTGTGATTTATGGGCAGTCACAGCATACGCTAGAGTGAATGGGAACTGTTGGCATCACACAACAATGTCTTACACTAGCAAAAAACGTGCAACACTTCAGCCAATCTGCTTCATGTTATCGACCTGATCACATTTTAAGGCCAAGTATTTAACCTCATCGTTATTCAGAAAAAAAGAAACTCAAAACTTTACCCATTGCAAAATTTACAAACCCTTCCTCAAAATTATATTTACGGCGAAAAATTGTTCAGCTTTTATTGCTCAAGTCTAAATACTTTCCGAATCCTACAATCCTGTTTACAGAGGGGCTTACTGAGATGTCGGTCCGAGTTGCCTCCAATCAACACCGTCTCGGACTCGGGACCGACTGACCTGAGGTCAGTGGTTCCTACAGCCTGGAGAAGGAGAAGCGGAGTCTCCTGTCTGCCGTTTGCCTCCAGATCCACGCCACATCCCAGGAGGGACGTGGCTTCCCCAGGTGCGTGCACGGTTCTTAAACCAAAGCCCAAGGGACAAACCAGCAGGAAAGAGGGAGGGCTGGGGTCAAAAAGAAATGCATAAAGAAACCAAAATAAACAATCTGATGATCTGGAGAATTAGTGTTCAGAAGCCGGAAAAGAAATAATTGAACAACAACATTTAAGGTTATTTGTCTTCTTGCACATGTATTTCTACTTTCTCTTTTCTTTTGGGGAATTACCATTTCTTCTTTTTGGGGTGTACAGGTTCTCTAAAAAAAAAAGGAAGAATCATTTTAACTTTCGTCCCTCCTTTCCCCCTCACTTCCTATTATTAATCACCTCCCCGCAGAAAGAAGGAAAAGAGAGCGCCCCACTAACTCATGACATAATAATTAAAACCATAAAAGGATAGGTTCTTATCTGCATTTCTTCTTCTGTCAAGGGTACAGGTGGACAGGGACTCAGAAGGCCCTGCAGAGAATTAGGATGTCATTAACCTCAAAGCCTGAAACATTTTATTTCGTACTTGTACATTTTTTTTCTCTCTTCTAAAAATAAAACAAAGAGAATGCAGTAAATCCTCAGAGTATTCATTGGATAGTGAGCCCTCACTACCGGCCACAGGTATATATGAAGTCACGTAGCAAACAACAGTGATGAAGTTGTCTGCAACAAATTGTAGATCCATTTTTGCATTCCACATCTTTAGTATAACAGGGTTGTAGTCATTAATATACTTTGAAGCCTCTTCTCTTCTGAGATTGTATGTATTTTGTTGCTGATTTCTGTGCTAGTTAATGTATGTCAGACTGCAGACAAAAAGCTGTTGACACTTTCTTCAGAAATAAAAGGGTAGTGGGGATCCAAAACGACATCTTGTGTAAACTTTTCCTTTGCATATGTATTTTCGACGACAATGCTTATGATATCTATGAATTTAAAATCGTAGAACTTGTTGTCTCAAGCTATTTTCACCACAGTCTTTTGGGATGGTGCATGTCACATACTGTTCTATGAAACTCAAGACAGACTTATCACTGTCTGTACCATATTTTGGGGCATCTATTATCTATAACAGCATGTTAATATAAGGAGCACCTCTTGTTTGGTACTCTTAGTGGTAAAAGAAATCAGTTACTTCACCAAGAGGGTGATTCCTTTTGTTACAGATGAAAGAAATCATGGCTTGAAACCTGTGGTTGAAATATCTGCAAACATTTGCAAGATGCAATGAGCAAAGTTCTCCAGCTGTCTTTACTTTGATACCCTTGATGTTTGAGTTGCTTCTCGCAAGAATTCAAGCAGGTCATCCTATGCATACTTAGCACAACTGAGTGGTATGAACCAAGTGGGTGCTCCTTGGCTTCTCAACATGCATTTCAGCTCACCGTGACAACGATACCAATACTCGTTGGTGCCACGTTGGCATGCCATCAAATTAATGAAACTGTATTTCAGGTTTTCATATTTTCCTTGGACTGTCTCAACAAATTACCTTGCAGTCAGATTGTGCAGATTCACTTCTGTTTTCTAATCACTTGGAAGTATCTTTCTTCACTAAAGAAAGGCTCACTGCTAGAAATATGTCTCCATTCACCACTGAAAACTTTGCAAAAGTTAGTTCTATTTACAAGTTTTTTCTTTTGTCTTCTTTTCCTCATAGACAACACTGTTTCATCCAGTTTCCTCATTCTTTATAGAATCAAAATAAATAGCTTTCTCATGAGAGCAAAGGCCTTATGAACTACAGAATTAACACGTTACTTTTGTCTGACTGTTTCTCTTCTTCTTTTAGACTCTTTCATAGTTTTTATCAAATTTTGAATTACTCTACTGCAGAAAATTCTAACTCTGGTGTCTTTAAACTGCCTCCGTCTTCCAGTTAAACTCTCTGCTTTTCTGAACTTTTTTTGCTCTTTATAATATGTACTTTTGCTCCTTCTTTAGTTGATCTCAAACTTTGTTTTTTATTTCCACATACTAATTCAAGAAATATCTTTGTTCTTTTACCAACAGCTCTTTTCTCTTTCACAACTTTCTCCGCATTTTGTTTCTCAGGTACGAGGAGTTAGCATCCTTGTTTCTTGTTCTTTCTTCTCTGATGTTTTGATAGCATTTTAGCTGTATGTACATAACTACAAATTGGTGCCCGAAAAGAAAAAACATAACTACATTTACCTTTTATTACATCCTATCAAATTATACATTTTAACGTTTAAATTATCAACAAAAACAGTTATCTTATAATTAAGCTAACATTACTGTATTAATGCTCATGTTTATGTCTCTGTGTCTTTTCTGTGACATTGTATGCATTACACTCTCACTGGCTATACTGCGACATCAATTGTGCTGAACTGTATCTACCCCTAGTTGCCTGGATGGGTGACAAGGGTGTGTCAGTTGGATAGATATGTTAGTGAGCATATGAGTCGAGCTGTAGAAGTGCCATCCAGCGCTCCTTTTGAAATCGACGCCACATTATTATATCGCCTTTCACTTATACACCTTTGCAGTGGGTATATCACGATCACTTTTTCTCATATTGACGTTGTGCAGAGAGTCACACATTCACCTTGGATGAAATGTGTGTACCACACACACTGGGTGTCACGGTCATTGGAATTTTCCAGGAGTATTAATGAGCTGAAAGCACGTTAGTCTTTGGTTCCTACATGGTTTTGGATTACATCACCCAGAAAATTCGGACATTATGATAGGTTGATCAATATCAGCATGAAACATTAATACATGTACAATTGAATATAGATGCTGTATGACACGTTCTGTTCGGAACCTTTAATTTCCTCCATTTTACAGCTTCAAAGCCCCTGAAGAAGGGCTACTTGCCTGAAATGCATTGGGCATAGATATACGTCCAGCTAACTACAATGGATGTTATGATGAAATAACATATTTAATGGACATAAATAATCAAATAAGATTGGAAAACTGAATAATTAAACAATAAAAATGTCCTGATTAAATAACCAAAGTGTGTTTACGTGGTATACATCGACATCGAGTGCATTAGGGCATGCACCTCTGGGACAGAGGTCAGCATCCATTCAAATTCTGATTCCATCCTCATACTCAGGAGGATTAACCTGATTGCATCACCTACTTGCATAACCAGCGTCAATCATCTTCGAATTAAACAACGGAGTGCGCCCCACTGGACATATTCCAAGGATATGCTCTCATCTGAGTAAACCAGGGAACGCACCCAACAAAATGAAATAGCAAAAATAACTAAATCAAGAGCAGAAGCATTTGTATTTACAACTGATGAGACACAAAGGATTTACTCTCTTACAGAGGAAACGCAATGTTTCAGCACAGGCACAGGATCTATTGAGTCCAACATCAACCAGCTTTTATACATATCCAAGAAGGCCATCAACCAACAACTACATGCATCTACTCTCATAAAATACTACAAGGCACAGAGAATCCCAAGGGGACTCAGGATTTCTCTCAAATCTACGTTGTGTAAAAAGAATGCTAGATTCACAGAAAAATGGCAAGCGATTTTAAATAAATGTTCCTTGGACCTTATCCTACTTATCATTGAAGAATTATCTAAACTTCTAGGAGAACTAAACAAGGAAGTAATCCAACTCAAACAAGAACTCACCGAAACTATGTCAGATGAAGACTGGGATAAAACATTGGCAGACCTCAATTAGAAATTTGAAATATACACTAAGGAGATTATTGAAAGAGAGATAAGGAAGTTTAAAAGGGACACGTATGATTACAAACTCGGAGAAATTTACAACTGGGCGGAGATATATGCCCAGAGAATCTCACAAAGAGTTAATACAGGAAGATTCACTGACACAGACGCAACATCGTCTGACGACTCTCAACAAAGGATTTCGCTACCTCAGAGACAAACTCACATAAGATCTGAAAAAGAAGGTCCAACCACATCTACAAACACAAACATGAATCAGCCTTTTTTAGGAAGAGGCCAAAGACCACCCAATGAAGCAGGAGGAGGTACCCTAACAAGCAAACCCGTAGGGAAGGGAACAAGGAGTCGGAGACCCTAGTAATCAACATTTCGAACCATCATTTCTCAGACCCTCAATTAAGAACTTTACAAAAAGGGTCTTCTTTTGTACCAACATACCGATCGAACATTCTTGAAGCCAAGTCAGTTTGTAGAAATTCATGCTTACATTAAGACTCAAACACTTCTTCAGTAACGTGGTTGAATCTGAATAACGTCCACAAGAGAACATACTATTGGGTTTACGGAACAAGAGCACATTTATGGCCCCTGTAAGCCATAAAGGTAAACCATTGTACAGAAGCACTTAAGCATGATATTTAAACAAACACAGTCAAGAAGATCCAATATTTCACACAAAGAGAATCATGTTCTGTCACAAATAGCGGCAATACCAGAAGTTACCATTCGACAAGCTGACAAAGGGGGCGCCATGGTTATCATCGGCACTGAATTTTACATAAAGAATGTCAACGAACATGTGTAAGACACCAGCACTTACATGCCCATGACTTTTGATCCAACAAAGGAATTTATTAAAACTTTAACTAAAATCATCGACAACGCAATCAACATCGGCACAATTACCAACGAGTACAAAAAATATCTTATCAAGACAGACCCATCCATACCATATATTTACATGATACCCAAAATCCATAAACATGCAACAGTACCTCCGTTCAGACCAAATGTTTCGACTACTAATTCTATACATAAACCAGTAGGTACATACCTTGACAAACACCTTTAGCCACTGGTACAAGGGATGAGCACTTACATAAAGGACACAACAGACTTCTTGAACATACTTGAGTCCATAAAACCGTTGGTTACTCCCAATATCATCCTCTGTACGGTTGATGTCAAGTCACTATATACCTCAATTCCACATGATAAAGGAATCCAGGCTGTTGAATCTTTCCTCATTTCCAGCAACAAAAATGAAGCCCAAAAGATTTTTCTCATGGAATAAACCACTTCACTCTATATCACAGTTATTTTAGATGGTGCGACAATCACTATGTGCAATGCTCTGGAACTTCTATGGGCAATTGTGCAGCCCCAACAAACGCTAACCTGTTTATGCTTTGCTTTGAGCTAGACAACATCTTAAGCATTAACGTATGGATATCCCATCTCATCTTATACAAGAGGTATATAGATGACATTTTCATCTTATGGCAAGATACCCAGAGGGAACTAACAGAGGCAATCAACTTATTAAATGTAGTTGATGACCGCATTGAATTTACTTCCACCATCAGCACACAACAGATCACTTTCCTGGACACTTGTATTGTTAACAACAAGGGACAACTGATAACTACAGTATACACCAAATCCACCGACAGGAACAACTTACTACACTTTCAGAGTTTCCATCAACCTTCGCTCAAAAAACACCCACCGCACTCACAATTACTTCGACTTAAAAGGATATCTTCCAACGAGGAATTGTATAAAACAAGCAGGGAACAATGCATCAAGAAATTCAAATACCGGGGCTATCCGGAATTTTTTTTACAATCAGCAATTAAGAAAGCAGAAAGCAGAAAGCAGAAACAAACCATGAGGGAAATTGCTTAGAAACACACGCCAAAGCATGGATGAGAACCGGAGTGTATTTGTTTCCACCATTTTACAGCTACAAATCCCCTGAAGAAGGGCTACTCGCCTGAAATGCATTGGGCCTAAATAATCAAATAAGATTGGAAAACTGAAAAATTAAACAATGAAAATGTCCTGAATAAAGTAACAAAGTGTGTTTACGTGGTATACATCGACATCGAGTGCATGAGGGCATGCACCTCTGATACAGAGGTCAGCATCTATTCAAATTCTAGTACCTAAGTGCCAACTTTTACAGGTGTATGCATTATGTACTGTAGTAAATGCCCTTTGTGAATACCAAAAGTTGTTAAGTTCGACTTTTGTCTTACTTTGCCTTTGAGAATCGGCCCCTATAAGTCTCAGAGTGCAAAGGAAATATTATTTTTGAGCAGCATATTGTCTTTGGGCCTGTAAAACTTTGTATACCTTGTAGTACATTGCTAAGTATAAGTTTAAAGCTTAGCAGGCAGTTTTTTATACCAATGAGAGCATGCTGTAAAACAACACATGTGCAATATACAGTTCCAGGGCACCACATTGTCAAGCAACTTGTCACACCGCTAGTCTGATATTCAGACAGTCATATAATCAGACACCTAAAAACAGACTTACTCCCCCATAAATACAAATATAAAAACACTAACACAACAACACATACATCATCTCATAAAGTTACAAGCTTTACCATTTATCATACTGACTTTTATCAACCTCACATACACATATACCTTTTCAAATGTTTTTCTTCAAATTTCAATATTATTCACAAACCTGAAATTTGAGACTCTTGGTAAAATAGGTTTTTTGCTCTTTTTACATAGATTCAATACTCTCACAAAATGTTAAAACTAAGCATAAGAATGGCACTCCACTCTCAAACAAAGCAAACATTAATGCCAACCTTTTCAAATTTGTACTCTGTGATAATGCGAAAGGCAGCAAATAAAAACATGTTTTTCACAATTGACTTTTGTAACTCCACTTCTGAATGGTTAGCATGTGTTAACACTTTCAAATACTTTTATGAAGAAGCCCAAAATGGAAGGGTATTTCTGCATATTTGCGCATTATTCGCAATTGTCATGAGTAACTTGTTGAAAAATATATTCTGTGTGGTAGTTTTATGGCTTTAAAAATACACTACATTTTATAAGAGAACCTTCATTCAGAAACAAACCCTTATCCTTAAAAAAATAATCTGCACACTTTAAATTTCCCAAAAACAGATGACACTCTCTTTAGGGGCCAGATGTAGGTAGCCAAATACCGGTCGGTAACGGCCGAATTCGGCCGTTACCGACCGGTATTTGGCTACCGAGATGTAGGGGCAGGTAAACTGGGCAAATCGGTAATTTTACCGATTCTGTAAATATACCGGTCGGTAAATTTACCGACCGGTATTTTTACAGAATCGGTAAAATTGATATGTAGGTGGGACTCTTCTGAGTCCCACAAGGCCTAAGAAATCGGTATTTTACCATCAAATTCAATTTGATGGTGAAATACCGATTCAGGTGTGCATGCACATGTGTGCATGCACACCTGTGCCATATGACAGGCAGACCTGCCCTTAGGGCAGGTATGCCTGCCATATGGCCCCCGAACCTTTTTTGGGGGTGCTAGAGGGTGTCAAAGTGACACCCCCTGCACCCTTGCCAAAAATCGGTATTTACCGATCGGTAAATACCGACCGGTAATGCCCCATTCATTCCTATGGGCTTCAAAGCCCATAGGAATGAATGGAGCATTACCGGTCGGTATTTACCGAATCGGTAAATACCGATTCTTAACGATTCGGTAAATGGAACATCTGGATGTTCCTACATACCCCCACTTCTTATTTACCGATTCTTAATTACCGAATCGGTAAAATTCGGTAATTAAGAATCAGTAAATAAGTTTTACCTACATCTGGCCCTAAGACCCTTCCCCCAAAACACTCTCTTAGCAGAGTCTACATAGCAACCGGTAGGTCACAAGTATGCAGCACATTCTAGAAGGACTGTACTAGTTACAAAATGAGCTTCATCAGGTGTGGTTGACTGTACAGAATTGTGCTTTTTTATATTTTCCAGAGCTAATCACAGATCTAGTTACGTACCCTTTCAAAACACTATCTAATTTTATTCACCAACATATTCACAACATTCAATCAAATATATATTTATTTCGAACCACAAACCACCTCCATTTTAACTGCCTTTCATTTTGAAAACTGCCTCAATCAACCACAGCCGTCTCCTGTCTGCTATTGAGTGCTTCACTTCAAAATCACTGGATCTGTGAGTGGGTGCATGAGTGTCTGAATGGATCTGTGAATGGGTGTGTGAATCTCTTAGTGGGTCTGTGATTACATGAATGGGTATCTGAATAGGTCAATGAGCGAGGGTATGAGTCTTTCAGTGGATATGTTAGTGGTTGCATGGCACTCTGACTGGGTCTGTATGTGGGTGTGTAAGTCTTTGAGTAGGTGTGGGAGTGGGTGTGCAAGTCTCTAAGTGGGCCTATGAGAGGGTATCAGTGTCTCTGAGTGGGTCTGTGAGTGGGTATGTAAATCTCTGAGTGGATCTGTGAGTGGGTGCCTGAGTCTCTGAGTGGATCTGTGAGTGGGTGTACGAGTCACTGAATGGGTTTGTGAATGAGTTCATCAGTGTCTCAGTGGGTCAGTGACTGGGTGCTTCAGCATCTGAGCGGGTTTTGCATGGGTGCATGAGTATCGCAGAGGGTCTGTGAATGGGTGCATGCATTGCTGAGTGACTTTGACTAGGTGCATGAGTACCTAAGTGGGTGTGTGACTGGGTACATGAGTCTTTAAGTGGGCCTGTGAGTGGGTAGCTGATTACCCTAGTGGGTCTGTGAATGGGTGCATGAGTGTCTGAATAAGTCTGTAAGTTGGTGTGTATGTGAATGGGTCTGTAGGTGGGTGCATGAGTCTCTGAGTGGGTCTGTGATTGGATGCATTGGTCTCTGAGTTGATCTACAAGTAGGTGAGTCTCAGAGCAGGTATGGGAGTGGGTGTATGGGTCTCTCAGTGGGCCTGTGAGTGGGCCAATAAGTGTCATAGAGGTCTGTAACTGGGTGTGTGAGTGGGTCTGTGTGTCTGAGTGGGTTTGTGAATGGGTGCATAAGTGTCTCAGTGAATCTGTGACTCAGTGCATGAGCATCTGAGTTAGTTTGTGAGAGGGTGTGTGAGTGTCCAATTGGGTATGTGAGTGGGCGTGTCACTATACCAGTAGATCTATGAATGGGTGCAATAGTGTCTCAGTGGATCTGTGAGTGGGTGCATGAGTGTCTGAGTAGGTCTCTCAGTAGAACTGTCTGAGTGGGTGTGTGAATGTATGAGTGGGTCTGTGAGTGAGTATGTCTCTGTCGTAGTGGGACTGTGGATGGTTCTGACAGTGTATGAGTGGGTCTGTGAGTGGGTGCATGATTGTCTGTGTAGGTCTCTCAGCGGGTCTGACAGTGTCTGAGTGGGTCTGTGAGTGGGTGTGCGAGAGTCTGAGTGGGCCTGTGAGTGAGTGTGCCGTTGTCCTCATGGGTCTGTGAATGGGTGCAGCAGTGTGTGAGTGTGTGTGTGAGTGTATGAGTAGGTCTCTTGGTGAGTATGTGAGTATATGCGTGGGTCTGTGAGTGGGTGTGCCACTGTCCCAGTGGGTCTGTGAATGGGTGTGGCAGAGTCAGAGTGGATCTGTGAGTGGGTGCATTTCTGTTTGTATAGGTCTCTCTGTGGGTGCGTAAGTGTCTGAGTGGGTCTATGAGTAGGTGTGTGAGTGTCTGAGTGAGTCTATGAGTGGGTGTGTGAGTGTCTGAGTGAGTTTATCAGTGGGTGTTTGAGCGCCTATATGAGAATGAGGCTAGGTCTGTGAATACATAGATTTTTTCAGTGATATTTGGGAATATATGTATTTACAGGGACATTATAGTTAGGAAATATGACAAAAAACCTTAGAAATTCACTGAAAAGACCAAAGGTTACAGGGGCGTTATAGTTAGGCTCAGATTTCACTCATGCAAAACCAGTGAAATTCAGCAGTTATAGTTACCTGAGCTAACTATAAAATATGACCCTGCATGCACTGTATATATATATCACCTACTGGAGGTCACCGGTAGGTAGTTATAGTAGGACCTAGTCTCCATAGAGTGTTTATTATTTACCTATAACTTTGGCATCATTTGACAAATCCTCGTAAAGTTTTTAAAACTAGTTTGACACTCCATTCAGCTGCTGTCTGGAAAGTGTTGGGGTGATTTGTCAAGTGGGGGCATGTTTTCCCAATGTTAATTTCCGTGAAAACTTTAGGCACGGCTCAAGGGAATTACATCAAACTTGGCAGGCAGATAGAAGTTGGTTCAGGGAAGTGCCTTTTTTGGGATTTGGTGTAACTACTTTCAGTAGTTGCAGATTTATTTAAAGAATTTTTAAGTTGTATATCTAGAGACACTGAGGATCCGTGACCCCTCCCAATCTTGTGCTGTGATCTGATTACCTGCCAACACTTCAAACCAGGAAATGTTGGCAGCCATCTTGTGACTCTGTTGAACTGAGTTACAGAAAAAAAGTTTAGAAAAAGAAAAGGGGTCAGGTTAGAAACACCTTGACCAACCGGCCTCTTGGGGGCAATTATTATTATAATTTTTTTGTTCAGTGGAAGTCTCACTGGATTTGGAATCCTACCAAATGCAGCTCCGTGCCTTGTTTCTAATTGGCTTCCATGTGGGCCAGATACTGGGGGCATTTAAAAAAAGGAAGGGTGTGCACACGGCCCCCACTCCTGGGGCTTATTGATGGCCATGGAACCACCACCTCCCAGGGGCTCAAATTAGGAAAAATGCAGGTGAGGCCCTTACGGGCTGCCCCAGGGACCACCACCTTCCTGGGGCTTAATCATAAAACAATATGGGGGACTGCATGGACCCCCAGCAGCCCTAGGAGGTGCCAACTCCTCAGGGCTTTAATTATAAGTAATGTGGGGGCTGCGAGGTCCTCCGCAGCTCCATATACCACCACCTCCCTGGGGCAAATTAGGAGAATGGAGGGAGGCAGGGGGCTCTCCTCCTAGAGTTCTACATGGCCCTGAGGACTGCCACCCCTCAGGGCCGTCTCCTGCTAGGTCCCGGGGTGCCCACCCTGGGACATTGCTGTTTGCTATGGCTTAACAGGAGCTTTACTGCTCCCGCCAAGCCATAACATACTGTGCTCACTTTCAGCTAGTGAGAGTATTGAGAATGTTCTTTCTTGCTGAAAGTAGAGCACAATTGCTTTTACACACATGGAGCATGTTAGCCGGCTCCTGCAGTAGGTGAGGATCCGGCAGAAACTGCTGGGTTCTTTAGGATCCTGTGTGGTCTCACACCCACAATTGAGGTCGGGCCCCGGGGGATGGGGTCGTGTGGCCAAGTGAAGGAAGGCCAGGTGGTACCCTCCATGAATAAAAAAGACACTAAGTCGTTGGATCTCCTGTCCTCTTTTACCACCACTCAGCAAACACTCCTCTGGTTGGGGGATGAAGTTCCCTTGATTCCAGAGGGTCCTTTTTGGCCAATTTCCCTTGCTATTACTTCCAGTAAGTCCAACACAGTGGGATTGCTGAGAGGTTGCTGGTGGCCACATGCCTTTTCTCCGCCACTCGTCAAACATACCTCCACCACTCTGCAAAGGCGCCTCCTAGTGCACTGATGGTTGGGGGATAAAGTCTCCTTGGCTCTAGAGTGTCCTTGGGGGCCAACAAGCCCTCCTGTTACCTTCAGGAAGTCCCACACAGTGGAATTGCTAAGAGGTGTTCCGAGGCCACACATCCTTTCTCCACCACCCTGCAAATATGCCTCCTGGCACACTGCTTGTTGGAGGATGGAGTCCCGTTGGATGCTGCAGGCTCTTGTGGGCCCAGAAGCCCTCCTGTTACCTCCAGTAAGTCCAACATAGCAAGATTCCTGAGAGCTGGTTAGAGTCCCTGTCTCCTTTCTCCACCACTCTGCAAATGTCACTACTAGTTATAAAAACATAGAAATTCACTTAAAAAAACAAAGGTTACGGGGACATTATAGTTAAGCTCAGATTTCACTTGTACAATACCTGTAAAATTCAGCAGGTAAAGTTACCTGAGTTAACTATAACTTATGCCCCTGCAATGCACTCCTTATGACCTCAACCCTGGGGACAGCCACCTCCCCGGAACTGTGTTCATTAAATGGGTGGGCCATGTGGGCAACCCCCAGCCCTGGGAATTGCCACCTCCCCTGGGTTTATTGGAACAAAAGGCATGGAGGGCTCCTACCCCTCCTCACACAGCCCCGGGGACCGCCACCTCCCTGTAGCCATATTAATTAAAAGTAGGGAGGCCAGGTAGCCCCTCCATAGCCCCAGAGACTGCCACCTCCCAAGGGCTATCTTAGAAAATAAAGTGTGGGGGCTCAAGCCCCCCACATTTTCCCAGGGACCACCACCTCCCCGGGGGACAAATTAATTTAATGCACGGGTTGTTGTGGACCCCTGGGGACAACCACCTCCAAAGGGCTACAAAGATGGGAGGGGCCACGCAGCCCACAAGGGCTGGCTCCAGCAATGTCCTAGGGTGCCCACCCTAGGACATTGCAGCTTGCTACGGCATGGCGGGAGCACTGCTCATGTCATGCCATAGCAAACACTGCTTCGCTTCAAAGAAGCAAGAGCATGGAGCAAAGCAAAATTGTTTTTGGGCAGAGGGAGATGGATGTTAGCAGCTCCATCTGCCCAAAAGCAATGCTGGCTTTCCAGGAGGCAGGGAGCTCTGGGGTCTGGGGTCAAGCCCTGGGGGGGATGTGGTCCCTGCGGCCAAAAATGGCCTAAGGGGAGGGCCTCTTGCCCCCTCCCTTTTTATTTATTTTTTAAAAATGGCCAAGCCCTGGGGGATGGGGTATGCTGGGCCAAAAATGGCCTGAGGAACATCCCCCTTCCCTTTAAAAACAAATGCATAGGAAGACCAAACTTCGGGGGATGAGTTCACCGGGGCATATGGTGGCCTCAGGAGGGCGGCCATGCAGCCCCTTTCTCTTAAAAAAATATATATATTGGCTGGGTCTCGGGGATGGGTCCCTGAGGCCTAAATCGGCCAGGGGATAGGGGCACATCCCCCTTCCCTTTAAAAAAAATTCATAGAAAGGCCTAACTCCGGGGGATGGGTTCCCCTGGGCATATATCGGCCTCATGCAGCCCCCTCTCTTGTTAATAAAAAATATATATGGGTCAGACCCCATGGGATTGGGTCCCTGGGGTCCAAAAGTGCCAAGGGAAGGGGCCACCCAGCCCCATTTCCTAAATTAACTTGCCAGCCCCCTCCCTGTTCTCCACTACTGTCAAAACACACTTCCTGGTGCCCTCTTGTTGGGGGATGAAGTCACTGTCGCTGCTGAGTGTGCTTAGACACCAAGTAGCCCACCAGTTACCGCTAGCATGCCCCACCCACAATGGGATTGCTGAGAGGTGGTTGAAGGCAACACCCTTTTTACAACACTCTACAAATGCGCCTCTTGCCACTTTGCCACTGGATTCAAGCAAGCCAGGCTGAAGACGGCTGTAATGCCAGAAACCGGTCCTCGGAAGCTTGTTTCCGGTCCAGGGAAGGCATGGCTTGGCAATTCGGGCTGGACTGTTCCCATGAGGCACAGGGTCAGACTGATTTGCATATGGCCATGTCTGAACTGGGGTGGCAGAGTGGGCTAAAGAACGGTGATGGATTAAACCCAGATCTGTTGACTGGGTGTGAGTGTTTGATTGGTTCAGATGCTCCGTCCATCACCACTCCCTTTTGTACCACACTGCTGGTGGGGGCATGAGGTTCCCTGGGGTCCTGAGGACCTCATGCCTAAAATGGACATCATCCCCCAAGCAGCAGTGCACCAGGAGGCGCATTTGCAGAGTGGTGGAGAAAGGGGGCATGGCCTCGGACCACCTCTCAGCAATCCAGCTGTGTGGGCTTACTGTAGGTAACCGGAGGGCTAGTTGGCCTCCAGGGATACTCAAGAGGCAAGGGGACTTCATCCCCCAACCAAGAGTGCACCAGGAGGTGCGTTTGCAGAGTGGTGGAGAAAGCAGGCATAGCCTGTGACCACATCACAGCAATCCCACTGTGTGGGGCTAAGTGGAGGTAACAGGGTAGTTGACCCCTAAGGACCCCAAGCAGCGAAAGGGGCTTCATCCCCTAACCCAGAACAAGCCAGGAAGTGGGTTTGCAGAGTGGTGGACAAAGGGGGCATGGCCTGCTATCAGAACTCAGCAATCCTGCTGTGTGGGACTAACTGGAGGTAATAGTTGGTCATCCTTGTGGGCCAGCTACCCCACCTATTACCTCCAGTAAGTACCACATAGCAGGATTGCTGAGATGTCTTCAGAGGCTATGCCCCCTTTGTCCACAACTTTGAAAACGCATCTCCTGGTGCACTACTGGTTGGGGGATGAAGTCCACTTTACTACAGAGGGACCTTGGGGGCCAAGAAGCCCTCCTGGTACCTCCTGTTAGTCCTACGCAACGTAATTCCTGAGATCTGGTCGGATGCTTCTTTCTCCACCGCTCTGCAAATGTTACTGCTGGTTAAAATACCGTAGAAATTTACTGAAAAAAACAGGCTTCAGGGACATTATACTTAGAAATTAACATCTAAAAAACCATAGAAATTCATGGAAGAAAAACACAGGTTTCAGATACGCTATAGTTAAAAATTAGCATTTAAAAAATCTTAGATGTTCCCAGAAAAAACGCAAAGGTTGGATGGGTGTTATAGTTAGTCTGACATTTCACTCATGCAAAACCAGAGAAACTAAGCTGTTATAGGTAGCTGAGATAACTATAACTTGCGCCCCCGCAATGCACTGCTTATGGCTTCATATATCACATCACTCATGACATGGTCAGTGACATCACTGATGACATCACTGATGACATCCACAGCATTTCCGATGCACCCACTCACACAACTGTAGAATCTTTTATACACCCACTGCTGCTCCTAAACTACCATTCATAAACCCATTCACAGAGCCATACCAGTACTTGCACCCAACTCACTGATTCATTGATCCATATACACATTTATCTATTTATTTATTTATTTTAGAACCTTATAAAGTGCAGGACTCACCCCCGCATAGGTATCTCTGCACTGTGAAACAGGCAGTGTTAAGGCTACAGACAATTATGTCACAAAGAGTACAGTTTTCAGGAGTTTCCTGAAGCGCAAGTGGTCCTCACAGCTGTGTAGCGTAAGGAGTAAGGAGTTTGCCAGCCAAGTAGCCCTATAAGTGAAGGCTTTGCCACAAGAACACGATTTCTTTACACGGGGAATAGTGACTAGATTTTTCATGCCCGAGCGTAATACTCTGCTGGGCTGGTAAGGAATACGTTTCTGAGCTAAATAGCTAGGTCCTTTGCCATTTAAGGCTTTGTGGACCATACAACATACTTTGAATATAATTCTCTGGCGGATGGGCAGCCAGTGAAGTTTCTGTAGGATTGGAAGAGAGGCCGTTCTAGATGGCATATTAGTAACCAAACACACCACCGTGTTTTGTATGACCTGTAGTCCATTTATCAAAGATTTGTTGGCAGCATCCAAAAGTACATTGCCTTAGTCCAGGTGACAAATAACCAGTGCCTGGACTAGGCTTTTGCACACTGCCAGCGGAAGGAGGGAGAATACTCTGTGTAGCAGGCGTAAAATATAGAAGCAAGTCTCCCCCCACTTGGTCTTGCATAGACAGTTTCTGATCTAAATAATACACCCAAGCTTTTTACAAACGTCTTTGGGATGGGGCAGTCCCCAAGTCTGCTGGCCACCAATCCATGGACCAAACTCTATTGGCATTATCGAACATCATAATCTCCATCTCATCAGCATTTAGCTGGAGGTAGTTGTTCGTCATCCATGTGGAGAATCCTTTCATGCCCTCTGAGAAATGGGATATTGTGGTAGGAGAATTAGTATTGAAGGATAACAACAGTTGGGTATCATCTGCATAGGAAATGGGGGTGAAACCAAAATCCCTAACGATCTTAGCAAGGGGATCCATGTGTATATTAAACAACCTGGGGCTCAAGCAGGAGCCTTGGAGTACTCCCATAGAAATGTCCATTACACAGGACTGGAAGGAGCCTACATTGACGGCCTGCATAATCCACAGGCTCACGCATACTGCCACTCATAGACCCACTCACTCACTGATAAAGCCATTGACATATCCACTCATACAGGCATACAGGCGCTGACACACTGTGAGTCACCCATAGAACTACTCAGACTCCTAGACACTCACCCATACAGTCAATCATACAGCCACTTACTCATCCAAACAGTTACACACCACCCACTTACTTACACATACAAACAGGAACACATACTCACTCAGCTGTACAGTCACTGACAGAAGCATGAACACTTCTAGATAGCCACTGTCACATTCACTCACTCACGCATAGTCACTCATAAACCTCATCACTCACATATACTGTCTTTCACATACTCAGTTACTCACCCATACTGACACATGCACTCAATCACCGGCACATCCATACAGACACTCACTCACTCATATAATGTTACACACACACAACAGTACCCCATACAGCCACTGACTCACCCATTCACTGATCAATACAGCACGCACACACCTCCTCACCCACAAACAAAGTCACCTAGACAACCATAGGTGTAGTCAGACAACCAATCAATCACCCATATAGCCATTCATGTACCCGCTAACACGCTCATACACTCACTTAGACATTCACTGACAGGCAGATACACACATTCAAACAACCAGTCGCTCACACATACATCCACCGAGACACCTAATCCCTCACTTATACAGTCAGTCAGGCACCCACTGAGCTATCCATACAGTCACTCATAAACCCACTGATTCACCAATACACCTTGGTAAATATATTGAACACTCATAAACTTTAAAAAAAAAACCACTCATTGCAATCAATGCTGGAACTGAGAGGCAGTGGCAGGCACGTTGTGTGTATTCATTTTGCAGTTACTGATAACACCAGCACTTTTCACAAATCTTGCACGGGATGGCTCAAACTTTGGTGGGATGGTACCAGATTGTTTACAGCAAAGCCATGTTTCCTGCCTGAAAGCTGCCTGATCTCCGTCTGTGACAGACATGCTGAGATGCACTTTCACGTACCGAGCTTCTGTAGGAAAGAAATCTGTCCGAAGAATGGTGAAGGGCAGATGGAATCAGTGAGGACTCTTTTACTGCTGCATGTCCTCTCTGGTACCATTCTCAGGTGAGGCATAACAAGGAAAAATATCTTTATTTCTCTTCGGTACTTCCTCTTTCTAGATGTGTTGCATTATGCAGCACACATAGAAAGAGGAATATGTCTCTCAGTATTTGTTTTGTGCAGGAAAGTGCTCCTTCCTGCACAAAAACCATGCTGCATGCGTTCATGGTGAAAGGGTACCTGCATTGGCTCTAGGCACCCAAAAAGATGCCAGCACATGGACAATAGCAGGAATGTTGTGTATTGTTTTAAGTACTGTGCATTCCTGCACTTTCCCTGTCACCCAGCACAGCAAGGTGACTTGCTGTGCTGCGTGACTTTCTCATAAATATGGCCCTCAGTGTTTATGCTCACGTTCTTTGGATATAGTTATAATTGGGAGGGAAATCTCACAGTTAGGTTATAACAGCAAAACAGTTAAAGTTTGGCAGTCCGACATGTAATGTAGAGGTGCTTGACATATGATGATACGGAGTTTGATTTCTCTTGTTCCCTTTGCTTTATTTTATAGAAAATAACCCACTGATGAAAGACCACCCCAGCTCCGAAATTCATTGGGGATATGTACAATGTTAATTGCGGAGACAACGTTCAGTGAGTTTATCTAAAGTTAAACTTTGAAGAACACGAATAAACATGAAAATTCTTGAAATAGAAAACTTTCAAATTTTGTTGTTCACACAGAATGTAATGACATCAATTATTTAAGGATTAATTTGACTGAAGCAAAATAAAACGAAGAAAAAAAAACACTAGGGTCAAAAAAGTAGTGCGACGGAGAGACACTGTCCTAAACAAGGAATAGTATGGACTCATCATATACCAGTTCACTCATGTTCAGAGGGTGACACCCCACTAACACACTGATAACCAAAAGACACCATCAGAAAACAAGGGTGTGCACGGATTTCTAGTGAAAAGACAGTACCCGCAAAGTAATCACACTTTACTTGAGAAGGTAAACGAGAAACGGGGGGCGCGGAGCTTGCTGGCGCAAAGACAGCAGCCTGAGTGTAGGGCTCCGCATTTCCATAAACTATCCTTAAGGAAATCCTGCGTTTACTTGGGACTGCGTTCCCGCAAACTGCTGTTTGGTGCTGCTGAGAGGACCCTCTTCCCATCACGGGACCCCGGCTGTTATGTTATGTTAATGAAATTTATAAAGCGCATGGTTACACCAGCACCGGGGCATCCCAGCACTAGCAGATCGGGCGACAAAAGTATAGGTGGAAGCTAGGAAAAGGACAGCCCAGAAAGCCTAGTACAGGTGCAACAGGGCAAGAAAACTCCCCGACTAGATGGAAGAGAACAGCCAGGTTTTAATCTGTTTTCTGAAAGTCAAGTGATCTTGGGTGCAGCGGGCCGAGATTGGAATAGAATTCCAGAGGAGAGGAGCTAGAGACCTGAAAGAGCGTCTGCCCGCTCTGCTCCTGCGCACCCTGGGCGTGCAGGCCAGGAGCAAATCAGCAGAGCGCAGACCCGTGTAGGTACATACAATGAACAAAACCCTGCAGAATCTGGGGGCCTTGGCTAAACAGGATCTTATGAAGGATACAGAGAGTTTTCAAATGGATTCTCCGTTCGATCGGGAGCCAGTGTAAACGACGCAAGAGATGGGAAGTGTGACAGTATTTAGCCTGTGATGAGGAGGAGAGCAAGCGGAGCACTGAGTGAGTCCGAGCGGCGAGCTGCCCAGGCCATGTATACCCGGACTCGATTTTGCTGCCTGCTGACCAGAAGTGCTGCCAAACCGGTCGGACGTGCCACCTTGTCCCGGTTGGGGCTGTACGAGCCTGGTGTGCCCCTTCCGAAACTGCTTCTACTTGCAGGGGGTCGCTTGCGGTCAGCGACACACGTTCTACGCACATGCGGACTGTGTAGATGCATCAGAGCGCCTATTCAGTGGGGCGCTGCCGCTGCGTATAGCTCACACAACTGGGGTGCCTGGAGGAGACGGGCTGGGAGAGGTGGTGCTGGCGGTGGGGCATAGCAGCGTTGGGGCCTCCTTTTAACTTTGCTGCATATGTGGGAGGAACTGGCCTGTGTTGCTTTGCCCCACAGTTGTGATAGAGGCGTGTGCAGCATCTGGTACCCCGTATCATTTTGCTCATTGTGCCATTGATTGCACGAAGGTGCTGGACTATCTACCCACCGACTGATGCTGATTGAGGTCGCTGGCAACCTGTTGCTGTGCCCGTGGAGGTGCCCTGCGCCCCCCCCATTGCTTCTGCTCCTGCAAATACCACTATTGTGCATAATAGCGCTTGGGGCTCTCACTAACTTCATAGTGGAGTAATGTGCGAGGTGAGACCGGAACCTTAGAGAGGTGTAAGGCGGGTGGCACGGACGACACCCATACCTGTCTACTGAGGGATTTCTGCACTGTTTCAGGTGCTGGGCTGCCTCTCCTGAGGAGACCTGGAGAACTGTGACCATTTGCTGACCCTTTCTGCTCAGCTTTCGGTTGACGCACATTGTGCTACTCCCAGGTGTTTGATCTACCGGCTCCAGTCCGGGTGGATGTTATGCGCAGCTATGTGCAGAACGGATAAACGCAACAAAAACTGTCCTTTGAGCAACTCAAACCCAGAGACCGCTCTCGGACTGCTGAAGAAACGGAACAAGATGAAGATCGGGAGCAAGCACTACAGGATGGCAATCTGAAATCCATTTTGGTTTCCATGGAAAAAAGTCTGCAGAGCTCACTCACGGTATTGGGGACGAAGACAGACTCCCTCTCCTACCGCATGGACCGGATGTCTGAAAGGTTGGACAAGCAGGTGGAACGCCTTGACATGGTGCAATGACACATCATGGAGGTAGAGGAAGCACAGATGGATATGGACACCATAGGCGTATGGATAGGGCGCTACAAGTGCTACTAGACAAGACGGAGGACTTGGAGGCTAGTTCTCAGAGAAGTAACCTGCGAATTACTGGTCTGCCAGAATGTATCGGCAACATGGAACAGTTCATCGAGAATCTTCTGACTACACTTCTGGGCTCTGAAACTTTTTCACCCATGTTTGTGATTGAACGAACACATCGCTCATTGGGCCCGGGTCCGGCTCCGGGGGCACCTCCGAGGCCAATTATAGCAAAGTTACTTAATTATCATGATAGAGATGCCGCGTTAATACCCGCAAGAGAGAAACAGTCAATACATTACGAGGGGTCTACACTTGCTATATTCCCGGATTTCATGATGAAGGTGCAAGAGGTGCGCCACCTGTTTATGACACTCAAGAAGCAGCTGCGAGACCAGAACATTGATTATGCGATGTTATATCCGGCTCGCCTCCGTGTTAACTGCCAGGGCAGGTCACGTATTTTTATGGACCCTAAGACGCTTCAAAAGGCTATGAAGGACTGTGCAAAGGAGCAGAGGGGCAGCCCAGATAGGGAAGCCCTGTCTGGTGTGGTTGGAGGCTCCCTGGAGGAACATCTCACAGATAAGACTTATATGTTGGGGGGATGACACTTTGCCCAGATATTTTATCGAAGATGACTGATGCTGGAAAGGTGGGTGGAGAATTTTTGAACATATTCTGGTTGCGTGCTCCTTTTGTCTTTTGTATATTTTTGCACAGGTTTGCCCATTAGTGTTTGGCTGAGGGTCTGTTTGGGCTGTGCACTCTGCTTCATGTATATAACATAAGCGGGGTGCGTGAGTCTTTTGTGAACGCTGACAATATGCTAGATGGAATGGGGAGGCCCGTCGATTGTTGTTCATTTGGTTGACAGTACATAGTTAGCAGCCTACGCGTGTAACACACACTTGGGGTTTTGTTATTGTTGTTTTTTTGGCGGGAGGGATTGTTTCTTTTCATTCCAGAGCAGCGCAATGTTCTATTTGCATTATGTGGAATTTGGGTTAATGGTTCGTCAGGTCCGAGTTGGGGGGATCTTGATGTGGGAGGGGGTGGAAGGTTGTTGAGATCCAGATGCTGTATCTTGCAAGATATTGGACAAATACATGTGTTGTATTGTAGCATAGCACCACACATATTTGATGTATGGCAGCGATGATTGACCCTAGTTCACGTGCAGAGGGAGGTGGTAGTGTGTCACCATTGGACACACTCAGACTGCTAACATGGAATGTCCGGGGGCTAAACGATCATAGAAACCTCCATAAAGTCCATACATACCTGACGAGACATAATATAGACGTAGCCCTGCTGCAAGAAACTCATCTCCCGATTTATTCCCCTATGTTGCGGAGCAGGAGCCTGCTAGGTAACATACATGCTGCTGGATCAACCACGCACGCGTATGGTGTGCTTACCTGGGCCAACCCTAGATCTGCACTCACCAAAGACCCATTATTCATTGATGCCAAGGGCAGATACGTCATTACTAGGTGTTATGGGAAGGGTATGAATTTATTGGTTGTCAATATCTATGGCCCAAATTTTGATCCCCCAGAATATTTTGCAGGGTTGGTGGATAAGGTAGTTCCTATAGCGAGGGACACCAATTGTGGGGGGGACCTTAATCTTGTTTGAAGTTCTTCATTGGACTGGTCTGGTGGGCCTGTAAGAAATATTTCTGCTGCTGATAGGGAGATTGATTGTGTGTTTACTAGGTTCAACCTGACATGTGTGGTGTTTGAAATACCCGAACACAGGTGGCTATATACACTATTCCGCCTACCATAACTTACACACCCGTAGCGATTACTGGCTTGCAGCTAGGCCACTTTGTGACAGGGTTCGACCATGCCAGGAGCAGCCACGTACACTTTCAGACCATTCACCAATTCTATTGGTGCTGGACACACCTTGCAGACGCATACCCCTATTCACATGGCGTTTTCCTCCCTATTCTTTATTAGATGCTGTTTTCAAGGAAGAACTAGCTGAGGCTATTGAGACTTTTTTTAGATTAATGTGGGCTCTGTGGATGACTACCAAGGGAGGAAATGTGGTCGTAATGAACAAAATTGACTATGATAATGAGGCCTTTCGACAACTAAGTGACAAACAATGCTACAGTAGAATTAGTGGCAATCCAATACCAGAGGCCACATTAAGAATTAATATGTGACTAATGCATTGGAAGGAAATAGGACTTTTGTCAGAACCTGAACATCGGTATCTTAAAATTGTTTCACCACGTTCTGCCTATCTCTACCTACTACCTAAGGTGCACAAAAAAGCTGACTTTCCCCCGGTAAGACCCATTATTTCTGGGACTGGGTCTCTGACTGAAAATCTATCAGAATTCGTTGACTTATTCTTGAAACCCTTTGTAGTCAATCGCCCATCATTTGTTGAGGATACTAAGGATTTCCTCAATAAAATTGATGATTTACAATGGGACGACTCCATGTTATTAGTAACAATGGAAGTTATATCATTGTATACATGTATCAAGAAAGAGTTTGGTAGACTGGCAATTGATAACTTCCTATGTACCAGAAGTGCTACCTTGTTAGAGCACAATGGTATGTTATTGGAAATGATCGACCTGATCCTCAGTAACAATTTTTTCCTGTTCAACCAAATGTGGTTCAAACAAGAACAAGGGACCGCGATGGGTTCGAAATTTGCGCCGTCCTACGCGAATCTATTCATGGGATGGTTCGAGCGTATCCACGTATGGTCCCGCAATGCGAGCCAATGGACAGGCGACGTCCACTTCTGGGGACGATATATAGACGATGTCTTTTTAATCTGGACCGGGTCAAAAACTAATCTTGACTCGTACTTTGAGTATCTTAACAACAACCCCTTTAATGTAAGGTTTACAATCAACTGCTCCAAGAAAAAATCCAGTTCCTTGACCTTGAGGTGTATGTAGAAAATAACAAGCTTTCTACATCGCTATATAGGAAAGAGACGTCAGTAAACAGTACCCTTCATTGTGACAGTGCACATTCACAGAGCACTAAGAACGCAATCCCCTTTGGTGAACTAATTCGTGTTCGCCGAAATTGCAGTGAGGATCTTAACTTTGAGAAACACGCGTCTGAAACTATCCAGCGTTTCAAACAGAGAGGCTATCAGACTCAGGTTCTGAATTCTGCCTATGAGAAAGTCAAAAGGGTGAATAGGAAAGATCTGTTAAGACCTAAGAAAACACAAGTACAAAAAGATTGTAGAAAGTTGACGTTCATTACCACTTTCTCACAACTTAACCAGGAGGTGTACAAAATATTACACAAACATTGGAAAATTCTGTTGGGAACCCCAGGTGTGGGATCACTGCTGGGCGAAAAGCCAGGAATAACATACAGGAGATCAGGCACTTTGCGGGAAGCCTTATGTCCCAGCTATACAGCTACCAAAAAAGTAAATACAAGGTGCCGGCTGAGTCAATCTAGTGGCTTCCACGTATGTGGTGATTGTAGTATATATCATATGGGTATGAACAAAACCTTCAGGTTTTCATATAACAGCGCTTATATCCATAACATAAACTTCTTCTTGAATTGTCAATCCACGTATGTAATATACGTCATATTATGCAACTGTGGGAAAATATATGTGGGAAGTACTGTGCGTCAACTAAGGGTTCGCATACAGGAACATCGTCGAGCTGCCCAGAATAATGATAGGACCAATACATTAGGATCACATGTATGCCCATCTACAATACCCAAGACTAGCCTCAAATTCCATGCAATCGATCATGTACCTATAGATAGACGAGGTGGCAATAGGTTATTGCGCTTACGTCAACTAGAGGCAACCTGGATCTGTAAATTGAGAGCCACTGTAGCTGGTCTAAACTCAGATAATGAGATGCATTTTTTTCTATAATCAACATCAGAGCAGAGTGGTATTTATATTCTTTTCCCTGTCGTCTGATATTAGTGGGTGTATATTGTCACACTTTGAATATATTACCATGTCTGGCACAGATATTGTGACACTTGAGTAGTATACATTTGTGCCGTTTACTGTTAGTGTGAAACACACACAGTTGAACCACAAAACATAATTTCCTTTTTGAATACATCCTGTGTGTACCACCTGTTTATGGCTATATATTTATGCATAATATCAGAGTTTTTTGCCATCATGCTGAATTCATCCACAGACTTATATGTGAATGTTTATATAGAGACATGGTTTTTTTGCTCTATTCTTTTGGTCTTCTTTCTCCTGGCCTCCCCCCTTTTTTCCTTCTTTTTTTCTTGCTTTTGACTGCTATGGATCTTTTTTCATGATCGTGACCTCGTCTGCTGTGGCATTCATTAGACTATTTAGAACACCCTTGCCCAGCGCCCTTTGAGTTTTTACAACTGACACACTCTGTGTGAAGATGAGAGGGCGCGAACACTAGATCACTAGGTGTGTAGACTGGTGGCGTGACACACTCGGCTGGGTGTGCCTAACGTCACAACTAGTATGAGTTCGAGACTGCTACATGTGGTGCAGCCTTGTACATGGTATTAAATACAAGGATATATGGGCCGTTGTTTCGCTGTGTGTCTTTTTTATATAGAATGATAGTGTCTGCCTATAAACGGCCTAATGAATGATGCTGGCGTGGAACTGAAAAGGGGGGGGGCTCTTGGCCCCCCCGCCCGCATGGGGGTATGGCGACTGCTCCCCTCCTTCAATGCCTCTCGGTGGTGGGGCGTGTCCTCTGGGGCGCGCCCTACCGCCGATTGGCTGGCGCCCTCCCTGACCCGGATGGCATTAAGCGACATCCGGGTCGGGGGGGGCGGGCTGCAGGAGGGTCTGGGAGGGGGGGCGTGCCGCCCCCCCCCCCGGGCCCCCAGGAGGATAAAGAAGCGGGGAGCGCCCAGGGGACTCCTTGTTGCCTCGACGCTCCCCCACAACGGCGGTGCCCCGCGCTCGGGGCTTCTTGTTTATTTAACTTTTCTCTCTTTGTTTTCTAGGCAATTTTCCGAGCAGGCGCGGTTTCGAACACGGGCGGTGTCCGGACCTCTCGCGACGATCGTCGTCCTCCACGTGGGTCATCCGCTCGCCAGAAGGAAAAGGGAGTGTCCGTTATATAAAACAAAGAGAAGCGCCGCATACGTGCGTTGCCCGGCGTCGGAAGAAGGTATTGATCGGGGCGGGTACAAGTGGTGACGGGCAGCGCTGACCAAGTTTGCCTGCTGCGGCTTTTCACGTGTAAGCCAGTCGGCAGACAAAAGGAGGATAAGGTCTTTGCCCGTGCAGCTCCGCTGTCTGAGCCACCGCTGTAACTGCCACTTCTAATTCTGTGCTTGGCGGGGGTTCGAAGAAAAAGCCTTTACCCCAATTTGGGCATTTGCTTCGCTGCCGGGGGGGGGGGGGGGGGTGCGCGACTAAATCTGCCTTTTCCGGCTCCATACACGGGCGGGCGAACTGGTCGGGCCAGGCAGCCCTCGAGAACGGTGTCGGGTGGTGGGGCGAAGCAGGATCACTGAAGGCAGGGCTTGGATGGGAGACCTGAATGAGATTAAATGGTTTTAGCAATGTGTTTTGATTACAAATGGTAAACACGATATTTTGGGAGGGAAGGATTGTTTTGAATTGAGCAATTGCATTCCTGTGCTAGTTTGTGCTGGGCAGCAAAGGTTCTGGCCCCCATTTATGGGAGACCTGAATGAGAAGAAATGGTTTTTTAACAATGTATTTTTAATTACAAGTGGGCAGCAAAGGTTCTAGCCCCCATTTAAGTGTGGTATTACCTGCGGTTTGCAGCAAATGTTGGAGTGTCACTTCGGGTTATTAATATTTTTTCTATTACAGGCAGTACACTACAGTTTGGCAGCATAAAGGGCATGGTGAGCTCAGAGGGAGGAGCGGCGGACGTTGTCACTAACGCGTTATCGGCTGTGGAAAGGCACAGGATTGGTTCGGTAAGAGGAGAGCGGGGGGCTTGCATTTCATTGCTTCTAGTAGCCGCCGGGTGGGTCTACGTTAGAGTTTACTCATCCCTGACAAACCGGAGAAGCCGGGGCGTTGCAGTTGCGGTTGCATGGTGCTAATAGCCCCCTGTGCATCCTCCATCTGGTGAAGGTACAAGGCACACGGTCACCTGAGTTGTAACAGTAGGAGTGTAGGGCAGGGGTGTGCAAGCATGCCAGGGCGAAAGGGGGGTAAAGGAGGGCCCAGCATGGAGGTTATGATGCACGCCATGATGTGTGAGATGAGCGAAATTAATAAGAGGTTGGGGAAAGTTGACGAACTGGAGGCCCGCATGAATGAGAGGTTTGCTGATCCGCCAGGCCCATCAGGCAGGCCCATTCGGCAGAGAGCGGCACCCGTGCCGAGGGGGGATTTTGTTACCCCACCAAAGAGATCTAAGGCCAAGAAGCCGAGATACAGTGCCCCAGCCCCCGTGCCCTTGGTTCTGGTCCCAAGTACGCCCATACCTGCGGTACCGGTTCCTCTTGCACCTCTGCCGGTAATTCCGGCGCCCGCGGCGCCGGTCCCTGCCATGCCGCCGGCACCCCCTCCTGCGGGGCCTACCCCCCCGCCCGTGGTACCGATGTCAGTCCCGAGTGTGCCACCAACATCCGCTCCCTTGCCTACCACGCCAGTACCACCAGACATGCCCCCAAGTGTCCCAGAAATGCCAGCTGGTAACCTGGACCCGGTCCCCGTTGAGTTGGTATCTCAGATAGCTGCCTTATTGCCTTGGCTGCAAAAGGGGGGTGTGTTTCCTGCTTCATCAGATCATGCGGCAGAAGCGGCAAAGTTGGTAGAAAAGATTAAGGCCACAACGGCGGCTGATAGTACGGCGGTGCCCTCATCTTCTTCACTTGCAGGTTCCAGTCCTGCCAAACCAAATGGAGATGGTGGTCTACCGGCCCAAGTGCCCGTAAATGGTAAGGAAGTGGCGCTGCCTCTCTTGGGGGACGGTTCAGTGCCATCCAGGAGTGAAAATTTGGCACAACATGTGTCCCAGGCAGTGAAAGAGTTGATTTGGGCGGGAAAATATGTTTACATTTTTCATTGTTGCTAGATGATAGGGAAATGGAGCAGGCCAAGCTACTGAAGGAATGGATGCATCTGAGTGAATGGAGGGCACAGTGCTCCAGGTTCAGGGTAGATGAGACTTTGAAGAATTGGATCAGGGCCTTTTCCGTCCTTACGGCTATCACGGCCGAACGCCCCCCTAATGTGCAGGCAGCGATGGCTTGCTACCAGAGCAGGATTGTGGGGAGGAGCGACCAATACACTGGTGATGCGTGGAAGGAGTATGATGTTAATTTCAGGAAAGCCAAGGAATTTGACGCATCATTGGCATGGGATAGGGTGGACTCTATGTCTTGGCATAAGCAGTTCTCAGTGGACACAGCCCCATCCCAGGTCACCAGTGCAGTCAGGGTGTTCTCCGCCAGACCCCAGCAGCCCTTTCGGTCAGCCCAGGGGAATGAGGTCCCGGGGAAGAATAGGGGGGGGTCAGAGAGGAAAGGGGTATGCTGGGACTTTAATAAGCGCTCCTGCACAAGGGCCCAGGGCACCTGTAGATTTAGACATGCATGCGCAGTCTGTGGTCACCCTTCCCACCCCGAGACAACTTGCAGATCCAAACAAGGCAACCACGGTCAGAGGGGTAGGGGGAAGCCAGAATAGTGCAGGCACTACGCCCCCCCCCCACACCAATAGATGTTTTAGCAATGATCCCATGGTTGAATTGATACCTGGACCACACAGCGGCCACTCTACTGCAGGAAGGTTTCTCACAAGGTTTCAGGATCCCGGCGGTGGGGTACACAGGTAGCGCACATTGCAGGAACCAACTGTCAGTAAAACATAATCCAGAAGTGGTGGGCGCTAAGATTAGCAAGGAACTGTCACTCGGCAGGATAGCTGGCCCTTTCCAGGAGGTACCGGTCCCCAATTTTGTGTGTTCGCCGCTTGGAGTAGTACCCAAAAAAGAGAAAGGCGAGTTTAGACTGATCCACAACCTGTCGGCACCAAGAGGAGCATCCTTGAACGATGCGATTGATGAAGGGATTTGTAGTGTAAAGTATGCCTCATTTGACCAGGCAGTGGATCTATTGCGGGCTCTGGGGCATTGATGGCGAAATCCAACATAGAATCTGCATTCCGCCTCCTCCCAGTCCATCCTTTGGAACATCATCTCCTAGGTTTCAATTTCGAAGGCAAGTTTTACATGGATAAATGCATGCCCATGGGCTGTTCCATATCATGTGCTTACTTTGAGATGTTTAGCTCATTTCTAGAATGGGTTATGAGACAGGCGACGGGCCACCAGCAGGTCATGCATTACCTAGACGATTTCCTTTTCTTGGGTGCGGCGGGCTCTCAGGAGTGTGCCTGGGCGTTGCAGGAATTTTGCGTGCTCATGCGGGCTTTTGGGGTCCCGCTGGCACCAGGGAAGACGGACGGCCCGTCCACGTGCCTAGAATTCCTTGGTATCAAAATTGACTCAGTGGAGGGATGCTTTAGGTTGCCCAGGGACAAAGTGTCTAGCTTTAGAGCAGCGCTTCGTCAATGCCTACGTACAGACAAGGTGTCATTGCACCAGCTGCAGGAAGTAGTTGGACAACTGAACTTTGCCCTGCGGGTCATCCCAATGGCACGCCAATTCTCACGCTCCATTGCCCAAGCGATGAAAGGGCTGCGGGAGAAACATCACCACACGAGGTTGTCATCTGAGGTTCGCCAGGATATGCAAATATGGATGGCATTCCTGGAGGATTTAAATGGCAGGGTAGTGTGGCCCGGTCCCCCCGCCACATCGGCAGAGTTGGGTTTATGGACTGACGCTGCTGGTAGTGTGGGCTTCGGCGCCATCTTGCGGACCAAGTGGGTCGCCCAGCGGTGGCCGGAGGAATGGAAAGCATGGGGTTTGACCGCCAATATTGGCTTCCTGGAACTGTTCCCAATATGGGTGGCCCTGAAGGTCTGGCCGGAACACCTACGTAATCAATCTGTGGTTTTCTGGTCAGACAACATGACAGTTGTGGAATGTATAAATCAACAGGGGGCACGCTGTCCCTTCATACTGCGCCTGATAAAGGAGATTGTGTTACAATGCTTAAAATGGAGTGTGGTTTTCAGAGCCAAGCATGTTCCAGGAATCCTCAACAATGCAGCTGATTCCCTTTCTCGCTTTAAAATGCAGGTTTTCAGGGAACCTCTTCCGGCAGCAGACCCCTCGCCAGCGCACTTCCCGGCAGTTCGAAGCAGATTGGTGCCCCAGATTACAGGACCTCGTGGTTGCTAGCTTAGCCCCCAGGACCAAGACAGCTTATGAAGGGGCGTTCTTGTCTTACCTGGCTTTCTTGGGGCTGGAATGGGAAGTTAGCTGGGCACACGAGGACAGCTTTGCGGCCTACTTAGAATCAATGCACAGGGAAGGGCTCTCGGTGGCGGCGGCGAGCCGACATAGGGTGGCGGTCTCCTTCTTTGCCCAGGCTAAAGGCATGCGCGACCCTACGAACACCTTTATGGTGCGCAAGGCTTTGAGGGGTTGGCGCCGTCTACAAGGTCACTCTACAGATGGAAGAAGGCCCATTGGGCTAGCCCGGCTGACAGCCTTATTGGGGGCACTACACAATGTCTGTAGCTCCGAGTGGGAGGTACTTCTCTTTAAGGCTGCATTTTCCCTGGCTTTCTATGGGGCGCTGCGAATTGGCGAATTAGTGGCAGGGTCAAAGGGAGATAAGTTGGGCGGCCTACAATGGACCTGTGTAAAGATCAGTGAGGATACTATGTGGGTGACAATTCAGAGATCAAAAACTGACCAGGAATCTCGGGGTCACACCATAGTGCTCCACCGGGCCCGGGCCAACCCTTGCTGCCCGGTTTCTCACGTGGAGCTCCTCGACAGGCGGCGAGAGGGCACGACGGGGGGGCACTGTTGTGTCACGCCGATGGCACACCATTGACCAGGTACCAGTTTAGGCGAGTCTTGGAGCTGACAGTCAGACAGGCAGGTTTTGATCCAAGGGAATTTGGCACTCACCCCTTTAGGATAGGGGCAGCAACTGAAGCAGTAGCAAGGGGTCTCCCAGTTGAGAATGTGAAGAAAATAGGGAGATGGTCCTCTGAATGTTACAAACGATATGTACGAATTGACATGTTGTGACAGGATGGTGCTCACGCCTGGTGTGTTTCTGTTTTTTTGCAGTTTCTCAAACCTGTGACGCAGGGGAGGAACTTGCCGCCGGGCGTCAACGATCTACACCATCGCAGCACAAGCGGCATGAAGAGCACAGAAAAATGGTGATTTGGATTGTGGGCCACTCTTATGTGAGGCGTGCAGAACATGTTTTTCTTTCAGGAGACCGTAGGAGTAGGGCGACGCAGAAGGGGTTTCATATTTCTTTTTTCGGATGAGGGGGTCTGTGCCTCAGCCAGTTTAGGAGCTTCTTCCAGGGACTCTTAGCTCAGCAGCCCGCACCCCGTCAGTGGTGATACTTCACCTGGGGGAGAATGATTTGGCCAAATTAGGGAGGCGCATCCTTATTGAGGAGATCATCTCCACTGCAGGGTGGGTGGCTAGGATTTGCCCGGGCTGCACAGTAGTATGGTCGCAACTTATCCCTCGGTGGCAGTGGCGAGGGGGGACTCTGTTAGGGCGTTGAATCACTCGGTAAAGAGGATCAACACACAGTTGGACAAACTATTCCGAGCCCCCCGGTTGCAGACGATCCCACACGGATGTATCTGGGGCAAGCAGTTCTACCTGGGGGACGGGGTACACTTGACTGAGGTAGGGAATGTCCTGTGGTCTAATAATCTCTGGGCTTGGCTAGAGGGATTTGCTAAGTAAGTCGGTCCCTGTTTAAGTGTAGGTTGGGGGAGGCCAGATCGTCGGTTAACAATGCTGGCCTGTGGCGGTAAGGTCATGACCGGTGAGCAGCTATTTTAAGGTCTGAGGGGGCGGGCATCATCCTATGGAGGTTCCCGCCCCAGGGGAGGGGCCATTGGCCCCTCCTAGAACTTCAGGGGCAAGGTAACTGGTGCTTCAAAGGGGCGCGGGTTGGAGGAGTCACGCTTTCCTTAGGCTGGTAGCCACCCCGCGCGCGCATACTTATGACGTCGACAGATGGCGCTGAGTAAGGGCCCTCCTTAAGTGGGTAAATGGAGTTCACGGCGTGGACCGGGTAATTACCGGGCCCGGCTGCGCATGCGCACATCTTAGGGTGAGGCGCAGCTAGTAGGACCTGACACCGGTTAGCGACCTTGCCATATGGCCAGAAATGTTAGTACAAAATTTCAGATGAGGATGTTAGATTCGGTTAGGAAACAATCTGTATTAGAGTTTTTGTTAAGGATAGTCTCTCACACCTGTTGACAATCATGTATCTAATGTCCTGCTGAATTTTTTGTATATACTGATTATCGTACAATTAAAAATGTATTGTTTATATCTTAATAAATACGGCCGGGGGGTTTCGCGACCCCCGCCTTCCAAAGATAATCATGTCTCATGACCCTGTGTCCAGGGATTGGTGTGGTCATAGGGGGGTGGGGGGGGGGGGCGGCAGCCAATCACTGACCATGTGAAAAGGGGGGCTCTTGGCCCCCCCGCCCGCATGGCGGTGTGGCGACCGCTCCCCTCCTTCAATGCCTCTCGGTGGTGGGGCGTGTCCTCTGGGGTGCGCCCTACCGCCGATTGGCTGGCGCCCTCCCTGACCTGGATGGCATTAAGCGACATCCGGGTCGGGGGGGGCGGGCTGCAGGAGAGGCTGGGAGGGGGGGCATGCCGCCCCCCCCTGGGCCCCCAGGAGGATAAAGAAGCGGGGAGCGCCCAGGGGACTCCTTGTTGCCTGGACGCTCCCCCACAACGGCGGTGCCCCGCGCTCGGGACTTCTTGTTTCCCCACCCACCATCCCTGGAACAATGCAATGCGGGATTGTATGCATTATTAGTCTGATTCAGTCGGTAATTTGCTGTAATGTTGTTAGACCAATTTTCCTATGCTTAGTAAACTGTTTTCGTTTTGGTATTTTGCTTGTTATGCTTTCTGCTAGGAATTTTTTCCTCGTTTAGTTAATGGTACTGTATTTAGGTGAATGGTTGCAATGGTATTTAGGCCTTTTTTCCCGTTTTAGCTTTACAGTGTTATGCGTGATGTTTACTTAGTCAGGGTAGCTGTCCTATAGAATTTTTTCCCATAGGTCGTCGTATTTATTAGGTATGAGGCATGCGGTAAGGTCATGACCGGTGAGCAGCTATTTTAAGGTCTGAGGGGGGGGCATCATCCTATGGAGGTTCCCGCCCAGGGGGAGGGGCCATTGGCCCCTCCTAGAACTTCAGGGGCAAGGTAACTGGTGCTTCAAAGGGGCGCGGGTTGGAGGAGTCACGCTTTCCTTAGGCTGGTAGCCACCCCGCGCACGCATACTTATGACGTCGACAGATGGCGCTGATTAAGGGCCCTCCTTAAGTGGGTAAATGGAGTTCACGGCGTGGACCGGGTAATTACCGGGCCCGGCTGCGCATGCGCACATCTTAGGGTGAGGCGCAGCTAGTAGGACCTGACACCGGTTAGCGACCTTGCCATATGGCCAGAAATGTTAGTACAAAATTTCAGATGAGGATGTTAGATTCGGTTAGGAAACAATCTGTATTAGAGTTTTTGTTAAGGATAGTCTCTCACACCTGTTGACAATCATGTATCTAATGTCCTGCTGAATTTTTTGTATATACTGATTATCGTACAATTAAAAATGTATTGTTTATATCTTAATAAATACGGCCGGGGGGTTTCGCGACCCCCGCCTTCCAAAGATAATCATGTCTCATGACCCTGTGTCCAGGGATTGGTGTGGTCATAGGGGGGTGGGGGGGGGGCGGCAGCCAATCACTGACCATGTGAAAAGGGGGGCTCTTGGCCCCCCCGCCCGCATGGCGGTGTGGCGACCGCTCCCCTCCTTCAATGCCTCTCGGTGGTGGGGCGTGTCCTCTGGGGTGCGCCCTACCGCCGATTGGCTGGCGCCCTCCCTGACCTGGATGGCATTAAGCGACATCCGGGTCGGGGGGGGCGGGCTGCAGGAGAGGCTGGGAGGGGGGGCATGCCGCCCCCCCCTGGGCCCCCAGGAGGATAAAGAAGCGGGGAGCGCCCAGGGGACTCCTTGTTGCCTGGACGCTCCCCCACAACGGCGGTGCCCCGCGCTCGGGACTTCTTGTTTCCCCACCCACCATCCCTGGAACAATGCAATGCGGGATTGTATGCATTATTAGTCTGATTCAGTCGGTAATTTGCTGTAATGTTGTTAGACCAATTTTCCTATGCTTAGTAAACTGTTTTCGTTTTGGTATTTTGCTTGTTATGCTTTCTGCTAGGAATTTTTTCCTCGTTTAGTTAATGGTACTGTATTTAGGTGAATGGTTGCAATGGTATTTAGGCCTTTTTTCCCGTTTTAGCTTTACAGTGTTATGCGTGATGTTTACTTAGTCAGGGTAGCTGTCCTATAGAATTTTTTCCCATAGGTCGTCGTATTTATTAGGTATGAGGCATGCGGTAAGGTCATGACCGGTGAGCAGCTATTTTAAGGTCTGAGGGGGGGGCATCATCCTATGGAGGTTCCCGCCCAGGGGGAGGGGCCATTGGCCCCTCCTAGAACTTCAGGGGCAAGGTAACTGGTGCTTCAAAGGGGCGCGGGTTGGAGGAGTCACGCTTTCCTTAGGCTGGTAGCCACCCCGCGCACGCATACTTATGACGTCGACAGATGGCGCTGATTAAGGGCCCTCCTTAAGTGGGTAAATGGAGTTCACGGCGTGGACCGGGTAATTACCGGGCCCGGCTGCGCATGCGCACATCTTAGGGTGAGGCGCAGCTAGTAGGACCTGACACCGGTTAGCGACCTTGCCATATGGCCAGAAATGTTAGTACAAAATTTCAGATGAGGATGTTAGATTCGGTTAGGAAACAATCTGTATTAGAGTTTTTGTTAAGGATAGTCTCTCACACCTGTTGACAATCATGTATCTAATGTCCTGCTGAATTTTTTGTATATACTGATTATCGTACAATTAAAAATGTATTGTTTATATCTTAATAAATACGGCCGGGGGGTTTCGCGACCCCCCGCCTTCCAAAGATAATCATGTCTCATGTCCCTGTGTCCAGGGGTTGGTGTGGTCATAGGGGGGGGGGCGGCAGCCAATCACTGACCATGGTGTTTATTAACACACTATTGGTAGCTAACTTACTGTCATAATTTGCTAGCTGAGAAAGGATTGAAAAACAGTTAATTAACTGTATTGTTCTGGAAGCGTGAGACACTCGGTGCCATGCATTCACTGTTATGTCATGTACGAGTTCGAGACCCCTGTGAGTCACTCAATCTCTGATTTGCTTTTTAATAAAAAAAGGAATATGTATTTAAGAAATATCACTTTTAACTTGATAATACGACAGTTCGTCTCTATTAAAAGAATTTTGTTTTTCTGGCTCTACAGTGCACGATTCAGAAGGTATATTTGTTTACCTTTCTGGGTAAATTGAGTAAACTAAACTTAACGTTCGGAACTTTGAACGTGAAATCCCGCCCTCATCTAATTAGTGCTCTGCACTTATTGGTTCCAGTATATATAGGACCGGCACGATAATCTCTTTTCTCGCGCGGTTTCATTACCTGACCGACCACTATGAGGATTCAGAACCGGGTGTTGGATGGCTTCTTCGCGCCCTGTAACTTAACTGTAAGTGGCATTGGATGGGTGTGCGATGTCTTTTTTTGAGGGTACTTCTTGTGGGAGCCAGTGTCAGATTACTGCGTTTCACCTCACGCAACGTAAACAGGGCAGCATTTTCTTTCAAATCATTAGAAAGATGACATCCACTTAGTGTTTGTCAGTTATAATTGTATTGACTATTAATGACTTTATTAGTTCACGGCTTGAATGCATTTTGCACACAACAAGCGAGTGAGCTATTATTTAGCCTCTGACATTCCCGGGCCTGTCTTGAACGATGATTTATTTGAAACTGTATGTGCAATCACCATGAGTGTTCTAGGGGCGCGCACGATTGTACAGGATATTAATCGCTTTGCCTTTCTCCTCAGAATCTTGTTATTTGTGACTGTACTATCGTACTGGGTGCGATAGTGTTGGTTTTTAACTTTAGAGACAACAGTGTTGTTTTGTCTCTTTATGTTATTTTACGGTTCCTTTTGGACGAATCTTCTAGTGTTTTTTCATTTAACTTTAAATGTATGCAGGTATTAACATCTACCAGCTTTTAGTGATACTTCAGCCCCATTTATCCAATAAACTTATTTTGCGTGTTTTTCTTTACAGTGTTACATCCAGTGACACCTACTACAGTGTCCACCCGGAAATTTACGTATCCCCTGCTCAGACCTGACCACTATATGTACTAGAGGTATTTGCTAGCGCATTGATGTGAAATTTAGTATAATTTATATGTTTGTGCTTAATCAGACAGTTTATCTGATGATAACCCTTATATGGTGGACTAAACCTTGCTTTTTATTAAATGTTTTCAAAACAGAAAAATCGATATGAAAGCAATATTGTTTGCACCAGGACCGTGTTCGTGCACAAAACTTACTGGCATCCATCGTTAAATAGAAAACGCGCGGACTGTTTCACTTTTAGACAGGTAGAAGAATCCATTTTTCTTAAAATATAGTGTTGGCCGGCACTTTATAATTTGACTTGTGGATGCACAATTAATGTGCTGTATTTTATATTTACAGCTTTAATTCGACTTCTAAGAATTAGGCTTGCCCTCATGGTGACATCATATTGAAGTTCCTTTAACACTCAAAATATCATCTTGGTGAGTCTGCTTGTTTTGGTCATGTCTTTTCTTACCATCTGTGAGATATTGGATCCACAACTTAGGTTCCTGGCAAGCTACCGGTCAGGCGCAATAACCAACTACAGACAATTTTCTGGGTGGTCCCATGTTTTCTTCTTTGTGGTGTTTTTTATATGGACACAATATTACATTATTCTCTTTCGTTGTTGTAGCTGATGGTTATTTTGGCTTTTATGCTTTTTTTTGGCCGTTATGTTTTCTTGTTGCTTGTGTTTCTCTCATCATTCTTCACTTCAACTGTTTATTCTGGCTTATTCACTTCGATTGGACATTCTTCGTGTCCTGCTATTTCCATTTTTCTCTTCTGTCTAGTTTAATTTCACTCCATGCTAGATATGTTAATATGTAGCATTATGGATTAATGCATACGAATGTACTAGCTTGATTGACTGAACATGATGTATTCATGATACTCAGGTGAATAACCTAGTCTTGTATATACCGTGATGGAATACCACCGGTTCTATGCTATGTATAGGCTTTCCTGTTTTCAGTTTCTATTTTTGGTAAATTCTGGTGGTTTTTTTTCAGTGTTTTCAATATCTTAAAAACAGTTGTTATCAGTGGTTACACATTTACGCGCCACTAAAAACAACAGAAAAAGTGTTTTTCCGGTGTTTATGGAACGTTTTGCTTTTATTATTGCTTGCTTTCTGCACTGAAAGATCATGGTATATAGACAGTGTACTTATAGTGTATATGAGGTCCAAATAGATTTTTGCAAATTAATCTTATTGTAGTACACCATACAATACTTCTTCAGTGAGTGAGTCTTTGGGTCATGTGCGCTCGCTCTTTCTTTCCCATGTAAACTTCTGTGAAAGGGCCCTCTCAGCATTCTTAGGCCATTGGGATGAGAACCATCAGCTAAGGGACACAGTTGGGATGACTCTTTCTTTGATGCCACATAAAGCACGAAATTATAAATATTTGCGTTTTAGTTCCTGTGCATTAGAAACCAGTGCACCAGAATGGACTAAAGTCAATGGCATCCCTCATTAACCCTTAAGATTGTAAAGATGCTTTCAGCATACCATCTAACAAGTGGCAAGGATCTACTACAGGGAATCACTTCAGCTCGGGTATCAATTTTGAAAGGTCATCACACAACGTTTTTATATACGTAGCTGAATCACTGCAAATACAAACAATATCACTCCAATCTTTGTTGAACTTGGAAAGAACCTTTTTTGCAGAGCTTTACAAGTGACACTGTGTTCCATGTTTTCCAAAAGTCTGGTATCATGTTTTCACCACTATCCCAGATGCTTGGTGATATATATACTTGTCACTATACCGTGCATTGAATGTTTGAAGCCTGAGGTGTTGGCAATTCACCTACTATCAATACTGACCCACTAGAAACTATGGTCTGATGTATTAAGGGTTTTTACTCATTCTCTGTCGGTAAATGTGATGACACATATTAGGAAATATTTGTATGAAACCAGCCACTTTACCTATCGGTGAAAGAATCAAATGCAGCCAAAATATCAAATATGAGTTTGATATTTCCTGATTCTCTATAGTTTATAAAATAATTAAACTAGACCTAAAACATGAAAATAAACCCTGCATCTTTAGACCAAAGGCCACAAAACTGAAAAAGTAAAAGGAAGAAGAAACAATATTTTAGTGCCATCCCTAAAGAACAAAACTCAAGCAGAATAATGTTAGCCAGTCTTTCTTACTGCTACTTGTATAACAAAGTTACATTGTATTGACCCCTTCAGGAAGAAGAAAATGACTCTTTCACTCTCTTTTTCCTTTCTTTGAATGGCATTTAGTTTGTGGTTGTCCAGGTGTTTTTTCAGTGTTTATATGTTTTCACCGGTGAGGGCTATTTTTCTTTCAGTGGGGTTTTATCAGTTATTATAGGTTTAAACCTAAAACCCCACAGCCTAGCTATGTAATATTTTTTTGTTTATGTAAGGTTTTTGGATATTTCTCTTTCTTTTTTTTGGTCCTTCAATACACTGGACATGTATCTTATTAGGGCACTTATATATTTATACATATATTTATAGTACATTTTTGTATTAGAAAATGTTATTAGTCTCACAATGGTGAATCAACGATATGTTTGTTAAAAAAACTTAGTTGTTCTATATCTTGATTATTGTACGGTTATCTTCACAGCCCTGAGGAAGCCCGATTTGGGCGAAACGCGTTGGCTGTCATCTTTGTCAAGATTGTGTTTGAAGATTGAAATAAAAACCTCTTGAAGAATAACTTGAAGGACCATCACTCTTTTTTGAGAACTTATATGAACACTCTTCTGAAAATCACTTGCTATAAGTACTGTACTGTATATTGTTGCCTCTCTGTTCTCTATTTTTGTCTGTCTGGGAAACCTTCAAACTTTATATCAGGGAGATCACTAGATCTAAGCATTCAGGGGTCCTTCGCTCCATACGTAAATGTCTTATGGACTTAGAGGAGGCAATCAAAACTCTTGAGCGACGGTTGTTGACCGGCGCTGACAGCTTAGATGGGGAGAAACTTGTGGAGCTACTATGCGAATACAACACAGCAGCTGACGAAGAGATCAAGTATCTTGGTAAACACGCCACTGCTAGAGCGTACGGTGAGAGCGAGCGGCCTGGGTCGGTTTTAGCTCAACTACTTAAGAAACGCAGAGAGACGTTGAATTCGGTGTGGGTGAAGTCCACTGAGGGCGAGCTTTTACCTGAAGCTGCGGAATTGGCTGATAGATTTTGGCAATATTATTCTGAGCTCTACGCTTCTAGGAACACTGCTACTGACGATGAGATCAGTGATTATCTATCCCACATACGACTGCCTTGGCTTACTAACACACATAGGGAATTCCTCATGAGGCCCATAGAGAAAGATGAAATTCTTCTTGCTTTAACTAGCATGAGGGCAGGGAGCACTTCAGGTTCTGATGGGTTAACGGTTGCATTCTACAGGGCTTTCATAAATGTATTGCTCCCACTGTTATCCACTCTCTTTGACAATATATGATTGACAGGTAATATGCCTCTATCCATGTCCGAAGCAGTAATAGTAGCACTTCTTAAGCCCGGTAAATCCACGGAGGACTGCGCATCATATCGTCCTTTGTCTCTACTTAATGTAGACATGAAGATGTTTGCTAAGATCCTTGCAAATAGTCTAGTACCCCTGGTCCCACTCTTGGTGGCACCAGAACAGGCGGGGTTTGTCCCCAGCAGAAATCTAACTTACAATGTGCGCACTGTCTTCAGAGCCTTACAGCATATCAAGCCGGAACGCCTGCAGTAGCGGTCTTCTTAGATATAGAGAAGGCATTTGATTCTGTGGAGTGGTTGTTTATGAAGCATGTTTTATCTCGGATGGGAGTGAGCCCGGTCTTTTTACAACTAGTTGGCACACTTTACAGTAAACCCATTGCCCGCATTAAGATAAGTGACAGATTCTATACGCATAACCTGGGGGACGAGGCAGGGTTGCCCGTTATCTCCATTGCGCTATGCTTTAGTGGCAGAGCCTCTAGCTTGTGCGCTGCGGGAATATCATCAAAATCATGGTATATGTTTGCCACACTACAAAATTATAGTGTCCACGTATGCTGATGATACTCTTCTATATGTCAGACACCCTGAATCTAACCTCTCTGCTGTGTTACGGGAGGTGGTGCGATTTGGTGGGCTTTAAGGACGGCATGTGAATTGGCCAAAATCTATCATCTTTCCCCTCACGCTGAATACCCCTCGTTTTGAACTTGATTACCCTCTGCAATGGACCACAGATGCGGTCAGATATTTGGGTATCAGAATCCACACGGACTCTGACACTGTATTCAAAGAAAATTACTGGACAACGTTTAGCAAGCTGGAAGATGATGTTGAAAAGTGGATTAAGCTTCCGGTATCGCTTCTCGGTAGAATATACATCATGAAAATTGTGGTGTTGCCGCGGCTTTTGTTCTTATTTATTAATATACCCATGGTTTTGCCTTGTGCCTTCTTTGACGGTCTCACCTCTCTGATGGTTAGATTAGTGTGGGCGGGTTAGCAGACGCGTGCGAAGTGGCAGATCTGGGTGCTTCCCTATTCTATGGGTGGACGTGGCGCACCGGATTTCAATTTATATTACAGGGACGCACAATATTCTCATGCATATTATTGGATGCATGGCCCCCCCAGATATACCTCATCTTCGTGTAGAATCGGAGGTGGCCACCCCACTCCCGCTCCCTGCCCTGTTGTTTCAAGCGGCAGATCGCAGGATTTGCATATTGGATTCTATTAATTCCACGACACACGCTTGGCACTATTTATTACAATTGCAGGCCGGTGCAATATTGTATTCCCTATTAGCCTTAGTAGAATGGTGCACATGGTTGCCTCCCTGCAAAGAGAAAGGGGTCACACAAGCACTGCATGCCCTGGGTGTATGTGCTGTGGGGGAATTGTTTGACGATGGGGTTGCTAAAGGGTCAGAGGAATTTGCTACCAACGAAGCAGAACCTAATATATTGACGAGATTCCAATTTCATAGACCGCGACATGCACTGAGAGAGCAACTGGGTGACGACTATCTGGAACCACCTGAATTAGCGGTTTTAACTTTCACATACGCGCGAAATCCCCCAAACGCATATTAGCTACCATTTACAATTCATCTATGTCATATAGAGCTAACCACTACACCAAGGCACGTTTAGCATGGCAAAGCGATTTGAACATAGATATAACAGACACGGTGTGATCCTATTGGGGTACCAGCACTAAGCTGATTTCACTAAATGGCTGGCACCATCTGGTACACTTCAAGTTCCTAAATAGGATTTGTTATACATCGCAGAGGCTACACAGGTACGGTTTGAGGGAGACTGCGAACTGTGAACGATGTCATGTAGGGTTGGTGGACTTCCACCATCTGGCCTGGACGTGTCCGGGAATTGCAGCCTTTTGGGTCTCAGTCTTTAAGGAAATAAACCAGTTGCCCCTCAATCCTGACCCTACGCTAACACTGTTAGGTTACTCCAAGTCAATTCCCAAAGGGGTCAGCCGACTGGTGGACATGTGAATGCTGATGGCCAAGCGCAGGGTTGCTATCAACTGGTTTGTAGTACGTTTTAAGAAACTCAATAAAATACATTTTAAAAAAGGGTAAACGAGAAACACAGAAATATATTTTGTTTAAGTCTGGCATATTTACTGCACTTTAAAGACAGAGGTTAAATATCAGGCTATGTCGTCTGATAAATTGCTGCACATTCTTTATACATAGAGATTAGTGCTTAAGTTTCTTTCTCTGACTACAAAGTGATAGGATTTTGTAAAGTGAACTATGTGTCAATCTTGCTGGGTTACTAGGAGTTTGAAAGGAAAGGCTGCAGAATGTAAATATTACTCTAGGACACATCAAAATGACATGCCTGCAAATTAACTGTAGAAATATGTCCAAATATATCAGCAATTAAGAAAGCACAAATAAAACAATTTTTTTGTAATTCTGAAGTGTGATGGAAATAAATAGTTTTATAGGATCACAACAAATCAATAACATTTACTTTGTCATACACAAATGATAAATCTTCACTGTTTGTGTCTGCAAATTTGGTGGCCATTTCAATGGAATATGTGCTGTGGGTAAATGGCAGTGTCAGGCTCCTGTGTTCCAGTTCCTTAGGGTCGTGCTGATGCTCAACGGGAGCCCACCTCGGAACCACCCCAAGTCTGGATTATGAATACCCACAGACTGTTGAGGTGATTGAGCAGGGGAAGGAAATGGCAAGAACTGTGGGGAGGGAGATCTGTGAAGGATAAAATAAAGAAACAACGTAAATGAGGTATTACTCGATTGTCTATTCCCTTCACCTTAACGTATGTAACTATCCCCTCCGTATATCAACCCCTACCTGAAACAATAAAGATGGATAGCTGGTTTCAGAAGTGAGAAGAGGGTGGAGGCATGTTCACAACAACACTATCAAAAAGCAAAACAAGAGAAAACATATGAGAGAAGAATGTGTACAACCCTCAACACCTCCTCAATGCTTTGTTGGTCATCATAAAACACATGCCAAGGAGGCTTGCATCGTACATTGTGTCTGCCAGACCATGTCTTCCAAACCCCTCTTTGTGACCTCTCTCCTGGGATTTAAAGATAACAAAAGGAAGAACCATCAAAGCATGAACAGTCTTTTCTTACTCCATACGTGTAAAAAGGCAAAGGATTGTAAGAGAGCACAATCCCCTGCAGTGTCTCAATGTTCGCACTCGTCCTTTCCTGCAAACTGAACTATGGAATTACCACCTAATAGTGGTTTGCATCAAGGTTCTTAATATTTCAATACGATATAAGACCTTATACAAGAGCTCAAATAAACGATATGCACCACAAATTAGGATTTCTACAATCACGGGTGCCTCGCATCTCCCTGCATGAAACCGGTAACCCTTCAGTTTCTCCAACAGGGAGATGGCAGACCCAAGCACCACTGAAGGTGCCTAAGCTCCTCTGCATGAGACCGCTAGCAGGCGGGTCCTGGTCAACAGAGGAGTTACTGGTTAGCGGTAAACCCGTCACTGTTTTAATTGCTGTGATGGTGGTTTGGAGGAGGGATGTATGACGTTACTCCGCATACCGTTACAACTACCTACCATTACAACGCGACCATTACAACGCATACCATTACAACGCATAGCGCTTTGGGGTGCTGGATAGTGGTAAGTATAATTTACTTTTCTAACTCCAGTCCCCGTGGACCCTAGGGAAGGTGTTGGATAGTAAATTATACCATTCCCTATCCTATAGCGCCCCCCAGCGCAATGCGTTGTAATGGTATGCGTTATAAAAGTCGCGTTGTAATGGTAGTGCGGAGTAACGAATGCATTGTAACAGGTGCATACCTTGGAGGAGTTGTGCATATGCACTCTTACCGCTCAGAATGAATGGCTGAACATGGGAGAAGTCTGACTCTGGAATCTCGAGTCGAATAATTGGCGGTGCTGCCAGGTTTCCGTTGCTTTTAACACCGTACCCGGCGCCGCATCCGAATCATGTGATGCATGACTCATGTTGGACGCAGGGAATTGTAGTTCGGCAATGGGTGTTTCGAGGCCCAGGTGTGCGCGTGGAGGGCAGTTAGTGCGCTACTGGCATTCGGATTCTTATAGAACATCCTCCTTCTTGAGAACACTAACTGCCAGACAGTTTCTCAGGGTGTGAGCGATAGAACTTGGCCACCAGTCTAGGCACGTCCACTGCCCTGACCGGCTCCAAGGAATTCTCTTCCGGACCGTAGCCTTTCCAGGCCACTAGATACCACAGCTTCCCCCGCACCTTCTTTGCATCCAGAATATCCCGAACCTCATACTCTTGTTCCCCCTGAACCCATGTGGGAGAGGGGTTCTTCTTTACAGGGCCACAAGGGAGTTTTAAAAGTGACACATGAAACCGGAAATGAGCTTACAATTTCAGTTTAATGTGGGTTTATGTGTTTGATCACCCGATACGGGCCAATGAACTTTGGATTGAACACATTGTACTTTTTGAATCGTATGTGTTTTGTTGACAACCAAACTCATTCCCCACTCTTGTACAAAGGACCAGGTCTCTGATGCTTATTGGCCTGTGCTTTGTACCTTTCTTTGGCTTTAATCAGGTTGTTACGGGTCCTCAACAGTGTTTTATGCAGAAGCATTAGTCTTTTGCGTAAACCAGGAATTTTGGTACTTGTACTGGGGATGAGCAAGGGGGTGAACCGAGGGTGAAACTCGTAGGTACTGTAAAAAGGAGTGTACAGCGTGGAAGAATGTTTGGCGCTGTTATGCGCTCCGCTACCCATAACCAATCCACCCATGCATCAGTATTAATACTGACATAACACCTAAGGAACTGTTTGAGGGTTTGGTTCAGCTGCTCCGTCTGGCCATCAGTCTGTGGGTGGAAGCTTGTAGAAAGCTAAGAAGCGATCTGCAGTTCCGAGCACCAGGTCTTCCAGAAGCCAACTGTGAAAAAACACGCCGAATATCAAGTGCACCTCACACGTTTAAGCCTCTGGGCTGTATACTGTATAGTACAGTTCTCTTAGAGCCAGGATGCCCGTAGGGTTGCAGTGCGCTCTATAAGTGTTTATAAAAAAAATTGGGCGTCCCTAATCGAAACAATGACTTTAGGAAGGCCATGGATGGAGCCGAACAATGTGGACCAACAGTAGTTTGGCCAACTAACTTGCCAAGGGTGCTTGTTTACACGCGATAAAATGACCCATCTTGGACAAAAAGTCTATGACCAGCATGATGGCTGTGTTTCCCTGATCCTTGGACAAACCCACGATGTAGTCCACCGTGAACCGTTCCCACGTGGTCTCAGGTGTAGGCATGGTCTGTAGGAGCTCCTGGGCTTGTTGATGGTCAGATTTCATCTGGACACAAGTGGAGCATTCACTTACCCATGATAGGACGTCTGGGCAGACGGAAGATCACCAAAACTGCCGCTGCACCTTCTCCAGGGTCTTGGTGCCTCCTAAATGTCCAGCACACAGGAGATCATGACACCAAGAAATAACTGTTCTGCGTAGACTATTCGTAGGGACTAAAACTTGTTGGCCTTTCATAGGTAAACCCTGTTGCATCTGCCAATCCGGATGGCTTTGAGCCAACTTCTCTAGGTAAAGGTTTGTATTCCCTGTCTAACTTTTTGCAAGAAATCATCGCTTCGTATCGCACATAATACCCAACTAGGTTCTATGATGGAGTTCTCTGGAGTGACGGAAGGAAGCGAGGAAGTATCTTGTCTAGTGAGGGCATCAGCCTTCCTGTTATCGACACCAGGCCGGATGGTCGCAATGATATTCCGCAAAAAACAGCATCCACCGGAGCTGACGTGGAGTGAGATGGCAAGCGGCCCTCATGAATTGGAGGTTACAATGGTCCGAGTAGACCGTTACCTGATGTACTGCCCCCATCACCCAATGTCTCCACTCCAGAAAGGCGTTCCTGATAGCTAAGAGCTCCTTTTCTGCTATCGTATAGTTCTGGTCCACGGTATTCAGTTTTCGAGACATGAATGCGATGGGGTGTAGGTAACCAGTTGTTTCATGCCGTTGGGAAAGTACCGCTCCCACTACTAATTCAGACGCGTCGGCCTCCATGATAAACAGTAGACTTGGGTTGGCATGCGTGAGAACCGGGGCAGTCGTGAATGACTGTTTGAGAAGGTCGAACGCCTTCTGGGTTTCTTCGGTCCACAGGAACAGCGTTTTTTTCCTCGTCAATCTGGTCAAGGGTGCAACCATGTCCAAGAACTGTTGTATAAAACTTCTGTAGAAGTTTGCGAACCCCCAACAGACTCTGGATCTCCTTTACGTTACAAGGACATGGCCAGTCAATGATAGCCTTGACTTTCATTTCGGCCATGACTTGACCAGAGGGGGTGAGCATGACCCCTAGGAACTCTACTGTGGTCACTTGGAATGCGCATTTGGGGATCTTGCAGTATAGCCGATATGTACGCAGTGCTTGCAGTACCAGGCGTACATGGCCGATGTTCTTCCTCTGTGGTGGAGTATATGAGGATGTCATCTATATAGACAATGACGAAGAGGTCCAAATACTCCTGTAGAACATCATTGAGAAAGAACTGAAACGCCGCAGGGGCGTTACATAGCCCGTAGGGCATAACGAGGTATTAAAAAAGTCCTTACTGCGTCTTAAAGGCAGTCTTCCACTCGTTGCCCTCATGTATCCGGACCAAGTGATGAGCCCCCCCGTAAATCCATCTTTGTGTAAATGCCTGCTGATCGCACCTGCTCCAATAATACAGGGATCAATGGAAGTGGATACTGATTTTTTGTAGTTATGGTGTTCAATGCCCAATAGTCTATAAAGCATCTCAGATCTCCGTTAGCTTTCGGAATAAAAAAGAGGGGAGAGGCTGCCGGGGATCTGGACGGACGAATAAAACCCAGCTCCAGATGTTTGTCAAAATACTGTTGTGGATACAGGTTTTCGGGTACCGTGAGGGCAGATATCCTCTCACAAGAGACCACTGATCTGGGGACCAAGTCTATTCGACAGTCATAGTCTCTGTGAGGTGGAAGCTCCTCTGCCTTGGTATCGCTGAAGACGTAGTTGAATGTCGCACAGCATTCAGGTAAGCCCATATCCTTTTCTGCCGCCGTTGCGATGTGATGTCTGGTTGCCAAAATACTAGATGGTCTGTTGTATGGCATTTTATGATCCAAGCGAAATTTACCGATTCATGTCCTTATATAGGTATAATTCACATTGCCCTTATATAGACATAGAAATCATACCCATATTTAGACATAACCAAACCAGTCCAAATACAGGCATGGTTACTTGGACGATTTCTTGGAAAACTCTGCTTCAGCAGTCAGGGACATCTCCTAACTTGAATATTGATTTGACCTAGAAATCCTGGCATTTTCAAAGAACTACCATTCCCTTGGGCTTCTTTGATGACGTTAATATGTCCGACTTTACGTCAAACTAGGCACCTTCAAGGTATAAATATGTCCACAATTGCCCTAGCAAACACACAGTGGTTCGGAGCAGCTCGACTATCAACTTGCCCGACGCAGCAGTGCCAAAGGAAGCAGACCCTCCAGCTGACACACTGATAGAGAAGCTGTCCTTTCTCTCGCAGAGAATCCAGCTCCAGTGTTTCCAAGCTCCCCTCGTGGGGTGTTGGGAAATAGAGTCCCGAGACAGAGATACCAGACCTCCTTCATCCTAAAACCAAGGTACGGAGCTGATTAGACCCTAGGAGAAATCTTGGTTAGATTCTTGGCAAAGAAAAACTAAACCTACGCTACACCTCACTTACCTCTTCCCTTGTACTAGACTTAGGATAGGTACATTGGGGTAGGCGTATTTTAGAAGCACCAGTTGAGTACTTTTTAGCTTTTGTTATTTATGTATGTATTTATCTACGGTCTAGGAACCATACAATGCTTTTACAGTATTATTTTATAATACTATTCTTACTGTACGCATTATACTTTGCAACCAGTATTACGATTGTAGCAGTTAATTTTACCTGTCTGAGAAAGAAGTCTGTTTAATAATCCTTTTATTGGAAACACCTGTCTTTCTATTTCTCTGGACCTCTGATTAAACGAAGCATGCACGAATGACTGAGTAAAATATCTTTCTATTGTTTCCACGACTCTGAAGATCAGTTTTATTCTTTGGGAAACAAAGTTGTCATGTTTATGCGGTTGTCAGAAACGAATCCCTTCTTGTGTATTTGAGAAAGTTTCTAGTGATCTCTTTCTAGCTGGCACTCACAATTAAGTTTAATATATTCGATAGAGACCTAGTCGACCTAAGTCCTACGTCAAATCTATAGGTAGGCTGTGGGGTTTTAGGTTTAAACGTATAATAACTGATAAAACCCCACTGAAAGAAAAATAGCCCTCACCGGTGAAAACATATAAACACTGAAAAAACACCTGGACAACCACAAACTAAATGCCATTCAAAGAAAGGAAAAAGAGAGTCATTTTTTTCTTCCTGAAGGGGTCAATACAATGTAACTTTGTTATACAAGCTAGCAGTAAGAAAGACTGGCTAACATTATTCTGTTTGAGTTTTGTTCTTTGGGAATGCCACTAAAATATTGTTTCTTCTTCCTTTTACTTTTTTCGGTTTTGTGGCCTTTGGTCTAAAGATACAGAGTTTAGTTTCATGTTTTAGGTCTAGTTTAATCATTTTATAAACTATAGAGAATCAGGAAATATCAAACTCATATTTGATATTTTGGCTGCATTTGATTCTTTCACTGATAGGTAAAATGGCTGGTTTCATAAAAATCTTTCCTAATATGCGTCATCACATTTACCCACAGAGAATGGGTAAAAACCCTTAACACATCAGACCATAGTTTCTAGTGGGTCAGTATTGATAGTAGGTGAATTGCCAACACCTCAGGCTTTAAACATTCAATGCAAGGTATAGTGACAAGTATATATATCACCAAGCATCTGGGATAGTGGTGAAAACATGACACCAGACTTTTGGAAAACATGGAACGCATTGTCACTTGTAATGCGCTGCAAAAAAAGGTTCTTTCCAAGTTCAACAAAGATTGGAGTGATATTGTTTCTATTTGCAGTGATTCAGCTACGTATATGAAAAAGTTGTGTGTTGACCTTTCTAAATTTATACCCGAGCTAAAGTGATTCCCTGTAGGAGATCCTTGCCACTTGTTAGATGGTATGCTGAAAGCATATTTACAATCTTCAGAGTTAATGAGAGATGCTATTGACTATTTAATCTATTCTGGTGCACTGTTTTCTTATGCACAGGAACTAAAACGCAAATATTTATCATTTTGTGCTTTATGTGTCATCAAAGAGAGTCATTCCAACTGTGTCCCTTAGCTGGTGGTTCTCAGCCCAAGGGGCTATGAATGCTGAGAGAGCCTTTTCACAGACGTTTACATAGGAAGGAAAGGGCGAGTGCACATGACCCCAAGACTCACTGAAGAAGTATTGTATGGTGTACTACAATAAGATTAATTTGCAAACATCTATTTGGACCTCATATACAGTATAAGTACACTGTCTATATACCATGTTCTTTCAGTGCAATAAGCAAGCAATAATAAAAGCAAAACGTTCCATAAACACCAGAAAAACACTTTTTCTGTTGCCTTTAGTGGCGCGAACTGTTTTTTAAGATATTGAAAACATTGAAAAAACCCCATCAGAATTTACCAAAAATAGAAACTGAAAACAGGAAAGCCTTTCTATAGGATATGTTATTCCAATGAGCAGAGCCTATTGGGAATATAGGAACTACACTACAGATCAGGCTAGCAAGTGATTACAATGGGTCTGGCAATATGGGGAATCCATCTACAAGGTTTTGTTATCCCACTGAATGGTAGGCTCCAGTCTCTTCAACCGGGGAAGGCCTAGAATGACCCCATAATATGGTGCTTGTATTATGTTGAATAGTTACAAACCAACACGAGCACCAATATTGCCAAACTATTTAAACACTGGATCACAACAAATGATCGCTCGACTTACTGAAACCAAACAGTAACTCTCAGGGATTATTTTTACCCGGAATGGATCCAATACTTTCTTTATTTTGCATCAAAAGAACCATATAAATGAGCAATTTTATCTTTTTGAACAAACAATTTTGACTGAACTTGACATAGAAAAAGACAATTATTAACAACTTCACCAACTCACATTCAAACACTCATACAGGACAACACATTAATATATATACACACACAAAATTCTAAAGTTATACAAAAATATTTACAATTTCCTGTTATTTGAAAACATAGCATTGGAAAAAATAATTGAAATTTTTGATGTTTGATGATCCAATAAAATATTCCTAATGCTGAGTGGGGTGGTCTACGCGTTTCGATATCCCCTTATTATGGGGAAATCTCATCAGGACCAAGTGCCTCTTTGGTGCTCGGTTTTCATGCGTTTAGAAGAAAATAATTTGCCACATGTTGGGAATTGCCAGGGTTGATGGAAGTAGAAATATGGTTCAGGCGAGTGTGGCGGCCGGACTGGGTTTCCGGATTTGACGGTGGTTCTTTAACCTTGAAGTCGCTTTAGAATTCGAGTACGCTGAATCAATCAGGGGTCCACACTGCTCACTCTCTGTCATGGAATGACAGCGCTTGCATCAACTCGTCTAGTTGATGCAAGCGCTGTCATTCCATGACAGAGAGTGAGCAGTGTGGACCCCTGATTGATTCAGCGTACTCGAATTCTAAAGCGACTTCAAGGTTAAAGAACCACCGTCAAATCCGGAAACCCAGTCCGGCCGCCACACTCGCCTGAACCATATTTCTACTTCCATCAACCCTGGCAATTCCCAACATGTGGCAAATTATTTTCTTCTAAACGCATGAAAACCGAGCACCAAAGAGGCACTTGGTCCTGATGAGATTTCCCCATAATAAGGGGATATCGAAACGCGTAGACCACCCCACTCAGCATTAGGAATATTTTATTGGATCATCAAACATCAAAAATTTCAATTATTTTTTCCAATGCTATGTTTTCAAATAACAGGAAATTGTAAATATTTTTGTATAACTTTAGAATTTTGTGTGTGTATATATATTAATGTGTTGTCCTGTATGAGTGTTTGAATGTGAGTTGGTGAAGTTGTTAATAATTGTCTTTTTCTATGTCAAGTTCAGTCAAAATTGTTTGTTCAAAAAGATAAAATTGCTCATTTATATGGTTCTTTTGATGCAAAATAAAGAAAGTATTGGATCCATTCCGGGTAAAAATAATCCCTGAGAGTTACTGTTTGGTTTCAGTAAGTCGAGCGATCATTTGTTGTGATCCAGTGTTTAAATAGTTTGGCAATATTGGTGCTCGTGTTGGTTTGTAACTATTGATTGTGAGGCTTGTCCTTATTGCCAGTGAGCCCAGACCCTGTCTCGGTAATTGTATTATGTTGAACGGCAGCCACTCTCAATGGTATTCTTCATAGGTGAGTTCACACTCCAGGGTGCTATGACTGATAGGACCTGACTCCAGTTCCTTGCCGTCAACGGCATACACCGTTTCTGGAGTGGGCCTGCAGATAAGCTATACTCCTATACGTAACACCACCTCTCTATCCATAAAGCACCCAGTATCTCCTGAATCCACCATGGCTCGTATTTGTTGGGTCTCCTGATTGATCTTTATGACCAATGTAATAAAGAAATGTTCCGCTTCCATGAAGGTGAATTAATTTACCGAAGGGATAGTACAACTGCTTGAGGATAGCCCTTCCTGCGTCCTCAAGCGTTGTAGTTTTCTTCTCCTTTTTCGGCTGTTACCGTGGCCACTTGCCCTTGTCGGGATCGGCTGTATTTAGGTTTAACAGGACATGTCCTTTTTTCCCCAGTACAGACATAGTCCTTGTTTGCGTCAATGATCTCTTTCGCTGAGGGTTAATGAAGGCTCTCACCATCCCAATCTCCATTGGTTCTGGTTTTGAGGCAGTTTTCTCAGTAGAAAAGGATCGATCAGCAAACGGGACGTGTTTCTCTTTCCGTTTGTGTTCTCCTTCGCGCTCCCGAAGCCTATGATCCAGTCGGAGGGAAAGTTCGATGAGAGCCGCAAAGGTGCGGTGTTGGAGATCAATTTGGGCCAGAATATCCTTGAGCTCTTCCGTGAGCCCCTGATAAAAGATGTTTGGTTTCCGGCCAATCTGTTTCTGCCACTAGTCTTCGGAAGTTATTTAGATAACTCACAAGATCAGAGTTTCCTTGGCGTAGTTATAACAGATCTCTATCTGTGGAAAAGGTCTTGGCCCGACTATCAAAAGTTTTCTTAAAGCTCTCCCTAAATTCATTCCTGTCGTAGAGGAAAGGGTCACCTCTCCGCACAATGGGGACCGCCCACTGCGCAGCCTCTCCGCCCAAGTAAGAGATCAGAAAAGCCACTGGGGCTTGATTAGTTGCAAACATCTTGGGTTTACAGGTGAAATGGAGTAGCACCTGAGTTATGAAGACTTGAACCTTCTTTATATCCCCGTAAAACCTCTCAGGAGGGGCCAAGGGTTTTTGTCCGGGCATCTCCAGCACTACTGATGTTGGGTGTTGGGTTCCACGTGCATCAAACGGGTTTCTCTGTACTCTGTCTACTCTAGTTAGCAAGGCCGCAGTCTCCTGGCGTGAGGCAGCCAGCTCTGCCTGAACAAGGACTAAAGCTGCCATGACATCCTCTAAGGTGGCCTTCTCTGAACCTCAGCACAACCAGGAGGAGTCTAATTCTTGGGCCGATTATTCTGTCAGGCTCCTCTGTTCCAGTTCCTCAGGGTTGTGCTGATGCTCAAAGGGGGCCCACCTCTGAACCACCCCAAGTCTGGATTATGAATACCTACAGATTGTTGAGGTGATTGAGCGGGGGGAGGAAAGGGTAAGAACTGCAGGGAGGGAGATCTGTGAAAGATACAATAAAGAAACAACGTAAACGAGGTATTACTCTATTGTCTATTTCCTTCACCTTAACTTATGTAACTACCCCCTCTGTATATCAACCCCTACCTGAAACAACAAAGATGGATAGCTGACTTCAGAAGAGGGAAGAGGGTGGAGGCTTGTTCACAACAACAGTATCATAAAGCAAAACAAGAGAAAACATATGAGAGAAGAATTCCTACAACCCTAGACACATCCGCAATGCTTTGTTGGTCATCATAAAACACATACCAAGGAGGCTTGCATCGTACCCTGTGTCTGCCAGACCGTGTCTTCCAAACCCCTCTTTGTGACCTCTCTACTGGATTTAAGCATAACAAAAGGAAGAACCATCAAAGCATGAACGAGTGTCCTTTAAGTTCTGAGAACAAATGACAGTCTTTTCTTACTCCATACATGTAAAAAGGCAAAGGATTGCTAGAGAGCACAATCCCCTGCAGTGTCTCAATGCTCGCACTCGTCTTTCCTGCAAACTGAAAAATGGAACTACCACATAATAGTGGTTTGCATCAAGGTTTTTAATATTTCAATAGGATATAAGACCTTATAAAAGAGTTCAAATAAACAATGTATGCCACACAAATTAGGATTTCTACAATCGCAGGTGCCTTATATCTCCCTGCATGAAACCGGTAACCCTTCAGTTTCTCCAACAGGGAGATGGCAGACCCAAGCACCACTGAAGGTGCCTAAGCTTCTCTGCATGAGCCGGCTAGCAGGCGGGTCCCAGCCAACAGAGGAGGTACTGGTTAGCGGTGAACCCGTCACTGTATTAATTGCTGTGACGGCGGTTCAGAGGAGTTGTGCATATGCACTCTTACCGCCCAGAAAAAATAGCTGAACGTGGGAGAAGTCCGACTCTGGAATCTCGAGTCGAATATTCGGCGGCGCTGCCTGGTTTCAGTCGCTTTTAACACCTTGCCCGGCATGGCATCCGAGTCATGTGATGCGGGACTCGTGTTGGACGCTGGGAATTGTAGTTTGGCAATGGGTGTTTCAAGGCCAGGCGTGCGTGAGGAGGGCAGTTAGTGCGCAACCGGCATTCGGATTCTGACAGACAGTGTGCTACTACACCATAATTTAGTAATTTATTTGCAACAGAGTGCTCAAAAATGCACCACCGGCTATATCCTACTCCCATGCTACTCTCCTGCTAAATGAGTTTGGCTGGTTTGCAACACTTCTTCTTTGTGTGACAATTGGATTTTTCACAATCGCTATGATGTCAGTGATGTTGCATTGATGGCAGCACTCTTACTCTGAAAAGTGTTCAAGCACCACAGGATGGGGTGAGGGTTTGCTGTCCTTTTACTTAACATGTCCACCATAATTCATCTGATCAAGCATGGCTACTGATATGTAAAGGACACACAGGGAACCTAAAATAGTAAGGGGGAGAAACTAGTATTTTGATATGACCACATTCTTACTAAAGAAGTTGCGCTTCTTCATTCTTAAAAATCTGCATAACTCTCTCTTGTGTATTGTAGGATAACCACTCACCACGTGCATGATTTCCACTGTCCTTCTGTGTGCATTTTTCTTGTGTGGATATTATGAAACCCTGGCTTGGATTCTGTCTTCCTGCACCTACACTAGGCACACCTGGGGCCCTATTACTTATAGGGTGTACTATCCCTGTTTGTGCAACAGCACACCTTCAAACAGGTGCGCCAGACGCAAACAGGGAAAGTGTGCCATATTCGGTTGAATATGCTAACTTTACGGCAGCCGTGAGCTCATGCTGCCCTGGGGCCAGTGCATTCAATTGAAATACAGAGTGACTGTTTCAGAGCTGCTTGGTGTTTCACTGTGCAGGTGGCGCACATCTGCACTTTAAAAGAGGAGGAAAGAGATCCCCTTGTAGGCGGGTGCAGTTAGTGACTGCATCTGCCAGCAAGGGGATGTCTGGGAAGTCCATAGGACCCTCCTAACCAACCCTCCAGAGGGCTGCCATCAGGGGATGCTCACTGACAGTGTGCCACCTTTTTGTGGTGTACTGTCAGTGAACCTCCTGACTGCTTCTTTAACTCTGCACCCACGAATATAATACGGCACAGTCTGAGAGGTAAAACGATTCCCTCTTTTGCATGGGACCATGCCACCATGCAAATGAGGGAATGTCCTCTTGAGATATCGCTGGCAAAACATATGCACCAGCACTATCTGTATTACAGAAGGGGGCGCACAAGCATCTGTGAGCCCTTCTGCAATACACAAAGTTCCCCAGGGGTGCACAAAGCAGATGTAAATTCCCATTGCACCCCAGAGAATTCCATAATAGTGCCCCTGGTCTAAAAAGAGAATATTACAGAAATACATTCACAGTGTACAGTTTTATCCAAAAGACTGGCACCCTCATTTTTTTGGTTTAAATCTTTTTATTGGGATTTTACATATTAGAGTCCCTTGTGGGGCATTATATCAGTCATATGACAGTTGTTACACACATAGACAGGTTACACAATATCCACAAGTATAACTCATCTTCAACATATAGGTTCCATTCCACCAGATACGACTATATATTCTCGCTCTTGGAAGCGCAGGTAAGTCACTACGATGTTGTGATTCACTGTGTCTTGTCCCTTGGGCTACTTACTGGCGGAAGCAGGTATAAGGGATGTCCCCGTATTTGCCTGAATGACCCCTTGTTAAGTAATCTTATTAACATTCAATATGTATGTCGGCATCGAAACCTCCGACTGAAACTGAACTAGAAACTGTGGGGAAAAACTTCCTTCAAGAACCTGAGGAGGGGGAAAGCCCTGAGGGCGGGCGAGAGTGAGTGGCTGTGGTGCGCTGAGGGTGTATCAGCTATCAGTCCAGGGGGTGAGGGCCGCGAGGGTACCTGGAGGAGAGGGAGCAATCTGTTCTAGATGGTGGGAGCTATCTCCAGTGGGGCTGAGCGCCCATCTTGTCACAACCCCCTGTCAAGGAGCTTACTCTTCTAGCATCTGTCTAGGTGGATCGGGGTGTTGGGAGGAACCGCGGGATTGATGCGGGGATGTCCCTGGTGCATCATCTATTGCCGTCTCTTGTTTAAATTGTATGAGCAGCTGTGTCCATTCTAGGGAGATGGGATGTTTGTGTGTACCCTTCAGTTCTTCCTCCCGAAGAGTTTCTTCTTCTGCCGCCCCCCATTTGTTCACCGCCCCTACCCAGGCTGCTTCTGGGGGGCCCGAAGGGGCTCTACAATGCATTGCTATAGCTCGTTTCGCTAGAATAAGAGCAAGGGAAGCAAATCGCCAATGCAGTTTTTCGGATGTTTTCCTTTTGTAGGTTCCCAGGGCGCAGACCTCCCATGTATCAATGAGTGGCAGGTTAACCAGTCTGAGGAGTGTTTGGTGTATCTTGGTCCAATATCGTTGCAGGGATGGGCAGTCCCAGAACATGTGTCTGAAGTTCGCTTCTGCCGCCTGACAACGGGGGCAACAGAATTGTGTGTTCGGATAGTACCGGTGCAATATGTCCGGTGTGAGGTATGCCCGATGGAGTATGTTAAACTGTATGTTTTTGAACTGCGCATTCCTGGACACTTTTTTTGTATATTCTAAGGCACGCGCCCATTCCGTGTCATGAAATACTCGGCCCACATCGTCTTTCCAGGATTGCCTTAAGGTGTCTAGGGAGATATTAGCCAGTTCCCTGATGGCTTTGTAGTGCCATGTTACTAGGTGTCTGCCAGCCCCCATGCGAAGTATCATGTGAAGTACCGGGTGTGTAGGGGGTTCTCCGTCCCACAAATTCCAGAACGGACGGGCACGATCAAGGATTTGCCTATGCGTTAAAAATTGTCCTTGCGGGAGATCATACCAGTCAACCAGTTGCTCGTAGGTTCTCAGTTGTCCTTCGTGAAACAACGTCTCTGCCTCCGTCACATCGTGGTCGGTCCAGACCTGTAGGGCCCTGGTGGTGCAATATGTTTCCCCTCGAGGGAGACTCACCAAGGGTAGCAGTGGGGAGTAGAGGGGCCGGTCTTTCGACATTCTATTGATGCGCATCATGCATTTACGAGCTATGGAGACCTGTACCGGATGTGTGCAGGAGCATCCTTGTAATGGCGGGAAGAGGTACCCTGCCGGCCTCCGTTGTCGTCTCTCCCCGACGCATCTCTCCGCTGTCCAGTGGGACAGCCATTGAAGCTGTGCAGTGAGGAAATACGATTCAAAAGACGGGTCTCCAAGCCTCCAATGGCGGTGGGCAAATACAGTGTGCGTAATGCTACTGTGTGCCGGCCAGCTCCCCATATCAGCGTTGTGAGCAGGGCATCCAATTCACAGAAGAAAGACCGGGGCGGGATTACTGGAAGGTTGGCAAAGTGATAAAGCAATCTGGGCACCATTATCCTTTTTGCTGTGGCCACCCTGCCAATGGGCGCCAGGGTGCAGGGTCTTCCAGAAACCCACCGCCGATTGCAGGCTCACCAGCACTTTACGATGATTGCCTTCGTATAGATCTGTCGGGGGGTGATAGAGCCACACTCCCAGATATCTGGGGGCCGCTTCGTTCCATTTTAAGGTCTGAGTGCCCATCACTATGTCGTGTGGTGCCAGGTGGGGGCTGAGCGGGTAGACCGGCGACTTTTCCCAGTTGACCCTAAGGCCTGAGGTGTCTCCGAATGCTTACAAGGTTGCCCCTATCGTGGTGAGATCTATCGTTGCGTCCCGGACGTAAATCAACAGATCGTCCGCAGACTGGGACCCTCATTTACGGGGATTTGGCATAGGGGAGTGCAGCAAGTCACCTTGGTGTGCTGCCCTACATCAAAGTGAAAGGTCAGGAATGTACTGCGTTTATGCAATATGGTACATTCCTGTCATTTCCTCCTGCCCTGATGCCATTTAGGCAGCCTAGTGCCAATGCAGCACCCTCCTGCACAAAAACAATCCTAAAAGGCGTGTTCCTCTTTCTATAAAATGAGGAGAAATTAACATATTTCTCCTCGTTTACGCCTTACCTCAGGAGTCCTAAATATTCAGCACTTACCTAGGTTTACATGATCTGGTAAATCTGGGGTACCATCCAAATCCATGGGTGTTGCATAAATAACCCACTTCAGCGCTCATGAAACACCTATCGAGAGCAGAGATAAGGCAACACAGAGATTTGCGCTGTCTTGCATTACTCCATATCTATGAGGCCACCCAAAGCCACGCACAGTAACTTTACTTGGCCTCATAGATATAATTTTGTGATCTACACTGCCGGAGTGTCACAAAAAGTGATGCTCTGGCGGTTCATGAGTATGCCATTTCTTCGGAGTGACATTTCATGGAATCGGGTTAAATTGTGAATTAGCTTCGTTGATTGAATGTAACAAAGGAAATGTAACAAAATTAATACAAAATTGCTCTTGGTTAAAATATATTTTCTATGTAATACTTCCAAAACAAAATATCAGAGTATTTAAAAATGTCTCGTATAAGACTTTGAGATACAGGGTACTGATACTGTGTTAACTAGTGCTGTGCACTAGAAGTAATTATTGGCAATGCACTGCTTAGTTCCCTTCTCATTCTCCATCAGTGCCACAATCTTCTTAAGTTTGCTTGCCTTTACACTTTTTTTGTGAAGTTAAATATTCAGGAAACTTCAGTGCCTCTTTCGTTGTTCTTAGCAGTATTCTGTTTTCATCCTACGCCGGTCACAATAATGACTTGAACCAGTCTTAGCGCGTCTGTTTATACCTGTGTGACTCAGCTGGCAAAAAAGTTCTGCACCTATTACGGAGGTGTTTGTTTGCTGTGGTTGCATCTTAGTTTGAATCATATTGTGGGTGTCTGGATAATGAATCCTCCCTTCTCAAGGGTGCTGTTCTACAAGGGCTGAAAAACACAATTAGATGAAAAATATGTTTAATAAATACAGACGTCATTTGTACAATACCTGCCTCCACCTCTCCACCCCCAGCACTCTGCTGCATTTCTCTCCTCAGCCAGACAATGAGTAATGCTTGCCCTGTATTTTCCCTTGTGGAACGATAATTAGTCCTTCCAAAAAGAAAATGTTGGCAAATAGTTTCTTATTATTTACAAACGTATTTTAAAAATGCGGGTTGCCATATTAAGATGCTGGGGTGAACATACTGGATATATGTATCTAATTTTTCGGATAAAAGTTATTTTGCTTTCTTTTTCGGTTTATTTATATGCATAGTAACTCACAGATGAACCATCTAGGCCCAGTCACCCACACTGATCCTATGTTGGAACGGGAATGTCCCCTGCATGTGCCAACCTGAGTGTATATGGTATCCTTTTATTGTTTTTGGCCCTAGCGTCATACTAATGTGGTATGTGTGCAAAAGGCATAGGCATGTCCCTTGACATAGGTGACGAGCTCAACTTGTCCTGTCACCTGAAGGGGCGCACCCATCAAAATAACAGCGGACTACTGTACATAGAATGGTGGTGGCAGAGTACCAGTTTCGTGAGTCCATAACTGTGGCCAGGCCATTTTATTTGCGTCACTCGAGTGGAGGCCTACTGACTCACTCATATAAAATATAAAGGGAGAAGAAGGAGGATGAGCAGGTCAAAAAAAAATTCAGAGGGAGAATTCAGAAACCTGCAAGAATTAGATAAATGGGCAGTCATGAGATGGAATCAAGACTACCCAGCCTTGGTAATTGGGGTGGCCACATGTAGTGGGCCTGCGAGCAGAGCTTGGGATACTGGCACTGTTTTACCCTGAGCAGACAAAAACATCTAGTAAGGACTCGGGACTTGGACACACTAAGTGACATAATGCAGATTAGTTTCTGTATGCTGGTAACTTGCTGGTGCCTCCTCTCCGGACGTTCCTCAGCGCCATGCTTGTGCCTGCCCACTGGCCAGATTATATCGGATGGGAACAGAGCTCAGTGCATCATGTCAATTTGTGACTTCACATGCTGGATGAGCAAGGACGCCATCAGGAAAAGATTCATTTATCTTGTTTCCCTGCTCGCCTTATGCCTGCTACGCTGCTGTGAGTTAGAAGAACTTCTGTGCCTATTAAGACACCCCTACCGTTTCTGTGGTCTCTACAGCCCCGCGGCTGGCACGGCCACTGTGCCTAACACCTCGGGGGGCCGGGATAGAGAATGGGCATGCAGCAGTGTGGCTCTGTGTTTGTGGAAGGGCAGGTAGGAGCCGCAGCACCATCGAGGAGAGTGGCAAGCAAAGGAACCCTTAATATATTGATTCGACCATCAGCTAGGTGAGTTATGTGGGCCAAGTATACCCAGACCTTGTAGGGACTTGTAGCTAGGCCCATCACTTCCACAAAGTTACTTATCTTAAAAGGGCTACATCAGGAAAAGTCGTTAGACCCGGAGCTGAGAGTCAGAAGGACAAAATGAAAACCAGAGAGGAGAAACAAGTTAGGTCCCTAATTACGACACATTTGACACCTTCGGAACAGGAAGAACAATGGGGTTCTCATGAAATGAATGATAATGAGCAGGGAGAGAATAGTACAATTGACTACTGATCATAAAGGACCAGGAAAAGTTAAGAAAGCCCAATGCTCCATCTTTTTTTTTGTTAAATAATTTTTATTAAGTAATAAAAAAGGTATCAAAAACACAAACGACATAGGGAGACAAGTAGCATGGCAGAATATGCAATACATGAAAGCGATAATACAGTATAAGGAGGAAAGACATTATAAAGTACAAACTTATGTAACAATTAAAAGATAATAAGATTAGGGTACAGCTTAAATTATTTAAATATTTAAACCTTCTTTAAAAAATAGTAATGACGAAAGAGAGAGAAGGAATAGAAGAGACAAGAGAAGAGATGGGAATAGAAAGGAGAGAAGAGATGAGGGAGAAGAAATATCGAGTAATAATTATTGTAAGGAAGAATATGGACACAGAAGAGGTAACCAAAGTAAATCAGACTTAATTCTTTAATATACATGTGAGGATGACACAGTAGATATTCTATGTTCGTCACAAATAGGATTCCACCATGTTAGCATACATATTTTGGAATTTTCTTTGCAGCAGGAAAGAATATCCTTAAATGCAAGAGCAATAAAAAGATCAAGCAGTTTCAACTTGAACACTGAATCATGAGAATATACTGACATAGATCCAAGAAAGGCATCACTAACAAAGAGGAGAGGATGAAGGGTTCATTTTGAGCAACAACACTGGAGTCCTAACAGCTCTGTTATAAAGGAAAAATAAAAAGAGTAATGTTAGCGTCTCTAGAGGTGGAAAAAAACGTTATGCCATAATTTGTCCCATTTTTGTGACGGAGGAAAAATGGATAGGTCTAGCTCCCAAGCTAGTTCAATCTGGGAGTTTGGTCTTTCAGAGATAGGAGCAGATAAAGGTTTATATACAAAGGAAGCGTTGGGATTAGTATCAGGAGTGATGTTATATTAAGGGGTTAAGGGAATACATGGAGTATTGTTAGTAGGGAAGGTATTAGTTGAAAGAAATGATTGAGGAGCCTGAGATAATTGAGAGTATTGAGATAAACATAAAGACAGTAAATCATAGCATTCTTGTACTGAATTGAAAAGTAAAAACGGAATTATGGGATACAAGTTGGTGAACATGTAGAATATTCTTCTCTTACCAATGCTTGAAGTAGAAGGATTTATGGCGAAACAATACATTTATTGTACCAAATAGAAGAGGCAAGGAAGGCTTGGTAAAGATCAGAGCCATCTGTGAAAAATGAGTATAATAAGTGTTGGGAGTATTTTAAAATAGGATATCTATACTACTATTATAAAGAGAGAACTGTGTCCTGTGAGCCAGGTAAACTCGAAAAGTACACCACCAATCGCAACACCCAATACAGCGTTGGAAAGGGGGGGTCCTGTAGATGGACATAGGCTATAAAAAAATAAAAATAAACGTTATTTAAAAAATAAACAATAAAAAAAAGTAGTCCCTAAAAAGTAGCGCCGGCCGTGTGCGCTAACAACGTGGACGTGCGTGCTGACATCATCTAGCGCGGGGAGGAGCGGCGGACAGCAGCGGTGAAGTCGGGCTGACATACATGAAGCGAGGGGAGGAGCGGAACATGTGCGGCTCAGAGAAGCGATGGGAGTAGGCGGAACAAGGAGCGGTGAAGTCGGGCTGATGGGAGGAGGCGGAACGAGGAGCGGTGAAGTCGGGCTGATGGGAGGAGGCGGAACGAGGAGCGGTGAAGTCGGGCTGATAGGAGGAGGCGGAACGAGGAGTGGTGAAGTCGGGCTGAGGTAGGTGAAGCGCGGGAGCGCTGGGAGGAGGCGGAACGTGTGCGGCTCAGAGAAGTGCTGGGAGGAGGCAGAACGTGTGCGGGTGAGTGAAGCGTGGGGAGGAGTGGAAATGTCGTGGCGGGCGGGGGCCGGGGCGGGAGTGCACGCAAGCCTGAAATGCTGCCCGCAGCCCCCTTCTTCCCCGGGCAACGCTGGGGCGGGCTGCTAGTTTAGATATAAAGTGCAATTAGACATAAAACAGATATCATAAAAAGAAAAATCATATAATAGAGAACATCCAAAATTAATCCAGCTAGGTATCGGCTCATCGTGGTAATGTCTGTTTAGAGCATATACTTGTATAATTAAAAAAGCACTATGATATAGCTTAAAGTTAGGAAATCGTACACCCACTTCATTCTTTGGTTTGAACAATTTAGTAAAAGCAATACGAGCAGGTTTGTTGTTCCAGAGAAATTTTGTACAAATAGAGTTGATTTAATGAACATAATACTTGTGAGTTTTAAAGTGTAACATAGATAGTAGGAATAGAATGAGAAAAATAATCTTCATTTATTTTGTTAGTATCCAATCTGCCCCACCCGGACCAATGATGTAGGGGGCACCATGAGGAGAATACATTTTGAATTTTAATTTTCAAAGCATTAAGATTGTGGGTAAGAGTTTGGGGAATGGTAGGGGAAAACCATACTCCAAGGTAATTCATTTTTGATGGGCACCATTTAAAAGTGGTGTCAGAAAACATGAATTGATAACATAATGAGTTTCAGGGTAACATTTCAGTTTTAGAAATTTTTTATTTGTAGCCATATATTTTAGAATATAAGTCAATTTCCTGTAAAAAAGGAGGTAAGGAAGTTAATGGTTTTGAAAGGTAAATCAAGATATTATCTACATAAGCAGACAATTTAATTTTGTGGGAATTATTAAGGAAGCCAGTTATCAAAGGTCTGTAGCGAATGAGCGCAAGAAAGGGTTCAAGACATAAAAGAAATAAAAGAGGAGAATGGGGACAATGTTGTCTTGTACCTCTATGTAATTTAAAATAAGGGGATAGAAGACTGTTAACAAATACACATGCACAGGAAACTGAATATAATAATTTGATGAACGAAGTAAATTTGGGGCAAATACCAAACCACTGTAGAGCTCTGAACATGAATTGCTAATTTATGCTATCAAAAGCTTTTTCAGTGGCTAGAGGTTTAGGACAACCTTTCCCCAGTTTAAGGATATTACAGAACATCCTAGCATTATCTGAGGAGAGCCTGCCCTTAATAAAACCAGACTGATCAGGTTTAATAAGTAGGGAAATAACACCATCCAATCTAAAGGCAAGAATTTTTGCAAATATTTTACAGTCATAATTAATTAAAGAGATTGGCGATAATTATGACAAAGGCAAAGATCTTTATCGGGTTTAGGAAGAATTACAATAAGAGCATCAAGAAAGGAGCCTTCGGGTTTAGGATGCAATAGAAAGGAGGAAAAAAGCTCAAGTAAGTGCGGAGCAAAAATAGATGAAAAGGAAGATATAAGTTCAATAGAAAAGCTGACAGGGCCAGAGGCGTTAGCTCTCTTTAAGGATTTGATTGCATCAGAAATCTCTTGAAGAGTTATATCTTTTTCCAAGAGGGCCATAGCATCCAGAACAGAGTTAGACGAGGGGAGGCCATCAAAAATGACTGCGTGTTGTTTATTTTGGGATAAGTGTCCTCCACATACAGTGAGTGGTAATAAGTCTAGAATGCATTAATGATGTCTGATTCAGAGTGTAATAAAGTATTGGTAAGGGTTTTACGAATAGGTCCAAAAGCTTTCCTTTCTGATTTGACTTTTTAATAATTAGCCAGCATTTAACCCACTTTTTTCACCCCCATGATATTTGGATTTTATTTTCAGAAAAATATTACAGGCATCAGTTATGGCCAATTTGTTTAGATCAGATTTAGCCTTGATTAGTTCCCAGAGGTGAACAGGGGTTTTTGAGGTATGGTAAGAATGTTCAAGGGACTTAATGTGATTGAGGGAGGAGATGTATTGGGAATTCATTGACTTTTTCTTTTTAGCAGTGTAGGCAATAGTAAAAGCTCTAAACCAGGTTTGAAGGCATCCCAGTTGTTATGAACAAAGGTGCCACTTGACTTATTGAATTGAAAAGATTCTTTAATAAAGGAAGTGGTATTTAAAATATTGGGTTAATTGGAAAATAAGGAATTATTCAGTCTCCATCTAGTCTGCTTGGGTGTGGCAAGGGACAAATCAAGGGAAACTGAAACTGGGGCATGGTCAGAAATAAAAATGGAGACAATCTCAGAAGATTGGAGAGAGGGAAATAAAGATTTTGAAATCAAAACATAATCAATGTGAGACATACTATATTGAACATTAGAGAAGAACGTGAATTCGTAACTATCAGGATTACTAGTTCTCAAGGTCTCATAGAGTGGACGAGAGGCAATAGCAGCTTGAAATGCTTTATGATATTTGTCATGTTTAAATTTACAGTCTGATTTCCTATCAGAAAAAGGGTCAAGCCAATTATTAAAATCTCCAGCAACAATAATATTGGAGTTAGTAATTGATGATCATTTTAGTTTAATATTTGGCCAAAAATCTGGATCAGGTTTAACCGTTCCATAAATATTTAAAAACATAACATGTTTATTTTGACCGAGGCAAGAAGTATTACCCATCATCCACTCATATGATTTTCAGTACATATAATTTGTAGTTTTGATGATTTATGACAAAGGATGGCAACACCATCTTTACGGTTGGTAGCTGGAGTGAAAACCTGAGCCATCCATCGATGCTTAAGCTTAAGAGATACAACATAATTACAGTGGGTTTCCTGCAAAAAAGCAATCTGACCATCAAGTTTTGATAAATGGGAAAATACCTTTTGATGCTTGACAGGACGACCCCGACCACGAACGTTCCACTAAACAACATTAAACATGATAATGTTCAAGAAATAGGAGAAACATCACAATGATGACAAACTGTAAAAGACAACAAAGGAGACAAAAAACTTTGGTCATAAATATCGGAAAACATGTTGAAATTATTAAGAACATAAAAAATCAAATAAAACAATCATTCGAAGAAATATAAAAGGGGGAGAGAAAGACAGGTGAAGAAGAAGGAAAGGGAAGGTACAAGGAAAGAGAAGATAGAAAGAAAGTGACGAGATAAAGAAAAACAGGGACAGATCAAGGACAAAAAGACAGATCTGAAATATAAAGAGAAAGAAATACGAATTGGGCATGTCAATGCTCAAGAACAAGAGCAACAACAGGAGAAGATGGAACTGAAGGAGATAAGAAAATAAAGAAAGTAGGATATTATAAGATATTTAGGCAGCATAAACCATAGTGAAGATATAGAGGAACAGAGACCGCAACAAAAAAATAACAAATTGCGAAGTATTAACACTTTATACAATTTTAAGAACATTGAGCATTTGTGTCCATAGGTGTTCTATCACTAGAATGCAAAAACTGTCTTAGTTTAGACGTATCATCAAATGATTGAGAAACACTTTCATGGGTAATTTTGCAAAGACAAGGATGCAGGATGCCATAACGGATGTTCATGGATCTTAATTGTGGAAGAAGAGCTAGGAATTTGTTACAGCTAGCATTAGCAGCGTTGAAAAGATCCTGTGAAATGACAATGTTGTGACCAGACTAGACTAGAGGATGTTTTTTCTTTGGCTACTTTTAACGCATGCATCAGGTCAGTGAATTCTAGAAAAAAGCATAATAATATCATGTGGTTTGTTGGAATGAGGCTGAGGACGACCAAGACGATGTGCTCGCTGTATATTGAGAGGAGTTGAGGAATGAAGATTGAGAAGATCAGAGAGAAATTTCTTTATAAAAGAAAGAAGATCCGGACCCTCAACATTTTCAGGCAGTCCATACAGCCGAAGATTGTTCCTTTTGTTGCGATTTTCAAAATCCTCTGTATAGAGTTTAAGCTTGTAAATTTCTTAATCCAGTAAAGGTACTTTCGTTGCCACGTATTATAGGTTACTTATATGTTGCTCCATTTCAGACCTTTTACCTTCCATGTTGATCCATCGGTCCTCAATAAGCTGTAATTTTTCATTGGTGGTATTCATGACCAGTTTTTTAATGCATGTAGTTCATCTAGAATTGAATCCAAGACCAGATTAGAAGATGACTGGACCGGAGATCATTTTTGGCTCTTTTCGGTTTAGTGCCAGATGAAGATGTTTTCGCAAGAGATGTGGGATCGCTGGCCATCGTGATCAAATGTACTTGCCAAAGAGGGAGTTTTTTACAAGTAGAGATACTTTCCATAAAAACATGTGCACAATGGTATATAATTCAACAAGGATATGGAGATGTAACAGACACAATGTTAAAGGGTAACACGGCCATTTCCCAGAGGCAGGGATGCCGGGGATTATAACGTATATCAAGCTATAAAGGCAAGATTAGCAGAGGAAATCTCAGATAGAAGACAAGATGTGAGGAGATTCAAGGTAAAAATCCCACAGAATATCTATTTACATCCTCTCAAGCATATGGTATTTGTATAAAGCCATTCTCAGTTTACTTCAGTCGAGAGCAGAAGAGTAGCAATGGAGATAGTATACTAAGGAGATGTAGTCTCCATCCACAACAAGTAGTACAGCTTATACAACATGCTAGACAAAGAAAAGACAGAGGTGCTGATGTTTTTTGTTCATTCACCTCAATGTCTCTGACCTTCAAGAAGGTGCCTTCCAAGGCGTGTGAGAAGATGTATGTAGAGTAAAGTCTACCTTATTCAAATGCTGAGAGTAACAAACACAGACTGCTCACTGGCATAACATGTACTCCCTTTGTCTCATCAGTCGGTAATATATATAGCTGCCTGTAAGATGTCCAGCATTACTCCTTCAACCACCAATTTAACCAGAGAAGTATAGGGCCTAGGATAAAAAAGGCATTGTTCAGCCCCACGATGAAGTATACAGAATTCAACAATACTCCATCATAGTAGGCCGCCGTGCATACAAAATGGTGGCTGCTTGCGTCAGAAAGATGAAGGTGCAATAAAGTCAGCCAAATAGTGAGTAATGACTCACCCTGCAAAGCAAATGTGTGCCTCCATAAAGCCGAAGGTTCGCATATCAAGAAAGATGCGAGACGCCGTCTGCAGACGGCCAAAGTCTCCTTGGTGTGCTCAATGAGGTGACAGAGCTCAGCATTTAGACGCCATCTTGCCGCTCGCGTAAGCCGACCCCAATGCTCAACTTTATCCTGCTTTGTGCAGCATGGCTGCTAACGCTCCTCAGTCATCTCAGTAAACCTCTTAAAGAAACTAACCCAACACAAAAGAAGAATGTAATTCTAGTCACTGCACAAATTAATGTTTATTCCGCGTTTCAAATATCACAACGAAGCCACTCTGTAAACTCAGATGGCGAGTCTATATATGGAAGAAATTATGTTGTCCGAGCAGGAAACTCCATTCCAATTATAGAGAGCAACCCGAAGGATATAATGGGTAATACATTGGATGACTTAAGTCTAACTAATATACTGAGTAGCTCATCCCAAGGGTCAACTGAGTGTTCTGCCTCAACTGATCAGTTGTATCAAGAAGTTGCGAAGTATCCTTTGACAGTACTATAACCATGTTCTCTGGCCCCAAATCCAGTAACCAAATCTCTGAACTCAAGGCTGGAGGAAATGGATAGATTTGACCCCCCCCCCCCAACCTAACCTTTGCAATCTATTATAAGTGTCATCAGTAATGCCTTAACAAAAATGGACTATACCTTTATCGACCAGTCCGCAACAATGCCTTATCATACTATGATACTAAAGGAGGTTGTTACAGGTGTACAGTAGTGGGAGCGCGTTGGTTCCTTGTCCTGCAAGGTGTGGTTCCCTTGTCCTGCAAGGTGTGCAGTAGTGGGAGTTTGTTGGTTCCCTTGTCCTGCATGGTGTGCAGTAGTGGGAGTTTGTTGGTTCCCTTGTCCTGCAGGGTGTGCACTAGTGGGAGTGCTTTGGTTCCCTTGTCCTGCGAGGTGTGCAGTAGTGGGAGCATGTTAGTTCCTTGTGCTGCAAGGTGTGTAGTAGTGTTAGTATATTGGTTTCTTTTTCCTGCAAGTTGTGCAGTAGTGGGAGTACGTTGGTTCCCTTGTCCTGCAAGGTGTGCAGTAGTGGGATTGGTTCCTTTGTCCATAATTATGTGCCGTAGTGGGAGTGCGTTAGTTCCTTTCTCTTGCATAGTGTGAGGTGGATATATGTATAAGATGTATCCTGCGATACCTGCTATATATATATGTATATATTTATTCACTGAAAAAACCATAGGTTTCAGGGGCGTTATAGTTAGCTGGACATTTCACTCATACTAAACCATAGAAATTCCCCCGTTATAGTTAGTTCAGCTAACTATAACTCGCGTGCCCGCAATGCACTGCTGATGACGAGGTCAGTGACATCACTCATGACATCACTAATGATATCTCAAAGGACATCACTGATGACATCATCCAGTGAATGTATGTTTTTCTGAAAATTAAATATGTTTTATATATGTATATCTCAAGGTCGATGGAAGAATAAATGTGTATGGAAGTGTTTAAATGGATGATGTTTTTTGTAAAATTGATTGTAAAACTGACTGATTAAGTGTATCTTAGTGAATACATGGGTTAGTGAGTAATGTTTAAATATGTAAATATCTGTATCAGTCTCTCACTTTGTGCATAAGTGGATGCATGGGTTGGTGAGTAGCTACATGAGTGTCTATATGGGTTATTAGTTGTTTTTTTGAGTATCAGTATGAGTGTCTGAGTGTCTGTATGGTTCGGTGGGGGGTATTACTTAGTGCATAGATGCATGAATGAGTGACTCACTGTTTGTATGTGTTGAAGACAGCATGTGTGCTGGACTGTACGGGTGGATGAGTATGTGTGTGGGTGTGTTAGTGAGTGAATGACAGTCTCAATAGTGTCTTTATGAGTAACTACATATGTTTTAAACTAGTATATGTGAGTATTGCTGTATATCAGTGAGTATATGTGAGAATGAGGGATTGGAAGAGTTCCTGTACAAATAAGTAGGTGTTTCTATAAGTGATTGTTTAAGAGAGTAAGTATGTGTAAGTTTCTGTAAAGGTAAGTGTGATAGTGTGTTTATAACTGTATATGCCAGTAAATGGATGTTTGATACTTTGTTTGCATGTGTGACTATGATTGTGAGTAACTCCATGGATGGGTGGCGGTGTGTAACAGGATGTCTAGGTGTATGAGTACATATGATGAGTGAGTACATGTATGATTGACTATATAGGACTGTTGGTGAATGAGTGCATGTGTATGTAGATCTTGGAATTACTGAACAGGTTGATGTAACTGGTATTGGTATGTCCATTTTATTGGAAATTGTTGTTTCTATATTTGAATGTGTGTATCAAAGGTTATATTACGCTGAGAGGAGGTCTGCCACTTTCACAAGGATGGTGTCATCAGTGATGTCATCAGTGATGTCATTTGAGATGTCATCAGTGATGTCATCAGTGATGTCACTGACCATGTCATGAGTGATGTAATATGTGACGTCATCAGCAGTGCATAGCGGGCGGCGAGTTATAGTTAGCTGAACTAGCTATAACGGAGGAATTTCTATGGTTTTGTTTGAGTGAAATGTCCAACTAACTATAACGCCCCTGAAACCTATGTTTTTTTCAGTGAATTTCTAAGGTTTTTTAAATGCTAATTTCTAACTATAACGTGCCTGAAATCTATGTTTTTTCAGTGAATTTCAAACGTTTTTTAAATGCTAGTATTACGTGCCTGAAACCTATGGTTTTTTAAATGCTAGTTTCTAACTATGCCTACAGAGGTAGGACATGTGATGAAAGAAGAAACAACGCACAGAAAGAAAAAAAAGAAATGCAGAGAGAAGCAACAGAAGTTCACAAAGACCAAGAAAGGTGCAGGAAGAAGAAGAGATGTGCAGAAAAAACCAACAGAGGAGCAGAAAGTCTTCCTGTGCCCACAACTTTTTCAGACGGGTACTGGTGGTAACTGAATCTGACTAACCAGGCCTAGAGCCAGTGCTATGCTAAAAGACACTTAGAATACAATGAAAGCACCTACATGCACTAGGGAACACTATGCGTTGGGGTACCCCTGTGATTAGTATGACCTCCTCTGTAAGACCCTAGTACATAATAGGGCAGGGGGATTAAAACTACCTCCTAAAACGCTCCACAGGGCGCGTTGCACACTGGTGAAGAGAGGGGGGCCTGAGGTGACATGGGTGCAAACACACTCTGTGGCCATTTTAAGTTGGGGAATAAAGTCCCCTTGAATCCTAAGGTTCCCTTGGGTCTAACTAGCCCACCAGGTATCTCCAGTAAGCACCACAGAAATGAAATGAAAATAAAATTTGTAAAGCGCTACAGCAGCCCTCAGGCGTCCAGGCATTGCAGAGAGGTATAAAAAGGGTCACGGACTGGACCACCTCTCTACAACACAGCAGAGTGGCACTTTCTGGATGAACCTGGTGGGCTACTTGGCCCCCCGGGGCCCTCAGGATTGAAGGGGAATTATTTTTCCAACTTAAAACACGCCACAGGGCATTTTGCACACATCACCTCAGGCCCGTCCCCTCCCTTCACCACTGTGTAATAGCCCTGTGGCCGTTTTAAGTTGGAAGATTAAGTCCCCTTGAATTCTGAGGGTCCCTAGAGTCAAACTAGCCCACTAGGTACCGCCAGTAAGTGTCACTGAGCTGCGTTGCAGAGAGGTGTAAAAACGGGCATGGCCTCTGAACACCTCTCTGCAAAGCAGCTCCCTGGCGCATACTGGAGGTACCCGGTGGGCTTGTTGGCTCCCTGGGACCCTCAGTATTCAAGGGGAATTAATTCCCCAACTTACAATTCGCCAAGGGGTGCGTTTGCACAGTGGTGAAGGAAGGGGGCGGGGCCTGAGGTGACATGTGTGCAAACACGCCCTGTGGTGCATTTTACGTTGGGGAATTAATTCCTCTTCAATCCTGAGAGTCCCTGGGAGCCACCTAGCCCACCAGGTACCTCCAGTATGCGCCAGGGAGCTGCGTTGCAGAAAGGTGTTCAGAGGCCACGCACCTTTTTACAACACTCTGCAATGCAGCTCTGTGGCCCTTATTGGAGGTACCTGGTGGGCTAGTTGGCCCCCAGGGACACTCAGGATTGAAGAGTAATTAATTCCCCAACTTAAAATGGGTCACAGGGCGTGTTTGCACACATGTCACCTCAGGCCCCACCTCCTCCCTTCACCACTGTGTAAACTCGCCCCGCGGCACGTTTTAAGTTGGGGATTAAGTCCCCTTGAATCCTGAGGGTCCCTGGGGTGCAACTAGCCCACCAGGTACCTCCATTAAGCGCCACAGAGCTGCGTTGCAGAGAGGTGTAAAAAGGGGCATGGCCTCTGAACACCTCTCTGCAACGCAGCTCCTTGGCGCATACTGGAGGTTCCTGGTGGGCTAGTTGGCCCCCACGGACCCCCAGTATTCAAGGGGAGTTAGTTCCCCATCTTACAATGCACCAGGGGGCGCGTTTGCAGAGTGCTGCAAGGAAGGGGCGGGGCCTCCGGCGCGATGGCGGTCTTTTTTCTTTATTTATTTTTTTAAGAACGGGGCTGCATGGCCCCCCTTCCTCTCCTATTTTATTGGACCTGGGGACCCCATCCCCCAGGGCCTGACCCCTATTTTATTTAAAAAAAAATTGGAAAGGGGCTGAGTGGCCCCCCTCCCGAGGCCATATTCACCCCCGGGGACCCCATCCCCCGGGGCATGGCCAGTTTTTTATTTTATTAAATTATTGGAGGGGGGCTGTGTAGCCCCCCTCCTCAGGCCATTTATGGCACCGGGGACCCCATCACCCGGGGCCGGCCTTTCCGTGTTTTTATTTTATTAATTTTTTTTATAATAAAACGTGTTTTCCCCATGCAATTTTCCATAGGTATCGTTCATCGCGGCTACAGCCCGAACGGCTGAACGGAATTACACCAAATTTGGCAAAGAGGTAGTCCTTACTTCAGACTCGTGCAGGATCGGCGCATCCTAAGCACATCCTGCCTTGCACAATCTGTATTCTAATTGGCTGTCAACACTCCAAATCAGGAAGTGTTGGCAGCCATCTTGTGCCTCGGTAGAACCGAAGCAAAAGAAACCTAGAAAAAAACCATGCAAAACGCGAAAAGGGGGCAGGGTAGAAACACCCTGACCCCCTAGGCCTGTTCAGGGGGTCCCACAAGGACCCCCAAGGCCCAAAAACAAAACAAAGCGTGGTCTCCCGCGCTTCAATGCTAATTAGCCCCCAGGGGGGCCAAATCCCGGGGGGCATTATGAAAAAAGAGTGTGGTGGGGCCCCAATCCCCCCCACACCAACTAGTTGGCCCCTAGAGGACCTCAGGATTGGAGAGGAATTAATTCCAAAACTTAAAACCCGCAACAGGGCTTGCTTGCACACATGTTACCTCTGGCCCCGCCCCCTTCCTTCACCATTCTGCAAACGCATCCTGTGGTGCATTTTAAGTTGAGGAATTAATTTGTCTTCGAACTTGAGGGTCCCTGGGGACCAACTAGCCCACCAGGTACCTCCAGTATGCGCCAGGGAGCTGCGTTGCAGAGAGGTGTTCAGAGGCCACGCCCCTTTTTACACCTCTCTGCAATGCAGCTATATGGCACTTACTAGAGGTACCTAGTGGGCTAGTTGGACCCTAGGGACCCTCAACATTCAAGGGGACTTAATCTCCCAACTTAAAACAGACACAGGGTGCGTTTACACAGGGGCGAAGGGAGGTGATGGTGTAGGAAAGTGGCTCTATATATAGTGGACCAAAGTTAAATCAGTCAAACTACGAATTCCGATTTACTCACCTGTTATCAGGAGAGACCTCAGTGCTGCATCTTTGAGTCCAGTACTGATCCTGAAAAGTAATTCTAAACGTACTTACCAGTAAATTGAATTTCCTTCCATAGGCTAACATTGACTGGTTTCACTTGGAAACTCTTCTAAGTGTGGAGTTTTGGAACTTACAAATATTCCTCTAAAATCAGCCGAGCTACGAATTCCGATTTACTCACCTGTTATCAGGAGAGACCTCAGTGCTGCATCTTCGAGCCCAGTACTGATCCTGAAAAGTAATTCTAACCATACTTTCCAGTAACTTGAATTTCCTTCCATAGGCTAACATTGACTGGTTTCATTCGGAAATTCTTCCAAGTGTGGAGTTTTGGAACTACAAATATTCCTCTAAAATCAGCCGAACTACGAATTCCGATTTACTCACCTGTTATCAGGAGAGACCACAGTGCTGCATCTTGTAGCCCAGCACTGACCCTAAAAAGTAATTTTAACCGTACTTACCAGTAGGTTGTATTTCCTTCCATAGGAATCCATTGTGTGGTTATTACCAGAAAAGTTTCTGTCGATTTTCACAAACTACAAATATTCCTTAAAAATCGCCTGTGTGACTTAAACGCATTCTTTCAACTGTTTACAGGAGATGCATCAGCACTGGATGCAGGATCCATCACTGAGTAATAAAAAGTAACGATAACACTACTTACCTGATAAGTGAATTTCCTCCCATAGGATAACATTGGTGATTCTACGTGTCAAGTTTTAAAATACAATAATATTCCTTAAAAATCACTACCATAACCAAAACGCTTTTACTCAACTGTTTACAGGAGATGTCCCTGGACTGAATCTGGGATCCCGTCCTGTGGTTAGAAAAGTAATCCATAAAGTAACTAATTGCATTTAACTAGAAATCCCCAATAAGCTCAATGTTGCATTGTGTTTGAAATTGTGTTGCCCATTGCAACCACTGTTACTACTGTACTTAAAAGTCTATTGCCTATTTGCAAAGTATTTAAACGAAAGTAATTCATTCTGAGAAAGTATATTTTGTAATGTAATGTATAATGTAATTGAAAAAATATCTAAGAATAGATAGTTTAAAAAAATGTAAATCAGTATCAAAATAACAATTAATAAATTTAAAAAACTTCACTTACAAAACCTTTGAAATTCCCTGAAAAAAACATAGGTTTCAGACATGTTATAGTTAGGAATTAGCATTTCAAAAAACCTTTGAAATTCACTGAAAAAACCATAGGTTTCAGACATGTTATGGCTAGGAATTAGCATTTAAAAAACCTTAGAAATTCACTGAAAAAACCATAGGTTTTAGGGGTGTTATAGTTAGCCGGACATTTCCCTCGTACGAAACCATTGAAATTCATCAATTATAACTCGTGCACCTGCAATCCACTGCTGATGAAGTCACATATTACATCATTCATGAAATGGTCAGTGACATCACTGATGACATCACTGATGACATCTCAAATGACATCACTGATGACATCATCAACATGACAATCTGATACATCTCAACATACACTAGCGTAACCTTTCAACACTCATTATAAAATATGGAGTACCATATTTGAAACCATTGACACACCAATACAAGCTTCTAAAAACCCACTCAGTGATTCCTACAGCTACACACACATCTAAACAATTACCTACAGATTCACTCATACATGCTAACAAAGATCAATAGACCACTATTAAATATACTTATACACCTACATCTACATTACACACCAGCACACATCCTATTCACTTATGCAGTCATCCCACTCACTTATGCAAACAATTAATCATACTTACATTTACTAAGCTACACATTTATACAAACACCACTTTACTTATTCATATGGATAGTAACTTATACTTAGGGCCATATGTAGGTAGCTAAATACCGGTCGGTAACGGCCCGAAAATCGTTAATTATCCTGTTACCGACTAGTATTTAGTTGCCGATTTAGCGGCAGTTTTCTGTCGTTAAAGCGGTGATAATTTTAACGCCCGTCCTTGATAATATGCCCCTTAGTTCCTTGCTGCTCAGCTGGTGTGAATTTGATGTAATAGAATGTTCAGGGTTGCATGGTTTGTGTGAGAGATCAGTTGGAATAAGTGGGACGGAGCAGAAGAATGCTGCTCCCGGTAGGGCTATACTTACCATCTCACTTATAACAATCAACCTGTTCTTATAATTTACACTACTGGCTACTGGACTGATTACCTACAAGGGCCTTACTTCATTTACAAAAGTATTAAATGGTGTTAAGAAAGAAATTTCAGAAATAGTGAATATCCTGCATAAACCGCAGGGAGCAAAACCTCAGATACATTGTCAGTCCCTAAAGGTATTGACATTTTACAGGGGAAAGACTTTGACCATCAAGAACAGGCCTCGCTTTCTGGTAGTGCAGTCAGTCATATTAAGAAAGGAGCAGTTCTATCTCCCAGTTGGGAGTGAAAGAACAGAGCAATGTACAACTCGAGAAATTTGAATCAAGAGGTTTGGGGTACTTGGGCATCTAATATATACCAGGAGATAACATAATATACACAAATTGACTTCTGCCTAGATATGAATCAGAAGGCACATTTGTTATTCTTAATTGGCATAACGTTTTCAAGGTTTTGCATCGTTTTCCAGATCTGGAGCATCCTAGATCAAAAAACCTCCTATTGTTTCAATTTCTGATGGATTATAAAACTAAAATTGGATGAACACACACTACCTGATCTAACCCACATCATTGCGCAAAATACATGGAAAAGCTGTTATACTGGGGGATACAGTTAAAAACCGTGGAATCAAGAAAATATACATACTTCTTGAAGAAAGAAGCAGGCAGAGACAAACACCCTACTGCAACTACTGTGACACCTAGGGCAGCATTCAAGGACCCAGAAAATTATATATGTGAAAGAAACATGCAGTGATAGATTCCTTACCTTAGAATTATCCCCAGGCGTCAGACTGGATCCAGAAAGTTTTTCATCAGCAGTACCCCGCGCGTCAGTAGGCGTTGTCGTGCGGCGGCGTTGGCGCCGGGATGACATCGCCAGAGCTACTTAGACGCGCCCACGTGCGCTGACGTCAGTTCTTTCTTTTTCCATGCCAGCCACCACAGATTTGGGAAGAGCAAGTACCCCCAGTCACTTTTTTACTGAGTTTTTTTACGCCTTTTACCTCATCTTTTTTAATCAATCGACTCCTGCTATCGTAGGGATGCCCGGGCTCAAGAACTGTGGGGATTGTCACCGCATGATGTCGGTGACGGAACCACACCGCGTGTGTCTCTACTGCCTGGGGCATGACCACGACCCCAAGTCGTACCGGGCCATGGCGCGGAAGACTTTGCGGGAGCGGTCCCGAAAGTTGCTTGAAGTCCGGCGGTCAGCACTGCGCCGCTCGAGGTCCCAGTCCCGTGGGAGATCGAGGGACCGGTTGCAGAGTCGTCACCATCTGGATCTTCTGGATCTAAGTCTTCTAGGTCAGGTAAGTCGAAGCATTCCAAGAAGTCAAAGAAGCATCAACGCTCTTTGACATCCCCTTACCCGTCGCTCGATGTGGCTGAGGGTGCGGGCGGTGCCACCCCCACAGCTCCGGCAGAGCCTGCCCCATCGCACCCAGTCTTCCCTCCTTCCCCGGTGCGAGGGCCATGCCTGCTCAGGTGCAAGACTTTCTTGTTGCCATGGCCCGACTCTTTGGGCCGTCTGGCCCCGCCAGTGCGACTGTGGACCCCGCGGGCCCGACTGAGGGTCCTGCTTTGCCATCTCCGGTGACTCTGGACCCGGTGTCGCTGGCCGCTCTGGCCCCGATGCCGCAGACCCCCAAGGATCTGGGATCTGATCCCGATCGACGGCGGTTGACCTAGTGACATCTCTACCGGCACCGATCACCCCGGCACCGCTTCCGATGTTGCCTGGTCCTCCGGACGACGTCATCCCCAGGTTCAGCCCCGACCCGGACATGGTGCCAGATCGGTGTCGCCCGATGCTGAGGCCGATGGTCGCTTTTATGCCCTATGTCCCACCTCCTTATTTTGAGCCTGTTCCACAGACTTCGGAGGAAGGGGAGGACTGGGAGGGGTCTGAGGACCTTCTAGCACAGGACTGTGCTTATGATCTGAACTGGGCAGAGGAGTTGGGGGAGGCCATTGGTCTTGCACCTCACCTGACCTTGGCATGCTGTCTCCTCCTACCATGGCTACATAGGAGGGAGCCAGTTACGCAGTAGTGTTGCGTAGGGTGGCCGAGGCTCTCCACCTCAAACTCCGTACGGTGGCCATCAGGACTAATCTCCTGACAGAAGTGCTCCAACCGGTGGCTACTTCTTTGGAGCCTTTGCTGCCTTTTAATGAAGCACTATCTGATGTTCTTTTGGGCACCTGGTCCAGGCCCAATACAGGGGCTCCTGTGGATAGGAACATGGCCCCACGCCATCGCCCGTCTCCGGGCGACCCTCTCTTCCTTATCCAACACCCCACCCCTGAGAGCTTGGTTGTACGAGCCTCTACATCCCAGAGCGCGTTCCCTACGGCACCTCTGGATAGGGAATCCAAGAGACTGGATCAATTTTGTTAGAAACTGTTTTTATCTGCCAGCTTAGGGCTGCATTCGGTGAACACTGCATGCGTCTTGGGCCATCATACCCACTCTCTGTGGGACACAGTTGTGCAGGTGCTGCCTAACTGCCCGGAGGAGGCCTAGATAGTTCTTTCCCAGGTGATTGCATCTGAGAAAGACGCAACAAAGTTCACCATACGTTGTGGACTAGACACTGCCGACTCAGTGGGCAGGTCGTTTTCCACGACGGTGGCGCTTCGTCGCCACGCCTGGTTGAGGACAATTGGCTTCTCAGGGGATGTCCAGAACACTCTGTTGGCGCTTCTCCAGCAGGAAGTTGCAGACCTCTTGGCCAAGGGGGCCATCGAGCGCGTTCCGACCCCAAAAGTAGGTTGTGGTTGTTATTCCCACTACTTTCTGGTTACAAAGAAGGACAAGGGCCTGCATCCTATCTTAGACCTTCGGAACGTCAATTGCTTCCTCCAAAAGGAGAAGTTCAAGATGCTCACACTTGCTCAGGTCTTGTCTACCCTGGACCCGCAAGACTGGATGGTGGCGTTGGACTTGTAGGACGCCTAATTTCAAATTCCCATCCTGCCTGCCCAAAGGCGCTACCTGCGGTTCAGAGTAGGCCATGAGCACTTTCAGTACACCGGGCTCCCCTTTTGCCTTACCAGCGCCCCTCTGGTGTTCACGAAAGTGATGGCGGTGGTCGCAACTCATCTGCGCAGATCAGGGGTTTTAGTCTTCCCCTATCTCGACGACTGACTGTTGAAGGCGGGCTCGCCCCAGGCAATTGTCTCCCACCTCCAGATTAAGGCCGACCTCCTGCATTTGCTAGGGTTCTCCATCAACGTGCCGAAGTCACAGCTGATTCCCTCACAGAAGCTCCTTTTCATTGGAGCGGTTCTGGACTTGGCGCAGTTTCGTGTTTATCCTCTCCAGCAGCGAGTCCGGGACATTCAGGCTATGATTCCGATCTTTCAGCCTCTGTCCCAGGTTTCGGTCAGGATGACCCTTCGACTACTGGGTCTGATGGCCTCCTGCATCCTGCTGGTGGATCATGCCAGATAGCATATGCGGGCTCTGCAGTGGGACCTGAAGTTCCAGTGGGCACAACATCAGGGCAACCTGTCAGATCACGTCCAAATCTCGGAGGGCACTGCATGGCAATTGCAGTGGTGGCACACGAATCACGATTGGGTCAATAGCAGATTTCTCTCACTTCTCCAACCGGAACATACAGTTGTGATGGACCCGTCCCTTCTGGGATGGGGGAGGCGGAGATCGGAGGCCTCTGGTCTCCAGCGGAGTCCAAGCTCCACATCAATCTTCTGGAGCTTCGGGCAATCCGACTTGCACTGAAGGCATTCCTTCCTTCTATCATGGGAAAGAGAAGTGCAGGTTTTCACCGACAGCACCACCGTCATGTGGTACCGCAACAAACAGGGTGGGGTGGAGTCGTGAACCCTTTGCCAAAAGGCTCTGTGCCTCTGGGCTTGGCTGGAACATCGGGGCATGTGCCTGGAGGTTCAACACCTGGCAGGTTCTTTGAACACCAGGGCGGACTTATTGTCAGTCGGGTTAAAACTTGACACAAATATTCAGTTTCACTAATTTAATGTTTATATCCCACCCTCAGACGCCCTGGACAAGAAGAGAATAACGTAATAGTTGGAGGAGATTGAAACTTTGATATGTTCATTCCCAGGCACTCAGGTTGTTCTGCCAGTAGATTTTAATAATAATCTGTACTAGGGCAGCAAAAAAGTTCCTTGGGGGGACTCACTGGATCAACAGCTGACAGTCCCACCTCAGATTCTCAAAATCAGGAAAATTATAAGAATGAGGAGAATGGTTAGCTCCACCGTTATGAATTTGAGTCTATGCCATTTAAATGTAAGACACGTGATCGATCAACTGATTTGAATGTTTATTGTTTAGTTAATTAAAACCATAACAATTTATCACATTAATAAAAGTCATCAATAGAATTTTGTCATTTTAAAACCTAACCTTTTAGTGGGATGAGTGACATACAATTAACACTTACCAGGTCCCAAGACATCTCCATTCTGCAGCTCAATTAAGAGTAGCTTTTCTAACCTAGTAATAAGGTTACTGGCATTCTCTTCTTAAATATAATGAGTAATAGAATTGTTTTTAACATATCATTGATTTCTAATCCTGTTTAATAGCCAGAGTTTCTGTTTTCAGTGTAAGAACATGACAGTCAAGAAATGTTATCAGTTGGCAGTTCATTTGGGGGTCAGACTGGTCCAGCCCTGCTATTATGGTCACTCTGCATGTCCATATTCTTTGGGTCTTAATAAAGTGACTCGTGCTGTGCAAAGTTTGTAAAAAGATCAATTGATGGACAGAATGCAGAACAATGTCATACATTCACCCCAGTACAGAGATCTAGGCCTGAATTGATTTTTTTTGCTCCCCATGCCATTCCAGTTTGAACCCAGCCATAGGCAAATCAGTCTTGACCCTGTGCCCAATGGGAACAGTCCAGCCCGAACTGACAGACCAGGTCCTCCCCGGACTGGAAACAAGCATTCTAGGACCAGTTTTGGGGTCTCACCCATCGTCATCCAGGATAGCTTGACTCCAGTGGCATTGAGAGCATGAGACCCACGTTTGGGCATACCCGTCCCACTCAGGGTGACAAATGCAAAAATAACAATTGATAAACAGAATGCAGAACAATGTCATCCATTCACCCCGGTACAGAGATCTGGGCCTGAAATCACTTTTTTTCTACCCATGCGATTACAGTTTGAACCCAGCCATATGCAAATCAGTCTTGACCCTGTGCCCAATGTGAACAGTCCAACCTAAACTGCCAGGCGAGCTCCTCCTTGGACTGGATACAAGCATCCTAGGACCGGTTTCAGGGTTTCACCTCTCATCAGCCAGGATAGTTTGACTCCAGTGGCCTGGAGAGCACGGGGCCCACGTCTGGGCATACCCATCTCACTCAGGGTGACAAATGCAAAAAGAATAATTGATGGACAGTAAGCAAAACATTTCATACATGCACCGCAGTACAGAGATCTGAGCCTGAATCCTTTTTTTTTTTTGCTCCCCATGCCATACCAGTTTAAACTCAGCCATATGCAAATCAATTGACCCTGTGCCCAATGGGAACAGTCCAGCCTGAACTTCCAGGCTAGGTCCTCCCTGGACTGGAAACAAGCATCCAGGGACTGGTTTCAGATTTCACCCGTCATCCGCCAGGATAGCTTGACTCCAGTGGCATGGAGAGCACGGACGGGACCCACGTCTGGACATACCCGTCCCACATGTGGAAAAGTAAATTTTGCCATGTTCTGTGTCCCTACGTGTCCTCCATCTTATGTCATGTGTGCATGATTAATATGCATATGTATTCCCCATGTTCGATTAAAGACGCAATTACAGTTGCGTCCATCTCTAGTATGCCAGTTTCCAGTTCTCGTGAATACTATGAATATCAGGCCTATGTAAAGTTACGTTGCCACGTCTCTCAGTGTGCACGTTATTTCATTGAAAAGTCCCCGTTTCTAGGCCTCAAAAGGGCCAGATTCAGCTCCTGTCTCCTGAACCCTCGCTGAGGAGCGATACAGCCCCCACCTGTATCCTCGACCCTTCACTTACTTCCTGCCTCACAGTGCCCGGCTCGGCCTGGCTCTGCCTGCTAGTCTGCCAAGAGTATGTTATGATTCTAGTTATCAGTCCAGCCCTCCTTCTCTGCATTCCTAAGCTACTGAATCGCATCAATAGTTTCCGTCATTGTCTAGCCTTTACGTCTCCATGTAAGAGAAATACTGCATTTAATGGTCATTTCATATTCTTCATCACGCACTACATGTAGAATAATGCATGCTCCAGTCTTAGAGTCCGTTAGCCTCTCCCCTCCTGACTCTTAGTTTATATCAACATGTCCTCTAAACATCAGATACTAGATACTGTTTAGGTACATGTCGCCCTGACTCTCCAGACTTCAGTCTCTGCTCCTAGCACAGAGTTCATAGCCCCCAGCTTCTCCTAGTAACACGTCATTGTCAGTTTGCGCGCACCATTAGGTTAGAGGTCCCGGCTCCTTAGGTAGCCCCCTCCATGTTTCCGCCCCATTTATGACATATTCTGTTACGTTTACATCACATGTCTATGTATACGCCCCTGTTACACCCATTTTCACCCTTATCTTTCGCGACTGCTATTGACCACACCCACTGCTCCGCCTACTGTAATTCATTGTAATGTAACTGTTTTAGTATATATATTTGTGCACTGTTATTAAATGTTACGCCGATTCTGATCCTGCCCCCGGCAGCGCTGTCCATCCTGTTCCCGTGCAGGTTGTCCTGTTCCTGTCCTTTATGCTGTATTAAACCTGCAAACTCCTACTACCTCGAATCTTGACTCTTATTTATTGAGCTATCTGTTATTGCTATGTCCAGTCAAACCTAGATCCGGTATTATTTATTTATATACCACATAATGGCGCCCGAACAGGGACTTGCCCTTTCCCCACGCGCCGGTGAAGCCACGCCGGCCCCCTGACCCTCTGCAGCCGTGACGGAACCATACCGTGCATATATTTCTGCTTCAAGTATCCCTCAGGCCCACGGAGGAGACGGAGGTGGCGGTCCAGCATCCAGACGAGGCGGTGGAGGAACGCGGCGAGTCCCGACCAGAGCCCAAGCCGAGAGTCCAAGGTCCGAGGTATCCGGAGGCCCACCCGTAACAGAAGTCCGAAGTTCGTCCGTCCGGCGTCGAAGCAGTCCAGTCTAGTCCGAGGCCTTCCGTTCTTGCTGCCCGGTGAGTACCATTGCTGGGGTAGTATCTAGACAGGGTCAATCTAAATTGACTCTGGTCCGTGGGTTGGTGGTACACAGACCCAAAAACGAAGTGTCCACTTTGGTGGATGCGGGTCCTGACGTGTCTCTTTATGAGACCGGTAAGTTTCGTACTGTTTTAGCAGTACATCTAGTTTCTGTTCTAGTCAGTTCTGTTCTCGAGAAAATTCAGGTATTCTGTTTTCAGTATTCCAGGTAGTATTCTGTTCGAACTGATATTTTAAATGTTCTTCATGTATTTTAATGTCGTGGTATGAATGTGGAGTAATTATCGTGTTCATTGTGTATTGTATTGTGTCTAGATTAACAGTTCAGTCATGCCGTTATTTTCCAGACTACGTCAGTTAAGAACTAGAAAAGGTCTGTTAGAAGAAGCAGTTCCTGTCCCGCCTAGGGACAGTCCAGGTCATTTTATGTATCAGAAGCATGGCATAAGTGCCATATTATATCTAGATTTATGGGTAGAGTATACCAAACAGTTAGAAGAAAAGTATAGATGGCCCGTATCGGGTACATGGGATGCCGAGTGCATCATGCGAGTAGAAGAAGCATTATGGAAGAAGAAAGCCAGACAGTCACAGAAAGATGCCATCGAGTTATGGCGCAAAGAATCTCATAAGAGAACCGAAAAAGAAATCAGAAAGTCAGAATTAAGTAGAGAATCTTTAGAACGAGCCCAAGAAAGGGAATTAATCGAGATAGGTGAACGAGTCAAAACCGAACAGTCAGACAGACAGAGGCATGCCCTCATTAAGGGTATGTATCCTCTTCTTGCCGAGGGCTTGCCAAAAGCGACCCCGGAGGCATCCAGTAATTTTCCGCCACCACTAGTTCCGACTAAGCTACGTCACAAACCGACCGCAGCTGATATTTTCATCTCGTCCTATTTGGACGACACAGTCCCGGAATATGCAAATCCTTTTCCGCCAGTCCCTGTAAATCAGGCAATTCCTGCTCCCCCAGACACCGGGGCACCTCTTGCAGTACCTGCTACGGTACCCCCGGTCCAGCCTACATTACAATTTCCCGCCACGCTAGTACGAAGAGTATCAGTCGACGATTCCAGTTTAGGGGCCGCAGGAGGAGGTCCTCCTGGTACCCCGCCACCACACCAACGTAGAACGTTGGCCGAGTTACATGAATGTGCGTTACAGCGTACGCCCAAATTTAAGTCCGTTGCAGACATCCGACGAGCTCTCACTGAATGCCGCTATGATCCAGTTGCAGGTGATGATAGTACAGTAATATATTCCATCCGTGTAAGACGGGTGACCGGGTATTTAGACACCCTACCAGATATGAAAGGCGATCTAGACAGAATATATCGTTTCATCCGTACAGGGGATGATCCAGAAAGTATTGGTGAAGCCATGTCCCAAAGGAAAGCTGAGATCCAGCTCATGATATTAAAGTTTCTGATTAATTGTCTAATAAGAGAACAAGATTACCCAACTAAAGATCCGGCCGAAATGAAAATCCTGACAAGGTGGAGTGATAATATAGCCGAGGGTAAACACAAGACTATCAGTAGTATAGAGAGTATGTACAAGAGAATTCGTAAAGAAATAATAAAGTTACATGAACAACGTAAAGCAGCACAAGTAAGCGAGAAAGAAAATGACTCTTCTACTGAAGAGGTAGAGGACGAGAATCCCGCCAGAATAGCGTATGTAGGAAAATCTAGATTTCCAGACCGACATTCACGTCTAGACTACAAGAAAACTGTTCCTCATCCAGCACCAGAACAAGGTTCTCTAGAACAAGTATTTCAAGCTACCGATCACATTCTGAAATCACGAATCGGTTATAGTGAGTTAAGTACTATGCATGAACAAGAACTAGTCCGATCAGCGGTCCGATGGATTACTGATTCTACCACTTTTCCAGACGAAATAGTGGCACAAATGTTTCTGAAACTGCCCCCAGCCGAGCAACGACTGGTGGGTATGTATATGATCCAACACCTCATTACTCTGTATGAGGGTCAACATTCTGATCCAGGTCCGTTACACGATGTCCTGAACGAGTTACTCCAGTATAGATGGAAAGGTTTAGGTACCGATTTAATTAGTGTTATTTTAGAACAGCGCCACAAATATAGAACGTTTTTGAACCCGCATTTTGTTCATGTCTCACCTCCAGAAAGTAAACCGTTTTACATAGACAGACAGAATCCGTTACGAGAAGTACACCCAGTCAGGACAACAGATGGTGAAATGCAACGAGTGTTTGTTTACACTCCGATTACAAAGATGGAACTCTTAGAGATGAAGAAATTAATTCCCTGTCATGACAAAGATCCAGCAGGGTTCCACCGAGAATTAAAAGACATGCTCCGTATGGGAGAATACACGTATCCAGATATAATTAAAATGTTAAAAGTCCTGTTGCCCGCAGGGGTATACGAAAAACTCAAGGAAAAAGATTGGGAGGTGGGAGAGAAAAAGATCGATTGGGCAGTTCTAGAAGCTGAAGATAAGATACGAGTACCAGGTACCGGTCTAGGAGAGAAATGTAAAGAATTACCAGAATTGTTAATACAAGTTTTGCCAAGATTATTAGCCACTAAAAAGGAAGACTGGGATGCAATCTCAGCCTGTAAACAGAAACAAGACGAAGACACTAGTGATTTTTATTCTAGATTCTAGAAATGCTTTAGTATCAACAGTGGCCTCAAGACAAGTAGCGAGTCATACCCTCATCTTTTTGTTACTAAATTAGTCGAGAATTCAAGTCCACAAGTGAAGAATCGAGTTTTGAAAGTCGAAAGTACCTGGCAAGCTAATACCCCGTCCCAGATGTTACAGATGCTTCAGTACCACCAGAATAGAATCAGAGAAGAGCAAGATCATGAAAGAAAACGTATGAAAGACACGAAAATGAAAGTACTAGTTGCACAATCTGTTCCTCAAGACAGTCAGAAGAGGGGTCCGAATCAAGCCAGTCATCCTGCAGTTCCCGTTAAAGGGACATGCAATTATTGTAAACAGCCAGGTCATTTTATAAACGAGTGTGCAGTTCTGAAACATAATATAGCCACTGGTAAGACTAAAGAAAGACCACGTCCGCCTAGACAAGAACAAGTTTCACAGACTTCTCAGCCACAGAATGCACAACAGACAGTTCCAGCACCGCAGCCTATTGCTGCAACACAGCATGTTACACAGCAGATGTACCAGTATGCACAATCCGAGTATCCAGAGTATCAGCCATATTCATGAAACAGCCTAGAGAGGGAGGTAGGCTTGCCTCTCATCGAGATACCTGTAGATCAAGAGGGTCCCTATGTCCATAGTCAAGTACTAGGGAAAGACAGAAAGTTTTTGATTGATACAGGGGCAAGTAGGACCACCATCAGTCACGCCGAAGTTCCAGGGGCTCCGCTCTCAGGCTCTAGAAATGTTTCCCTTGGATTTTCAGGAAAGCCTATTGTAAACGAGATATCTAAGCCAGTTACTCTAGAAGTAGGTCCATTGTCCCGCACTACTGATCTATTACTTACTAAGTCATGTCCAGAAAATCTGTTAGGTATTAAAACACTGAAAGAATTAGGTGCAGTTATTTGCTGTTCCCCAGAGGGAATACGACTGTTCCTACGTGACTTCAAGGGTCACTATGTATTACGAGATTTTGATCCGAGATTGTCCAATGTTCCGCAGCATCTATGGGCGCAAGGTCCAACTGATGTTGGTTATATGCAAATCACACCCCATCGTGTGACTCTCAAGCCAGGTGTAGTGTTGCCACGAATCAGACAGTACAGATTGCCACCTGAGGCTGTAGCAGCCTTATCGAAAATTATTGACGAGCTCATGGCTCAAGGAGTAGTTGTAGAAACTGACTCCAATGTATGTAATTCTCCGATCATTCCAGTCATGAAACGTACTGATCCAAATGCACCCCCAGTATATCGATTAGTGATTGACCTTCGAGAACTCAATAAATGTATTATTCCTCAGTACCCAGTTGTCCCAGATATTTCTTCCCTATTGACAGCCATTGATTCCGAAGCCTCATTTTTTACAGTCATAGACCTCAAGAACGCGTTTTTCAGTGTCCCCATTCATGCAGACAGCCAGTTTCTTTTCGGATTTTGTTTAAATGGAAGGAGCTATATGTTCACACGAGCTCCTCAAGGTTTCACAGAAAGTCCTAGTATTTACAGTCAAGCACTTAAGAGACAACTAGACAACATTCACATGCCAACTGACACTGCCCTGCTCCAGTATGTCGATGATCTACTGATCACAGCCCGTTCTGAACGTGCTTGCGAGCGAGCATCCCTTACAGTCTTGTATTTCCTAGCAGAGATGGGGCACAAGGTGTCCCCTTCTAAGCTTCAATTCTGTGTCCAGTAAGTGATCTACTTAGGCCACTTGCTGTCCAAGAGGGGTAGGCAGTTGACACCAGACCGTATCCAGTTAATAACGAGTCTTCCTCAGCCCAAGACCCAGAAGGAGGTACGTGCTTTTATCGGCCTTACTTCTTATTGTAGACAATGGATTCCTCAGTATGCATTTCTAGCTAAGCCACTGATACAGTTAACGACACAGGAGGCAGCCGTATCGACTGTCCTCCCTTGGACATCTGAACATACACTTAGTTTCAATGAGTTAAAGAAAGCTCTATGCCAAGCTCCAGTTCTAGCAACACCGAACTACAGTAAGCCTTTTACACTTTTCGTCACTGAACGTGAAGGTACAGCATTATCTGTTCTCACACAAGATCAAGCAGGACAATACAAGCCCTGTGCTTATTTTTCGAGCACACTAGATCCTGTAGCCCAGGCTCTGCCTGCGTGCCTCAAGTCAGTTGCAGCCACAGCTCTAGCCATCAGACAAAGTGATTCCATAGTATTAGGACATTCCTTGACAGTACAAGTTCCACACTCCGTGGAAGTTCTTTTAAACCGAACACAGACTCAGCACTTGACAATTGCACGTTTAACAGGTTATGAACTGACACTGTTCCAGCCACACATAGAAATCAGACGCTGCAACGTTTTAAATCCTGCTACACTGTTACCGTCAGTTACTTCAAATCCTGCCAGACACGACTGTGTGGAAGTAGTTAACATTATGACAAAGCCAAGACAAGATCTGACAGATATTCCATTACCAGATCCCGACCTGACACTTTATGTGGATGGTTCATGTATGAGAACAAGTACAGGAGAACTAGTAGCCGCGTATGCAGTGACTACTGACACTGAAGTTATTGAAACACACCGTATTGACACCCTGTCTGCTCAAGCAGCAGAGCTAGTTGCTCTGACACAAGCCTGCATACACGCCAAGAACCTGAAAGTTAATGTTTACACAGATTCACGCTACGCATTCGGAGTTGTACACGACTTCGGAGTGCTCTGGCAGGAGAGAGGTTTCATGACTTCTCATGGAACCAAGATTCAGCATGGTCTCCTTATTCAAGCTCTGTTAGATGCCATACACTTACCGACATCCATTGCTATCATGAAATGCAAAGCACATACGAAAGTTACTGACACTATTTCCCAATGTAATGATCTAGCAGATCGCACAGCCAAGCTTACAGCACAGACACAGGACATTCCAGTTAACAAGACACCGACATCCACTCTAGAACAGACTACATGTATGACAGTTAAGGACCCTACTCAAGATGTCATAGATATCCAGTTACATGCTACTCCCGATGAAATCAAGAAATGGTCCGAACAAGGAGGGGTCCAGACAGATCAGGGATGGGTAACGAAGGGAAAAGCCACATGGTTTCTCCCCGACTCCATGGTTCAAGTCATTATCAATACCGCACATAGTCCAGCACATTTAGGAGAAAAAGCTATGTTAGACAGTATCCAGAACATTTGGTTCAACAAGCATTTACGAGCTGCAGCCAAGCAGAAAGTCCGTACCTGTATGATATGTTGCCAGTTTAATCCAGGTAAAAGTGTCCCGGTGGAACAAGGTGGTTTCCAGCCCCCTGACCACCCTTTTGAAGTCCTCCAAATGGATTATATTCAGATGGAGCGATGTCGAGGTTTCAAGTATGTCCTTGTAGTTGTATGCGCTTTGTCCAGGTGGACAGAAGCATATCCAGTTCCAGATTACACAGCCGCGACCACTGCCAAGCAGTTGGTTCGTGAATTCTTCCCCCGCTACGGACTCCCTAGAGTCGTATATTCTGATAACGGCCAGCCATTCTCATCTGAGTTGATGAAACATGTTTCCCTTTTGTTAGGGTACCAGTGGAAGTTCCATTGTGTACGCCATCCTGAAGCAGCTGGTCTAGTAGAGAGACATAATCAAACCTTGAAAATCCGTATTGCCAAGGTGTGGACTGGCTAGTAGCTCTGCCAGTCGCTTTATTTTATATGCGCATGGTCGCACATTCCAGATCAGGTCTGTCCCCGTATGAAGTCGTATTCGGCCGCCCCCCTAACATGTGGGGTACACCTAGACCTCGAAGTATTACCGATGTTTCAAGTAATATGCTGACAGATTACCTAGCTTCCTTGATGTCTGCCCTCAACTCTTGTCGTTCACAGGTTGCTGCCGCCTTTCCAGACAATACCGAGGTGGCACCGCATGAAATCGTTCCCGGATCCATGGTTCTTGTCCGGAATTTTGATCGTTCAAGTCCGCTGGAGCCTCGCTGGAAGGAACCCCGACAGGTCCTCCTGGCCACCCGTACTGCCGTCAAGCTGGAAGGCAGGAAGGGCTGGGTCCACTTGTCACATGTGAAAAGATTTTTTGGACTAAAGCCTGTTTCAAAGAACATTTCCGAGGATCTTAAAGACTGCCAAAGTACTATTCTTAAGGACTGTCCCGCAAAAGACATTGCTACGAACCCTTCCCTGTTAGAGAAAACTCCGCAGCAGGAGTATAAGCTTAAACTAAGGTCTAGTAAAATAAGTCAGCCAGTTTGATTGTCTAAGTCCTCCCCTAGGTGAAACGGTTAGACCGGTTTCTGACATGTATATAATAGACCCCCACAGAGAGAGAGTTAGTGAGAACTCTAGAAGTTGCACTATTATTTTATGTTTTCTACTATATTTTAGCATTATGATTTCCTGCACCAGTTATGCATTTTATTTGTATTTTCCAGTTTCTCATGTAAATAAGTCTGTTAATGTTACAGTAGAGCACACGTTTAGTGATCTGCCTCCTCATGAACTTTCTTATCGTCTTGCTATGCGTAATAACTCCTTTATCCGCATGTTACATTATTCACACCAGACCAGCAATGCCACAAATTGTTGGGTGTGTGGTCGACTCCCCCCTTTCCAGACACCGAAGGGAGTTCTGCCACTCTTTCCTTATCCATTTTCACATAATGGTTCGTGTGGAGCATGGTCCACGTTAACGTCATCCTCAACAGATATGTCCTTTCTTAACAGTACATGTTTTTCAGACAAGCAAGGTCTTCCCCACAGAACAGGGTTAGATCTAGAAAATGAAGTTTATAATTTAGGTAATTATTCTTCGAATTTCATGGTCCTGAATGTTCAGTCTGATTCTACTCCAGACTTACCTGCTATTTCAGTACTACCAGTCAAAGGTGAATTATGTGTCCGAAATAATGGTTCCGTACATGTAGGCCATAGTGATTGTACTACTATCATCAAGTATAGTGACAGTGGGAAATCTATTTTCAAAGCTTCACGTCATTCTTATTTTGTTTGTGGTCAGACCGCATATGTTCGTCTGCCCCTTGATTGGGATGGTACATGTTACATTGCCTTCCTACTGCCACCAGTTTTCCTAGCCCCACCTGACTATCATAGGAATTCCCACCTAGTACATACTAGACACAAGAGAAACCTCCCGATTGTCGATTATACTGAAACTGCTCTAGAACAATACATAGATATCAATAAAGGTGTCTTCCCCTACTTAGGTACTGTCGTGAATAGTAAACTGATACGTAGATTAACCAGAACACTTGAAGCAGTAGTGATCGAGACTACTTCTGCTCTAGGTAACTTAACCGAAGAACAATCCTTTATGAGAATTGTTGTGCTCCAGAATCGTCTCGTCCTTGACGTCATACTGGCCGATAGGGGCGGGGCATGTAGAGTCATCGGATCTAGTTGCTGCATTTTCATTCCTAATAACGCGCCGTCTGTTTATTCAGCTATAACCAGACTCCATAAAATTGCCCATATGTTACACCAAGATCCAGGCACCTGGACATGGTCCGGTTGGTTCTGGAATATAATTTCCGCCTGGGGATGGAAAGTATTGTCCTTTCTAGGTATTGCAGTAGCGATCATATTCAGTTGCTGCCTCTGTATACAATGTGGCCCTGCGATTTGTGGCATTTGTGCTACCTCTTGTATTCCTAGTCCCAAGTCCCGTTCTAAATCCCGTTCCAAGAAAATTCGAGACGAGCAAATGATACTGTATGAAATGATAGATGGTATCATGAATATTGATGTTTCCTGATGGAAACGTAGTGACAAGGAGGGAATGTGGAAAAGTAAATTTTGCCATGTTCTGTGTCCCTACGTGTCCTCCATCTTATGTCATGTGTGCATGATTAATATGCATATGTATTCCCCATGTTCGATTAAAGACGCAATTACAGTTGCGTCCATCTCTAGTATGCCAGTTTCCAGTTCTCGTGAATACTATGAATATCAGGCCTATGTAAAGTTACGTTGCCACGTCTCTCAGTGTGCACGTTATTTCATTGAAAAGTCCCCGTTTCTAGGCCTCAAAAGGGCCAGATTCAGCTCCTGTCTCCTGAACCCTCGCTGAGGAGCGATACAGCCCCCACCTGTATCCTCGACCCTTCACTTACTTCCTGCCTCACAGTGCCCGGCTCGGCCTGGCTCTGCCTGCTAGTCTGCCAAGAGTATGTTATGATTCTAGTTATCAGTCCAGCCCTCCTTCTCTGCATTCCTAAGCTACTGAATCGCATCAATAGTTTCCGTCATTGTCTAGCCTTTACGTCTCCATGTAAGAGAAATACTGCATTTAATGGTCATTTCATATTCTTCATCACGCACTACATGTAGAATAATGCATGCTCCAGTCTTAGAGTCCGTTAGCCTCTCCCCTCCTGACTCTTAGTTTATATCAACATGTCCTCTAAACATCAGATACTAGATACTGTTTAGGTACATGTCGCCCTGACTCTCCAGACTTCAGTCTTTGCTCCTAGCACAGAGTTCATAGCCCCCAGCTTCTCCTAGTAACACGTCATTGTCAGTTTGCGCGCACCATTAGGTTAGAGGTCCCGGCTCCTTAGGTAGCCCCCTCCATGTTTCCGCCCCATTTATGACATATTCTGTTACGTTTACATCACATGTCTATGTATACGCCCCTGTTACACCCATTTTCACCCTTATCTTTCGCGACTGCTATTGACCACACCCACTGCTCCGCCTACTGTAATTCATTGTAATGTAACTGTTTTAGTATATATATTTGTGCACTGTTATTAAATGTTACGCCGATTCTGATCCTGCCCCCGGTAGCGCTGTCCATCCTGTTCCCGTGCAGGTTGTCCTGTTCCTGTCCTTTATGCTGTATTAAACCTGCAAACTCCTACTACCTCGAATCTTGACTCTTATTTATTGAGCTATCTGTTATTGCTATGTCCAGTCAAACCTAGATCCGGTATTATTTATTTATATACCACACACTCAGGGTGACAATTGCAAAAAGAACAATTGATGGACAGAATGCAGAACAGTGTCAAACATTCACTCCAGTACAGAGATCTGGGCCTGAATACATTGTTTTTTTGCTCCCAATGCCATTCCAGTTTGAACCCAGCCATATGCAAATCAGTCTTGACCCTGTGCCCAATGGAAACACTGCAGCCCGCAGTGCCAGGCCAGGTCCTCCCTGGACTGGAAACAAGCATCCTAGGACCAGTTTTGGATTCCATCCGTCATCAGCCAGGATAGCTTGACTCCAGTGGCATGAAGAGCACGGGACCCACGTCTGGGCATACCAGTCCCACTCAGGGTAGCAGATTCAAAAAGAACAATTGATGGACAGAATGCAGAACAGTGTCATACATTCACCCCAGTACAGAGATCTGGGCCTGAATCCATCGTTTTTTGCTCCCCATGCCATTCCAGTTTGAACCCAGCAATATGCAAATCAGTCTTGACCCTTTGCTCAATGGGAACAGTCCAGTCTGAACTGCCAAGCCAGGTCCTCCCTGGACTGGAAACAAGCCTCCTAGGACCGATTTCGGGGTTTCACTCCCCATCAGCCAGGATAGTTTGACTCCAGTGGAATGGAGAGCATGGGACACAAGTTTGGACATACCCTTCCCACTCAGGGTGACAAATGCAAAAAGGACAATTGATGGACAGAATGCAGAACAATGTCATACATTAACCTATGTACAGAGATATAGGCCTGAATCAATCGTTTTTTTGCTCCCCATGCAATTCCAGTTTGAACCCAGCCATATGCACCGGGCTCCCCTTTTGCCTTACCAGCGACCCTCTGGTGTTCACGAAAGTGATGGCGGTGGTCGCAACTCATCTGCGCAGATCAGGGGTTTTAGTCTTCCCCTATCTCGACGACTGACTGTTGAAGGCGGGCTCGCCCCAGGCAATTGTATCCCACCTCCAGATTAAGGCCAACCTCCTGCATTTGCTAGGGTTCTCCGTCAACTTGCCGAAGTTGCAGCTGATTCCCTCACAGAAGCTCCTTTTCATTGGAGCGGTTCTGGACTTGGCGTAGTTTCGTGTTTATCCTCTCCAGCAGCGAGTCCGGGACATTCAGGCTATGTGACCCTGTGCCCAATGGGAACAGTCCAGCCCAAACTGCTAGGCCATTCCTCGCTGGGCTGGAAACTAGCATCCTTGGACCAGTTTCAGGATTTCACCCCTAATCAGTCAGGATATCTTGACTCCAGTGGCATGGAGAGCATGGGACCCACGTCTAGGCAAACCCTTCCCACTCAGGGTGACAAATGCAAAAAGAACTATTGATGGACAGAATGCAGAACAGTGTCATACATTCACCCCAGAACCGAGATCTGGGACTGAATCCATCGTTTTTTTGCTCCCAATGCCATTCCAGTTTGAACCCAGCAATATGCAAATCAGTTTTGACCCTGTGCTCAATGGGAACAGTCCAGTCCGAACTGCCAGGCCAGGTCCTCCTTGGATGGAAAACAAGCATCATAGGACCACATTCAGGGTTTTACACCTCATCAGCCAGGATAGCTTGACTCCATTGGCATGGAGATCACGGTCCCCATGTCTGGGCATACCCGTCCCACTCAGGGTGACAAATGCAAAAAGAACAATTGATGGACAGAATGCAGAACAGTGTCATACATTCACCCCAGAACCGAGATCTGGGACTGAATCCATCGGTTTTTTGCTCCCCATGCCATACCAGTTTGAACCCAGCCATATGCAAATCAGTCTTGACCCTGTGCCCAATGTTAACAGTCCAGTCCGAACTGCCAGACCAGGTCCTCCCTGGACTGGAAAGAAGCATCCTAGAACCGGTTTTGGGGTTTCACCCCTCATCAGCCAGGATAGCTTGACTCCAGTGGCATGGAGAGCACGGGACCCACGTCTGGGCATACCCATCCCACCCAGGGTGACAAATGCAAAAAGAACAATTGATGGACAGAATGCAGAACAATGTCATATATCCATGTGAGTACAGAGATCTGGGCCTGAATCCATCATGTTTTTTGCTCCCCATGTCATTCCAATTTGAACCCAGCCATATGCAAATCAGTCTTGACCCTTTGCCCAATGATGGCTGTTAGTCCAAAACTGGTCCCAGGATGCTTGTTTCCGGTCCAGGGAATACATGGCTTGGCAGTTCGGGCTGGACTGTTCCCATGAGGCACAGGGTCAAGACAGATATGCATATGGTTGTGTCTGAACTGGGCTTGCGGAGTGAGCTAAAGAACGATGATTCAACCCAGATCTGTCACTGGGGGTGAGTGTCTGAAAATTTTCAGCACTCTGTCCATCATCTCCTTGTGTTTGGTTTGTTCACACTAAGTTGGCAGGGTATGTCCAGATGTGGGACCCTTGCTCGCTTTGCCACTGGATTCGTCCATCGTCTTCTTGTGTTTGCTGTGCAAAGTTTGGGACATGTGCAAATTAGGTGATTAAGGTCTTCTTTGTTACTGACACAGAGTCGGCATAGTGTTGGCCATGTATGATCTGCGATCTATGGTAATTTTCCAAGGTGGAGAGCCATCAGTTGTCTTTTACGGTATGCTGAAAATTTAATACTTAGATAAGGTGCTGGTGCAAGGATCTTATAGTTTTTATTCACCATCCATGCATGCATTTTCTCGCTGAAGGTGTTTTTATCGATTACCAAGGAATTAAGTTTTGCAGTTTTATTTATTACTTGTTTGAAGGTTAAATAAGTCTGATTCTTGTCCGGAGCTTGCCCATGCATGTTTTTATTAGTGATCGATCAACTAGTCAATTCAACTTATAAAATTGCAAGTAAAGCATCTGCTATTCACTATACATTTATTCATGCAGTTGATTTTAACAACTTTCTGGACTTGAAAATAATACCTAAATCAAAGATTGATCATAACCCCCAGCATGTCCCTCTGAGTGTCCAGATAGAGGAATATTCAATTGATAAATATATGAGCAAAGAGGCTTTTATGGTAATCTGAGCGAGAAGGAAATCTGGAATTGTGATTTTAATCAGTTAGCACTAAATGTAGGGCTTCAGGTGAATTCAGTCTGGATATAGATTTGTTTATAGATCTTGTGGCCCAAATATTTGATTTCTTAGTAACCATAACAGTGATAAACTTTCGAAAATAAAAACATAATTCCCCAATAAAGTTCAAAATAAAGCAACATTAAATAAGATTTAGGAAAGAAATAAGGCACCCTCAAGAACACCAGATGGTATTGACTATAAAAAAGCTGAAGGCTAATTTAAGAATGGAAATTGGGAATACTGTAATTAGGGAATTGGACTGTAAATGGGCAGAATTGCTTCATGCAAAACTCATAATTAGAGGAAAAGACTTTTGTTCTATTGTTGGAGCTGGTGCTAAATTCGTAAGAGCAGATGCAAACATCAATTGGGATCAATATTTAAGCTCCTTATGGAAAACAGTGGACAAGGATGGGCCACCTGTGAAGGGTATGCAGGATAGCTCTCAATTTTGTATTAATCATATGGAGACAACAAAAACTAATTTGTTACTGTAGTAACACATGAGCACCTGGCCTGAACGGCATCCCTGTGGCTGTATTAAAACCTAATCCAGATAATTGAGGGCTCATTTTAACCCCGGTGTTTAATAGGGTCATAATCTCGGGACAATGTTACCCTCACGGAAAGGGTCGATTCCTGAATCTCATCTACTGCCTTTCATCCCTACTGAATGCAGAATGTAAATTATTTGCAAAGCATCTGTTAACCCACCTGCAAATGTGGGCAGAACAATCAACTAAATTATCCTTCTACCAGACAGGCTTTTGATCGACAAGTAGTACATTCAATATTATTGTGGCTTTAACTTTGTTGAAACAGAAGGCCTGTGAATGTAAAAATAATTTGCACACATGTTTTATGGATTACTCTCCAGCCTTTCAATTATGTGGATCGAAATAGGTTGTGAAAGAACATGTGCGAGTGGGGTGCCTGCCCCCCTCGTTCTTCTACAGCTTATCATTGAATTACATAGTGACACCTGGGTGAGAGTCAAGCTGTCAGATGGCAATGGTTTATCTCTGAAAATGTTCATGCACAAATAGCTGAAACACTGATGTATCACAGTCCTGCTCCTGTTTAGCTTATACATATCCAATCTAGCTGATACATTGGTTCACTCCTTGGATGATGCCCCAAAGCTAGGTAGAACTAAAATTCTGTTTTTAGCATATGCAGACGATTTAGTCATCCTGTCAATGACTCAGATAGTCCAACAAAGACAGCCGGGCAGAATGCAATCTGTTAATGTAATAAACAATCGCTGAATTAATTTCAACAGAACCAAGGTAATGTCCTTCAGACAGCAAAAATCTAAGTACACCTGGAAATAGGAGGTACTAAGTTAGCAGAGGTCTTAGAAAATACATATCTAGGTGTTACAATTGATAACACCTTGAAATGGGAAAATCATATAGCAACATTAAGAGGCAGAATTAAAATGTGCCTAGCTAAGTGAAGGTAAGTTTCAAATCTATTAAGGACATGGAGGCCAGGATTATGCTTTCCTTCTTCGCTTAGCCACAAATCATCAAACACAGCACCCATTAAAGCACTATAATAAAACTACTTTTCCCATGAACACCAGGGAAACCAAAACACCAAATTCATAAATCCTTTTTCAGTCTCAGCAGCCAGGTCCCAACATAGTCCTCTGTTGCTGCTCATTTTCCCTCCTTCTTCACACAAATCAAGCCATAAATTCCTCTTTACTCATACTGCTTTGATCCATCACTTCCTGAAAAGAGATGGCAGAAGCCTAGCAACACATTTCCTCAAGAGGTGTGCACTTCTACACCATGAAATGCTTTAAAGAAACTCCTATCAATATTGGGCTTTCTGAATTTTGGCAGAACATATATCACAGGCTACACAGAGCAGGTAAAACCATTCTACGACTTGATTCATCCAGACTTCAAGTACACATCTGAACACACACAATTTTTCCGTTCAGTACAAGTTGACATGCTAGCATCAAAACAGTTACACACATGTGTAAACACCACCATCCTGGTGATCCGTATAATTGCAGTGTGCATCAGGGTTCACCTATGTCACATTCAATGAAGGAGACACTCTACCAATTGCATGTAAATCACATTATACACCAATGCAGAGATGCTTTTTGCACTGACAAAAAGATGCTGATGGCAGAACAGATTGCTGTAGTGAGAGAAAGATCTTTGACTCAGGGGAAACACATTATTGTCATGACTCCCGTCCCAGCCTTAAGAGCCTGTCACAAAATCCAGCATTTCAAATGTGAAAACGTTACATCCATGATGGATACAATTGCCCAACTCTCTAACAGCAACAGATGTAGATTACAAATGTGACTCTACACTACAAACACAAGCATATCTACAATATGAAAATGAATATCCTCGGCCTAATGAAGTCCTGCCTCTAGATCAGTATGATTACATCATCTACACTAACAGTTCAGCACAGGCTGTCATAGGGACAAAGCACCAATACTGTGCAGCATGAGCCGCTGTGAAGGGTAGAATGGAGGATGGCGAACCCCACCCTCATAAAACCTACACTCAGTCACAAGTTGATTGCACAGTGCAGCTAAGCTTAATGTAGAGCCATTATTCTGGCACTTGAGAATATGGATCACAGATTCCATACACTTATAGTGTATAATTCAGATTATTGTGTCCAGTCTTACTACGAGTACTTACACTACTGGAGCCAGAATGGATTCAGAGATTCTAAAGGGTACACCATAAAGAATAAGCTGCTTTGGAATACAGGAGGTAAAACTCAAAGAGTGCTTGCCAAAGACTCATGTTATACACACAGTGAGTCATCAGCGTGTAGGAATACACATTGTAGGGAATTCCATGGCTGACGAAGTCGCAAAGCAACAGTGCAAACTGCTGAAGAAGCTGCAATTACTCGTTCTAGTACGAGGATACATGGAGACATCATAGTGGCTGTAAACACTCTGTGCTATGGCACCGTCCTGCCGAAAGGCTTTTCAACAAAATACTACCACCAATTAAGTTTGCAAACCATTCCTTTAGCTCAGATTTCCGAAGTGGGTGATCGAGTGATACCCAATTCTGATATCAGGTTTGGGTTAAGCCTTGCAGCACATGAGGGTCTAGCATTTGTTTATGAAGTTGTGGCAGCTGCAATTTCATATTGCAGCAATGCCATTGATGGCTGGTTCATACAGACTAAGGATTTTGTCCTTCATTGCGACATCTGCCAACAGGTGAAGGCACAATGGCAAGTCCACTCCTGACACCTTTATTGATCTCAGACAAGCCTCTTGCTTGTGTTTATCTGGACCACTGCAGCTCTTTACAATCAGATGAGGCTTACAAATACATCCAGTAGCAGTGGATTCCTGCTCTCGATTCCTATGGGTTTGGACACAGCGATTGCCTGATGCCCAAACTGTAGTAAAAGATTTGCAAGTCTTTATTGGGACATACGCAGTAGCCACATTCCATTTGGACCAGGGAACATAATTGTTTCCAAGGCTTATAGAAACACCATGGGAAAATTGGGTGTGACTGTTTGGTACTTCTCCTCCTATCATCCCTAGGGAAAAGCGGTAGTGAAGATGAAGAACTGGGACTTAAAGCAGTCTTTAACAGCTAGGGTATTAGGTTTAGTTCACAGTTGGGTCTATTACCTGTATGAAGCCCAGAAAGCCATAAATAATCTGCCTAGAAAAACCCTGGGTGGGCGGACTCCCTGCAAGATCCTGCTTGTGGTTAAGATGTGGGTACCAGACCTTGACAGTCCGTGTACAGTGGATACTGATCGAGTGATACTTAATTCAGATCTCAGGTTAGGGTTAATCCCAGCAGCATGAGGGTCTAGAATCTGTTCACACAGGGGTGGCAGCTACAATTTAATTATTGCAGCAAAGCTATTGGTGGCCTGGTCTATACAAACAGATTTAAGGATTGTGTCCTTAAATGCGAGATCTGCCAGCAGATGTTGGTTTCCATCATAGCACATCCACCACAGACACCTCTATTGAACTCAGACTATCCTCTTGCTTGCATTTATCAGGAGCACTGTGGCCATTTACAATCAGTTGGGGCTTACAAATGGACCTTAGTAGCAGTGGATTCCTGATCTCGATTCCTATGGGTTTTTGCTACAGCGATCAGCTGATGCCCAAACTGTTGTAAATATAAATGTTTTGCAAGTCATTATCGGGATATATGTGATAGCCGCTTGCAATTTCGACTAGGGTCTGGGTTTGCCTTCAAAGTTTACAGACACACAGTGGGAAAATTGTGTGGAAATGTGTGGTATTTCTCCCCCTATCATCCCTTGGGAAATACAGTAGTGGCGAGGACAAAGTGGGACTTAAAGCAGTCTTTAACAGCTAGGGTATTATGTTCAGGTCACAGTTGGATCCATCACCTCTATGGGGTCTAGAAATCCCTAAATAATCTGCCTAGAAAATGCCTTGATGGTCGGAATCCCTACGAGATCCTGTTTGAGGTTAAGATGTGGATTTCAGATCTTGACAGTCCCAGTTCAGTGGCGGCAGAAACACTGTTTGACATGGTGAACAACACTTACAACGCAACTTTTACATCGCAGAGCCTTTACAACGCAACCATTACAACGCAAACTATTACAACGCATTGCTCTGGGGGGCGCTCTAGGATAGGGTATAGGTTAATTTACTATCCAATAACCTTCCCTAGTGTCCACGGGGACTGGAGTTGGAATAGTAAATAAAACTATTCACTATCCAGCACCCCAAAGCACTATGCTTTGTAATGGACTGCGTTGTAATACTTACGTTGTAAAGGCATGCGATGTAAATGCATGCGTTGTAATGTCATACATCCGTTTGACATCAATGAAGGTTTGGATATTTTACAGGATCTGAACAACTTTCTAGAAGCTTAGAGCAACGTCCAGCAGAAACGTTATGCCACTGGAGAAGTGAAGGTCATGCCAGCAACTCCTGGTTGGATTCCAAAGATCGGTGATCTGAACAACTTTCTAGAAGCTTAGAGCAACGTCCAGCAGAAACGTTATGCCACTGGAAAAGTGAAGGTCATGCCAGCAACTCCTGGTTGGATTCCAAAGATCGGTGATCGAGACCAGGAGAAGAACGTGGACAAAAAGGAATTTGGGCCATCCTACAGAGAACCTGTACCTGCCCTGGCAATTGAAGGCACCAGAACTGTACTACTACCGCCCCTCGCTGATCATAAAAACAAGAGATTTGTGTCAATAGATCTCATCAAATGACATTATGTGGCTGGTTCTACACAGTAGGCCAAAAGGGCTCCTGGGGAGTTACCTGTTCCCCCTTTTTACCCTGCAGGAAGCCCCGATGGAAGCATTGATTAGCGATAAAGCTTCTTCAGGCCAGCTGGGGACAGAAAACTCTGGAGCATCATTTCTTCCTGTTACATCATCAACATCTTCACAAACAAACTGCTCAGAATCCCAGATTTCAATCCTACAAACACGCAAAGATGGCATTTATAGTAACATACCACCAATCAAATCACCACCCAGTTTTATACACCTTCCAGAGCTCCCTAAAATTGATTGATTAGCTTCTGGGTACTTTGTTGACGTTGATGGCTTCTTTTCGGGTTTGTCTTACCCACCACCACTACCACCCTGAGCTAGGCTGCATGTATTCACATTTAGCAGAAAAAAATCATACGTTATCCCTCCATAGATATGCATTTGTACTACAAATGCATCACTTTTCTTCTTCATTTAGATTGGGTTTATGACAGTCTTTTTCTCAATTCTGAATGGGCACTATCTCCTAGAACTCATTGCTGCTGAACTTAGCTTTGAGACCTCATTCTTCACTACACAAAATGCAAAGAAGCCTTTTCCCTGGTGAACATTTCTGATGTTCTGGTTCCTGATTGAATTGTTTGGGATAAAGTATTCTATAATACATTTGGGCCCACTGAACTCATTCAAATTCCATATGTGTTCACAATTTCTTTGCATGATATTATCACTCCTAGTAGTATCTCTGATGACTGGGACATTGATACAGTACATGCAATGCTAGAAATGATCTGCAGCATTCAACTGTTTTTAAAAATGATGAAATGTATGATGGCACAGCTAATTATGATGAAATGTTCTGTTCTCACCATTATGGTCACCATTTCCTGCATAAAGCAAGTACTCCACGTTCAGTATTTAAGGGAACACTGACCTACACCACCACGGGGTAGCTCAAAAGAATTTGCACAGATGTTTGCATATTTTTCTGGTCACAATCCAGCTGATCCAGAGTCTTATTATTATAACTTCAAACCCCCCTGGCTAGGAAAACTATGCTCACTGACACCAATCTGAGTTATTCTGTATTGTTCATTTCCCAGCTCTCTGTACAAGGGTTTAACTTTTGGAAAGACAATGTAGATTTAAAATCTATATGGGGAAAAAAGATTGTCAGGTTCAAGGAAAAGAGGCTTTATTTAGAGCATGCCTTATATCACAAAATATTATTTTCTTGAACAAAACTGTGCAGCAAACATTTCGTCTTGGCCTCGTTAAGATAAAAGATTTAAACACACCAAACATTCCCATATTTGCTCGATTTGCGAACTGGCAACAACTCAAAAAAATGAATACAGAGGAAACATTTGCCAACTTGCTTCACAATGGAACATACAATTTTTCATGTACCAATCAAGAGGGACGGTTAGTTTAGCCGATAGATACTAACAGATATCAGGCACATTTTCTTGATAACACCAAAGGGTTTAGGATCAATAGGAAAGACCCACATCACAAGCAGACACAACACTCGGGGTGGTAACAATTTACAATGTCTGGACGTTGCGCCATGATTGGCTTAACAATGTATACTGTCTTAGGTGAAACAACACTTGCCCCTTCTTTCTGATGATATGGGATTACAGTAGTTTTTACCTTGTCCTTGAAGACCACTTCAAAATCGCTTTCTGTTCGCATTATGCAATGAAGTATAAACATTTTAATAGTGGGAAGCTCCTGAGACATTTCACAAAATTGGCAGGGCACATCTAGGAAGGGCTCTGGCAGTAAGAGATATGGTATGACCACTCTATCCACCAGAGTTTACTCTCTGAGTAACATTGTGTCATCTGCAATTGACATCATCCAGAGTGACACATCTTCTTTATACCATGGACAGTTGCAGCTTAGTGCTGGCATGTTACTGAGTTGACAGATGCTTCATGCAGGTCATGTTCCATGGAAACACCTGATTGCCACTAGCTTGTTTCTACTGTACAATCTTACTAAACAACAGACCATCATGGGAAAAAAGGATGCTGCATTCACTATGTTACAATTAGAGAAGTTAGAGAAAACTGCCATTCACTTTTTCACCTTCTACGGTTTGGATAATTCACAGGTTTACTTCTCTGTAACTCTTGACATTTCGCTATCAATACTGCTTACAACACCATCAAGTGGGCAGATATGAGGTGTTAGGAGAGGGGTATGTACACGAGTCATGAGTCTTACCTTTCGAATGCCGATGAAGGAATAGTAAAACTGAGGTTTTTCTTAGCAGGACTGACTGCAAGAGTACCTTGGAACATTCAGTAGTTTACACCAAAGTTTCGCGGTTGTACGGCTTTACAACGCGTACTTTTACACCGCGTGCCGTTACAACACGGTTTTTTCAACGCAAGTCGTTACCACGACTTGCGTTGGAGGGGTGTGGACTTAGGAATTTTTTTATTTACTATTCTAACACCAGCCTACGTACAGTAGGGAAGGTGTTGGATAGTAAATAAAAAAAATTCCTTGTCCTGCAGCGCCCTCCAGCGCAAGTCGTGGTAACGACTTGCGTTGAAAAAAACGCGTTGTAACGGCACGCGGTGTAACAGCAGCGTCGTAAAGGCTGTTCCCCAAGTTTCGCTTCATGGCTCATGTAATGAGTCTAAGGCAAACTTGTCATGGTATTTGAAAGGTTGCCCTGCTGCTGTTCTTTCAGATTATTCTGTAATGGGCGTTACTTTATGCTGAATGATCAAGGCTGCTGTGGGATGAGACCGGGCATTGCCTATCTGGTAACAGTCTCTGCTGTTGTAGCCTGTTGTTTACAAGTACTGTTTCCTCCTGCCCACACAGTTATGGATGCGACTCTGTGACCTTCGATAGAGCTTACAAATGTGTGCTTTGATTGTTTAAGCAGACTGATAGCCTTATTGTTCTAGAGGTTTATGGCCTTAACATCTGCCAGGGATAAGTTTGATCTTCAAGTTGCAAAGTCATCTTCTGAGATACAATTTCTACTCCCCATTCATTCCCCACACCATTTTGGGGAGCTTGTGCACTGCATTTTCAAGATGTCTAGTACTGCGGGGGTAGCACACTTTTTTAAGACAATTGACTCTGGGTTGGTTAGCACCTTCCAAATGGTCATTGGAGTCATTCCATCATTCATACACTCCATGTTTGGAAGCATTTTTGGAGGCTTACTGCTTGTCCTGTTCCTAGTTCTCAGGATGCAATGGATGTCCATTCATGAGGCCAATGGGGATGGCCCTGTCACATGTGCTGCTGTGTCATGAATGCAAGAAGCAGTGCTTTACCACACTTTTACTTCAGGAACTGACTGACCACTGGTTCTTGTCCTTTTGGCCTGTCTGACTACACTGTGTGCAGCCCATTTTCTGCTGTCTGCTGTGCACTTTCGAGTGTGCCTTGGATATATGCTTGGGAACACAACTGGTTCAATCTCCGGGCATTGACCTACTGTGGGGGTCCATTAGCGGCTCACTTGTACTCTTGACATTCTGGCTTTCCATTGCTCCTGAATACATATTATGACCCCTCCTGGAATGCTTCAGCTCCTGATGATCAGGATCTTGGCTCATCCTCTGCAGAATCCGCAATGGCTGTTCTTTCCTTGGCAGACGCTTAGGGGGATGGACTGAAACATATTTGTCTATGGACGTAATGTGTGGGGTGCCTCTAGGAACATAGTCTGCGGTTGCTGGGAACATCAATGTTTTGTCTACTCTTAAACAGTATGGCAGTATTGAAGTGTGGGAACTTTTTTATTTAAACTTGTTTTTGCCATCCTAAATTATTTTCAGAATTGCACCTCTTTTTACACTTGACTTTTAAATTTGATTTTAAATTTTTAACAAATTTGACTTTCTGAATGCTTTTACATTCAAAATAGCACGGTGCCTTTTTATACTTTTAGGAATGTATGCTTTTATATATATGGTTGGTGTTAGGCCTGGCACCATTGGCGTGGGTCTTCCTTCCATTTTTGCTGTTGCCTCATGTAGTTTTGCTGGTGTTAGATGCTTTGGGCACTGTGCCACTGCTGTCCAGTGCCACAGTGCAAGTGCTCCCTATTGTAAATTGATGTATTAATCAGTGGTTCCACTTTTGGCTATTTCGTTTACTTGTCAGACCCTTGTCTAGTGCACTGAGTGTGCCCAGGGTGTGTAACTCCAAATGCTGCTGGTGGGCCTGCAGCATTGGTTGTGCCACCCACAGAAGCAGCCTTGTAAAATGTGTCTGAGGTCTGCCATTGCTGAGCCTGTGTGCAGTCTGGTACTGTCACACTAACTGGGCAAGTGCACCCACTTGCCAGTCCCTAAACCTCCCCTTTTCTTCATATCAGTCACCCCTATAGTGCATTGTAAGTATAAGGTAGGACATTCACTGGTGTGTGTGGCATGTCCTAATAGTGAATGACAGCCATTTTCGTTTTTCACTATTGCAAGGCTACCTGTTCTCCATTGGCCAGAATAGGCTGTTAGAATTATTTCATTTTATAATCCTAACTGACTAAGGGAACATGGTAGAAATTCGAGTTTAGTATGCCTGGACTCAGAATGATAAAATGCATCTTTTAGTGAAGTTGGTTTTAACATTCTGTGTTTGCAAATACCACTTTTAGAAGTTAGGCATTTGCTTACTTAACCTTTCAAGCCTGCCTCTGCTAGGTTGTCTATTCCTTGTCTGGAGTTTGTGAGTGACAGGGCTGGGGGATTCCAAGAGACAGAATGAGTCAGCCGAGTGGTTAATAGAGAGATCTGAATCTAGATGGGAGGGCGGAGTTGAACCTGAACCTTGAATAGGGCTGTAAGAAGAGAAGGAGTCCTGTCAACAAAGTGCTCCAGGACTGTACTTGCCTTCCACAATGCTGGCTCCACCTCCTGTGGGGCGTCTGATGTTTCTGCCCTGCACTGTGAAAGGAAAGGAGAAGTCTGGTAAACAGAATGCTTCAGAATTGGTTTGGACTGGGCAAAGGCCCCTCTGTCCTCAGAAAACACAGGATTTGGGGGTATAAATATTGGGACACTGATCCCAAGAAATTAGATCACTTTTGGACTACAAGAAGAAACCTCTGCTGAGGAGATGAACCTGAAGAAACTGAGGAGAGACTATTCCTAAGGTAAAGTGCTGCTTAGTTGATTAGCCTGCAGTGGTTGCCTTACTGCCAAAGAGAGAAGAAAGAACTTTGTGTACGTTGCTTTCAACTTGTGAAGGATCTCCAAGGGCTTGGAAAAGAGCTTGCCTCCTGCTGAAGTCTCAGGGACAACAGACTTCAACCCCCAGCTCCCCAGAGTTCTTTTGGAAGTGCCTGCTGCTGTTTTGGGCATTCTGAGGGACTGCATGTCGCAAGGAGCTGGAAGCGTGACTCAATGAGGAAGAAGCGTGTCGCCGTCGCTGCTGCTGCCGTCGCACTTCTGAAAAGGGTGTTGCCGCTGGAGTTGTCGCACTGCACTGCATCGAGAGAAGCATCTCGCAACGAAGAGGAAGCATGTCGCCATCGCTGCTGCCTGCCGTCGCACTTCTGAACAAGGGTGTCGCCGCTGGAGTTGTCGCACTGCACCGCATCATGAGAAGAGTCTCGCAATGAGGTAGAAGCTGGTCGCCGTCGCTGATGCAGCCGTCGCACTTCTGAACAAGGATGTCGACGCTGGAACTGTCGCATTGCACCGCATCGAGGAAAGCGCCTCGCATCCCCCGAGAAGCACGCCGCCATTGGAGCTGCTGCCGTCGCATTTCTGAACAAGGATGTCGCCGCTGTAGTTGTCGCATCGTGTGGAAGCTTCATGCAAATATGGGAGAAGAGTGTCGCAGCTGAAGCTGTTGCCGTCGCACTTCTGAACAAGGGTGTTGCCGCTGCAGTCCACGCATCGAACGGAGAACTTCTCGCATCCCTGGAGAAGCGCGCCGCATCTGGAAGATCTTCACATCTTTATTTCTTTGCACCGGAACTTTGCCGCATTTCCTTCGCTGCAACCTTGCTTGTCATGGAAGCGCAACGCATCGTAAGGTACATTGAACTTCTCGCATCCCTGGAGAAGCGCGCCGCATCTGGAAGATCTTCACATCTTTATTTCTTTGCACCGGAACTTTGCCGCATTTCCTTCGCTGCAACCTTGCTTGTCATGGAAGCGCAACGCATCGTAAGGTACATTGACGCAAAGTGTTGCATCTTAAGAACTGAACTGAACTAAGCTAAAACTACCATCTTAAAGTAATAGTATTGTGTATTTTTGTTGTTTATGGTCTGGTGGTAAATCTATATAAAGTACACTTATTTGTTATATAAAACCTTGTGTGGTGTCTATCTGTAGCATGGTCACTGGGTTACTGTATGTGGTCACAAATGCTTTACACACTGCCTCTGAGATAAGCCTGTCTGCTCGTGCCAAGCTACCAAGGGGGTCAGCAGGGGTATTTAGGAGTATAATTCCCTTATCCTGACTAGAGGCAAGGGTCCCTATTTGTCACAAGTATCGACCTGTGCCAACTAGAGACCCCCAAATCTAACAGTTAGCATTGCCTTTAGATAGCTTTTTTTGTTGTCTCAACATCCAAGGAGTTGGTGTCAAGTGCTTACATTAGGCCTGGATAGAAATGCCATTTTACATGCTCACGTTCTTAAGTTGCCTTCTGTCCTTAAACATGACATGTGCCAGATTAATTTGTGTGCAAATACTTGATAATATTCTCTTAACTGAGCTCTGCTTACATTTCCACTTCGTTTGCACGCTATCAAAACCTTTAAACATTCGGAACAAGAGCTAAGTTTATTACGTAACCTGTTGTTATCTGCTTTGGCTATTTGGCGACAGAGCTATAACAATAGAATAGCACCCTGACAGTGGCTTGAGCCTGGTAATATGTTGGATGTTATTATATATATGACATCAGTCCTTTGTTTAGCCCCTTCGCGCTCATGATGAGCTCAGCTCGTCATGATGCACAGTTGATTTGTGCTCATGACGGCTGAGCTCGTCATAACAGCCGTGGAACGCCCACGTGGAGCTAATTTCCCTCCTGTGCGGGGCGTTCCATTGAGTGGGAGGAGTCGTGACGAGCTCAGCTCATCACGAGCACAGCTCCACTGTACAGCATGAGGAGCTGAGCTCATCACGAGCACTGTGGCACCGCGCACAGCCCCTCTCCCCTGCGCCGCGGGGGAATAAGCCCCACGTGGAAGGGGTTAGACAGAGGAACATTTTTCAGGCACTGAGAGGACAACCCGTGCCAAAATTCCAGCCAATCTGATTCTTGTTTACCTCATGGAAGTGATACTGCCGGCTCTCCAACAAGACCGGCAGCCTGTTGAGACTTACCCACAAGTAATGGGGAGTTAGATCACCCTACAGAGATTCGGCATGTTCACTTACTCAAGACGTGAGGTGAAGAAGCGCTAGACAGGAGTACAATTTGTTACAGGAATTGTATGCAAGCATATATTCTCTGCAAAAGGCAAATGGTTGACCTCTTTATCTTTTTCACCATTCTCGTAATGCTAATTAGATTATTCGGTTTCCTTATATTGTTTATTGCAGCACAAATATTTTGCTCAAGAATCATGATGCTTTAATAAATATTGAAACGCTTTACTGCGCATTTCTTGTCTATCTCTTTGGGTAAGCATAAGTAACTTAGCACAATGGTTCTAGAACTGTTCCCATGGTTTCCTTGGGGAGTCAGGGTTGCCACATATCTGAGATTGCACACCCATTTGTTACCTTGTCAGGTTAGGGGTACAGATGGTGCACTGTAAGCTAGTAGGGCTTAAGCCCACAAATCCGGATGGTGTGCATGGAGTCAGGCTCGCACATTTCTGCTGTTTATATTGTCCAAAAAACGTACAGTTATCCTTGCGAAAGTGTAAGCTGTACAACAGCACCAAGTGACACTGAAAGTAAATACAAAATATGTTGGTTTGAAAGTTAATGGAAAAGGGAAACATAGCCAAATATACCCAAGTGTCCTCATGTGGTCTGATTGGACCATGGCACCTCATGAGGCTGTCATGCATGCAGTCAGATTAAAGTTGGTGATTAGGCCTTGAAACATTTCTGCCCACTCAAGACCAAGTAATTGATATGCGGGGTCCCACACGGATCATCCCTTTAGCCCCACCCTTTTCAACATATGCATCACACCACTCGCCATCATCATCTGACCATAAGACATCACCATCATCTCCTAAGCTGATAACACCCAACACGTACAGTCCCTGACGGACAGGACAACCACCAACAGAACCAACTTCACCGACTGCATGACCAAGGTACCAGATTGGACGCTACTCAACTGCTTGCAGCTCAATTATGATAAAAAGGAAACCTGCTCTACGGCAATAAGACCTTCCCATGGGACTCCACTTGGAGGCTGTTTAAGATCGGACCAACAACCACATACACAGACTATCCAAGAACTCTAGGGATCATCCTAGACGGCAAGCTCAGCATGACGGCTCAAGTTAACACCGTGTGCATCTTCTACTGCCACATCCTATGCATGCTTTGAAAGATCGTCAAATGGTTGTACCTAAGATGAGGCTATGTTGGTCTAGACATTTTTAGTAGGCAAATCAAAATCACAGATTTTCCTCTAAATGTGGATCTTGGAATTTCCTTGCACTAGTCAACCTAGGCTGGAGGTTGTGGGCTTGGTTGGGAGCAGTAGCAGGTCCTTTTGATTGTACGTATACTTGTTTTTTTTTTGAGTGAATGTGCATGGTGTCCTCATTGTGAATTGGCTTCACCCCCCCAAGCATGCACATATCATAACTTCTTCTAAAAAAATTGCCTTGATTGAATTCCTCATCTCTTATGTGTCTGGCCAGAATCCTTATCTTGGAGTTGTTCAGTTCCTGTCCTCAAGGAGTGGGTGCTACTAAAACAAAAGGCCATCTTGAAAACTGACCAGTGTGTTCCATGGTCAGTGACAATGTTTAATAGGATCACAGCTCTTTCAATCCCTGGTTTCTGGAGGAATACGTGACTGAAACTCAGTAAAACAGACATGAACAGAGTGTTTCTCTAGGAACCCTCACAATCCCATATAGCAGAGCAAACAGAGCCAAGGTGCACCAGAACCATGCCTCTTCTACCTGATTGAAGTTTGTTCTTGTTGATGTCCATGATATGTGCTTTCACCAACACCTGGGTAACAATGGCACAATGCAGTAATGTTATTTCTCCTGCTTGTTTTTCCAGATGATATTTCCGAAAAGGTCTGAATGATTACATGTGCTTATGGTCTAATGTCTCTTGAAGGAAAACTGATATAGACTGCAGAGAATTTTATTTCTAACTAGCTCATGAGACAATTAAAGAGCAGATAAGCATATTGAAATACACGTTCTGCAAAAGATGCGTTGTGCAAGTCACCCTGAAGTGTATTTTTGTAGCTTTGGCTAACATTTTGAGTCTCAATAAAGTATTTTACTAAGCAGTCGCGGTGAAAAAGAAAACATACCTTGTTTGCTTTCTTATTTAACACATCTAAGAGATATAGTTTAATCTATGATGACTTTCTGCACTTTAGAGAGGAATAAAAAACTTCAGAAACTGCAATGCAAGCACTCGGAATACACACCAAACAGCCCCTTGCATGAGGTGAACGGGCAGTAGTCCTCTGGAATGCGAAAAAAACACTCTTTGTATAGGTAAAGCCCAGATAGTAATACGTCTTGCAACTAGTTGTTCTGTCAAGCCAGGCCAAAAAATAAATAAACGACCCATCAACATAATTTAAGCATTCCACAATTTGAATTCCTAAATTTATGATATTGGTGTGCAAAACTGAAATTGGCTTTACCATGGCAAGAAGACTGACTTGAGGTTAAAATGTCTCCTACAAGATATTTACTGCTCAAATCAGTATGTCAGAAGGCATTTCCTGCTTGAGACAGTTCTGTCAGAGAGCACTCTCAGTATCCACGGACAGGCTCTGCGTGAAGGAGCCAGCATCGGCAGCAAAGGGAACTTCAATTCCCAGAGGCATCGGGGGGGAATGACGTCAGACGCACAGTTGTGTCCCGAAACCCAGATAAGGTGGAGAACCGGCAGGAGGAGCTGGCGATTTTTTGTTGTTTCTTAACCGTTGGTGGCCGTATTTCTCAGCGGTTTGTGCAATTCCTGGTCGGTTAAGAGTACCATGCATGTCAATAGACCCGATTCAGGCAGGAGACTACCGATTTTTCAACCCAAAAATGGCTTTATTTTACCTGTCTCCCGCCTGAAATTGCATAGTGCCCACACCGCCAGCGCTCGCCCCGCAATGCCAATTCCACTTACATACCAAGAAAACTCATGAGACATATTTGTGGGAAAGAAGTGCTGCAGGTTTATTTCGTACAACACAGGTATAGCTTTAGGTGGGTCATCTTACAGGCGATCCAAAGCGGCAGCCCCTCGCTGACCCGCATGCCTAAGGAGCCATCTTGCACGGCGAGACTATGCTCTGACGGTGCTGCATATTACCATTTCGTTATCTTCCCGCCCCCCCTGACAGGGCGGAGAGATGAGGCACACCCCTGGTCGGTTCAGGCCCCCCAACCGCCCGAAGGACTAACGGGGCGCCGACGCTGTTTCCCAGAACCTCCTTCGGCTCCAGGTGCTTGGCTCAGGCACCCTTACTGTGCCAGGCAGAGGTATCCTGACTGTATCCTTCTGCCACAGAGGTACCCTTACTGTCCATCTGCTTCCAGATCGCCCTGTGACTCCGCCTGCAACACAAAACATGACCATTACACAATTCTCAACTTATACACTGCCGCTCTGCAGCTGGGTAAGGGTTCAGGGTGGGAACAGCGCAGAGCCGAAGGGGACGCCTGGCGGGAAAGAGAGGCCGAGCTCAGTTGCTGCGGTGCTAAATACCTGCAGGAACGCCCCCCTCTCCCAGGTGCACCCTCCCAATTGGCTGCTTGCGTGGGGAGGTCGCTCAGGGGGAGGGGTGCCGTGCTGGGGGCTCTCTCGCCCGTCGTGTGGGACTAGGGCGCTGTCCCGCCCATGCTCCCCTGTGTGTCGCACGGTCAGCGGCATTTTTAAGAATCGAAGTCAATGGAGAATTTTCATTCTCCCGATTTTTTGTTTTGAATCTCCCACGTCCCTGTCCTAAAATGTTGGCATGTGTGGAGTACCTTGGGCACCACTTTCATTTTTCTTCATTTTTCTTTTGGAGCTAATGGAAGTACTTTTCTCTGCTAGCGATACGCTTTGGCTCAGCACCTGTTTTCTCCCTGCATTGGTGAGTCCGCTCTTGGTAGGGGCTCTTGCGGGGGAGTATAGAGGGTTATGATATATTTAATTGTCTAAACTTTTACTTGCTTATTGAGTGTTCATTTGCCTCATTCTGCAATCCTTATATCTTCACTGCTGGCAAGTCGAGTGCTGTGACTTTGCAGGGAAGAGAATCTCATAGTATTTAATACTCTGATCATGGTGGTAACAGAGAGTGAAGACAACTCTCTGAACTTTTGAATTTGAGTTACATACAGTGGCATAACATTATCTTGATTGTTCTTGGAGAAACGGAGTCTCAGCAACATTTCTTTGTTTCTCTTGATGGAATACCTTGATAACATTTAATGGAGATTCCCTTAACATTTTCATTTGGCAAAAACTTTATTGCATACTGCATAATGCGATGAACATTTTCACAACCCTGTTAAGTCCGCAATATGGCCACGCCCTGTGTTTCCTTTAACAGGGGTGGTCAGTAGTAGGAGATCCTTCTGGAGGCTACACATGGCTTCTTTTCACCAATACAGAGGGTAGGTGTGTGTGTGTGTGTGTGTGTGTGTGTGTGTGTGTGTGTATATATATATATATATATATATATATATATATATAGGCTCTACAGTTCGGGTATGAAGCTCCCATAGTTACCTCATCACTTATGTTTTCCTTATGTTTTGTCCCTACAGTATTCAGTGTAAAGAGTTGAGATCACCTGTTTACTTCCCCTGTTTTTTAGGTTGCATTTTCTTTCCTTACAGGTAGTTAACAGTGGTGGGTACAATACTTCTAAGTTGATTAAGTATAGTTGCCTCACTATTCTGGAAGAGTATTACTATATTCTCTTTTGTATTCACAGGTCTCCCTCCCCGCTGTTCCCATCCTTTCCTTCCCCCACTTGACCATCCTAAAGTCTGTGTATTTCGTAATCCAGACTTGGGGCTGTCGAGAGGTGGATCCCTTTGAGCATCGGTTCGATCCTGGGGATAAGCTTGGTCTGGGACAAGTTCTCCACTCAAAACCCATGTGCAAAATCTTGCACCTGTGAAATTAGCAGAATTTTGTGAATTCCATATATTGCAAAATTACAAACATCCTGATTTTCACTGGCATATAAAAAAAAATATGAATAATTTACTATGCAACTTTACTTATTGGTTACAACAAATACCATAAATCAGTCAAAGAAATTGTTTTTTTTTGTAGTTGTCAGTTGGTTCAAATAAACATGCATAATGACCAGGTTAAGGGGTGGCTCCCCCATTGGAGCGGAAGGTCGTGCTTCACTTAAATGGCCCAGAAACGAAAATGACATGGTAGAGAAGTTAATTCATTACCATTTTATTTTTCGTTAATCCATCCTGAACTGAGTGTCAGGACGGGGTGGTACCTGCTGAGCAGCAGCATTGGTAGGCTGCCTGTGCACTAGTTTATAGTGCACATGTCACTTTGCTGGTAGTCTTGCGATCGGCAGTCTGATATGAGCACCATAAACCTCTCAACCCAGCTGTCCTAGACAGTTGGATTGAGAGCCTGCACAGGCCTCTAGTGTCCTCGGAGCGCCAAGAGATGCCGCTCCCTCCAATCCTGGCCCTTCTCTCATGCTGGTTAGCTGGGGCCATGGACGTGATGAGAAGAGGAGGACTGGAGCCAGGAGGATGTGTCTGCAGTAAGCATGGTAAGTAACTTTTTATTTATTTCATTTATGTATTCATTTTATTTCTGTTATGTATTTATTTTATGCACCCACCCATTTGCCTGCCGTTTTATCCGCCGTACTTGTCTCCACCACTGGACCAGCCACCGGATCAAGTTAATATAAATCAGCATTCCTTTGACTGTGTCTACATGATTAAACATCTCTATCCAATCAATTAGATTCTGACTATTGATTAAAGAGAATATTTTCAATGGCTACCATAAACCACAGACATTTTATAGTATGGGCAAAAGGGGCAATTGCCCAGGGCCAGGGCCTCCACCTTTCAATACACCGCCTGGAAAAATGAACTTACTCTCTATTTGATTCCTCGCTATTCTTTTTATCTAAACGTCTCTCCCTCTTTGCCTACCTCGACCTCTGACTCTCTCTACCCGGAGTCATAGTAAGAATTTTTGGGCTTCGAGGCAAGACATATTTCACCAGTTTTTATGTGACCCTGTTAAACTTTAACATGTGACTCAGAATTGTTTGGCATCATGCAGGATTGAAAGAGCATGAAATGAGTAATAAAATGTAAATTTGTTCCATACAGGGCCCCAAAATTGTGTCTTGCTCATGGCCCCCAAAATCATTAAGGAGACACAGCTGTAAATAATTTGGAATACCTATCCTGGATAGGATCTGAAAATGACTTTTCAGACAGACGTCTGTAGTGTTCTGCCTATAAATTCACCCATGCCTGTCATGTCTGTTGACTGGAGCATATACGTTTGTAGACAGTCGTATGTAACTAATCACAAGCCTCCTGCTGGCAAAGACTTGCTCATCAATGTGCTTGTCATTGCTAAATCTGTCTATTATAATTGTATGAGTTATTGGAGGGATCTGTGCGTATCATTTGGGGTTCGCTCATACATCCCAGAGCTCATACCATCCCTCTCTTCGGGGAAAAAACATAAGGGCACTATCACATAAAGTGAGCACTGGGGTCTCCAATTTATGACAAAGGGCTGTATTACAAAACTTTTTGACTGGTACTATTTCATGACCATGGAGGTAAATTAAGTTAGTGCTTGCTCCAATCTACAAAAAGCCATGCGCTAAATGTGCTCAAGTGTAGTTATCACACATTCCCTTCTCCAGAATCCTGTTTTCATAAAACGGTGGAAAAATAGGTGTTTGGAGCAAGCTCATGCACCAAAGGCATGAAAAAACACCAATCAAACATGTTTTGTAATCTGGTCCATAAACATGTACCATGTAAAACAAAAGAAAGAAAGTGAATTCACTGAATGCTGAAATCTGCAGAGACGGTGGGGGTCAGAGGATTGAGGGGAGGGGCCAGCAGCCTCCACGTAGTGTACTGTGGATGCTGCCCTTTGCCCATGTGTAATCAAAGGCCTAGGTGTTTTAATTACAAGTTCCTCGTAATCATGGTGCGTTCTGTGTTGTACAAATTATCAGCATGGCTAAGCATTTCACATTAGTGAAGTAAAGCTGATATGGGGAATGGGAACTTTTAACGCCATTTTCATCTCTGCACACTCCAATTTGAAATACATGTAAATGCTCGTTTTGCTGAGAACTGAAGTTCCTTTCTTTAACTGAAGCACAATAACTTGAACATTTTTGAACTCACAGAGTGCTTACTTGCAGAGGAAAGACTTAATCAGGAGAATATGGAAAAACATGCATTTGTGTAATAAAATTATCTCTCATGAGGGAGTTGGTTGAGTTCACAATTTCTTTGACAGTGTCAGATTGTTATCACCCTGCTGCTTAGCCTGTGCACTCCCTGTACCGAAAGTGAAGTAGGGCGGCATATCCCTTCTTCCATTGGTCAGTAAAGAGATGGTCTAAGTACCTTGATTACTGAAAAATGGTCATTGGAAATTCGAGAGGTCAGATGCATTTTATGAAGCCTAATGCCCGTTTACTGCCTATTAGACTAAGGGGTGGAGTGAAAAACAAACAGTGCCATATAGAATAAGAAATGATGCTGTTCTCTCCTCCAGTGTTGGTGTACTTTAGGATGCTAAGAACTAATGGACACACCCTTTCATCATATTGCAAGGGTGTGAGGGTTCTATCAAGCATAGGTTTTGCATCGTAAGGGAACCCTTCCAGTACAAAAACCAAGCCTCCAGTAAAAAAAAAACCTAAGAGTTAATACTTTTTCCTTTTTGTGTGTTTGCTGTAAAGTTCAGGACACATGCTAATTAGGAAATGTGGCATAGGAATGGAAGGGACAACATGTGACCTCCCTACACCCCCAGTGCAGCTCACGCTTTCCATTATGATATGCTTTGGAAAGGTGCCTACGAGCATATCATAATGGAAAGTAAATCCTATCGCAAAACTTTGCAGATGGTGTCTCTAGATCATGTGGCTCTTTGTAGCCCCTGGCCGAGGAATGACAGAGGCAAAATCTGACCTACCTACATCCCAGTACATCGCACCCTGTCATTAATACCTCAAATTTAATATTGCCTTCACTATAAGGCCATCAAAAGGCCGGTATAATACTGAGCTTCTTTCATTTAGTGTCTCCTGGCTAAAGGATAGCATATTTGTATTTGACTCTTGCCGACACTCCCATGTAAAATTGTTCCTACCCATTACGCAATAATTGGAAGTGCTCAACTGACAGGCATTTCCACCCTGCGCTAGAGTACTTATTGTATCCAGATGGAGACTTATGATCCAAGTTCGGAGGTTGGGCAGGAGATGCATCAAGACTAGATTCCTTGATGCAAAGCATTAAAAGTTCAGGAGCCAGGCTACTAGTTCAGAGCTTTAAAATTGGCTGCTGAGACTTTGAGGTCTCCTGAGATCTTGGCCAGCCATTTCATGTTGATGGTATGGATGACTCATAAACTGAGGAGGAATCACCAGTTTTCAACCTCCTGTCTCATGTTATGAATGACTCACCAACTGAGGATGACTTTCCAGTATTCTGACCCCCTTCCAAGGCATTGGCAAAATCTGAGATTAGTGTCAACTAATGCATAAGTTATGTTATGTTATTTTACCTGAATTTATATAGCGCACAGCTGCCTCAGCAAAGAGGTGTCCCGGCACTGCCAGCAGCAGAAATGACCAAGTGGCTAAGAAACAAAACAGGTAAGCACAAAGAACAGGAGTTCCACAGCTTGGCCGCCAAACAGCCGAAGGATCGTCCCCCGGCCCGAAAGGCGCTTCACTCGGGGAACTCTAACCAAGTATTGTATTGTATTGTAATTGCATTTATATAGCGCTTACTACCCCTGACGAGGCGTTGAAGCGCTTTTTCAGCGAGTAGCACGCTACTCCAGAACCCATTGAGGATTAGTGTTCAATTAGTATAGTGAAACATGTAAGTACATTTTAAGTGGTGATAGGTTAGTCAGTTATTTGGATTTGGAATGATAGCAGAAGAATACAGGAGGACAAAGGTTTATATTTATATAGCGCTTGTTGACGCACGCTATTCAGGAAGCCTACAAAGGATTAGTGGTGAATTAATATGGTGAAATATAAAGTAATTTTAGTGGTGGATATTAGTCAGTTACTTGGAGTGAGAAGGATAGTGGAGGGATAAAAGGGGAAGAAAGATTTGCATTCATATAGCACGTGTTACCCCTGATGGGTGTTGAATCGCTTTTCTGGCGAGTAGCACGCCACTCCGGAACCCATAAAGGATTACTGTTGAAAATGAGTATAGTAAAAAAATAATATGAAGTAATTTGTGTAGTGGATATGTTAATCAGTTATTTGGGTAGTATATTAGTATAATTTAATAAGGAATTTGAGAAGTGAACATGTTAGTATGTTAATTTCGATTGAAAAGGATAGTGGAGGGATAAAAGAGTGAAAGATTTTTTTTTTTTTTAGGTCTTAGCAATAGGAGGAGGCTTTTGGATGAGTAAAAAGGAGGTTTGGAGGGGAAGACTCAGAGGAAAGAGTTTAGAAAGGTTTGTTTAAGGGGATCGGTATAGTAAAAGAGGTGTCAGATGATGCAAGGAGGGGTAGAGTAGGAGAGAGTCTAGAAAGGGTTATTTTGGCAATCAGTAGGGGTTTGGGATAAATGAGAGAGTGGATGTAGAGGATATATTGATAGATGTATAGGATGAGAGACAGGGTAGTGCATTGGAAGGAGTAGTAGAAGAAGTTTGAGATGAGTCAGAAGGTTGGGCTAGAAGATATATTGAGCGAAGTATAGGCTGAGAAATAGGGTAGTGCATTGGAAATGCTAAATTAGAAGAAAGTGATAAATATATATAGCCATAATTACATTGAAAGTATATAGAAACATAAAGGAGGTAAGTATATGTAAAGATATTGATAGAGGCACAGGATGAGAAATAGGGTGGTGCATTGGATATGCTTTTTCAGGAGAAAAGTAACAGACACACAGATCCAAGTACATGGAAGGTACATAGATGCACAATGGAAGTATGTACATGTAGACCAAAGATGATTTTTATTTATTTATTATTATTATTTTTTCTCTCAACAACATAATTATTTTACATGTTTATACAAAGTAATACACAAAGATAGGTACATATTCATAGTGGAAAAAAAATGCTTGTATACAGAGGGATATGCTGTAAATTTCTGTTTGCGTATAGTGCTTATGTGGGGAAGAGCCAAATCTTGAGTAGTTTTCTGAAGATAAGGTGGTTGTTGGCGAACCTTATGTTGAGGGGTAAAGAGTTCCATAGTTTGGCTGCTTGAACAGAGAAGGATGTGCCACCCATGTTTTTTTTCTTGTGTGGTGGGATTTTGAGGGGAGATGTTCCTTTAGAGCGGAGGTTCCTTTGTTGAATGTGTTTGGTGATTTTATTCCTGATGAAGAGCGGTCCCATTCTATGTATTGCTTTGTGGGTAATACAAAGCAGCTTGAACGTGGATCTTCTGGTAACCGGTAACCAATGCGGTCCCAGGGGGCTCCGCTGGCGCTTCTGAACATAGGGAACTAGCAGATTAGCCAGAAGGCCGAGAGACGCAAGCTTCAGGATTTTAAAAGACAGACAAAGGGTCTTAAATTGGATCCGCTGGGCTACAGGTAGCCAATGTAGCCGCCAGATGGCCCCAGTGAGGGTGCAGCTACGCGGAAGCCCCAGCAGGGCTGTGGCGGCAGCATTTTGGACACGCTGCAAGCGCATGACCTTGCCTGATTAGCCCCAAAAGGAGCGAACTAGCATAGTCCAATCTAGATAAAATGGCTGATTGGACAATCAGCCGACGTGTAGGAGGAACAACAAATCTAAACAAGGGCCTAAGTCCTCGAAGGACACCAAAACAGGTGCCAGCAACCTTCTTAGTATGATCTTGAAAGCTGAGGGTAGAGTCCCATCCATACCCTCAAATTCTTGGCCACCAACTTAGGGGTGGGAACACCACCAAGAGCAATAGGCTACCATTGCTCATTCCAGAGACTCCTATCCTTCCCCACCAGCAACACCTCTGTTTTAATGGCGTTCAGCTGGAGGCAGTTGGTGGTCATCTCAACGCAGAGCCCTGAGGCATGCCCTGACTGATGGAATGAGCCTGTGAAAGAAATGGGGGCTGACACCCGGAAAGATCTGAATGTCAAAAACGATCTGAACCATTCCAGGGCGAGGCCCACAACACCCGCTTCCTGCAAACGATGTAACAGAATTCCATGGGAAACTGTGTCAAAAGCGGCACTGAGAGCAAGCAAGATCAGTGCTGTGTGTATGACCGGAGTCAAGAATGGTCCGTAGATGTTCTGTTACAGCCAGGAGAGCAGTCTCCGTACTGTGACCAGGGCGGAAACCATTCTGAGAGGGGGCCAAGATGTTATTGTTGTTCAGGAACCTCATTAAGATGTTATTGACATGGACCTCCGCAATCTTAGCTACCCATGGAAGAAGGGAAATTGGCCAGTAGTTTTCCAGTTTGGCCGGATCTCGCAAAGGTTTTTTGAGAATAGGAGACACCCTCGCCTGTTTCCACAACTCAGGCACCACAGCTGTAGTAAAAGAAGTATTAACGACCTGGCACACAGGGGCCAGGAAGACAGAGAGCGAGTCCATAAGCTGGGCAGGATTTAAAGCATCTTCCTGCGTAATGATGGGAATGGTCTCCAGAAGCTGCGGAGGAGGTAAACAGCGAAGAGTGAGAGAAGGAAAGAATCCTTTCGGGAAGGACCGATAGATGGCATCAACTTTATCAACAAAATAGTTTGCCAGGTCCTCACACTGTTGTTCAGATGTAATTACGGAGGCAGATAAGTTTTTTCGTACTCTAAGGTCCTTGAGGATTTTAAAAATACATTTGGCCGGGTAAAAACGTAGCTTGATTTCATTCGCATAATAGGCCGCCCGGACAGTGCAGATGGACCGATGATAACTTTTAATGGTGGCCAGATAAAAAAAATTAGCCGCATGGTCATAATCCTTTCGCGAAGCGCGCTCCAGTTTCTTACACGATTTACGCAATACAGTCAGAGAGTCATTGTATCACGGACTCGAGTCCGACGTGCGACCTTTAGACCATTTAGCTGGAATTCCAGTACTTGGACAATCCAGTTGCAGAAGGATCTATAGAACATGTCTGCATCGTTATGTGATTCCGAGGGGTTAGCGGCAAGAAGAGCATGGAAGTCCTCTAGCCTCATTTTGCGCCAAGGACGTTAAAAGATGGGCAATTGCACAGCCTTGCCAGGGGGTGTGAAGGCAGGGAAGGACATAGACACCAGAGAGTTATCAGACCAGCCTAGGGGTTTAGGTGTCTCCACCGATGCAAGAGGAATATTAGAAAAGATGGGGTCCAGCAGATGTCCAGCTGAATGAGTGGGGCCGGGGACTAATTGATTTAGTTGGTAGGCTGCTATATCAGCAAGCAGACTGCAGATTCCTATATCTTGCACAGGATCGAAATGTAAATTAAGGTCACCCAAGATGCTGAAATTGGCAGTACTCATTGGTAGAGGACAGGTAGCCTCCATTAGGGCAGCCTTAAATTTCTTGGCAGGCCCTGGAGGGCGATATACCAGGACCCCTGAGATAGTCAAGTGGGCGCTGAAAGTAATACTGAAATGAACCCATTCACAGTCCTCCATTGCCTCTTTGACAAATGAGCACTAATAACAAGATTTAAAAATGACCGCGATGATGCCCCCTCTGGACTTTCAATTAATAGTGAGGATATTATAACCTGGAGGCAGCGCTAAACTAGGTTCAGCCACCATGTCTTCGTTAAGCCATGTTTTGGTTAAAAAGAACACATCAGGAGATTCCTCCAAAAACCAGAATATAAGTATCTAGGTAGTGCTTGACCAGTGAACGTTGAAGAACCGGGCCTTATGGGCCTGGCGGCGCAGGGCACGCCTTAAATCTCCGAGTTCACCTGCCTTGTCGGACAGAGACACGAGACACTCTGTTAGGCGTAGAAAACCAGGTATATTAGCTGCAGCTAAGCACAGTTGTCCCAGAAGTACAGAGTAAGTTCTGAGGAGACTGCCACTTTACTACGTGGCGCACAATCTTTTATAGCACACATATTTACAACGTATACTCCCAATGCATACAAGGTTAGCCAATAAGAAAAGTTGAAAAACAAGCTATCAAGTATCCCAAATACGCCCTTCTTTCAGACCCCGTGTGTCAACCCTCCCCACAAGTAAATCAGTGCTAGTGCCTGTAATCGAATTTGCAGGTGGCAGGACATCTCTGTGTGCCTCAAAGGATAGTTGTGTAACAAGAGAATACAAGGGGAGAATAGCGAAGGCCAGTCGGATAAGATAAAGTAAGGAAAGAATAGAGAGAGAGACAAACAGTCAGTCGAGACAGGGATCAATCAGTACAGACATAGATTAGTAGACTCAGCCAGACCCTGACATCGGCTTCGTAAACAAGGGCAGGGGGTTACTTTTTAACAAAACAGACACGTAGCAGCTAGAAACGGCAAAAACACTCCGATCGCCGTGCTGCCTGAGTGAAAGCAATACAAAATGGCGACGGGACACAAAATGGCGGCCAAATGCGGAACGAAGTCGGAAACCAAAGAACCTCAGACCCTCCTTTTGCCATTACTCAGGCAAAACACAAAAGACTCAAGTTAGTCTGAGTCGATGTCAATGGCCATGAGGTCATCAAGCTGTTGTTGCAACATCATTTTAATGTGCTCTGTTCTCTGTGACACAGGTCTTGGGACACACATGGTGGTAAAAAGACCGCAGATGGCAGGGCCACACTGTACACACAGACAACAAGAGAAAATGATAGCCAAAACCATTCCAAGGAAGGTTAATACCCTCCATCCCCATGTGGACAGTAGTCCCCAAAACCATCCCATCACAGACCAATCTCCTGCATCCTGGTGAATCGACTCGGAAATTACATGCAATTTAGAGATGGCTTGGTATACTGCAGGGGCATTATCAGGAATATAAATGCAGCAACTAGATCCGATCAATTTACAGACTCCTCCGTGATCTGCAAGAACAATGTCTAGAACCATCCGCTTCTGCAAAGTCATAAGGCGGTCCGCCTGAAGTTCGGCTGTTAGATTACTCAAGGCTCCAGAAGTCACATTTATGGTAGCCTCAACAACACGAACTAACTGTCTAATGTTTCTGCTATTGGCCATTGGGCCCCAGAAAGGAAGGAACCCTTTGAAAAAGTCCCCTCCCTCTTGTCCTGCTGTGTCTTTAGTATCGATAACCCCTCTGCCATATCTATTTCTATGACGACCTGAAGGAGCAGTGTATGTCAGAGGGAGAAGAAAAGCCATATAACATGTTCCTGAAAAGTTGATGGGGAGCCACGTGTAGGCCCTGTCGTGGCAAACAAAGTATGTGCCTTGAGATGGTACTAATGGTGAAGAAATCTGGGATGAATAGATGTATGTACGGGAACAAACACTCTTTTTCTGTTGGTTTTTAATATTTTTACCATTTATCTGTAAACACAAATTTCCTTGATGAGGTATGGTCCAAATTGGTGGTGATCTCCCTTGTCTAGTCTTATCTGTGAGGCTAGTAACGTAACGAGTCACATTCCAACCATCATACGCTCGTTTCTCATCAACGGGAATCTTACCACTTTCGGCAACTCTAGCCATAGCTACTATTCCCTTTATCACAGAACTATGACTAAAATCTGCTCCACCACCATATGGACCAACAAGAGGATGTCGAAGTTGATTCTGGTATGCATTGGAAAACATAGCCAGATAGGCCCAAGCAGAACCTTCATAAGAGAACAGAAGGACTAAATATGGCATCCCTTTCTCTGTGTTATGGGGCATGAGTCCACAAACGCAACAGTCAGTAGTATTGACTGCCAGTTGGTGCTGATGCAACAGCTGGATGAATGTATTGTTAAAGTTTTCTGTTCTCCTAATGTGTTCGTGTTCTGGGAGTGTATAAAACTGATGCGGGGAAACAGTAGTGGAAAAAGGCAAGGAAACAGAAGTAGGAACAGGTGCTTGCTGCATAGTGTAAACAACCCAACTCACACAAGCCAATAAAATACATGAACATATTAAAATGCAAAAAGTTATGCCACATGGACTAAACAACAATTTCTTACATTTACTGTTCATTTTTTGCTTTTTATCATTCTTTTCAAATTCAATATCCATTCTCTAAAGCGTTGCTCACGGTATTCTTCCTAGATCACCTAGTTGTGGTTATTAGCCGTCCTATGACACTGCAAGTCCTGCAGAACTACTGTCACTACTCAGGTCACAGCCTAAGACTCCTACCGTGACCCTGCAACTTGATGGATGGTAAAAAAAATGTAACCGGAAAAAAAGTTCAATTGTTCTTAATCAGTCTAGGTCTTAGGTTGTACCGAGTCTTGTCAGGTACCGTTTGCTCTCGAAACAAAGTCTCTGGGTTTATTTGTGTTCAATCGCAGATGTGATGGTAGAGCTTCTTGCAACACATCGTCGTCTTCTTTCTCAGATCTCATCCGATCCAGACGTGCACTACTGAAAGGTACCAACCGAGGGACCCTTTCGCCCTCACTATCACCTATACCCTTGCGGACCCACTGGTCAAAAGACAAAGGCAAAGGTACCCTTTTGCAGTGCACGCAATGGATCCAGGTCTGCTTTCAGACGACCTTTACTGCTGTACATGTCACCAGAAGAACTTGTCAAGGCGGCCCCCAGCGAGGTTCCAAATTCTTCTTCCGCTGAAAATTCTTCAGACAGACCCAGTCTCCGGGTTGAATGGAGTGGCCTGGGTCTGTGGGAGCCTCCGGCAAAGCGTTTTGTACCTGCTGATGAAGAACACGCAATTTAGTGGTGAGGTCATGCAAGTAGTCAGTCAACATAGGATACGGAATATCAGAGTACTTTTTAGGTCGAGGGACGCCCCAGACGTTAGCTAGGCGCCCAAAAACAACCTCGTATGGGCTGAGTCCCAAGCGAGAATGTACAGCTGTTCTCGTAGATAGGAGTGCCAAAGGTAAAGCATCGGGCCAAGCAAGACCCGTGCTGGCCTGAATCTTTGCCAATTTGAGCTTGAGAGTGCCATTATAGCACTCTACCAAGCCTGCTGACTGGGGGTGGTTTGCCGCATGGAATTTCTGCCTAATACCAAGACCTGCACACACCTTCTGCATAATTTGGCCTACAAATTCACTTCCATTGTCACTCCAGACAATTCGCGGCAAACCAAACCTCTGGAAGAATTCCTTCAAGAGGACTTTGGCAGTGGACAAAGCAGTATTATCCTTTAGGGGGTAGGCCTCTATCCATCTGGAAAAGGCACACACGACCACCAAACATACTTTAAATTATTGCAACGTTCCATATGAATGTAATCGATTTGTAATACCTCAAAAGGATACGTAGGGGGAGCAAAATGACCTGCCGGAGTTGGGGTTCCCTTTCCTGGATTATGCATCAAACAAACTATACAATGTTTCACCACATTTTCTGCACATTTAGGGATTCCTTCATTCTGCCATACTGGAGCCAGAAGTTTACATATCCCTTTTGCACTGATGTGGGCTGGACCATGCGCCATAGTAACTACAGGCAATACATAGGCGTCTGGTAACAGCCAACGCTGGTGTTCTGACAATTCCGTCCAACACCCTGTCGCGTCCAACATTCCCGTACTTCCTCTCCACTTACTCAATTCCTTCTCTGTAGCCTTATCTTGAATCATTCTCACCCTTTCTATTGTGTCCTCACACATTCCTCCTTCCCTGACCCGTCTTGCAGGGCCTGCAACATACATGCGACTTGTAGGATCTCTCTCTGTTTCTTTTGCTACCTCGTCCGCAAAAGCCTTCCCGCGACCCACATCATCAGTGATCCTTTTATGTGCACTACACTTCACAATTGCTATCTGGGTAGACAAAACAAGTGATTCCAAAAGATCATTCACTAACTGACCATGCTGTATTTTAGTCCCATGTGAGGTAAAGAATCCTCTATCTTTCCAAAGGCGGCCAAAACTGTGGGCCACCCCAAATGCATATTGGCTGTCGGTGAACACATTCACTCTCTTCCCTTCCGCCAATACACAAGCTCTAGTCAAAGCTATCAATTCAGCTGCTTGGGCTGGATTCTGCCTAATACGCGCTGTCTCTACAACTGTATGCAAAGTGGTAACATCATAGGCTGCAGTCGTTTCACCATTGGGGAGCTTAAAACAAGACCCATCCACCCATAGGATCCCATCCGGGTCCACGAGTGGTGTATCTTTAGAGTCTATTCTGCCTTTCGTTTCCTCCTCCGTACGGAGAAAACAATCATGTTGTTCTTGGGTGTCTTTCTCTTCTGGAATGGGTAACAGTGTTGCTGGATTCAAAGTATTACATCGCTTGATGTGTATATGACTAGCCAAAAGCGTCAGCTGATACCCAGACAAGCGGGCACTCGTAAGATGCTGTGTTTTCGTTCTGTTCAAAAGAGTATCCCCTGCATGTGGTACCATCACAACGAGGGTGTTATCCAGTACCAATCCAGCAGATTGACGAATGGAGATCGCTGCTGCTGCTGTAGCTCTAAGACAACTAGGTAATGCCTTGGCTACTGGATCCAATGTAGCCGAAAAATAGGCACATGGCCGCTGTTTGTCTCCAAATTGTTGTGTTAAAACTGACAACGCACAACCTTCTCTCTCATGAACATAGAGTGTGAAAGGCTAACTATAATCCGGAGTACCTAACACAGGGGCAGAACACAAGGCAGTACGTAAGTCAGAAAACCTCTTCTGACATTCGTCAGTCCAAGGAAGAGGTTGGGGCTGTCTTTCAAAGTAAGTGCCAGCAGAGGTTTAGCCAACAAAGAAAAATTTGGAATCCACTGCCTACAATAAGAGGTAATGCCCAAAACGGCACGCACCTCCCTCTGTGTGGATGGTACAGACATTTGTGCGATTGCTTGAATACGTTCTGGGGTCAATCGCCTTCCCTCCTTCGACAAGAGATGACCTAAGTAGGTAACCTCTTGGCGACAATATTGTAGTTTAGAGGGTGACACTTTGTGATGCATGTCAGACAAATAACGCAACAACGAAACAGTCGCAATCTTACAAAATCCTCTGAATCAGCAGCAATCAACAAATCATCCCCATATTGAATAAGAGTGGCACCTAGGGGCAAAGTGAAAGCATCAAGCTGAGATTTCAAAGCCTGACTATAAATGGAGGGACGCTCACAATAGCCTTGGGGTGCATGTTTGAATCGGAAACTTCGGCCTCCGAGAGAGAAGCCAAAAAGATCTCTACTCTCCTCAGCAATAGGAATGCTGAAGAAAGCGTTCTTGAGATCGATAACTGAAAACCAGGCAGCCGAAGCAAGTATCATTGTGAGCAAGGCAGTGATATCTGAGACAACAGGAAACTGAAGCACAACAATCTTGTTAACCTCCCGAAGATGGATCACAAATCGATATACAGGAGGCTGAGAAGAATCAGTGCATTTAAGAATAGGTAGAACAGGACTATTGCAAACATTTCCTCTTGTTTCTTCAACCACACCCTTCTGAACCAAATCATAAATAATAGCCAACAGAGCTTTTTCCCCGTCACTAGAAATCTTATACTGAGGAATGCGTGGTAATTTAACATTAGGTTTGACAGTAACCACGTAAGGTGGAATTTGGAGCAAACCAACATAATTCGGACCTGTAGCCCAAAGCGTAGCAGGAAGGGAATGCAATTCAGGTGGGAATTGGTCCTTGGACAAATACATAGGAGAAACCAATTTCTCACCTAAAGTAAGATGTACACTAGACAGGGAACAGTACAATGTTGCATGAAGACGTTTTAATAAGTCCAAACCCAACAGATTCTCACCGCAACCAGTCGATAGAATGAGCGGGGCCTCCAAATCATAAGGACCAATTGAAATAGGCAAAGGGCAAGAAACCGGGTTACGAACTGGGGCGCCAGAAAATCCTACAGAAACATTTATTAAGCCAGACAAAGGTGCCCCAGGGAGTTTGGAGTGAATAATAGAACTTCGCATTGCACCAGTATCCAAAAGAAATGGCTCTGAAACACCCAATGCAACAACTTCAACATAAGGCCCATTCTGATCCACTGGAACTGATACGACTCCCTTGCTTTGTCCATGGCTGTCCTAGCTGGAGTGAAAGTCCTGATTCTCACTCTCAACACAATAGTCGTCATTGTAATATTGTGCAGATTGAGTATTCTGCTGGTCGAAATAGTTCATAGAATTCTGAGGGGGAAATGAACGTTGTGTCTGAGACAATGCACCTCGCCATCTACCTCTGGGTGCTGACTAAAAACCACCATGGCCTCGCGGCCCTGGAAGTCCACCATCACGCTGCAATAAAACCGGACAACTATTCTTAAAATGACCTTCCTCTTTACAATAGGCACATTGATTAGGACCTAGCAAAGGTCGCGGAACAAAATGTTCAGGTTTCTGCAACAACCTCTGAAACTGGGGAGACTGTTGAAATTGGCGCTGAGCAGAACGAGGGGGATAAGCCTGTTGCAAAAGAACCTTCATTTTTAATTCTTTAGTCTTTTTCTCGAGTTTATCGGTTTCCTTCTTATCCCTATTCTCGTAATACTGAGCAGTGGCTAATATCTGGGCAGATGAAGAAACAGCCCACGAACTCTCGGAGTCTTTCAATTTATGTGACAGTTCTGGAAGTAAATTAAATACAAATGTATCCACGAATAATCGCTGTCCACCCTCAGTACTCATATCCTGACCACTGTGGTCGATGAACGTCTCCTCGAAACGGGTAAAGAAGTCGGACACACTCTCATCTTTCTTCTGTTTACATGCAGCCAACTTATCCCAGTTAACACGTAAGGCAGGCATCATTGTTTTCATTAAAGTGATGATCCTACCGGGCAATTCTGTAATCAAAGCATCGGGTTTAGCACCTCCAACTTGTGCTGTATCCGCGGCAGTTATAGCAGCCCAATTACCACCTAAAGCTTGGTCGTGGTCTTCCCTACGAATCCGAGCCCATAACGCTTGTGGGACTACATTTCCCATCAACATATCAATATCGGCCAAATTCATGACGTACGCATCAATAGTCTGGGACAGCTCTTTATAATACCCAGCAGGATTTTTACGAGGGTCCGGTAAAGACTGTTTAAGCGCCAAAACTTCAGATCATTTCCAGGGGACATGTACCCATATACGCTGAAAATGAGCAGGGACAGCCGCAAGAGCGCCTGCTTGTGGAACCGCATCTCTCCATATTGGAGGAACTTCTCTCATAGGATAATGTTTCACTTTTTGTCTAACTGCAGGATCAGGTTCAAGAAAAGCCTGAGAAGAAAATAAAGACCTGAAAGTGACAAGTGTCCTTACGGCGTTCTCAACCTCAGAACCCACAATAAGTCCTTTATCAGATGTAGCCTGTACATCTAACAGACCCTGGGGAGCTAAACCCAAATCTATATCCTCCCATCCTTTAGCAAGAGTTTCACACATAACATTAAAAACATATCTCTGTCTGGGCGCATCCCACTGGTGAAAGGTGCTCATAATATCCTGTACACTATACTGTGGACCACTCATGATCCATTTGTGAGCAAGATTATACAACACAATCCGCTCATCAGGACCTGGGAGTTGACCACGGGATTGCCTTCGAGAAAGAGCAGGAGTCAGGTTAAAAGACCCAAAAAGGGGGGAGAAAAGGCCAGAAACAGTATCGACTAATCGTTTATGAGTTGAGGAAGAATCAGACAGTAGAACGGGAGACAAGGTATTAGGCAAAGCAGGAGAGGGACTGTCAGTTACAAGAGGAACCAAGAATAAAGGAGACTGAGATATAGGAGTCCGAAGAACGGGAGTCGGTGGCAAAGGAGGCGGAGGTGGCAATACTGGAAGAGGCAATTGTGAAAGAGCCGGGACAAATGGTGGAACGACAGGTGGCTGGACAAGTGGTAACAATAGGGGTGCATTAGCACCTTGCACATAGGGTGGAGGCAATCTCAACAAATGGGACATTAAGGGATATTCTTTAAGATCCCTACTCTGTGGGGAAGTAGGCAACACAGGGTAGCATTTATCGATTGCCATACAATGCTGTCTGTCAGAGACTTCAATCGCCTGATCAATCTCATTATCTTTAAACTGTTGGGCAGCCTGTATAATCGTCATACCTTTCTCTTTCTTATCTCTTTTCGCCTGCTTAATTTCTGTCTGGCTTCCTTACGCCAGAAGCGGAAAGAATCAAATATTGCCAGCTGGGCTTTTCTTTTGAACAAAATTGCTTCTAGATTATCTAATATGTCAGACTCAAAGCTACCATTTTGTGGCCACTGCAGAACACCATCTTTCTTTGTGTATCGGATCCATGCTTCGTTAAAGACAATGGGGCCAACACCATGTTTCGAATAGAGCTCATAAGTGGGAGTTCCAACCAGAGAAATTGGACAAGAATCCTCCAACCGGGAATCCTGATTACAATTAACACAACAAAACTTCCTAAACTTACTAAGACCAGGCATGTTTAAGTCACTGGTCTATTTACAAACTTCAAGGGGGTTAGAGCAAATCACACAGCACAAACGTACTTACCCCTTGGCTTCGGCTATTGCAGTAGTCGAATAACAAACCCAAACAAAAACAAAAACAAAGAAGTGGGCGCTACCCACAAATATTTAACTAAGTGTTCTCTCACGCCAACAGAGGTCCGTCTAACGTCTCGCAATACCAGTCGTCACCAAAGGGGGCCAAGGCAGGACGGAAGTCAGGGCAGCAGCCGTCAGCAGCCGTCGGAAAGGAGTAGCCGCGCTGCAAAAGACCTTCGGTCCACTTCGACATACAGGGGTCGCTTGACGTGGTTCGCGAATCCTCCAGAATTTTCTTGCGACGCTCCTCACGAGCCTCGGGATGAACCGCTACCGCTGATCCCGCCCTACGTCGGGCGCCAGTTGAAGAACCGGGCCTTATGGGCCTGGCGGCGCAGGTCACGCCTTAAATCTCCGAGTTCACCTGCCTTGTCGGATAGAGACACGAGACACTCTGTTAGGCGTAGAAAACCAGGTTTATTAGCTGCAGCTAAGCACAGTTGTCCCAGTAGTACAGAGTAAGTTCTGAGGAGACTGCCACTTTACTACGTGGCGCACAATCTTTTATAGCACACATATTTACAACGTATACTCCCAATGCATACAAGGCTAGCCAACAAGAAAAGATGAAAAACAAGCTATCAAGTATCCCAAATACGCCCTTCTTTCAGACCCTGTGTGTCAACCCTCCGCACCAGTTAATCAGTGCTAGTGCCTGTAATCGAATTTGCAGGTGGCAGGACATCTCTGTGTGCCTCAAAGGATAGTTGTGTAACAAGAGAATACAAGGGGAGAATGGCGAAGGCCAGTCGGATAATATAAAGTAAGGAAAGAATAGAGAGAGACAAACAGTCAGTCGAGACAGGGATCAATCAGTCCAGACATAGATTAGTAGACTCGGCCAGACCCTGACATCGGCTTCGTAAACAGGGGCAGGGGGTTACTTTTTAACAAAACAGACACGTAGCAGCTAGAAACGGCAAAAACACTCCGATCGCCGTGCTGCCTGAGTGAAGGCAATACAAAATGGTGACGGGACACAAAATGGCGGCCAAATGCGGAACGAAGTCGGAAACCAAAGAACCTCAACATTTAAATGTAGAATTCTCATAGAGGGCCTGAAATGGAGAGGGGCAAGTGACGGAAGCAGTGGCATAGGGGAGACAAACCTACAACAGAAATAGCCAAATGGCCCTTCCAGAGTACCTAATGGAGACGCTCTACAAACCTTAACCAGAGAATTAACAACCAGTAGTTCTGTCCTAGAAGAAGTGTGCACTCCTGAAGAGCCACCGCCATCATTTCTGTCGAGAGGCGATGTCCAGGCACGGACGGGCGCAAATGGGCTTGACTTTGGCGCATCGCCCGCGCGCCCGCTGCGCTCCAGCACCATGTCCCTATTAAGTACCGTGAGAGGAAGAAGGCCACAGAAATTCTAGACCGCCACCCAACAAGTATGGCGGCTAGGAGTGGCTGACCGGAAGTGAGGAACTCCGGCGGCGAGATTTCACTACTCCCTCCACAACAATCAGACAAAAAAGGCTGCGGTGGACCAGGGAGCCGAAATCAGCGGAAGCCTTCCAGCAAAAATACAGAAATAAGGTAACACACACAATGCCCTCCAATGCAAAGTAAATTAAACTTAGTGAAACAGAGTGCTAGCTAAAATAGTTAGAAGCAGAAGTGCAGCCCATGAGGTACTCAGCCCCTAAACCACCATAAGTATAGATTGAGATACCCTAATGTTCTGCCTAAAAGGTAGCCTAAGGTTTCGAGTTCTATACCCTACATACCCTTCATACCCAAGACCATGATAAACTGAAAGCGTGCGCTAAAGGCCACATGGGTGCATGTGCTTAAGGTGTGGATGAGAAAGCGGAATGCTATAAAAGGCGCCAAGAGAACCGCAAGTTTGTTGGCAAAGGCCACCGGCGTGTTTCCAAGGTGGCACGGATAGTGGCTACCTGTGAATCCCTGACTGGAAGTTTTTATATGGTGCTTTTGCCATGCATTTATTAAATCAAAGTCTAAGTTTTATTAATTTTTCATTGTGTTCATACCACAAAAATACCAGTCTTAGTACTTTAAAGATTCATTGCCACCCATTTTTTAAATTATGAATGATGTCAATATAATCATTATGTGACCACCCATTTACTACAGCATAGTAGTCCTATTTCTGTGTCTGTTGACTGTCTTCAAAATCTGGCCACTTACGGATGGCAGGAGATAATTTTCACACGAAGTAAATGAACATGAGCAATTAAAGGAAATGGGAATGATCTTTAACGAAAATAGAAAATCCTAGGTTTTCGTTAGCATCCTGCAAAACGGATGCTGGAGGAATCTTCTGCGTTGCTGCTGTTGGCCAAGTATATTGAAGCCTCCAACCCTTCCAGTCACGTGTTATTGATTGGAGGGATACAATAAACCCTCTCCATGAAGTACCTTTCCAGTCAGCAAAGACTAGGCTAGATGTTCCTAAGAGGAAATTAAAGGTCTTCAGTTTCAAGCAACCTGTTTACAGCCCCGGATGATAGATTATGTAATAATAAGCTTCCTTTGATTTAAAAATGTGGAAGGGCGAGATTTTGATCGATACCTTAGCACTATTGATCCAAACCTCGATCTGGTCGACTGAACCTTTGTTGCCTGTCTTTAAGGTACAAGGTACACCTATTTCCAAGTTAGTTCACCCAATAAAGGACTCTACTCCCAAAGATCACAGACAACTTCTAGCTTTCAAAAGTTTATTGTAAAGATATGATAAGCTGCAAATACAGGCATCTCAGAATGAGATTCACGAGATACACAGGTCCAATTACATACATGTGCTCTCGGAAAGCCCTCAGACGAGCAACGGAAATCACTAACACAAGTTCTAAGAATAATAAAGCTATTAGCATTGACGCATATCTCTCCTTCATTAAGTTGGAGGAAAACGCACAGGTTAGGCTGTCCCTACCCTGCTCTAGATGGTATCCCTACTTAACCAAGCCCCAACCTAACAAAGGTGTCAGCAGTGAATGACCCCCAAGGGAAGTCACTCACTCTAAGTCTCTTGATGAAAACCTATAGTTCTCCAGTCATGACCCCTCTCTGCCTACCCATCCGCTCTCCTAAGGGTCCTCAGGTATCTGCTCTAACTCCACCCAGGGGTGCTGTCCCTAATACAAAACAGTCAACAACATTTGAGACGCCCCTCTCGAGACGCCCCTCACGTGGTGTAGCTTCTGGTTTTTTCCATGATGTTTTGTATTGGGCCTCATACGTTAGAGTTGACCTTGCTTCTCAGACTCTTCTCCGGCCCGCTGATACCCCTTAAACATTCCAGAACCCTCCTCCATGTCTGGGCCGTCTACTGAACAGACCTCTATTCATTCATTTATAATTGGATCCCCCCTTTCCTGTTGCAGACAGATATCTGCCGCCAAGAACCCAACTCTCATAGACTTCCAAAAAGGCTTGCAACATTTCTCAGCCCAGACATGTACGTGTAAATCAATGCTAAAACATTTCAGGCCTACAATATTTCTCATAATTAAAGCATGTTAATACTCTTATTCTATTATTCAGTAAACATTTTTATAAGTCCTGGCCCATTAATGCAATGACCAAAACATTAATACAATCTGTATCGTGAAAAGAAACACCTTCCCTTTCCCTCCAGCTCTGGCCCTGAGGCCTACCACATTCTTCGTTTAACCACCTACCATCTTACATTTTAACAGTTACACGACATGGATCCAGAAATAATCACATCTAATAAATCATATAGTGTCACACATTTCTGTATTAGTTCCACTTCTACTTAAATCTCTATATTATCTATACATTTAGAATATAATTGCAGATACTATTAGCACTCATGGCATTTCTCCTCATGATTTGTGCTTACTACAGGTAAGTGTGATGCACTCATACATTTAGGTCAGTTTGCGCTCTCTCAGTTCCCCCCTTTGATGACCTCTCGGGGTCATCACTAACATTTAAACTGCAGTTATTGGTAGCATTCTCTGCGCTTCCAGAGCCCTCAGACTCCTGTACTGATTATCTTGTATGGCAGCCAATCTCTGCAGCTGCTCTCTTTGGGCCCTTTCTGTCCTTCTTGCTCTGTACCATTTGAATACCCTCACCAATCCCCACAATATGATCCCACAGATCAATATTATGATGACAGGTTTTAGAATATACCACACAAAGCTTTTGCCTAAGGTGGAAAACCACCCACCAACTGCACTCATTCCGTGGCCCACCTTTTCCCAGACATTTTCTCTACTCAAGTCTTCGATCTCCTTGTGAATATCAGTTATGTTCCTAATAACCTTCTCAAGGGGTTTTGAATTGTCTGGAATGTAAGTGCAACATTCCTGGACCTTCAAAGCCTTACAGACTCCGCCCTCTTTTGCTAGTAGGACATCTAATGCAAGACGGTTCTGAAGAACCATAGCCCTTATCGATTGCATCTCTCCTTCTACCAGCATTAAGGACTGAGCAGTGCTGGCAGACAACCTGTCGACGACTGTTGCCAGCCGTCTAATTTTAACATCATTAAGGATTAGACCTAAAAGAGGGAACATAGCTCCAAAGACATCTCCAACCATTTCGGCATCTCCTACATCTCTCCTTCCCCTCGATGATGTCTTGCCCTCAATGATCACTAAGTCTTGTGCATGATATATTTTGGGGAAGACAATTGCTAAGTAACATGATCCATACCAGTTGTCAGGTAGTCTCACGTAAGCATTTCTTCCACATACAAAATACACATTTGGAATTACTTGCATTCCCTTCAGGAAATCTTTAGTATAGTACTCTATGTTGAAAGCATGTTCACAGTCTACTTCTCCAACGTATACATTTTCATAATACGTTTTGGCTCGGTGAAGACATAGCTTTCCTCTCTGCGTTTTATCTAAAGCTATTGGACCACTACTACCCTTTCTCTTGTGTGCCTTCTCTTCCTCGGTCCAATCTGTTTTCCATTGTCCTGATTTTTTCAAAATCTTTTGTCTCCTATAACGATCATCCACTTGCCCTATGAACTTCTTCTCGACTTCTGACACCTTGCATGTCAGGTTATTTCTACGGGCATGTGAAGTATCTAAGGTAATCCAAGGAATGAAGAACTTAGCCAATCTGTCTTCACTCTTCCAGTAATCCCATTTGTTCATCTGCTTATAATTTGGGACTTCTGGCAACACTGAATCATAATTGGAGAAATAGTATTCAAAACTATCTCTCTCATAAAATATACTAAGCAATAAGCTACATGTAATGCCATATGTCAGCGGGAGGTGATGATATCGAATTCCTTCATCTACAGATGCCGGCAACTGCATGCAGACATAACAATCCTTAACCTCCATGGCATCCACGTATTCATATAAGAGTTTAGCATAAGCATTTGACCTAAAGTCTCCTTGGGACTCGTCTACGTGTAACCTGCGGGCTTCTGCAGCTAATAACGCTTTCTCTTGAGTGTTTTCCCCTTTTTCACCTGCAACAGTGGGTGTAAGCGTTTCTACAGATTTCACATCAGTTACCTTTGCCTCTTCCTCATGTCCCTTTACATAAGAAATTGTTACCACTAAAGCTATTAATATTATCACTCCTACTATTAGTGTACCTATTATACATTTTGCTCTGCGGTTCGGGGTGCCGGCCTCCATTTCGTCAGACAATATGGCTCTCTCTTATCTTAGCAAAAAGTTCTTTTCCTCTCGTTCCTTTACAGTCTCTTTTTAATCCTTTTGTCTTTAGAATCCACACAACTGGAGGCTGACAACCTTCTCCGCAAAAGTCCTTTAACAGTTCAAAAAGACAACCCTAGCCCTTCTCCATCAACTCAAGGGAAGTTCCCTAATATTCTCTGCTTCCTGGGCGCTAGGTAATCTTCTTTTTCTGCTTGCTTTATTTACAAAGTCCTTAACAGTCTACTATCAGATTTGTTGTTGCAGCTTCAATAGCATAGTTCAATATTTCCAAACGAAGATTGTGCTCTTCATGTGCTGTTATCGTTGTACCAAAGTCGGGGAATTGCAATTCTGAAAGAAACATGTGTTTTAACTTGCTGAGGCGGGGAGGTCTGGGGAGCATGAATGTTAGTGACCCTTCTTGTTCGACACCGGGTACCAACAGTCGTATTTCCACGGTGATAATGGGCTCAGAACTAGACACCACCACCGCTCGGATCCTCCCTGTCTCCGGTTTCACAGACATTTGTCGCCAGATATGTCCACTCAGGTGTGGAGTATCTTCTGTTAGGCACACGCACTCTTCTTGACCTTCTTCGGTCTGGTGCTTCAGCGCCCTGAGCACCTTCTTCCGGGTCTGAGTCTTCTGATATCGGAGGAAGGGTTACTTCTGGAGTTGACCTCAGGCTAGAGCTCCTTCTTTGCAGCCAATTAGCTTCTCCACGTGCCCTTCTACTCCTTCTCCTTCTTGTCTGTTCTCTCTCTCTCTCAGACCGGTCAGTGTCCGACTCGTACTCCCAGCTACTTTCTCCTTCTGTAGCGTCTTCTGTTTCGCTGTTGTACTGACCGTCCTCAGCTTGGTCAGACTCTTCCCCTGCTTCCGCTGGCACCTCTACAGCTTGGCTAGCCCCCTCTCTGGTTTCTCGGTCCTCTGCTGGACGTCTATCCGAGAGAGGAGCTGTTTCTTCCAGAGGTGCTGGAACCCTTCGCGTATGTGACGCGTGGATCCAATTGGGCAGGCCTCCCACCTTCACAGCTGTATTCGTGATCAGGATGATCTGGAAAGGCCCACGCCAACGAACATCCAGACAGCTTCTTCTCACGTGTTTTTTCACCAGGACCCAGTCCCCAGGATACAGGTCATGGCACGGGCCCTGGCACGCTGGAACCTCGGCAGCCTGCACCTGAAGGGACACAGAACGAATGGCGTCAGACAGCCCCTTACAATAGTCCAGGATCATATCATCTGTGATATTTAACAGTGCAGCAGTTGGGATAGATGGCAGCCTCATCGCTCTCCCCATTAACACCTCATGTGGTGACAACCCTGTCCTTCTGTCTGGGGTACTACGAAGACTCATGAGGACCAATGGCAGGGCGTCAGGCCAACTCAGGGTCGTTGAGGAGCACACTTTCGCTATCCTGGCCTTGATTGTGCCATTGATCTGCTCCACAATCCCTGAGGCTTCTGGTCGGTAACTGCAATGCAACTTTTGATCTATGTTTAATGCTACACAAATCATCTTCACAAGCTCGCTGTTAAAATGCGTTCCCCTATCTGATTCCAAAAAGGCCGGCACCCCGAAGCGAGGAATGAGTTCTCTAAGCAGTATCTTGGCCACTGTGAGGGTGTCGCACCTACGTGTAGGGTATGCCTCAACCCATCTGGAGAACACACAAACAACCACCAGGACATAGCGAAGGCGGTTGCATCTTGGCATTTCAATGAAATCTATCTGCATTCTGTTGAATGGACCTCCAGACCTTCCTATGTGACTCAGTGTAACTGGTGTTCTTTTTCCTACGTTCAGCTGCTGACAGGTCACACAACGCTGGCACACTGCTTCTGCTGCTATTCTAAACTTAGGATTGTACCAAGTCTGTCTAAACACTCTCAGCATAGCATCTCTCCCTAAGTGTACGGGACCATGTATGAGTCTGGCCATTGGACTCACCATCTCATTGGGCAACACTGCTCTGCCATCTGCTGAGACCCAAAAATGGGACTCACCCATTACACATCCTGCCTTTTCCCATGTTTCTTTTTCAATATCAGGAGCATTTTCTTGCATGTTTGACAGTTCATCCCAAGTATCAACAGTTTCCAATATCATGGCTAATTCAGTTCTTACATTTATTCCGCCCACTTCCACCTCTGTGAAAGAGTATCCTTGCTCTGCGCAATACCTCGCAACTTCATCTGCATATCTATTGCCTTTTGAAACAAAGTCCTCATTTCTGGTATGTGCGGTGCACTTTACAACTGCGATACCTGCTGGGCATTGCAATGCTTCTAACAACAGGCGCACAAACTCTCCATTGCGAATGGGAGAGCCTGAAGAGGTCATGAACCCTCTTTGAGACCATAACTGCCCGTAATCATGAACTACCCCATAGCCATATTGGCTGTCGGTGTATATGGTGACTCGAATTTGATTGCTTGCTAAGCAAGCACGTGTCAGGGCAATAATCTCGGCTACCTGAGCGGAGTGTACTCCTTCCAGGCACCCAGCTTCCACAACTCCAGCAATTGTACAAACAGCGTAAGCCGCTCTCAACTGCCCAACTTCGTCTCTTACACATGAGCCATCGACAAAGAAAATTTCGTCTGGGTCGGTCAGTGGCTCATCTACGATGTCGGGTCTGGGTTTGGTGCATAGTTCAGTCACATCGAGACAGTCATGGTCTGTACATTCATCATCATCATCGATATCATTTGGAAGTGGCATCAAGGTGGCAGGGTTCAAAACAGAGCATCTTTTGAGGGTCACATTCTCTGCAGCAAGAATAACTTGCTCATATCGCGTGAGTCTGCTGTTGGTCAGATGCTGTGTTTTGGTCCTGGTCATCAACAGTTCAACAGAATGGGGCACGCACACCTCTAACGGGTGCCCCATGACGATATTTTCACATCTTTCAATGCTGACACCCGTTGCAGCAACGGATTTGAGACATCCGGGCAACGCTGCGGCTACTGGGTCTAAAGTAGCCGAGAAATAAGCAACTGGTCTACGGGCATTCCCATGGATTTGGACCAACACAGACAACGCACAACCTTCTCTCTCACAACAGTAAAGAAAAAATTGTTTATTGTAATCAGGCATTCCCAATGCCGGAGCACGACACAGGTCCTCTCGCAGCTGTAAGAATGCCATCAAACAGTCTTTGTCCCATGGTACCGGATCGCTCACCTCCTTGTGCGTCAGTTTTTGCAAGGGTTTTGCTTTCAGTGAAAAGTTTGCGATCCACTGTCGGCAATAACCCACCATCCCTAGAAACATCCTGACCTCTCTCTGTGTCTTAGGCGCATTCATTTTCATGATAGCCTCTATCCTGTCTGGTGACACCTTTCGTTTGCCTTTCTCTATTCTGTGTCCTAAGTACTGCACTTCTGTCAGGCAGTACTGCAATTTTCCCGGGGACACCTTGTGCCCATTGGCAGCTAGGTGATTTAACAAAGCAATGGAGTCCTCCCTGCAAGCTTCTTCTGTTTCTGACGCCACGAGGAGGTCGTCTATGTACTGGACCAGAACTGACTTCTGGGGCAGCACTAGACTTTCAAGATTTTTCTTCAAAAGCTGGTTAAAGATCGATGGACTCTCTGTATACCCCTGAGGGATACGACACCATGTTAGGACGCGATTTTCCAGCTTAAATGCGAAAAGAAAATGGCTTTCTTCGTCCAGAGGGATCGAAAAGAAAGCCTGACAAAGATCGATCACTGTGAACCACTCTGCTTGAAATGGAATCTGAAACAGTATCACTGATGGATTCGGTACCACTGGACAACACGAAACGACTATGTTATTAATCTTTCGAAGGTCCTGTACTATCCGAAATTTCCCATTTGGCTTCTGCAGACCCATAATCGGGGAGTTGCATGGACTACCCACGATTTCTTTCAGTATTCCCTGCTTAATCATGGACTCGATCACGGGTTTTATGCCTGCAATCGTTTCTGGAGTCAATTTATATTGGGGTGTTCTTGGGAACTCAGCATGCGGTTTCACTACAATTTTCACTGGGTCCACCCCTTTGACCAAACCTATCTCTTCCCCAGTGAAATCCCATACTTCTGGTGCCACTGTCTCTCTCAAGTCCCAGGGGAGCTCATCTACAGTCAAAGTAGGATACAGCTCCACACATATTCTTGAGTTTGCAACTTTGAAATCTGCGTCATCATCATTGGTCAATACCTCCACTCCCTGAGGTGTACAATATATAGTACAATTCAATTTACACAACAGGTCTCTCCCTAGCAGACACACAGGGCTTGAATCGCAAACCACAAATTGGTGCTCATCGCTGTACTTCCCTATTTTCACCTGCACCGGTTCTGTCAATTGGCTGGTTATTCTCCTATTTGCGACCCCTACCACTTGTATGGTCTCTCCAGACATGGGCAGGTCTGGAACTGCAGCTGATCTGATCGTGGACCTAGTGGCTCCTGTGTCCACCAGAAATGTCGTAGGGCACCCTGCTACCTCTGCTTCGACATAGGGTCCCCTCTGGTCCACCTCTAAGGCTGCCCCGAGGGTGCAGTCTTCTCTTTCCACTCTCTGCCCGGTTAATGGGTCCACATAATAGCACTCTTCACCTTCCACAAACAGGGGCATTTGTCTATAGGTCTTACCCACAGTCCCTACTCGAGGAGGCTGCGGGAACTGGGCTCGGGGAGGAGCCCCCCCCCCTTTGAGCACCTTTCCTTTGTATGGCGTCACCCCTCTTGTAGGTGTGCTCTGGACCTCTTCCTCCTCTATCTCTTGTTCTCCTATCTCTACATTGTAGGGACACTCGCGTTTCCAATGCCCCACCTCGTTACACTGGTGGCACCTAGTCGTTTTCTTCAAGGTAGCTATGTCTATTCTAGGTCTAAAGGTAGTACTCTCCTCATTGCCCTTGTTCTGACTGTACTGCTTCTTTCCTCCTGTACCTGTTCCTTGCTGCTGTTGCTGCGGTCCCCCCTTTCCTGCTGCCTGCATCTGTACCACCATCAACTTTTCTTTTAGTTTCTTAGCCTTGGAGTCTATCTCATCACAGCAGTACCTGGCATATCTCAGTATTTCGTCTAGGGGTTTACTTTGCCAACAAATCGAGTGTTGCTGAATCATTAAACTAATATCCGGTCTCAGTCCCAGGACGAACTTGGACACAAATTGCCCTATGTCCTTTGGATCCATTACATCCAAGCCGCTATACTGTTTAAACGCCTTCAGCAATCTCTCGTAATATTCGTGGACTGTCTCTTTGGGTTCCTGTCTGGTTCGGTCTATTCTGACCCAATCTATGTCTTGCATTGGCACTTTCTCTTTCAGCCAAGTCATCACTCTCTCGAATTTTGCCATCACAATCTCGGACGGCCCATTAGTCTTAGCATCTCTCTCTGGCTCCGTTGTGGGCCACTCAGCGCTAACCTTGCATGCTGTCCACAGATCTCCTGGTACTACTATGTCAAACAGCGTGTTCAGATCTATCCATAGGACTTTTGAGATTTTTACAAACCTCTCGACTTGCTTGTACCACTCCACAGGGTTTTCCCGCAATTTGGGGAAGGAGGTGGTAAAAGCAGCTAAATCTCCCCTACTCCAAGGGACATGCACATAGTTCCCGTTTGCGACTTCCCGCAAAGGGTATGCTTCTATTCCCTGCAGTCCTGGTGTCATACCAAGCGTGCTTCTCCTGCCGGTCCCCTTCTTGGACCACCTCTCTTCCCACTTATCTAGTGCTCTCCATGTCCTTATTCCAGCGATCAGTTCCCTTATGTGCGTTTTCAGCCCAATCGTTCTCCTCTCATCTAGGTCTCGATCTGTGTAATGTAGCCTGTGGTTACCCTGTAATGCTTTGGTTCTTGACAGATCCACCATATACTTGCCTGCTAGTTCGACTAACTTCTCATGGACTGCTCTCGCCTTTCGAGTGATGTCCTTTGCCATATACAGTATTTCATCCTGCTCATACATTTCCATTCTTTCTAAAGGCAGGGTACCATCTACCATGTCATCCAGGTCTGACCTTAAGCTGGTGACATCAAGTCTCTTGGCTTTTATCTCAGCTCGCAATATGTCTTTCGAAGGGGGCTCACTGGTCTCCCTACCATCCCAACTTCGAGCTCTGCGTTTGGGCTCGGGAGAGTTAATGGGTGGCCTCCCTTGCTCCCATCTCTCCAGGTCCCATGCTCGGCCATCCGATCTTGGAAGGTGATGGAACACGGGCCTGTTACCCCTACTCTTGCTCTGCCCACTCTCTTCTTCTTCTCTCCTCTCACCGTACACCTCTCTGTTATTTTCCCTCTGGTCGCTACTCTCCCTTTGCCTCGTATCGCTCAGTATCCGATACGATCCTTCCTGGTTCCCCATATTCCCTGGGCTGCGCTCATTTCCGTCATCACAGGGTCTATGGTGTGACCTCTCACAACTCCCATTCAGTTCTCTGGTGCCAGGCACACAGTGTGGACACTTAAAGCTGTTTCTGTACTCTCGTGCTCTCCTCTCCCCTTCACTGAGTATTGGGCGCGCCACCCCTCCTCTCTCGGGGCCCCCGTTTTCCAGATCTGTTCTATCTCCACTCCGGGCCCAATGGGTGACTCCCCTACTCTCTCTCTCTCTACAGTCCCACTCCGGGCTGCTCTCCCCAGCCCCGCAGTGAGTCCGAGCTCGGCTGTCCTGACTTTCCCTTTCAGCTTCCGCAGCTATGATGTTCTTTTGGGCCTTCACTGCCTCATCCCACTGCTTCATGTACTCATTTAGCTCTTGAAAGGATTTTCGTCCAGATCCCCTCAGATCCGCTGGCCATCTAGGGCCCCCAGGATCTCCTCCTGGGTCCCCTGCTGTGTGCATCGGGGTGCTCCACTCTCTTGGTATCGGCATCTGACTTGGGGAATTGATAGTATCGTTCCTCCTTGCCGTCTCTGCTCTTTCTCTGTCCTTCCGTACCCGTTCTTCCCCTTTTGCTCTCTCTTGGTCATATATCGATATTATAGGACCTATGGTAACAGGTACCTGTAGTGCATCTGGTAATGTGTAGGATGTGGCTCTCTCCGTTTCCGGCGCTCTTTGCACCACAAACCTACCGACCACCTGTTGCACCTGACTAGGCTGGGACAACTCTTTCTTTGGCTCAGGATCCCACTCTGAACTGGGAAGCGGTCTATGCTCTCCTGCATTGCCCCCCTTTTCTCCTTCTGTATGCTCGACCTCTCCCCCTGCTCTATTATACGGGGGTGGCCTGTCTGTCAATAATCTGTTTATCAGGCTGTCCTCTGTTTCGCTCTCATCATCTTCTTCTAGGGGGCTTTTATTTACGGGCACCTCTAACACTGGGTACAGTTTATTTACTTCCAGGTTATGCACTCTCCATCTTTTAGCATCTGCATCCCACCTGGCATCCTGCACTGCCCTTACCGAGCGTTTCACCCTTTCTTGTCGTCTGTTCATATTCTTTTCATGCGCTGCCCTAATCCATGCTTCAAGGGCTTCAAACTGGGTCGGTCTAGGCAAGGGTCTTATTGAGGTCATGACTGATTTTAATCGATGTAACACCTCTAATCTGAACGTCCCGTACTTCGGGAACGTCAGTTCCTCATTTCCTTCAGTAATCTTACTCCACTCTGATATCCAGAGGATCGTATGCAACCCAACATTCACTGCCATGTAACGAGCTGGCGTACCCTCCGGCGGGGCTTCTTCCCCTTCATACGATCCCCGCTTCTCTTTTCTAAACACCGCTTTCAACCATTTAAAACACTTCATAATTATGCGCACAATATCCAGCCTCGCTACTCTGTTTACTTCCTGATGACAATCCACCAATCCTGTCGCGGCTTTGCTAACTTGGCCTATCGCAGCGCGGTCTTTCTCCGGTCGGCCAATCACGTCGCGACCCTATCTGACGTCTTTGCTAGCTGGCCTATCACAGCGCGGTCTTTCTTCGGTCGGCCAATCACGTCGCGACACTTTCTGACGTCACTTTTCTCCGCTTCGCAGCAGCACCCCTCCTTTCTCAACTCGTCTCCCGGTTATGCATGCGTCCCATTCATACACCGAAAAATGACTACTTCCGACCAAGCGGTCACTTCTCTCGACTGTACGTCCACAGTCTATCTGTAATTGTCAACACAACTGACGAAATGTCTATCGTCTCTCTGATAGGTTGCTTACGCACACAGTAACTTCCGACCAGCGTCCGTTACTCACGCACTCACTCTTACGTTCCCCCTATCTCGGTCTTTCGGGTGATCAATGGTACCTCATGACCCCCTTCACACTAGTTGACAATTACTCTGGGTGTCCGATACACCCGAACCACTTAAGCTCTCCTTGAACTTAAGATTTCCACCGGTTGCGCGCGCTCACAACCTGTTCCACAGTCACTCTACAGACATTCAACTCCGCCAGACATTACAACATAGATACAATACAAAACACCGCAATCTAACACGCATAACCCTTTATACTCACTCTCGACCGATACTGCTGCTTTTTCTGTCTCACGTCATCCGGATCTTCTTCGGCGGGCTGTTCTTCCGATCATCGATTTCTAGGGGCCTTGGGGTAAGCTAACCTGGCCTAGGTTACCGTCCTCAAGAAGGCAACCATCCTCTATAGCTACCAACTGGAAGGGCGAGATTTTGATCGATACCTTAGCACTATTGATCCAAACCTCGATCTGGTCGACTGAACCTTTGTTGCCTGTCTTTAAGGTACAAGGTACACCTATTTCCAAGTTAGTTCACCCAATAAAGGACTCTACTCCCAAAGATCACAGACAACTTCTAGCTTTCAAAAGTTTATTGTAAAGATATGATAAGCTGCAAATACAGGCATCTCAGAATGAGATTCACGAGATACACAGGTCCAATTACATACATGTGCTCTCGGAAAGCCCTCAGACGAGCAACGGAAATCACTAACACAAGTTCTAAGAATAATAAAGCTATTAGCATTGACGCATATCTCTCCTTCATTAAGTTGGAGGAAAACGCACAGGTTAGGCTGTCCCTACCCTGCTCTAGATGGTATCCCTACTTAACCAAGCCCCAACCTAACAAAGGTGTCAGCAGTGAATGACCCCCAAGGGAAGTCACTCACTCTAAGTCTCTTGATGAAAACCTATAGTTCTCCAGTCATGACCCCTCTCTGCCTACCCATCCGCTCTCCTAAGGGTCCTCAGGTATCTGCTCTAACTCCACCCAGGGGTGCTGTCCCTAATACAAAACAGTCAACAACATTTGAGACGCCCCTCTCGAGACGCCCCTCACGTGGTGTAGCTTCTGGTTTTTTCCATGATGTTTTGTATTGGGCCTCATACGTTAGAGTTGACCTTGCTTCTCAGACTCTTCTCCGGCCCGCTGATACCCCTTAAACATTCCAGAACCCTCCTCCATGTCTGGGCCGTCTACTGAACAGACCTCTATTCATTCATTTATAATTGGATCCCCCCTTTCCTGTTGCAGACAGATATCTGCCGCCAAGAACCCAACTCTCATAGACTTCCAAAAAGGCTTGCAACATTTCTCAGCCCAGACATGTACGTGTAAATCAATGCTAAAACATTTCAGGCCTACAATATTTCTCATAATTAAAGCATGTTAATACTCTTATTCTATTATTCAGTAAACATTTTTATAAGTCCTGGCCCATTAATGCAATGACCAAAACATTAATACAATCTGTATCGTGAAAAGAAACACCTTCCCTTTCCCTCCAGCTCTGGCCCTGAGGCCTACCACATTCTTCGTTTAACCACCTACCATCTTACATTTTAACAGTTACACGACATGGATCCAGAAATAATCACATCTAATAAATCATATAGTGTCACACATTTCTGTATTAGTTCCACTTCTACTTAAATCTCTATATTATCTATACATTTAGAATATAATTGCAGATACTATTAGCACTCATGGCATTTCTCCTCATGATTTGTGCTTACTACAGGTAAGTGTGATGCACTCATACATTTAGGTCAGTTTGCGCTCTCTCAAATGCTTTGCCAGAATCCATGAGAGTGGAACACAATTTTAGACAAAAGAAAGATGTATAATTGTACAAAGGTTGTTCCTTCGTTAAGACAGTAATTGTTTTTGTTTTGAAGCTGCCACGCCCTCAGAGTCCCGCCCTCTGAAACAAATGGTTCCCATGCAGCTGACGACTGTAAATTATTTCACCGTAGTCCTGACTGATATGGATCAAAAAAGTCTGAGATTCACATCCAAAGCAGTGTCAACCTATGAGTTATTTTTACATGCACATGCAGAGGTTTGTTTTATTACTTTGTGAGAACAACTCCCTCTACCGCAACACTCATGCCGATCCTGTCATGAAAGACAGTAATCCAAAATATTTCAGTTATGCCACCATTAGCATAGTTGTGAAAGCCCTGTTTCGTCTTGCTCCCCAGGGCAATCTATTTTGGGAAATACTGCAGCTCTTAAGCTGCGCTCCATGAAAATAACGGCTATATCATGCAGTGTTAGCTTGGAAATTGCTATTTAAAGCCATAGTGTAAGACATACCTTATCAAATAACGAGCATTGGAAGTGCTCATTAAAAACAAGCAGTAGGAACCTATAACATTTTTGAGTGAGGGTATTACATGCAATTGATTGAAAGTAAGGCAGTGCTTGGTGCAAGCACATTTACACATTATGAAAACAGTTAATTAAGGTGGTAATGTGCTACTTGAATGTTTCTGTATATTTGTTCTGTTTCATTTTTTTGTGATGGTGATTGATGTTCCGTTTTTTTTAGTTTCATTACTGCATTGTGTTATTATTGTGATGTTCTGTGAATGTTGTTTTACTTTCTGTTTTGACTATTTTTGTGTTGGGCCCTGTTATGTTGTTGCTTTATTGTGCTTTGTTTGAGGGTTTTTGTGGGACTTGACATCCTTGACGTGAATTCTCCCCAACTTTTTGCCTTCCATCCTCCTGTTTTTGCTGACGTTGTTTTTAATGGCTTTAGGACTTGGAGCACTTTACCACTGCTAAACAGTACTAAAGTTATTTTGCTTTCTCGTGGTAAAACTGGCTTATACCCAATTGGCACTTTTAATTTACTCCCCCTCGCATGTTCCATGTGCATGACCACCCACAGCATGTATCGCCGGTCATTGGACTCCAGACCGCCCAGATCTTTCTGCACAAGCCCGCACTAGGCAGCAGCCCACAATGCTGCAGCAGTCCATACAGCGGTCCATATACAGTAAATATACCATGCATCGTACCGCTTGCCGCTGCCGTTTACGGCATGGCGCCCTCTCGTGTCTCATGATGTGACGCAGTGAGCTTCAGTTTTGTGTGGTTGTACAGCACTTTCAGGGCAGTGGGGCCTGTATCAAGCAACACATCGCCACTTGGGAGCCCTTTGTCCCTTACTACCCCTCTCAATCGGGCTACCGGGCCAGACGGCTCACAACTGGCAACCCCCTCACTGTGGTCAGTGGACAGGAGGAGCGTGGATCCTGGAGCCAGTAGGCCTGCAGGTCCTGAGGCACAGAGGGATGAGGAGGCACATGAGGAGAATTCTGGGGGCCAGGTTACCAGCGACAGGAACCGAACCAGTATGCAGCTTGGATACAACCCTAGGTCATTATTTGCTCCATTATTGGTTTGGCTGAGGGTGGATGTGGTGGCCACCTAGATGAAAAAGGGTTCAGGCAGATCAGGTCGTTTACCCCTTTTCTAGGTTTGCCCGGCGTTAGCCGCTTCTCACCCAACTCACGATTACCCAAATAAAGAGGCAGGCGCTGGAGACTGGAAGGCAGGAAACAGGAGTTTATTTCCGACGGAACAGAACACGTCAAATCAGACAACAGGGTATCTTCTCGAGGTGCTCTGACAAGTTTCTCTACGGCTCCGTCTTTTATACACAGGTTTATGATGTACAAACATTCCTTATTGCAATAAAGACACTTTGAAGTACAAAAAAGGGCATGATTGGGACCCCAGCTCCAGGCCCATTCCCATACTGACCGCTCTGATGTTGTTTTCCCCTCCCAAATGTGACATGTGATTGTAATCTGCAGCCGGACATTCCAACAGGGCACGAGGGCAGGAGGGGGTGGTCAGATCTAAGGTTGGGCGGGCGATAAGATCATGTTTCGCTATGCGGGGCCGGAGGGGTACATCCACGAGACCTAGTTTTATGATGTGGGACTGGGTCGAGAGGCCAGGTGTAGCCGGGGGGGGGAGGGGCACCAGAAGAGAGGAAGGGTGTTCCTGGGAGGGATGTGGGGGTGTCGGTCAGATCGAGGGGTGTGAAGGCCTTGATTAATCACCGCTCCTCTGATGTGAGGCGAGGTCCTACTGTAGGAAGCAATATACTGCATCTGTTGGGCTAGGTGATGGCCTGGGATCTGGCCGGGCAATCGGGCAGGGAGGAAGGGGTTACCAAAAGGACCCGTTCTATGGGTAGGATGAAAGAGCGAGGGGCAGGGGTTCAGCACGGAGACAAGGTCGTGTTTAGCGGTGCGTTTATGGCCCGAACAGGAGAGACCGGGGGCTGTCGGGCGCGGGGTGCTTGCGGGGCTGGAGAGAGAGAGAGAGGGAGAGAGAGAGAGAGGGAGAGAGAGAGAGAGAGAGATGATGGCTATCGGCAATGGGCAGGGAAGTCATGACACAAAGATGGCTACTATCTATGTTCGTGATGGAGCCTAAAAGGGAACAAGATGGCGGGGCCACTGTTTCGTGACTTTCTTTACCTTCAACAGTGGCGAAGGTGAACACAAATGAACGCCGCTTATGTACATATACATTTTGTCATTTTCCACAGTCGCCGCTTTTTACATAAGATAGATCATTTCCGTGTTTATCATACATATAGTCTTGAACGTTTGTCAATATTGGTAGACTTACATATAACCGTGTGTAGTTGATGCAACATACGAGGTGGAATACATATAAATTTACATTCGTCGTACTTAAAAGTGACCGATGAAACATTTTACAGGCAAAAGTGGTTGAGGGAGGAACTTAGTCCAATACAAGCAATTAGTCAAGGGGTGTAGAAAGTTCCGAAAAAAAGGGGGGTCTTCGCCACAGTGTCTTTTTAGTAGAGAGTCATCACTGGCAGGCTCTGGTAATTCGTTTTCTTCCGTTGGCGCTGTTGAGCACCGGCGGTGGAGCTATAGGTCCAGCTCGGGTCCTTCTTTACACGTCGCAGGGTGTGATCTGTCCTTTGCCGTTAGGCCACAGTCCTGTTTCCTAGCTAATCTCTCTTAAGGGTGCCTTATGCTGGGCACCTGCATTCCTTTCTCGGAGTCAAAATCCACGTGGAAAGGATAGAAGGGGTTTTGTCGGATAATCGAGGGAGGAGAGGGCGGAGTGGGACCGGATCTTTGAGACGGACCAAGGGAGCAAAAGGGTGATGCGCAGGCAGGTCCATCAATCGGGCTCAAAGGGCGGGGACTTCTGGCACGCGTGGGTCAACAAGCAGAGGGCTTCAAGGCAGCCCTCCATTCCTTCGTTTTCTGCTTTTGAGAGTGGTGCATCGTCCCGCGTCCCGTTGCTCTGCGGCTCCATCTTAGGTCGAGATCACACGCGCCTCACGATCTGTGGTCAGGCTGTGCGTCACGTCCAGCCCCTCTCCTCCGGTGACTGTGTATCCTTGAATGGGTACAAAACAGGTTTTAGCGAACTGGCAAGAGAAGGCATTTATACATTTCAATTCCGTCCCAGATCTAGGTAGCTGGGGGTATGTTTCATCGGTCACGGTCAGAAGTTATCACTGTGGAGTATGTATACAGGCATGTCTACTGAGTTTGAACTATGTCTATTTGGCGTTCATTCATGTCGCTGGTGGCTTTCTGACCCTAGCCCTGGCAGTCTTTTATCTTCATGAGAGAGGGGTAGAGGCTAAACACTCTTCTCTCGGGGAGCAACAGTTAAGCAGGGTCATCAGTTATACCTCGAGTTTACAGAGCTGGGGTCATGCGGGAGGAACGAGGACGTTTTGGACATCCGTTCTAGGGGTGCGGGGGGGCAATCTGGGCCTAGGAGATTGTGTTTCTAACGAGCTGAGAGCAGAAGGCCACTGACGTATAGTCCTCCTATAAAAAGGGCCAGATTAGGGGGACATCAGTCGTCTTACCTGTCCTTTCCTTTATAGCCAATTCGAGTTCTATCATTTTTACAGAAAGGAGAGGTAGTAACATGGCAAATTACAATTGTTTTAGTTTCTGGCAATTTGTCGATCACCTTTGTGTTCGAAAAACCAATTAGGCTCGTGCCGGCGGGGCACAACATTACCACACAAAGGAAGAGGGAGCAGGGGTCGTTCGCATTTTAAATGAACTATTCGGTACACGTACAACATGGAGGGAAAGGACGAGAGAGAGAGAAACGTGTACAAAAATAGGCCATTTTGGTGCGCACAAAACACAAAACAGTAGGGGTCATATTATATAGAAACACAGACTGAGGGACAACGCAAATCCAGATACTACGTACACATGAATTCAGCCGAGGGGGGGGGGTACATGCATTTACATACAGAACTCAAGACAAAACATAGAACAGCACTTGGCCAAAGACATTTCCCCCTGCATGCTGCGCATCCTTAGTTTCCTAGTTAATTCGCCTGGCTGTCTTTTGTTGTTGATCTCTGTTGCAAATACTTATACTTTCGTCAATTGTTCAGGACCTATCCTGGTCGGGCTAGTACTTACGGTGGGATCTTTGAATCGTTTTTTAGCGAATGGGTATCCAGGCTGAGGCAACGGAGGGTGTTAGTTGGGGAGCAATGGGCAACTTCGAGTTTCATGGCGTAAGAATCTACTCGTAGGTGCACGTCATTCTTGGTTGCATTATTCGGGGGCCGGTTGGAGTCATATTTTTGTCATACTGCAATAACCTGCCAAATTTCTGCTTCAGGTCACCCCTCCAGTCGCTGGGTTCAGAGAGAGAGAGACGGTCGTTTCTAAGTGAGGGAGTGTTATATCTACGTTTGCTCGTCGTGTATAGGCACCAGGTTCATACCCCCCTTTTCCCCCATTCCATCGGTCGTTCGATCATCCCTCAAGTCGTACAAAAACATCTCTCTTATCAAGCCAACGCGTGCAACGTATATCCAACTGAGTCATACACAACCAGTTATACACGCGCGCATTCATATCACCCAAAATCGTCATGTCCTCAGGGGCAGTCCCCATGGATAAAGTATCATTTGTCCTCGCGAAGCCATGGCGTGTTGCTTAGGTCTTTTCCACACTTTAGTCGACGTTCCGATGTGACCTGCAGAAAGAAGGGGAAAAAGAAGGGGTGGGGGCAGCGTTTTAAGACACATTCGCGCGCATAAACCCAAAAGGCTTTTTACTTACTACGTACTTCGACCTATCTCCGCGGGATGCAGTCCCTTCCATCTCGGCGTTTTAAGCCCAGAGGGACTGGTGGTGTGGGAGGCATAATCATTTATGACTGCACATTGCATAGATCGTCCGCGTGTGGTATTGCAGATCTTGTGTGGGGGGGGGGTCGAGACAAAAGGGCAATCAGGGTAAAGTGGGTGAACTCGTGTTCTTCTTCGAGGAGTCGGGGTGGTCTACAGTGGTACCGGGTCTGGTTTAGGGGCATCTGAAACAATTTCCCTGAGATATGTGGCATACAAAGTAAAACAGAACACCGGGACCTTTATCGATTGCCTTAGGTTGCACAAAAGTAAAAAAACACACGCAACAAACTTGGATCATTCACATTTTCAATATTTCTGGGTACTTTGCTTTTTAACCTTTCAGTAATCGACTTGCTTTATTTCGCCTGTATTTTACGTAGATCGGAAACAAGGGCTATGTATTCGAACTTACCAATCCAAAAGCTACGACTATATTTGTTTGTCACAAAATCTTTATTTAAAAAAATGTTGACGTACAAATGCAGGCCTACAACCACGTGGGCCAGCCACGGAGCAGACTGGAACTGTACATGAGGGCATATTTATCTGCGGAAAACATAACTGAGTCGGTGGTTGTTTTATTTCATCAAGGTACGATAAGTGCAATAAAATCATATCGAAAATTCATTGTGGGTAAGTACCATCAGTGTCAAAAAGATTCGAACTTTCAATAATACTGTAATCAATGATGCGTCAGAACTTAATATCAAATTCATTGTTCGAATGTTCGAGCAATACTCATCCCCTCCCGCCATGTGCTTCAAAACTGCATACATATCTCACGATATCAAGTCTGAGCATCCGGAAAACAACGGGGAATTGTGAGTTTCGTTTGTACCGGCGCCATTTTGGGTGGGGTCAGGCGGGTCCAAGTATAGTCAAACTGTCTCTACCAACTCGTGGTTGGACCAGAACTTCTTTTCGGCCGTCCAGAAGTTGCGTTAAGGGGCAACAGAAGGGACCGGTGACATGAACCATCAATCAAAGAAAAGGGAGGGGCAACAATCTTTCCTACCGGGTCATACTGATGTTCCACCGGAACTGATCAAATCGGTAGTCTGCAGTATCTTGGGTCATTCAAAACTGAGGCTGGCGCCAGCATGAGGGCGCCGACGTCCCGTGGCTTCGTCTTGGTCGTTCTGCGGGCAATCATGGCAGTCATTTCCCATCGGGGGCGGTCGGGGCCCGCGGAGGTCGAGGGCCCTCTGCAACTCTCGTAGAATCTTCAAAGCTGAGGAGAACGTTTCTGAACGGAGGACTCGTTTTTCTAGCTGGCCAGCGACCAGGCCATCCTTGCACGCCAGGTTCGTTCCTGCAAGGTCGACCGCCATTTTTAGGAGTTCTGCAGCTACCGGTAGTCACTGGGTCAAATGAGCAGACGGACTCCGGCCTGTTCGGTGAGGCGTTGTAGCACCGCCACAGTGGACGAGACCCTGCTGGGTGTGTGGAGCGTCCCTATACTGCAAGAGTGGACGAACCCTTTGCTGGGTGCGTGGAGCGTCCCTGCACCGCAAGAGTGGACGAACCCTTTGCCGGGTGCGTGGAGCGTTGGGGGTGCAGCTGAGGGGCCTCCACCTGGGGAGGCGGGAGAGGCTCGTCCGCGCCGCCTCTCCCTCCCAGTGCACCCCACGGCGTCTCGCTGACATTTGTTATGGCCGGACCAGGCGATGAAGAAGAGGGGGGGGTCGGAGGCATATGCAAGACACCCCCCCCCCTCCGTGGCCTGCAAGGCGCCGGGAGAAGAAGGGAATGGGAGGACCAGTTCATTCCGGGTCGGGCCCATGCCTTCGGTGGCCGGCCGTTCTTTGCCACGGCCCCAGGAACAGGTCTTTTGGTTCATCCCGGGGACAGGCCTTGGCGCGTGGTGTCGCCTCCGGACTATTCGCGCAATGGTTCTCCACCCCAGGCCGCCGCCGCCGGCTTTTGTAGACTTTCTGACGCCCAAAAACCTACTAGAAAGTAGCCCAAGGTAGCTCAACATTGCTACTTTGGGGAAGGAGGGACAGGAACGGCGTCAAGCAGACGGCGAAATGCATTGTGGGTTTGTTGTTGCAGCCGTTTGCTGTGTAAATAGTTGTTTAATGTATTTTTGTTCAAATAAAAACGTTTTAACCTGTTACTTTGCTATTGCATTGTTTATTTCTAATATTTGCCTAGGGTTTGCCGTTAATTGGGCGGGGTGGTCTGTGGAGCCGAGCTGTCTCGCTGTCATCATGGGGTTGAGTTCGGTTTTCCTCACTAGTTTCATATTTCCTGAGGGGTTGTTCCTAATGCTTCCATTTCAGTGAGGTTAAAAAGAGATCTCATCAGTGGCCTACTGATTTTACTCGATTCCTTTTGTTTTTCCTAACGATTCTTATGTTCTTTTATTTGCTAGCACGATACAGCGGCTAATCCGCACTTTCTTTATATATGTCCTTTTTATTAGGGGTGTCCTCCGGTGGAGCCAGATGGTCTACCTCTAATAAATGGTCCGGGCTGAACCAACTACTGAGCAATGGGGGGGAGATAGGCATGACGGGTTACAACGGGGACAAAAGTCAGCACTACCTATCCTTCACTACTTTGCGGAGACTAAGTAGAATATTTCTATTCTACAGTATTCACAAATAGGGAATACCCAAAGAGAGAACCAATTCCAAACAGTCAAGTTCGGACAAACAATCAATCAATCAAATGAGGAATACAATAGGCGCGACGGGTTACAACGGGGGCAAAAGCCTGCGCTACCTACCCTTCACTATCTGCAAAGAGAGAGATCTTCCTGTTCCTCTCTGTTTGTAGGCAGAGAAGATCCTTTCCGAGAACCAATTCCGAACGATCAATGTTTGGTCAAACAATCAATCAGTGGGGGATAAAAATAGGCACGACGGATTACAACGGGGGCAAAAGCCTGCGTTACCTATCCTTCACTATCTGCAAAGACTAAACAGAGTATGGCGGCCCTGTGCTTGTTTGCAAATAGAGAATGATCCAAAAAGAACCAATTCCAAAACAATAAATGCTTGGATAACAATCAATCAAATGGAGAGGGAAGTAGGCGCGACGGGTTACAACGGGGGCAAAAGCCTGCGCTACCCACCCTTCACTATCTGCAAAGGGAGAATACTCCTATCCTTCCCCGTTTGTAGACAGAGAATCTCTCAGGACAAAACAATCAAAATGCGTAATACTAGTATTTTCCAATGACAATCAAACAATCAATTCGCAATTTGTCGTGTTTCCACGACCTTACCCGGACCGTATGGACGGTTTCTCGTCTTCCGTTTCCAGCGCCCGATCGTCCTCTATTCTCCGTAATTGCTGTGGCACTCCTGATGGTTCCCAGTCAGGACCGTAGATCACTCGAGAGAGGTCTGTTTGGAACCGGTGAAGTTCGGATGATCGGCTGCCAGACAAGGGCCTATCGGGCAGGAGCTCTTCCCGATCGTTGCAGTCGTTCACTCTGTCGTTGGGACCTCTCTCACTGGATCCACGTGTCGCTGATGGGCCCCACGTTTGGGACGCCAATTGATGAAAAAGGGTTCAGGCAGATCAGGTCGTTTACCCCTTTTCTAGGTTTGCCCGGCGTTAGCCGCTTCTCACCCAACTCACGATTACCCAAATAAAGAGGCAGGCACTGGAGACTGGAAGGCAGGAAACAGGAGTTTATTTCCGACGGAACAGAACACGTCAAATCAGACAACAGGGTATCTTCTCGAGGTGCTCTGACAAGTTTCTCTACGGCTCCGTCTTTTATACACAGGTTTATGATGTACAAACATTCCTTATTGCAATAAAGACACTTTGAAGTACAAAAAAGGGCATGATTGGGACCCCAGCTCCAGGCCCATTCCCATACTGACCGCTCTGATGTTGTTTTCCCCTCCCAAATGTGACATGTGATTGTAATCTGCAGCCGGACATTCCAACAGGGCACGAGGGCAGGAGGGGGTGGTCAGATCTAAGGTTGGGCGGGCGATAAGATCATGTTTCGCTATGCGGGGCCGGAGGGGTACATCCACGAGACCTAGTTTTATGATGTGGGACTGGGTCGAGAGGCCAGGTGTAGCCGGGGGGGGGGGGGGCACCAGAATAGAGGAAGGGTGTTCCTGGGAGGGATGTGGGGGTGTCGGTCAGATCGAGGGGTGTGAAGGCCTTGATTAATCACCGCTCCTCTGATGTGAGGCGAGGTCCTACTGTAGGAAGCAATAAACTGCATCTGTTGGGCTAGGTGATGGCCTGGGATCTGGCCGGGCAATCTGGCAGGGAGGAAGGGGTTACCAAAAGGACCCGTTCTATGGGTAGGATGAAAGAGCGAGGGGCAGGGGTTCAGCACGGAGACAAGGTCGTGTTTAGCGGTGCGTTTATGGCCCGAACAGGAGAGACCGGGGGCTGTCGGGGCGCGGGGTGCTTGCGGGGCTGGAGAGAGAGAGAGAGGGAGAGAGAGAGAGAGGGAGAGAGAGAGAGAGAGAGATGATGGCTATCGGCAATGGGCAGGGAGGTCATGACACAAAGATGGCTACTATCTATGTTCGTGATGGAGCCTAAAAGGGAACAAGATGGCGGGGCCACTGTTTCGTGACTTTCTTTACCTTCAACAGTGGCGAAGGTGAACACAAATGAACGCCGCTTATGTACATATACATTTTGTCATTTTCCACAACCTTCGTGAGGAAATATTCAAGAATACCCTTTCTGTATGAGTGTGATAGCACACTGGTTCCAAAATGGCCAGATCTGCTGATCTGGCAAACGAGCACTTGAGGCAGGAGTAGGAAGCTAGTTCCCACTACTACTCTGTACTCTGTACTACTCATACTACTTGATTTGTTAGTCTGTTTTTCTTGCTATTATGGGGAAGCATAAGGCTGTATCCGTTACTCCCAAACCTCCTTCTGATTCCTCTCTGGATGGTTTTATTAAGCGAGCAGTAGGCATTTCTAACAAGGAAATAGAACTGGTTTAAGAACACACATCCGTCTGAAACAGGGTCTAGTTTTACATATAGTGGCCCAGGCCCGTTCTGTCCAAATCTGAAGCATGAGAGTGTCAAATGCCTCTGCCAGCCCATAAACAGGGTTGTTGGTAAAATTGTCCACACTGCCTTGAGCGTCCACAGAGGCAGTAGGCCTCATGCCATCCTGTAACCTCACATGTATCTCTCCTATGAAGGCCAATAACCTCAGGTCACTGTCTTTCTGATGAACAAGTCTCTGAGCTCCTGTCCTCTATGTGTACATCTTTCTGAACATCAAGAAGATGTAGCAATAACAGGATGCATCTGCCATCTATGAGATCAAGATGGGCTAAGAGTAGGGGTGGGGGCTAAGTGGGACTTTCCCCAGTTCTCACCTGATGTTTTGCTATCTTTGGAAACTAAGACAACGACATGGCTTAAAAAAAGTAGCCTTATAAGGAACTTCCGCCTTAGAGCTTCTGAGAAGTGACGCAAATTGTTTTCAATAAAATGTTCAGCTTTTGTTATGTTCTGCTGTCAAACACCTGCTAAAGTTAGATTTTGCGGTAAATGGTTCCTCATTAAAGGTGTATAAAAGAGCTACTCACTAACTTATTCGTTGATCTCTTCACACAGTGGTTTTTCAAGGTGAAGTGCTCCCAGTTAACTATTTTATTTAGCATTGTTGATGAAGGTTATAATGCTTAATTGTACTTTGATATTCAATTTCTCTCTTTCTCTTTATTTCTTTGCATTGCCGCAATTTTAAACTTACTAGATTGCATGGTTTGCTCATGATCTGCATGTGTCTTTGACACTTGTTACTTGCTAGATTGCACGGTGTTATTTTTGATTAATGATGTGCCTTTGACATTTATTATTGTTTGAATAAATAGTGTCACTCCTGACTCAATTTCTGCATATTCAGACATGTGTCTTGTTATTTCTGATTGCAGATGTCCATGCTAATTTATGTGGTAAAAACCACACTCCAACATGTCACATCCAAATTTGCACTGAATTACAAAATCTGGCGGAGGACCTCCCAGTAGCAGATTCGCTTTATCCCAGTGTGACATTTCTAATATCTGCTCCCGCTGATCAATCCCAAACTCAGACCAAAATCCAGAGGGAGGAACATTTACTTTTAATGCCACCCTAAAGAGCTAACTGGGTCAGGAAGAGACAGGAATGAATCACCAAGTACCACTCTCACTACGGAGCTGCATGATGTCAGGGCCTCTGATACCATGGATGGGGCTTTATCGGGTTGGGGGGTATGAACACTGTTCGCCACTAAACTCTGCCACCCATCAGTAGCACTATGTTCATAGGGAAGTGACCGATGAAAGTAGGGCGGTCAATCCAGTACACACTGCTACTGAAGGGCTTGCCAGTCCCGGTCCCGTCGTGTTTGCAATGCGGGCGGTAGTCAGAGAGTATAAAACCCTCACAACCCCGCAATAGAACGCTTCATGTTCTAGTGTTTTAGTGTTCTGAGAACTTCTGGGTTGCTTACCTGCTGTTCCTTCCAGTCGTCAATGGGTTCCTGGCGTTTCGGCTTTGCAGACGTCTCGTCTCCTCGCTGCTTGCTCCGATCTCCTCCCTGCTTGCTCCAGACTCCTCGCTCCAGTCTGCACCGAGTTCCTGACATCTTTTCTTCGGCCACAGCAGCACCTGTTCCCGGTTTCCACGTGTTCTGAATGAGAAGCTTCTCCCTGACAAATTAGAGAAAGAAAATAAAAGTCCAGTTATTACTCATGGTCACAGCCCAGTCTGCGCTGCCAAACACTTTAACTACTTGGATATGCGTATACACTTATCTATTTTGGGTTCCTCATCCTTGGAGGGCAGTTTTGTTTTTACAGGTTTTAGTACGATCCTCCAACTGTGGTGTTCCTGAAAGATAGAAAAAAACAGGGGAAACATTTATTTTCTCCTGATGTTAAGGAGGAATTAAAAAATAAACCCAATAGCAGAACATGTTTTAAATTTGTGTTAGCAAGGTGCTGAAGTACTAATTTCATTATAGCTTTTTGGGCCATTCCTCAAAGTACATAGGTGGGTGTTATTGAGATTTTTATTTCTTTTACACTGCCTTGTTGATACCCCTATTGACACTCTTTCTTTCCTGTTCTGCAGACACAAACCACAAATCCCACTCATATAGCCTTCTACTTTATAATTGAAGAAGGGAATCACCCAGGTAGTTTACAGTAAAAACCCTGGTCCCTACATTACTACTTTATATAATAATGTCTACATATAGTATTTTCTACATAAATTCATATATATTTTGTCTTTTCTGATATGGGATTTCTCCTGGCTGCTTGGCCCTGTCTGTTGAGTGGGAAATTCTGTGGGACACTGTCTTCTTCTATCCCTGTTTTACCTTTTTCCCCCAGTTTACGTTTGATGCTTTGACTTTGTTGGGTATAGTAAGTGAACAGGGGAAGTTGAAGCCTGTCTTTTTGCATGGCGTTCCTGTGGGCACGTAGGTAAGAGCCAGAGTGTGAAGCTCATGCTTTATTTTCTGCCAGTGCGACATCGAAGAGAGTCCGGTGTCCCTTACGGACCTGGCCCGTATGATTGGGAACCTCCAAAAAGAAAACCAGGCACTGGCCTTACGGGCAGACTCTTTGCCAACAGGATATGAGGCTAGAGTCAGGGGTCGGAAACATGGTGGGGGACTCAGGAGGTCAATTCCCACCTCATTTTCCCTCCTCTAGTTCTGGAGCCCCGGTGATACATGCGACTACCCTCCTACTATACCATTCGCCCCTCCTGAGAGATTTACGGAAGGCCCTACCAGATTTGCTACCTTCATCTGCCTATGTCAACTTAATTTCATGTGTACGACCTCTTGTTTCCCCACAGAGCAAGCTAAAGTAGCATTCATGCTTTCTTACTTAGGGATGACCGCAGCAAGCTGGTCCATTCACCGAATAGAATGGAACAACCCGTTATTCTATAATTATGTAGCCTTTAAGGAGAAACTACAAAAGCTATTCGACAGGCACTCCTTCATGTATTCCGTAGACATGGAACTCCTAAACCTAAAACAGGGGACCAAAGATCTGATGACATACATTGCCACCTTCAATAGATTAGTAGATGAAGCTGGATGGCTAGAGGCAAAATGTAGTGTTTTCTTATACAAGAAACTCATCATGAGGCTATTTCCTTTGACCTCATCCAATCACCTCAGTTTCCTACTATCCTAGGCCTTCCATGGCTATACGAGCACAACCCTCATATTGATTGGAGAGATTTGTCTTTATCTTTTAGATCTGAGTTTTCTAGCACTCACTATAGAAGTGATCATAGACATTCAAGGGAAATAGCCAGAATCACAGAGAGTGGGACTCCCGAATTGCCCTCTCGCTGTCAAGATCTGAAGAAAGTGTTTGATAAGGAAAGGGCCACCACACTCCCACCGCATAGACCTTATGATTGCAGGATAGATTTAGTGGCTGGAGCTCGTATACCATGTAGCAGAATTTATGCTCCAACTGAAAAAAAAACATATACTTATTTGAATATATAGATGAAATATTACGCATTGGTTTTATTCGGCCTTCTCGATCGCTTGCCTTGCATCAATTAAAGGGCTCTAAATAGTGTGACAATGAAAAAAAGATACCCTTTTCCGTTGATATACTTCCTCCTTGATCAAGTAAAGACTTCTAAAGTCTTCACTAAATTAGATTTACCTTGGACATACCATTTAGTAAGATTAAAGGAGGGTGATGAGTGGAAAACAGCATTCTGTACCAAATTTGGACTCTACAAATAGCCGGTAATGCCATTTGGTTTATGCAATGCCCTATCTGAAAGATAGAGAAAAACAGGGGACACATCTTTATTTTCTCCTGGTGTTAAAGAGGAATTAAAGGTAAATCCAAAAGCAGAATTTTTTTACATTTCTGTTAGCAAGGTACCGAAATGCTAATTTCATTATAGCTCTTCTGGTTTCTCGGGCCATTCCCCATAATGCATAGGTGTGTTTATTGAGATTTTTTATTTCTTTAACACTTCCTTGTTGATTATCCTATTGACGCTCTTTTGTTCCTGTTCTGTAGACACAAACCACAAATCCCACTCAGATAGCCTGCCACTTCATAATTGAAGAAGGGAATCAACCAGGTAGTTTACAGTAAAATCCCTGCCACTACATTATTACTTTATGTAGTAATGTCTTCATATAGTAAATTCGATATCATTTCATATCTATTTTTTCTCTATGGATTAGGGATTTCTTCTGGCTGCGTGGCCCTGTCTGTTGAGTGGAAAACATTGTGAGACAACGTCTTCTCTCCCTGTTTTCCCTTCTTCCCCTAGCATACTGCTGATGCTTTGACTTTGTTGTTGGGTATAGTGAGTGAACAGGGTAAGTTGGGACCTTCATTCTTGATTGTCGTTCCCATGGAAATGTAGGTCAGAGCCTGAGTCTGACAGCTACATCGCCATTTCATGATCTTCTAGGCCCTGCCACTGCAGCTGTACCAGGAGGGAGGGGAGGCGAGTGTGTAGGGGGGGAACATCACTTACAACGCAACTTTTACCACGCAGTGCCTTTACGACGCAACTTTTACAACGCAAACCATTACAACAAAATGCGCTGGGGGGCGCTCTAGGATAGGGAATGTGTTTAATGTACTATCCAACACCTTCCCTACTATCCACGGGGACTGGAGTTGGAATAGTAAATTAAACAATTCACTATCCAGCGCCTAAAAGCATTATGCGTTGTAATGGTATGCGTTGTAATGTCGTACATCCGTGCAGGGAGCTCCCAGGTCTATGACCTGTATAAGATTGTACTTAATCTTCTGCCAGAAGCCAGCCGGTACACAGCAGTTATGGTGAATGTTCCTTCCCTCTCTCCCAATATGACAAAACCATATGTACAGCTGAAAATAACGTAATACATTGGCTCCTCTCTAAAATCAACTCTTATTCAGAGGACCATGACATCCTGGTAGTTCACAGGGTCAAATGTGTTGGTTCTTCTAATAAGGATCTACTGGGTGACTGTGCAGCAATACATTTTAAACATGAACGTTTGACACAAGATCTTCTAGTCAAACACAACCTGATGAGTGAGCTGCTGGGTTCTATCAAGTTGTTGCCACTAGGGCTTTTTTTACAGTAATTCATGGAATAATCACAGGCCAGCCTGTCAAAATCAACATGTGTTCCACCCCATGGCCCAATTCCTACCAAGAATCGATATGCCACTCTAACCAGTCTTTCTGACAAAAATTGAAAATCCTGCGTCTACTCCAAACCTCGGGCGAGTTTTCCGGCTCTAAGTCCCTCACTTCTGAGTAAAAGCATCACTGCTCAGGGTAGTACTCCCCGTGGCGAGGGCAATTTGGGCATTGAGCCCTTATCTAATACTGTTTCCAACCCCTTGGCCCCATTCACAACTACGCAAAATTTGTTCAGGGACTCTGACGATATTTCCAAAGGTGTAGGCCAAACAAGGGAATCTCCAGATTGCATTGATATTCCTCTCTTAGATCTCACTAACCAATATTATCAGTCCTTCACAGATGAAATTCCAACTGTATAGACAATAGCTCTGCTACTGATTTTAACTACAGTCCTCACCCTGCTAATCTCATACAATTCATTTCTTGGAATGTGGCAGATCTTACGAGCAAGTTATCATCTCCAGATTGGTATAGTGTAATAACATTGGCTCAACTAGTATGTATACAAGGAACCTGGGCCCTGAATGATATCCACAATAAGAGATTTATTTCAGCGCTTACTGCAACAACATCTTCCACCTCAACATCATCTCTTACGCCGACGACACCCAGCTGATCCTCTCCCTCACCAGAGACCCCGACACCGCCAGAACCTGCCTACACGAAGGGATGAAAGACGTCGCCGAGTGGATGAAGGATAGCCGCCTGAAACTGAACTCGGACAAGACGGAAGTCCTCATCCTGGGATCTTCGCCCTCCGCCTGGGACGACTCCTGGTGGCCCCCAGCCCTGGGCACCGCACCCAAGCCAACCGACCACGCACGCAACCTGGGCTTCATCCTGGACCCCTCCCTCTCGATGACCAGACAAGTCAACGCCGTCTCCTCATCGTGCTTCAACACCCTGCGTATGCTTCGCAAGATCTTCCGCTGGATTCCGACCGAGACCAGGAAGACTGTCACCCAGGCACTCGTCACCAGCCGACTGGACTACGGAAACGCCCTCTACGCCGGAACCACAGCCAAGCTACAGAAAAGACTCCAGCGCATCCAGAACGCCTCCGCCCGACTCATCCTAGATGTCCCCCGACGCAGCCACATCTCCAGCCACCTGAGGAACCTGCACTGGCTCCCCGTCGACAAGAGGATCACGTTCCGGCTCCTCACCCACGCACACAAGTCTCTCCACGACCTGGGCCCCAAGTACCTCAACGACCGCCTGACCTTCTACACGCCCACCCGCCAGCTACGGTCCACCAGCCTCGCCCTCGCAGCCGTACCACGCATCCGAAGAGCCACCGCCGGAGGAAGATCCTTCTCTTACCTGGCTGCCAAGACTTGGAACTCCCTCCCCATCCACCTTTGGCTGACCCAGGACCATCTCGCCTTCAGGAAACAACTCAAGACCTGGCTGTTCGAGCAGTAGCATACCCCTCCCCCCAAGCGCCTTGAGACCCTCCCGGGTGAGTAGTGCGCTATACAAATGGCATGATTGATTGATTGATTGATAGAGCAAAATGGGCTTACCCATATTGCTATCAACCTTCCTTCTATTGGACATCATTAAGGCATATACGGGTTCCCCGCATTATCAATGTATTTTTTATATTGCACAGCAAACGCTATTATTATTTTTTAATTATCAATTTTATTACAGCATTTTTGATTCCACATGTAGGTCCAGTTCTACGACTGTTTTTAGCAGAAGAAATTGAGAATCGGGCCTTACCCTATTTTGAGAGTCTGTAACCCATTACTGACTCGCTAAATAGGGAAATAGGGTTTACGGATTGCCATTAGGAAGGGGAATGCAAATGGCGTCTCTTCCTAATAGCGAATTGCAAGGGCATTACCATTACTTTTGCTACCGAATGCGGTCACAAAACAATCGCACTCTATACCTACTTCAAGTAGGTGGTGCCTGTCGCAAACGGGATTCCCTTTGTGACTGTCAGCAAAAATAAAAACGTACTACTCTTTGAAATTGAAACAGAAACATTTAATTTTTCTTTTTGAAATGCATCCCATTTTCTTTTCAGGTAAATGGGCTGGATTTAATTTTTTTTAAAAGTGGCTTTATTTAAACGCAAACCCAGACATGGTGGTCCCCAGCAGGCCACCATAGCGCAATGTTAATGCCCATTCCCAATGGGTCCCAAATTGCGACCTGCCTTATGAATATTGATGAGGCATCTTATTTGTGACCCCATTGGGAATTGCTAATGTGTTTGAGACACATCAGTAAATTTCGTTTTGCGACTCGCAAAGTTTCAAGTCACTAAAAATTGCATTTTGTAAGTTGCAAAATATAATTTTTGTTCATCTGGCCCGTAGTGAGGTACTCATAAAATCTGAGGAAGATCTGACCATATTTGTCCCTACAAAGGTGACCAAATACATACTCCTTTGGGTTGGGCATTTTAGCATCTCTAAATGTATGTTACGGATGTATGACATACAACGCATGCTTTTACATCGCATGCTTTTACATCGCATGCTTTTACAACGCGAGTTTTACAACGCATACCATTACAACGCATAGTGCTTTGGGGCGCTGGATAGTGAATAGTTTAATTTACTATTCCAACTCCAGTCCCCGTGGATAGTAGGGAAGGTGTTGGATAGTAAATTAAATCTATTCCTTATCCTAGAGCGCCCCCCAGCGCAATGCGTTGTAATGGTTTGCGTTGTAAATACCGAGTTGTAAAGGCACTACGTTGTAAAAGTTGCGTTGTAAGTGTTGTTCACCATATGTTACCACTCAAGGATGTATGCAGTGTTACAGACGCCTTGGGGTAGATCATTTTAGCACTCCTGAAAGATGAGGGCAACACTACCTCTAGTCAACAACATACGTTCATAGGTAGGGGAGCTAAAACCACCATGGGTCATATTTCATAATCAAACTGCATTCCTAATTTGGTTAACCTTGTGACAGAAGCTAACTCAGTCAGTGACCATAATCCATTGGTTCTCACTTTACAGCTTAAAATGAGTGAGTATAATGTCAGCAATATCATTGGTAATATTAGTGTATCAGGGTCAAACGGGTCATGCTTCAAATGGAATGGCATTGAACTCTGCCAGTTTATTAAAAGATTAATAGTCAGCAACAAACAGGACTTCGAGCACTGTTCATTCAGAAGAGATAAGGCTACCCATACAGCTTTTGGAAACATCACAACCTCCGTTAATGCTCTACTTTAACAAAGACCCAGGCCTTGTAGGCAGGCCCAGTCAGGTTGGTTTGACCAACCCTGTACAAGAGCATCATAAAAGCCAGTATTAGCCCTTAATGATTGCCTCAGGACCGTCTTTTTGATGCGGTTCTCAAAAAATGATATAAGAAGGTGTTGTCTGCTGGACCACAGGTGTTATAGGAGGAGGCTTGGTCCAAGCTGCAGGAAGCTGCCACCACTAATAACTGCATCTTATTCCGGAAGAAAATCAATTCCCCTTTTTTTAGGAATAACATAGCCCCTGATTTAGACTCTGATGTACCAATGCAGGCATGATTTTTCAAGCATTTTCAATCCTCCATCTATACATGATCCTTCAGATAAGATTATAATCCAATTGGGTCCATCCTGCATAAAGTGCAAGCAAATCATTTTCACTTTAGAGAAAATCATAAGGGCCATCAAGAAAAGTGCTGGTAGCGAAGCAGCAGGATCAGATAGTGTCCCGGTTGACATGTACAAACATTTGCCGGATTTATGGTCACTTATCCTGACATAAGTTCTGAATGCAGCAATAGCGTTATGTCCCAATAGCCTGGGTAGAGTCACTGATAATCCAGTTTTTAAAAAAAGGCTCCAAAATAGCCCCGAATACTACCACCCTATTTTCCTACTGGACTATTCTGCCAAGATTCTGGGTAGAGTAATTTTGGAAAGGATAGAAGTTTGGGCTGAAGTCAATAATGTGCTTACCCATGATTGTAGAACCGGCTTTTTGGAGACCTCTCCCCCACTAGGAGAGTCAAAGCCAGTGGTGCAGGGCACACCTTAGAAACTACGGGTTCTCCTTGTTCAAGTCATGCATTACCAAAGAGACCAGGACAACCAGCCATGGAGGGAAGTAAGTTATTTATTAGCTCGAGCTAAGGACAGAGGTCCCAGAATGGTACAAAGACAATTCTACGGAGACTGCTGCTTTTACTCCACATTTTACACATATTTATAGCGCTAGCCACGCCCATTTGTACAATACACAGTTCCACATTTTGATAAGTTACTCATTCTGACAAGTTCTTCGTCAGTCTTGTGGTGCAATCGTGGTCAGGGGACATCTGTTCTCTGATTGCACAATGTCCACAGCCCCATGCTTCCTTGCCCAACTGGTGTGGTCATGGGGCACAGCCTTGTGCTTCCTCTATTAGTTGGTGAGGTCACAGTGCACAGCCTCGTGCTTCCTCTATCAGTTGGTGTGGTCACAGGGCACAGCCTCGTGCTTCCTTTATCAATTGGTGTGGTTACAGGGCAGCTGGTCATGACAGGTTGAGTTACCAACAATGGACAGGATGTGGCTGAGTCTCTGGCACAACTGGGGGGGTGAGGCACACAGGCATCTTCTCGGAATCGGCTCGACCACAAGGAGCAGGGAGGGTTGGGCAAGTTTCAACAGGGACGTGGAAAGCAATTCTTCATCAGGTTGCCGAGAGCATGGCAACACAAAATGGAGTCATGTGGGTTATTTTAAAATACAGTTCAACATTACCAGTATGGGCTCAGGAGGGGTCTGGGAATGGTAGAACAGTGCAAATTGGACCTTCTCATGGGGAAACATACGAGGGCCAAGACCGGCCATCTACACTTATGTTTTGTTGATTTGTTAAGTGTTTTTGATTAGGTAAACCATTCAGTCTTGTACCAGACCTTGTCCTCCATGGGCATACAGCTGAAAATTGTGTCTTTGTTATCACAGCCATACAGGAACCTATCAGCAAGGGTGCTCTAAATTGTCTAATATTCAGAGAGGAGTTAGGCAGGGGTGCGTGCTGGCACCCTTTCTGTTCTCCCTGTTTATAAATGATGTAGAGAGGTTGCTCCAGGGTGTGGTTGCTGACTCTCCATGAGCAGACGGAAGGGCAGACTAGGTCCTTCTTTATGGAACGATGCTGTCCTAATCTCAAGGTCTGCTAATTGCCTGCAACATCTAATAGATAGCTTCACCAAATTTATGGAGGAGTGGGAACTCAATATAAATCTAAAAAAAAACTTACACGATGGTCTGTGAAGAGGGTACATGTAAATCATGATGTCACGACGTAGAGACTGCTCTAAACAGTGCTACAATTGTACCATTGTGTCTATATGTTGTAGTCACTGACGTTTTTGAGCTTGCAATATTATGTATTAAGATGCAAGCCACGTTTTGCTCCACCAATATTGCCTGAAAATGTTGCTTTGTTTTCACCCCTTTTTCTTCAACCTTTTCTTTCGCTCACAACTGGTACAGGCTTGTGTCCCTTTATTTGTGTTCTTTCATTCTTTCATATTTTGTTTACTATTGCTCAAATAAATGCTCCTTGTCCGGCTGGACATTGGAAAGCAAATCTATAGTACTCATTGTAGTCTATATTGAATTCGTTGAAAAACACTCCTTAAGCCCAGGACCACTGTTTTGATAATAAGTCACTACGTTAATGGCACACAGATCACGAGGGTCACATCATTCTCCTATCTAAGAATTCTTTTTACTATCAGTTGTTCCTGGAGTAAGCATGTTGAAATCAAAAGGCTAAAGATGGTGTGGTATAACAACAAACTACTTAGGGGGGGTCAAGGGGCTAGTTTACCGACTCAGACTAGATACATGCCCCAGTAAGCACATGATTCAACAGCAAAGAATATCTAGGAGTCTAGACACACATGGAGTCAAAACACACAACTAACATTGACATGAAAGCATAAGAAAGGGGTGGAGACTACATACATTGATCGCGTCACATACAGGTTAGGACACCTATTATGGGTAAAAGTTTTCCCATCAGTTGTCTAACTGTGCCACCGCAATCACATCATTTGGGTTCTCCTTACCCAGGAGTAGGTACCATCACAGTCACACAGAGCGTGAAAAGGGACTGTGAGAATAAGGAGGCCCTACAGTACTGATCTGTTAGGCGGACACAGTAGAAAAAAAGTTGAAGACAAAGCAGTGCAAATAGAGTGACAAGTGAAGAATATAAAATTAGGTCAGGCTGAGTAGAAGAAATACGTTTTAATGATTTCTCTCAGCTCCCTAACTCTAAAAACAAACAGTGTAAGAGACAGATTTAACAGAATATCCGCTCAACGAGTTGTCAACATGTTTCTGCATATGAGAAGGTACTCATGCATTCGTCAGGACCTAGTTATTGCTACTGCTGTATTAATAGTGAGATATAAAAGGAAAAATATCACCTGATTTTCAGGTTCAAATGCTCCACCACAATCCAATTAATGTGGGGCTCGCGCCTCACCTCACCTGGCTGCAGCTCAGGGTAATGAGGAGCACCGCTCTCTCCGTCGGTGTCTCCCAGCGTTCCTCTGCGCTGGACTTGGGGAGGCTGGACTTGGGGAGGCCTCCCCAAGTCCAGCGCAGAGGAACGCTGGGAGACACCGACGGAGAGAGCGGTGCTCCTCATTACCCTGAGCTGCAGCCAGGTGAGGTGAGGCGCGAGCCCCACATTAATTGGATTGTGGTGGAGCATTTGAACCTGAAAATCAGGTGATATTTTTCCTTTTATATCTCACTATTAATACAGCAGTAGCAACAACTAGGTCCTGACGAATGCATGAGTACCTTCTCATATGCAGAAACATGTTGACCACTCGTTGAGCGGATATTCTGTTAAATCTGTCTCTTACACTGTTTGTTTTTAGAGTTAGGGAGCTGAGAGAAATCATTAAAACGTATTTCTTCTACTCAGCCTGACCTAATTTTATATTCTTCACTTGTCACTCTATTTGCACTGCTTTGTCTTCTACTTTTTTTCTACTGTGTCCGCCTAACAGATCAGTACTGTAGGGCCTCCTTATTCTCACAGTCCCTTTTCACGCTCTGTGTGACTGTGATGGTACCTACTCCTGGGTAAGGAGAACCCAAATGATGTGATTGCGGTGGCACAGTTAGACAACTGATGGGAAAACTTTTACCCATAATAGGTGTGTTACATCCTGCTTTTCTTTCTTCTCTGTCCTTCTTTAGTGTTTGTTATAACTTGCTCAGCATACATCTATGATGTCACATAGAATGCTGGTTGTGTATGCTTGAGATGAGAGTCAGTTACATCTGAGGCTGAGCAGCAGTCCAGCTGCTCCTGGTGGGATTATAATTGAATTTACTTAATACTTTATTATCATCTTGATCTAAAACAAATCTTCAATAAATCAGGTCTATTTCTTTCAACTGGATTCGAGGTTCATCTTTTAAATGTTACAAGGTGTCCTAACCTGTATGTCACGCGATCAATGTATGTAGTCTCCACCCCTTTCTTATGCTTTCATGTCAATGTTAGTTGTGTGTTTTGACTCCATGTGTGTCTAGACTCCTAGATATTCTTTGCTGTTGAATCTTAAAGATGGTGTGGGCCAGGCGAGGGCATTATTGGATTTGCCTCCAGACTGGAATGTAAACCAATCAGGGAGATGGTCACAATTTACAGAGCCAAATGTACTTCTGTAGCCTCTTTTGGTGGTGAGCTTTGAGGCTACACAAAACATACCATTTTGTAAACTCATGAGAATATTTTTCTACAGCAACTACTAGTTGTTCCTCAATCTGCACTCACAGATATAGCACACAGGGACAGTGGATGCTACACCTGGAAGACCTAATATCGATGAAACCTGTACAGCTGTGAAAATCAATTGGGAGAAAAGAGGACACTGGGTTTACAAAATCAATTATATTCGATTGTTTAAGATTAGACAAAGTGCTGCGAATCCTGTGGCTCTTTTGTCGTTCCCGAGAGTTGGCCCAATTCAGTGACCCCTTATAATTAGAGAGCCATACATGGTAATTAATTTTAGTAAGAGCGAATGGAAGCTTATGTACTTAATAAGAAAGCTGGTGCCAAATGTACCAAAGGTAGTTGCAGACTAGGTTAAGTCTAAGCATCTTGCACTTCATTGTTGCTTTTCCAGAACCAGGGAGGTATGCAAACAGCCTAGCTGTGTTCCCCTGTGACTGCTTCTTTGCACAAGCTATTCTGCATCCTATGCTATTTTGTAAATTTTGTTTAGGTATTATAAAGCACATACATATTATTACCATTTTTAGAGGGAACTAATCTAAGGCAATACAAGCAAGCTCTGTTTATTTACAATGACTGCCCTATCTGAGTGTTTGTCTAACAACAGTTAGTTTTATTCAGTGTGTAATTAAACATAGGAAATATGGCTACCATGGAAATTCTTGCGATGCTTTTTATATTTGATATTCTATGATATGTTTTAAATCTGTCTTCTTAACTTAATGTGATCATTCAATCTTGTGATATGTATTTCCTTATTGATTGTTTTTAATTTGTATTTGCATATGTCTTTTATGCCCTTTCTGTCGGAAAGATGTTATTTGACAGACTGACTGACTTGTAAGCCCATACTAAATTCGTACTAGATGTGCCCAGGGCCTGTAAATTAAATGCTACTAGAGGTCCTTCAGCACTGATAGTGCCACCCATTGACGTACCCTTTTAAACATGTCTCAGGCCTACCATTGCAGCTTCTGTGTGCAGTTTTAATCTGCTATATCAACCTAGCAAAAAAAACTTTTGCTATGCCTAAACCTTCCCTTTTAATACATATCTCACCCCTAGAGTATGTCTTTAACAGCCCGAGGGCATTCTGCAGTGCATTTAAAAGGTTTGGCATGCAATTTTAGGTTTTACATGTCCAGGTAATGAAAAACTCCTAAATTCGTTTTTTACTACTGTAAAGCCTACCTCTCCCATAGGAAAACATTGGAGTAACGTATCACATTGAATAAGTGATAACTTTCATTTGGGAACAGGTCGGATTTTTGATTTTGGTGTTTAAAGGATTGCAATTTAAAACCCTCTTTAATAGTAAAGTCAGATTTTAAGGCACACCACTTTAGAAAGTTGTCATTTACTTGTCCTAAACATTTGGTGCTGGCAGCCTGCAACCAGGTGCACATGGTGTAGCTGGCAGTTGATCTTTGTGTATTAATCCAAAACAGTGAGACAAAAGGAGGATAGGTGTTGGCAGGAAGGCCATCTCTGACCTGATAGGGGGGAGGAGCTGTCACCTACCACACCTGCACAACACAAAGCCTCTGCCTGAGCACTCTAGTCTTTTGTGCACCCAGAGGCAGGAAATTCCAAGCAACTCTGAGGGTGGAAATCTCCAGAAACTTCTCCTACTTCAAAGCTGACACCAGGTATAAATATTGGAACTTCAGACCCCACTCCTCAGTACACCTCTGCACCTGCGGAAGACTCAGAAGGACTGCTGTGCTACTTTGCTCCAAGAAGGACTGCTACTCTGCTACTCTACTACTCTGCTGCCCTGCTGCCTGAGTAAGAAGAACCGGACCTGCATCTGGAACCCAGGACCACCAGACTGACTCCATGGTCTAGTTGGCTGGCCTCCTGATCAGTGCCTCAGGGACAGAAAAGGCTCCAACCACTTTGAAACCAGCACCTAGACTCTCTCCGCTGTGTGTCCTGCCCGCCAAGTGTTCCCACCCAAGTCCTTGACCCTTGTAAGTAGGCCTGATGGTACTCTGCCAGCCCAGCTGTGGTACAAGCAGAACGAATGCAGCTCGAAGCATCGCCTTGCAGCTCTGTGATGCATCCCCGGGACCCTGCAGCTCCGTGGAACTGCAACTGCACAAGGCATCCTCAAAACACGACCTCAAATTGCAGCCCACAGCCAATCAGAACTGCCACTGCGTGATGCATGCTCCACTCAGTATTTGGCAATGCTCCCCAACCCGGGTTTAAGGTACATTGTTCAGCGGCCCTAACATGGTCCCTGTATCCGGCCCATCACAGTCGGCGTGTAATTGTGACTTTGTCCTGGTCTGGTGCGACCAGATAACCACAGTTAGCGCTTTGTGCTACTAGTCACAATTTTCACTTAAATCTTTAAAATTGCATGTCTCCGGTTCCACTTATTGGATCTTTTTTTATTTTGGTATCAAACAATTTATTAAAGGTTACTCTATTTTTTAATCTGGTATCTAATGTTTCTTGTGCTGTGTTTACACTTTATTACTGTTTGAAGTGCTGCATAATTACTTTACACAATGCCTGGCTGCTTTTGTACCAAGATGCCAGAGGGTAAAGCACATGTGTATTTGGGGTTAGTTTGTGTCCCATCTTAAGAGAAACTGTGGTTGCTACTTCTGTGGTGTTCACCCCCCTCAACCAGTAACCCAAATTTCTACATTTTTGTATTGTGTTCTCTTGTGCTCCTTCGCTACTTCAGAGATTCCCACACATGCTGCTGCATTTCCAACCAAAAGCAGCACATTCCTATGAAATTCTATAAACAGCAGTTTACCACAGTGTAAATTACAATTTTTCTGCTCACCAGCCTCTCCAAAATATTTTTTAAAGCTCTAGCGTTATTAAAAATTCTTCTCGTATAGGATTCTCCTGCTACTTGGAGGTTGCATCCAATTTAGTACATGCATTAAAAAGGCAACCCCTATCTCTAAATGTATTCATTAATTCGTAATACATGTATAACACTTTAGCCAATATGCCACACTATTTGGACCAGTAAAAGCACATGAACTTCAAATCATGCAAAAACGTAAATCGGTATTAATGAGTAGGTTATTTTGATGGATAGCTATTGAAGACATAACATTCTAAGACTACATCTGCAGATTTGTAAAGTCGGTCAAGGTTATCAATCACATTGATGGTGGCACCTTAGTTTAGGTCCATTTATCCTCTAATACTCAATGATCAGACTTAGAATGCAGAGGATGGGCTTTACTTCGTCAGGTTGACGGAGTAAAATTCTCTGTTGCCCTCATGGAGTACCCGTCATCCACATTTAAAGATGTCCTTGAGCCATGTGGACATCTTTTGACTGTGCTAAAAGATTGATGGACGACTCTGTTATTCATGACGCCCTCCCATCAAACTTGTACTTTGTTTTTATTTTTTCAAAAATAAAACCCCAAAGCAGGGAACAAATAAAAACTCCATGGTGTGGAGTCATTAAAGCTTTTTTCACTTTCACTTTCTGCCAGGTTTTTCACGGTGGTAAGGGATTGGGAAAATGTATGGCAGAGAAAAAAAACTGCCCAGTTTACCGCCCACTTTAAATTGGGCATGTAGTAAAATGGCTGAAATTCTGATAGCCCATAATCCGTCAGGCCATGGGAGGAGTATGTCAGCAACGGGGCCTAAGTAAGCTCTGTTGCTAACACATTTAAGGTTTGGCGGAGAGGGTACTCCATCACCCACTCCTTACCCCTTTCATTCATCTTGCGTCCATGAATGCACAGTCAAACAATTCATCTGTCCATGCACTCATCTACCCATTCGTTTAGTCATCCATGGAATCATTTATTCAGGCACTCGGATCATTTTTTTTTATTTCTCTGCGAATGCAATTATTGGCTCAATCTTGCACCCACTCACCTTTCCACTAAGCCACACCTAAAAATTCAGCAATGAGATGTTATCAGAAGAATAATGCAGACCTATTGGCTTTGTCTGTATTTGATGTTTATATGCACCTGTTTATCAACTATATCTAAAGCAACTTCACGTTCACTTAACAGGGAGCACGTGTTTGCTTTCTTCCATCATAGGTGTTTATTTTTTTATCGTCATATTACCGGTTGCCTTTCTTCTAATATGCTTTACTTTCTTAGAATGCTGGGTATATTTGTTTGCACTTTTTCACAACCTGTTCCAAGCACAGAATAGTTGATATCGGCCTATTAAAGATTGGCGTACATGGATCTCAGGTACCTTCTCACAAAACAATGTCACCCAAACAATATTTGTTTTCATTTATGGACTGCTAAATGATGTACGTGTGGTATGCATGTGAACACCCGAACACGATCGTTCGTATGCTGTGGCGGCTTTAGGGCTCCGGGCAAGTTGGTGGTGTCAAGTTTCCTAATGATATAACTGGTTTCCTCTCGTGTGACATTATTCAGAAATAAGTTGACGCTGTCCCTGTCAGTTGCCATCCGCTGCCCATTGTGTGTTGGGGGCTCACACACCTGTTCATCGTTCAGGCGCTGTCCTTCAACAAAACTAGTCTTATTCCCCGGAGGCTGTTGTTTTAGCAGTGAAGCCATAGACTGCATGACAAATCACTTCGTTTATGGCAGCTGAACCACACGTTACTCTTCCTTTTGTTTTTTCTAAAAAAAATTGTTTTTGTTAACCCTTGATAGTGGGTGAAAAACAAGCCTTTTCACACCTACAGAGATTCACCCGTGCAGAAAGCTTACAGCTGCCTCCTCCATCTACAGGCAGGTACCACAAGCCCCAAGTCTTCCTAATGTCAGTGAAATTGTTTACTGGTCTGGCAATCTCGGTTCCTCGGGAGCAACAAAGTCGCATTGGCCATTTTGCAGCAGCGGCTGGTTTTGATGGGCTTGAGCGTCGTCGACCCCCTACACCCCCGAAAAAGAAACAAAGAATTAGGAACACCAAGCGGCAGAAAATACATTTCAATTGCTGCTCGATGACAACGCTCTCTGAATCTGTGTGTATATCAGGGGAACGAGGAGGTTTGCTCGTACCCTGTAGAGTGGCCTCCCGTGCACTTATTGACCCTTGCCCCAGTGATGTAGTTGTGTGTGCGGGACGGAAGAGGGCAGTTTTCCCGGGCGCATAATTCTTAGGAGCGCAACATTTTTAAAGAAAAGTGGAAGGATACTGTAGTGTTCTGAAGGACTCTAGTGCTCAAGAGTATGATGTGTTACACTATACACCTACCCAGTCCAGGCGTCACCGGTCAGGGGTGGGGCGCACGTGCCCTGGGCCAGTTCCGGTACCCTAATCCCTGTGTCTGCGAGCCTTGTTCATCAGCATGTGGGCCCGCTGCCTTGCCCTCGAGGAATTTGTCAGGGCACTGATGACATATTACTGGATGTGATGGAATTAATTGCCAGGTATGCATTTGTTTTTTGGGTGTTATTTTTAACAGCCTGGGATATGTTTAGCAGAGCACATTAAGCAAAATAGCAGGCCAATGGGGAGAATGTTGGAGTGGGGATAACACTGAACTCTGCCACCTAACTTCTGTTGTTTTATCATCAGGAAGGGGTGGGCCTAAGGAAGGAATCCAACAGCTTCCTCCCACATTAACTTATTTAGGTATCCAGGGGCTAATGCCAGCAAGGTCAGATGGATCTAGGAGAGCGCACTACCCATGTGGAAGAAGGAGTTGAATCTGCCAGGGCAGGAACAGACCACAAGTCTGTGTGTGTGTGGTGGTGTGTTTTTTTACCCTCTTGGCTGACCTGCTGATACATGAGTCAGTTCAATCCATGAATCTCCCCATTGGCTCACACTTCTAGTGCCTGTGCTATGCCCTTGTCGCGGAGTCGCTAGGCCCTTAGTAATGGACCGAGATCGGAGGTTGACGTCAGTGGGAATATATGTTATCTTCCAAGTAAGTGGAGGGGGAGTTGTGTCCCCACATGCAGGATTTTCATGTATAATATTATGGTTCATCCACTCCCTGTAAGTAGTCAGGCTGGCGATGCTGGGGGCAGAGTCAGTCATGAGGGTGCCTTGATTGTCTGTAAACCAGCCCTGTTGGCCTCTCATATGCAAAACAAAAAAAGAGGGGGGCCTGATTAAAACAGTATTTTCCTAGGATCACACAATTTGGTCAAACAGGGATGCTGATTTGATCCCACATAAGGTGACTTCAAAATTAAAAACAAGCATTGACATAGCCAATAGGTCTCGCCTTTGGGACCTTATAAGTGTTTAGCCATGCAACACTTGATGCTGTTGCACCAAGGATATTTTGCTGGATAACTAAACACTTATAAGGTCCCAAAGGCGAGACCTATTGGCTATGCCACTGCTTGTTTTTTTAATTTCTGGAGCTTTGGGGGGCACATAAGTGGGGTGACACTGCTTCCCTCTGATGGAGGAGCCGCCCCTTGGTCAGTAGATGCATTCTGGGAGTTGCAGGCAGTGTGGTTTGCTTTCGTTCAACTAATTAGACTGACAGCTGATAGAAATGATTTGCAAGTGAAAAGCTCAGAACTGGAAGCAGTGTCTGCGAAGGACATGGAGTTGGGTGGCCACCCTCAGGGGGCGGATTGGCACTGCGGGCACTCGGGCATGGGCCGAAGGGCCGGTGTCTCAGTGCACTCTGTGGCCCGGTTTTCCCCTCTTTTACCCGCCCACAGAGAGCACTGACAGGGAGCGGAAAGCAGCTTGGATGTGCGGCGGCTGTGATGATCTGCTGTGACCTCTCCTTGACCCCCTGCCCTGCCAAGCAATCATGCTGATTGTGGGCTGGGGAGGGGTGAATGTGTGCCAGAAGCTGCCTCCCAGGGGGCCAGGTCTTGCTCAGGCCTATGAGTCATTTCCACCTCAGCCCCCCTGTGGCCCACCCAGCCCAGAAACAGTGCTTGCATTAGTCCTCGCCCACAGCCCTTCTAATTTAGGGCATAGTGGGCGAGGAAGAATGGGTCTCACAATGGGGGCCAGGTGATGTGGGGAACTCGAACCTTAGCCTCCCCCCCCCCCACCCCCATGGATGGCCCAGAAGCTGTGTTTTTGCTTTAGCCCCTCTCCTGCCACGCCATTTTAATGAGGCTGTGAAGGGATGTGGAGGGCTGAGTAATTTACAAATAGCTGGGGCCGCGCTGTTTTTCAGGTGCTCCTGTGCTGGAGGGCTGGGGAATAACTTTTTAATAGAAAGGTGCCTCGCTGTTTTTCAGGTGCTCCTGCGCTGGAGGGCTATGGAATAATTTTTTAAGAGAAAGGAGCCTCGCTGTCTTCAGGTGCTCCTGCGCTGGAGGACTGAGTAATAATTTTGTAATAGAAAGGGGCCTTGCTGTTTTCAGATACTCCTGTGCTGGAGGGCTGGGGAATATTTTTTTAAGAGAAAGGGGCCTCGCTGTTTTCAGATGCTCCTGCGCTGGAGGGCTGGGAATAATTTGGTAATAGAAAGGGACCTGGCTGTTTTTCAGGTGCTCAGCTTGTAGTCGCCTAGGCCCTGTGTCCTTCCCAAGAACAATATCCTCCCACTTACATTCCTTGTGTGTTTCATGAAAGGGCACGCCTGGGAATGTGGGCCACACCTGCGTATGTGGGGCACACCCACGAATGTGGTCCACGCCCCGCGAATGTGGTCCACGCCCGTAAATGTTGGCCACTTTTTTCGTCAGTTCCCGGGCCAAATTGTGATCCCAATCCGACTCTGGCCACCCTAATGGTAATGCACTCAAGTTCCTCAGTTCCCTGCATGAGAAGCTCGTCTAGTCCAGCTTTCCGTTTTGCATTTTGTGACATGTGGTCCCGTTTTATCCCACAAAACAATAAAAACTATGAGTCCCAGAATGCAATGCTCACACTGCACTGAACAAACTACTCACAGGATGGACCTAAGAAACTGGGGAGCTCTTCCAGATGTTACATCTTCCGATGGAATCGTGTGCTCGTAATAATCTCTGATAGCGTCACAGGCAGTAGATACCGGAAGGTTGTTTGAATGGGATCGTCTGTTTTCAAAAATGCTTTAAATGGAAAAAAGGAACAAAAAAATAGTTACTCGCTTCATGTTATTTTCACGAATATTGGTAACACACAAAGACGCGCTAAACCCAAGCCACGAAGATACATGCCCCAGGCTCTGTGTTCCCTGGGTCAGACTATGAGTATGCCGGAGGAGGGGGGGCTTCGAACTCTCATTTCCTCCCCCTGCAGGCTGCCAATGAGCCCCACAATGCCTGCACATCCAGTCTGTGGGAAGGTGGCCGCTGAAATCTGCTTTCCTTTTCTCTCACATCGCATGCAAGGCTGAAATGTGCATTCAGCTCAGCGGAGAGTCCCGCGGGAACAGCTGACGTCTTAAGACCAGACAAGTGGACAATTAGCTGATAAAATGAGTTTCCTCTTTAGTTGTGTAGATCACGGGGAGGGGGCGGGGGAGGTTGTTCCACAGGTGATCTAAGCCAACATTGAGGAGGCTGGGCTGAGAGGAAAATCTGGAAGAGGGCACAGCGCATGGAAATAGGAGAGTTGGTCATATCCGGCTGCAAGACGTACCACCCTAACTCTGCTTAAGGTAGCTCGTTGGGTTAATGCGCCTGCTCCTGACATCCGAGTATAACATGTATTCCCTTGGTTTAAATCCTTGTGGAGGGAGGTTGGCTGTCCTTTGTGCCGTTCAAGTTTTGTAACCTGCTTTCTTTTCAGCTTTTAAGATCTCAAACAAACCGTGGAATAAAATGGGAGGTAGGATTGTAAACTTACAAATGTGTTCGATAAAACAGATATCGTCTACTCCGCGTTATTCACTGCACGACTCATGTCCGGACTGGCACTCCTTTGTGTTGACTGTTTGGCATTTCAGTTGGCTCTCAGATTTTAAAATTGCAAAATGGGAGGATTCGCCAAGCACCTCAACCACAAACATATTTACCATTATTTTGGTTATAAAAGACGGTTTCTTCCCCAAACAAATACAGGTATTTAAGAATTTAACAGCTCTTTCCTGATTCTTAATCATTCCTTTGTGATTTTTTAAATTTTTTATACACACTTTGCATTCTGGTACTTTTAATTCTGTTTCCTCCGCAATGGATTTTTGACAACAAACCAAAGAAGTCAAAGAGAATAGGAAGGATCTGAGGCCTACTGGCGTATGAAATTGGGAACTTGAGATTTTAGATTAAAAGAGGTACTCTTACAGGGGCCATCCAGAGCACAGAGAAAAAAGCGCTCGTCATTGCCTTGTCCTCCCTGTGACTCCGTACGCCTCTGAGCGCCATGCCTGCTTCACAGCTAAACAAGCAGAAAAGAAAAGTCGTCACGACAGCCATGAAGCAGGCGAGGCAGTCCGCCAAAAAGCCAAAGTTAGGCAATGAAAAACCCTCATTCCCAATGGGAAGCCAGCGTTTACCATAAATGCTGATGCTACCCAATGGAAATGAGGAGCGAGACTCGAGTCCCCTTCTAAAAACTGACTTGTTCACTATAGCTTTTGCAGGCGAGGGGTGCATGCGTGCTCCAACGCCAGGCGAGACCTAAAAACAGCATAATTATTTAACATGCAGATCCATGTCACCTTAGTACATAGGATTATATATGTGAATTAAGAAATCTTTTTTTAAAAGTAAATTTTTAAACATGAACTGAGAAACATTCCTGTCCCGCCATGATGACAGTAACATCATTAAACTAAAAGGCATATGCGATAACAAACAGTCTATGTGTGGTGATGTTTACATAGATGTATCTTTTAAGTTTAGTGGTGGGCCCGGACACTGGGACAAGGCGTTGGGAGAAGGTGTAAGCAGAGAGGCAATTACAACCAGAGCCGCCCAGTTTGGAACTAGAGAACCAAGTTCTGAGTCTCTGCATTGCCTCAACAGCCTGTAATTCTGGGCAAATCATTTAATCTCCTCCTGTGTACAAAATGATTGTGACAATATGTTATGTAACTGGTGTTCATGTAAAGTTCTGAAATATATTCGGTTAAGTTTGCACTATATTAAAATGCAAAAGAAAAAATCTAGGAGTGTTCACAGTGTCCATCGCCGACATGGAAGAAGGAAAATGGAACCAGTTGGATGTGCCCCAGAACAGTCCGCGAGTCTGTGTGTGGGGGTATTTACATGGATGTTATATTTCACATTTAGTAGTGGGCCCGGACAGTTCGATGAGGTTCTGGGGGAAGGGCATAGTTGGCAGGGAGGCCCTTATTGCTTACAATGCCAGCCTTTAATGCCATTGGCCACAGTTCCATGTAATGTCTTTTTGAGCTATTGGTTCATCCACAGATAACCAGGCTGACAATGTTGGGGCAGAGTCAGTCATATGGGTGCATGATACTGACTGTCTGTTCACCAGCCCTTCCACATTGAGGAAGCTGTAATGTGCATGAAAAGTTATGAGGTAGTTAGGTTTCCAAGGCACTGAGATCAGATCTAGGATAGAGGATGTGGCATTACACCCAGAGCTGGTGAGTTTGCAACTGGAGAACTCAGGTCCGATTCTCGGTGTCAGCTCAACAGCCTGTGATTCTGGTCAAACTCTCAGTACCTACAAAATAAATGTGAACTTTTGTAATGTAACTGATGAAAGAAAAAATCTAGGAGTCCACCCCCAGAACTTCCTTTCTTTGTTCAAGCTTCCTTGCTGTGCTCGATCATTTTATACTTAGAATAAAAATGTATGCCCCACTGTTAGAACTGGGATTTTCTGGTTGGCTAAGGCTTACGCCCATCCAGGCAGAAACCACCATTCTAGTCAGGGCAAGGGAGTCACACACCAAGATAACCCCGCTCACCCCCTTGGTAGCTTGGCACGAGCAGACAGGCTTATCCCGGAGGCAATGTGTAAAGCATTTGCGCACACACACAACAGGAACAACATCCTAGGCACACCACAAAAGGAACTCCACACAAGGTTATATAAAAATAACTTTTGTATTGTCAAAACACATCAGATAGTAATCACACAATATACATTGTGCCAACGGGCACGGGCAATATTCACACAGTATTATTGACACCAGGACAGGGCCACATGGGCCACTTTCAGAATCAACACTTAGCAGAAATAGCACTTCTAGAACTTAGAATAAGTGTAGCACAAAATAACAATTATAGGTCACAACCAGTAACCACTGGTAAAGGTAGGTACACACTACGCAATACTAATAACCATAGGCATAGATCACGCATGGACACATAACCTCTCTAGTACAACATACTAGGCAAAGTAAACTCCTAAGCATTAACACATTTAGAAGAATAACACAAGCATAAAGGCAAAGCACATTACGCAGCAATCATATTTAGGCCTAACCAGTATAACTACAGTAGGCAATCTCTCACTAGTCTAAACACATTAGACTCTGCCTCCTAAGAATAAATCACATTTAGGGGCGGACCTCACAGTGAAGTAAACTCTCACTGACATAAACCCACATAGGTAAAATAACCTCATAATCATAGTAAAGTTCAGAGGTATAAAACACAGGGTGCGTAAAACATACTAAATGCATTGCATTTCCTAGCACCACATTTAAAGCACATATCACATTAGGCAATTACCATCACATAGATAATCACATTGCGCCAAAATAAAATCACATACCAGCCCCCTGGCCAAGTGGCCATCTAATAAAGGGACTCAAAAGCCCTGTGTCCAGAATGTCAGGGCGCGCTGCCAATCGCTGCAGCGCCAGTCAGGGGTGCGCCATCGGCGGCGCAAAACCTAAACGTTGCAGCTGGCACTAAGTGTTGCGCAGCTGTGGAAGGCCTGGCACCACTGTGCCACTTCTGTCCCTCTCAGAGACTCTCTCTCTCAATTGCGCCTAAACGGTGCAGCTGCCCACTACTTGCTGGGCAGCTGGGACAGTCACAACTGTGGCATGGGCTCTCACTAGCCCTGGAACAACACTGCGCCAAACGCTGGAGGCTCAGGAAATAAAATATGCCACTAGGAGCTCTCCAGCTCCTGAATTAATTGTGCGCCCAGTCAGAGCCTCACAGGCTCTCTAAACAAATACAAAGTGCCGCCAAAACTGGAGCTCGATGGCTCTAAGCAAATCTGCACATGCCCTCTGGATCACTCTGGCTCCTCAAAACAAACAGACAGGCAACCTGTGGGAGCCACCTAAGCTCTATAAATAAACGTGTCCATCGTTGGAGCTCTCAGGCTCTGAATCAATACTGTGGGCATGTCCATGGGGCCCCTCTGGACTCTTTTATCAATTGTGTGCCCCTTGGTTGGAGCGACCCCCTATCAGGCGGGCCGCTCCAACCGGGGTGGCTGCAGGACGTTTCTGGTGGGGCTTCCCTCGACTCCGGGGAGCCCCGCTCTGGCCTGGGGCTCTACTTCTCCCGGGGCTCTCTGTCGTCGACTGCAGTAACCCAAGCGCATGGGAGCTCCACGCCATCACTCACGCCGGCATCTTCCGGCTCTCTCTCGCCCCTCCTCGCTGGGGGACGGCAGCACTTTCCTTTGGCCACCCGGGGAGGCGGGGTGGTCTCCCGACCTCCCCCACAGCACCACCTTTCCTGGTGGCTTCTCTAGCATCAGGGGTGTGTGCGGAACTTCCTCCACGAAACCGGTAGTCCCGTCTGCCATCAGGCGCATTCCTGCCTGACTTCCGCCCTCCTCCGAACCGGGCCACCGCGGTGATCCCTTTGGGTGCAAAAGCGAGGGGTAGCACCCTCGAGATAAGAAATAAAAGTAAAAACGGAGTGGGCACCCGTTAAGGCACTGATAAAAAGGGGTGTCACCCTTTAGTTAAAAAATAGCTCTTATCGGGTATAATGCAGCATAGGCACCTGCGAGGCATACAGGGCAGGAGCGCTTCCCCCCCCCCGCCCCCAGGGACAACAACAGCGCTCTGCCCAGCGATCAAGATAAAGCGCTTCCTAGGCTTTAGGGGCACAGGCAGCACCAAAGGCCCCCAGAAAATGACCCCTACAACAAGGAGGGTCCCAGGAACACAGCCCCCATAAGTAAAGAGGGCAGGAGGGACCCACAAAGTCCTGGGCACCAAAAGAGGGAGCAAGCAGCTCCCAAAAAAAAGGAAAGTCCTCCAGCCTCCAAGTCCATCAGGTATCCAGGGGCTGGGCAGGGCCCAGGGAGGCAAGCCTTCCCCTGGGCCCAAGCAGCAGCACGCCCCTGGTAGGATTCAAGTCAGAAACAAGAACATTTTGTAAGGGGCACAGCCCCTTTTAATACAGTGAATTCCTTTGTCTAAAGGTGCAGTAAGGGGGAGAAACCAGTCGCAGCTGGTTTGGGAGTACTTTGTTTTCCCAGCCACCCTTTCCATTCACCAGGCAGGCTAGGGTCATCAGTCGCACAACAGGGGGCGGAGCGAGCATTGTGTGGGGAAAGCCCAGCCCTATTCAGGTCCCAGGTGCACCCCTCCCCTCACATCAGCATGCTAATCTCAACACTCACCACTGGGCAGACCCATCCCGACTCCTGGAGCCAGGCTCCAGCCAAACAAGTGCCAGTACACTCACTACACACGCACACTCATGTCTAGAAATGGCACTTCCACACTAGACACATTCATGCCGCATACATCATTACGCAGCATTCAATCTCACGAGTTCACATATACCAAACTCGACCCTGCACTCCCCACACATCAGGAACTACCATGGTCACACATATTCCCCATGCATTCCTATGGGAGGGCAGGTCACTCACCACACATACACAGAGAGCTCACACACTTTACACTGTACCACAGTGAAAAAGTGCGCAGATGCCTAAAATCACCAACACCAGGGCACAGAAATAGGCTAGGAAAAAGCAAAAAGTTTTGGGGTGAACCTGCCAAAAGTGCCAGGTCCAAAACAACCCCCTTCCAGCCAAAACGCAGGGTAAACCAATCACTCCCTTGATGGGCTTCCCTGCTTTGGGCGACAAAACACGGACACAGGCCCGCACAGCAGGGACACCCTCCGGTTTTGCGCCACTCTAAACCCACATGGATTTCTCTCAACAAGAACTCTCTGTCCCAACTAGGATACCCCACTGGCACTCTCTAGTCGTCCACGGCCAGGACCAGGCCCTAGGCCATCCAAATGTCACAGGTCCTGACCACTTCACAGAGTCGGGGGTAGTAACCCCTGGCACACAATAGCCATTCTCCACTCTCCCTCTCAGTGTAGCTACAACTACCACTGATCCTTCAACCTAGGGACCACACCCTCAGGCTGACGAGAGGTCACGGGTAAGAATGCCCCACCCTACCTCTACTTCTGGGGTTCCGCACCGTCCCAGGGAAGCACCCACCAGAACACAACTCTCCCACCAGATCAGGACCTCACTCCATCAATGGTCTACCACCTGGGATCTGGAAACTATTTCACATCGGACGTACAAAGCACACAGCACAATCCCTCTTCAAGCAGGTGGGGGGGACACAGCACACAGCAAAGTCCCCTTTCCTCTACCTTAGTGGAAACAACAAACTGCAGGTGAGCCCCAGATCACACAGCAAGGGCAGCCCCTTCAGTCTCTTCAGCTGATCTACTTTGGTAGAGATTTCTTCTTGACCTGGAAGTTTCCTAATCTCCCAACCTAGGATCTAAACTCTCAGGTTGCACCGGGGTCAGAGACAAGGACACCGTCCCTCTGCACCCCCTTCCAGAGTTCTACACCCTCCCACCTTGAAGCGGTACCCCTGGAAGCCAAACCGGTCAGGACACTGATTACAGATGCCCTTCCCTCCAGGTCAGGCTGAACCTGAACCTGGCCTCCCCCCTCGGGGAACGACCTCCAGAGGTCCCAAAAATGGTCAAGCACTCTGGACGGTCAAATGCCCAGCGAACCAGGACTTCTGCACCCTCCACTTAGGAGGGGTACTGCCCAACACCAGGACCGCCGGAGTTCTGGTTACAGACACTCCCCGTCCTCAAGACACAGGAAGATCCTCCTCAAATGACCTGTAAGTACAGCCTAGGCCCCTGACCTGGCGCTCCCTTAGGGAACCCTCCAGGCCCTGAGACAGGGTTTCGGGCCAACGTGGGACACACCGTCCCACACTCACTCCGCCTCCGCTGAGACAGGAAGTGAGCCCCTACACCCCTACCATCCTACTGGGACCTAGCTGGGCTACACATGAACCTCTTCCCCTACACAGGATCATCAGATACACAAGCCACTACTTTTAGAATCACTCCCTAATGCCTCTGCAAGACATCTAGCATACCGCCAGACGTCCACCTTCTCATCCAGTGCCTCTGCAGGACCTCCTGCACACCACCAGAGGTACAACTCCCGTGCAAGCTCCCTTTAAAAAAAACTCACACCAACTCCTCCAGTTCAACACACCACTCATCCACACACTCCCCTTCCAGACTGGTGAGACAGTTCCTCACTGCCCCTGACTCTCAACCTGTACCCCTCTTACTGAGCACCAGGCACCATACTCTGGGAACTGGGAATGGGACTTCACGTACTGGACACATTTTACCTGCCACCACTGGATACTACCATACTGGGGAATCCAGACACACACACTACACTCAGGGGATAACCACCCTCCCGAGCAAGCCATTTCTCCTCCACACTCCCTCTCTTCCATCTACCCACACAGGGACAGGAAGAGGCATTGGGCACTGAACCCAGCAAGGGATTCCTTATCTATGGGAACCTCCCCCTCTACTCGCGTCCCGCCCTGTCATTTTCTCTCATCTGCCACTAAACATAAAGCGCAGGAACACCATTTGAAAATGACACTTTTGAGGAAAAACAAAATCATAAACAATAATCCCAAACATGTGACTATCTAAAATGCAGAGTTTTTTAATGTAGCCAGCAGTCGCTGTGGTACTGCACAAACACAAGTCCTAATCCTCACCGCTGACCAACAATGTTAGAACTGGGATTTTCTGGTTGGCTAAGGCTTACGCCCAAGCCAGGCAGAAACCACCATTCTAGTCAGGGCAAGGGAGTCACACGCCAAGATAACCCCTGCTCACCCCCTTGGTAGCTTGGCACGAGCAGACAGGCTTATCCCGGAGGCAATGTGTAAAGCATTTGTGCACGCACACAACAGCAACAACATCCTAGGCACACCACAAAAGGAACTCCACGCAAGATTATATAAAAATAACTTTTGTATTGTCAAAACACATCAGATAGTAATCACACAATATACATTGTGCCAACGGGCACGGGCAATATTCACACGGGATTATTTACACCAGGACAGGGCCACATGGGCCACTGTCAGAATCAACACATAGCAGAAATAGCACTTCTAGAACTTAGAATAAGTGTAGCACAAAATAACAATTATAGGTCACAACCAGTAACCACTGGTAAAGGTAGGTACACACTACACAATACTAATAACCATATGCCTAGATCACGCATGGACACATAACCTCTCTAGTACAACATACTAGGCAAAGTAAACTCCTAAGCATTAACACATTTAGAAGAATAACACAAGCATAAAGGCAAAGCACATTGTAAGAAATGGGGTTACCCAAATCTCCAAGGGGGTAGCACGGACCAAGCGGGCAGGCCAAACTTCGAGGACATGTGAAGCACTCACGCAGCACCTACAGACGACACACCAGGCACAACACAAAGAGGCAGGACATCAGTTTGAGTTGGAAAATTAAGAAGTTTAGTATCTCCAACCTGCAAAGCAAAAATGCATAACAGTGGTATCATAACACAGCGCCAACTGGCACCAGAGCCAAGTGTATAAAGGGGGGAATTATTTACATGGGAAGTAAGGGCTGAGTCTGTAAGTCCATACCTGGAAATAAAAATGTGACTAAATTAACATTGAACCTGCGGCCAATATGGCGGGGCCAACTCAGGCTGTCATCCTTAGTGATAGGCTGTAATTGCAAAATACCATCAGCATGAGTACACACCGTGCACTATAACTCCAGCCCGACCCCTGTAAAGGAAAACTTCAGGGTATCACAGTAAATCCCAACATACAGGAACACCTGCAATAAATCAGCAATGGGATATCACCAGGGGCCTGGAATGACACGTCAGGCCAGCACCGGGGCAGAACACCTTTAATAAAAGGGCACATCAATATTAGATATTGGTCTCATCACCTTAGGCCAGGGAGATGACCATCTCATCAGGGTAGCAGGCACCTGGTATGCAGTTGTACCTTAGGCATACACATTACGCTGTGACATTAGGCCTTTAACCATAAGCATTTCAACACTGGTGCATTATTCCTGAGCAATACCCTGGCATCTAACACATTGCGCACCTCACCAGTACGTGCATTAGGCTCACTTAGGCAGGTAAATGACATCTGCAGGGGCCCACAACCTCAGTTGTATAACAGCCTGGAATCAGCGTAGGATCACCTAGCAGGCGGGTGACATCAACATACATTGGCAATATCAGTAGTAAGTATCCAGTATGTCCTGCATTGGCGTCTCCTGTGAACAGAACATAAATCCCCCAACATTAACATCAGGTAGGGGGCTTACTCCGGGACCAGGAACACCTGTAATGAAGCAGCAAGGCTCCCTCTACCATCAACCTTGGGGTATCGAACATCAGGGTGTATTGGCATCAACTCTTCCCGGGTCACCTTAGGGGAACAATAACCCATGTGGCCCAGAACTAAGCATAGGGCAACCCCTCCCTGGGACCTAGGCATGCAGATTGGCAAACACACAGAGTAACTTGCATTAACAAAGCATGCAGTCCCTAGGTATTAATCCTACTTATAGAAACAACCCCGGCCTCCACTTCTCACTGTGGGGAGGTTGTCCAGTCTAGGGGTCTCCTGTGTACCTTCAGGGCCAAGATGGCCAGTCCTGGTGTCCAAAAGAAGAGGGGGGGGGGCGAGCACCGACCCTGTGCCCCGTTGCCTTTCCCACCATCCCCACACATTCTGCTTGCGGCCCCACTCACCGTCACCGAGGGAGGGGCTCTGCTCCGGCTCCTTCGGGGTCTCCTTGGCAGGAGGGGCCAGGCACCGACAATGTGCCTCGAGGCCCCTGCTGCACAGCACCAGAGTCGCGGGCTCTCCTTTGATCTGCGCCGGTCACTCGGGGCCCCCAAGGCCTCACCTAGGCCTCGTCAGCACAATCGAGGCCCTCTCTTCTTCCGGGACCCGCCTACACTCCCGCAGCCTCTCTCCACGTTGGCAGGGCTCCCACTCCACACGGAGCCCTGCAGGCGACGCGCCGCCCTCCTCCCGGGGCACACTCCGGCGGGGTGGGCTCCCGCTCCGGTCGTTCTTTACGGGGCTCCCTCTTGAACACGGGGGGCCCGCAACAGCGCTTCACCCGGGTCCCCCACTTCCTCACGGGGACCCGGGGCTTAGGGTTGGCCTCTCCTTCGCTGGCTCCCAGCCGGCAGCCAATCGCTGCGCGGCCTTAAGGGGGGCGCGGCCGCTGGGCCAATCTGTGCGCGGCGTGGCTGGGGGCGTGGCGGAAGACGTCACCGGCGCCCCAGCCACGTGATGCGGGTCGGGCCGGCTTCAAGGCCTAGCACGGCCCTGTCTCCACATCGGCGGCCCTCTCCTGGCACCGGGGGCCGCCGCGACGATGCACACCACAGCGGGGGCTCCCCACGACAGCGCCGGGCCACGGCGGTGATATCGGCGGTAATAAGGGGTAGGCTCCCTTCTATTTAATTCATTATATATATGGCGGACAGCGCACCAAAATGAGGGTAGGCTCCTCCAGCGCGATTCTCCTCACAGCGCCCGCAAGCTACACTGCGCTATTCACAGCGCACTGCTCCTCTCTCAGCTCCCAGCTCCTTACTCTGGCCACACGGAGGGGGCAGGAATTTAGTACTTCTCCATCGCTTCAACACACAGCGCTATGCAGGCAGTTCAGAGGCAAATTATCTGGGTCAGGTCAGCAAGACACAATTCCTCGGGGGCACAACTCCCTCTGCAGCGCTTGATAGGCAGTACCTCACAAGGGGCAACAGTTCCTCCAGACAGCCCGGGGGCACACTCCTCACCTCCTGGGGCCTCTGTCGTGCTGCGCTGGCGCAGTTCCAGGTCCAAACAGCGTCAGTGTCTTGGTTAGGGGCCCTTCCTTTATCAGGGGCCCGGGGGACAGTAGAGAGGGTGGGTTTTAGGGGTACAGGGCCCAGCTCACAGGGCCATGTGGCGGTAGCACCTCGTAGCAGGTGCCCTCTCTTTCTTGTCCCAGCGCTGACTGACTCTCTGGTGGCACATCCCCCTTACTTATACCCTCCTCCCAGGCAGTGCCAGAACCTTCTAGAATGTTGGCAAAGCTGGCCTAAACTGGTTCAAGGGGAGGGGTTGAGCACCCTGGGTGCCAGACTTTCCCTCCAAAAGCTAGGGGTAGCTGGGTAATAATAACTAGACTGCTGACCTAAGGCAGTTCAGTGGCAAAACCCATGGCCATGGCATCCATTTTAAACATAGGACATTTCCGTCAGGTGCATTTTACAATGGGGGGAATTTACAAGTGCTCACACCATTACATAGCATTACGATTTAACAAGGTTTCTCACGCCACTCATGGCCTATACAGGTTTAATCCCATGGGGGAGACATTCTAAATTAGGGGGGCAAAAAGCGAAAAATTTCAGGGGACAGGCCAAGTCCAACACAACTCCCCCCCAGCCAAAAGCCAGGGTAGACCGATCAATACCTTGATGGGCTTCCCTGCTTGGGGCGGAAAAAGGTGGACGCAGGCCTGCAACTACAGGAGCACCTGCAGTCACTTCTCCACTCTGGAACCCAATGGTTCTCTCTAGCAACCCTCCCTTCACCATCAAAACCACCCCACTGGTGTTCCCTAGTGGGATGTGGCCAGGTCTGGCCTCTAGGCAATCCAGAAGTCTCTGGCCCTTGCTTCTTCCTAGAGTGGGAGGCTCTAGCCTCAGGCTCGTAATGCTCTTGGACCACTCTCCTCTTTCCAAACTGCCACTGGTCCACCCACCTGGGGTCTACACCCTCCAGCTGACCAGCTCTCAGGGGCGAGGCTCTCCTCCCCCTACCTCTCCTAGGGTTCCTCCATCTCCTTCTCCCGGGGACACCCTCACACAACCACTCTCTCCCCAACCTGGTGTCGAAACCCTCAGGCTGAACCGGTGACAGGGGCGAGTCCTCTCTCCCCCTGCACCCCCTCCCAGAGTTCCGCACCCTCCTAACTGGAATAGTACCCCTGAGAGTCAAATTTGGGGGGACCCTGAACACAGATGTCCCACCCGCCAGGTCCGGCAAACCCTCAACCTGGCCACCCAACCCGGGATCTGCGCCCTGTGGCTGAGCCGGTGACAGAGGAGAGACCTTGCTCCCTCTGCACCCCCTCCCAGAGTTCCGCACCCTCCCACCGGGAGAAGTACCCCTGGGAGTCAAACTGGTAGAGACCTTAATTACAGGTACCCCACCCTCCAGGTCAGGCAACCCCTGAAACTGGAACCCGAGTCCAGGATCTAAACCCTGTGACTGGTCAGACCCCCGAACCACTGGAGCTCTGGTTACTGATGCTCCGGGTTCACCTGACACTAGGGGATTCCCTTCACGAGAAGGCACATCAGGACAGCCTAGGCTCCCAACCTGGGGTCCCCTTAAAGAACTCTCCAGGCCCTGTGACTGCAGTTGGGGCACCTCGGGACACCTCCCCGTCTCACTCCCTCCTATAGATGGGATGTGAGGCCCTACAACCCGCTCACTATCCTGGGACCTAGCTGGGCTTCTCACCTCTCCCGCCACGCTGGGTCGGAAGATCCCTGCACCACTCCTTTCAGGATCACTCCCCAATGTCTTTCCAGACACTCTGGCACTTACCCAGAGGTCTGCCTCCCGTGCAAGTTCCCTGGGGTCTGAGAACCTACCCTGCAACAGATGGTGACGCAGATTTGGGACACAACTCCTCAGCATGTTCTCCCGAATAACGGCATGGCACAGCCCTTCCCAATCCTCCACTGCTCTCCTCACCACCCAATCCTCCAATGCAGTCCAACACTCCTCCTCAAACTCTCCCCAGGACTGGTGGAACAGTTTTCCCCTGCCCCTGAACACTAACCCGTCCTCCTCTTCCTGGGAATCAGGCACGGTCTCCTGGGCTTTGGGAGTGGGACTCCTTGCACTGGACCTACACTCGCTGCCACCACTGGATCCCACCCTCTCCGGTGTATCCAGGCTCTTAAACCCACTCTCAGGGGACAACCTACCCACCTGAGCTACTCTCTCCCTGGCAAAGGCCCTCTCTGCCTCTGCCATCCTCTCCTGGGCTAGGACCATTTCTGTCTCTAGCCTCTGCTGTTGAATCATCAGCTGTGCTAACTCCATGGCCTGCTCAAATCTGAGCTTCTCCAGCACTAGCTGATGCTCCCTTTCTTCCCTCCTATCTACCCACTCTTCTGGGGACAGGGAAAGGGATGGGGCAGTGCCCCCGGGACAGGACCCAGTGCGAGACTCCCTATCTACGGTGTCCTCAACAGCTACTGGCGTCTCTGCCCTGCCAAACTCTTCCTCCTCTCCATCCAGGTAATTACTCTCCAGGGATATGGATTGGGAGCCCTGCCACTGGCTTCTAACTAATCCACCCTGCAAATACTCGGGGGGGTAATCAGACAGGTCCTCACCGTTCTTTAAGGGCTCTCCCCTCTTGAGGGCCTCATAAAGAAACAGCTTTCTCCTAATGTTTCCTACTGGGGGTATCCCTCTCTCCAGGAGGAAGTCTATCACCTCGTGTTCGCTGTACTCCATCAGTTCCACCTCATCATAAACCAACCCCATCGTGGTGAGGTTTCCCGGGACACACCCACAGTGGAACAAGGGGACACAATTCCACCAAAACATTTTCAGGAGGAAGTAATTCAGCCAACAATAATCCCCACAACAAGGCTGTGAATACATTCAAAGCTCTACTTGTGGTGTAACCTGTGGCCGCTGTGGTACTGCGCAAACACAAGTCCTATCCCACCGCTCGCCACCAAATGTAAGAAATGGGGTTACCCAAATCTCCAAGGGGGTAGCACGGACCAAGCGGGCAGGCCAAACTTCGAGGACATGTGAAGCACTCACGCAGCACCTACAGACGACACACCAGGCATAACACAAAATAGGCAGGACACCAGTTTGAGTTGGAAAATTAAGAAGTTTAGTATCTCCAACCTGCAAAGCAAAAATGCATAACAGTGGTATCATAACACGGCGCCAACTGGCACCAGAGCCAAGTGTATAAAGGGGGGAATTATTTACATGGGAAGTAAGGGCTGAGTCTGTAAGTCCATACCTGGAAATAAAAATGTGACTAAATTAACATTGAACCTGGGGCCAATATGGCAGGGCCAACTCAGGCTCTCATCCTTAGTGATAGGCTGTAATTGCAAAATACCATCAGCATGAGTACACACCGTGCACTATAACTCCAGCCCGACCCCTGTAAAGGAAAACTTCAAGGTATCACAGTAAATCCCAACATACAGGAACACCTGCAATAAATCAGCAATGGGATATCACCAGGGGCCTGGAATGACACGTCAGGCCAGCACCGGGGCAGAACACCTTTAATAAAAGGGCACATCAATATTAGATATTGGTCTCATCACCTTAGGCCAGGGAGATGACCATCTCATCAGGGTAGCAGGCACCTGGTATGCAGTTGTACCTTAGGCATACACATTACGCTGTGACATTAGGCCTTTAACCATAAGCATTTCAACACTGGTGCATTATTCCTGAGCAATACCCTGGCATCTAACACATTGCGCACCTCATCAGTACGTGCATTAGGCTCACTTAGGCAGGTAAATGACATCTGCAGGGGCCCACAACCTCAGTTGTATAACAGCCTGGAATCAGCGTAGGATCACCTAGCAGGCGGGTGACATCAACATACATTGGCAATATCAGTAGTAAGTATCCAGTATGTCCTGCATTGGCGTCTCCTGTGAACAGAACATAAATCCCCCAACATTAACATCAGGTAGGGGGCTTACTCCGGGACCAGGAACACCTGTAATGAAGCAGCAAGGCTCCCTCTACCATCAACCTTGGGGTATCGAACATCAGGGTGTATTGGCATCAACTCTTCCCGGGTCACCTTAGGGGAACAATAACCCATGTGGCCCAGAACTAAGCATAGGGCAACCCCTCCCTGGGACCTAGGCATGCAGATTGGCAAACACACAGAGTAACTTGCATTAACAAAGCATGCAGTCCCTAGGTATTAATCCTACTTATAGAAACAACCCCGGCCTCCACTTCTCACTGTGGGGAGGTTGTCCAGTCTAGGGGTCTCCTGTGTACCTTCAGGGCCAAGATGGCCAGTCCTGGTGTCCAAAAGAAGAGGGGGGGGCGAGCACCGACCCTGTGCCCCGTTGCCTTTCCCACCATCCCCACACATTCTGCTTGCGGCCCCACTCACCGTCACCGAGGGAGGGGCTCTGCTCCGGCTCCTTCGGGGTCTCCTTGGCAGGAGGGGCCAGGCACCGACAATGTGCCTCGAGGCCCCTGCTGCACAGCACCAGAGTCGCGGGCTCTCCTTTGATCTGCGCCGGTCACTCGGGGCCCCCAAGGCCTCACCTAGGCCTCGTCAGCACAATCGAGGCCCCCTCTTCTCCCGGGACCCGCCTACACTCCCGCAGCCTCTCTCCACGTTGGCAGGGCTCCCACTCCACACGGAGCCCTGCAGGCGACGCGCCGCCCTCCTCCCGGGGCACACTCCGGCGGGGTGGGCTCCCGCTCCGGTCGTTCTTTACGGGGCTCCCTCTTGAACACGGGGGGCCCGCAACAGCGCTTCACCCGGGTCCCCCACTTCCTCACGGGGACCCGGGGCTTAGGGTTGGCCTCTCCTTCGCTGGCTCCCAGCCGGCAGCCAATCGCTGCGCGGCCTTAAGGGGGGCGCGGCCGCTGGGCCAATCTGTGAGCGGCGTGGCTGGGGGCGTGGCGGAAGACGTCACCGGCGCCCCAGCCACGTGATGCGGGTCGGGCCGGCTTCAAGGCCTAGCACGGCCCTGTCTCCACATCGGCGGCCCTCTCCTGGCACCGGGGGCCGCCGCGACGATGCACACCACAGCGGGGGCTCCCCACGACAGCGCCGGGCCACGGCGGTGATATCGGCGGTAATAAGGGGTAGGCTCCCTTCTATGTAATTCATTATATATATGGCGGACAGCGCACCAAAATGAGGGTAGGCTCCTCCAGCGCGATTCTCCTCACAGCGCCCGCAAGCTACACTGCGCTATTCACAGCGCACTGCTCCTCTCTCAGCTCCCAGCTCCTTACTCTGGCCACACGGAGGGGGCAGGAATTTAGTACTTCTCCATCGCTTCAACACACAGCGCTATGCAGGCAGTTCAGAGGCAAATTATCTGAGGCAGGTCAGCAAGACACAATTCCTCGGGGGCACAACTCCCTCTGCAGCGCTTGATAGGCAGTACCTCACAAGGGGCAACAGTTCCTCCAGACAGCCCGGGGGCACACTCCTCACCTCCTGGGGCCTCTGTCGTGCTGCGCTGGCGCAGTTCCAGGTCCAAACAGCGTCAGTGTCTTGGTTAGGGGCCCTTCCTTTATCAGGGGCCCGGGGGACAGTAGAGAGGGTGGGTTTTAGGGGTACAGGGCCCAGCTCACAGGGCCATGTGGCGGTAGCACCTCGTAGCAGGTGCCCTCTCTTTCTTGTCCCAGCGCTGACTGACTCTCTGGTGGCACATCCCCCTTACTTACACCCTCCTCCCAGGCAGTGCCAGAACCTTCTAGAATGTTGGCAAAGCTGGCCTAAACTGGTTCAAGGGGAGGGGTTGAGCACCCTGGGTGCCAGACTTTCCCTCCAAAAGCTAGGGGTAGCTGGGTAATAATAACTAGACTGCTGACCTAAGGCAGTTCAGTGGCAAAACCCATGGCCATGGCATCCATTTTAAACATAGGACATTTCCGTCAGGTGCATTTTACAATGGGGGGAATTTACAAGTGCTCACACCATTACATAGCATTACGATTTAACAAGGTTTCTCACGCCACTCATGGCCTATACAGGTTTAATCCCATGGGGGAGACATTCTAAATTAGGGGGGCAAAAAGCGAAAAATTTCAGGGGACAGGCCAAGTCCAACACAACTCCCCCCCAGCCAAAAGCCAGGGTAGACCGATCAATACCTTGATGGGCTTCCCTGCTTGGGGCGGAAAAAGGTGGACGCAGGCCTGCAACTACAGGAGCACCTGCAGTCACTTCTCCACTCTGGAACCCAATGGTTCTCTCTAGCAACCCTCCCTTCACCATCAAAACCACCCCACTGGTGTTCCCTAGTGGGATGTGGCCAGGTCTGGCCTCTAGGCCATCCAGAAGTCTCTGGCCCTTGCTTCTTCCTAGAGTGGGAGGCTCTAGCCTCAGGCTCGTAATGCTCTTGGACCACTCTCCTCTTTCCAAACTGCCACTGGTCCACCCACCTGGGGTCTACACCCTCAAGCTGACCAGCTCTCAGGGGCGAGGCTCTCCTCCCCCTACCTCTCCTAGGGTTCCTCCATCTCCTTCTCCCGGGGACACCCTCACACAACCACTCTCTCCCCAACCTGGTGTCGAAACCCTCAGGCTGAACCGGTGACAGGGGCGAGTCCTCTCTCCCCCTGCACCCCCTCCCAGAGTTCCGCACCCTCCTAACTGGAATAGTACCCCTGAGAGTCAAATTTGGGGGGACCCTGAACACAGATGTCCCACCCGCCAGGTCCGGCAAACCCTCAACCTGGCCACCCAACCCGGGATCTGCGCCCTGTGGCTGAGCGGTGACAGAGGAGAGACCTTGCTCCCTCTGCACCCCCTCCCAGAGTTCCGCACCCTCCCACCGGGAGAAGTACCCCTGGGAGTCAAACTGGTAGAGACCTTAATTACAGGTACCCCACCCTCCAGGTCAGGCAACCCCTGAACCTGGAACCCGAGTCCAGGATCTAAACCCTGTGACTGGTCAGACCCCCGAACCACTGGAGCTCTGGTTACTGATGCTCCGGGTTCACCTGACACTAGGGGATTCCCTTCACGAGAAGGCACATCAGGACAGCCTAGGCTCCCAACCTGGGGTCCCCTTAAAGAACTCTCCAGGCCCTGTGACTGCAGTTGGGGCACCTCGGGACACCTCCCCGTCTCACTCCCTCCTATAGATGGGATGTGAGGCCCTACAACCCGCTCACTATCCTGGGACCTAGCTGGGCTTCTCACCTCTCCCGCCACGCTGGGTCGGAAGATCCCTGCACCACTCCTTTCAGGATCACTCCCCAATGTCTTTCCAGACACTCTGGCACTTACCCAGAGGTCTGCCTCCCGTGCAAGTTCCCTGGGGTCTGAGAACCTACCCTGCAACAGATGGTGACGCAGATTTGGGACACAACTCCTCAGCATGTTCTCCCGAATAACGGCATGGCACAGCCCTTCCCAATCCTCCACTGCTCTCCTCACCACCCAATCCTCCAATGCAGTCCAACACTCCTCCTCAAACTCTCCCCAGGACTGGTGGAACAGTTTTCCCCTGCCCCTGAACACTAACCCGTCCTCCTCTTCCTGGGAATCAGGCACGGTCTCCTGGGCTTTGGGAGTGGGACTCCTTGCACTGGACCTACACTCGCTGCCACCACTGGATCCCACCCTCTCCGGTGTATCCAGGCTCTTAAACCCACTCTCAGGGGACAACCTACCCACCTGAGCTACTCTCTCCCTGGCAAAGGCCCTCTCTGCCTCTGCCATCCTCTCCTGGGCTAGGACCATTTCTGTCTCTAGCCTCTGCTGTTGAATCATCAGCTGTGCTAACTCCATGGCCTGCTCAAATCTGAGCTTCTCCAGCACTAGCTGATGCTCCCTTTCTTCCCTCCTATCTACCCACTCTTCTGGGGACAGGGAAAGGGATGGGGCAGTGCCCCCGGGACAGGACCCAGTGCGAGACTCCCTATCTACGGTGTCCTCAACAGCTACTGGCGTCTCTGCCCTGCCAAACTCTTCCTCCTCTCCATCCAGGTAATTACCCTCCAGGGATATGGATTGGGAGCCCTGCCACTGGCTTCTAACTAATCCACCCTGCAAATACTCGGGGGGGTAATCAGACAGGTCCCCACCGTTCTTTAAGGGCTCTCCCCTCTTGAGGGCCTCATAAAGAAACAGCTTTCTCCTAATGTTTCCTACTGGGGGTATCCCTCTCTCCAGGAGGAAGTCTATCACCTCGTGTTCGGTGTACTCCATCAGTTCCACCTCATCATAAACCAACCCCATCGTGGTGAGGTTTCCCGGGACACACCCACAGTGGAACAAGGGGACACAATTCCACCAAAACATTTTCAGGAGGAAGTAATTCAGCCAACAATAATCCCCACAACAAGGCTGTGAATACATTCAAAGCTCTACTTGTGGTGTAACCTGTGGCCGCTGTGGTACTGCGCAAACATAAGTCCTATCCCACCGCTCGCCACCAAATGTAAGAAATGGGGTTACCCAAATCTCCAAGGGGGTAGCACGGACCAAGCGGGCAGGCCAAACTTCGAGGACATGTGAAGCACTCACGCAGCACCTACAGACGACACACCAGGCATAACACAAAATAGGCAGGACACCAGTTTGAGTTGGAAAATTAAGAAGTTTAGTATCTCCAACCTGCAAAGCAAAAATGCATAACAGTGGTATCATAACACGGCGCCAACTGGCACCAGATCCAAGTGTATAAAGGGGGGAATTATTTACATGGGAAGTAAGGGCTGAGTCTGTAAGTCCATACCTGGAAATAAAAATGTGACTAAATTAACATTGAACCTGGGGCCAATATGGCAGGGCCAACTCAGGCTCTCATCCTTAGTGATAGGCTGTAATTGCAAAATACCATCAGCATGAGTACACACCGTGCACTATAACTCCAGCCCGACCCCTGTAAAGGAAAACTTCAGGGTATCACAGTAAATCCCAACATACAGGAACACCTGCAATAAATCAGCAATGTTATGTTATGTTATGTGTTTTGTTGAGCGTGACAGAAGCCCCAGCAACGGGGCGTCCCGGCGCTAAGAACTACAATACAACCTACTGAGGACGGGGGGGGAAGGAAAAGGGACTACAGAAGTGGAAAGAGGTGCGTTTTTAGTGCTTTACGGAAAGCAGACAGATTGTTGAGGCAGCGAATGTGGAGGGGCAGGGAGTTCCATAATTTCGCCCCCATTAGTCTGAAGGAGCGACCTCCGATACGGCAAAGCTTCGTGCGAGGGACCACAACTAAGTGTTGACCCACGGAGCGAAGATTGCGTTGGGGGGTGTAAGGTGTTAGCAATGATCGAAGAAGTTCGGGGCCATCAGTTTTAAGAATTTTAAAAGCGATGGTGAGAGCCTTAAACTGGATGCGAGCTTCCATAGGCAGCCAGTGGAGTCTCTGTATGGTGTCTCTAGCCGAGCATCTTCTGGGTAGGCCTACAATTGCCCTGGCCGCCGAGTTCTGAATACGCTGGAATATGGTTATCTCGGCTTTGTTAGCGCCTAATAAAAGAACGTTCGCATAATCCAGCCGGGCAAGGATGGTGGATTGGACAATGAGCTGCCGTGTTTTGGGGTCGAAGAAGCCCAAGATGGAATTAAGGCTTCTCAGCAACCCAATACATGTGGCTGCAACTTTTTTGGTATGCGATTGGTAATTCAGTGCGGAGTCCAACCATACTCCTAAGTTTTTCACCAGGGATTTGGGAGGAGGGGTGGGGCCCAGCAAGGGGGGCCACCAATGGTCATTCCAACCACTGGTGTTCTTGCCCAGGAGTAACACCTCGGTTTTTCCTGCATTTAGTTGTAGACAGTTTGCAGTCATCCAGTTGGCGTGGGATATCACCAGGGGCCTGGAATGACACGTCAGGCCAGCACTGGGGCAGAACACCTTTAATAAAAGGGCACATCAATATTAGATATCGGTCTCATCTCCTTAGGCCAGGGAGATGACCATCTCATCAGGGTAGCAGGCACCTGGTATGCAATTGTACCGTAGGCATACACATTACGCTGTGACATTAGGCCTTTAACCATAAGCATTTCAACACTGGTGCAATATTCCTGAGCAATACCCTGGAATCTAACACATTGCGCACCTCACCAGTACGTACATTAGGCTCACTTAGGCAGGTAAATGACATCTGCAGGGGCCCACAACCTTAGTTGTATAACAGCCTGGAATCAGCGTAGGATCACCTAGCAGGCGGGTGACATCAACATACATTGGCAATATCAGTAGTAAGTATCCAGTATGACCTGCATTGGCGTCTCCTATGAACAGAACGTAAATCCCCCAACATTAACATCAGGTAGGGACAATACTCCGGGACCAGGAACACCTGTAATGAAGCAGCAAGGCTCCCTCTACCATCAACCTAGGGGTATCGAACATCAGGGTGTATTGGCATCAACTCTTCCCGGGTCACCCTAGGGGAACAATAACCCATGGGGCCCAGAACTAAGCATAGGGCAACCCCTCCCTGGGACCTAGACATGCAGATTGGCAAACACAAAGGGTAACTTGCGTTAACAAAGCTCGCAGTCCCTAGGGATTAATCCTACTTATAGAAACAACCCCGGCCTCCACTTCTCACTGTGGGGAGGTTCCCCAGTCTAGGGGTCTCCTGTGTACCTTCAGGGCCAACATGGCCAGTCCCGGTGTCCAAAAGAAGAGGGGGGGGGCGAGCACCGGCCCTGTGCCCCGTTGCCTTTCCCACCACCCCCACACAGTCTGGTTGCGGCCCCACTCACCGTCACCGAGGGATGGGCTCTGCTCCGGCTCCTTCGGGGTCTCCTTGGCAGGAGGGGCAGGCACCGACAATGTGCCTCGAGGCCCCTGCTGCACAGCACCCGAGTCGCGGGCTCTCCTTTGACCTGCGCCGGTCACTCGGGGCCTGCAAGGCCTCACCTAGGCCTCATCAGCACAATTGGGGCCCCCTCTTCTCCCGGGCCCCGCCTACACTCCCGCAGCCTCTCTCCATGTTAGCAGGGCTCCCTCTCCACACGGAGCCCTGCAGGCGACGCGACGCCCTCCTCCCGGGGCACTCACCAGCGGGGTGGGCTCCCGCTCCGGTCGTTCTTTACGGGGCTCCCTCTTGAACACGGGGGCCCCGCAACGGCGCTTCACCCGGGTCCCCCTCTTCCTCACGGGTACCCGGGGCTTAGGGTCGGCCTCTCCTTCGCTGGCTCCCGGCCTGCAGCCAATCGCTGCGCGGCCTTAAGGGGGCGCGGCCGCTGGGCCAATCTGTGCGTGGCGTGGCTGGGGGCGTGGCGGAAGACGTCACCGGCGCCCCCCCACGTGATGCGGGTCAGGCCGGCTTCAAGGCCTAGCGCGGCCCTCTCTCCACATCGGCGGCCCTCTCCTGGCACCGGGGGCCGCCGCGACGATGCACACCACAGCGGTGGCTCCCCACGACAGCGCCGGGCCGCGGCGGTGATATCGGCGGTAATAAGGGGTAGGCTCCCTTCTATTTAATTAATTATATATATGGCGGACAGCGCGCCAAAACGAGGGTAGGCTCCTCCAGCGCGATTCTCCTCACAGCGCCCGCAAGCCACACGGCGCTATTCACAGCGCACTGCTCCTCTCTCAGCTCCCAGCTCCTTTCTTTGGCCACACAGAGGGGGCAAGAATTTAGTACTTCTCCAGCGCTTCAACACACAGCGCTATGCAGGCAGTTCAGAGGCAAATTATCTGAGGCAGGTCAGCAAGACACAATTCCTCGGGGGCACAACTCCCTCTGCAGCGCTTGATAGGCAGTACCTCACAAGGGGCAACAGTTCCTCCAGACAGCCCGGGGGCACACTCCTCACCTCCTGGGGCCTCTGTCGCGCTGCGCTGGCGCAGTTCCAGGTCCAAACAGCGTCAGTGTATTGGTTAGGGGCCCTTCCTTTATCAGGGGCCCGGGGGACAGTAGAGAGGGGGGGTTTAGGGGTACAGGGCCCAGCTCCCAGGCCCATGTGGCGGTAGCACCTCGTAGCAGGTCCCCTCTCTTTCTTGTCCCAGCGCTGACTGACTCTCTGGTGGCACATCCCCCTTACTTATACCCTCCTCCCAGGCAGTGCCAGAACCTTCTAGAATGTTGGCAAAGCTGGCCTAAACTGGTTCAAGGGGAGGGGTTGAGCACCCTGGGTGCCAGGCATTCCCTCCAAAAGCTAGGGGTAGCTGGGTAATAATAACTAGACTGCTGACCTAAGGCAGTTCAGTGGCAAAACCCATGGCCATGGCATCCATTTTAAACATAGGACATTTCAGTCAGGTGCATTTTACAATGGGGGGAATTTACAAGTGCTCACACCATTACATAGCATTACGATTTAACAAGGTGTCTCACGCCACTCATGGCCTATACAGGTTTAATCCCATGGGGGAGACATTCCAAATTAGGGGGGCAAAAAGTGAAAAATTTCAGGGGACAGGCCAAGTCCAACACACATTATGCAGCAATCATATTTAGGCCTAACCAGTATAACTACAGTAGGCAATCTCTCACTAGTCTAAACACATTAGACTCTGCCTCCTAAGAATAAATCACATTTAGGGGCGGACCTCAAAGTGAAGTAAACTCTCACTGACATAAATCCACATAGGTAAAATAACCTCGTAATCATAGTAAAGTTCAGAGGTAAAAAACACAGGGTGCGTAAAACATACTAAATGCATTGCATCTCCTAGCACCACATTTAAAGCACATATCACATTAGGCAATTACCATCACATAGATAATCACATTGCACCAAAAAAAAAACACATACCAGCCCCCTGGCCAAGTGGCCATCTAATAAAGGGACTCAAAAGCCCTGTGTCCAGAATGTCAGGGCACGCTGCCAATGCAGCACCAGTCAGGGGTGCACCACCGGCGCAAAACCTAAACGTTGCAGCTGGCACTAAGTGCTGTGGAAGGCCTGGCACCACTGTGCCACTTCTGTCCCTCTCAGGGACTCTCTCTCTCAATTGCGCCTAAACGGTGCAGCTGCCCACTACTTGCTGGGCAGCTGGGACAGTCACAACTGTGGCATGGGCTCTCACTAGCCCTGGAACAACACTGCGCCAAATGCTGGGGGCTCTGGAAATAAAATATGCCACTAGGAGCACTCCAGCTCCTGAATTAATTGTGCGCCCAGTCAGAGCCTCACAGGCTCTCTAAACAAATACAAAGTGCCGCCAAAACTGGAGCTCTCTGGCTCTAAGCAAATCTGCACAAGCCCTCTGGAGCACTCTGGCTCCTCAAAAAAAACCAGACAGGCAACCTGTGGGAGCCACCTAGGCTCTATAAATAAAAATGCCCATCGTTGGAGCTCTCTGGCTCTGAATCAATACTGCGGGCATGTCCATGGGGCCTCTCTGGACCCTTTTATCAATTGTGTGCCCCTTGGTTGGAGCGACCCCCTTTCAGGCAGGGGCCGCTCGGGAAAATAGGCGGGGGCACCATTGTGCCTCACAAGACACCACAACACACGCCCGGATCTTCCCCCCACAGCCGTCTAACTTACCGGCTCTCTCGTGGGTCACGGGGCGGCTGCAGGACGTTTCTGGCGGGGCTTCCCTCGACTCCGGGGAGCCCCACTCTGGCCTGAGGCTCTACTTCACCCGGGGCTCTACGTCGTCGGCTGCAGGAACCGCGGGGCTCTCCCAAGCGCATGGGAGCCCCGCACCATCACCCACGCCGGCGTCTTCCCGCTCTCTCTCGTCCCCTCCTCGCTGGGGGACGGCAGCACTTTCCTTCGGCCACCCGGGGAGGCGGGGTGGTCTCCCGACCTCCCCACACAGCACCACCTTTCCTGGTGGCTTCTCTGGCATCAGCGGCGTGCGCGGGACTTCCTCCACGAAACCGGAAGTCCTGCCGGGCGCATTCCTGCCTGACTTCCACCCTCCTCCGAACCGGGCCGCCGCGGTGATCCCTTTGGGTGCAAAAGCGAGGGGTAGCACCCTCGAGATAAGAAATAAAAGTAAAAACGGGGTGGGCACCCGTTAAGGCACCGATAAAAAGGGGTGGCACCCTTTAGTTAAAAAATAGCTATTATCGGGCATAATGCAGGGTAGGCACCTGAGAGGCATAACAGGACAGGAGCGCTTCCCCCCCAAGGACAACAACAGCGCTCTGCCCAGCGATCAAGATAAAGCGCTTCCCAGGCATTAGGGGCTCAGGTAGCACCAAAGGCCCGCAGAAAATGACCCCTACAACAAGGAGGGTCCCAGGAACACAGCCCACATAGGTAAAGAGGGCAGGAGGGACCCACAAAGTCCTGGGCACCAAAAGAGGGAGCAAGCAGCTCCAAAGAAAAAGGAAAGTCCTCCAGCCTCCAAGTCCATCAGGTATCCAGGGGCTGGGCAGGGCCCAGGGAGGCAAGCCTTTCCCTGGGACCAAGCAGCAGCACGCCCCTGGCAGGATTCAAGTCAGAAACAAGAACATTTTGTAAGGGGACACAGCCCTTTTTATACAGTGAATTCCTTTGTCTAAAGGTGCAGTAAGGGGGAGAAACCAGTCGCAGCTGGTTTTGGAATACTTTGTTTTCCCCAGCCACCCTTTCCATTCACCAGGCAGGCTAGGGTCATCAGTCGCACCACAGAGGGCGGAGCCAGCATTGTGTGGGGAAAGCACAGCCCTATTCAGGTCCCAGGTGCACCCCTCCCCTCATATCAGCATGCTACTCTTAACACTCACCACTGGACAGACCCATCCAGACTTCTGGAGCCAGGCTCCAGCCAATCACGTGCCAGTACACTCACTACACACGCACACCTATGTCTAGAAGTGGCACTTCCACACTAGACACATTCATGCCGCATACATCATTATGCAGCATTCAATCTCACAAGTTCGCACATATCAAACTCGACCCTGCACTCCCCACACATCAGGAACTACCATGGTCACACATATTCCCCATGCATTCCTATGGGAGGGCAGGTCACTCACCACACATACACAGATAGCTCACACACTTTACACTGTACCACAGTGAAAAAGTGCGCAGAGGCCTAAAATCACCCAACACCAGGTTACAGAAATAGGCTAGGAAAAAGCAAAAAGTTTTGGGGTGAACCGACCAAAAGGGCCAGGTCCAACACCCACCACTTTCAAAATCCACCAGCTGCCCCTACCATTAGGGCAATAAGGGGCCAGTGTGTGTGCCGTTTTAGGTCTCGCTTAAGGCATTGCTTTAGCAATGTTTGTTGGTGAGATCGTATGTAGGGGAATTAAAAAATGCTCCCGACATGTTTTCTAGGCGGATTAACTACAGTGCATGTGTGCAAGCGCGTGCACATAGCACACCATTTGTCAGCTTGTGAGCCTCAGCAGTAGACTTCAAAGGAATCCGCTCCCCCACCTTCGCCACACAATGCCGAGAGCTTGTTTTCTTTCCTTGCCCGGGCCCGTCACTCACTTGTATGTGGCTATAAATGAACAGCCCAGCTGGCGCTGGTCACGTTTTATTTTTTTCAGCTGACAGCATGGGCGAATCTCCTAATAAGGCCCACCTACTCTTTAAGCAGACCCTAACATCCATACTAAAGCTTATAATGAATCGATTACCACTGCAACTGCAATTCCGTCATCCATACACTAAAGTAATTTCTTTGCAAACGTCTCCATCCTTCTGCTTTGTGGTCATCCGTTTTAAGTAATGGACACTAAACCACGCTGCAAACAACTGGAACTTAAATGGAACTCAATTTAGGGCAAATCCTTTTATCATCAAGCCCTATATAAATACAAGAAAGATTAACATGCAAAACAGATTTCACGGTGTATGTGCTGGAGTGTCCGTGTGGGTTAAGGTATGTGGGTAGTACCAGGCTATCCGCCCACAAACGGATACTCAAGCGCATAAGGGCAATAATAGGCAAAGATCAAGCCTATCCGGTGGCCAGACACTTTGAGACCAATCATGAAGCCAATCAACCTCCAGTATTATATTATTGATACAGTATGGCCGTTGAAAAGAGGAGGGGATAGAGAAGCTAAGCTTCGCCTTCTCGAAACATGGTACATTCTAGAACTGGAGAGCAAAAATCCGAATGGACTGAATGCGAGTGAGGACCTGTATACCTGTCTATGAGGGGCTTAACTTTAATGACTTCACCTGTTGACAACTTTGGTTTCAATTAGGGGCGAGTTAAATAACTGTGTAACAATAGAATTTATACTACAGATTAGACATATTGCAGAAGGTAAAGACATTTGGTCTTTGGCGACACTCAGGTTTTAATGGTGGAGGGGTTGTTGTAGTATGTGTATTTTAATTGTTATTTATTTGCACTTGCACAGGCACCTTTTTTTTAATTCATATTGCACATTTCAATTCCTAGGGACCAGTTGGACATGGGAATGGCTTTTGCAACAGATCTGTGAGATCATGAGATTGAATCTCAGCCCACTGGGGCAATATTACAAAACAAGGCAATGCTTTTTGAGTTATCTATTTAAGTAGCTATCACAGAACAGTATATTTTGTATTTGGCAATAATTTTATACTGTCTAGGGCTGTTTCATGAAGTATATTCATATACGACTTCCAATGGGATTTTATATCTTTTCTGGATTTTTTATAAAAATCTAAAATGTGATTTTTTATGAAATAGGATTGTAAACATGAATTTTAAATATTTTATTTATATTTATTTAATATTTATATCTCAGCCCGATGTATCTCGAACAAGACGAGGTCATCTTTTGCTACAGAGTAGTATGTTTTTTATGTCGTTGCCTACTCAGCTGTGTTGCATTGCACTTGCACTTTAAATACTGGTCCTTACCATACGCAACATGACATGTGATCAAGCCTCGGCAGAGGCGAAACGCATCATAGTGGACTGGCTGGCAAAATAAAAGCACTTTGATGGAGCACTGATTCCTGGGTCTGCTCTTCGTCATTCTTCAAAGTGGTGTCTTTGCTTGGTTGACGACTTACTTCTCTATCTATCTATCTATCTATCTATCTATCTATCTATCTATCTATCTATCTATCTATCTATCTATCTATCTATCTATCTATCCATCTATCGCCCTCACTCTATCTATCTATTTATCTATCTATCTATCTATCTATCTATCTATCTATCTATCTATCTATCTATCTATCTATCTATCTATCTATCTATCTATCTATCTATCTATCTATCTATCTATCTATCTATCTATCTATCTATCTATCTATCTATCTATCTATCTATCTATCGCACTCACTCTATCTATCTATCGCCCTCACTCTTTCTATCTATCTATCTATCTATCTATCTATCTATCTATCTATCTATCTATCTATCTATCTATCTATCTATCTATCTATCTATCTATCTATCTATCTATCTATCTATCTATCTATCTATCTATCTATCTATCTTTCTATCTATCTATCTACCTCACTCTATCTATCTATCGCCCTCCCTCCCTCTATCTATCACCCTCCCTCCATCTATCTATTGCCCTCGCTCTATCTATCTATCGCACTCACTCTATCTATCTATCGCACTCACTCTATCTATCGCATCACCACAGCATCACTCAGCACCACCACATCATCACTCAGGGGCACCACAACGTCGCTATGCACTACCACAGCATCACTGAACGCTACAGCATCACTCGTCGCCACCACATCACTCAGCACCACCACAGCATCAATCTGAGAAACCATTCAACAACAACTGTTTCAAATATGTTCTCTCAATGTTTCAAGCTTTGTTACAAATGTCACAAAAAGATATTAATATTTCACTTCTGTTCTTGGATTTTCGTCACAATAATATACACTGAAAATAATCTTCACAAAAGTTATTTACTAAAGTTTAAGCTGTTGCCATTATAAATTACAATAACTTTTATTTAAGTATTAATTATTAAAAAAAATTAAAAGCCATTGTTATTTGTAATAGCAATACATCTAAGTCACGTAAATACAACACATATTGCATTACAAATGCTATAGGTGTCACATTTGCGAAAGTTATAACTATTGGCATTGTAAATGACAAAGCTTTTAATTTTGCTATTTTCAAAACCAACACATCAATAAAAAAATTGTCATTTACAATACCAATAGCTCAAACGTTCCTAATGCGATACCTATTGCATTGCAAATGCTTGTTTATTTTGCTGTTTGTATGCCTCTTTTATCATCAACTGGGTCAGTTTTTACTGTTGATTTCCCTGAAATAAAAAATGAAATTGCCTGCACCAAGCTGAAATCCATGCAGTCTTCCATCCCTCACAAAACAAATAGGGTCATATGTGCGAAGGTTTTGCATCGAGTTTGTATTACTTTATGTGCTTTTTGGGATTTAGAAACCAATGCAAATGGCATTTGCGTTGGTTTGTAAGAAAAAGTAATACTAACCAATGTGAAGCTCTGCTTTGCATTACTCTGCTTCAATGGGGCGTTCCATGAATGATAAAAAGGTGTTCTTGTGCAACCACCAATGGTTTTTTATGTAAAACCCTTTCTACTCATATTAGTAGACATGTAGACTAGGTTTTGCAGCAAAACTTAGCACCACATGAAAGTAGGTGCATCGCCAAATGCGATGCAGCAAGCACAATGAAATTTGTTTTATTTATTTATGTGTACACTTACCTCCGTTTTGCCATAATCCGGAGTTTACTACGCCCCACCCTGCCCCTCTCCGCCCTGCATCACCGCCCGGCAGCACTCCCTCTAGGAGCCGCTACTGGGCATAGCTCTGTAGATGTGGGGCTTTCCTACTCTCTCCCTGTAAGCTTTAAATCCGCCCCAATTTTCAAACATGGCCCGCATTCTAGCTATTTAATTCACTAATGGGGGCCACTTTTTATTTTGGTGACAGGGCCTATTTTCTTTCCCAGTCTGGCCCTGATCAAAGAAGTTAATATACAAATTCTTAAGATATGTTCATCATGTCATGCAAAAGGCAATTCTAGGGCCTCCATTCTTCTACTGCACACATAGTATCAACCATTCCTTATAGATTAAGGCTACTAGATTGCGTCGCTGGCACCAATACTGAAAATACTCTCCAGCAATATTTTTTGCTGTATTTAGTGCATTGTCATTTTCTGAATGTTTGTGTGTTTTGCAGCGCTATAATAGCACAAACACAATTGCTGTTGTCTCTAACGCTAATTGAAATGGATAATATTCAAGACAATATTGGGGAAAAAAGTCCTGTTCTCCGTTACTACTCCAAAAACAATAAAGGCCCAGAAAGGTGTGCACTGCTGTCCTACAATTACATGCCGAAGGCAGACAGTGAGATGTAATACAAAAGTGTAGGTTAACGAGACCAAACACATGCCCTCTGGCCCTTATTTGCCATTCTAATATGAATGTATGTTTTTAGCCAATTATTATTTCACACTTATATACAGTTACATTGATGGACTAAAGAAGTCTTGCACACGAGTAGATATGAGCGGCAAAGCGTATGCCCTAAATTACGCTCTAAATAGTATTCTATACTGTATGATGCATTCTACCTTTTCAAGCATTTAGAAAGTCACTATTATACCGTTGCACCAATAATTGAACGAATGTAATAAAACGTATGCGTGCAAGAAAGAGGTCAGGGGACAGAAATGTCCTGATCCTGTCTGATAAAAATGACCATCTTTCACATAGAATTCCGCCACATTTTTGCCTTCTTTTGCTGATCCTGCTTTTCCTGCCCATAGGACTCTCATTATTTAAAGTGCTTTTGCACTCAACATGTTAGTATTGGCACTAACTGGCACCATTAATTTAGTTGTAAGTCCTAAGTGTTTGGTAACACGTAATCAGGGCCTGTAAATTAAATCTTAGTAGAGGACTGCAGCACTCATTCTGTCACTCACTAAAGTACCACAGTAAAAAATGTCAGGACTGCCCCTGTGTGCCGTTTTAAACTGTCATTTGGACCTGGCAAAATAACCTTTTGACAGGCATTTGCCATCATTTTAATACCTATAAGTCACATTTAAGGAAGGCCCTAAATGCACGGTATTCAAAAAATAGCCATGTATATTTAATCCTTTACATGCCCTGCAGTGAAAAACATCCAAAGTTGTTTTTCACTTTGTCAAGGTTGGCTGTCTCATAGGCTAAAACTAGTCTACAATATTACTCCTAATACCTGCAAACACCAGTTTAGGAGTACTAAAAACATCCTCCAGAGTCTCAGTTTAACAGTGATTTAAAAGGCAACTAAATGATCAAGTCAGAGTTTATATTACTATTTGTGAGAAATTGTGTTGTCAGTTGACTGGGGTGTGAGCCCTGGGCGCAAAACAGCCACAATCCCCAGGCAGGGTGAACCAGAAAAAATCAGTAAATTAACCCTTGTTTAACCCTGGGTATTTGGCACACAAAACAGTCAGGCTTAACTTAGAGGCAATGTGTAAAGTATTTATGCAGAACACAACAGTAATAAAGTGAAAACAGAGCACAAGAAAACAACTCTACCCTAATTTAAAGAAATAGAGTAAACTTGAATACATTATTTCACACCAAAACAGCAAACATCCAATGAGTAGAACTGTTAGAGTCAATAATTTTTGAAGATTTAAGCAAAAAAAGTGCCAAAAAGTCTAAAAGCGCCACTCACAGCTATATGATCACTGAGACCAGGAGAAAGTCACAAGTTCAGGCCAACTGCAATGGAGCATAGGTCAGATACAGGGACCAGGTTAGACTCACTGAAAGGTACCCTTTTCTTTCCAATGCAGTGTCCCATTCGCGGTGCAGGGGACCACAAGGAGCAGGGAAGCATTACAAATGGTTAGTGATATATATCGAAAAGAGCAGCATTTTTTCCTCCATCATGGGTGGTTGTCGCTGTAGCGTGAAGATCCTGTTGTCATCGTGAGCAGGTGGGCGAGACATTCGCAGTGCTCCTGCAAGCAGCCGATGCTTTGACGTGAATGGTTAGGCTGACAGAATTTTGCAATGGCGGGCTATGTGAGTAACAAGGTATCGGCGCCAACGGGCCCTTTCGCAGTCAAGAAGAGCCTAAAAACGTCAATACATCCTCTCTAAGGTCACACCAATGGCATATGACCTGAGGGACACCAATTGGTGGTTAGGGGCTTGCTCCAGCTGTATCTGGGTGCTGGTGCAGGTGGTTGGGAGCCTGTTATGTCACCGTGGCTCTGAACAGGAGGCAGCAGATTAGCTTTTGAAGTCACTCTGGAAATCCTGGGGTCAGATGCAGGTGCAATCTCTCTGACTCAGGCAGGAGAGCAGCAGGACAGCAATCCAGCAAGACAGCAGTCCAGCAAGGCAGTGGTCCAGCATGGAAGCAGTCAAGCAGAGTGGCAGTCATTTCAGCAGCACAGCAGTACTTCTTCTTGGCAGAGCCTCCACAGGCCCAGAAGTGCACTGAAGAGTTGATGTCTGAGGTCCACTATTTATACCTGGTTCTTCCTTTGAAGTGGGAGAAGCTTCCAGAGGTTTCCATTTGAAGTCCACAGGCTTCCTGCCTTTCCTGTCCTATCTCCAGATTAACTACAGGGGGTATTTTGCCCTTTGTATGGAGGAAGGACACAGTCTATTCAAGTCTAAGTAGGACTGTGCCCAGCTTCACCCTCCCATCCTGCCAGTGATGGCTCATCCAGGCAAATCTAAGCTCTATTTTGTATGTGGCTGTTTAGGAGGAATACACTAAGCCCAACTGTCAGCTACACCCATCCATGTGGCCCAAAGACATGATGCATGCACCAAATGGCCAAGGCAGTAAATGCAGATTGTCAGTGGCATTTCGAAATTGTAATTCAAAATCTGAAGAGAGGGTTTTCCATTACAATTTCAAAGACACCAAACATGAATTACTTATTGCTCCCTAGATGTTGTACTTTTTATTGATAAATGCCAATAAACAAAATATTTAAAAAAAACATGAATTGCTAATGTGTTCATGTTAGGCCTGTCAGCCTCAGAGTTGTCTTCCCCCAAACTTTTTGCCTTTTTGCCTCACATTTGCTGAGCTGTTGGGTTGAGGACTCAGGTTCTTTACCACTGCTAACCAGGGCTAACATGTCATTGATCATTCCCCTACACATAGTAAAATTGGTTTTGCCACATTTGTCATATTTAATTTACTTACAAGTCCCTAGTGAAGTGCACTGCATGTGTTCAGGATTGTAAATTAAACGCTACTAGTGGTCCTGCAGCACTGATTGACCACCCATTTAAGTAGCCCTTCAAACAAGTCTCAGGCCTGCCACTGCATACATAACCTATATGTGCAGTTTTACTGCTATGTCTACTTGGAATTTAAAACCCCTTGCCAAGCCATAACCCCCCTTTTCTTACACATGTCACCCCTAAGGCAGGCCCTAGGTAGCCCACAGGGCAGGGTGCTGTGTAAGTAAATGCAGGACATATACGTTTTAGTTTTACATGTTCTGGTAGTGAAAAACTCCCAAATTCCTTTTTCACTACTGTGAAGCCTATACCTCTCATAGGTTAACATTGGGAGTTCCTCATTACATTTAATAGGCGTAATTTCGGATTGAGAATGAGTAGAACTTTGTTGTGCGGTACCTATAGAGATGTAGTAATAAACCCTTTTTAATGGTGAAGTTGGATTTATCATTACAACTTTAAAAATGTCACTTTAAGAAAGCTGCAAAAAGAACAATTGATAGACAGAATGTTGAACAATGCCAAACATTCACTCCAGTAAGGAGGTCTGGGCCTAAATCCATTGTTTTTTTGCTGCCCATGCCTTTCCAGTGTAAACCCAGCCCTGATTTGAGTGCATCACCTCGCCGGCTGCCTGGCTCAACAATAACTCATTGCCTACATCCAGTGCTACTCGACAACGATGCATCTCCGAGTGCATGGCTTGACGATGACGCATCGCCTAAGAAGCCTAAGGATTGGAATCGATGCATATTGACTTCAACGTATTCTCCAACCAAGGTACTCTTTCAGCGGGACAAGGCTGGGCCCTGTGTCTGACTTGTGCTCCATCACAGTTGGCCTAAACCTTTGGATTTATCCCAGGGAAGAACAACTAGATAGCCCTGGTTGGTGCTTTATGCTTTTAAGCACTATATTTGCAGAGATTCTTTAAAAACGAATAATTCTAGTTCTACTTATTTGATATTGGTAGTTTTTTTCAAGAAAGTAAGCTCTATTTTTCTATCTAAGTGTCATATATATTTGTGTCATGTTTTTACTGTTTTGCTGTTTTAGGTGTTGCCTAAATACTTAACACATTGCCACTTGAGTAAAGCCAGACAGCCCCTTGCCAAGCTACCAAAGGGTGAGCACAGGTTAAATTATGATGCATGTTTCAATTACCCTAAGTGAATTTAAATATGACAATTGGGTGTAAGCCAATTCTACCATGTTTAAGGAGACAACAGAAGCATGTTTGCACTTGTTAGCAGTGGTAAAGTGCACAGAGTTCTGGAAGGATGACCTTGCAGAGAGAGCCAAGTCCAACACTATTTTAGAAACAGCACTTTTAGAATGGATATTGTCATTTTCCTGCCTGAGCCAAAATCTCCTTACTGCCAGTGTCAGGTGTTACCTAACTGCTGATGGCTCACCAGTGGTGAAATGTGGATTGTTCTACAACAGTAAATAAAGGGCTGGGGATTAGGAAGATGTTTTTCTTTTTTGAGCAGAATGTCCTTGAGGTTGTGCCTAACCGCTTCCTGAGCTTCAAATGATTACTACCCTGACACAGGCAGATGTAGTTCACATCTAGGCCTGCACACTTTGTCTGGAATAGCGACCCTACAGATAAAAGAGGACGCCAAGTGAATGAGAGTATGCAGGCAATGGCGCTGGATGGGCCAGGAGGATGCAAACTTATTATATTTGCAGGTCTGGAATTTTTCCTACAAGTCTCTCAACCTTTAGCAATTCAAATATCTTTGGTTCAGGTTTGACCAGGTGCACTGTGTGACCTTTGTATTTTCTAGATGGCTCACCTCCTTGAGTTGACCTTTTTGCAGTATTCAGTCTTTTCTTCTCCCAGGGCAGGCCATAGCTACCGTGTTTTCTCAGACTCCTACCTTGTTTATGGACTTGATCAAAATGGTAACTTGCTTCGTTCTGTTCCTCCTTAGATGTGTGTCTGTATAGATACAAGCAAGTTTCTCCAGAAAACGTGATGCATGAAGACCTCCAGGCACCAAAAGAGTCAACATGTGAATACATCTGTCTGCACTGATTGGAAGTCGCCAGAGCCGATCACATTAGGGTGGAATTTTCCATACTAAAAACCTCAACCAACCAAAATAAAGACCATGCTCCCATGCCTCGATAAAGTTGGGGATTTTCTTGAAACTATTGCTCATGACAAAGTGGATTCCTAAGGAAGCTCAGCAGACTCCCAATTGGGTCTCTGTGAGTTTCAAATAGTCATTGCAAGAGAGCAAAGGAGAGAGGCCCAAGAAGGGTGCAGTATGTGGATTCGGCCCCGTAGAGCTCGTTGGTCCCCATTTACAAAGCCATTTGCACATGTTTTTTAATTGCAATGAACAACTTATTTAATTCAGAAAATTTGAATTTGCACTTGTAAATGATTTACTTAGAAAGAATCAATCTTTTTTTAAGGACGTGATCTATGCACTCCAAGATGGGGATGGAAAGTTCTGGAACATCCACAAATTCATGACTTTATGCATATTCAAACACTTCTCTACTGGTGCAGAGTCACACATTTTTTAGACTTTAGCAGCCTGAGGAGGGTCAGTTCATCTCCCTAATCTGCAGGCAGGGCGGCCTAGTAACAAAATTGATGTTTCTCAGTCTTTGGCATTCAGAAACGGCTGTGCAGAATATTCTTCTTGGAACCATACACCAAACAAGATTGAAACTGAAGTTGGATTTCAATGGTGCAGCATGTGCTGCTGCTCCAGCATCTTGAAAGCCAGAATGACCATAGCACAGGGGGAAAAGCTTCCTGTGATGCATACCAATTGTCCTTGCTGAGGCCATTAGTCATACTGGAACCAGTATTTATTTCTACGGTGGGGATATTTCTTTTCTGCGAGGGCTAATACTTAGTGATTTGCTATGGATAACAAAAAAAAGACTTGTTACAAGGGGTTACAGATGATTTCTTGAAATGTAATGGGATTGATTTGATTGAATTGTGACAGGAACATTCTCTCATTCACTTGGCGTCCCTTTTTTATCTGTAGTGTCGCTATTCCAGACATAATATCATGGAATGTCTTGGTGCACGAGATAGAGCTACTATAAATAAACCAACAAAATTGCTTCAGATTACAAGAACAGTGAGGAAATAACACGAGTAAACATATGTAAAAGCAGCTGAAGCACAGCAGGTAAGTGATATAACTGATATTTAACACAAAGTTTACACACTTAGAATCCATGATCTATAGTTCTGAGTAAATAGGTTTAACTGGTGAATGATGCCTGTGAAAATACCTGTGGTACAATAACACATGTATTAATGAACACACATGTATACGTTTGTTACTATAATGCATGTGTTACTATAGTGTGCACAGACACGCACGTATATATGTATACATGCATATATATATATGTAAAAACTATACATATATATGTATTTGAAGTCCAAGAAGAATGTATGTATACATGCATATATATAAATATGTAAATAATGTAGGTGTACATATGACCCATAGATGGTTCAAATCGTAGTATGATTGCAAGCTTTGTTTAAATAGTATACACCATTATGCTAATTTTAAGAACATGTGTGGGGTATTTTTACATACTACAGAGGTTTGTCCATAGGACCTGGCTGTGCATGACTTATCATTGGATAATTTTCAGATGTGAAGCCGTTAAATTACATTCTATGATGATGTATATAACAGGCACCTCAATAAGGTAACTAATTACCAAACACTATGTTTGAATGGAATTCAAGGTTTAATAAATTGCTGGTCTCATTAATGTCTAAAGAGACATTAGTTTTCTTAAACTTCTTGATACCAGTAAACAAAGAGCATACAATCTGTGGGTGATTTCAGACATATGCTTCATATTCAGCTCACCTGCTTGTTGTGAGAAGTTATAACCATAAGTACCATTCCATTTCAGGAAATTGGGCCTAAGTGTTCTTTACTGAATACAAAGGGGGCAGGGCGCACACTCCCTGGCATTCCAGCACACTATACACCTAGATGAATTGCAGAAATGCAGTGCATGATAACACACACATTTTAATAATACTGAAGCTTGTATAGGGCAAACAGCTACCTCTAAGCAGAGGGGACATTTTACTGGAAAGATATTAGTATTTACCATCGTTGTGGCAGCCAGTGCTAAGTATTTCTAAATGTTTTTTTCAGGATATTAGTCCTTCTTCGGTAGAGAGTAACACCTTACATTTAGTGGTGCTGGCATGTCTGGACAGTCTTCTTTGGTTTACTGAATACCTTCCAGTTTGAAAAGCTGATAGCAAATTGTTTTATCCGTTGGGTGATGTCATCAGTAATGTCAACAGTGATGTTATCAATGAAGTCATTTGAGATGACAGCAGTGAAGCCATCAATCATGTAATTGAACACAATCATGTAATTGAACATGTCTTGAGTGATGTAATATGTGACGCCATAAGCAGTGCATGGTGGTGGTGCTAGTTATAGTTAGCTCAGCATAATTGGCAAATTTTTGTGGTTTTATGTTTTTTTAATGCCAGTTTTTGTACTGTTTCAACACCTAACAATAACACCAGCTTAATCCATGTTTTTTTCAGTGAATTTCTGAGGTATTTTTTAATGTAAGGTAAGATCGAATTACCATACCTAACTATAACGTCACTTTAAACTTTGAATGTATTTCCAGTGAATATCTAGGTTTTATTAATATAAAGTAAAACGTTATTACTGTACTTAACCTTAACGTCAATTTAACCCTTGTTTTGTCAGTGAATATTTGAGATTTATATTCACCCAACTGTCTTGCTGAGAACAGCTTTTGGTTGTACGCAGTGGTGGGCTGGCCGCAGGCACGACTTCAGGCAGATCACTGCGACCAACCCCCACGGCTACCCAACTCTCCGTGGGTGGTCAAGCCTGACCACCCACTTTGGCCGTTCACAGAAGGGTTAGGATGCAGGACCCTACCTGTGGGCAGGCCTGTGTCCAATCCCCTGTGGATGGCCTATTCCTGTTTCTTTGCTCTATGTGCAGCCGATGTTGGACTTAGCCTCTGACCAAGGAGCCCAATCCACCTGTGGGTGGTGCACTGACTTCATCAGTGTTAAGTGGTGAACTGGACCTGCATGCAAACTACTGCAAGCGGCCAACCCCCACTGTGCACAGCATATGGCCTGCACAATGGTGGTTGGCTTTAGGGTCTAGTTTAAATGGGTTTTGGTACCACAGTATTGGTACTAGAACAGAAAGCAACTTTCTGCAGAGGAGCCAACGTAAATTATTATTTTTGTTTGTTGAAAGGTTATCGCCTATTCAAGAACCCACACCAAAGTTATTATCAAAACTAAAATGCCTTTCACATGGTCCCTGAGTTTCACTTCCCTATCACTAGCGGTAGTGGTCATTTCTCATTCACTATAGGCAACATTCAAGTTAGGTCTAACTAGTAGTTCGTGCATCAGCAGCTCCACTCTGACACTTATAAAAGCCAAACGTGTTACTACGCCTGAAGCGCTATGTAGCAGGACATGTTCCCCCATGATCTTCTCGCCTTGCGATCAGTTTTAGGATGAGGTGAAACGAGTATCCGAGCGGAGTGGCAGCAGCTGCTGTTCGTAAGTTGCACTCACAACTCTACAAGGACAGCATCAGGTTGGCTATGCCGCATTCTCCGGTGAGATAGTAAGTTCCACAGATCCTTCCCACAGATAGGGGGTAGCTTGCTCAGGTTCCGAGCCTCAGTCAAGGCTCAGGCCCTCACTGATCACCGAGCCTCAGTCAAGGCTCAGGCCCTCACTGGTCACCACAGTGACCTCTCCTTAGAACAATGGCTTAAACCAGCAGATGGTCCTTGTCCCTTCAGGTAACCCTACCTGGTATTTGGGCTCACTAACCTTACTCCGCACATGGGTGATGGCCCGATTGGCACAGCAATAATCTTCACAGTGGTCGCCTCTGACATAACGGGTCACCAACTCCCGTCCACACAGGGGCTATGGCCTTATTGGCACATCTTCACTATGGTTTCACCTAGCATCTGGGGTTTCAGACTTTTCTCCACACATGGGCTATGGCCAGATTAGAAGAGCTGTAAGTTTCACAGTGATCTCACCTGATATATACTGTCAGGGTCACCAACTTCACTCCAGACACAGGCTATAACCTGATTAGTAGAGCAGTTCTCTTCATGCCAGCCCCACCTGGCACACAGGGTCCCCTAGCTTCATGGCAGCACCCTCTGACCTTCCGGGTCACTGACTTGAACCTGTGCATTGGTGACAACGGTGTAGCAACTGTCTCCTCACACCTTGCTGCTGGGATCCACTCACCATGATTCTGCACTGGAACTCTCTCCCTCCTGTGCTCTCCTCTAACTCACAGACAACACTTGACTTGACAGGCAGGCAGGCACTGGTGCACCAGGCTCATGGGGTAGGTGGTCTTGGATGGGCCTGTGTGATGTCTCCTCACCCAGATGTGAGACTTGCAGGCCTTAGCCCCCAGCCCTGGTCCACTCAGAAGTCTTGCAGAGCTTCTCCTCATCGCACAGCCTGACAGGCTACTTTACAGTTGACAATTTTGGGGGCCTCAAGCTCCCCATTTCTAGTCCAATTCTCCCCACTTTATAGTCCAGTTCTAGACACCAAATGTGGTTTTGGGTCTGAGTTCCTGGTATTTGTTTTGGCAGTCTGCTTCCCTTTTAAGTGACCTCTGCTCTGCACTGCCCTTCCTCCAGAAAGCAGCCTGCCATCAGCAGGAAAAAATCCAAATCTGCCTCACAATGTAGACTATGGAAGTGACCAGAGGTTCACACCTGGATAACAGCTGCATCAAAAACATTACCTCAGGACCCCAGTTCTACTCTATGATTCTCTTATCAACCCCATCTCATTTCTGAGCTGTGCCTAGGCTCCTCTCCAATGACCTCTCCCTGGCATGGTGACATGTCCGTCACCATGCAAGGGACATTTCCATACCAACAGCAACCTAAAGATAAAATTAGTGACACCACATTTGCAAGTGTGTCAATGGTGCAAAAGTGAGTAAGTGTAAAAACAGCATGAAAACAAGGAAATGCAATTGGCAGCTAACAACTCTATGTTTAAGGAGAATATAGGCACATTTTGATTTAGATCGTCAATGAGTCTTAAACAGTGACCAATAGATAAACCAAGTAAAGTAATCATTGACGTTCAGACCCATTTATGATCATTCATCATCAGAACGGAGCTAATGCACAATTTGGAAGTAGCACCCCTGAACTAAAAAAAATAAAAGGGTAGTTTCAGATATGTAATCAAGGAAATAAATTGCTATTTCGCTCAGTCAAAAGCTTCCCTAAAGTGGAACAAATTCAAAAATGAAGGTCCCTGATGGGGATAAAAAGATGAGAACCATTGAGAACCATAAGACACAGATGATTTGAAGCTTCGGCAAAGTGGGTAATTCGTGCAAAAACAACAGTTGATGGACAGAATGCTGAACAATGTCATACATTCACCCCAGTACAGAGATCTGGGCGTAAATCCATAGTTTTTTGCTCACCACACCACCCCAATTCAGACATGGCCATATGCAAATCAGCCTTGACCCTGTGCCTCATGGGAACAGTCCAGCCCAAACTGCCAAGCCATGTCTTCCTTGGACCGGAATCAAGCATCCTAGGACCGGTTTCTGGCTATCAGCCGTCTTCAGCCAGGATAGCTTGACTCCAGTGGTGTGGAGAGCACGGGACTCACGTCTGAGCATACCCGTCCCACTCGGGTTGATTTGCATATGACCATGTCTGAACTGGGGTGGTGTAGAGTGCAAAAAAACGATGGATTTAGGCCCAGATCTCTGTACTGGGGTGAATGTATGACATTGTTCTGCATTCTGTCCATCAACTGTTGTTTTTGCAAAGTGGGTAATTCTCCAGGGCCTCCACCTTCTTTCAAAGGATCTCTTAAGAAATTGAACTCACTGTATATTTCTGGATGTCAACTTCTCTTTTTTACTGTTATCTAGCCAAGCAAGGATTTTGTACCATATACACTTCTGAACATTACTTACTATTTTTTTATGAGTAAGTCACTTATTTCTGGTGATATTTTAGCACAAAGTATAATAGTGAAAGTAATCACAGCAATATAAGGCCTATTCAACTACAAAACGGATTTTGCAGCATTAAGGGGCACATGCATCAAGGTAGACAATTGTGATTCCTTAATTGTGATTATTAAGGAAGGCAATTATTGAATCGCAATTGCCTATGCGTGTAGGTTTCGCTAAAATATTAGTGATTCCTACATATTCCTTAACAGCAAATAGCAAATAGCGATTTGCAATTAAGGAATAGCTTCCTATTCATTCCTATGGGCCTAGAGGCCTATAGGAATGCATGGGAATTGCATGCGAAATTTGAGAGTACCAAATAGGCACTCGCAAATTGCGCATGCATTTTAAAGGGTGCAAAGGGGCCAAAAGGCCACCCTGATGCACTAACTGGTGCACCTTCATCATCTCCCAGGCACACATGATGTGAATCATTGGGTACCAACCACCATGCTACTTTTCCTTCAGCAAACTACCTCAGCTCACCCTCTTCCAATTCTTCCTCCTCATAATCCAACAGTTCATCCATGGCAAAATACACATTCTCATGCACACCTGCATTTGTGCTCGGTATTTCTGAATCGCCAATGGCGCCATCAATAGGTTGCTGTCTTAACAGTCCATCACACAGCTCTGTCTGATGCAGAGATGCCGCAGTAAGCCTTCCTCACCATCCCAGAGCAGATCACTTAGGCATTTGCTCTGACTTCAGAGCGGGGTCCTTGAACCTGATGGAGCGAGGTTCAGAATGATATTTTGTTCAGACTCGCGAAGTTAAACTCTCATAATATAATCATATTAATGAGTTTGAGAGTGAAATGTACTAATCAACCTAGTTTAAAAATGCATACACGACATAAGGGACTAACTCATGTGCTTGTCTATTGTCTTTGTCATTATTAAATGCGGCTGTTTAATTAATGGCATGTGCTTATTTTGTGTGCTTATGTTATGTCTTTCGTCTTTTATGTGGCATAAGTTCGTGGAGAAATCTGTGGCTTGTGCTTAAGCTAGGTAACATAAATTAATGGGTTAAATTTAGCAAAGGGGGTGGGTAACAGAATAAGTTTAAATTCTTTAATTAATTATTGTCTTGTGTTTGGTTAAATATTAGTTATCGAATGGGCCTAAGAAATGGCTGGCAGAGCTGCAGAATGAGAAAAACTTGACCAGAGTGAAGCCTTCACTCATGTGCAGAAAAAAAAGAGCTTTTTGCTGAACAATCAACGTTTAATGCAGACGTGGTTTTGGTCGAGTTGAATGTGTTCTTGAAGAAAAAACCAAGGACAGGAAGTTCGAATTGCCTGCCAAGATTAGGAAGTAAAGTTTTGTGCTTGGGCGAAAGTAACATTTTCGAGGAAGCTGAAAGGATGGAGAATCTAAGAACAATAGGGGCTTATGATGAGGCCCGGACTTGGTCAGGAGTGAATGACCTAATGGTGGACTGACAGGACTCAGCCAATGACAAGTTTGGATTTTCAGAAAGAATGCGAAGATTAGTTACTTTAGCTAGTCAGAAAGGTATAAAAATTGTCCCCATGGACAGGAGAGTGTCTTCTCGCTTCCGGAATCCAGAAGGGCGTGTCGTGCTGATGAACTTTTGGCGCAGGTAAGGATAGTAGGCCTTTTATGACTAATTCTTTAGATGAAGTGAGATTTAGACAGGAAAAAATAGAACTTAGGGTTTGGGAAACTGATTATTTGCTTTAATTCATGCTAATTGATGATTCCTTAAAATGTCAGTCTAATATGCCTTTACCACATAAAATGCTGCTTAATTGTTAATAAAATAATGATTTATTAAAGAAGATGCTTTTCTTTGAAGAATAAAATTAATAAATTAGATTTTGAAACGACAAGCTGGTCTTGTATATTCATGGTCTCGTTACCATCAGTTGATCCATTTACCTAGGTGACTTAATTAAATGTTATTTGCATTATAACCATGGTAAGAGATGATAAACTGCAGATGTATATAAATGTGTAAATAGTTTGTGAATAGGTTCTAATTAATTAGGTCACATGATTCAGTTGCCCAAAAATTGTCTCGGTTGTTAATGGGCCTTGTGAGTGATTTATGATTAATGGTGAGTATTATGGTGTTGGGTAGCGTTGGTGAGACAGTTTTTCTATAGGGGCGCTGCATCAATTTCTTGGTAGCAGAGTTACGGTTACTATGGTAACGGACACGCTACATGGTAATTACATAGGATCAATGTTTTAACATATGTTGAGTTTGTTAAGTTGTTATATGTAGTCGAAAGGTTTTTTCCAGCAGTGTGAAAATTCCTGGTTATGTACCGGTACAAGAGTAGTGTAACAGGTGAAGTTGCACAGTGCATTTGTTCTGTTTCAAAATAGTGGTATTGTCATATGTCACTAGTGTTGTGGACGTACAGCACAAGTTTAGGGATTTTAGGTGTGCTAGGTTAAATGCATAGGGAGTATTGACTATGAAATCGTAGCTTTCGAGTATAGGGATTTGGTGCCTGTTTTAAAACTCATTGTGAAAAGAGTAGTAGATTTTTATTCAAGCTTCAGTGAAGGGTAAGGAAGCGTCATCTATCTTACTGGCAAATCAGGTTTTCTTTGGTTGGTTAAAGTCCTGCCAAGATTTATGTATACATGGTTAGGGATCTTTTTCGTTTGAATGTGTGTAAATGATTTTGTAATATTCGATCAAGTTAAACTTTGAATTGTCACTTTAAGTGCATTCAGAGAGAATGGAGTTCGTTATTACCTGTTAGAAGGGTAGAGTAGTCTTACTTTATCAACAAATGAATATTCTGTGAAAATAGCGTTGTCTATTTCACGCAAAAAGAATGCTTGAGTGATTGTAAAAAGCTATCACTTTATTTTAGTGAATCAGACAAATGGTTTGTTTTTCTGGAGTTACTAATTGAAATTCATTGAAAAGTTTTGTTTAAAATGGCGTTGTGAAAATATTTTGTGAAGGAGGGGTGAGCTCTTGGAGTGAGAGACGAGTAGCTGCAGCGGCAGTGTACGTCACAAGGGTCCGCGCTGTGATTGGCTAACATACGTCAAAGCAAGCGCACTGATTGGCTCACGTGACAAAGACGAGCTGACAGCTGATTGGTTCATTCTGAAAGCAGTAATCCTATTGGTTGAGCAAGGTGGTGACGTAGCTTAACCTGATTGGCTTGTTGGTGAGTTTCGCGCACGGATTGGTTAGGTTTGTGGAACAACAAGGAAATACTTACGATCATTTAGAAATAAGCGGATTTGATTAAAAACATGAGTTATTATTACAAGAAGGAGGAAAAGAAGCTTTCATGGCTTCAGAAATTGAAAAATATATTTAAACCTGATAGGAAAATTGAAACGCGAAATGGAAAATTACTTCATAAGTACAAAACACCTGCAGCATATATGAAAGGTGAATATGGTTATCATACTAGTCTTTGGTTTGATAATTGGATGGATTATACCAAAGATGATGGTGTATTAGCATGGCCGGAAGATGGATCATTTAATAGCAGGGTTTTGAAAAACTTGAGAGAAAAAATGATGGCTCTTGTGCCAAAGCCTAGACCTACTCAATTTGAAGCTTTAGTTGAAAGGGAGGATGAGATGTTTGAACTTCAACGAGTAAATAGTGGAATAACAAGAGGTCCAAAGTTAGACATTAATAGGGAAACTCATGAAGATAGAATGCGTCGTTGGAGACGTGCAGATATGTGTGATGGTTTGCACCCAGTAAGAGAGATGGTTACCGAAGTACAAGGTCAAAAGAATATTCAAAAGAAAAATAATAATGTTGAAGAAAGTGATTTAGAAGACCCAGTATTAGAAGAAATTTATATTACAAATCAGAAGCAGACTCCTTATAAACCAGCTTGTACTTGGTCTTCTCCGATGGTTCCTTCAGGAATTACACCAAGTGCACCTCCAAGAGAAATTATTAATGAAGCATCACCCAGATTATACTCGAATAACGCAAATACTCCTGAAAGAGTAGAAACCAGAACTAATTCTAGCATATCTGGTGAAAATAGAAATTATGTTGAAACACCAGTTCACGGGAATGAAACTTTAAGAAATGTAAGGAGAACAGAAGGTTCTGGGGAAATGCCAAAAATTTCAGAATATTTTCGAACAAAAGAAGAATTAATACAACAGTTAACTAAAAGCATGGAAGCGGTAACAGTACCAGTAACAATTGGTCCTGTTCAACCAGTATTTGATCAAAGAGAAATTAGACACTCAGCTTTAACTATTCCATTAAATGCAGAAATTCAGAAAGTGGCTGAAAAATGTTACTCAGATTTATCAGAAATTCACTGAGAAAAAACAATGATGATGCCTGATTTAACTTTTAATCAAAGTCCGTTATTAACACCAACAGGTGCAGGATCTGATGCTGAGTCGCCAGAAAAGAGCATAAATAAAATAGACTTAACGCATACCCCAAAGACTCCAGAAACTAAATTACTTGATGTTGCAAAATTGAAAGCAGATTTGGAGGAATTAATTATTGGCACAATTGGACCTGACAATTTAAAGCAATATCAGGATGATGAATTGTTGTTCATTTGTAAAAGCATACAATGGAAAACGAAAACAAAGTATGATCAATTAGAAGAATTAGCTGTTGAGTTGGAGATTGATTTGAGTAGACAGAAAAATTTGGGAAAGAGTTACAGAGTGGATTTCTCTGAAAAAGACGTTGAAAGCATGAATACGAATGTAAGAATAATTCATATAAAAGAATTAATTGTATATTTAAAGAGATTAGGAGATTTAAGTAAATGGAGAGTAAAATGAACAAAGAAAAGAGAGGAAGAAAGGAGAGAAAGAGGTGAAGTGGCAAATCAGTTCCCGATGAGAGAAATAGCTGGAGGTGGGTATGTGCATGTCCCTTGGACAAGACAGGATATTTTATTGTTCACCAATGATTTCCCTCGGCTGAGAGAAAAGCCTGTGGAATGGTATCGACAGGTGGATAGATTCATCAAAGTTTCAAAGGTTCTGTGCATTGATCTTGATGGATTCTTTGACATTGTTGTACCGTAAGATCTTTGGGCAGAATGTAAAGTTTCTGTAAGTTGGCCAAGGGTGGAACCTGCACGAGATAGTATAACAGGTGCACCATCATCAGAAGTTATGGAATTGTATGATAAAGTAATTTATTGGTTGAAGAACAAGATTCCCCCGAAAGAAGTTGATTGGGTTAAAATAGATAGAACAAATAAGGAGCCAAAAGAATCAGTACATTCATTTTTGAAAGGTTACTGTTGGTTTTTAAACAGTACAGTGGCTATGAAAAATTAAGTGAAAAGGACATGAGCCACTTCATATACAGGTTTGTTTAGGGTCTAAGACCTGAATTTGGTGATATGATTAGAAACGGAATAGTTGGTTGGCAATCACTTTCAGTTGATGACATTCTGAGAAAGGCAAAATATTGTAGTGACGAGATAGATGCAAAACAGAAAAAGCTAAAAGAAAAAGCCATGTGGGCACAAGTAAAAGTAGCTGAACAACAAATTGCAAATTTGGAAAACAAAAATGATAATCAGAATCAAGGTAAATTTAAAAGCAATTATAATAAACCAAAATTTAATGTGAATATTGAAGAACTTAAGCAAAAACGCCCATGTTTTAATTGCGGCGAAATTGGACACTGGAAGCGCAAATGTAAAAATCCGCCCAGAAATTTTAAAAATGCATCATTAAATCCACAGATGCAGAATGAGATAAATCTGCAGCAACAGCTACAGCAACAGCTACAGCAACTGCTACAGCGACAGGTAGTGAATCAGCAGAGTCAGATTCCATAACCGCCACTTCCAAATTGTGTGACTGTGCAGAGATACAATTCAGAGAAGGGATTCTGTGGAGGTGAACAGGTAAACAGATCACAAAGAGTGAATGTGCAAAATGTTTCTCAACAATATTTGTTGAATGATAATGGAGGGAGTGATTCTGATGATTATTTATGACGGTGCCTGAGAGAGGAGGAAGAGTGTGTGCTTGGAGCCACTCTTGAGGTAGACCAGTCTGGTCCATTTGTTAATGGTAAAGTGAATGATGTAGAAATCACTTTTCTTGTGGACACAGGTGCTACCCGTTCTACTGTTAGATCAGTGGAAATAGAAAACCGGCCTCTCTCTGGGGACACCATTCAAGTAGTTGGCGTAGCTAATCAACAAATTAAAACAGACTTAACAGATCCTGTAAATGTTGAAATTGGCAATATTAAAGACAAACATAGATTTGTGGTTTGTAACAGCAGTCCTCTAAACCTGTTAGGGAGGGATATTTTGTGTAAGATGAATTGCAAAATAGATGGTATAGAGCTTCAAACACTTGAAGAAGGTGGGTTGTAGAAGTTAACAATGTTAATGGTTGAAGCAGAGGAAAGTAAATTATTTCCTGTATTTTATAAAGATAATCTTCCAGTAGAATTAAAAGAGACAGTTAATGCTAAAATTTGGGATTTGACAGGAAGTAAAATGGGTTTGATGAAAAATGTTGACCCAGTTAAAATTACAGTGCAACAAGGAGTAGATTTTCCAAACATTCCTCAGTATAAAATAAAAGCAGAAACTATTGAAGGTGTCATACCTGTTATTGACAAATTCATAAAACAAGGTGTGTTAAAAGAAATTGAAAGTAGTCCATGTAATTCACCGATTATGGGTATCAAAAAGCCAAATGGAACTTACAGGATTGTTCAAGACCTGAGAAAAGTTAATCAGATAATTGTTCCATGTTGCCCAGTTGTCCCAAACCCTGCAGTAATTCTTTATCAGATTCCGCATGATGCAGAATGGTATACAGTCATAGACCTCTGCAATGCGTTCTTTACTGTTCCATTGCATCCAGATAGCCAGCAAATGTTTGCGTTTAGGTTCCAGGACCGTATTCTAGCATGGTGTCGTATCCCTTAAGGGTATACAGAGAGTCAATCTATTTTTAATCAGTTGCTAAAGAAATCCTTGGAAAATCTAGATTTACCTGGAAAGTCAACATTGGTCCAATACATTGATGACCTGCTAGCAGCAGCAAAAACACGAGATAATTGTGTAACAGATACTATTACTCTTTTGAATCATTTGGCAGATGAGGGACATAAAGTGTCTCCTGCAAAATTACAGTTTTGCAAACAAGAAGTTAAATATCTTGGTCACAGGATTGCAAAAGGAATCAGACAAGTGACAATTGAGAGAATTAAAATGATTCAGGGAATGCAACCTCCAAAAAAACCGAGGCAGGTCAGAATGTTTCTAGGAATGGTTGGTTATTGTCGCCAATGGATTAGTGGATTTTCAGTAATTGCAAAACCACTTCAAAGACTGACAAAAGCAGATATAAAAGACCCGATTATCCTAACACAAACTGAGTTAGAAGCATTTGAACAGTTAAAAAGAAGTCTGTGTGAAGCACCTGCATTGGGTATGCCAGATTACGAGAAAGAATTTGAGCTGTATTGCAGTGAAAGGGAAGGTTGTGCATTGTCAGTTCTAATACAGAGACACGGAAAACTGAGAAAGCCAAATGCCTATTTCTCAGCAGTTCTTGATCCTGTTGCAAAAGCATTACCTGGCTGCTTAAAAGCAGTGGCTGCAACAAGTGTAGGCCTTGAACAGAGTAAAAGGAATCATAATGGGATTTCCTATAAAGGTGTATGTAACTCATTCTGTTGAAATTCTCCTTACCAGAAGCAAAACACAGCATTTGACAATTAACAGATTAACAAAATATGAAAAAACTATTCTAGGATCAGATAACGTCTCAATAGCAAGGTGTGTGAATTTAAATCCTTCCACATTGTTGCCTGATGGTACAGTAACAGAAATCAGAAACGAGAATGATATTGACCACGAATGCTTGGATGTTTTAGAATATTGTACAAAACCAAGACAGGACATTAAAGATGTCCCGTTAGCTGAATCTGATTTTGTTTACTTTGTTGATGGTTCATGCTTGAGAACAGATGAAGGTGTTCTAAGAGCAGCATATTCTGTTTGCACAGTTGCAGATGTAGTTGAAGCCTCTTGTCTTGAAGGAATTCGTTCAGCTCAAGTAGCAGAATTGATTGCTTGGATCCGTGCATGTGAAAGAGCAAAAGATTTGAGAATTACCATAGTGACTGATAGTCAGTATGGGTATGGCGTAGTCCATGACTATGGTCAGCTCTGGTCTCAAAGAGGTTATTTAACTTCTGCGGGATCACCAATAAGGAATGCGAAATTGATCAAAAGATTGATCGATGGCATTCAGCTACCAGAGAAAATTGCTGTTGTGAAATGTACAGCACATAAAAAAGGCAATGATTATATAACTAAAGGTAATGCCTATGCAGATGAGATTGCAAAACACTGTGCAATAAATAATTTTTCAATCAATCGGGAAAAAGACAATGCATTGGGTATGCCAGATTACGAGAAAGAATTTGAGCTGTATTGCAGTGAAAGGGAAGGTTGTGCATTGTCAGTTCTAATACAGAGACACGGAAAACTGAGAAAGCCAAATGCCTATTTCTCAGCAGTTCTTGATCCTGTTGCAAAAGCATTACCTGGCTGCTTAAAAGCAGTGGCTGCAACAAGTGTAGGCCTTGAACAGAGTAAAAGGAATCATAATGGGATTTCCTATAAAGGTGTATGTACCTCATTCTGTTGAAATTCTCCTTACCAGAAGCAAAACACAGCATTTGACAAATAACAGATTAACAAAATATGAAAAAACTATTCTAGGATCAGATAACGTCTCAATAGCAAGGTGTATGAATTTAAATCCTTCCACATTGTTGCCTGATGGTACAGTAACAGAAATCAGAAACGAGAATGATATTGACCACGAATGCTTGGATGTTTTAGAATATTGTACAAAACCAAGACAGGACATTAAAGATGTCCCGTTAGCTGAATCTGATTTTGTTTACTTTGTTGATGGTTCATGCTTGAGAACAGATGAAGGTGTTCTAAGAGCAGCATATTCTGTTTGCACAGTTGCAGATGTAGTTGAAGCCTCTTGTCTTGAAGGAATTCGTTCAGCTCAAGTAGCAGAATTGATTGCTTTGATTCGTGCATGTGAAAGAGCAAAAGATTTGAGAATTACCATAGTGACTGATAGTCAGTATGGGTATGGCGTAGTCCATGACTATGGTCAGCTCTGGTCTCAAAGAGGTTATTTAACTTCTGCGGGATCACCAATAAGGAATGCGAAATTGATCAAAAGATTGATCGATGGCATTCAGCTACCAGAGAAAATTGCTGTTGTGAAATGTACAGCACATAAAAAAGGCAATGATTATATAACTAAAGGTAATGCCTATGCAGATGAGATTGCAAAACACTGTGCAATAAACATTTTTTCAATCAATCGGGAAAAAGACAATGAACATGTTTTGAATTCACTTATGCTAACATCTGTAGTTGAGACATGGCAAGGAGTTAAAGATTTACAAGATGAGGCAGATGATGAGGAAAAAGACTCGTGGTTAAAAGCAGGTTGCAGACAGCGAGAGGAAGATGAGATTTGGGTTTACAAAGATGACAGGCCAGTTTTGCCAAATAGCATGATCGCTGACATGGCTCGAATGTATGATGGTCCAGGACATATTGGAAGAGATTCTATGATAAGGTTATTTAGGCAGACTTGGTATAACCCAAAATTCAGAATAATAGCAGAATCTTTTTGTCAGAGATGCTTAGTCTGTCAACAAATGAACCCAAACAGAAAAACAGTTGTGAGCATTGGAACCATAGGACGGGAGGGTGGTCCTTTTACCAGGTTGCAAATGGATTTCATTGACATGCCACCACACAACAGATTGAGGTACGTTCTTGTGATAGTTTGTTTGTTTTCAAGATGGGTGGAAGCGTTCCCAACACGTCACAATGATTCAGTTACTGTTGCAAAATTGCTTTTAAGGGAGATCATACCTAGGTACGGTTTTCCAGTGACTGTTGAAACTGACCGAGGCACACATTTTGAAAACAGACTATTACAAATGATTTGTGAAGCATTGAACATAAAACAGAAGTTGCAAAGTGCCTACAGACCAGAAGCATCAGGTGTTGTTGACCAAATAAATGGTACAATCAAGAATAGAATAGCTCAAATGTGTTTAGCTACAGGAGTAAAGTGGACTGACACACTTCCACTTGTTTTAATGTCTTTGAGAAGTACCCCTGATAAAAAGACAGGTCTGAGTCCTCCTGATATTGTCATGGGTAGAGTCATGAGACAAGCATTTGTACCAGTTGGAAAATTAATAAGTATAAATGATAGCGTCATTTTGGAATACTGTAAGAACCTTTCTGACGTTGTGACTTCTGTGTTCTATCAGGTGGGAACTGAAGTAATTACAAGAGACAAAGAAAAAGCTCATGATCTGTTACCAGGAGACTGGGTGAGGACAAAAATACACCGGAGAAGAAATTGTCTAGTACCTAGGTGGCAAAAAGAAAGACAGGTGATTCTTGTCACAACAAATGCAGTAAAGTGCAGAGAATTGAAGAGGTGGATTCATGCTAGTCACACCATTCGTGTGCCAACACCTGAAAATCCTGACGAAGGAGACACAACAACTGATTCAGATTCTGAAGAAGAACCTGAAAGGAATCCAGATCCTGAAGATCGACAAGAAGGTCGACATCTGGAAAATTCATTTACGAATAAGGCATTGAATGAAGATACTGAAGAAATTCTGATATTAGACTCAGAAGATGATGAAAATCTGCTAGAAAAAGAAGCAGAAGAGTCTGATCAAGTGAACATTCAAAATCAGGAGAGTATTGAAAAGCAGATTAGAAACTCTGAAGGCAGGAACGGAATTCCTGAAACTGGGAAGTTGGAAGTTATTGCAGAAGAAGAAGAAGATGAAGTTCCGAGTACCAGCTATAAGGATGATGTTCCTAACAGAGTGAAACTGCTGAGTAAAGAAGAGCCTAGATTTAGAATTGAAGTATCAGAAACAGATTCAGATGAAAGTGATGAAGATTCTGAAATAAGAAATTTTAGAAAAAGAGCTTGGAGAGCAGAATGCAACACATCGGAACCAAAGAAGAAATTGTCAAGAAAAGGTGATAACTGGCCTAATGAAAATGAGGGACTAAAATTCAAATTTGTGAACAGATCAAAAGAGCAGGTGAACGAAGTCTCAAGTCAGAAAAGTGACTCAGATAAGAAAATTCAGGCAGGAAAGAAAATAGAAGTGATTAGTAGTAGAGCAAAGAGAGTTGTAAAACCTAATCAGAAATACAAGTCCCCTGAGTGGACGTATATAATCATCCCACCTGTGGTGGAGGTGAATAGTAGTAGTCAAGAAGATTTAGATGACACAAGTGGTAATGATTAAAATGGTTTCTGTAAAATTTTGAGGATTTGTTTTGGCATAAGGCTGAAGAAATTGTGTTAGGTGACACAAGGTCGAAGAAATTGTGTTAGTTGAAAAATACATTTGATGTAAGACGAAAGGTCGAAGAAAAGCTGTTAGAAAGTAGGGTTTTCCAAAAAAAAATAAAAAATAGGGGGTATTTTAGTATTTAGTGATTTAAAAATGTTTGTTTTTCTTCAAAGGCTTTTGTTTCAGAGTAAAGATGCCTTATACTAATACCAATTCGAGATGTTCAATCCTTAAAAGATGCTGTAAAATGTCTTTAATTTGTGTGGTTTTAATAATTTTGGTCTGGTTAATTTTAGCTGTCATTTTCCCTTTTGGAATTGACAAGGAAATGTACAAAGCTAACATGACAAGCAAGGCTATGGCTAAACAAGATAATCATGGTACAGCAGACAAAACTAACAGAGTTATTGAGCATAAACCAGAGATCCACCAAGATAGATCTGTTGGTGATTTTTCTAGTAATACCTTTTCAAGACTTCCTTCTGAATATGTTAGAGTCATGGATGTTAAAGACTGCTACATTTGTGTGAAACTGCCTGCTTATGTTTCGGAGGGGGTGACATATAACATGCTTCCTCTTACTTATGGCATTACTTGCAGCGTAATAGCTAGTCTGTTTTATCAAACAGGTCGTTTAGAGTACTATTATTCAAATTTTTATGAGATTTTTGCAAATGTAAAGGTTGATAAAAGCTTGAATAAGCATAAACAAGCTAAACTGATGAGGGATTTTTTCATTGTAACAAATGAACTAACATATGAGTATGCTTTTAGAAACAATTTAACTTGCAAATTGAGAACGGAGGAGAAGTCTTTCTTGAATTTAGTTGAAGAGAGAAGAGCGATTTATAAAAGAAATGAAATGCTGAAACAAACCAAATCTAAGTTTTGGCAAGTTGAGGATGAAAAGCTTAATGGTAGATCATCAGAAAATGTTGCTATTCACATAGATAAATATGTTAGTGGTAAGCTTTGCATTAGGAGAGACAACACGCTTTTTGACAATTATTTTGTGGGTGCTAGTCAATGTGAGGATACTTATCAAATCTTGGGTGGTTGGGGATTCAAAGGTGGCAAAGATCCAATTGTTCCTGGAATTTATTTTGTATGTGGGGACAAGGCTTACTACAATCTCCCAGACCACTGGTATGGGACTTGTTATGTTGGACTAGTCTTCCCAAAGATTTTTCATGTAGACAGAAATGAAAAAGGTTCATTTGAAATTAGCAATCATCTGAGTAGATTCAGAAGAGAAAGTTTTTCAGAAATTTTGGGAGATATTTTTGGTGCAGTAATTCCTTTTGTGGGTATAACCCTGAATGCAGTTAAAATCAGAAAATTGTCCACAATTGTTGACAGATTATCCACTGACACTGCTGGTGGTTTTCAGTTAGTGGATACTGAAATTATTGCCATGAGAACAATGGTTATGCAGAATCGTCTTGCTCTTGACATTCTGCTAGCAAAAGAGGGAGGAGTTTGTGAAATATTACATGTCCAGCATTTCTGCACATATATTCCAGACAAATGAAGAATATTGAGATGTACATTAGAAACATCACAGAGCTACATTCAGAAGTTGTTCCTTTAGAAGATGAGGACGTCTCGGAACGTTTGAGCAAAAGATTTGCAGCAATCAAAACCTGGTTTCAAGAGATAGGTAGTTCAATTTTAGGCAAGATTCTGACTCCTTTACTAGTTATAGTTTTTGTGATACTTTTGTTTGAAATTAGTTGCATGCTACACAAAAGAAAGAAATACTTAAGGGAAAAGAAGAGGATTCACAAGCTTAGAAAGGAACAAGAAAAGTAAATAGAGTTGGAGGAGTTTTGCAGATCACAGTATGAGAGTTACAAGCAGACAGCAGAAACAAGTTTTTAGAAATACTAATACAGTGTAAATCAAAACATATTCTAAAGATTAAAATTTTGCTAAAATTTTGGGTGTAGTTTGGTGATTTTGAAATCACCAGATGAGGGAGTTGATGGAGCGAGGTTCAGAATGATATTTTGTTCAGACTCGCTAAGTTAAACTCATAATATAATCATATTAATGAGTTTGTGAGTGAAATGTACTAATCAACCTAGTTTAAAAATGCATACACGACATAAGGGACTAACTCATGTGCTTTATGTTGCAAACTGCAGGTTTGTGAAAAATAATAAATTAACCTTGTCTATTGTCTTTGTCAGTATTAAATGCGGCTGTTTAATTAATGGCATGTGCTTATTTTGTGTGCTTATGTTATGTCTTTCGTCTTTTATGTGGCCTAAGTTCGTGAAGAAATCTGTGGCTTGTGCTTAAGCTAGGTAACATAAATTAATGGGTTAAATTTACAAAGGGGGTGGGTAACAGAATAAGTTTAAATTCTTGAATTAATTATTGTCTTGTGTTTGTTTAAATATTAGTTTTCGAATGGGCCTAAGAAATGGCTGGCAGAGCTGCAGAATGAAAAAAACTTGACCAGAGTGAAGCCTTCACTCATTTTTTTTGTTTGAATATGTTTATTGCATTTTGTCATTGTACAGTATTACACATATGCAGTCGTAACGAATAAACAACGCTGATACATAAGGTATAATGTCCCAGGCTTCGTGGGCCACCACACCCTCGTGGAGGTATGGTAGTATAGAGCCAACTAAACGGGTGTACAGTTAAACAGCATGACAAGTCTGTATAGCTCCAGCATATGCATGATACAGTGACGTTCAGTAGTAGCAGTGCCCAACGTTGGTGCAAAGGACCTTTGTATTGTGACTGCATATCCTAGTCTTATTCCATACAGCACTCAAGGTACCCCATTACCGGAGAAGCAGATTAGTTGTTCACATTGGCAAGATAATGCCCATTCAAACTTACATTCGAAAACTATCAACTATAAGGAACAATCCTAGATATATAGGAAACCTTAAACCAGGTGGTGTCTAACAGTGATCATGTGTGTGTATGTGGAGCTTGTAGTGCAGAGAGGAGTGCAACAAGATGCGGCTGATCGGCGGTAACATAGTGATCGTAGAAATCTGTTCGTGTACAGTAGGGTGGAAGGGAATCTCCGTGGAGGGGGGGCGGCGGGGGGCGGGGAAGGAGGGAGAAAGGGAGGGGGGAAACGGGTACGAGAATAACGCTAGGAGTGGTACTGGAGAGTATGGGGTAAACGCTCACGTAATACCATTCTGCAAACACACTCGGTGATAGGCCGTCAGGCTACCATCCCACTCCAGCGCAATAGGGTACATCCGGAGCCCTGCCGTCTCCTCTCGGTGCAATGCTACACTTTCAGCTCTCGCCCAATTATCCAGCGAGCGACGCCACTGCACCGATTGGGGGGGGCACATTATGTTTCCAACGCCTAGTGATGAGACGTTTCGCCGTAATCAGCCCTAGATCCCAGAATCTCGCCCGGACCTTCGACTGTTTTGTTCTTTTAAATAACCCCAGGAGACAGGCTTCCCAAGTATTTGGTAAGGTGCCCCCCATCGCTGTCGCCAGGGCAGTCGACACTGCAGTCCAATAAGGCTGCAGCAAAGTGCAGGACCAGAGGACATGTAAAAACTGTGCGTCCACAAGTCCACATTTAGGGCACGCTGTCGCAGTGAGTCCAAAGTACCGATTAATTTTGTCTGGGGACAGATACGCTCGGTGGATCACGTAATACTGTATGATCTTAAAGCGTGCATTGCGTGGTACATGTTGGGCTCCAGCTAGCACCCTCGCCCACTCTTTGTCGGTCCAGTCCCGTCCTCTATCAGTCGTCCATTTGTCTCGCAGGCGCTGAGGGGAGAATTGTGTGTGTGTGTGCAACGCTTGAGCAATCCAATGTATGAGATGAGAGCCGTGGCCCATCACGTGCAAGTATTGAATAAGCAGGTGTGTCTGTGGTTCCTCCGCCAACGGTCCCCAAGCCCTCGTCAATGTATGCATCAGTTTCGCGTGAGTCAGGAATTGTCCTGCCGGTAACCCCGTGTTGTCTGCTAGTGTCCCGAAAGGGAGCAGCGCACCCTCTACTAATAAGTCGCCCAAGCTTTCTAAATCAGCCGCTTACCAGCTTTCCAGTAGAGTCGCCGTGAGTATCCAGGATCCCCAGGGCGTACCCAGTAGCGGCATGTTGGGTGCGTATGGCTTTACCGCTGCAGTGAGTTTCAGGCTTCTGATGAAGCACTTCCTCGCTACCTCAAGGTGGAGTTGGTCCTGAACATGTGACCTGGCCAAGGGATGAAACAGTGCATGTATCTGCGATACCGACATGATAGTCTCTGTTGTGGCCGTATCACTCAAATTACGCCCACTCAGCCAGTAAGCTACCCACTGCAGTTGTGTAGCCAGGTAATACAGCTCGTGGTTTGGGACCGACAGCCCACCACACTCGGTCGCAGCACAAAGGGTCTTCAACGCCACTATGGGACGGCCTTTGTTCCAAATCAATCGCCTGTGCATAGTGTCAAGCTCGCGGAAGGTGCGAACTGGTACATAGACCGGCAGGTTTGCATAATAATACAGTGGCCTAGGCAAAGCGATCGCCTTCGCCAAAGCTATACGGCTGGGCACATTCAGCGGAAGAGTGTTCCAGAAGGAAACTTGCGCTGTGAGCGAAGAAATCGCTCTCGTGAGGTTGCCGTCCAGGAGGTCCGTGGGTTCGCGGTACACATGGATTCCCAAATATCGGAATACTGTGGGGTACCAAAGGAGCCGCTCGCCCATTACCGTGACGTCACACTCAGGGGTGTCTGCTGCAAAAGAGTACACCCGCGACTTTGCCCAATTGACGCGCAACCCCGACATTTCGCCAAAGTTACTGAATATGTCTGTCAGTGCGCGGGGGAAGCAGGTCAGGTCCCTGACATAAAGTAATAAGTCATCGGCATACAGCGATACCGAATGCATCCCATCCATCAACTGGATCCCCCAAGCCTCGCCAGAAGCGCGCAGTAGTGTTGCCAGTGGCTCCATCATGAGCGCAAATATCAGTGGGGAGAGAGGACATCCTTGTCTCGTGCCCCTGCGGACACGAATCGGTTCTGAAAAGAGCCTATTCGTTCAAACCCGCACTACAGGATCAGAGTAGAGGAGTTCCACCATTCGGAGGTAGGCTGCGCCCAGTCCAAATTTTTCCAGTACCAGCCTACGTAGGGCCACTCCACTGAGTCGAACACATTTTCAAGATCGAGGACCACACACCCCGAGTGCGGCCACTGAGACGCTGCCAGACTCTGCACCCGAAATAGCCGTCTAAGGTTGTAAGACGTGCTGCGGGTAGGGACAAATCCGTTCTGGTCTGCGTGCACTAGTGCAGGGACAAAAGATGCCAATCTCTGGGCCAGCGCAGATGCTAGGATCTTATAGTCCGTGTTAAGGAGGGCAAGTGGCCGGTAAGACCCCATGTTTAGTGCCTCCTTGCCAGGTTTCAAAAGAGAGATCACATTGGCCTCATTCAGGGACAAAGGGAGAGCTGCATCCCGTATCGCCGCCGCGTACATCGGCAGCAATTCGGGAATGAGAATGCTGGAGTACGCCTTATAGAACTCCGCCGGCAGGCCATCGGGCCAGGGGGACTTGCCGTTCGAAAGAGAGTATATTACAGCCCGGATTTCTTCTGCAGTGAACGGCGCACCCAGTTCCTCACACTGTGCATTGGTGATCGACGGCAGTGGGAGGCCTGACAAGTACTCAGTGATCTCTGTTGCAGTAGCTCTCAAGCGGGAGCAGTACAAGGCCCTATAATGGCTCAAAAATGCCTCGTGGATAGCCCTCTGGGTATAGACCACATCACCCTGCGCAGTGCGGATCGACATCACTGGCATCGTTTGGGTGTCCTTTCTGATCAGCCAGGTCAGAAGTTTGCCAGCTTTATCTCCAGTTTGATGCATGCGCGCCGAGTGCGCTGCGTAATTCAAGTTCTTCAGTCTGTCAAGGAGCTGCACGTGTTTACCGCGTGCATCTAATAAGTTCGAGTCGTCTTCCTCCACCGCCTCCTGCTCACCCGACAGTAGTTCCATCTCTATTCGTGTCAGGTCCCTATCCACCTGGCGTCGTAATCCCGCCTGTGTTCCCAGACAATGGCCCCTTACAACCACCTTGAATGCATCCCATTCAACCTGCGGGGTGGATGCAGCATGAGTGTTGTCTTCAAAGTACTGTAAGACACGGTTTGAGAGCAGTTCCCGGAAGGGAGCATCTAACAGTACATCAGGTTGGAGGCGCCACGTGGGTACTGGTGGGTGCGGGTGCTCCCAGGCGAAGTCAAGTGTGTGTGGATTATGGTCTGAGTGAGTGCGACCCAGGTACTGGGAGTCCGTGACTAATGGTAAGAGATCGCTGGTTAGCATGAATCTGTCGAGTCTGACATGTAGCGCATGAGCGCCTGAATAGTATGAGTAAGTCCGTGTGGTAGGATTGCGGCTGCGCCAGGCGTCAGTGAGATCCCATTGCGCTGCCCAGTCAACAAATGCGCGCGACGTACCGTGCATCGTCGCATTCGCTAAAGGAGGGGTGGACCTATCTAACACAACATCGAGGACACAATTATAGTCGCCTCCCAGCAGTAGCGGTACTCCCGGCCATGCTGCATGTGCCGTCGACAAGTGCGTGAGGAAGCGCCCATGGTCGGTGTTGGGAGCGTATATAGACGCTAGAACTATGTTTTGGCCGTCTAGGTTGCCCTGAAGTAGCACATATCTACCTTCCTCATCTATGCTGCTATGCGTCATAGCAAAGGGGACCCCCGGGCGAACCCATATGAGAGCCCCGCGCGTGTAAGCCGAGTAGCCGGTGGCATATATTTGCCCCCTCCAGCGGCGGCGCAGTGTGTGTGCCTCCGGCCCTGTCAGGTGTGTCTCTTGTAATAGCGCTATCTGTACCTGATGTCGCTTGAGGTACGAGTACACCTGATAGCGACGTGAGGGGGTGTGCATACCGCATACGTTCCAGGTGCAGAATTTAACCACAGCCATTATAACATTTCTTCTCCACCACCCAGGACCCCCACCCACCCACCGTATCGCAATCTGTGTCCCACCAGTTCAAATCATCACATAATGTCCCACACATTGCCCACTGGTACGCTTCAAGTCTCCTACACACCTTAAGGGGAGGGGAAATTTGCACCAATCCTGTAACCATAAAACATTGAATAATAATGCCAAAAGGGCGACTGCGAAACATGCCGTCGTCCAAACGCTCTAGCGAGCACCAACTGTTCGTGTGTTCTAAAACAATGTAGGGGGGTTTGCTAAGCACGTGTTTTAAATGTACTTGTAAAACATGCAGTAATGACACGGGCATTCCTCCCATGCCACAGGCGTCCATTGTCACACAGCCCAATTACGGCAAAGGTGCCCAGTTCCAGACACCGTCAAGGCAGCAGCAAGCCCGCAGCCACTTCGGACAGGTCACATGTAAGGACTTACCATCAGGGGGCAGCGCACCCATATCCCCCTTCTAGACCCACCAGTGGCAGGGCTGGTCCGTAGCAATGGGCCAACAGTCTTCTCAGTGTTCAGTGCCTGCGTTTCCGAGTTCGGGCCTCTCCTCGGTGCCCGTCAAATCTGCGCAGTGGACTCCCCGGTCAACAATGTCGGGGGGCACAGAAGACGTGGGGAGTGTAGCACTCTTCTCTCTAGGAGTCAGTGAGCCCTCAACAGTGCTAATTGAGCAAATCAGCTGTCTGTGGTGTGACATCCGGGAGTTCAACTGACACCTGTGAATCCGGTAGGCCATATATATAGTCATCATCACTCCCCGTAGCGCCAGGGCTGGCACCCGCAGCCGGAGCATCCGGCTGTGACCCGCTGATCTCTGCCACTCTGCGGATTGCCTCTCGTTGCTCCTCATGCCGGTGTTCCGGGGTAGGGCCAATGGCCGCCTCTGGGTGTACCGAGCTCGCCGTCGAGTGTCTCCTGCGCCGGCGGCGACGAGCGCCTCCGCCGCGGCGGGATCTCGGGGGTGGGCCACCCGGGTCCGCAACAATTCCCAAGTCAAGCCAAGTCTCAGCAGCTTCCGGAGAGTTGAAGAAATATGTTTTGTCGTGAGCTACAACTCGCAGGCAAGCAGGGAACAGCAGGGAGTATTTAAGTGCCATGCGGCGGAGTCGCTGCTTGACTTCCAGGAAGGAATGCCGCTGTCGCTCCACCTGAATCGTATAGTCCGGGAAGAACATAATTGTGGCATTGTCCACCCTGACCTCCTCCAGTTTTCGGACCTCTCGCAGGACCGTGGCCCGGTCTCGATAGTTCAACACTCGAATGAGCATGGGCCGAGGGTTGGAGCCCTCAGGGGGGGTTTAGACGGTACACGGTGAGCGCGCTCCACCACAAAGTGCTGTGAGAGGGTACCTTCTGGGAGAATGTCTCTGATCCACCGCTCCACGTGCTCTGGAGCCTCCCTGGGTTCCCATCGCTCCGGCAGACCCACAATGCGGATGTTGTTCCGTCTCGCCCGCCCTTCCGCATCCTCCGCGCGACCCTCCAGGAATTCCACCCTGTTGAGAAGATTCTGCACATGTTTATCCATCTGGGATACTTTGGGAGACAGGTCCGTTACTGCGGTCTCCAGCGACGCCGTCCTCTCAGATAGTTTTTTGTGATCAGCTCGGAGATGCGTCATGTCTATAGCCTCACTATCGATCTTAGTTTCTAAGGAGGCCCGGGTCTGTTGCATCGATTCCACAAGTCTTTCCATGGCCGCCAACATCGCGTCCAGCTTGGATGCATTGTGGTCCACCTCGGCCTGTTTCGCCATTTTGCCCTTCACCTGCGCGTTGCCTGTTACAGCTCTCGTTTTAGGACCCCCTGACATGAGCGACCGCGTCATAGCCGGCCAATGGAGCAGTGCAAAGGGTCCCACTATGGCACAAGTGACTAGAGGTCTCCCGGAATGGGGGGTGGAGCAAGTCCAAGCAGTCAAGACCGATGCACTCTCCAGGTCCTCACAGTTCCCTCGTGCGTCGTGCAGGTATCGCCGTCAGAATCAGGGTTATGGCAGACCACGTTGTGAGCGAGCAAGCGCTTTCGCCGGGGCAAGGTATGGCCAAGGACCGCTGTTGTCTCTACACGACGGCTCAGTGGGGGGGATGAATTGCTGCACGCCCAGAGCTGGGTCTTATCGTCAGGTCAGAACAAGGTTAGCGGTGCGTGGTCAGGAGCACCCCCGCAGCAGTTCAAGCCATCCAGTGCCTGCAGGACTACACGTATGCTCGACCCCCTCCGCAGTGTAGGCAGCACCAAGGACCCGACAGGGCGTCGCGGTCGCTGGAAGTCAGTGGGAGGGGGGGAGCGCTGCGATGGTGTGACACACAGGCCCCCCACCACATTCAGTGTCAACTGTATGGGCCTCAGAATCACCTCCGCTCAGCACGTCATGCGGGACCTCCGCCCAGGGCGACTCCGACCCCAGCCGCCACCCGGCTCAACATGTAGGCCGCGTCCCCCGTCCCGGGCAGCACCCCCTCGCAGCAGTGATGGTTCTAGGGGCTCGGCCCTGCGCCTCGGCTCCAGCAAGTTCGTGGGGGGGAGGGGGGCGGCGAGATGAAATGCCCGCCCGTGCTCCTCACCTCGCTTGAAACGACCATGCAGGAGGCTGTGTCCCCGGTCTCGGGTAGATCCAACTGTCCCGCAGTGGGGGCCCCGGGCAGAGACCCCGCTGGTGGATCCCCAGGGAAGCCGGCACTCAGTCGGCGGGGGGAGGTACTCCAGAGTCCTCAGGGGAGCCTCGGGACATCCCACCTGGTTGCTGCGGCGAGGGGGGCACTCCTACGCCGCTCCGGACGTTCGGACCCCACCGCCTGTGGGCCAGCAGGGGTCGGCCCCGCTCCGCAGCTCCGAACTCCGTGTCCGCTCCTCCGAGGAAAGGTCCGGCAACGCTCGAATCCAGCCAGAGGGCGGAAGGTAGCAACCCGCTCCGGCGGGCCCACAAGGCCGATCGGATCCCCGGCCTCGCCTAGCTTCTCGCGCCGTGACGCAAGGGAGCTCTGAACGGGCAGACAGCGCTCGTGTCCACCCGAGCGGTTCTGAATGAGCAAGCCGTCCCAAACTTTGGCGGTCAGCAGGAGAGTGTCCAGCAGTCACTCGACAGCAGTTGCAGATGAATGCGGGCAAAAAAGACGGAGAAATGGCCTGTGGCAGGGGAGTCTCTCACGGAGCTCTACCCAGGCATGTCCGCCGCCATTGCGTGCTTAGCCACGCCCCCGTGAAGCCTTCACTCATGTGCAGAAAAAAAAGAGCTTTTTGCTGAACAATCAACGTTTAATGCAGACGTGGTTTTGGTCAAGTTGAATGTGTTCTTGAAGAAAAAACCAAGGACAGGAAGTTCGAATTGCATGCCAAGATTAGGAAGTAAAGTTTGGTGCTTGGGCGAAAGTAACATTTTCGAGGAAGCCGAAAGGATGGAGGATCTAAGAACAATAGGGGCTTATGATGAGGCCCGGACTTGGTCAGGAGTGAATGACCTAATGGTGGACTGACAGGACTCAGCCAATGACAAGTTTGGATTTTCAGAAAGAATGCAAAGATTAGTTACTTTAGCTAGTCGGAAAGGTATAAAAATTGCCCCCATGGACAGGAGGGTGTCTTCTCGTTTCCCGAATCCAGAAGGGCGTGTCGTGCTGATGAACTGTTGGCACACGTAAGGATAGTAGGACTTTTATGACTAATTCTTTAGATGAAATGAGATTTAGACAGGAAAAAATAGAACTTAAGGTTTGGGAAACTGATTATTTGCTTTAATTCATGCTAATTGATGATTCCTTAAAATGTCAGTCTAATATGCCTTTACCACATAAAATGCTGCTTAATTGTTAATAAAATAATGATTTATTAAAGAAGATGCTTTTCTTTGAAGAATAAAATTTATAAATTCGATTTTGAAACGACAAGCTGGTCTTGTTTATTCATGGTCTAGTTACCATCACTTGATCCATTTACCTAGGTGACTTAATTAAATGTTATTTGCATTATAACCATGGTAAGAGATGATAAACTGCAGATGTATATAAATGTGTAAATAGTTTGTGAATAGGTTCTGATTAATTAGGTCACATGATTCAGTTGCCCAAAAATTGTCTCGGTTGTTAATGGGCCTTGTGAGTGATTTATGATTAATGGTGAGTATTATGGTGTTGGGTAGCGTTGGTGAGACAGTTTTTCTATAGGGGCGCTGCATCAAACCGTACTAAGCTCTACCTGCTGTGCACATATTCTGGCCAATAATCCATCAATGTCTCCTACCTGTCCTATCTGGTCAGTACCCACTTGGACTCTCCCTACTTTGTCATTCACACAAGCTTCTTCCTCAGGTACCCACTGCCACCTGCCTCCTTTTAGCCCCACAACGCTGCCTGGACCTGACTGGCTAAATGCCTGGCTATATGATGCCTGAGCGTCCTCTCACGCTTCCCACGGGGCTGAGTCTGCTCCCAGCTGACCAACGAAAGACACATTCCTACTGTTCCCCATGGGCACCCTCTAGCTCCCAGCCTCCCTTGCGTGACCGTATACCAACTGACCTCCCCTTGGCGCCCTCTCTCAAAATTCCTAGCCTTCTTGCCACTGGTGGACAAATCCGATGGCAGGACATAAGCCCCACCCCCGCCTGCATGTGCGCCACCATGCTGAGCAGTGCAGGCATTTCAATGCCCTCCTCTTCAGCGAGCGGCACCGCCATGCTGTACCCAAGCTCACCCAAGAGCCTGCCTCGTTGTTGTATATGGGTAAGTATTGTATATAGTTTTTTAGATTGCTGTATTGCGTACGATTACTCACAAGTGTGTTTGCACTATCACACTGGCAACGTAAGCATGATAACATTATTATGCAATATTTAAAATGTCCCCTAAGTATTTATATGATGTAATAGAAAGTGATAGCCAGATGAGTCTTTGGAGGACGTGACATCCTCTTGTTTTGCCAGCACCTGCGTGCAGGCCTTTTGAATTGTTTTATGTTAATAATGCCTCATTATCTTTCTTCAGCGAGTTGTGACTTTTGCCCCTTGCTTACCTGTGCATCCTCAGTACGTTTCGTCTTGCCATTGGGCAGTGAGCAGGCCATTACGTCATTGACCGCTTCGGTACCCAGGGCAGTAAAAGGTCAGACCACCCTCCATCTTCAAAGTTAGCTGTGACTCCACTACCCTCATTTTCAAGGCTCCCCTATACTAGAGACTTTCCCTGCAACTAGCTTCCGTACTTATAAAAATTTCCCTGCTCCTGCCAGCGTGCAAAATCTAACTGCTCTCACTAGCCCTATCTTTTCTACGCTGTACACTAATCCCTTCCACTGGCTATTTTTCTTGGGACGGCAACCTCCTGCCCGAACACCCCACGGGTGCTGGCTTACCCCTACCACCCCCAAGACCCCATTCCACAGTGGAGAATTTAACAACCACAGCCTTCACTGGGGTGTTAAAAAATGTGCCATTGCACAGAGGTGCTGTCTTCCCACGATGAGAAGTTGCACTATAGTACTCCAAAGCAACCGATTTCATGAACCAAGACAAGATATAAACTTGCCCTCAAAAAAAAAAAAAAAATGAATGCATGGAAAAATAGATTAGCACATCATTTATATTTGTGAATCGGGCAAATAACATACACTTTTTGCATGTGTAAGTATAACTTACATTTTACGTGTGTAACAACATCTTTTCCCAACAGTCCCTCGAGAGCATCTGATTCTCATTATAAGTGGCCTAGAGCTAAAAGGAAGATGACTGGATAAACCTTATTACTTTATTCAAAATGCCTTCCCTTTCTTTGTTGATCTTCATCGGGGTAACACCACTAGGTCAGGAGAAAGATGCACATGTCTGGGAAAACTTACTTCAGAGGGGTGAGCTCACTGCAACTCATGCAACAAGTTATGTAAAAGCAGTCTGTGCTCCCTTGTTCTTCATGCTAATGTGTACCCTCTCTTCTTTGGAACAAGATGTAAAAATATCTTTCTCATGGGTTTTATAACAGACAACAAACAACACTGCTTTTCAGACATGCTCTACAGTGACATGTTCACGGCTGATACGTCTGCCTCTTCCAGTAATAGGACAATAGCAAAATTTGGCAACATCCTCAGTTCAGGGTATCACGTCTATTTATTCCTGCTGAATCACATAAGGAGTATATTTAACTTTTTTACATAAATTACGTAACTGTATATAAGTTATTCTTTAAAAACTGGTAGGGTGCACGTTTTTGACTGTATGAGGTCTATGAAATATTGTATTATGTATTTGCAATATGAAACTGTCTGTCTAATGAGAAATTGGTTTGAAGCAGTCGTTCTTTTGTTTTGAATAATTCAGTTAATTATCCAGGTTCAGTTAACTGTGCAAAATCGGACTCTTGGCTTTGAACAAAATAACGAAACAACCATGAAGCGTGACAATAGGTGTCGAAGAATTTGGTCCGGAGAAACATCTGAAGGCTGTTTCTTCTAGGAACTGGTTCTAATTCACATTAGCAAATTTCCATGTAAATTTAAAAACATTTTGTTTTACAAATAAGCAGAAAACAGAGCTGCCCTAATTTCCATTTCACAGTGCGTGAAAATGTGCCTAAATGGCGAAATTCACAAACATTTCGAAGAAAGTCCAAATCTATACAAATCCAAATTATATATATCTTTAGTTTGCACCTTTAAAACTTTGTGGGGAGATTCACTAGTTTCAGAAGAATACAGGAAAATCTATGCAAATCTTATATTTTCATGAAAACGCATACTCCTCTGCACTTACACTTCACATCTATATGCAGAGCAAATAATTGGCATGACTAAATGTACGAGTGGTTAATTAGTACACAAATTAGTGACAGTAGCCAAACTTCGTCAGAACAGACAGTGTAAGCAGGAGGGGAGCCAGACCATACCATCCAATCACCATTCTCGCTTCCCACCTTTGGGATGTACAGTAAGCCCAAATCTACACATCGGGCAGGAGAGAGATCAATGGTGTTCTGTTCCTTTGAGGTTCAGAGAAGCGTTGCCAAAACCAAACAAGCAAATGACAATGCCTTTTATGTATGTGCTATTTTTAAACCAGATACATAAAAGGCATTGTCGTTTACAATGCCAATTGTTTAAACTCTCGCAAATGCGATACCTATTGCTTTGGAAATGCTGTTTTTTCTTGGAGGTAATTAAGGGTTAGAAAGTTAGGAGATAAGATGGAGGAGAGAGCCTTTCAGGTGCTGAAGCAGCTTCACGGTAATTAGCTCTCATTAACATTTTTCGAAAACAAAGGCGCACACTGAAACACTTTATTGCCCACAGCCAGTGGCGGCTGGTGACATTTTAAAATGGTGAGGCGGAAACTGGTAATCAAAGTGCACCGTAGGGAGCGAGCGTAGCGAGCGAGCCCGAACCCCCTAAGGAGGGTTCGGGGGGATTTCCCCCCGAGAAAATTTTGAAAAAATAGTGGAAAAATGGTGCATTTTCAAGCAAATTTGAGAGGCAGGAAGGTTAATAAAGCAATTATGAAAGTGCTGGTATTACATTATTAAAGAGCTCTTTTGTGTGTAAGACTCTTTTGTGTGGTATTTATCGACCGGCAGGCTCCGACCGCAGCGCACCAGCTTCCAACGGAGCCAAGATTAGATTCTGGAAGGGGCATTTCACTATTTGTGTGTGTGTGCGTGCTCTCTATGCACATTCTAAGCTCGCTTGGCTTTCCCTACCAGTCCTGGAAGCCCAGCAGCTAGAGGAACAGAGCCGGACCGGACAGGGCCGAGAACTGAAGCACTTTCTAACAGTACTGCTTTCTAATGTTGTGTTTATCTTGATTAGTGCTGTGACGCACTTTAAAACCGTGTGGCAGACTCGTATTCTCACCGAACTGCCACACGCAGTAGTCCTTCCTCTGGGTGGTTGCTGCAAAGAGCTAGTCACTGCATAAAGTAGCTCACGGGGAAGCTGCAGGGAAGAGATGGCCGTGGAAGGAATAATCTAGGTAGAAAGAACTCCATTTGTGTTAAATAAAATAATAGGCACTTGTTATTCACATGACACTCATTGTCACAGCTCAACAGTTTGCAGCTGTAATTCCATGTAAATCAAATTATTACTTATTAGCCAGAATCAATAATAGTCATTGTTTTCACCTTTTAAGGACAAACGTGAACGTCCGTGCTAAACCTCCGAGCTTCAGTCCAACATTCAGGAGGTAAAACAAAGTCTCTTCCACTGGCACTTATCTGGTAAAGCTTTCTTACCAACTACAGAATAACTCATCCAGCACAACACACTTCCTGAATAATAATGTCAGATTCAATGATAGGCCCCAAATGCAGCAATCACACCTACCAAAAGCATGCACCAAGAGGTGGATAAGGTGTGGGTGTCCAGCCTAAGCCCACGGAGGCAGATGAATGCCTTGTTTCCAGGACAACCACTGACTTTGTAAATGAGTTCCTTTAAGATTCGTTCTATGTGATAGAATGTTAAGTGGATTTACTGAAAACTGCCATGAAGCTGGCTGTTCACGTCCTACGCTGGTGGCTCTAACCACTCCCCCACACAGAACAAAATGCATGCATATTTTTTATATACCTTAAAACCCTTCACATTTCACAACATAGTCCAAAGTAAGATGCACTCACAAAACATTGCATTCAGTACCAACCAAAGAGATTTATTCAGAACAAGTTATTCTCCATTACCAGACCTGACCCAGCTGGGTTCCATTTTATCGGGTGCGATAAATATTCGCCCAAACACTGAGTCATTCATAATGAGGGCCTAAGACTGGTGCAGGTCCAAACAGCTAAATAGCCGCTAGTAGAACATTGGAGTAACACCCATAGGGAAAGAGGACAGGGGATGCATCAGTGTATGGGATATAAGGGCGCCCTTTTACTGTTGAACAACAGGGGGGCTTGCCCCCAGAGCCTGCCACTCGAGCTAGAGAGCTGGGAGATGAGAGAAGGAGGTGAAAGAATAAAAAAAGGGGATAGGGAAGTGGAGAGATGGTGGGTGAGGGGAGAGAGAGTTCAGGATAGCGGTAGTGGAGGAAGAAAGGTCTAAATACTCCTGCTGAAAACTGTCCTGAGAGAGTTGGTGTGGTAGTGGAGTAGAAGAGGGGTGTAGGAAGAGTAGTAGGCTTAACTGGGGAGTGACAGCTGTATCGTAGGAGTAGGCCAAAAGCAGTAGGCATAAGTGAGGAGTGACTATTGTAGTAGGAATAAGGCATGAGTAGTTGCTACAGGTGAGGAGTAACAGTAAGGCAGTCTGAGTGGGACAGGGTGAGTAGGCTTAGGATTTGAGGGGGAGAACAGAGAGTAAGAGACAAGAAGTCAAGGCGGTAGGTATGAAACTGCAGAGAAGAGCAAAGGCTGTCTTAGTTGTGAGTGGAGGAGGACAGCGGGTGTAGCCGTAGACTGTGAGGAGGTGTAGAGAGAAGTGAAAGAAGAAAATGGTCTAAAATTACCATGCAGCATTACAGCTTTCAAACGTAAGAGAACTTTGCATTCATTCAGTCTCCTTTATAATGATACACGGTTGTGACTTAGATTTAGGCCCGTAGAACTAACTTTTACCATTTACATATGTCACTAGCTTAGAGCTAGCATTTACACCCAATGCCATTCGAAGTTAGTGAAATACGGGGTGTTTTATATTTTTACTTACATCTCAGTCACATGATCGTGAATGGAAGATTATCGCTGAAGAGCAAGAGGCACCTAAGGGGAGGTACACGGAGGGAATAGGTAAAACCAGAAGGTCATAATGGAATCCCTCTATCGCCTCCGACCAGACATAAACCTTAGGGAGCAGCCGCTGCCTCTCCCTTTGCATAGATCCTAGTGAGCACATACAGTTTGTGGTGACTGGTGCGCTGTAACAAACTGTCAATTGATTCCTCCTCAGCCCCCTCCCAGTGGTGTAGCCCCCAACCAAGCCTGGAACAGTAACTGAGTTAACTCTAGTGATTGAATGATGGGAGAGAGGTGGGAAGGCCTCCACCCCTGTCCAAAACTTGCACCAAGACAGCAGGTATTGTGGTGAACACCATCACCCGGTTCCCTCCTAAATGCAGATCAGCTCCAGATGCACCCTGCCTGAAATGTGAAAAAAAGGCAGGAACTGCTGCCTCCTGCTTACACCAAACCATGGCCATAGGTTATGTTAGGTGCATTGATAATAACGTTACGTAACATAAATAAACTCAATGATGGATTGGTCAAAAACTTACGTGGGTGGGGGGACGCGGTCCGGTCGTGCTACTCGATTGCAAAGCAGGCTGCTTAAGCAGGTCCAGGCAGGCGGTCCGACTCCGACCTAGGCACACATTCATACACACACGCAGTACTGGTCATGAGTCCGACAACAACAACTTAGTCACGCACCCACTGACTCTCATTCCAACACGCGCAGTGACGTTGTTTCGGTTTTATTACCGCTAACTATGTGAATACACTCAGAGGATTACAGATGTTAATGGATTGAACTGCAGGACAAATACCGCGAGGTTAACATCCACCGCCAACGGTATTCTTTTCGCCAGTTTTCTAATAATGCAAAGTTTGCATTATTAGAAACCTGCAAAGGCGTAATAGCAAGGAATTATAATTTTAACACGTTGTGTCTGAGGCCAGGGGGCGTGTGTATCCTCACCAATGAAGTTATGTCTACAGTTAGCGGTATTTGTAGGGAGTTCCCGTTATTTAAGCAGTTGTATCTGTATGGTGTTGTACCTGAATTGGGCGTTACATGCAGGGATTTTTAAAAGTAATTATGTCTGCAAAGAGTTATTCCAGCAGGGGTGTGTGTCAGACATGTCAGTGAGATGTTGTGCCCTTGTGACATGTTTGCACGTGGAGTTGCGCCTGCAGGGAGTAGTGTCCTAAGGGATATATGCCCCCAGGGCCTTGCATCTTGCTGAGATGTGTGCTTGCAAGGAGCAGTTTCCGCAGCGAAATGTATCTGCATTAAATTTGGGGTTCGGGGATGTATTCGTGCAGAGAGTTGTGTCTGAAGGGAGCTGTGTCTGAAGGGAGTGTGTCTGCAGGATGACGTTCTCCATTTACTTGTGCCCGCATTAATTTTTTTCTGCAGGGAGGTGTGTCTGAAGGGCGTTGAGTGTGCAGGGAGGTTTGCCAAACTATAGGTTTGGTAATGCTCTTCCACTAATGAAACGTGTTGCACATTCATGATTGCTGTGACGTTTTTTGGGTGGGTTTTCCCTTTGGATTGAAATGTATGTATTGTATATTTCTTTTTGATCATAAAAACCATTTAATATATTTTTTTTAAAAAAGCTTTAGCATGGGCCAATGCATCTAGAAACTAGCTGTGTATGCTGATGACGTTATGATCAGTCACAGCAAAATGACCTGACCCTTCCTTAATTGCCCCGATGACAGAAAAAACTGAAGATGTAAGGTAAGGTTTATGGCTTTTACGTTTGCATTGACAAATCCCAGGTTTTAAATCTTAGGCTCCCTTGAGATCGGGTAACAGGACTTTATCTCTATTGCCTATGTAGCAATGTAGATTGCCCTATTTCCCTTGTTTAATAGGACAGCCTAATCAAAACACTCAATTCACACTTACAGACTTGGCGTTTGGGAGACTTGTTATGGTTGGTCCATTTTGGTCCATTTTGCATGCATTCCACTGCTGATGCAGCCTGCGTAGGCAACGTGGCTCATCTAAACATACAGACTCACTCAAAGTCAAGTACAAATCGTTGTGCTGGTGTCATTGTGCGGGATCACAGTGCAACCACGCATCCTACCACAAATGTTTACCGAATCCACAGCTGGTGGAGTGTCGTACTGGCAGGTCACAGGCGCATGTGTCTTACACGGGCTGCGGGAAGACTTGATAGTTCTGGGGTGCCTTAGCACAGCTTCTTCCCCCGCTCCTACACAATGGTGATATGAAGCGGGGGTGGTAGGGTTAGCAAGAGCAGTTTAATGGCACCAGTCAGTCATGGAGCACCTGTCAAACAGACCTTTTTAAGTCTGACGTCTGCTCCACACTCCAGAATGCTCACACCTCAGGCATGTGCACAGGAAGATGCCCCAGGTCAAGGTGTATTCAGATTATCTGTCTCTCCTGCCCTTACTCTTGCTGTCAGCTTTGCATTCTTTTGTAAAGTAATGATAAATATGATATGCCCCAAACCCCACTTTGCATAGAAATGTACACCAATCATATATTTTTCAGGAAACGTTACTCAGCAGGTTGTCTGCAGGGCACACAGTCGGCAGACGTATGTACTCCAAAGAGATGCCTTAACACGCATCACTTAACAACAAGGTTCTACATCTGGAAACTACTGTTCTAGGCAGGGAAATTGACACATTGGGTGCTTTCTTTCTCATCAATGGACTAACCTACTTAAGCCTTTTTTTGTTTGTAAATATAGGTTATGTAACATAACTTTTAGAAGGTGCAAACATATCACTCACCATGCCTCACTCCTCAAAGCCATTAGAAAGTCTTTATCCTTTTGTCAAGGAGAAACGATTGGAGGTCTTCCTCATTTCCAAAGGGAGAGCATTGCAAAGGGTGCCAGCAGAGAAAAGGCTCTTCCACCCCTAATCTCTCCGAAAATGGGGAATTTTCATATGATTGGGAAAAACATGTCTTAATCCGATTTTGTGAATCAGGAATTTGGATTTAGAACTATAAATTAAGCTTTTTGCACTTTTCAGCTTGCGCAATGATTTTTGTGATTTATACCCCTTTTTACTTGGGGGGCAAAGGTGCAAGCAATGGGGGAACAGGCACAGCTCCTCGTGGTTAGGCCTAACCATGAACAGGGCATGTTTTAAGCCTCGTCCATTTTCAGTCACCCATTGTGTAGATTCCACAACATCCTAAAACCCGTCCTTTCCTGTCCGAATCCAGTAGAACCCCTGGAGTAGAGAGGCTTCCACTCTCGCCCTGTGTGTCCCCCCTTCACTCCTCTTCTGCACACAGTAGAGTATCTATTTCCCCATCTGCCTATGAGATGAGCAGATCACCCACCGGAGAAAGGGGGAAGGGAGAACGATGGGTGAATTGGGATGGAGACAGCCTGGAAGATGCTGACGCTCCTTGCATCTGTCTTTCATCATTAATCCGTCCCATAAAATCATGCCTGAGTCTGTGAGTCATTCCTATGGAAGTTAATTAGTGAAGAGCTGCCATGTGCAACAGAACACAGTGTTAAATGCCTCTCTGGCATGTGAGGCCTTCAGATGTCTGAGAGCGATCCTTCCCTGCACAGACTTCTCATTCTCGGTGCCTCAAGAAGCGTCCCCCATCCCCGCCGAGCCTACGTCATTTTCTTTGTGTGCAGGGAGTTAGGCGTGTGGTGGAGAGACCTGTCTACCTGCAGCAGTGTTTGCACCCGTGCACCGAGTCATGCCTGCACAGAGTTTTGACTCGAGGTTGTGTGAAAATGTCGCGCCCACACGGACCTGTCATGTCACCTTAGGCTTAGGGAGATTGGGTAAGCTGCAAGATCACCCTACCTTGTTTCGCTGAGGTTCTGCAGCACTTCCTTCCCTCCCGACTCGGGTCCTGATCTCGATGCCAGCGACACCGTTGCCCGTGGGTGACTGAAGGCCGGGGTTCCTGCTAATGGCCAATCATTGACGACATTAACCATCCTGCTGCTGCTGCAGCAGCCAATCCTGGCGCAGCGTTTGCAGCGCCACTGTGCCAGGATTGGCTAAGAGCAGACTGCTTTCTGCCCATTGTGAGACCCGGGGGTCCGGGTCCATACCTATGTCTAGTAGTTGTTGTAGGGGGGGGAAGGGGGTGTCTAAACTGTGCGCATGCGCGGGCCAGTCTAAATCTGGTCTACTCCGGCATTTTACATGCGCAGTTAGTGTCTCTGTCACCCCTCTGCCTGTGCGCTGCCTGCCTGTCACTCTGCTGCAGCCCCGCCCCCTCCCCCCCCACGGCCCACTTCCTATGCATGCCCGATCCTGCCGGGCTTCTCCCAGGGCCTTAGTGCGCTCGGCTCCCGATTCATTTTTTAATATTATTAAATAAAATACTTGACTTATTTATTCTGTTGGCAGTGCGGTCGGCGGTCGTCCAGGCTAGTGGGGCAACGCCCCAACGCCCCCAATGGACGCACCGCCACTTCCCACAGCTATAAGAGCTCATAAGGGAACATTAACTTGGGCAGAAGTTTAAGGTGTCTGAAAAGAAAAGCAGTTTTTTGCCCCCACTGCTGGGCTCAGATATTCTAAGGTTCTGTAGCTCACCTCAGTGAATTGTGAATTACCCTACTTGTAACAGGTGCACCATGTGCTGCTTGTGATGCCCTGGGAGGGCCTCCAGTTGAGGTCTGGCAGTGTCTTTACTACACTAGTACAATGAGAGCTGCTCAGTGCAGACAGTGCTTAAGTGAGAGACAGTCCGCACACTGCTTTAGTGAGGGACAATGTGCGGTGCTCTAGTGAAGGATGCTGGGAAGTATTTTACTAAGGGACGCTGTGTAGTGCTTTAGTGAGGGACACTGTGCAGTGCTTTGGTAAGGGAAGCTGTACAATGCTGTTGTTAGGGACACAGCGCGTTGCTTTAGTGAAGAACACAGCGCAGTGCCTTAGGGCCATATGTATCAACATTCCGTTTTGTGATTCCCAAATAGCGATTTTTAGGGAATCGCCATTTAGAAATCGCAAAATGGTATGTATGTAGAAATCAGCTTCTTTTTAGCGATTTCTGAAAATTCCTTAAATTAAGGAATAATTTCCCATTCATTTCTATGGGCCATGAGGCCCATAGGAATGAAGGGGAAATTTGCTAATCGCAATTTGCTAATCGCAAATTGTGAATATTTTCAAGGGTGAAGGGGTGTCCAAAGGACACCCTGTTGCTCCTCTGAAACCGGCATGGGTGCACATGTGGCGCACATACATGCCCTAAGGGCATGTATGTGCGTCACATGGCACTTAGAAAATTGTAAAAATATGCATTTAGGAAGGAATTTGCAACTTACCACCAACTAGAAGTTGGTGGTAATTTGCGATTCCTTAAGGCCAATTTGCTAATTTTTTTGGCTTCTTACATTGCATTTAAGGAATCGCAAAATTTGAGATTCCTTAAATGCAATCCAAGATAGGGAATCGCTATTTTGCGATTCCTTATTTTTCAAGCAGATTTGCTTGATGCATACCATTAGTCCAAATTGCATTCGCAAACGCCGAAATTCTGCAAATTTGGCGTTTAAGAATTCAATTTGGCTTGATACATATGGCCCATAATGAGGTAAACAGTGCAGTGCTCTAGTGAGGGATGCTGTGCGGTGCTCTAGTGAGGGATGCTGGGTAGTGTTTTAGTGAGGGGCACTGGGCAGTGCTTTAGTGAGGGATGCTGGTGAGGGACACTGTGCAGTGCTCTAGTAAGAAATGGACACTAGGAAGTGCTGTAGTGAGGAACATCCTGCAGTGCTTTCGTGAGCGGACGCTATGTCGTGGCTTCCAAAAAGTTAAAATTTACGAATTGCAGCTTGTTTATGTTTACAGAGAGGTTTGTGTGCATTTGTTAGAATCACAACCTCCTTAGCAGCGTCCTGCATAGGTTTAAAAACAAAAACATTGAAGTGTGGAGCAGGATTGTAGATTTCATGAAATGTACTGTCTGTAATTGCTAAAAAGGAGCCCGACCACGAAGAGAGTCAAACACTCAATTTTCGGATCCAAAGTCAGACGCCTTATCCATTAGGCCATGCAGTCACGTGTGTAACTGTGTCCTATTTACCATGATTTGGAGCATCCTTGTCTGCTGCTGACAGCCCATTTAGAGAGGACTCGACTGGTGCTGCACTGGAGAGAACTTGCACCTTCTACTCAGAAGTACTTGCTTGCAGGTGCTATGTGTGGCTGTTCCACACCATCGCTTACTTTCCCGCGCCTCCTAAAGGATTGAGAGATTACATTTTGGAAAGAAGTTTTTTAGCATCTGAAGGTTTGAGTCAGTACAAAAATGGCCTCCTACTCGCGTGAGCAAGATCACAAGTGCAGTTTAGAGACTTCCGCCTATGATAAAGTCAATCTGGACCCGAATAGTGATTAAGATGCGCTTTATTTGAGCACACGCTACTCTGCCTCTTATTCCTGCTTCAACTGCCTTATATATACTTGAAAACCCAGCTCATCCTTCCATTACAGAATATTCCCTTCTTACCTTTCTATGTTACATTATCACATTTCTCCCCCTCCCCCTTTTGCATTTAGAAAACAAAAAGAAAAAAGAAGATTAGAAGGAAGAAGGAAAAAAGAAAAGAAAATGAGGGAAAGAAGAACAAATTCAGCAATGTTCAATTAAGTGTTTAGGTTTCTTTAAAAGTCTTACAGATTTCCTGGTTACTCATTTAACTTGCTGGATATTTAGTTGTACATCTTCATGTTTGATATTTGGATTGACTTTCTTTAAAAAAATCTTATTTCTTGTTACTGATTTGCTATCATTCTTCACTGTTTATGCTCTTACATGAAATTTTAATATCTCCATTGGCACTGGCTGAAATCTACTCTGTGATTTTTTTACTTGTTGGCAAACGATTACTAAATCACCTATTTGATACTCTTGGTTTTGACATTTTTTTCTATTTCCTGCAGAATGTTTCATTTTATTCTTTGCTTCTTTTCCTTTTTGCAATATTTCTTTATGATTTTTTGGCAGATCTGCTGGCAAGTGTGGTACACGAGTCTGTCTTGATTGACCAAACATTAATTTTGAAGGACACTCTCCAGTTGATGTATGCGGAGTGTTTCTGTAATCTCGTAATACTTGACACAAAGCCTAATTTATTGATATCTGTGACAGTCTTGCTTTTTGTACATCTTCCTTAATGGTAGCCATCAATCTTTCTACCATTCCGTTAGCTTGTGGCCACATAGGGGATATTTTACGATGTATAATTCCCAAGTAGTTAATACATTTCTGAAACTCATTTCCATTAAATGGCGGTCCATTGTCGATTTTCAACACATTATTCCCCAAGTGGAAAATATTTAATCCAGAACTGGAAGTTCGACTAATGTTGATTTTGACGATACCACTTTTACAATAAGAAATCGTGAATTCTCATCAATTATAGCCAACAGGTAGTGTTCTGAGTCAAGTGGTCCATAAAAATCTACTGCTATATTAGCACACACAGCATCTGGTAGCTCTGATGTGCAATTCTTCCGTTCATCTTTCTCTAGAAGTACATTGTCATATGTGACAAGACTGAACAACTTCCTCTACTTGCTGATCCAGCCTTGGAAACCATAACTTTTTTTTTAGAAAGTTCTTCGTGGCAGAGATATCGCTGTGACTTTCATGGGCTAAGTCAGTAACTTGTTGTTGTAAACAAAGTGGAGTGATTAATTTATTTTCTCTTAGAGATATTCCAGAAAGAGCAACTGACAGTTCAGATTGTATGTTTTTAAATGCTAATATGTCTTGTTTCCTAATGTTTGATTTAAAATGACTAGCACTATTTATCAGTCTCCAATTATTTTAACATATGATCTTTGTTACTTCTTCAATGGTGTCAACCATATGTGAAGCTTCAATACATTCTGTCTCTGTAATGATTGCTGGTACTGCTGATTTGAAAAATAAAATAAATATAACACAGATATATTTCTCTGCTTCTAATTGTTGATCCGTCTCTGAGTTGAATGGGTATCTGGACAAATAATCTGCTGGATTATATTCTTTGCCTAATTTGTGAATACTCCTGAAGTCATAATCTATTTTTGGATTCCGAAAAATGGAGATAAGTGCTTGGTGATCTGCTATAATCACAAACTGTTTTCCTTATATGAAGTCTTGATAAAGTTCACATGCCCAAACAACCGCCAAACTTTCCTTTTCAGGCTGAGAATATCTTTGTTCAACATCAGAGAGATTTTTACTTGTATGAGAGACTACATATCATGGAGTTTCTCTTCCAGGCATATGCCCTACTAAGATTGCACCTAATCATACAGGGCTAGCTAGCATCCACCACCAATTCAGTGCACAAATTTGGGTAAAAATATTTTAAATTCACTGCCATTGATATTTGTAGTTTTGTTTCTTTAAATGCATGTTCACAATCATCATTCCAATGGATTTTATGTCCTTTTTTTGTCAACTCCTTGAGCAGTGAGCTCAAAGCTGCAAAATTATTAACATATCTTGCACAATAACTTCCCAGTCCTAAAAATGACTGTAGGTCTGTTACATATATAGGTCTTTGTATTGCATTAAGAGCTGTTACTTTTATAGGGTCTGGTTTCATTCCTTCACAATAAAATATATGTCATAACATGTTAATTCAGTTTTATTTATTTCACATTTCTTTAAGTTGAGAGTCAATCCAAATTTAAAAAGTTGTTGACATACTCCTTTCGGGGCCTGATCTTGCTCCTCTTGGGTTTTACCGAAGACTGAAATATCATCACTTTAGTTAATTCTATTCTGTACAGGTTTTATGATATTCTTTATGATTTCTTGAAAAAATTCAGCAGCTGAACATATCCCAAAATATAACCATTTATATCTAAACAGTCCCATATGCATGGAGAATGTTGTGATATATCTTGACTGATCATCAATTTCTAATTGATGATATTCTTTATATAAGTCAAGTTTTGAAAACACAACAGCCCCTTTAATGTTGCTAATCATATAATTTACATGAGGACCTGGATATCTTTCTCTCAACGGTAGTATTTGGAACTCTCATCTCCACACAAATCCTGATATCTGCAGTGTCTTTTCTTGGAACAATTACAGTGGGTGACACTCACGGCATTGGACCTGTTACTTCTTCAATTATGTCTTGTTCATCAATTACTTTATTTCTGTCCCAACTTTTGCTTGCATGTGAACTGAAACTCTTCTGTGTGTTCACGCCACAGGTTTTACCATTTCATTTATGAGTAAGGAAATTGCTTTATCCTTAAATTTGTGAAACAAATGAATAACTTTGGATATTTCCTCAGAACTGGATGATCTGTTGTTATATCACAAGTCACAGCCAGCAATCCCATGAATTAAGCAGTCACATTGATAGGCAAACATGGTCCCATAACTTCTCCTTGTAAAACATGTATTTCTTCTTTAGTAGGTATATCTTCATACTTTAGTATTTCTTCAAATTTTTGTAGACATGAAATAGGATGCTTAGCGCCCCATTGAAAAACACTCACATTTGAAGTGCTTAGAAGTGGTTGTTCAGTAATTTTCGCATACTAACTTATGCACATTATATTGCATGTTGCTCCAATATCAAGTACAAACAGTATTTTCTGGGAGCCTACTATTAGATCAACTGACATTGTCTCCTGGATATTCTTTTTCTTCAACATAATAGGTTGCTGAACTTCGCTTCCCTATTGCATCATATATAGTCTTTCATATTGTTCAAATTCTTCCTTAGAGTCCCTTTCAACTTCCTATATTCATCTTATATGTTTTATGCTCCTAGTTTTATTTCTCTCTTCTAAATTAGTTTGCTTGCTTCCAGTTTCTTTCCTCGTCCAATTTTCTTTTTTCTACTTTTTGAATCCGCATACACTCGCAAAATGATTGTATCTTCCACATTCCTTAGATTACTGTCCTATTGCTGGACATGACTTTTGATGTGGAAATTGAAATCCACACCTATAGCACAATTTCTTTTCTTTGTATTTTATTTTTGTCCTCCTTTCACTACTTATTTTTCCTGTCATTTGTCTCCTTTGCTCTAGAGTTTTCACTCTTCCTTCTTCCATGTTGGTGGCATGTTTTTTAGCTCACTTTCTGTTCTATCCATAGATAGAATATCTTGTAGGTTATATGTTTTGTCTAAGAGTTTTTTCTTGAACTTTACTGAATAGCAGCCTTGTATTAATCTTAACCTTATTGCCTCTGCATTGCTAAACTTACTAAATCCACAGAATTTTGCTAATTTCTTTAATCTCGTGACAAAATCATCCATTGTTTCATCTTCTTTTTGACATGCCATATTGAAATTATACCTCTCAAAATTGAAACTTCTTTCAGGGTCAAACTTATCATTTAAGTATTTCATAAGCCCTTTCTATGTATTTCAGTCATGTTCTGGAAATGTAACAATTACATCTTCGACATCATCACCTACAAGATTAAGCAATAAATATTTTGCTTGCCCATCAATGTAGTTTTTGTATTTTGCGTTTAAAAAATGTTCAAACCTTCTTGTCCATTTCTCCCAACTCTGAGCAACATGTTGATGTTCTGATAAATCAAAGGGTAATGGCCACCTAAAAATTGTACTAGATATTTTGCCAGTACCATCTTCTTCATTGTATATTTCCGAATTAATGCTTACTGTTACATCACTAAATTCATTTTATATGGACATGACTGCTGATGTTCTAAAATGTATTTCTCATAAAAGTCACTTCATTTGAATTTGAAAGTTTAATTGTGTGAAGATTTTATGCTACGCACCACTGTTCAGACACTGCTTCCAGATTTCATGTTCAATTGAAGGATTTCACTGCTCATTTAACTTTTTATATGAGTATAAATAAAACATTGTTACTTTCGTTTTTAAATATGTTGCACATATATACATGACACTGCTGCTTTCTCCGACTTTCTCTTTTTATTTTAACTTTATTTATGAGTATGAACATTAACCTCCATTTCGTTTGTATTTTTTAAATAGTGCCTGAATCGAAAATGACAGCTGTCTATGCATGACAGGCTACACTGCCTGCCTTTAAAAATGGCTGTCACGCACGCGCACGGGGCCAGTCACGGTTCAGCGCACTTGCTCACAATGTAACTTCAGCACTTTACTTCCCGTTTGTTCTACCTTTTTCTTGGTGAGATGAGCATGTGGGAATTCTGGAAATCAGCAGAAGAGCTTGAGGCAGCGAGACAGCTTTGGTGAGTTTCAAACATTGAAAATAGGTTTCACGTAAGTTCTTCCAATCGTCGCCATTATGATTAAGTCAATCAGGAACATAAATATTGATTAAGATGCGCTTTATTGGAGCACACTCTACTCTGCCTCTTGCTCCTGCCCCAACCACCTAATATATACTTGAAAAGCCCAGCCCATCTTTACATTAAAGAATATTCCCTTCTTACCGTTCAATGTTAAAAAATCACACTGCCCATCTCTGTTACCCATGTTGTCTCTATTCTTTCACACTGAGGCTGTGCTTTTCTCAACATTTTCTCAGCCAGTCTTATTCGTCTTTTCAGCCTTAGTGGTTTATGTTCTTGCCTCTGTATATGTTGCTCCCTCGTGAACCCTCCCTGGTGTGTCTTTACTGCGCTGTTTACTTCCTACAAGGCACATGTTAATGTAGCAGCGTATCTGTTTTATCACTGTACAAAGTGGTAATTATCAACTTGATCCCAGACTGCACGATAATGTAAGAGTTGGGTTTGAATGTTTATTTCTTGCTCTTCTCTTAATCTAGGAACTCATGGTTTACTCAGCACTGAAGAAAACACTATCTCACTGGTATGGACACCACCATCAGCTCTCAAATATACTGAACCCAGCTCCTGAACACATGCCTCCCATATGGTTTAGTGCATAGTCAGGGAAAAAAGATGGTGACAAATGGACGGCGGCTTCAAGACTGCCGAACCCTCGGGGTGAATGAAAAAACCTGAACACTCCCGTCTGGGGGTATGGCAACAGAGGAAAAGGAGTTCCCCCAAACAACAGATAACAAATGCCATTGCAAAAAACTGTAGCCAGTGCTCTTCAGCCACAAATGGAGGTGAGCTATTGGTTACACAAAGAGTACAAAGACAGCAAAGCTGAGCGATGCTGGATTGAACCTATTGTAAGCTGCAGATTGGACTACCATCATTATAATAAATCCAAATGTTGAAGGTATTGGTGATTCTTCTATTATTTCTGAACCCACAGGAAATAAAAGGAGGACTAATTTGCTGCCCAGTATATTAAAACAGCAGAAGAACAACAGGACTAGGACAGTGTAAGAGGTACCAAAGAGTCCCAGTACCCTGAAATAACAGACAGTGGTGGTCCAAAATGGCAAACACAGACACAAATTAAACACTGAATATAGCACATTCATCGATTTGTACTGAGAACCATTTTACTGTTTTATGGCTAGAGGTAAAATAATTTATATTGGTACAAAATCCTTTTCCATACACCACCATAAACCTTTTGGATTTTTCCTAATTTTTCCTACTACTGAAACACAGTTGTTCCTGGAATTCTATGCTATTTGCACTTGTAAGTTACACTTAGGATTGCAAATAGTATTTTGTGAGTGCAGGACCACTTTTGTATTTCATAAACCACTTTTGCACTTATAAAATGGTGGATATTTCAGGTCAGTCCGAAATGTCATAAACACCCACAAAATTATCCACAAACTATTTTATGACTCATTCTCACTTTGGCAATTTATGCTGCTGCCAAAGACAGGGATAAATCTCTATTAGGGATGGGAAAGGAATGAAAGAGAACCTCCCTCTTCCACTAAATTGGCAGGTGAAGTGTAAAATGTCTCTCCGAGGAGAAAAGTAAATTCAACATGGAGGAAACAAAGAAAAAAGTTAGCAAGCCTATTTGCAATTGCTCTCTCTGTTTTCAAAGTAAAAATATAAAATATTTACACATATATTTCCAAATGAAAAAAAAGAATTCACAAAATCTTTTCAAGATTACATTTGTAATGCTGAATGTTTTAGGATTACAATTGGACCTTGAAGAGTGCTGTGAATTCCAAACAGTTGAAACTCTGTGCTGTGTTAAGTAGTTAACCGGTGGGGCTTAGTTGAGAATAAGGTCCAGTTACTCATGCTTTTTTCATGAATTGTTTTGTTTCTGTTTCTTAACTGGAAGCACCACACAAAATGTTTATGAACGTTTCATAATATAAGTTGTGGCAATTTCATGCATTTTGAATAGGTATATCTCTGATAAATCTCCTTTATTTCTCCTAAACCACATTTCACACCTTCAGGAAGCAATTAGGCATTCTCTTATACTAAACGCCAGCTCCAAATATCTACAGGTCCTATCTGTGAATCACATTCTCCGAACTTGTGGTGTCACATTAAATGAATAAAAAGTATGTGAATAAATAGTACCAATATATCAAGGAACACTTCTGTATTGTGACGTACTGGCAATTATAATAAATGACTATAAAAATGGCTGAATTGGGGTTATTGATTGACATTTTCTTCGCACCTACACATATCCCAATGTAAAATGTTTAATATTTGAAAATGAAATCCTCTGTAGAGTGCTTACTATATTGAGATGACAGCGTTGCCAACATTTGGAAATTAACCATGCATAGTTTGGCCTACTTTCTTAAATATCAGTACAACTTTGTTTGTCTTTGTTTAGTTAATATTTAATAAAGAAAAAAGCACTGACTTTACAGTACCAACATATAACAATCCAACTTCAAAAAAAGAATTCAAAACTGAAAAAGTCGAAACATATTCTCTGGATCAGGTTTTAGCAGAACGTTACAACTTTCTGATATATTACGAAACTGAAAGAAAAAAAGAAATTAATCAATGAATCAAATTAGAAAAACAAACCATGTGGGGGATTTTTGTACAATAAAATGCCATTCTGTAGAGAGGCCATTGGATCTAAAATTCAATTAAATAAATGTTTTTTATTTGCATATTATAAGAGGCAGAAGAGTGTCATCATTAGAATGAAAGAAAAAAAGTGTATGAATTAGCTTGACTTTTGTCTCTATACTTTTTTCCAGAAGTCACTTCAAAATTAAATCTTTCTTGGTAATATTAGCGTGGCAAATAGCAACACCTCTAAAATGAATGATTTTAGCAGAATGCAAACTCTTTAATGTAACGAATGAAGGAGAAAAGGTGACTAATGACTGTGCTGCTTTAAACAGGCTGTCCATTTGTCTAGCAAGCCTTAGTTAAATTACTTGGTTTGAGATTCAAACTCTGAGAGCATTGACTTCTGACAAAAATGTTCAAATCCTATCACTGTTAGAAACATTTTGGATTCGTGACCAATGAAATGTACTCAATAAAAGCTACAACCCTTTTCAAACATCATGGCAACACCTTGCAATTGTAATTCAGATTTAGCAGAAACCTCTACTTATTATCTCACTTCCACATTCTGTTTTATGGATGTGTAAGATATTGGGTTGTTGGTTGACTCGGGTGTGAGCCTTTGTCAAGCAGCAACCACAATCCTTATTAGGGTGCGGCAAAAGCCAGCCTTAAATTAACATGTGCTCAACCCTCTGGTAGTTTGACACAGAGCACTCAGGCTTAACTTAGAGGCAATATGTGAAGTCTTCATGCTAACATAATAATGTTAAAACACCACAAAAAAAGGATCCCACACCAAGTTAGAACGAAAGAGCTTTCTTTAAATAATAAAACGAGAGCCAAACGACGAAAGTCTAATCAGTAGAATTGGAGATATTCAGCTTTAAAGTGTTTACTGAAGAGGTGTGGCGCAGGGGCCAGGGCGCCTGACTCCAGAACCTGGGGGCTCATGGTTCAGTCCCCGGCACAGGTGGCAGATCAGCCCAGCACCATGTGACTCAGAGCAATAGCTCACTTAATCTTCCTGACGGCCCCCAGCGGCTTGACACCCTCTGGTAATCGTTCGCGCTTTACAAATACTGGACATTTACATTTACTGAAAACAGTTCCAATAAACAGAAAGTGTCAACTGTTGATATCTGGCCACTCCAGACCGGGACAAACAACCAAGTTCAGGCTAACTACGGTGGGGTGTGGGCCGGATACAGGGACCCAGTTAGGCCCACTGAACACAGTACCTTAAATCCTGGTTTGCAGAGCATTGCGAGGACCCTCGTTGAATGTGTGTCACGCAGCCCAAGCAATGCGCCGGTTCCGAGATGTAGTGAGGCAGCAATGCAAGGGCATATATTGTCATTGAAGATCCTGTTAACAGCGCTTGTGATGCAAAGTCTACATAGAGGATGTAGCACACAGTCGGGGTGATGCTTTGGAGCTGCAAGACTGTGATATGAAGTCCAGCATCGTTATCAAGGCTGCTGTCAACGAGGGATGCAAGGACCTGTGCCGAGGATGCATCATGCTGCAGAGCTTCCAATGGGACTGCAAAGGTGGTGCGGGTCTTTGCAATGTATCTAATTCACGCAGCAGCAGCAGCGATGCATTGGTTCTACATGGGTGTGTGCCATGCAGCAGAGGATTTGTATTGTTCCACTGGATCCAGAGCGGCTGGCAGAATACCTTAAGCCCACTTCCAGGGGAGCAGGATTGGTGCGGCACTACTTGGCAGGGTAGAATCACAGAATGCAGAGTCCAGGTTCAAGGTATTTGTAAGCCTGTTATGTACCTAAGGCCTCCGATCAGGAGGCCAGTCCACTAGCCCTTGGAGTCACTCTGGGTTCTGGGTTCAAGAGATGCAGGTCCTTCTCACTCAGGCACGAGGGCAGCAGGTCAGACCAACAGGGCACCAGTCCTGCAGAGCAGCTGTCCAGCAGAGTGGCAGTACCTTCAGCAGCACAGCAGTCCTTCTTCCTGACAGAATATCCACAGGTCCATTTGTGCACTGAAGAGTTGGTATGCGTGGTCTAGTATGTATACCCAGGTGTACCTTTCAAGTGGGGAGAAGCTTTTAGAGGTAAGTATTTGAAGTGCATAGGTGCCCTGCATTCCTGGCTCCAGACTGACTACCGGGGGTATGCAGCCCTTTGTGTGGAGACAGGACACAGCCTATACAAATGTAAGTGGGGCTGGACACAGCTCCGCCCTCCCATCCCGCCAGTGTTGGCCCATCCAGTCAACTCTAAGCTCCCCATTGTGGGTGGCTGTCTAGGAGGAATACAATACACAAAGCCAGATTAAGTGACCTAAATGCAGGCTGCAGACACCAAGTGGGTAAGGCAGGAAAATCCCCACTATCTAAAAGTTGTATTTTTATAAATGTAGTTTAAAATCCGACTTCATTATTACTTGGGAAATTCCTAAGACACCAAGCATGACTTAGTTACCTGTACTCATTTGTAAAATACACTAATTATATGTAATAAGCTAATTCCAATGTTTATCCTATGGGAGTGGTAGGTCTTGCAATAGTGAAAAATGAATGTAAGAGTTTTTCATTAAAAGGACATGCAAAACTTTAAAAGTCATGTCCTAAGTTTTAAACACATTGGACACTGCCCTCAGGGCCTACCCCAGAGGTCTTCAAACTTTTGGATGTTGAGACACCCCCGTCAACATTTTGAGGTGTAAGGACCCCCTCCTGACAAAAATTTCTAAACCTGTAGACAGGGCTACTGGAATTATGAGGCAGGTGAGGACCAAATTACGTGACAGGCTTGACTAAATTGTGTGGGAAGAAAATGTAAATGATGTTATGTGATGCCTCTTATTTTAGGATAGCATTGCTTCATTGTTTTGACATTTTTGACACAGTAACACTTAGGAAAGATTCCACCCCATAAGTACCAGTTTATAACCAAAATACAGCAACTAACATCAGAAAGATTTCTAGTCAACCTTTGTGAAGGGCCTTCCACTCCGCAGGAATACATGCTGCCACATTAGAAGCCCACCTGGCCTTGGAAGGGAGAAGCAGGGGTCCCTTAAATCCCTGGTGGTTTTGTGCAGAGTTAAGCAGTTTACACATGCAGCTTTCCTCTCACACCCTCCCTTCCATCCTTCTCTGCTCTCCTAACCCCGGATCCCACTCTCACTTTGCAAGCCATTTTCTTTCACCCCTTTTTATAACTTCTGAGCTCGCCCCATTCAACCTTTCACTTCACCTTTAATCACCTCTTACCATTCCGTCTTTTCACTGCCCTCATCTCAAACAGTCTCTCGCATTAATCTCATGGCCTCTCTGGCCCTCTCACCTCCCGTGCCCCTCAGCACTTCTCATTCACCTCGTCTCTCCATTCAAATTTTTCTCTATTTGTATCTTACACATCTCCAGTCCCCCAATTCATCTTTCACATCTCCCTTTGTTCTAACAGAAGCCCTCGCCTTTGGCTCACACTCACTTCTTGCGTGTCCACATTCTCTTCAGCGATTCACATCCCTGACCTCTTCAATCAAATTCTCTCATTTTCTTGCTGTCCTCTCTCATCCTCTCATCTCTCCTCACCAAGCATAAAGGCCGGACCCGTATGCTCCTCTTGGCCTGTGCCACTCTGCTTATTGTTCCCCCATTCAAGAAGGCCTGAGTTGTCTGTCTCACTGTTTTGGTGCAGGCCGCGCAGTTATAGAACTTGCACCCTCCTTTGCTTCGCTCTACCATGAATCTATTATCCTTTTGGAAGATATAAAAACCTGTCTATGCTCTAGAGGTTACCCCATTTGGCTGGTTCTCCTTCTCCTTCTGTGTGTTTCTCATTTGCCTTCAGGCAGCAGATAGTTATTAGCCCCAGGACATCTTTTGGTAACAGTAGTGCACTACAAATGTAAAGAATAATAATAGGCAGAAGCAGGGGAGTCACTAGACCAGAACTTCGGAGTGGGGGGGGGGGTGAAAACTCCCAGCCAGGGCTGGTCCTAACACTGGTCGCACATGGTGCAACAGTCTTTTTTGGTGCCCCACCCCTGTTTCCTCCTTCTCCATGTATTCCTTCACTGCCACTCACAAACAATGCACATCATCTCCCTATAGCACCTTTCTGAAAAACATTTCATTTTTCATAGCGCTACTCATAGTTTGCTCACACTTATTTCTGTGATCCGCATGGTACATATTCTTTGTAGCAGGCACATTACCCTCTGCACTGTGTGGGTGACAAGTGTGCCCATGTGAGTGCACGGTGAGCGATGCAACAGTGTGAGAGTAGGGTAAGAGGAGTGACTGCAGGGTGAGTGAGGTGGCGTATGAATTTGGGTGCGGATGCAAGTTCAGAATGGGACAAATGAATGTATGATTACTAATGGGCTTGTTTTTGTGAGTTGCATATTGAGCAGTGAGGGGGCCAGGTGAATGAAGTTTCACTTGAGTTCAGGATGAGTAGTGTACTTGTGTGACTGTAGGTTGAGGTATAGGGTGAACAGCGCAAGTGCATTGTGAGTGCAGAGTGATCACTGTGAGTGCAAGCTGAGCAGGTGAATGGTATGAGTGCATGGTGATCAGTGTGAGTGCATTGTGACCGCTGTGACTGTAGAGTGAGCGTGAAAGTGAAGGGCGAAAATGAGGAGTGAGTTGTCTGAGTTGCAGGGTGCATTCCCAGACACTTGAAGTAACTCAGCATGATATTGACGGCGGCGTAGGGTTTAAGATCCAAGTTAAATTATTGCTATTATGGCATTAATTGGGGATCAAGGGTGAAGGAAATAAAAAATGTGCTGATCCTGCAACAAACTTACAGTCCTATGGTTTGGGCTGCCAGCAGATTATTTTGATTGGCCAGTTGGTACAAAAATAAGCTGTCACCTAAAGCTGTATTTTCAGCATTTATCCGTGCATACTTCGAACAGCAAATATAAATAGAAAGCACTTTTAATTGTGTTCTAGGGCTGCCTCAATGATCCATGACTGATAATTAAAGAGAACAAAGACCGAAAAGTCACATAACAAATGCATACATACTTTTTTATTTATAAGTCTATTTAGTGTCCAGAGGAGGTCTTTGCAGGCTCTTTAAAAAAACACTGCAGGTATTTTTCTTTTGGCAACCCTACTTTATATTCCTTTTGAAGAAATGCATTCTCACACTACAGCAGTAAATGTAAAATAAAAAAATGTAAGGAATAGGCAGAGTTGGGACCCAGGGGGTACTGGAACCAGGAAAAAAACTAAGTCTCTGTAACCAGTTTAAAAGGGCATGTAAATATGCAAATGGTCTTTAAAGACCTGTGAAAAACTCGGGCGTGCTGGAGATAAGACTCCAGACACTGCCCAGCTGAGCCCCCAGCAGCTCGAGTTGCACTGCAGCAGCCCGGACTGAGTCACAGGACGGGAGAAGAGAGGGGGCTGAGGCCCGTTGGCCTGGGCAGAAGTGTGACTGGGAAGGCGTGACCCCCTTTGCATCGCTCCACTGCCGCCCTGGGGGTCGGGTCCCACAGTTTGAAGACCTCTGGCCTACCCAAAGGGTGACTTATTTGTATTAAAAAGGAAGGTTTGGGCCTAGCAAAAAGTTTACTATGCCAGGTTGAAATGGCAATTTAAAACTACACACACACAAGCTGCAATGGCAGGCTTGAGACATGGTTAAGTGCCACTTAAGTGAGTTGCACAATCAGTACTGCAAGCCCGCCGGTAGCTGTTAATATGCAGGCCCTGGACACAGGGAGTGTACCTTTACTAGGGATTTACAAGTAAGTTAAATTTACCAGTTGGTTATAAGCCAATTAACATATTTTTAAGGAGAGAGCACGAGCACTTTAGCACTGGTTATCAATGGTACCATGTGCAGAGTCCTAAAACCCATGTTTTCAGAAAACAGGAGGGTGAAGGCAAACGTTTTGGGGATAACACTGCAAAAAGTGACAAGTCAATCAGGATGGGTAATTGGTCATCTTGTGACAGTAGCAGCTTTGTCAGTGGGGGTTTTAATGGTAAATGAAAATGATGCAGCCTCTGATGTGGCAGATTGGCCAAATCCGTTTTTGTCAAAGCCTGACAGAAAGTGCAGCTGTGTGTTTGCAATGGCAATTCTGAAAGTTGACCTAGGAATGCATTATGCCCATTGCTTATCATTGGCACTGTGTTACCTCATTCACTGTTGTTTATTTTTTATTTGCTGGATATTTTTGTGTTAGCCTCCCCCTCCTGTAGAGAATTGCCTCTTTACCACCTCTCAGATTGGCTCCTTCATTTCTTATAGGAGTGCATCTTTCCAGGAACTCTTTTTTTCCTTTTTTCCTGAGCACTCAGTGACAGTTCAAGTTTATCAAGCTGTCTCCCATTTATGCGTCTTTAGCCCTTGAACTGCCCTATGTGCACCACAGGCACAATGTGGAACCTACTCATTTAATGTTACAGTCTCCTCCCTGCATTTCTGTGACCACAATACCCACCAAGGTGCTTCTGGTTTGTTTTGTTTCTTTTTAAAATATAGCGTGAACTCAGCATAAGTCCATGGGGCATGAGCACCAGTTACCTGACTCAAGATCACATTCATTTTTGTAGGCTTGGGGAGATTAGGAGATATGCAGAGAATCGATGGATGTTGTGTCCATACTGGAACTCAAACCTGGTTCTCAAGTTCCAAAGTCTGCCGCCATGACCGTAAGGCCACATGCTCTCATGCCCAACTCTCTTCTAGTATTCATCTTGTCCAAGTGCTTGTCCCCAGCCTATGTGTTGCTTCAACCCCTCGCCCAACCAGCTTTCGACTTAGTATTCATTTGCCAATAATTTGTTGTTAGTGCCATTTACCTTGAAACATCAGCTTTAGATTTATTTATTTATTTTTAGCAGTTTTATTCAAACTTGTGTTGGAGCACCTTGTCTGACCACCAGATACATTATACAAAGGCATATCTGTTTTTGAAGGGAGGGGACTTCAAGAAATTTGCCCAAAGTCACATGATGTTGTGTTGATGCAGAGATTCACACCTGGGTCCCCAGTTCCAAAGTCATCAGCTCTGGCTGAAATACCACATTTTCACCCATTGAATGTGCACATTATTATTAGGAGCCAATCAGCATACACAGATTGCACTGCTGACAAAGAATCAATCTCTTTGTTGCCATGATACGATTTTGCTTTCCCTGTGGGCGTATATAAATATTCAATCCTAAATGTTGAGAAAAGCATTGCCTTTTCCTTTATCTTTGTTATAAAATCCAGAAGATGCCTGTTCGATCTTTGTGGCTTTCCATCAGCAATGTAGGGCCTGATTACGATGTTGTTCGGAAACTGTTCCTAACGAATCTGTCTTGGACTGGCATCCAACCGAATCGGGCTCTGCAAGTCCGACTGACCAATTACGATGCTTCCCAACATCGTTCGGCTGGATCACATTGACTTCAATGGGAGCATGTGTTCTTAACGAAAACACAGGCTCCCATTGCAAAAAGGGATGGTTGGGGAAAACCTTGCACCCTGTGGCGGGCACCCCATGGTGCCTGCCACATTATGCATTGTTGGAAAGAGGGGTCCCTTGGGTACCCCCACGGGCACGAACCGGAAGCCTCCAGGTGCAGGGGGCCCGCAGCGTTTCGTGTCGGGCAGACTGAATCAGAACGGCTGTCCGAATTGGTCATCGTAAACGCTCGTTCAGAAACTGTGTCCATAGAGCTGTGTGAATCGGCTCCAAAAGACTCGGCCTGTCCAAATGCCTTTTGGAACCAATTTGGTCAGCCTAAATGGTTTCCCGGCATCATAATTGGATGATTGTAAATTTGTACGATTCGTTTGGAAACAATGGTTCCGAATCGGATTCTGCAATACCGAATCCCATTCGGAGCCTTTCCGAACAACATCGAAATCGGCCCCTTAGTTGATATAAAGGCACCAGTGACGACCAGCAGTTTTCTATGGGTGATGTTTTGACCAGCAGCGGCTGACATGGCTCGTGGGTGGGGGTATGGGCACAGGATTTGCAATCGGGGGCCACAGGGGTGTGTGGGTGGGTCATGAGTGGTGACGCACGGGGGCAAAATCATTTTTTTAAAAGCTAAACTTACCTCGACGGGTTCCGCGTCTTCTCTGCTCCTGCTCTCCTGCCTCCGACAGGAACAGGAAGCAGAGAGCCAGGGTCCCTCTCCTAAGCCAATCACAACGCTTCAATGGCAGCATTGTGATTGTTCTGAACACCGTGACATGGAGCTCAGCCAGGGGCTGGAGGTGTGGGCATGCTCCAGCCACGGCCGGCAGTGGGAGTACCTGCAGGGCGGTGACGTGGGGAGGGGGAGGGGCAGGGTGGTGGGTAGTAATGTATGGATTACAGAGTTTTACAGGTAAGTAAACATTTAAATAAATAAAACAAATTTTGTTGCGCGCACTGCATCGCATTTGGGGATGCAGTGCACTCAACAAAATTTGTTTTATTTATCTAAATGTTTACTTACCTGGGAAGCTCCGTAATCCATCCATTACTACCCCACACTCTGCCCCTCCCCCTCCCCACGTCACCGCCTTGCAGGTACTCCCACTACCGGCCGCGGCTGGCATGCTCTCCATGCAGGCTGTAATGCAGCCTTCATGGAGAACAGGGAAGTGCGCATGACTGTTTTGGGCGGTCCGAGAGGGCCGACCAAACAGTCATTGCGCATTTTTGAGTGGGCAAACCACTCCTCCCCTGCCCTGCTCTGACAGCAGAGCAGCCCTACCCACCCACCTGCTGCAAAGCAGCAGGACACGTCAGGAAGCATAAAATTATAATAACCTAAAGTTATTATGATTTTATGTTTCTCTTCTGTACACTGCTTATAAGCAGTGGAGCAACGCTCCTCTGCCATAGCGGAAGAGCCACCCCTGGTTTTGACTGTGTAAAAGAAAAGTTTTCATAACGTTCTATCTGTTTTTTAGAGATTAGGATTCTCCAGTGTACTGAAAGATCTTTATTTATAAAACCGGGGGGTCTGTACATCACAGGCCCATGTGACAATAGGGCATTCCTAGGTCAATATGCCTGGGAGGGGGTGGAGATAAAAGGCAATGCTAGCGATTGCAGCAGTACATAATTTGTAAAGCAAAAAAACAAAACATACATGGCAGTCATCAGGAGGCCACTGCAGGTTGCACCAAACATTGCCCCATGCGATGCTGCCAATTACAGTAGCAACCCAACTAATAACCATCACACTCCTACTGTGTGACAGTTAGAACTACTTCATGCCCCCAAAGCTATAAGAACGGATTGGGCAGCAGGTAATAGATAGTCATTTTAATGTATGTTGAGTTAATAATTAACTGTCGCTATCAACTCTAAATTGGCCAGATCACGCCACCAGTGGCAGACTGTAACAAGTGCTGGTGTTGACAATTAAGTGCCTGTGCCAAGCACCAGGAAAAAACGACCCAAATGAAGCGCTGGAGTGCAGTATCATTTTTTGCCAAAGGCAATAGCTCTCGAAGGCGAGACCTATTGGCATTACCAAAACTTGATATTTCAGTCATCCTCTCCTGCTTCATGTAAGAGCAAGATAGAAGAGTCAGGCACATTGAAACAATCAGTGCCTGCAGCCAATCATGGCTAGCAATGGCTTCTACTGCATGGAGGCGTATGATGCAAACAGACTCAGTGATCTGATGTCACTGCCAACGCCCACACCTTACAAAGAGACGGTACCTGGGAAGCCTTCCATCACTAACAACAAAAAAGTGCACGTAGTTTCTTCTTGGGAGAAGATCCGAAAAGTGAGAAAATGTGCCATTTGTAAGGTGAAGAGTCTGTGTATTTGAATAACTTATTTAAATCTATGAAGAATGGATTGGGTGGACATAGCTCCTGCCAAGTAGAATAACTGGAGTGAAGCTACGTTCTGCACTTCCTATATGTAATTTAATACCATCTTAAGCTAAAGATGTTGGGATTTAATAAACATACGAGGAAAAAAAGTGAAAGGCCTTCGTGATTGAGTCAAACGCAGTTCCGAATCTATGTGACATCCAAACCAAATGTTCAGTCCCTGACACAACCCTCTTTATTGTCTATTCTGCATCTGTCAACGAGGCTAAGATAGATGGCTTTATCCCAGGGCTCCGCTAATAAGTGTCATGGAAACATATTAGAAAACCTTACATATCATACAAAATAGCAGCCAGGCTTTGCGATGGGGACCTTCCCGCGCCGCAGGTTGTGCTGCGGTGTCTGGCCTGCATCGAGCTCTCTGGGAGCAAGGCTTGTGTATCCGTTCAAATGTGGTGGCGAGAGGGGAAATGATTAATCAAAAGGATGCTGGAAATGTTGCCTGAAGCAGGAATATCGCTGCACAGTGAGCTCCTGCTTTTAAACAAATTCTCATTCAATTGTTATTGTGATATTAATAAAGTGCTGACAAGATGTCTGGTGTTTTTTTTTAGGATGTACAGGTCTGAATGTCTGGAATTGCCCTGCACAGTTGTGCTCGGGTTGTGTCTATCCCTGGAACAATGCCTCTTTATTCTGGTATCGATTCACTATAACACAGTGTGGATAAAGTGAACGTTTTTGCACAAAGGGGCTTATTTACAAGCCCCTGGCAGCACATATGCGCCGCCGGAGCATCACTTTTATGATGCTCCGGAGTCACAGTGTGCAGATACATATCTACGAGGTCACGCAAAACCACTTTGTGTGGCTTTTCATGGCTTCGTAGATATGGAGTAAGGCTAAGCAGTGTTGCCTTGCCTTACTCTGATTCAAAGAGGTGTTCCATGGGCGTTGCGGTTGGTGTTCCCACTCAACGACCATGGATTTTAATAATAATAATAATAATAATATAATAATTGCATTTCTAAAGCGCCTGGTTACATTGAACCAGTGTGTCCCTGCGCTGAGGTAACAGCTAAAAAGAAAGCAGCATCCATAGTGACCTGGTAACAGAACAAATTAGATCACAGGAAACAGATAGGTCTTCAGTCCTTTCCGAAAGATGGATTCAGAGCACTCCAACCGGAAACTCTGAGGGAGAGTATTCCACATCTGGGCCGCCAAGTATCGAAAAGAGCGGCCGCTCATCCTGGATCACATGATTTTGGGGATATGCACCTTTGCTTTCCCACTCGATCTAAGCAGTCTGGTCGGTACATAAGGAGTGAGAAGGTTGTGCAAATACGAAGGCCCCTTCTTCTGTAGAATCCGATGGCTCATGCACATGGCCTTAAACTTCACTCTCTCCCTGATGTGAAGCCAGTGCAGGGAGGCCAGCGCTCTTTTGGCTGAGGCTCTCTTCGGTAGGTTAAGAACAAGTCTCGCAGCTGCATTCTGGATGCACTGCAAACTCCGAATGCACTTGTCGGTTGCACCCAAATACAGGAGATTGCAGTAGTCCAGGCGAGAGGTCACCAAGGCATGCACCATGATCTTCCTAGATGCCATGGGAAGGATGTCAAGGGTCTTCCATAAACCCCATAAGATACCGAAACAGGCGCCTGCCACCCGCCTAGTATGGTAATCAAAAGACAGCTTGTTGTCCACCCATACCCCAAGATTCTTTGCTTGTTCACACGGTGTGGGGGTAGATCCCAACGTCTGGGGCCACCAAGCCGATGACCATACTGACGGAGCCTTCCCTATCACCAACAACTCGGTCTTGGTACAGTTCAGCTTCAGGCAATTGTTAGCCATCCACCCAACCAGTTCTTGAAGGCAGGACATGAAGTTGGAGGCAGCGTCAACCCGAGCATGAGTCAAAGAGACTACCAGCTGGGTGTCATTGGCATAGGACAGGGCATTAATCCCTCTAGTGTGTCCATGTCTAAGCACCCTGGGAGTAGCTGGATCCCTTGGTAACACATTCACAGATTTACAACATGGCATAGATCTGGGAAAGCATCAGAACCGTGTGCCTCCCCAGACAGGCATAACGTTTTCATTTCCTCCTCTTTTTATGTGTGCTGCTTTCTGCCTCTTAGGATAGTATCTGTGCAGGAAAGTGCCCCTTTCTGTGAAAAAACAATTATACCAACAGCGCAGACATGCTTGCACCATGGTGGAAGGGTACTTGCATTAGCGCACGACTGCAAAATATGTGCCAGCACTGGCTGAAAGAACAGGAATGCATTGTATCTTGTAAATGTGGTGCATTCCTGCTCTTTTAGAATAGTTATAGGACAGCACAGCAAGAAGCCTTGCGGTGCTGCCCTACTCCAATTTCTTGTAAATAAGCCCCTCAGAATATAAAAAAACGATTGCTGATTGCTTCACACTGACAACGACATTGTGGTTGTAATGAAATAGTTTAAGGTAGGGGGGCAATGCAGGTCCCTGCAGCCCCTGTGTTGCATGGTGTCCCAAAACCCTGCAGGGGTTGGCAGTCATTCAAGTGAGCCCACTCAGCTCAAGGCCAGCCCCTTCATCACATTCTGCAAATTTATGTACGTTAAGTCTCTGGTTTGAGGAAATTGAAAAATGATAGTAGAGACAGTGGATTTTCTCTTCTTTTAATGGAATATTTACCTCACTGAAACAGTCATAGGCAGTATCCTGTTGTTTTATGAAATGCTATTATTGTTAGCACCCCCAATTTGGATTCACCTGGTAAATACAATCCTGTAAATACATGCAAAGGGTCTCATTTATAAACTTTTGATGCACAACAGCGCAGCAGGCCTTCCTGCTGCGCTGCTCTGCGCCATAAGAAAATGGCAGGTATGCAGCACATTCCTGTCCTTCATCCCTGCGCTGGTACATAAACAGCAGTAGTGCGTTAACACAGACACCTTTACGTCATGTTGCAACAGTACCTGCGTTCCGGGGATGATAGTATTTGTGCAGGAAGAAACACCTTCCTGCACATAAACAATAATTAACATAATTTTCGCCTTTCCAATCGTGCTGCAGAATGCATAGATAGAGGAATGCAGCACGCATAGAAAGAGGAAAAAACTAGGAGATGCATAGGAATAAGACTCACTCCAGGTTTACAATTCCTAATGGATCTGGGAATGCTTCAGATTCCCTGGGTGTTGCATTGGAACACCCACAGCAACACCCATGGAACACCACATTCACACTGAGTTTGGCGTGAAAAAGGGGAACATATTTACAAGGCAAGGATAAGCCACGTAAAGTGGCTGTGCGTGGCCTTGTAGATATGCTGCAGTAGTACATTGTGCCCCGGAGTGTCAAAAAAGTGAAACTCCGGTGGCACAAATCTGCTGGTAGGGCCTTGTAAATGAGGTCCACAAGTTTTTGAATGTAAATGTTCCAAATTCACTTTTCAATAGCGAAAGTGTCCCTGTTTTTGTGTAAATACTCAGAACCTATATATGCTGAGAACAATATTTACATATAAGGTGTAGGAAGGGAAAAACACATATCTATCTTTCTTTCTATCTATCTATCTATCTATCTATCTATCTATCTATCTATCTATCTATCTATCTATCTATCTATCTATCTATCTATCTATCTATCTATCTATCTATCTATCTATCTATCTATCTATCTATCCCTCTATCTATCTATCTATCTATCTATCTATCTATATATCTCACTGTCTGTCTGTCTGTCTGTCTGTCTGTCTGTCTTTCTGTCTGTCTGTCTGTCTGTCTGCCTATTTGTCTTTCTGTTTGTCTGTCCGTCCATCTATCTATTGACATATTGTCAATAATAAAACAAGCATTTGCAATGCAACAGGTCTCGTATTTGCGAGATTTTGAGAGCTACTGGCATTCTAAATGACAATGCCTTTAATTTATGTGTTTTGACAACCTGCAAGCGGTGCATAAAACACGCCCTTTCTACTTGTAGTCCTTGGTGGGAGGATAAGGCCACAGACATAGGAATGGGGAACCGGTGAAGGTTCAAAGCAGTGAATACCAGGGAGGATACAAAATAAAAAGTGAATACCACAAGCAGAGAAACTAAAGGCAGCAAACCTATTAGTACGGAGGGTAAAGGAAGCGTTGATAACCTTCAGTGGTAATTGGTGGAAAGGTTAGGGAAGTATTTGAAAAATGAATAACAGGCACCCAAAAGCACGACTGCCAAGATCTCTCACTTATACATTAGTTAAATAAACTAGTTAATGGCAGTATAGATTAAGAACACACGCCTTGCGTTTAAATAAAACAGGGCAAGACAGAGGCACAGTCACCTTGTTCCTATGACGTACTCCAGTCAGTGCAAGGAGCGCAAGCCATTATGGCAAAAATGATGGCGCAAGGCAGATTAATAATCTGATCATTTTCAAAGCCAAAAATGGCCAAACTTTTGGTTCTTTTTGAAGCGCATAGCCACTTTGGAAACATACTTTAAATATCAAGTACATGAAAACATCTTACGCCAGGTTGTTAGCACATAACTCAAACGACAGTGATTAGTGGGGTAACAATTTGAACGCATGCCAGGCTTGCAATTAGATAAACGTCGACTGGCCATCAATTTGAGGTTATTTGTTTTTCTAGGGGAAGGAGGTGCTCTTTTTAGAACGGTTCCTCCTTCTTTGAAGGCTATAACTGTGAAACAAGAAGAGAGAGGGGGGGCAGGTGACTAGAGGCTTAGGGGTCACATGAAGCCGGAGAGGGAAGAGTGGAATGAAGCCTAGATAGGGGATACAATAATTTACCAGGAATATCAGGCTGTGGTGATGTCATGGAGGCGCAAAAAAACATAGTTTAGCTAAAGCACATGCAAGCAAGCATTTTTGACCAGCCTGCCAAGCGAGCTGCCAGTAACGAAATGTACTTCGGTTAACAATTAAGGACACGCACAACTAAAACCAAATAAATGCATACCAGTTCACTTACCAGGGATTCTGGGAGAACGATGTGATCGCTGTGTTAAAATCCAAGCTCCAGCGAGATGTTGGAAGGGAGCATGCCGTCTGCGTAGATGGATCTAGAAAATCAATCATAACAAGGCGCAAAATGCCCTGTGACCGCGAGATGTTTTAAGTGCGAGGAGGGAAGCCGGATGGGGGTAGGAGAGCCTGTGGCGTGAATGCGAGCGAGAAGAGTGCGAGGAGGGAAGCCGGATGGGGGTAGGAGAGCCTGGGGCGTGAATGCGAGCGAGGAGAGTGCGAGGAGGGAAGCCGGATGGGGGTAGGAGAGCCTGGGGCGTGAATGCGAGCGAGGAGAGTGCGAGGAGGGAAGCCGGATGGGGGTAGGAGAGCCTGGGGCGTGAATGCGAGCGAGGAGGGAAGCCGGATGGGGGTGGGAGAGCCTGGGGCGTTAATGCGAGCGAGGAGGGAAGCCGGATGGGGGTGGGAGAGCCTGGGGGGTGAATGCGAGCGAGGGGAGGCAGGCAGATTAGGGAGATGCGCGTGCTTGTGTGGTCACGTGACCCGCTTTGTGGCCACGTGACCTCACATGCACTGTAAAGAAACGCCAGTGGTTTCACTAGTCGATCGAGCACTTGAATTCTCGATCCCTCAATGCGCTTGCGCGCATTGTAGGTCACGAGACCTAAAGAGCCCATGTATGACAGTCAGTTTTAGGGGCTCTAGTGGTTACATGGGATTAATTAAATAGCGGGGTTAAACAACATAAAACCTAGTACAAACATTATGTCAGGGCACTCAGGATATTAATCAGGCGAATTGTCCATTCGGACAATAGAATAATAATAACCACACTGGTGCTTGCTTTACAATTATAGTGTACTGAAAACATTCATATATACAACAGTAGGAAAAACAAGATGGTAGAGACTGGTGCCGTATTTGAGGTGCACAAAAAAGTGAATCAGGCCCGATAAGATTTACCCACCAGCGTGAGACGTAGTAACAAACAAGTGTGACAATGGCTATATTTTTTATAATTATCAAAAATAGAACCCTGGATGATTTGAAACAGTAGTCATCTGGCAACCATATGCCACAGTGTTACAGTCTGAAGCTGATTATGTCGACATTTCCACCCCCTGGTGCAACTGAAGCAAAGAGTCACCATGATGACGAAGAGTGGGAGTCATTAAGGTAACATCATCAGGGTGAGATTGTGAGAAGACTAGCATATGCGTTGAGTAGGTCAGTACATCAGTGTGGGCTCAGTAAAGTAGCAGAGGCCCACTGTGAACAGTAAGGGGCTTCAAATGACAGTAACAATTAAGGGTTATTCATTTTAGGACAGGAGATAAGTTATTGACGATGCTATCAACTTATCTCCACTTCAACCTACTCTCTGTAGCACAATGTTGTTTATGCTGGTGGTACATAAACCAAGCTAAGCTGTAAGAGCAACCCCTAAACCCATGATGGCCTGGGAGTAAATGCACAACTAAACATTGGCACTCGTGGGTACAATTTACATCAAATATAAAGGATACAAGTGGTAAAATACTGCACAGCATGTATTGTTTTCAAACCTCAAACCACCCTTATGATTGCAATTATTTTTATCAAGTTCTTTCAAAAGGAGAAAATAGCAAAAGACATTGTATTCATATCATTGTGCATAGATTCCCCAGTGCTGATTTGGGTGGAGAAATGAAGCAGGGTTACGCTAGCCACCTTAAAGAGGGAATGGACTAACATGACATTGGAGATACCCGATATGTAGCTTACTACATGATAGCTCAGTCACAGCATGCTGTGCATTGGCTAACGGATTATGGTAATTGGGAAAAAAGTCTTCTGCATGGTGCACATGTGGATTTGTTGTTGGATGGCTTACTGATGTGGGGCAGAGGGTGTCCCCCTCATTTGCTGTTTATTTTACAATAAGTTGTGATGTATGGGATAGAGCACTTAAATAAACATTAAACACTCCCTGTTTGCACTGGAAATGCGCATAAGGATTGTTCATCCTTCTGAGCATATTACTCAAACCTTGTTAGTCGATCACTGGAAACTGGAGGGGATGTCATACATTAGTGGACCCCTACCCTGACAACGGATGCTTGCCCTTTGAGGAGGCACAAGAATTCTTTGGCTTAGATACCGCCCAATTTCCTCAATATGCCAAGATGACCACACGGCATGAGAGATGTGGCCTACTTACCCAGATGGCCCCTCACCCTCCTGAACCGTGCTTGACCTGTATGCTTTGACAAACTGCTGAAAGCTGATAACATTCCTCTATGGAGTCCTTCCTTCTGATTGACCTATACATAGATTAAAAACAATGTTTACCACAATGGTTAACAATCTGATCAGCATGCTTTCACTCCTCCTCACAGATGATTTCCACTGAAAAGTCGATATCCTGATCTCTAAATTCCTCTGGCACGGAAAGAAGGCACAGATAAGCATTAAGAAACTAAGGGGCTCATTAGGATAGCGGTTTTTCCGCATCCTCCGGGCCGGCGGAAGCCACCGCCGGCCCAGAGGATGCGGAAAAACCGCAGCGGACTCACCAAAGACCCACCGCCACATTAGGATGGCTGGTGGGTCCTGGTTTCTGTCCGCAGCTTTTCCGCCGCGGTTGGCTTACAACCGCGGCGGAAAAGCACTAATATGGTGACGGTGTCTATCAGACACCGTCAGCCATATTAGGATGCCCTGAAAGAAATGCTTTTCCACGGCGGATTTTCCGCCGTGGAAAAGCATACGGAGCTTCACTGCGGGGCCCGTTGCAGGCCCCCTGGGTGAAGGGGGGGTGGGGGGTGCACATGGGGGGTACCTATGGTACCCCCCTGCATATGTATGCAGCAAGCGGCAGGCACCGCGCGGTGCCTGCTGCTTGCTGCATACATATGCAATGTATGCATTTTTAACATTGCGGCGGGTGCAGCTTGAAGCTGCACCCGCCGCAATGTTAAAGATTGAGGATGTGACCGCCAGGCTGGCGGTCACATCCTAATTGCACTGGAGGGACCGCCGCTGCCCCTGCGGACGGTCTCTCCTCCTCTAGGGTGGTGGACGGACGCAAGTCCGTCCGCCATCCTAATGAGCCCCTAAGATTGGATGAAACCCAAGGAGGGGTAAACCTAGCAGACTTCAGATTATTCCAGTTATCTTTTCTAGCAAAACAAGGCTCATACTGGATATCACCGCCAGCCGATTACAGGTAGAGAGGGCCATCCTGAACAATCTGAGCCCACTATAGATACCCCCACACCTCCAAGCCTATCTTTAAAAAAACCAAAATTGTGCTACTAAGGGTAGACAAGAAGCTGGAATTTAGCATCAATGGGTCTAAAATGGAATCACTGTATAAAGGGAAAAGCCTTACCTTCCATACATGGATTGAGAAAGGTATTTACTACCCTTGCCAACTAGAGAACGAATTTTACCCCATTACATTCACAGACCTCAAATCAATACATCACTTAAATGACATTGAATTCTATAACTTTCTGAAAATCAAATCGGCCCTATCAAAAACTAAACTATTTACACCACAACCCTCAATCTTCCGATATGTGTCAAACATTAACAAATTAGGACATCAAGTCTCGCAGCTCTACAAACTCCTCCGCCCAAATACCTCCAAAACTTAATGATAACACAGTCACTTACTTGGATAAACAAACGTAACTTCTCTTGACGAACAAGAATGGGCCAGACTATGGGCCTCAGCCTCACACAATAAGATCTCCCCAGTGCTTGCACAAACAACATTTTGGCTGCTTCACAGGACTTTTTGGACCCCTGCATGATTATTCTCATTAGGCCTCAGGGAGGACGCACTATGCTGAAACTGCAACAAGGGGAAGGGGCACCTAGCACACCTTATCTTCTAATGCCCAACACTCAAAGTATTCTGGGGAAAAATCTTTGGTTTCATAAATGATTTGTTGGATTGCACACTAGACATTGGGCCGGATCTGGACTCCGCGGGGGTCTTGCATTAGGTGCGCCTGTTAAAAGTGATTGCTTGCAGTATAAAATTTGTGGAGTGCTCACTGAAGGGGGACGACTGAAGATCATTTTGGTTCACAGGCACCCTCCATTTAATTGGGTGGGTGAGCACTACCATGGATGGTATATACCGGTGTGGGTGTAGGTGTGGCTCTCACGGACGTATGTATTCTTCTGCACCTCATGCATCGATTTGATGAATGCTGATATTGTCGAAAGGTGTGGTTGTGGGGAATTAGAGTTGGAGGGTAGGGTTTGTTGGAGCTGATGGTCTTTGAATTCTTTAGAAATGTTTATGTCTTAATTTATTGCACAATGATGGAACCAGGATCGGATGTTTCTTCTATTTTTTTCTTTAACCTATTTTTTATTATAATACTGCATTGTTAATCACACAAATCATTTAATTCCACATTTTTGCGTAATCTATTTAGTCTATATTTTCTTTATCGTAATTTCCGCATTGTTGGCATTGTTCTGGGTCTATGTTTTAAATCACAATAAAAACATATTTTGAAAAAATACCCACATACGAGTGCACACTTCTCACGCCCGATTGATGGAAATCAGTGTGTCGATGACCATGGACTTATGGACCTTCGTAGGTCAGCTAGTTTTATTGTTGCTGCATTGTTGTTCATAAGGGAGGTGATGGCTTCATGTTCTTTTTAGTCCTCATTAATGTTTCTCTAGAGTCTTTAATTCAATGATGACAAGTTTCTTAAAATACCTTACTGGAAATACTTTGTGTGGGGCAATGTAAATGTGGAAATAGGTTTTAAGACGGCTTTGTTATCTGGCCAAGAGAAATACGTGTCTTTAAAGAAGTTTTGGAAGCATATGTTTCTGAAAAGAAATTATTGCTTTTGAAAAAGTCATTTGAAAGTATCGTAGCTGGACGTAGGTACAAAGTTCGGTTAGATAAGAACTAGAGCCACCACAGGGTTAGCTCGTATTTTGTAAGACAAATTGGTTTATCCGATCCCATGGCTTACGGTGACATCTGTGGCTAGGGTGTTTAATTCTCATTTTGGTATCCATGTTACCGACCTCTGTGTCAGCCCATTGCAAATGTCAAATTTGTGAGACAATTAAAAGATGTCCTTCCCACTGCTTTTGATTATTAAAAAATAATGCAAATAGGGGAGCCTAAAATGGGGAGCTGTGGATTTAAATTTAGACTATTTTTTGAGTTTGTTCATTCTCTGTGATTCCTGAATACAGATTACAGTTGTACACCCGAGTCCAAACCACTTGTATAGATCAACTCCTTGGTTATCCTGACATAGTAGGTGACTTTACTGAATGATAAATGTTAGTATATTACAAGTGTTAATGTTTACCCTTTTTTGTTTGTAAATGATAAGATTAAAGTGTGTCACACTCATTAGACAAGCTAAATAAAAGAAGAACTGATACGTGAAGTAGATTTCAATCTTTCTGTGGGTGTCAGTAATCAAATAAAACCATGTCAACACCATGATGCAATTATGACTTACTACTCAGGTTCTCTCATACAGGAAGTGCAATGGTGTCATTTTAGTTTTATCTTAACCACCCTTCACATCAACACAAGCAGTAGAATGATGCATACAACTTCCTTTCCTGTGAGACACAACCAACCATACCCAGTCCTACCCCTCTTGGGAGATATTAGTGTTCTCTGTTTGTAAACGGGGATAAAACATGTCTGAAAAACAGTCTAGCCTGGTGAATATTTCTTATAGAGTATCATTTAAAAGTGACTTTGAATTCGGGGAATAGGCCAAAGAAATATGAGGTAGGAGTATTAAAAATGAAAATGTATGTAGAATCATAATGTCTGATAAGAAAACATTTCTACCACTTAATACATTAAAATAATTCCTAGATGTAACTATATTAAAATTTCAAGTTAGGTAACTCATCACATTGTTCAGTTATGCTTATACTGCATATACCTGGAGTCAGAGGAAAGCAAGGACCACCATCAATTGCCAAAGAAAAACACTTTTCTATGTTTGGTACTCAGGGTGGTATTTTGCCATATATGTGTGGAATATAAATAGGCCTATCTTCCCTACAGGTACTTGTGATTTTGCAATGGGAGCGAGTGAACTGCAGCATATGAACTATTAGACAAGTGGCCACAAAACAAGCCCTTTACCAGCCACGGCCCATATAGGGTGTGCCACAGGGCAGTGATGCGGGGGAGGGGCATGGTGGTGGGTTGTAAAATTTGGCAAACTGAAGATTTCAGGTAAGTAACGAAGAAAAAAAAAGAATTTCGTTGCACTCGCTGCATCGCCTAATGCGATGCAGCGCGCGCGACAAAATTTGTTTTATTTATTTTTTCCATTACTTATCTGAAATCGTCGTATGCGGCATTTTACAACCCCCCACTCTGCCCCTCCTCGCCCCACATCACCGCCCGGTGTCACGCCCCATACGGGCCGTGGCTGCCCCTTACTTCTAGGTTTTGGAGGAAGCTGCCAGTTTATACCCAGAGGAAAAGGAAGGAAGGATGATTCAAGAGGTGGGATTTTAGGGATTCCTGGATGAAAGGCATTGTTCTCTGATTGGCTGGTTGTGTGGGCAGGAAAGTGCACAAATGAGTGAAATTTTCCAGTAGGTTAAGCTAATGAAATGTTGGTCTCTGAAGACAGTGGAGCAGCGCTGTGGGCTCTGCCCATGGAGCAACCCTGCAGCCCAGCTGAGAATGTGTAGTGAGTACCTATCAGCATGGCAGGAGCAAGGGACCCTGATAGACAACAGAACAAACTGCAAAGGAAGCACCATATACAAACGGTTCAAAGAGCTGCACAGCCAGGCCGCAAGTCTCTTCAGGCCACTGGCAGGCAGATTCCGTGTTTCACGCAGTCTTCTTTGAGAGGTTCACAGAGGATGAGGATGAGTTGCAAGACTCGGATCTTCCAACCCCATGGTCATGATACTGAGGAAGACTTAGGGGGTCACTATGATGGCGGTGAACCTGCCATCGGCAGCCTGCCAGTGGGGAGTTTACCGCCATCGTGCGGCCATTCTCCACCTGCCAGATAAGGATGGCAGGTGGTGTACTTGTGAGCGGTGTGCTGGTGGACGGAAAGCCTGTCTGCCACGGGTCCGACACAGGCAATCATTACGATTGCCTGTCGTACCCACCCCACATCCACAGAATGGTGGCGGTGCCTAGCAGGCACCGCCCGCCAGATTTGTATGCTGCATCCCCGCCAACCTGTGTATGGCAGTTCAACTGCCATTCAAAGGCTGGTGGGGATGTACTTTGGGGCCCTGTTGTAGGCCCCCTTTTGAAGGGGCATGTTACTTGTGCACTTGGGGGACACCAGTTCCCTACACCAGGTGGCAGGCATGGCGTGGTGCCTGCCACGTAGTGCAGGGAAATTCACAACATACATTTTTTATCATTGTTTTGGGTGCTGCAGGCAGCAGCACCCATTGCAATTGTAAACTAGCACAATGCGTCCACCACAGTGGCGGTTGTATTGTAATTACATGTGCGGGACCGCTGCTATATACGCGGCCGGTCCCAATTCCAGGACGATGGCGCAAGTACTTAAGTCTGACCGCCATCATAATCACCCCCTTAGATTGCAGGTGTTTTTTTTCCTAAAGATAGTTGGCCAAGAGCCATTGTTACTTGCCTTTCAGTTCTCAGACAGGGTTCATAAGCTGAACCCAACATTTAGGTGAACCCAACATTTAGGTGGACCCAACAGAGACTAGGGGAGTTGACTCTAAACCTAAATGCATGTTTAGTTCTTGCTTCACCACGTGTTGAGTTACCACCCTAGTGCAATAATCTGACGTTTTTCTGCATTTTACTATCAGGGAGGGAAAGGTGTATGAGCCAGTTTTGCATGTATATTTTTATATTTGGAGCATAAAAGATAGAATATGTTGTCTGGACCACAATCATAACGGAAGCTCTTGGATCATTTATAAACATCAGGATGAGTTCCTACAGAACAGGACACATAAAGTGTGGGCTTTGAAGTACGTTTTCTCCTGTGCAGTTTAGTGGTGGCCAGACCCACAAGGAAGAGTGCCACCAGGGGAAGGGTGTATCCTGCACCAGGGTTACCCCATAGGCGCTGGAAGGAGGGGTGCTGGAGCAACCCCAAAATAACCATGCTGGAGTTTTGAAGGTGAATGAGCAATAAAGAGGAATTTATATTGTATTTGTATTTGTCACATTTGCTGTGTGTTCAAAAAGAGAGGTCAGGGGGCGTGGCCAAGGAGCCGTGCGAGATGGCGGCGCTTTAGAGGAGCTCTGTCCACCGACTCAGCAATCCCTCTAGAAATCCATCTGCCCATCCGATCCTGCCAGTGGTTCGTGTAGATGTGGCAATAAAGACCCCTGGGGACTGATCTGGGGCTGACTGCAGCATCAGAGACACTGGCAACGAGCCACCTTTCGCACCAAAGCCACCGTGGGCTGGAAGAAGACTGCTGATGCATTGATGCAGCTGGGAGTGGAAGTTGCGTACACGGTCCCTGTCTGCGGCTCCGAGACGGGGCGGGCCTCTGCGTATATTGGCGGCCTGTGGTGTGGCTGGGCCTTGGGAGTGAGCAGCTGAGTCTACAATTCTGCCATCTGGGAGCCAGCGACCGCGGAGACTACTAGAAACACCCGTAAGCCAGTGGGCCACCTGGTGCCCAGAGCGGTGTGCTTCAGTCGCAGGCCTGTGTTTGGACCCCAGTCCAGGGGGCAACTGGGGACTTCGACCACAATCCGGGCCAACGCAGGAGTGCCACAGTCCCCAAGGCTGTCCCCCGAATGGAGAGGTGTATGTGGACAGCCCCCGAGTAACAGGAACATTAGCACTCAAAGTGGAGAGGTCAAGGAGGAGCTCAGGTATTGCTTTGGGCCTGGCAGTTCGTAGTTGTGGCCTGACTAGGAGCGCTACCCCATTTGAAGGCTGAGAACTGGGCAGAAAGTGCAGCGGTGCGGCCGGAGCCGGAGTGACCCTGGGGGACTGCATGAGCTCGGGAGTGAGAGGTGCCCATACGCAGCCAGAAAGCGGGTGATTGTTGCTGGCCAGAGAGTTGATGAGCATGCCCTTGTAGCTCCCGGGGCCCCATAAAAGATGGACCTGGCCTGGTCTTCTCCGGGTTCTGGATCTACCACGTGTTCGAGGTGGGGGCCAGCGGAGGGAGAACATCGATTGGTGCAGAGGGCCGAGCCATCTACAGTGCCCGACATCAAGGTACCTACCTAAAAATGTATCAGCGATGATACCGGCCCCCCGTATGAAGCCCAAGGGGCATCTTGGGACACAAACAAACAAAATAGGCAAATGCGCCATCCCCAAAGCAGCAGCTGCCACCCAGGAGCAGCGATCGGAGGGTAATGCGGAAGCGTCCTTGGGCGCAATAATGTTGGTGATTACGGATCTCAAGGGCTCAATTGAACCCAAACTGGACGCCATGACAGTGGAGGTGAACCTCCTGCGGGCCGATCTGCACAAAATGGCCGACAAAACGGCAGCTACAGAGAAAGCTGTGACGCGCATGCAGACCAGCACGAAAAGCCTTGAGGAACAAGTTTGGACCCTCATGAAGCAGCAGGAAGTGATGGAGGCTAAGTTTGAATATCAGGAAGGGTGGTCTTGGAAGAACAACATTCGAGTGGTGGGGGTCCCGGAGGGGATGGAAGGACCAAGTGTAGACCTGTCCTTGGAAGATCTTATCCTCAATCATCTAAATCCCCTCAAGACTGTTTGCACATTTTACTGTCAAATGTTCACATAGGGCCCCTGTCCCCAAACCGAAATCTGGAGCCCCACCCAGGCCAATCATAGCACAACTCCTCAACTATCGGGAGAGGGATGCAATCCTGCAGACAGTGCGAGTACGGGGGGACCTACACCACAAAAATGCAGTGATATGCCTCTTTCCTGGCTTCACCCTGCAGGTCCAATGACAGCAGCGCACCTTCAAAGGCGTCAAATGAGAGCTGCATTAGAAAGACATTAAATACTCCATATTGTTCCCTGTGAAGTTGAGAGTGGTCACTGAGGGGAAGTCGGGCTGGAGCACAGTGGGCCGCACCGCTCCATGCAAGAGACGATGGTGCCTGGCGAAAGACTCACAAAGGGGCCCAAAAGAACATGAGACGCAAACTTTGGACTGAGGTCCGCTTGGACTAATAGATTCGGCTTCGGCAGGTAAATCGACAATTAAAGTTTTTCACCTAGAGACAAGTGGGGAGCTGATCCTCGGTTAAGGGAAATATGAGACTATCCGCCTGATTCATCAAGCTAAATTGCGCTCGCAATAGCTGCGAAACAGCTATTGCGGGCGCAATTTCCCCAATCGACATTCATCACGACAATAGCGAAGTCGCAAACACATAATAGCGAATCCGCAAATAGATTCGCAGAATCCCGGCAGGAGAGCAATAGCGAATCGGAAAATGCGACAAACCACGGATACTGCGAAAATAATAGCGAATTCGCTATACAATCGCAATCGGTATTCATGAAAAATCGCAAATAGCGAAAAAAAACAAAATCGCTGTTTGCGAGGCGCAAATTAAGGACAACCCAAAGCAGGTGGTAACCATAAAAGCCATTGAAATTTTTTTTTGAATAACCGTTGGCCAATCAGTAACAGGTGCAGGCCTGACCAAACACACATAAGGAGAATCAGCAGCAGCATTTGGCGTCTCACAATGCCAGGAATGTACATGGTGGTTAGGCGGCGAAGGCTACAGCGAGCAGCACGGAGGAGACGCAGAATCCAGGACAGGATATTCCGCCAGCGGGTCACCCTGCTGGGCCAAACCAGAGAGCAAATTTATGCAAAGTACCGCCTGAATGGGGAAATGATTATCCAGCTAATACAGGACCTTGACCCCCTGATGCAGCACCCAACAAGGCGGACCAATGCCGTGCCTACACATGTCCAGGTATTGTGTAGCCTGCACCTCCTGGCCTCTGGGAGCTTCCAGGGGATAGTAGCGGTTGCTGGGGGGATATCCCAGCCCACCATGTCCCGCTGCCTAAGGAGTTTCCTTGACGCAATGCTGACCCAGCTACACCAACACATCAAATTTCCCACCAGCCAACAGGAGTTGCATTTGACCAAGCTACAATTCTACAATGTTGCCCATTTCCCACATGTGATAGGATGCATTGACTGTACCCACATCGCCATCTGCCCACCAGCTGCAACAGAGTACATGTACCGCAATCGCAAGTCCTACCACTCCCTCAACATCCAGATGGTCTGCAATGCTAAGACATACATCACGGACATAGTGGCACAGTACCCAGGGAGTACCCATGACTCATTCATATTCCGGCACAGCGGCCTCCACACACGACTGGCCAGGGGAGACTTTGGGGAAGGACACCTACTTGGTAAGTACACTTTGTCCACAATGTCACATTGCGATGAAGTAGCTGCGCTGCACAGGCACTCACCCTCTGCTCCTCTCATTCAGGTGACAGTGGCTACGCCCTCCGTGAATACCTCCTCACCCCATACCTCAACCCTGCTACACCACAGCAACAGCGTTACAATGTTGCGCACATACGGACAAGGAATTGCATTGAAAGGACTTTTGGGCTGCTGAAGAGCAGATTCCGCATACTGCACAAGACAGGTGGGGCCATGTACTACAGCCCTGATGTGTGCTGCCGCATTGTGGCTGTCTGCGCAATACTACACAACATTGCTACCAAGCGCAGGATACCTGTAGACATCTCTGGCAGTGAGTCGGAAGGGGACGACCGGCCACCTGCACATGGGCGTCATGCACGCGGGGAGAACCCAGCTGAAGGCCACAGACGCCGCAACCACATCACAATGAACAGTTTCTAGTCCACCCACTCCCCTCACCCAACAAATCACAATTGCATGCAAATGGAAATAATGACATGACGCCAATGTATGATGCAAGATTAAATATTATTGTTTGATTCACAATAATAGTGCAAGTTGCCATCCTTCCTATGCAATCAGTATTGCCCCATACTGCTGCGTCCAAAACACAGGGCAGGCTTATAGTGTCAGCCTGTTCCTGTAAAAGTACATGTTAGTCAGTTGCGACTCCGGCACGAATCACCCAAGCGCCTCTCCGGCTCCTCCTCTGCCACCGCACGTGACCCTGCAGTGGGCCTGGTGCTACGTCGTAACACCGCTACCTGTGAGGCAGACTGGCTGCTCACACTTGAGGTGCCCTCGCTGGCATCGTCCCCCCCGACAGTGCCAGGTACAGGGGGGTGGAGTGCAATAACGGCAGTGGTGAGGTGTTCTAATACTCTGGCCACATCCTCGCAGCATTGGATTAGCTGCTGCTGCTGCGCCAGGGACCGACGCGATAGCTGGGATGTCGCATTGCCGATCACATAGTTAGACCTGGTGTATGACGCCAGCCGCGTCAGTAGCTGCCGGTGGTGGTGGCGCCCTGTGTTGCGCTGTGATATTAGCGCAGCAGTGTTGGCCTCCATGGCTGCCGTCATGCGGTCCATCCTCTGCCCCACACCTGTCATGGCTGCCGTCATGCGGTCCATCCTCTCCCCCACACCTGCCACATTGCGGACAATATTATGCAGCTGCATCTGTACGGCCCCTTGCCGGCGTGCCTGCATCTGGTGAATGCGTAGCATTCTACGCTCTATGCTCATGTTAGGCAATTGCACTTCCATCCCCCTCCTGCCGCTGCGTGCATTGTTCTGCAGGCGAGCCCTGCCATGCCTGCTCGGCTGGCTGCCCACAGTGGGTGGGCGCTGTGTCACCGCTGTGGCTGGAGCAGATGTGGAGGCTCCAGCTGCTGCGGGCCTGGCTGCAGGGGTTGGTGCAGCGCCTGTTGGTGCTGGCGCTGATGCTGTGGGCCTGGCTGCAGGGGTTGGTGCAGCGCCTGTTGGTGCTGGCGCTGATGCTGTGGGCCTGGCTGCAGGGGTTGGTGCAGCGCCTGTTAGTGCTGGCGCTGATGCTGTGGGCCTGGCTGCAGGGGTAGGTGCAGCGCCTGTTGGTGCTGACGCTGATGCTGTGTGCCTGGCTACAGGGGTAGGTGCAGCGCCTGTTGGTGCTGGCGCTGATGCTGTGGGCCTGGCTGCAGGGGTAGGTGCAGCGCCTGTTGGTGCTGGATGTGTTTGTGACGGCACCTCCTCCGCATCCTGTGGTTGCTCATCGATGAACAGCCTGTCACTGTCGCTGCTGTCTGCGCCACCTGTGAGGGGAAGTGGACGTCCATTAGTTGCATGTATCTGTCATATGTGCAGTTGCTACATGCATGCTGGATGACATTCCCTGACTGGCTGTGGCATTGCGTACTTTGGAACCTGTCTGGCTGCATTGGGGTACTTGTACATTGTGGCCACACTACATATCCCACAATGCTTTAGGGCATTACCTAATGTGCACCGATGGCATGACTTTGGAACATTATGGGAGGCTATAGGGTAATGGCCATTCATAGGGGACAGGGTCGCAGTCGCATGCCACTTACCTTGGCTCTCTTGGGTGGGGCGGGATGAGTCCAATCTGATGACCCCAATGCACGCCTCGGACTCCAACGTGTCCTCGACGCGGTCCTCCATGGCGGTGTTTGGAGGGACTGTAGGTCCTCCCCCTCCAGTGGCTAGGGACTCTCCCAGACTCTCGGCAACCCTCTCCTTGGCACGACCTCGGAGGTCGTACCACCTCTTCTTTAGTTCATCCAGTGACCTGTCTGCCACACCCACGGAGTTCACTGTGGCCGCTATCCCGACCCATATTCTCCGCTTCTCCTGCTCTGGCACCCTCCTTGACTCTTTTCCAAACAGTTTGGAGTGGTTCTCTACCACCCCTTCGATGAGGTGCTCCAACTCCTGTTCGGAGAACTTCAGTTTTCTCTTGCGCCCGGTGTTGCTGGGCCCTGGCACAGCCTCCTCTGCCATTGCTGCAGTGAGATTGGGTCTGGTATTCAAAGTTGGCAGGTGTCCTTGCAGGAGCTCACTCAGTTGCTGCCTCGAGGTCTGCCTCACTGTGGTGAATGGGGGTGGGAACTGGCTGCTTCCTGGTTGTGATGTCATCACTGTGCTCGAAAAGCGACTTCCCGTTTTCCCGATCACGTGTATTAGCGATTTCGCAATTAGCGATATCGCTAATCCTACACGGATGTTGCCGTAAATAGCGATTAATCAGCGATTTTCGACACTCGCTAACGCTTTTTGTGGCCGCGTGCAAATCGCTTTTTTTAATCGCAAACAATCATGAATGCCGATCTGCGATTTCTAAAATGCGATTCGCAATTAATCGCTATTGGGAAATCGCAGATTCCGTTTTTCATGAATCAGGCTGTATATGCACAAGACTTTGCCCATTGAGAACTAAAAGTGGCTGTTGGCCAAATGTATGGCTGGCAGGACTGAACCAGATGAGAGAGGGTTTTCTGGGATGTGCGAGGAGTCGGGGATGGTGCATCACTCTGCTCGGCGCCTGCCAAACCCTTAAGTAGCTATACAGTTCAGGGCGACAGGCACTTTGCGAGTTGGGGAGGTGGGTGGCTGTTTCACCCGCCTGCAGGGTAGCAGGGAGGGGGTAAGGGGGATTGGGGTATGGGGGTTACTCTTGTATTATTGAGAAAGTTCAATTTTAGTTTGAAAGCATTTTTATGCAAGTTTCACGCAGTACTTGGTGGCTCTGTTGATGTGGGCGATAACTAAATGAGCAGCACAGGGTGGCTTCCTCCCAAATGGAAGACCAGAGTGTAGATATGATGCATCAGGGTGACCGTCGATGTTTCAATAATCTTAGAATTCTGTATTGGAATGTTAATGGTTTGAGTAATCATATCAAGCGTACTATAGTATTGCGATATCTCCATAGGCACGTCCCAGATCTGGTACTACTCCCGGAAACACACCTTAAAGGAAATAGGTACAAGGCTCTAAATAGATACGACTATAGGCTTGCTGCACACTCCGGCTACACCACAGGTTCCAGTGTGGTGGGGATTCTAGTTAGGATTGGCCTCCCATTTGTGGTGGGGAACGTCAGACATGACCTCTACGGTAGACATGTGGCCCTTACTGGGAAGTGGGAGACTTGGACGCTAAACATAGTATCGGGCTATATACCACAAGCGCTACACACCGAAGTGCTGCCGGCTCTGGGGACCTTGCTGGTGGACCTTTTGCCGGGCATCTTAATACTAGGGGGGACATGAACTCCACCATGGATCCAGAGAGAGATACAGTAAGAAAGGGGGAGAGGGGTGGAGCCACTGCATGCTTTTTCAGAGGCCTTGGTCCTAACGGATATATGGCGCCTTCACAACCTCCACGATCAACAATACATTTTTTATTCGGCTGTGCATGGCAGCTACTCTCTCCTTGATCATGTCCTGACTCTTCGGGGTAACGAAGGCAGGTTTTGTAATGCCCACATCAAATCACGAGGGATCGCGGATCCGTCGCCGGTGGAGGTAACCATCCAGGGCCCCGTGCAGACCGCTGTCTTGCCGCCCAGACTAAACAACTGGGCCTTTGCAAATAAAGACTTGGTAGACCAAACGAGGGAAAGGGCTAAATTGTACTTTCAGGAAAATGAGGGATCAGTGGACTCACCCTCTGGGAAGCGTTCAATCCGGTGATATGGGGGCATATTCAAGCCCACCTAGGGGACTGTAAAAAAGAAAAATTATCCAATGGGACACAATAGAAGCCAAGGTGGCTACTTTGAAGGCCAGAATCCTGACTGGAGAGGAGACGGATCCGCCGCTTAGCCACCAGTTTGAAGTTAAAAGGCAAGAGATGAAGAGCCTCGCAGATCACTCTATGAGAGCGGCCGCCCTAGCCACACAACGGCGGGTATATGACCGCGGCCATAAAGCCAACAAGGTGATAGCTTGGCTAGAAAGGAGGGATAGAGAACGTAACTGAGTAGCAGAGATTTGTGATTCGCAGGGGTAGGCACAAGTAATGGGGAATAGCTGAAGAGTTTGCAAAATACTATGAGGAAGTTTATGCCTCCAACCCCACTAGTGACTAAATGCCGAGAACTGCTGGCTGACATCCAGCTGCCTACTGTCTCCACTGCGGATAGAGAAAGTATGGACAAAGACTTTACGATCGAGGAAATAGAAAGGGGAATCCAAGGCCTACAGTCCGGGAAGGCCCCAGGGCCGAATGGCCTGCCGGCGGAGCTATTCAAAAATATGACGAGTGTTTTGACACTGTACATCCTAGCTTTGTTTGAAGAGGCCAGGGGCGCAGGCTGTCTACCAGTTGACCAACACACAGCCACCATTGTGGTTATACCTAAGGCGGGTAGGCCGCCAAACCACTGCAGCTCCTACAGGTCCATATCTTTACTGAATATATAAGTCAAGGTCCTAGCCAAGGCCTTGGTGAATCGTCTTACAGGATTGATTACATCATTAATACACCCAGATCAGTCCGGATTTATGTCATGCCAGAGTACCAGATAAAATTTACATCGGCTGTCGCCATGATGCACCTTACTGAGCCCCGGCTGGTAGACGACGCCACGCTCTTGTCCTTAGACGCGTGTGTGGTCTTTGACAACATTGAGTGGCATTACCTGTTTGCTGTCTTAGACAGATGTGGGTTTGGTCCCTGATTTCAATCCTGGATATAGTTACTTTATCATTGCCCTTCGGCCAGAGTACTTGTGAATGGCTCTGTCTCCCACTCCGTCACCTTGCACAGGGGGGCGAGGAAGGGATGTCCACTGTCCCTTGTGCTATTCACGCTACCTCTGGAGCCACTCGCGGCGTAGGTGCGGGCTCAAAGGAGGTGTACAATGGGATGAGAACATTTCCCGATATGCCAACTATGTTCTTCTATAAGCGACCAGACCCTGCTTCACAATCAGCAGACTCCTACAATTCTTTCACTTATTCCGGGGGTACTTTTGGTTACCAAAGTAATTGGGATAAGTCCCTTCTATTATGCTGTAGGGCGGCCCACTACCCGTTACCCCAGAAGGTATCCAGCTCCAAGTGCAGGAGCATTTCAAACATCTGGGCATGATAGTAACCAAGACAGAGGCAACATTCATGGCTCGAAATTTGATTCCCCAACGAGACGTGGCGCACTGGAGGATGCTGCCAATCTTCCTGATGGGGAGAGTCGTCCTGTGTAAAATGATGTCAGTACCGCAACTGTTCTATATTCTCCAGAACCCCCGTATAGGATACCTGATGGATTCTTCAAAGAGGTTGATAGCGAACTGCAGAAGTTACTGTGCGACGGATGGTGCAAGAATAGCACTTGTCAAACTACAGCTGGTGATAAATGATTGGGTCTTTGGGGTTGGCAACAACCCGGCATATCGTGTTGAACATCTAGTGATGGGCACTGGCGGCTATCCGGCCGCCTTGTATCATAAACGAGCTGGGAAGTCCATGCCCCCTCATACAAAAGCACTGTTGGATGCTTGGAAAGGGGCTAATAGATTCCTTTGGAGGGACAACAGATTGATGGAGCATACTCCACTATGGAACAGTGATATGCTAGAGGAGGTCGGGAAACTACAGGGCTTTGGCAAATGGAAACTGCTGGATATTGGCCACTTAGGGGATGTATGGCAGGGCTCAGCGATTATATAGTTTGAGACCCTACAGTCAGAGTTTCTGCTTGTGGAAACGGAGTGATATAAGTATATGCAACTGGGGCAAGGGCTTTGTACGCAGTGAGGGGGAACATATTCCGGAGTACAACCCCTCGAAAGATTGGCTTCTATTGGATCCTATCCCTGAAAAAGCACTCTCCCTAACAAGAAGATCATTAATAATTCATCTGATCCCTTGGGGGCCCTAAGTGAGGCCTGGGAAGCTGACATCGGGATTCTAGAGCTTGATGATTGGGTGGAAGCCATACAAAGCCAGAGAGAGGTGGCAATCAGGGCAAGATTCAGACTAGTGCAGTTGCGGATCCTTCATAGGTCCTACTCCATGAGCTAGCTCATGTACAAACCTGGACGAATACTACCGATACCTGTATTCGGGGCTGTGACAGCACAGGTACCTTTTTCCATATCCTATAGGAATGCCCTTTTAAACATCAATACTGGGAGAAGATAACACGGGTAATGTCAGAGGTCCTGGGACAAGAAATTCCCATAAATGCCAGATGGCATATGCTGTGTGTCAGGGGGGAGCAGGGATGGCCAAAATACCAGAAGCTCTGGCTCATAGTGGCCGCAATGGTGGCCAAAAGAAATATTGCCCCAGCGTGGGGGGCTGGCCTGTCACAGAGCGAAAGGCTGCAGGATGTCACTTTTTGGAGAAGTGTGGCTCACTGGTTAGAGGAGGCAGACCTGGAAGCAGAGGTCAGCCCGGGACCAGGGTTCAATTCCCAGCTGGGCGGGGTCTTGAGTCCTAAAATGTCCATGGACTCGACAATTCTCGCTCCGGTGCCTACTCGATTCACGGGTTCACACTCTGCGACTCTGGGCAATAGCTTGCTTAATCTCCACAACGGCCCCTCGCGGCGGGATGCCTGGCTTTCACCTTGCGGATACCCTGCCGGGGTTTTCTCACAGGGGAATACCAGGATGGGTTCCCTAAGCAAGCGCTTAGAAACCGTTTGGTGATTTGCGCTATATAAATTCCTGTACATTTACATTTACATTTTCAATAACAAAATTTAAATACCTGTATTTGAACTGTACAAAAAATCCAAAATATATCAATAGTTCGAAAAGAACAAATGATTTGCTATTTTTCATAATTCAGAAGAGTGATGGAAACAAAGATTTTAATACGATCAAAACAAATCAAGACACTTTACTCACGCAAATGACAAATATTTGCTGAAACCCGATTTCCTTTCATTATCATTTGTGCACTATATAGTTTTATTCTTAAAACTGTATGTGTGTGCAAAATTAGTGGCCATTACATTGATGACTGTGCTGTCTGTAAATAACGTGAGACCTCACCATGCTTTAGTAATATAGTTCTGAGAGTGTGCTCCAAAAGGCCCCACCTGCTAGATACTGCACCCTTACTATTCTCCTGCTGAATGGGCGTTCACTTGCAACACTTGTCCATTGTGTGATGCTTGTATTTTTCATAATCCCTGTGAGTTTAGTGATGCAACATTGATGGCAGCACTCCCACTCTGAAAAGTGTTCCAGCACTTATTGAGTACACAAATTTAAACATTTTGGAATTCACTTGAACATCACTCATCATGTGTTCACAAGCACTTTTCTCAACTATGTGATGACGCTGCACCAAATCCAAAGTCTGTATCATTCAAAAAGATACCATCCGCATTTGAAACTATGCTATGCTCATGCACACATATTTTGCTACAGATTGTGGAGGATTCTGAGACTGTCTGAATCAATCAGAAAGCTTGTACTGGTGGCATTAACAGCTGTTGTTTGACTGGATTCTAAGTTCAGTAAAAGTGAGGAGGAGGGAAATATTGGCGTGTTTCCATGTAGGAGAAAGATCGGAGGGCTTATTTACAAGCCCATAGCACTGCCAGTACCCCACTTTTTTGGACGCACCTGCATTGCAGTGTGACTGCTCATATTTAAATAGCCACGTAAAGTCAAGTCATGGCCTTGTAAATATGGGTCCCTTTCACACATTACTCTGCTGGAAAGGGGAGTTCCATGGGTGTTGCTATGGGTGTTCCCATGCAACATCCATAGGACCTGACTAAGTGTTGTAAACCTGGGAATGCATCAGAATCCTATGTCATCCCAGGGGTTGCGTAGGAGTGGTACAACAAGAGGAAATGTTTTTATTTCTTCTTGTTTTTTGCTCTGTGTGCTACATTCTGCAGGAGAAGGAGCAAAACACAATTTTTGGTTGTTTTTGTGTAGAAAGCTATCACTTCCTGCACAATAACAATCACCCCCACAACGCAAGCACCCCTGCATTATGGCGCAAGGGTGTCTGCGTTGGCGCATGGCTACTGCTTGCGTGACGGTGCAGGGGAGAAGGACAGGAATACACTGTATCTTGTAGATAGGGCACATTACTTCCCCTTTATTTTAATGCACAGCAGCACAGCAGAATGTTTGCTGAGCTGCTGTGCATCAAAATATAGTAAATGATGCCCTGGGTATTAACAGATGGTTATTGTCTTATTTTTGCATCATGTTCTTCTCTGTCTGTAACAAGGAGCAAAAATAATTACATATTCCAATTTGACAAATCTAAGTATTTAACAATGGGTACTGTTTAAAATGAGGCTGTGGAACCATAGTGATGCCACAGGATGAGGCCCGGTTTAATGTTCATATGCAACATGTTAATGCCTAGTGTGTAGGATGAATGTCCTTGGCAATATATCTATATTGTTTCTAAATAACTGTCTTCAGAGAGTAAGCACCAACAACAGGAAGCATTAAAGGATGTTAGCAGCAGTGAGGAAAAATTTGATTTTTGTACTGCATAACTTTTTAACTTTGCTGGCTTTGGAATCAATTGCAATTTAAAATTCATAGGATTTGTTGTCCCTCGTATTACCAAATCACAGTAGACGACATAAGTGCTTTCTGCTAACGCAAGAATAAGAGAAATGTGGCAATGGCCAAATCAAGGAAATATTTTGTGGTTCAGCACTTCCTCACTGTAATGTTTAAGTCAGTGGATGAGGTGAAGTTTATAACCCCCTTATACGCCTTGAGGCACTGTCTGGATATATACATTCAGAATAGGCAACAATACTTTGATCACATATCTGCATAGGTAATACTCCTGGGTCACTCCTGGCTATCTCCTGGATTCCAGGAGCAAGTGTGGAATAATACAAGAGTAAGTCAAGCCTACTCACAACAAACTATTTGTAAATTTGGCCCTATGTGTATTTCTTCTACGCCCTTGGTTTAAAGACATATTCTCCACAGTATCAAGTCTGATGTTCCTAACATAACTTCTAAAGCCCAAATTAATGTATCCGTCAATTCTAAAAGCCCTAAAGGTATGCCCCTTTTGTGCTGAATTCATCTTTCTTTTCTGTAAGCGGTCTTCCTGGACTTTACCTAAGATGGCCCACTGCTACCCCTTACTTTTATCACTCGCAGTCCTCCACCCAGAAATGTGGATTGTGACTTGTTCATTTATTGCAGTTACTAGCTCACAAACACGTCTGAGACCTTCACTTTGTCATTATGCCTAGCATGCTGTATCATCTTGTATTCTATATCCTGGCCTGCTTCTACTCTTTCTTCCCTGACACCTATTTCTCTCTTCTTAAATGCATCTCTCGGTATCTGTTCCCTTGCTGAATGTAAATCATATACACATTGTTCTTATAAAAGCCTATTTTTGTCTATGGAAAAAAGCAGGTGGATGTCAATATTTTACCAGCAATTTATGGATCCAAAATAGTTGGAGGAGTTAGTACTAGTATGTAGATTGGATATCATAGCAAGCTCCACCAGAATATTTTGTGCTGTAATCTAGTTTATCATTACAGATAATCGGGTAACCCAGTTAAATGTCATAGGACCTGGGCATCGATCGGTAAAGAAAAAAGTTGGTCCCTGACATACCAGAATATACTTCAAACAGTAAGTATACCGTAGGGAGCTCAGTATAACTTATACATGTAATGGAGCGAGGTTGAAAACAAAACATTTTTGTATACCACTTGTGAAGTTACTTCCCCAAAACATTAAAATGAATTAATCGTGTGGTTTTAAAATTAACCAACATAGAATAGAATGCACACACACAAACACACGTGGGATACTAATTTACTTATGTTGCGAACCATAATCTACTAATCAAGTGAAGTTGTCACATTTATTTTGTGCGCATTTGTCATAATCTAAAGAAAAATTGCATGAATATGCTTTTTGTCTGTCTAATTGTAGCATAAATGATGGAGAATGGTGAGTAAACCATGCTTATGAGTTTCTGAACTTGCTAGGTAATAACTAATTGGGTTACCTTAGAATGGGGGGAAGTAAACAGAAGGGTTATATTTCGAAAATTAACGTTAAATTTTGTTTGTTTCTATAATAGTTCCCATTGTGGCCTATGCGGCCTGCATTAAAATGGAAGCTGTCTGCGACTCCGAGTTTGCGATGATGTACGCATGCGTGACTGAACTTGAGAAGAGCACGAGCAGCCTGTGCCTGTGCAGTATGGGTCAAGGACAGTGTGGCCTGGACGCCCAACTTGGTGCCAACAAATTTAAATGTCAACATCGTGGGCCTGGGAAAATCTTCACAAATTACAAATTAAAGGACACAAGCAGAAGAGACTGCTAAGAGACAATAGCGATTTTATTTTTTTAATCATAACAATGGCTTTGCGGAAATACAAACAATAAGGTGATGAGGTTATGCTCATCCACCCCTCGATTTGTCCAATCAGAACAGTCAAAGATCCCAAAAGTTACAACTTTTAGATAGATAAGTTAGGGAAAAAGGGTATAAAAGAGGATGTTTGGAAGTATGAAAAAAGCTTGCTTTTCGATTTTATCTTTGCACCCAGACATGCTGCCGGACTGCTGAATCCTTCTATGGCGCAAGGACTTTGACATTTTTCTGAATTTTAACTTTTGAATGGGTGCGGAGTCCTTATGGGAGGTGAACACCAAGAGAGACTAGAGAGGTGGTCTTTGGGAACTATTCTGTCCTTATGCCGATGTCCGTGTCCTGAAATCTTGGTAATATAAATCTCTGCTTATATTTCTGAACTATTATGCTAATAAATGTAAATGTTTGAATTTAACCTCTTTTCTTCTTAAGTTAATGATGTTTAAATGACTATTAAATTAGAGTGAATAAAAGAAAGGTTATGCTAGGAGATTTAATCTCTAAAATAAAAATTAAATAAATGGAGAAATAAGTTGGTCTTGTTGTCCATTAGTTAACTTTTACTAGTAGATCCATTGACAAATAACGGTGGTGTGTTTAAGTGTTTTCTTGAAATTAAAACCATGGTAATAGAGATAAACTGCAGATGTATATAATGTATAAATGTTAGTATTAATTTAGACACTCCGCTATAATCCAGCAGCTTTCCTTCTGGTCTTCATCGAATCCTTAGAGCAGGGTGTATGTGTGTATAAATGACTCACAGTGTTATGGGCCCAACTGATGAGTAATGTGTGAATAGTTCTCTGGGGATAAGGTGATGGTTTGTAGGAAATTTTGGGAGCTGCGCTGCATCACATGCATACCGACAAATAGCTACCAGCACATCCAATAATTCATTCAAAGGTCAGTGAAGGGCGATTAATTAGAAAACATCAATGTATTCCTTTATACACAAATCATGAGTAACAGACAGGGGACATGCTCAATTGCACGGTTATTTCCAAGGAGAAAAATATAGGGGGTGAAAGATAGGTGCTCATGTGTAAGGTAGTGAGAGGGGGTAAAGGTACAGTATTTACATAGTCCAACTTCAAATCATTGGAAAACAGGGATATGACCGTGTTGTTACAGGAAAGGTTGGTAACCCTACACTGGAGGGCCTACCCTTAATCACAGTAGTATTAGTATTTAAACTCTGTATCATGAGAACCGATCTCTAATGGCAATGGTGGTGGGGGTACAAATCAGGAGTAGGCCCCAGGGGGAGAGATGTTTACATTTCGACCCTAATGCCTAAGGGTGACTGAGTTCCTCTGCAGCGGGTCTTCCTCAGGACGGGGGAGAAAAGGGGGACCCGACCACAGCTGTGGTCCGAAGGTGTGTAGTCAATCCAGTTGCAGTCAAGTTGCAAAAATGTAGGGGACAAATCACCTGGGATATTGCTGGGATCCCGCTGTGTAAGTCCACAAAGTCTTGGTGTAGCTGTTAGCTAACCAATTGAGAAAAGCGTGGCAATAGACACTGGTATTCTCACAAGACAGCAGTCTCACACACCAGGAGCGTGCTGAATGGCGCCTGTGTGGGTCAGGCACTTGGTGGAAGTTGAAACCGCATCCCTCGGTTTCCTCTTGTGGCAGTTTATGACATAGTACCGGGGAACAGCGTTTACAACGCAACTTTTACAACGCAGTACCTTTACCACGCAACTTTTACAACGCAAGTCATTACAACGACTTGCGCCTGGGGTTGCTCTAGGATAGGGAATAGTTAATTTACTATCCAAAACCTTTCCTACTATCCACGGGGACTGGAGTTGGAATAGTAAATTAAACTATTCACTATCCAGCACCCCCCAACGCAAGTCATTGTAACGACTTGCGTTGTGAAAGTCGCGTGGTAAAGGCATGCGTTGTAAAAGCATGCGTAGTAATGACATACATCCCATAGTATCTAACCCTGGGCGGTGAACTCTGCGCCGTTCGCAGAGTTTTCCACACTATGGGGTCTGCAGAGTTCCCAAAAAGTTGGCGAACGCGAGCGAGGAAAATCCAACTCCTTGCGAGATTTTTCCTCGCTCATGCTCGCCAAGGTTTAGTTGCCGAGTGGGGGCAAGGAAAATCAACCTCCTGGGGAGATTTCTCAACGCGGGCAGTCGAATTTCTCAATGTGAGTAGTCATGGCAGATCGCGATCACTTGCAATGAGAAACCTTCAGTTCGCGTTGAGAAAGCTGCTGCGCGAGTTGAAAATCTACTCAAGCGGCAGAAAGGAGATTGCGCACTCTTGCACTGCACCATTCAGGAATATTTTACAGCACAGGACAAACACCCGGCATTCAAAATCCCTGAGAACGGCATGAAACTAACACACTCTGCTGCTCACAGAACTCCGTGTAGCCAGCAGAGATTTGTTGTGATCCAGCGGCCTATAGAAAATATATCATAAACTACACTACCCAACTTCATAACCTATAAACAAAATTCTATACTAAATATGGACCCATTTATAAACCTGACATATTTTGGGCCTACTGAATCAGGTGGTCAAATTAAATCTATATACATATTATCTACAAACTATATACAATTTTATACATCTGCGGAAAGAATGTTGTCATTAGAATAAAACTATACCATTTAAATGACCACCATTGGCGACGTGATCTAGCTAGTAGTAACCTACACTTCTGAATAACCAAGACCAGCTTGTTTGTCAAAAGTAAGATTTTATTTACTAAATTATGGTATATAAATTGATAGTTTTATAAATGAATTTTATTTGCAATAAAGCAAGCATGATTGTAAAGAAATATGAGAAAAATACAATTAAAGCAAGTGAATCAAGATCAAAGTGAAAATATAAAGTTTAACATTTCTAAAATCTAATTCCCTAACTAAGCTAAATAGATAGAAATTAAAGTAAAATTCTTTGAGGATTCTTACGTGCTCCACGCAAAGTCCAACAGCACATCACCCTCATCGGAAAGTCAGAAAGCAGCAGCCAGCCCATCCCTAAGGGCATGACTTTTTATACCTTTCTACGCTAACTGAACTAAGCAAAGGAAAGTTTTCAGAAATCTTCGACGTCCCATTGGCTGAGAGTGACAAGTGACATGTCACCCAGTTTTCAAAAAGTTCCACTAAGTCATATTTCATAGAGACCATTGTTCCTTCCACGTGAAGCCAGAAGCTTCCTCATGTTGCAACAAATGTATTAAGTCATTCTCGCAGCGTCCATTGACTTTCATTATACTTCCGCGGATGCCAAGTTAAGGATTGACAAAATGTTCACTTTCGACCTTGGCCATGTCCGACAGAATGATGACAGCATTAGTTTTTGCTTTGTGAACGCAGCTTTTGACGAATAATTTATTTCAGAATGGGCGTCTCGTGACTTTCTGCAGAAATACATGTCAGCTCTTTTCTGCGGCTCAATTGACTAGGCCCAAAAGCAGGCAACTTATGATTTCTAATATAAAACAAACACAAGAAAAGTATTAATGTAAGAAATAATGTAGATTCTGTATCCACCCCTTGGTTCACTAATTAATTAACCCACCCGATTAATCAAAATGTTATCTAGCCTTTGCAAACAAATAAAGCAGCGTTTATATCTACCAGTCTCCGTTATTCCATGAGACCCATATGCACCTAGAATAGTAGAAATGACATCACACAGACAAGGAAAAGTAAAACAAGCACATGCTTATTTTAAGTTTGCAGCAATTAGTAATGACAAAAACGAAAACAATAAATTATTTTATTATTTTGCACGAACAAAAAGATGCAACATTTATGCACGTTTATGAGCACACATGTTAGTCCCCCCACGTGTAAAGTTTAATCTAAGTTGTATTAGCACGACATATCACAAATCATTAATATTTTTATTCATGTTATGGAAATGTGACTTCGCGAGTTTAAACAAAATTTTGTTTTCTATCTCGCTCCATCAACTCCCTCATCTGGTGATTAACAAATCACCACACCAGCACTCAAAATTTTGGTAAATTAAATTTTTAAGAAATCGATTCAAATTCATTTGTATCAGTAAACCTAAAAGTCTGTTTCTGCATAATCTTTGCAATTAACATGACGCTCTCTATGTAACTCCTGTAATTCGATCTCTCTTTCTTCTTCTTTTCTGAGTTTATAGATTCTTTTCTTTTCTTTCAACTGTTTCTTTCTTTTATGTAACAAACAACCTAATTTGGTCAAAATAAAAATGAATACTATTATAATCAAAGGTGCCAGAATCTTGCCAAGAATTGAACTTCCGATATTATGAAACCAGTTTTTAATTGCTTGAAACCTTTTTGAAAGTTTCCCTGTAAAATCTTCTTCTTCTAAAGGAATTATCTCTGAATGCATTTGTGTAATATTCTTAATATACATTTCAATATTCTTACTTTCATCAGGTATATATGTACAGCAATGTTGGACATGTAAAATGCCACAGACTCCTCCCTCTTTTGCTAAGAGTATGTCTAAAGCAAGACGGTCTTGAATTACCATAGATCTAATTGCAATAACTTCAACATTCACTAATTGAAACCCATCAGCTGTGTCAGTTGATAATCTATCAACTATAGTGGACAATTTTCTGATTCTCCCTGCATTTAGGGTTATACCAACAAAAGGTATTACAGCTTGAAAAATATCTCCCAGAACTTCAGTAAAAGTTTCTCTTTTAGCTCTATTTACATAATTATGAATTTTAAACAATCCTTCTGAATCCCTGTCAACATGAAACACTTTAGGAAAAACAATTCCCACATAACAAGTTCCATACCAATGGTCTGGAAGGTTGTAGTAGGCTTTGTCACCACAAACAAAATAAATCCCAGGAAAGATAGGATCTTTTCCACCTTTAAATCCCCAACCTCCCATAATCTGATAAGTATCTTCACAGTTACTTGCACCTACAAAGTAATTATCAAAAAGTGTATTATCTCTTCTAATGCAAAGTTTTCCACTAACAGGTTTGTCTATGTGAATTGCAATATTTTCAAGCATTTTGCCATTTAATCTCTCGTCCTCTTTCTGCCAGAAGGCTGACTTAGTCTGCTTGACTAATTCATTCCTCTTATAAATTGCTCTTCTCTCCTCGACCATATTCAAAAATTTCTTTCCTTCAGCACTTAATTTACATGTTAAATTATTCTTGTAAGCATACTCATATGTGAGTTCATTAGTAACAAGAAAAAATTCTCTCATTTGTTTTGCTTTCTTATGCTTATTTAAAGCGTTATCAATCTTAATATTAGCAAAAATCTCATCATAATTTGAATAGTAATATTCTAAACGTCCAGTTTGATAAAATAAACTAGTTAATACACTACATGTTACAGCATAAGTGAGAGGAAGCATATTATATGTTACTCCCTCAGAAACAGAAGCAGGTAATTTAACACAGACATAGCAGTCTTTTGCATCCATTACCTTAACATATTCACTCAATAGCTTTGTGAATGTATTACTTGAAAAATCACCTATAGATTTATCTTGATGAATGTTAGGCTGATGATCAATAACTTTTGCAGACGCACTATGTTTAGTTTGGCTAACCAGAGCTTTGCTTGTTAAATTAACTTTGTGTAATTCTCTATTCATTTCTAAAGGAATAATCACAGCTAGTACCAACCAGAGCAGAACTAAAATGAGCAGACATACCAGAGTCATCTTACAGCATCTTTTAAAAACAGAACACTTTGAAGTGCTCTCTTTAACATAAGGCATTTTTGGTTAGTTTTAGTCTCAAAAATAAAAATAAATTTTAAAATTTATATACACCCCCCTTTTAAAATATATTTTTCTTTTATAACCCTAAACAAGATTTCTTCGACCTTGTGTCATACATAAGTTTTCTTCAACTAAACAGTTTTTCTTCGACCTTGTGTCAACTAACAAATTTTTTTCAGCCTTTTGCCAATTTAATAATTCTGTACTTCAATCATTGTCACTAATTTCTTGGATTTCGTTTTCTTCTTCACTACTATCATATATGTCAATAACAGGTGGAATTACTAAGTAAGTCCACTCAGGAGACTTGTATTTCTGGTTTGGTCTTATTATTCTCTTCCCTTTTCTCGATATCACTTCAATTTTTCTTCCAACTCCAACTTCTTTTCCTGGACTCTTTTGACTACTGATTTCTTCTACTTGTTCTATTGGCTTTTTGATCAATCTGACTCTCAATCTTCCACCTGGCCAGTAGTCTGCTTTTCTCACGTACTTCTTCTTCGGTTCAGAATTATTTGATTCTGACTTCCAAGTCCTTTTCTTTCCGTTTTCACTTTCACCTTCCACGTCACTTTCTTCAGTTTCGTAGTCTGAAATTTCAATTGACTCAGGAATTTCTCTATTCGGCAATTTCACTCCTTCAGGAACTTCACTTTGTCTTCCATTACTGGTACTTGGTAATTCGTTCTCCTCCTCTTCCTCAATTACCTCCAACTTCCCAGATTTCGGATTTTTGTTCCTTATTTCAGAGTTTGTTCTCTGCCTTTCGATACTCTCCTGGTCTAAAACTTCTTTTGGTTCAGCTTCTTTATCTTCAATAGAGACAACCGAATCTTCAGTTATCTTTCCTTTTAACAGATTCTCTTCACCTTCAGAATCTATTTCAATTATTTCCAAGTCTTTTCTTGTCAGATTTCCATTCACTGGCACAGTTTCCAGATGTCGACTTTCTTGTCGATCTTCAGAATCTGGAATTACTTCACCTTCTGTTTTGTCTTCTGCTTCAGAATCAGAATCATCTGTGGTATCACTTTCAATATCAGAACTCTCAGGAGTTGGTACTGGAATAGTATGACTAGGATGTATCCAACGTTTTAATCCTCTGCACTTTACAGCATTAGTAGTGATCAAGATTATCTGCCTAGGTTTCTGCCATCTAGGAGCTAGACAATTCCTTCTCCGATGTACTTTCGTTCTGACCCAATCGCCAGGTCTCAGATCATGAGTCAAAACTTTTTCATTTGATTGAGCTTCAGTTCCCACCTGATTAGACACAGAAGTTACCATATCAGATAACCTTTTACAGTAATCCAAAATTGCACTGTCATTTATGCTCAACAGTTTACCTACAGGTACAAAAGCTTGCCTCATAACTCTTCCCATTAAAATTTCATGAGGACTCAAACCTGTCTTTTTATCTGGTGTACTTCTTAATGACATCAAAACAAGTGGAAGAGCATCGGTCCACTTAATACCTGTTTCAAGACACATTTTTCCAATTCTGTTTTTGATTGTTCCATTTATTTGTTCAACTACTCCTGATGCCTCTGGTCTGTATGCACAGTGTATTTTCTGCTCAATGCTCAAAGCTTCGCAAATTAACTTCATCAGTTTGTTATCAAAATGGCTTCCTCCATCACTCTCAATAGTGACTGGAAAACCGTACCTTGGGATGATTTCTCTGAGCATTAGTTTTGCTACTGTAATTGAATCACAGTGTCGTGTAGGAAAAGCCTCTACCCATCGTGAAAATAAGCATACAATTACAAGTACATATTTCAAACAATTGTGTAAGGGCATTTCAATGAAATCCATTTGTAACCTGGTAAAGGGACCACCTTCTCGACCAATTATTCCTGTCCCCACCACTGATTTTCTGTTTGGATTCATTTGTTGGCATGACAAACACCTTTGACAAAAAGATTCAGCAATAGTTCTAAACTTGGTATTGAACCATGTTTCTCTGAAAAGTCTGACCATAAAATCTCTTCCTAGATGTGCTGGACCATGATATAATCTGGCCATGTCAGCAATCAAGCAATTTGGTAAGACTACTCTGCCATCTTTGTAAACCCACACTCCATCTTCTTCACGTGGTCTACAATCTGATCTTAACCATAAGTCTTTTTCATCATCTTCTGCTTCATTTTGTAAATCTCTAATCTCATGCCATGTTTCTACAACAGTTGTTAGCATTAATGAATTTGAATCAGTTTCTTTACTCCTCTCCCGATTGTATGAATAATTTTTCCTTGCGCAGTACTTTGCTGTTTCGTCTGCGAAGGCATTTCCCTTGGAAATATAATCAGTTCCTCTAGTGTGTGCTGCACATTTAACAATGGCAATTTCTTTTGGCAATTGTATTGCTTCAATTAATCTCCTTATTAAAACTGCATTTTTAATTGGTGATCCTGTTGATGTCATGTATCCTCTCTGTGACCAGAGTTGTCCATAATCATGCACAACTCCGTACCCATACTGACTATCAGTAATGATGGTAACTCTTATATCCTTTGATATTTCACATGCACGAATTAAAGCAATCAATTCAGCCACTTGTGCTGAACGAACTCCTTCAAGACATGATGCTTCTTCAACATCTACGACTGTACAAACTGAGTATGAAGCTTTCAAGACACCTCCTTCGGATCTTAAGCATGAGCCATCTACAAAGTAGACAAAATCAGATTCAGACAAAGGTCTGTCTTTGATGTCTTTTCTTGGTTTTGTGCAGAATTCCATGACATCTAAACATTCATGTTCTGTTTCAATGTCATCAACAATTTCAGAATCAGGCAGTAATGTAGAAGGATTCAGATTCAAACATCTTGAAATCGAAACATTATCTGCTCCCAGTATGATTTTCTCATACTTTGTCAATCTGCTACTTGTTAAATGTTGAGTCTTACCTCTTGTCAGTAATATTTCAACTGAATGAGGCACAAAAACTTTCACAGGAAATCCCATAATGATTCCTTCACTTTGTTCGAGGCTGATACTTGTAGCTGCAACTGCTTTCAAACAACCTGGTAATGCTTTTGCAATTGGATCAAGAACTGCAGAGAAATATGCAATAGGTTTCTTTAAATTTCCATGTCTCTGAATTAACACAGATAATGCACATCCTTCTCTCTCACTGCAATACAGTTCAAAATCTTTCTCATAATTTGGCATACCTAAAGCAGGAGCTTGGCATAAACTCTTTTTCAGGTTCTCAAAAGATTCCATCTCAGCATCATTGAGAATAATTGGATCTTTTACATCTGACTTTGTCAGTCTTTGTAGTGGTTTTGCAATTACTGAAAATCCACTTATCCATTGTCGACAGTAACCTACCATTCCCAAGAACATTCTTACCTGTCTTTGTGTTCTTGGTGGTAACATTGCTTGAATCATTTTTATTCTCTCTATTGTTACTTGTCTTTTTCCCTTTGCAATTCTGTGACCAAGATATTTTACTTCTTGTTTGCAAAACTGTAGTTTCGCTGGGGACACTTTATGTCCTTCTTCTGCAAGTCGATTTAACAGAATTATTGTGTCTGTTACACAATTTTCTCTTGTCTTTGCAGCTATTAACAAATCATCAATATACTGCACTAGCGTAGATCTACCAGGTAAATCTAGGTCTTCTAATGATCTTTTTAACAGTTCGTTAAAGATTGAAGGACTTTCTGTATAGCCCTGTGGGATTCTTGACCATCCGAGGGTCTTACCTTGGAATCTGAAAGCAAATATTTCATAACTGTCTGGATGTAAGGGAACAGTAAAGAATGCATTGCAAAGGTCGATGACTGTATACCATTCAGCATCATGTGGAATCTGAAATAGAATTACTGCTGGATTTGGAACCACAGGACAACATGGAACGACAATTTGATTAACCTTTCTCAAATCTTGTACTATTCTAAATGTTCCGTTAGACTTTTTAACTCCCATAATTGGTGAATTACAAGAGCTACTCTTCATTTCCTTTAATACACCTTGCTTAATTAATTTTTCAATTATAGGTGTAATACCTTCAATTGTTTCTGTTTTCATTTTATATTGTGGAGTATTTGGAAATTCTATTCCCTGTTTCAATGTAATTTTCACTGGATCTACGTTTTTCATCAGACCCATCTCATTTCCACTAAAATCCCATATTTCAGATTTCACTGTTTCTTTGAGTTCTTCAGGTAGATCTTTTTCTTCAAATGCAGGAAACAATTTTGTTTCTTCTGCTTCTATCATCATCATTGTCATTCTGTATAAACCATCTTCCTCCATTGTTTGTAACTCAACTCCATCAGGAGAACAATATATTCTACAATTCATTTTACATAGGATGTCTCTACCTAATAGATTTACTGGACTACTATTACAAACCACAAATCTGTGTTTATCTCTGTAGTTTCCAATTTCAACTGGTACTGGATCAGTTAAGTCAGTTTTAATTTGCTGATTACTTACTCCGACAACTTGGATGGTATCCCCAGAGAGAGGTAGGTTTTCAATTTCTACTGATCTAACAGTAGAACGGGTAGCACCAGTGTCCACTAGAAAAGTGATGTCTACATCATTAACTTTCCCGTTTACAAAAGGACCAGACTGGTCAACCTCAAGAGTGGCTCCAACAACACACTCTTCCTCCTCTCTCGGGCACCTTCAGTAACAATCATCAGAATCACTGTCTTGACTTTCTGCTAATAAAAATTGTTGTGAAGCATTTTGCATTTGAACCCTTTGCTGCTTTTGCTGTTTTTGTGGTTTTATTACCTGTTCACTTCCCTGAAATCCCACATTTGGATTATATTTTTGAACTCCCCCACAATTCGGAAAAGGTGGTTGTGGCAATTGGTCTTGACGATTATTCACCTGTTGTTGTTGCTGTTGCTGTAATTGTCGTTGAATATTAAATTCGTTTAACCCCTGTTGCATCTGTAGCTGTCGCTGCAGGTCAACACCATTCTGCATCTGTGGATTCAATAAGGGATTCTTTAAGTTTTTAGGAGGATGAGGACACTCGTCCCTCCAATGTCCAATTTCGCCACAATTAAAACAAGGTAATCTTTGCTTCAGCTCCTCAATCTTTGGGCTAAATTTCTTTGGGAAATTATTACCTTTAAACTTTCCTTGTATCTGGTTTGTATTTCCAGTTTGAACAAAATTAGTGTTCTTATTTCTCATGCTGGCAATCTGTTGCTCAGCCACCTTTACCTGAGCCCACATGGCTTTCTCCTTCAGCTTTTTCTGTTTTACTTCTATTTCATCGCTACAATACTTTGCTTTTCTTAGAATATCATCTACAGATAGTGATTGCCATCCGACAATACTAGTTCTGATCATTTCTCCAATTTCAGGTTTTAGTCCATAAACAAATCTATAGACAAAGTGACTCATGTCTTTTTCATCTAATTTTTCATAACCACTGTATTGTTTAAAGATTAACAGTAGTCTTTCATAAAAAGAATGAACTGATTCTTTTGTTTCCTGTTCTGTTCTTTCTATTTTAACCCAATCGACTTCTTTGGGTGGAATTTTGTTTTTCATCCAAACAATTACTTTCTCATAAAAATCCATTACAAGTGGATTAGGAGCACCTGTTTCTTTAATTCGCTCAGGTTCTGCTTTTGGCCAACTAATCGATATTTTGCATTCTGTCCAAAGATCAGATGGAACAACAATGTCAAAAAATCCATCTAAATCAATCCACAGAACTTTTGACACTTTGATAAATCTATCAACTTGCCTGTACCACTCAACTGGTTTTTCCCTCAATTTTGGAAAGTCATTTGTAAATAACAGAATGTCCTGTCTCGACCACGGGATATGAACATATCCTCCACCTGCAACTTCTCTCATTGGAAATTGTTTTGACAATTTATCCAATCTTTCATCTTCCTTCTTTTTCGTCCATTTTACTCTCCATTTATTCAGTTCTCCTAGCTTTTTGATATAGACAATCAAATCTTTAATGTGAACTATTCTTCCCATTGAGTTCAAACTCTCAATGTCGCTTTCTGAAAAGTCTAATCTGTAATGCTTTGCAAAATTCTTTTGTTTACTCACATCGATTTCAAGTTCTGCTGCTAGATCCTCTAATTGATCATATTTATTTTTCGTTTTCCACTGAATGCTTTTGCAAATGAACAGTAGTTCATCATCCCGATAGTAATTTAAACTATCTGGACCAATTGTTCCAATTATTAATTCTTCGATATTCGCTTTTAATTTGGCCACATCCAGTTTTGGTGTGGTTACCCTGACTTCAGGACTCCCTATATCTGATATAGCACCCATTGGTGTTTTTGGAGATAAATCCTCATTAAAGGTTAAATCAGGCATTCTTGATTTAGAAGTGTTTATTTCAGATAAATCTGAATAAAATTTTTCAGCAGCCTTTTGAATTTCTGTATTTAAAGGAATAGTTAATCCAGTTTTGCTTGTTTCCCTTTGGTCAAATACAGGCTGAACAGGACCAATTGTTACTGGAACTGTCACAGCTTCCATGCCTTTTGTCATTCTTTTTATTAGTTCTTCCTTTGATCTTATATATTCATTATAATCAACATCTTCAACATTTCTTGCCTCTCTTGTATAATCTTTTGGAGGTTCCCTTGCTCTTGGAGTCATTGAAAAATGTCTACCTTCATTTCGAGCATTCTCGAATTCTGGTCTTCTAGGAGTTTCATTGATTTCACAATTATTTGGATAAAGTTTAGGAGCTTCATTAATTGGAGGTGCACTCGGTGAAGTTTCAGTAGAAACCACTGGAGTAGACCATGATCTAGGAGGTCTCAAAGGCTGATTAGGCTGATTCTTTCTAGCAGTTGTATATATTTCTTCCATAACTGCATCCTCAGATTCACTTTCCATAGATTTCCCTGTAGGAGTACCCATTACCATTTCATGAATTAAATACAATCCTTCACTCATGTTTCCCTGTCTCCACATTCTCAATCTATCTTCATGAGTTTCTCTTTTCCAAGATGGATTTTTAGAAGGTCTTTTAATTCCACTAGCTTCTCTTTGTAACTGATACATCTCGTCTTCCCACTCAACTAAAGCTTCAAATTGAGTTGGTCTTGGTTTTGGAACAAGAGCATTCATTTTCTCTCGTAAATTTCTTAAGACTCTTACATTAAATGAACCTTCATCAGGCCAAGTTAAAACACCGTCATTTTTAGTATAACGTTTCCAACTGTCAAACCATAAGACAGTATGATATCCATATTCACCTTCCATGTACGCTGCAGGTGTTTTATACTTATGAAGTAGTTTACCACCTCGCGTTTCGATTTTCTTGTCAGGTGAAAATAAATTCTTGAATTTCTGAAATAATGTTGTCTTTTTCTCAACATGTTTAAAATGATAACTCATTTTTAAGAGTTAAATCTAATTCACAAATTCGTTCGTAAAATATTTCCGGGATGTTCCGCAAAACAACCAATCCGTGCGCGAAACACACCAACAAGCCAATAACAGTTGAGCTACGTCACTTTTCTGCTCAACCAATAAATTTAGAGATTTTCCGAAGGACCAATCAGCTCACAGGCCGTCAGAGACTCAGGAGCCAATCAGAATATAGCTTGTGACGTAGGTCACCCAATCCCAGCGCGGCTCTGTGACGTACACAGCAGCTGCGGTTTCTCGTTTCTCACTCCTGGCGCTTACCCCTCCTTCACAAAAATTTTTCACAGCGCCATTTTAAGAACACTTTTCAGTGTAAATTAATTCTTAACAATGACTATAAAGACAACATCTGTTCGTTTCACTATTTAGGATAGTTTACATACATTCAAGTATCCACACTTCGGAATAGACGGCGCTATTCACACTAAGGATAATATTCAATTGTCAGTAGAGTAACCTTACCCCACCCTTCCAACACGTATAATTATGAACTCGCTTTGCTCTGAACCCACCGCGAAGTGAAAGTTCTAAGAGTTTCCACTTGAACATAAAATACAATTCAAACTCGCACTTTCACACTGAAATTTCCCTAATTTCAAACATACATGAAATCCGTACAGGACTCTCACCTGTTTATAGAAATCATGCACCGTTAGCAAAATAACGACGTTATCTGTACAGGACTCTCACCTGTTTATAGATATGAAACATGTACCCGTACAGGACTCTAACCTGTTTATAGATAATCATGCACCGACGCTAATTTACCCTTCACTCAAGCTCGGATATAACTAATACTTTTATCACAGTGAGTTTTATGGAAGGCGCTTTGTCCCTATTCTCATGCTGCTCTAATTTCTTAGAAAACCCTCACTATACAAGATTCAGACCTAGCCCTAAAACTGTGCTGCTCGGCGACAACACTATGGTACACGGCGATACCTCTTGTGATACTCGGCGGTATCACTACAAACGGAACAGATGGCTTGCGTGACTAATTTCTCGCCACACAATCTATACCGGTATAGCTTACAGATAGCACGAAAAACGAACTCAACAAGTGTTAAAACATCGATCCTATTTCCATACCATAACGCAACCCTTAGCAACCAACATATTACCTTGGTTACTCCTTAGCAACCATCAATTTCTGCTACCAGAGAATTGATCCAGCGGCCTATAGAAAATATATCATAAACTACACTACCCAACTTCATAACCTATAAACAAAATTCTATACTAAATATGGACCCATTTATAAACCTGACATATTTTGGGCCTACTGAATCAGGTGGTCAAATTAAATCTATATACATATTATCTACAAACTATATACAATTTTATACATCTGCGGAAAGAATGTTGTCATTAGAATAAAACTATACCATTTAAATGACCACCATTGGCGACGTGATCTAGCTAGTAGTAACCTACACTTCTGAATAACCAAGACCAGCTTGTTTGTCAAAAGTAAGATTTTATTTACTAAATTATGGTATATAAATTGATAGTTTTATAAATGAATTTTATTTGCAATAAAGCAAGCATGATTGTAAAGAAATATGAGAAAAATACAATTAAAGCAAGTGAATCAAGATCAAAGTGAAAATATAAAGTTTAACATTTCTAAAATCTAATTCCCTAACTAAGCTAAATAGATAGAAATTAAAGTAAAATTCTTTGAGGATTCTTACGTGCTCCACGCAAAGTCCAACAGCACATCACCCTCATCGGAAAGTCAGAAAGCAGCAGCCAGCCCATCCCTAAGGGCATGACTTTTTATACCTTTCTACGCTAACTGAACTAAGCAAAGGAAAGTTTTCAGAAATCTTCGACGTCCCATTGGCTGAGAGTGACAAGTGACATGTCACCCAGTTTTCAAAAAGTTCCACTAAGTCATATTTCATAGAGACCATTGTTCCTTCCACGTGAAGCCAGAAGCTTCCTCATGTTGCAACAAATGTATTAAGTCATTCTCGCAGCGTCCATTGACTTTCATTATACTTCCGCGGATGCCAAGTTAAGGATTGACAAAATGTTCACTTTCGACCTTGGCCATGTCCGACAGAATGATGACAGCATTAGTTTTTGCTTTGTGAACGCAGCTTTTGACGAATAATTTATTTCAGAATGGGCGTCTCGTGACTTTCTGCAGAAATACATGTCAGCTCTTTTCTGCGGCTCAATTGACTAGGCCCAAAAGCAGGCAACTTATGATTTCTAATATAAAACAAACACAAGAAAAGTATTAATGTAAGAAATAATGTAGATTCTGTATCCACCCCTTGGTTCACTAATTAATTAACCCACCCGATTAATCAAAATGTTATCTAGCCTTTGCAAACAAATAAAGCAGCGTTTATATCTACCAGTCTCCGTTATTCCATGAGACCCATATGCACCTAGAATAGTAGAAATGACATCACACAGACAAGGAAAAGTAAAACAAGCACATGCTTATTTTAAGTTTGCAGCAATTAGTAATGACAAAAACGAAAACAATAAATTATTTTATTATTTTGCACGAACAAAAAGATGCAACATTTATGCACGTTTATGAGCACACATGTTAGTCCCCCCACGTGTAAAGTTTAATCTAAGTTGTATTAGCACGACATATCACAAATCATTAATATTTTTATTCATGTTATGGAAATGTGACTTCGCGAGTTTAAACAAAATTTTGTTTTCTATCTCGCTCCATCAGTTGTCACTTGGCGGGGTTCAGCAGAGCACGGAACTCTGCGAACTCCGTCCAGGACCAATATTGTCATGCCTTAAGCGTTTGCTATTTTCACAAATGGATAGAAATGTAGCCATTCTTGAATAGAGATTCCAGGTAAAAGAAAGAAGGGAAGCATTTATGTATGTGTTTTATGGTTAGGTGAAACAGGTGACTGTCATTTGTAAAAGTGCCATCGAAAACATAATGACATAACATTGGTAACTGTAAGTTTAGTATTAATGTTTAACATGCAATGTGGTGTTTTTTCCCGGTTTTTTCAAATGAAGTGAAAACTGCCATGGACTAAATTTGACCTCTGTCCACATCCCACAGTGACATAACCAGCATGATGATGCATATGACATCCATTCATAAGGCACTTCCTGTCGATTCATCCTATCGTCATGTTTTGTATTGCTGGCTGCGCTTCGACTTACAGGGTCTGAATTACAAAGGTTTTGCTGTGAGTAGCTGTGACTTACCCTTGTCATACTCATGGCTTACTACCGAATTCCAAGAAAAAAGGCATTAGTAAAGCTAATAACAAGAGAGTTATATTTTATAATTTGCTAACAGTACCTTGCTAGTTCCATGGGACTGTCTTTAAAAACGTGGTGTTTGTTTAAAGTCACAAATTGCTATGATTACTAAAAGTTTAACAACTGTATTTTGGATTTATATTTCATTTAATGCTGGTCGATATATGAAGATTCCATAGCAATTGTAGACACATGTATACAATTTTAGACTTACATATAATGGGGACTATGGTCTGTCTAGCAGGCATTGGGCACCCAACCACACATTCACAATTAAGACCGCCATTTCGAATTTTTACTTGTACGAGTCTCTGTTGATCGATCGTCATTAAGCCACTGCGTTCAGAAAATAATTTACAACCAAATCTAATTTCAGCAACTTATCACACTGTGGCACAAGCCTATAAAAAGTCACTGTGAATGTATGAGAGGCCGCTGCCATCTTGCTTCATTCACCCAGATTAAGCCTTTTTATTAGCACCACATGCTTTACTTCAATGGTTTTTTTGCCTCATGTTTCTTTTTCGCTGTAATTTACTGTACTTTATGGTCTTTTGATCAATCTCTTCTTCCGTGTGCCTCTTTGCGGCTGGCACTGAAGAGATACACGCAAAGATGCATCAATATATTAATCGATATGTTTAACATCATACTATAAGGCTCTCAGTATGGAAAGTGGGCCAATTGGTTCCCACTCTGGGTCTTTGGAAAATCTTAACCATTACACCTTGATCCCTGATGGTGCCCTTAGAAAGGAGAAAATACTGGTGGATCCGTAATTCTCGGTCAAGTACCACTGATAATTCCTCATTTGCGGATTTTCACCTGGACATTTCTGCTACTTTCAGCAGCCAGAATCTCTATGTGAAAACAAACAAATCTGCATAAACACCACAGATCTCATTATTCCAAAGGGATGGGTAACTACTGTTACCGGCCAAACTGGAATTAAGAAGCGACTTGTAATAAGGGCCACGGAGTGTTTCTCCAACCCTATGAGCCTAACTTGGATCAAGAGATCACGGCTAGTGGGATTGCACAAGCAAGTTATAACCGCAAGGAGCACTAAGTTATTGAGCAAAGTGATGGATGCTCATCTCTGAAAGTTGTTGGACTGAGACCTCAGGTACTGTTCTAATTTTCCTGTGTTTACCTCCTCCCTCTCAGAGGGAAATGGCTCCAATAAGTGCTAAACTACCAGAGTGGAAGACCACAAGTGAATAATCTTTAGTTCACCCTGATCAACAACAACCATCATGGTCCTGTCTTTTTAGTGGTTGGGGTGAAGAATTGTCCTACAAATGTATCACCATACATCAATGGAGCTATAAACAGTCATCCATCAAGCGTGTGATTTAGAAAACATTGAAGTAAATAAAAGATTAGGCGAAAGCCTCTTTTTAGAAAATATTTTTTAATTTCTAGTTTTCTTTGACATGGTAACCTTTTGGAAATGGAATATTACAGTACTAAATGGACAGTAACATCATCTGGCAAATCTAGCAGCTGTGGAAATATTTACAAGATCAACATGACAGGTGAGAGGGTAGGACGTAGCGGCCAGAGCTACTGTCTTTGTAGCTGGAGGCCCAAGTTCGAGACTTGGCATTGGCTCACCATCCTGTGATTCTGGGCAAATCACTTAATCTCCCTGTGCCTAGGACCAGCATCTACAGACACTCATGGGTAATTAGCCGCGCTATACAAATCAGACTATTATTATACAAAAGGGCGAAAAATAATCAAGCATGTGTAAGTATTTAAAGGTTTACATGGGGCGTAGGTGACCAGCGCTCTTACAAACTGAAGTATTTTCACCTTACACTGATACCCTGCAGGGTATATTAATGCATTACCATAATCTCAAAAACCCTTTTTTAGAGAAATACACTCGAAACTATGGGCCTTATTTAGAGTTTGTTGGTCACTCTGTTTAAATGTGTAAGATAGCCCACTTGCATAGTACAAGTGGGAAAGGCATTATTAAACTTGTAATACAGTTGATCGGTCATTCGCCCCGCTTGTGATGGAGCAACCTGCGAAAAGTCAAAATAAGCCCCTTTGTAGCACAAGTATTACTCAACAACTATTTGCGAATATTAAATACAAACTGTAAAAGATTTTCCTATGTGATACCACAACTGTGAATTTGTTCATTAGGGGCCAGATGTATCAACATCGAGATTTGCGAATCTCAAATAGCGATTTTTTGAAATCGCTATTTTAGATTTGCAAATTGGTATGTATGTAGAAAATCGCATTTTTTTTGTGATTTCTTAAAATTACTTAATTGCGATTAGCAAATTGCGAATCGCAATTAAGGAATAATTTCCCATTCATTTCTATGGGCCAATAGGCCCGTAGGAATGAATGTGAAGTTATTCTCAATTTGCGATTCGCAATTTGAGAATCCCAAATTGAGAATAATTTCAAGGGTGCAAGGGTGTCATAAGGACACCCTGATGCACCCCTGAAATTCACATGTGTTGACATATGGCGCACATACATTCCCTGTCGCACATACATGCCCTTAGGGCATGTATGTGCGCCACATGGCACCTTCACAAATGCAAAAAAGTGCTTTTGTGAAAGAAATCGCAAATACCACCAACTTCAAGTTGGTGGTAATTTGCGATTTCTTAATGAGAAATCGCACAACTTGGGTGCTTCATACATTGCATTTAAGGAATCGCAAAATTTGCGATTCCTTAAATGCAATCGCAAAATAAGGAATCACATATTTGCGATTCCTTATTTTGCACTCAAATTTGCTACATACATACCATTTAGCGAAAATGAGTTTGCAAACGCCGAAATTCTGTGAATGTCGGCGTTTGCAAACACATTTGAGCTTCATACATATGGCCCTTAGCTTCTTAATCAATTGTTTTAAGATCGAACCTATTCAATAATATTCATCCAAGTTTTAACATTTTATGTCACTGTTGAAATTGGCATTATATATACACATAAGCGGCGTTCATTTGTGTTCACTGTACCCCTTGTTGTAAGCAGAACGGATATCGCTAAAACACTGACTGTGTCATCCCGCTAGCATAGACCCATGCACACACGTACACGACAGCCATTTTAGGTATCATGGTCTCCCAGTTTGCGATCGATCACCAGCGCCCCTTCCCTGACCCTGCAAGCTTCCCCCATGTACCCTGACTGCCCCCGCTCTCACACGCACAAGTCATGAGCCCTCCCCTCCCGCATGACTCTGTCTCTGAGAATCGCACCCCGCGCCTGACCAAACCCCTCCTGTCCCTCCATGAATACCCCTCCTTTGATGACCTCTTCCTCTGAACCTAATTGTCTACATGGACCGCTGGTCATCCCTTAGCCTGAGGATACAGTTCATTGCCCACTACTATATGCACTCGCCTCTCTTGAAAGGAGCCACTATTGATCATGACCACCCTACCCCCTGAGATTCGATCAGGAGCACACATTCCAACGGAATCAACAGCACACTCAGCTGCATGACAGCCCCCTCCTATTGTATGAAGGATAAGGGCCCCTACTGTAGCCACGTGTTGGAATATCTTCGTACTTTACAATGTCTTGATTGTAATGAAGGATGTGTGTGTGTCATAAACCTGTGTATAAAAGACGAAGCCTCAGAGAAACTTGTTAGAGCACCTCCCGAAGACACTATGCGAGTGTCCCAAAGGACATGCTCTCCTCATGAGTAATAAACTCTGTTCTTGTTTTCCTACTTCCAGTGCCCGTCTCTTCATTTGGTAATTATTTATGATGGGAACGAAGAGTCGCCCTGCACCAGCAGCCTGGGCATCGGGTGCGATGTGGGCTGACTTTTCAACATCAACACGTTTAATGAAATGTACTTAGTTTCTTCAAGTGCACAGATTTAAAGTAGAACAAATTATATGCAATCACGACTAAGGGCTTTATTACGATGGCGGTCAGTCAGACCGTCGACTGCCATTGTATCGGGCAGGAGACCGTCTGACAAAGAGTTAGCGGTCCCACCCACCCAAATATGATGAGACAGATAGAATGGCAGTCAGAAAGTGCTTTTTCCTCCTGCAGCATGTGCTGCGGCTCAGGAAAAGAGCAGCAGCACAAGCTGCAGTAGAAAAAAACACTTTATGCACATCCATGCACCGTGTGCCAAGCTGGGGGAAGATGTGGCCTAACAGCTAGAGCAGTTGGCCTGGAAGCTGGGGATCGGTGTCCGTGTCTCGACAACGCTCAGCATCCTGTGATTCTGGGCAAATCACTCAATCTCCCCATGCATAGCAAATATTAATGTGTCTGTTTGTAACAAAACTATTTCTCATGTAAAGCGCTGTGAGACTTGATATCTTCGGGTCTAGTATGCGCTATAAAACAAAACAAAAAAAATAGAGCCACTTTGTAGAAACGTTCTTAAACAGAAAGCATAAAGATTTGACATTTTTCTTTTACCTGATATGTAGCCAGTGAAGATTTTGTTAATGTGCCGAGACTGACTACTTATGAGATAGGTTAAGTACATTTCTGGCAACTGCTTTCTGAACAATCTGAAGTCTATTCAATAGATTAAATGAATCACCAAGATATAACAAATTGCTATAGTCGATTTTGGATAGGGTTAATGTGTGAACCACTGCCTTGAGAAAGGAAGTAAACAGAAAAAGGAAGCACCTTCCTCAGGGTTCTCAAAAGTGTAAAACTTGCAGATTCTACTGCGATAATCTGAGCCACAAAAGATAGGCATGGTCAAAATGTATGCCCAGATTTAAAGTAGATTTAGTCAGATGTAACGAGACACCTAACTCATGTGGTCACCAAAGCTGGGCTTCTGTTGTCCAAACAACAACACCTCTGTTTGGTCTCTATGTAATTTCAAACAGCTGGCACTCATCCACTTGGCTACCTCAGGCATATTTCTTGAACTCCTTGGGGGTATTGGTAGGGGAATGCAGGACAATACTACTAGTTGGGCATTGTCCGTGTAAAATAGATTGTTGAAGCCATACGATCTTATAAGTTCTGCAAGAGGTGCCATATGCATGTTAAATAATGTGGGGTTTAAGGATGACCCCTGAGGTATCCTGATGAAAGTGCTGTGGAGGGGAAAGTCAATGTATCCCAATATAACTCATGTGATCTATTACTACAAAATGAGGTCTCTTATTCTAAGGTGAACTTACAGACACACAATTTGAAAAGTGGTTCAACTGTGTATTTGTAATATGTTATGGCCTACAATCCGAGTGAGTGAAATCTAGAAGTTTATTATTTTCAAGAAATGATGATAGTTGCTTATTCACAACTTCTCTCCCATATTTGCTGGAAAAGGCAATAAGGAGATAGGTCGAAATTGAGTCAACTAAGGGTGTCTTCAGTAGGTGCATTACCACAACCTCTTTTCAAATCTCTAGGACCAGGGAGTTCAAAATAGAATCATTATATTATTTGAGTTAGCTCTGATACTAAGAAATTGGTTTTCATGTGAAAGATGCTCAGTGTGCAAGGGTGTAAGGGACACCTGTGCTGACATCTCTAAAGTATTTATACAGCACAACACGATACAACAACATAACGTACCACAAAGAATATAGCAGCCACAAAAAACTTAAGTCTTTTTAAATAAACAAGGGAACCCATTCAGTTAACTGAGGACTGTGGGTGTCAATAATTTAAGGAGAAACAAGGGTCCTTAGTATATACAATTTGATCCACTTCATGAGACCCTATGTACGTTAGAAGTGGAATCGTTATATAAGAACATCCCACAAACCGCAGCATTACTAGTCATCCAAAAGACCCTTGATACACGACCACGCCCCCACAGGGTTCCCACCCTTTTCATTCTACAGTTACTGGAACTTTGTTTGACAAGGAATTTCTTCCTTTTTGAAGATACTTACTATCAACAAATCAAGGGCACGTCCATGGGGGCTATTTTTGCCCCCAATCTGACCACATTGTTTATGGACCAACTAGAAATTGGATCCATCTTGACACTATCTAACCCCTTCTTCTCAGGCATCAGAGTCTGGAGGGGCTATATAGATGACATCTTCCTTATACGGTGGAGGGTACAAAAGTCACCCACAACAGCACCACGGTCGAAAGACGTTCATTTTCAAACTGCAATACAAGCAATGTGGTGTATATCATAGAATGTCCTTGCCCAAAACTATAAGTTGGGCAAACCATCCAGAAAGCTAAGACCCGCATCTGTCAACAAAGGAGCAGAATCAGATGCCGCACTGCCAACGCCCCCCTGGTGGACCACTACATTGCAGCAGGGCACAGCGAAAATCATATGAAATGGACTATCCTAAAGGTTGTGAAACTGCCAGCAAGAGGAGGAAACATAGCCCAAATGCTGAACAGAGAGGAGCTCAAGACTATGATTCAGTTTGACACTATCCAAAATGGTCTTAACCGTTCTGAGGATTGGACCACATTACTATGAAATAACTATATACTCAAGCCTGGATAAGTGCAAACTTAGAGACTTTTTGGAGACTGTTTTGTATTCAACCAATATCAACTGTGAGAATTGAGTTGTCCATGAGGCACTGGCTGGGCTCACAATGGGCAACTGCTTGATTCAATCATTACGATTTTTGTTTTAAAATAATTTTAGCACACTGTGTTAATAATTCCTTCACTATCATTGCGCTGCCGCCGCCCACACGTTTTTACACGCACTTGGCACATTATTTCACAAAACCACGATGTATGTATTGTTCACAGCCCTTCACATGCACCGTTGTCCTCTCAAAGATGGCCAGAGCCTCCCTCAGAGCTATCTATGCATCCATGCCCCCACTCCAAAATGGCAGCCAAAACTGGTTGTCCTTCTACCATTGCCTCAACAAAGAAGGGGGAGAAGGAGGTTAAACCAGACCAGGTCGGCCTCCAGTCTATGTACGAAATACAGGGACCTTATGTCAAAGGTCCAGAGACCTGGTGGGTATGCTTATGGTTACTGCTTACTAAGTCAGTGTGTACCATAATTTGTATGTAAGAAAGAAAAATTTCTTTCTAGAGTCCCCTCACTCACCGGGGTTGCCCCACGGTGACATGCTTCATCATTGGGGCCATCCCAGTTCTCTACGAAAAGGGGCGTGCTGCGACAAGGCGACTACGCTGGAGCACTGGTTTTGTGAGATGACTATGTGTGGTGCAAGTGTGATGATGGTGGAGTGGGTGTGAGATTAAAAATACCGTGCTAGTGGGCCTCAACAATTTATTTCGCTCCTAGTGTGGTATAAAAATTAAAAGGGGGTAACACTGTGTACTAACTTTTACTGAGCTAGATCAGTGTTCAGGTCAACATGTTTCAAGCTCCCCTAAGCTTTTCTTCAGGACCATACAGGGTCCAGCCCTGTATTGCCACTCCTATTTTCTAATGAAAAAAGTGTTGCTAAAGAAATATATACATATATGTGTGACAATCTACGCTGTTATTAATAAACATGCGTGCTGTACATACGTTCTGTATTTCACTGCGTTTTCTGAAAGATAGAACAACAAATGTTAAATGGTAGACAACCCCTTCCAGGAAGGGGGCAACTCACAAGCATCTCACTCCAACTAGGGCGTGAGTGTGCCCATGGCATCATATTGACGCGTGCTGGTTTCCAAGACGGTGTTGAGAAATAAATCACTGTGAATAAAGTGGTTTAGTGATTTACACATAAAACATACAAACACATAGACTAAATGTGACTATAGACAAAACACACTATATACAAACACGAAATAATATGGCAGATGGTTATATTTACATAAAAGAGTGTATGGTTACACCCCATGGTCTTAGGCGAGGGCAGGAACGCCTCATGGAAACGTTGCTGAAAAAAGGGATTATCAAAAATGCAGAGTTAGAAAGTTTTCCCTTTTCCTTTTCGTTGGCCCATTCGGATTTACCGTCTTTCTAGCAAGATTCCATAGCGCATTCACTTACTTCCTATTGGCAGACCCGCTCGGTACTACCTGGTTGCTTCCTCACCCGACCGCATACTGATATGAGGCCGGGCTGGCGGTGTATTTGATGCGCGTGAGCTGCCGGGTGGCGGGAAAACGCCTATGTCTGCTAGAGCGCGCACTGGGGCGGCCATCTTGGTGGGATGTAATCGCGCTCGGCGCGAGTATGAATTAAAAACAATGTTTATTAAAGAGTCTCGCTTGGTACAGGAAAAAGAAATAATTTAGGGCGCTGATGTTGGCAGGGTCATTCTTGCACAACAATTTAGAACACAGGATGATTTTTGCGTGGTTGCACATAATATGGGTTTGATCATAGACAGGCAGGTAACGTAACGTTGGCAGAGAAGCAAGGATGGTACCTCTCATGTCTGGGTTCAGCTGGGTGTATTAGTTTTGTTGAGAAAACAGGTAAAATTATTTCAGATAGTAGGGACAGTTTTTGTGTTCAAACAGGTCGGACCAGCCTTGAACAGTCATTAGAAAAAACGATAACTATGGGCGAAATGCTCCCCACGGGATTTCATCATTGAGTTGGGTGTCTGTATGGAGACGAAACACCCATCTTTGTTCTTTTTCATGGAGGGTGCGTTCCAGATTGTCTTTGTTTTTCACTGTCTCTAATACTACCCAGGACAGATCATTGGGTGTATGATTCTGCTCAATGAAATGGGTGGTCATTCTTGTTGTGGCTCGCTTGCACCTGATGTTACTTCTGTGCTCTACTATGCGAGTACTAACCTTCCTTGTCGTCATTCCTACATAGTGAAGGTTGCACGTACAGGTTATCAAATACACAACCCCACTTGTGTTGCAATTAGAGAAACCTTTTAGTTCCCATCTCGTACTGTTGTTGAAAGTAACGTTTTTGGTTGGGGAGGTCAAATGACAGACACTGCAGTTGTTGCATGGGAAATGACCGTCCGGTAGTGGCTGGGATCTAACTGTCTGAATTACTGCTGTGGGACGTGTGTGTACCAAATAATCCTTTAGATTTTTACCCCGCCTATGGCTAAACATAGGAGTGGGTATGTGTAGGCCGCCGCTGTTAAGTATCGGCCAATGTTTCTTGATTATTTTAGATACATTGTTTGAGACTTGATTGTACGTGGTGATGCAGATTGGTTTTCTGTCCTCAAGTTGAGTTCTTTCTTTGGGTTCCAAAAGTGCTTCCCTGTTGTTGTTGGCCGCCCGTTTTTTAGCTTCTTTGATCAGTTTGTTTGGGTATTTCCTGTGTTTGAGCTTGTTGCTTAGGTCTTCCGCTTGAGTTAGGTAGTCTGATTTCTTGCTGCAGTTCCTGCGTAAGCGGAGGAATTGTCCAAATGGCAGGTTTTGTTTGAGATGGCGAGGATGAAAACTGTCAAAGGTCAAGAGACAGTTTCTTGCCGTCTCTTTAAAATGAGTTGTCGTTACCAGTCTCCCTGACTCAGCATGGATGTTTAGGTCAAGAAAAACTAGATCAGTCTTACTCATTGAGCAGGTGAACTTCAGGAAAGGATCCTGTGTGTTAAGCCACGTGAGGAAAGTCTGTGCTTCTTCCTCAGTGCCCCGCCAGATCAACAAAATGTCGTCGATATAGCGTTTCCAGTGGAGGATATGGTGTCTATGTGGATTTCCTTCAATCAGTATTTTGTTTTTCTCCAGTTGGTGGACGTACAGCCCGGCTATACTCGGCGCGAATGTGCTGCCCATACTGGTCCCATGTTGTTGTTTATACAGGGTCGATTCAAAACGGAAGAAGTTCTCACATAGTGCCAGTTGGCAGCATTCAAGTACCACATGGCGAGGAGTCTGGAACGACCACTCGTTTTGGTACAGTACTTCCTCTAGAATCTGTAAAGTCTCTCTGTGTGGCAAGCTGGTATAAAGACTTTCAACGTCCAGACTTATTAATAAGCTGGATGTCGTATCAAAGGTTAGATCTTGTAGCAGGCATAGCACGTCCTTGGTATCCCTTAAATAGGTGTCCGTTTTCTGCACGAGGGGTCTGAGAAAGGCATCTGCGAATTGTGAGAGGGGCTCCAAAATTGAACCTATCCCCGAGACTATTGGCCTCCCTGGTGGGTTCTCCAGTCTCTTGTGTATCTTGGGGATGGTATAAAAATACGGTGTTACTGGTTTTCTATTTGTTAAGAAATCAATTTCTTTTTTACTAAGCCAATCGTTGGCTTGGCATTCCTCTGTCAAGTACGCAATTGTGCAGAAAACGGACACCTATTTAAGGGATACCAAGGACGTGCTATGCCTGCTACAAGATCTAACCTTTGATACGACATCCAGCTTATTAATAAGTCTGGACGTTGAAAGTCTTTATACCAGCTTGCCACACAGAGAGACTTTACAGATTCTAGAGGAAGTACTGTACCAAAACGAGTGGTCGTTCCAGACTCCTCGCCATGTGGTACTTGAATGCTGCCAACTGGCACTATGTGAGAACTTCTTCCGTTTTGAATCGACCCTGTATAAACAACAACATGGGACCAGTATGGGCAGCACATTCGCGCCGAGTATAGCCGGGCTGTACGTCCACCAACTGGAGAAAAACAAAATACTGATTGAAGGAAATCCACATAGACACCATATCCTCCACTGGAAACGCTATATCGACGACATTTTGTTGATCTGGCGGGGCACTGAGGAAGAAGCACAGACTTTCCTCACGTGGCTTAACACACAGGATCCTTTCCTGAAGTTCACCTGCTCAATGAGTAAGACTGATCTAGTTTTTCTTGACCTAAACATCCATGCTGAGTCAGGGAGACTGGTAACGACAACTCATTTTAAAGAGACGGCAAGAAACTGTCTCTTGACCTTTGACAGTTTTCATCCTCGCCATCTCAAACAAAACCTGCCATTTGGACAATTCCTCCGCTTACGCAGGAACTGCAGCAAGAAATCAGACTACCTAACTCAAGCGGAAGACCTAAGCAACAAGCTCAAACACAGGAAATACCCAAACAAACTGATCAAAGAAGCTAAAAAACGGGCGGCCAACAACAACAGGGAAGCACTTTTGGAACCCAAAGAAAGAACTCAACTTGAGGACAGAAAACCAATCTGCATCACCACGTACAATCAAGTCTCAAACAATGTATCTAAAATAATCAAGAAACATTGGCCGATACTTAACAGCGGCGGCCTACACATACCCACTCCTATGTTTAGCCATAGGCGGGGTAAAAATCTAAAGGATTATTTGGTACACACACGTCCCACAGCAGTAATTCAGACAGTTAGATCCCAGCCACTACCGGACGGTCATTTCCCATGCAACAACTGCAGTGTCTGTCATTTGACCTCCCCAACCAAAAACGTTACTTTCAACAACAGTACGAGATGGGAACTAAAAGGTTTCTCTAATTGCAACACAAGTGGGGTTGTGTATTTGATAACCTGTACGTGCAACCTTCACTATGTAGGAATGACGACAAGGAAGGTTAGTACTCGCATAGTAGAGCACAGAAGTAACATCAGGTGCAAGCGAGCCACAACAAGAATGACCACCCATTTCATTGAGCAGAATCATACACCCAATGATCTGTCCTGGGTAGTATTAGAGACAGTGAAAAACAAAGACAATCTGGAACGCACCCTCCATGAAAAAGAACAAAGATGGGTGTTTCGTCTCCATACAGACACCCAACTCAATGATGAAATCCCGTGGGGAGCATTTCGCCCATAGTTATCGTTTTTTCTAATGACTGTTCAAGGCTGGTCCGACCTGTTTGAACACAAAAACTGTCCCTACTATCTGAAATAATTTTACCTGTTTTCTCAACAAAACTAATACACCCAGCTGAACCCAGACATGAGAGGTACCATCCTTGCTTCTCTGCCAACGTTACGTTACCTGCCTGTCTATGATCAAACCCATATTATGTGCAACCACGCAAAAATCATCCTGTGTTCTAAATTGTTGTGCAAGAATGACCCTGCCAACATCAGCGCCCTAAATTATTTCTTTTTCCTGTACCAAGCGAGACTCTTTAATAAACATTGTTTTTAATTCATACTCGCGCCGAGCGCGATTACATCCCACCAAGATGGCCGCCCCAGTGCGCGCTCTAGCAGACATAGGCGTTTTCCCGCCACCCGGCAGCTCACGCGCATCAAATACACCGCCAGCCCGGCCTCATATCAGTATGCGGTCGGGTGAGGAAGCAACCAGGTAGTACCGAGCGGGTCTGCCAATAGGAAGTAAGTGAATGCGCTATGGAATCTTGCTAGAAAGACGGTAAATCCGAATGGGCCAACGAAAAGGAAAAGGGAAAACTTTCTAACTCTGCATTTTTGATAATCCCTTTTTTCAGCAACGTTTCCATGAGGCGTTCCTGCCCTCGCCTAAGACCATGGGGTGTAACCATACACTCTTTTATGTAAATATAACCATCTGCCATATTATTTCGTGTTTGTATATAGTGTGTTTTGTCTATAGTCACATTTAGTCTATGTGTTTGTATGTTTTATGTGTAAATCACTAAACCACTTTATTCACAGTGATTTATTTCTCAACACCGTCTTGGAAACCAGCACGCGTCAATATGATGCCATGGGCACACTCACGCCCTAGTTGGAGTGAGATGCTTGTGAGTTGCCCCCTTCCTGGAAGGGGTTGTCTACCATTTAACATTTGTTGTTCTATCTTTCAGAAAACGCAGTGAAATACAGAACGTATGTACAGCACGCATGTTTATTAATAACAGCGTAGATTGTCACACATATATGTATATATTTCTTTAGCAACACTTTTTTCATTAGAAAATAGGAGTGGCAATACAGGGCTGGACCCTGTATGGTCCTGAAGAAAAGCTTAGGGGAGCTTGAAACATGTTGACCTGAACACTGATCTAGCTCAGTAAAAGTTAGTACACAGTGTTACCCCCTTTTAATTTTTATACCACACTAGGAGCGAAATAAATTGTTGAGGCCCACTAGCACGGTATTTTTTAATCTCACACCCACTCCACCATCATCACACTTGCACCACACATAGTCATCTCACAAAACCAGTGCTCCAGCGTAGTCGCCTTGTCGCAGCACGCCCCTTTTCGTAGAGAACTGGGATGGCCCCAATGATGAAGCATGTCACCGTGGGGCAACCCCGGTGAGTGAGGGGACTCTAGAAAGAAATTTTTCTTTCTTACATACAAATTATGGTACACACTGACTTAGTAAGCAGTAACCATAAGCATACCCACCAGGTCTCTGGACCTTTGACATAAGGTCCCTTCTACCATTGCCACCATCTGGATGCACGCATCTCTAGCGTGCGGGCCAGACAGCTCGCCGTAACTGCTATCCGGCAGAATACGAACGGGCATTGTTCCTTGGAACACCACGGAGTCATCGTACTCCTAAGGTAATCGCATATCCACCCCAGCCCGTAGCACCTTAATGGACCCGCAACCCTAGTTTAACCGCTCACTTATACTTATTATCTTAAATTGTTTTAGATCCCCACGGGTCCACGGTCCCTGGCACACCTTCGAGCAATTAATTATTCCTTAAGGTAAGCAACGCCGCGACTCCACCGTAAATACCCCTCCTTGGAAATCACTGTCACAGTGTAAACTTCCGCTGATACCAGGTTCCTTCCTTCCCTACATCTAGACTCCAATGGTCGATCGGTTATCGCTCAAATACCGCCGAAATTCAGCCAAGATCGACCTGACCCCCTGCAGGTAATCACGCCGCATGTTACAATAATCACCCTCAATAGCGCTTTCACTCACCCCTCACCCGACATACTAACCCCATGGTTCTCTCCCCACCCCAACAGGAGGTTGCCATACCAGATATTCCCTCAACATAACAACCCTCGTAATCCCTGGGCTACAACTCGCCGATCAGGGTAAGACAACAGAACTGGGCTCCGCTTCTAACTATTCCATACGCACAACGGCACTGAATGATTGAGCAAGGATGCGTGCACTGTAAGAGGTGACATGTTGTAAGCCAAAGTCTCCTTTCTGAAAAGCGCTCTTAAATAACGGCCTTCCATGAATGTTAATCGTGCCTGAAACTTAAATGAACTCAACCCGATGTCACGACACACCGCGGCACTTCTTGTTGTATTTCCGTTGACAGCACAGCCTACACAATACATAGTACACGCTAAGTCGGTTCCGAATGAAATGTCAGATGTAATATACGTAACTGTTAGCTGCGCTAATGATTTTCAGAGTATAATTCAGTGACCTGCTGTTCTCCCTTCTTTTCTCTTCCCTCTTCCTCCCTAACAGGCGGTTGTAAAATGACTATGCCAGGCAGGCAAATGTTCAATTGTCAGTCCTGATGATGATCCCACATATTAGAGCATAAGGGAGATCGAAACGTCGACTTTTTATAAGTGTTTTCACAACCTGACTATTATGTGTGAATATTGTTGTGTCTAGCACTTGTTTGGCATTACTTAAAACCAACACTGACTTAAAAGTGGCCAATAATGCCCTCCCTTGCCTGAAAAATTCCCTTCCTTTTGTGTCCCCAGTATGGTACAGGACTGTGCCTTACTAACATTCCTTTATGTGTGTTTTCATTTGATTGAAAAATAAAATACCCTGTCCGGCTGGACAGTGGACAAATATAGTTCCCATTGTGGCCTATGTTTTATCCCAGTATTGATCCTAGATATACTAAGGACCCTTGTTTCTCCTTAAACAAAAAACTTAAGGGCAGACCCAGCCGCGGCCGGTAGTAGGTGTAACTGCAGGGCGGTGACGTGGGGAGGGGGAGGGGGAGGGTGGGGGGTACTAATGTATGGATTACAGACTTTAACAGGTAAGTAAACATAAATAAATAAAACGAATTTCGATGTGTGCACTGCATCACCAAATGTGATGCAGTGCGCGCAACAAAATTCGTTTTATTTATTTATATGTTTACTTACCTTTTTAAAGTCCTTAATCCATACATTACTACCCCCCACCCTGCCCCTCCTCCTCCCCCTCCCCACGTCACCGCCCTGCAGTTACACCTACTACCGGCTGTGGCTGGGCAGACCCCAGCAAACAGTAGCAGCCGCCACAAACAAAGGGTGGTAGGGCGGGTGGATAGAAGGCGGGAGGGGGAGCGTAGAGTGGGGAATCACGAGGAGGGTGTTATTAATAATATATATAAAAAAAGAACGGGCCTGAAGGCGCCGTTCACCTCCTGCATCATGTCTCCTGTCCTCTTCCTGGTCCCAGAAGCCCCTTGGACAGTCGCCCATCCAATCCCTGTGCTGCTCTCATGCTATGAGAGCAGCACAGGGATTGGCCTGAGCGGGCAGGAAAGATGCTCTGCTCAGACCAGGGAGTCTGTGGGGTTTCTCCATTCTGGCTGTTCAATGCAGCTGGGCTGGAGAAGCCTAAGATCATGTGTGTGTTTTGCCGGCCCAAGATGGCCGCCCAAACATGTGTGCACTTACAGAGTACACATAGCACTCCTCCGCTCCCCCTCCCATGCCTCGGCCCGCCCCCCTACAGAACTGGCTCAGAGCCAGTAAATGAAAAATAAAACGATGCTAGAAGGTCGTTTTATTTTTCATTTGCTGGCACTGCGCCAGGCGGTGGGGTGACGATCCTCCACCACTGCAGAGGAGCTACTGCTGACAACAAATCATTCAAAACAGAATGCAACACAGCAACCACAGTAAACCACAACACAATGCCGTACTGCAGCACAAGGACAGAGCACCACAAAAAGCGACAAAACATATTATCACTGTAGCAATTTAAATGCACAATATATGCACAACTATTCTTGCCACACATTACCACTTCCAGGAATCTGCATTCATAACACGGTTGTAAAGGGTGTTTTGGACCAAGCACTACATTGCTCACCACCAAGAATATATAATAGTGCTAGTTAAATATGTTTTGTGATCCAGTCCCTGCTCCTAAAATGAGTACAGGTGCCCACCACTGGAAACCAACTGCACAAATTAAGAACATGAAAAAATCAGGAAAGATATACTCATTTTAACATTCAACGTTTTTTCGACGTATAAAACCAAAACGCTCTCAGCCTGTATAGTGTCATGCTGAAATTAATGAAAGTTGTTCGCTGCCACCTTTTGCACCCAAATATTAATCACAATTTACAGTGAGTGTTTTGAGGTTAAATTGCTTATAGACAACCGGTGAAGGTGTTCTGCAATAACATCATAACATTGCATTAGGTAACCCAGCAATTGCTCTGCTGTAAACCAGTCTGTGGTGCGACTTTGTAATCTCCACCAGCCTCCACCCTAGAGGTCTGAGTGAGTCAAGGCAGGAATGTATGTCTGTCTGTGTCTACCTACTACCACCGTCCCGTCTACGGTGTGTAGTTTACAAGGTGCGTGACTCAGCCTTTCTGCCGTTCCACAGACAGCTTGAATGCACAACAATAAAACGGTAGCCCCACACAGCACTCTCACGGGCGGAGAAGCGCCCGGAAGCAAACTGCTTCATTCATTAGAAAGCCAGATAAACCCCCAGAGGGGTGAGGGAAAGCATAACTGTCTATGACAGATAAAACTGGAAATTTCAATCAGACTGGTGATACGCACTCTCTCTTACGTACAGCGAACAGTCACCCAACCAGCGCACTGAATCATACGGTGGGATTTCCACCTTGTTCAAAAATCACACGCAAATAATAAAACGATTGCAGGGTGATTAACTTTTCTGTCAAGGGGTATAATGACATCGCGACTCAAAGGGAAATTGCATCACGGCGCTTCCTGTTTATTTGAGAAGCATAAAGTCACGTAGCTGTTTTTAGGCATGACGAGTCTGCCAAGGATTACGCAAACCACCGAGGGCTTGGTCTTTCGTTTTACAACGCGGAGTCCGTGGATATCACTTGTTCCTATTATTCAAAGCTCGGCCTGTTAACAGTGTTCACCGCAGGAAAGCACGAGCCCATTCTATAAAACATTACAGTTGAAAAATATCCCTACAGACGCCGGACGGTAATTCACCGTAGATGCTACTATAGAAATCCCCCTAAAGAAGAAGCGCGTGTGTGGGAAACGGACAGTCCTGCAACCACCGAGCTACATTCCGCATTCAGAACCCAGCCTGTTAGAAGAACCCTCAGTCAGAATGACATATCTTCCTTTCACTATGATCCACCTTGAGATAATATGGGCTATCATGTACTCAGAACAGCTTTTGTTAGAATGTGATCGAGGGTCAAGCCCCTCTGATGGTTTAGATACAACATTTAAGTGTACCTGTAGCGTTATCCCTAATGACTTCACCCTCTGCTCCCATGCATTATGTATGTGTTTATATGTCGACTATGCAAGCAACATGTGATTTGATTTTATTTAGATTTGTGTAATTGTTCCTTAATAACCTCATCGAACCATTTCTGTAACGGAAGACTTACTGTATTGTTCTTTACTTTTGTTTCCTATTTCAATAAAAATGATTTGAAATAAAAAAAAGAACCCTCAGTCAGAATGAAACCATCTTTGATTCATTGCTGACGTTAAACATTAAGAAATTGTGTAAAACCGGCTTGCTCTGCTTCTTTTTAAATGCTGTTTATTCAAGGGCACATGGTTCCTGTGTGAGTGCGTCCGCTCGTGTGTGTATGTGGTGTGTGTGGCTGTGGCAGCAAAAATGATGCAAGTCTGAGTCATTCTCTACATTTACTGAAGAGCAAACGCTGTCATACACAAACTGGTTCTGTCTCAACTTTCTCCTGCCACTGGTCTATCAGGAAGTGGTGAATTTATTATTCTCTCTAAAAACTGACTGCACAGCCCAAGGCCTCAGCCAACAATGGTGCAGCAGGTGCCGTGGCACCGGAGCTCTGAGGATTCAGGGGGTCACTGTATATTAACACCCAACAGCAGTCAGAGGGTGGCCATTTTCCTTGTTTGCACTAGGGCCCATGGCACCCTTGCTGCGTTTCAGGCACAGTCCAAAGTTTATTTGGTTCCAGTTATTCTTTTCAGCTTGTACCTGCAGGGACCCAATTCACATTTTTTTCTTGGAAATAACTGTGTCTTACTGCTTATATATTACATAATTTATGATATGTTAAATGACAAATTTGATTATATCACTTATTAGATTTAAAGAATAATATTGTACAAATTACAAATGAGTAACCCAGGGCATCATATACAAGGACCCTGTGCCACTGGAATGTCACTTGTAATGATGCTCCAGTGGCGCACATTGCAGTACCATATCTACAAGGTCACGTAAAGCTTCCTACATGGCTTTTCATGGCCTTGTAGATGTAGTGTGAGGCAATGTAGCTCAAGTTGCTGCGTTGCCTCACACTGCAATGGAGAGGCGTTCAATGGGCGTTTTAGTGTGTGTTCCCAAGTAATACCCATGGCATTTGACACATTCCCAGATTTCGAACATTCTGTAAACCTGGGAATGCAGCAAAAGGCTACGCCTCCCAGGGGAGGCATAGGGGAGGCGCAACGAGGAGAAATTACTTTATATCTCCTCGTTTTTCCTCTTTCTATGTGTGCTACATTCAGCAGCATACATAGAAGGAGGGAATTGCCTCCATTGTTTGTTTTTGTGCAGAAAGGAATCCCTTTGTGCAAAAAACAATCGTCCCTACAACGCAGAAACCCTTGCACAATGGTGCAAGGGTGCCTGCATTGGAGCAAGGCAGCCAATTGAGTGCCAGCGTAGGGAAAGAGAACAGGAATGTGCCATATCTGATTGATAATTCGTGTCTCAGCACCTAACTATGACGTCACTTTAGCCTTTGTTGTATTTCACCTAAAATATATATATATATATTTACTAAAAAAAGAAATGTTACTGGGACGTTAAAGTTAGGAACTGGAATAAAACTTTTTTTTTAGAAATTCACAGAAAAATAAACAGGTACATCATAGTTAGGAAATATACTTAAAAAACCTTGTAAATTCAATGAAAAAACCAAAGGTTATAGAGGTGTTATAGTTAGGCTCAGATTTCACTTGAACAAAACCGTAGAAATTCAGCAGTTATAGTTACTTGAGCTAACTATAACTTACAATCCTGCACTGCTTATGACATCACATATTACATCACTCATGGCATGGTCAATGGCATCACTGATTACATGACTGATGACATCTCAGATGACATGACTTAGGACCTCATCCAGGGAGTGTAAATATATATATTTTTAAGTTTATGATTGTCAAACATACATACTAAGGTACTACAAAAGGTAAATTAGTGTACTAAGTACTACTAATGAGTGATACTACTTCTAACATATATTAGGTGAGTGGTTGTGTGATTGGGTATATTGGTGTGTTAGTGGGTATCTGAGTGGCTGTATAGGTGTGTGGCTGTGGGTGTGAGTGGCTCTCTGGGTGTAGAAGTAGATGTTTGAGTAAATGTGTGGGTCCAATAGTGGCTCTATTGGTTAGTGAGTTTGTGTGTCAGTGGTGGTATAGGTGAGTGAGTGGCTGTGAGCGGCTGTCTAGGTGGGTTGAGTGGGTGTGTGAGTGAAAGTCTGGGTGAGTGAGTGTCTGTGAATGGCTGTATGAGTGAGTGAGTGTGGCTCTATGGCTGAATGAGGGGTTGTGTGAGTACTTGTATGGTCTGGACAGGGTCCTGGCATTTTCAGCTTAACAACTCCAGCATTAAACTCAGTAGATCTGCAAGGGAAGTATGTAAGCTTATATGATCGGATGGTAGAGGGACTTCCACTTTTTGATGTACTCTTAAAATGCATGTGCTTCTCGCCCTACACATGGTTTGTGTGGTATATACCAAATTGGTATATTTAATTTACCTATAAGTTCCTAGTAAAGTGCACCCCATGTGCCCAGTACTAGTGCGCCTGCAACACTGATTATGCCACCCACCTAAGTAGCCCTTTACACATGTCTCAGGAATGCCATTTGAGAGCATGTTTGTGTAGTTTATATGCCACATCAACTAGGCATTCAAAACCCTTGCAAGAACATAAACTCCCCTTTTATCACACATATCTCACCCCTAGAGTAGGCCCTAGGTAGCCCATAAGGCAGGATGCTAAGTAAGTTAAAGGTAGGACATGTAATTTAAAATGTTACATGTCCTAGTATGAAAAACACCTAAATTCGTAGTTCACTATTGTGAGGCCTAACCCTCTCAAGGGTTAACATTGGAAATTCCTTATTACAATTTTAAGATGTAGTTTCTTATTGAGAAGGAGTAGCACTGTCATGTTTACTATCTGTAGTATGGTAAGGATAACTTCTTTGCTGGCAAAGGTGAATTTAACTGTACTATTTTAGAAATGCCACCTTTAGAAAGATGGCAATTCTCTGCTATTAAAGCTCTGTGTGCCTGCAGCCTGTTTCCAATATACATCTGGGGTGGATGAAATCTGGACTTTGTGCATTCCCTCTACACAGCCACCCAGAAAAGAAGGTTAGGTGTGACCTGAATTGATTGATTTTGTGCAGTAAGGTGTCCCTTCCTGCACAAAATTAATCAGCCCTGCAATGCAGGCACCCTTGCACCATGGTGCAAGGGTGCCTGCGTTGGTGCTCGGCAGTCCATTGTGAGCAGACGCTGGAGCAAAGGACAGGAATGTACAATATCCTATAGATACAGTGCATTCCTGTGTGGAAAAGTAAATTTTGTCATGTTCTGTGTCCCTACGTGTCATCCATCATATGTTATGTGTGCATGATTAAATATGCATATGCATTCCCTATGTTTGTTTATAGACGCAATTACAGTTGTGTCCACTTCTAGTATGCCAGTTTCCAGTTCTCGTGAATACTACGAATATCAGGCCTATGTAAAGTTACGTTGCCACGTTTCTCAGTGTGCACGTTATTTCATTGTAAAGTCCCCGTTTCTAGGCCTCAGAAGGGCCTGGACACCAGATTCAGCTCCTGTCTCCTGAAGCCTCGCTGAGGAGCGATACAGCCCCCACCTGTATCCTCGACCCTTCACTTACTTCCTGCCTCGCAGTGCCCGGCTCAGCCTGGCTCTGCCTCTGAGTCTGCCAAGAGTATGTTATGATTCCAGTTATCAGTTCAGTCCTCCTTCTCTGCATTCCTAAAAGCTACTGAATCGCATCAATAGTTTCCGTCATTGTCTAGCCTTCACGTCCCCATGTAAGAGAAATACTGCATTTAATGGTCATTTAATATTCTTCATCACGCACTACATGTAGAATAATGCATGGTCCAGTCATAGTGTCTGTTAGCCTTTCCCCTCCTGACTTCTAGTTTATATCAACATGTTCTCTAAACATCAGATACTAGATACTGTTTAGGTACATGTCGCCCTGACTCTCCAGACTTCAGTCTCTGCTCCTAGCACAGAGTTCGAAGCCCCCAGCTTCTCCTAGTAACACGTCATTGCTAGTTTGCGCGCACCATCAGGTTAGAGGTCCCGGCTCCTCAGGTAGCCCCCTCCATGGTTTCCGCCCCATTCATGACATATTCTGTTACGTTTGCATCACATGTCTATGTATACGCCCTGTTACACCTCTTTTCACCCTTATCTTTCGCGACTGCTACGCGTCACACCCTTTGCTCCACCCACTGCTACGCCTATTGCAATGTAATGCTATATGTTTGCGTTACGTATATATGCTCATGTACTGTTATTAAAAGATTATTCCTTAGCGCGCTCATCCCAGATCCAGCCCCAGCAGCTGCTGGGCCCTGCCTTCCTATTCCTGTGCAGGTCGTCCTGTTCCTGTCCTTATGCTGTATTAAACCTGCAAAACTCCTACTACCTCGAATCTTGACTCTTATTTATTGAGCTATCTGTTATTCATTTATTCATTCAAAAATAGGGTATTATTTATTTATTTACCACATAATGGCGCCCGAATAGGGACTTGCCCTTTCCCCACGCGTCGGTGAAGCCACGCCGACCCCCTGATCCTCTGCAGTCGTGACGGAACTCTTCTGCGCACCGGCAGATATTTCTGCTTCAAGTATCCCTCAGGCCCACGGAGGAGACGGAGGAGGCGGTCCAGCATCCAGACGAGACGGTGGAGGAACGCGGCGAGTCCCGACCAGAGCCCAAGCCGAGAGTCCAAGGTTCGAGGTATCCGGAGGCCCACCCGTAACAGAAGTCCGAAGTTCGTCCGTCCGACGTCGAGGCAGTCCAGTCCAGTCTGAGGCCTTCCGTTCTTGCTGCCCGGTGAGTACCGTTACTGGGGTAGTATCTAGACAGGGTCAATCTGATTGACTCTGGTCCGTGGGTTGGTGGTACACAGACCCACAAACGAAGTGTCCACTTCGGTGGATGCGGGTCCTGACGTGTCTCTTTATGAGACCGGTAAGTTTCGTACTGTTTCAGCAGTGCATCTAGTTTCTGTTCCAGTCAGTTCTGTTCTCGAGAAAATTCATGTATTCTGTGTTCCGTATTCCAGGTAGTATTCTGTTCGAACTGTTATTTTTAAATGTTCTTCATGTATTTTAATGTCGTGGTATGAATGGGGAATAAGTATCGTGTTCATTGTGTATTGTATTGTGTCTAGATTACAGTCCAGTCATGCCCTTGTTTTCTAAGTTACGTCAGTTAAAAACTAGAAAGGGTCTGCTGGAAGCAGCAGTTCCAGTTCCGCCTAGGGACAGTCCAGGTCATTTTATGTATCAGAAACATGGCATAAGTGCCATACTATATCTAGATTTATGGGTAGAGTATACCAAACAGTTAGAAGAAAAGTATAGATGGCCTGTATCGGGTACATGGGATGCCGAGTGCATCATGCGAGTAGAAGAGGCATTATGGAAAAAGAAAGCCAGACAGTCACAGAAAGATGCCATCGAGTTATTGTGCAAAGAAGCTCATAAAAGAACCGAAAAAGAAATCAGAAAGTCAGAATTAAGTAGAGAATCCTTGGAACGAGCCCAAGAAAGGGAATTAATCGAGATTGGTGAACGAGTTAAAACCGAACAGTCAGACAGACAGAGGCATGCTCTTATTAAGGGTATGTATCCTCTCCTTGCCGAGGGCCTGCCAAAAGCGACCCCAGAGGCATCCAGTAATTTCCCGCCACCATTAGTTCCGACCAAGCTACGTCACAAACCGACCGCAGCTGATATTTTTATTTCGTCCTATTTGGACGACACAGTCCCAGAATATGCAAATCCTGTTCGCGCTCCGCCAGTCCCTGTAAATCAGGCACTTCCCGTTCCTCCAGACACCGGGGTACCCCTTGCAGTACCTGTTACGGTCCCCCCGGTCCAGCCCGCCATACCAGTTCAGCCCGCATTTCAATTTCCTGCCACACTAGTACGAAGAGGATCAGTCGACGATTCTAGTTTAGGGGCCGCAGGAGGAGGTCCTCCTCAAACCCCGCCGCCACATAAGCGTTTAACGTCAGCCGAATTACATGCACAAGCGTCACAGCGTACGCCCCGACATCAGTCTGTAGCAGAAATAAGAAAAGCCCTTAACGAATGTGGCTATGATCCAGTCCCAGGCGAGGATAGTATGGTTTTATATTCATTACGCGTAAGAAAGGTGACCGAGTATCTAGTCACCCTACCAGATATGAAAGAAGATCTAGACAGAATATATCGATTCATCCGTACAGGGAATGATCCAGAAAGTATTAGTGATGTCATGTGCCAAAGAAAAGCTGAAGTCCAGCTCATGATATTAAAGTTTTTGATTAATTGTCTAATACGAGAACAAGATTATCCGACCAAAGATCAAGCCGAAATGAGAACCCTGACAAAGTGGAGTGATAATATAGCCGAGGGTAAGCACAGAACCATCAGTGCTATGGAAAGTATGTACAAGAAAATTCGTAAAGAAATAATAAGAATACACGAACAACGTAAAGCAGCACAAGTAAGCGAGAAAGAAAGTAACTCTGATCCTGAAGAGGTTGAGGACGAGAATCCCGACAGAATAGCGTATGTAGGAAAATCTAGATTTCCAGATCGCCATTTACGCCTAGAACACAAGTCTATTTTTCATCATCCAGCACCAGAACAAGGTTCTCTAGAACAAGTGTTTCAAGCTACTGATCACATTCTGAAATCACGAATCGGTTACAGTGAGTTAAGTACCATGCATGAACAAGAACTAGTCCGATCAGCAGTCCGATGGACTACTGATTCTACCACTTTTCCAGATGAAATAGTGGCACAAATGTTTCTAAAAATGCCCCCAGCCGAGCAACGACTGGCGGGTATGTATATGATCCAGCACCTCATTACATTGTATGAGGGTCAGCACTCTGATCCAGGTCCGTTACACGATGTCCTGAACGAGTTACTCCAGTATAGATGGAAAGGTTTAGGTACCGATTTAATTAGTGTCATTCTAGAACAGCGTCACAAATATAGAACGTTTCTGAACCCGCATTTTGTTCATGTCTCACCCCCAGAAAGTAAACCATTTTACATGGAGAGACAGAATCCGTTACGAGAAGTCCACCCAGTTAGAGGAACGGGTGGCGAACTAGAACGAGTGTTTGTTTACACTCCGATTACAAAGATGGAACTCCTAGAGATGAAGAAATTAATTCCCTGTCATGATAAAGATCCAGCAGGGTTCCATAGAGAATTAAAAGACATGCTCCGTATGGGAGAATACACGTATCCAGATATAATTAAAATGTTAAAGGTTCTGTTGCCCGCAGGGGTGTATGAAAAGCTCAAGGAAAAAGAATGGGAGGTGGGAGAGAAAAAGATCGATTGGGCAGTTCTAGAAGCCGAAGACAAGGCACGAGTACCAGGTACCGGTCTTGGAGCGAAATGTAAAGAATTACCGGAATTATTAATACAAGTTTTGCCTAGGTTATTGACAACTAGAAAAGAAGACTGGGATGCAATCTCAGCCTGTAAACAGAAACAAGACGAAGACATTAGTGATTTTTATTCTAGATTTGAGAAATGTTTTAGCATCAACAGTGGCCTCAAGACAAGTAGTGAGTCATACCCTCACCTTTTTGTTACTAAATTAGTCGAGAATTCAAGTCCACAAATTAAGAATCGAGTTTTGAAAGTCGAAAGTACCTGGCAAGCTAATACCCCGTCCCAGATGTTGCAGATGCTCCAATACCACCAGAATAGGATCAGGGAAGAACAAGAACACGAGAGAAAACGTATGAAAGACACGAAAATGAAAGTACTAGTTGCACAATCTGTTCCTCAAGACAGTCAGAAGAGGGGTCCGAATCAAGCCAGTCATCCTGCAGCTCCCGTTAAAGGGAACTGCAATTATTGTAAACAGCCAGGTCATTTTATAAACGAGTGTGCAGTTCTGAAACACAACATAGCCACTGGTAAGACTAAAGAAAGACCACGTCCGCCTAGACACGAACAAGTTTCACAGACTCCTCAGTCACAGAATGCACCACAGACAGTTACAGCTCCGCAGCCTATTGCTGCAACACAGCACGTTACACAGCAGATGTACCAGTATGCACAGTCTGAGTATCCAGAGTACCAGCCATATTCATGAAACAGCCTAGAGAGGGAGGTAGGCTTGCCTCTCATCGAGATACCTGTAGATCAAGAAGGTCCCTATGTTCACAGTCAAGTATTAGGGAAAGACAGAAAGTTTTTGATTGATACAGGGGCAAGTAGGACCACTATAAGTCACGCCGAAGTTCCAGGGGCTCCGCTCTCAGGCTCAAGAAATGTTTCCCTTGGATTTTCAGGAAAACCCATTGTAAATGAAATATCAAAGCCAGTTACTCTAGAAGTAGGTCCATTGTCCCGTACTACTGATTTGTTACTTACTAAGTCATGTCCAGAAAACCTATTAGGCATTAAAACACTGAAAGAGTTAGGTGCAGTTATATGCTGTTCCCCAGAGGGAATACGTCTGTTCCTACGTGACTTTAAGGGTCACTATGTATTACGAGATTTTGATCCCAGATTGTCCAATGTTCCGCAGCATCTATGGGCGCAAGGTCCAACTGATGTAGGTTACATGCAAATCACACCCCATCGTGTGACTCTCAAGCCAGGTGTAGTGTTACCACGAATCAGACAGTACAGATTGCCACCTGAGGCTGTAGCAGCCTTATCCAAAATTATTGACGAGCTCATCGCTCAAGGAGTGGTTGTAGAAACTGACTCCAATGTATGCAATTCTCCGATCATTCCAGTCATGAAACGTACTGATCCAAATGCACCCCCAGTATATCGATTAGTGATTGACCTACGAGAGCTTAATAAATGTATTATTCCTCAGTACCCAGTCGTTCCAGATATCTCTTCCCTATTGACAGCCATTGATTCCGAAGCCACGTTCTTTACTGTAATCGACCTCAAGAACGCGTTTTTCAGTGTCCCTATTCATCCAGACAGCCAGTTCCTTTTCGGATTCTGTTTAAATGGAAGGAGCTATATGTTCACACGAGCTCCTCAAGGTTTCACAGAAAGCCCTAGCATTTACAGTCAAGCACTTAAGAGACAACTAGACAACATTCACATGCCAACTGACACTGCCCTGCTCCAGTATGTCGATGATCTACTGGTCACAGCCCGTTCTGAACGTGCTTGCGAGCGAGCATCCCTTACAGTCTTGTATTTCCTAGCCGAGATGGGACACAAGGTGTCCCCTTCGAAGCTTCAATTCTGTGTCCACCAAGTGGTCTACTTAGGACACTTACTGTCCAAGAGGGGTAGGCAGTTGACACCTGACCGTATCCAGTTAATAGCGAGTCTTCCTCAGCCCAAGACCCAGAAGGAGGTACGTGCCTTTATCGGCCTCACTTCTTACTGCCGACAATGGATTCCTCAGTATGCATTTCTAGCCAAGCCACTGATACAGTTAACGACACAGGAGGCAGCCGTACCGACTGTCCTCCCTTGGACATCTGAACATACACTCAGTTTCAATGAGTTAAAGAAAGCCCTATGTCAAGCTCCAGTTCTAGCGACACCGAACTACAGTAAGCCTTTTACACTTTTCGTCACTGAACGCGAAGGTACAGAATTATCTGTTCTCACACAAGATCAAGCAGGACAATACAAGCCATGTGCTTATTTTTCGAGCACATTAGATCCTGTAGCCCAGGCTCTGCCTGCGTGCCTCAAGTCAGTTGCAGCCACAGCCCTAGCTATCAGACAAAGTGATTCCATAGTCTTAGGACACTCCCTGACAGTACAAGTTCCACACTCTGTGGAAGTTCTTTTAAACCGAACACAGACTCAGCACTTGACAATTGCACGTTTAACAGGTTATGAATTGACACTGTTCCAGCCACACATAGAAATCAGACGCTGCAACGTTTTAAATCCTGCTACATTGTTACCATCAGTTACTTCGAATTCTGCCACACATGACTGCGTGGAAGTAGTTAACATTACGACAAAGCCAAGACAAGATCTGACAGATATTCCGTTACCAGACCCCGACCTGACACTTTATGTGGATGGTTCATGCATGAGAACAAGTACAGGAGAACTAGTCGCCGCGTATGCAGTGACTACCGACACCGAAGTTATTGAGACACACCGTATTGACACCCTGTCCGCTCAAGCAGCAGAGCTAGTTGCTCTGACACAAGCCTGCATACACGCCAAGAACTTGAAAGTTAATGTTTACACAGATTCACGCTACGCATTTGGAGTTGTACACGACTTCGGAGTGCTCTGGCAAGAGAGAGGTTTCATGACTTCTCATGGAACCAAGATTCAGCATGGTCTCCTTATTCAAGCTCTGTTAGATGCCATACATTTACCGACATCTATCGCTATCATGAAGTGCAAAGCACATACGAAAGTTATTGACATTATTTCTCAAGGTAACGATCTAGCAGATCGCACAGCCAAGCTTACAGCACAGACTCCAGACATTCCAGTTATTCCGACACAGACACACACTCCAGATCCGACTACATGCATGACAGTTAAGGACCCTACACAAGATGTCATAGATATCCAGTTACATGCTACTCCTGAAGAAATCAAGAAATGGTCCGAACAAGGAGGGGTCCAGACAGATCAAGGATGGTTAACGAAGGGTAGAGCCACATGGTTTCTCCCCGACTCTATGGTTCAAGTCATTATTAATACTGCACATAGTCCAGCACATTTAGGAGAAAAAGCTATGTTAGACAGTATCCAGAACATTTGGTTCAACAAGCATTTACGAGCTGCAGCCAAGCAGAAAGTCCGTACCTGTATGATATGTTGTCAGTTTAATCCAGGTAAAAGTGTTCCGGTGGAACAAGGTGGATTCCAGCCCCCTGACCACCCTTTTGAAGTCCTCCAGATGGATTATATTCAGATGGAGCGATGTCGAGGTTTCAAGTATGTCCTTGTAGTTGTATGCGCTTTGTCCAGGTGGACAGAAGCATATCCAGTCCCAGATTACACCGCCGCGACCACTGCCAAGCAGCTGGTTCGTGAGTTCTTCCCCCGTTATGGACTCCCTAGAGTCGTATATTCTGACAACGGCCAGCCATTCTCATCTGAGTTGATGAAGCACGTTTCCCTATTGTTAGGATACCAGTGGAAGTTCCATTGTGTACGCCATCCTGAAGCAGCCGGTCTCGTAGAGAGACATAACCAGACTCTGAAAATCCGTATTGCAAAAGTATGTGAAGAGAAAGGTGTGGACTGGCTAGTAGCTCTGCCAGTCGCTTTGTTCTATATGCGCATGGTCGCACATTCCAGATCAGGTCTGTCCCCGTATGAGGTCGTATTCGGCCGCCCCCCTAACATGTGGGGTACTCCTAGACCCCGAAGTATTACTGATGTTTCAAGTAATATGCTGACAGATTACCTAGCTTCCTTGATGTCTGCCCTCAACTCTTGTCGTTCACAGGTTGCCGCCGCATTTCCAGACAATACCGAGGTGGCACCGCATGAAATCGTTCCAGGATCCATGGTTCTTGTCCGCAATTTTGACCGCTCAAGTCCGCTGGAGCCACGCTGGAAGGAGCCCCGACAGGTCCTCCTCACCACCCGTACAGCCGTGAAGTTGGAGGGTCGCAAAGGCTGGGTGCACCTTTCGCACGTAAAGAAGTTTTATGGACTGAAACCCGTCTCAAAGAACATTTCCCAGGATTTGAAGGATTGCCAAAATATTGTTCTCAAGGACTGTCCCACAAAAGACATTGCTACAAACCCTCCCCTGTTAGAGAAAACTCCGCAACAGGAGTATAAGTTGAAACTCCGGTCTAGTAAAATAAGTCAGCCAGTTTGATTGTCTAAGTCCTCCCCTAGGTGAAACGGTTAGACTGTTTCTGACATGTATAAAATAGACCCCCATAGTGAGAGAGTTAGTCAAAACTCAATTCGATGTATTGTTTTTCTATGTTTCATATTATTTCTCAGCATTATGATTTCCTGCACCAGTTACGCATTTTACCTGTATTTCCCAGTTCTTCATGTAAATAAGTCTGCTAATGCTACAGTAGAGCATACGTTTAGTGATCTACCTCCTCATGAGCTCTCTTACCGCCTCGCTATGCGAAATAATTCTTTCATCCGCATGTTACATTATTCACACCAGACCAGCAATGCCACTAATTGTTGGGTATGTGGTCGACTCCCCCCTTTCCGGACACCGAAGGGAGTTCTGCCACTTTTTCCTTATCCTTTTTCACATAATGGTTCGTGTGGAGCATGGTCCACGTTAACGTCATCCTCAACAGATATGTCTTTTCTTAACAGTACATGTTTTCCAGACAAGCAAGGTCTCCCCCACAGAACCGGGTTAGATCTAGAAAATGAAGTGTATAATTTAGGTAACTATTCTTCGAATTTCATGGTCCTGAATGTTCAGTCTGATTCCACTCCAGACTTACCTGCTATTTCAGTACTACCAGTTAAAGGCGAATTATGTGTCCGAAATAATGGTTCCGTACATGTAGGACATAGTGATTGTACTACTATTGTCAAGTATAGTGACAGTGGGAAATCTATTTTCAAAGCTTCACGTCATTCTTATTTTATTTGTGGTCAAACTGCATATGTTCGTCTGCCCCTCGATTGGGAGGGAACCTGTTACATTGCCTTCCTACTGCCACCAGTTTTCCTAGCCCCACCCGACTACCATAGGAATTCCCACCTAGTACATACAAGACCCAAGAGAAACCTCCCGATTGTCGATTATACTGAAACTACTCTAGAACAATATATAGATATCAATAAAGGTGTCTTTCCTTATTTAGGTACAGTTGTGAATAGTAAACTGATACGTAGATTAACCAGAACACTCGAAGCAGTAGTAATTGAGACTACTTCTGCTCTAAGTAATTTAACCGAAGAACAATCCTTTATGAGAATTGTCGTGCTCCAGAATCGTCTCGTCCTTGACGTCATATTGGCCGATAGGGGCGGGGCCTGTAGAGTCATCGGATCTAGTTGCTGCATTTTCATTCCAAATAACGCGCCGTCTGTTTATTCAGCTATAACCAGACTCCATAAAATTGCCCATCTGTTACACCAAGATCCAGGCACCTGGACATGGTCCGGTTGGTTCTGGAATATAATTTCCGCCTGGGGATGGAAAGTATTGTCCTTTCTAGGTATTGCAGTAGCGATCATATTCAGCTGCTGCCTCTGTATACAATGTGGCCCTGCGATTTGCGGCATTTGTGCTACATCATGTATTCCTAGTCCCAAGCCCCGTTCTAAATCCCGTTCCAGGATAATTCGAGACGAGCAAATGATACTGTATGAAATGATAGATGGTATCATGAATATTGATGTTTCCTGATGGAAACGTAGTGACAAGGAGGGAATGTGGAAAAGTAAATTTTGTCATGTTCTGTGTCCCTACGTGTCATCCATCATATGTCATGTGTGCATGATTAAATATGCATATGCATTCCCTATGTTTGTTTATAGACGCAATTACAGTTGTGTCCACTTCTAGTATGCCAGTTTCCAGTTCTCGTGAATACTACGAATATCAGGCCTATGTAAAGTTACGTTGCCACGTTTCTCAGTGTGCACGTTATTTCATTGTAAAGTCCCCGTTTCTAGGCCTCAGAAGGGCCTGGACACCAGATTCAGCTCCTGTCTCCTGAAGCCTCGCTGAGGAGCGATACAGCCCCCACCTGTATCCTCGACCCTTCACTTACTTCCTGCCTCGCAGTGCCCGGCTCAGCCTGGCTCTGCCTCTGAGTCTGCCAAGAGTATGTTATGATTCCAGTTATCAGTTCAGTCCTCCTTCTCTGCATTCCTAAAAGCTACTGAATCGCATCAATAGTTTCCGTCATTGTCTAGCCTTCACGTCCCCATGTAAGAGAAATACTGCATTTAATGGTCATTTAATATTCTTCATCACGCACTACATGTAGAATAATGCATGGTCCAGTCATAGTGTCTGTTAGCCTTTCCCCTCCTGACTTCTAGTTTATATCAACATGTTCTCTAAACATCAGATACTAGATACTGTTTAGGTACATGTCGCCCTGACTCTCCAGACTTCAGTCTCTGCTCCTAGCACAGAGTTCGAAGCCCCCAGCTTCTCCTAGTAACACGTCATTGCTAGTTTGCGCGCACCATCAGGTTAGAGGTCCCGGCTCCTCAGGTAGCCCCCTCCATGGTTTCCGCCCCATTCATGACATATTCTGTTACGTTTGCATCACATGTCTATGTATACGCCCTGTTACACCTCTTTTCACCCTTATCTTTCGCGACTGCTACGCGTCACACCCTTTGCTCCACCCACTGCTACGCCTATTGCAATGTAATGCTATATGTTTGCGTTACGTATATATGCTCATGTACTGTTATTAAAAGATTATTCCTTAGCGCGCTCATCCCAGATCCAGCCCCAGCAGCTGCTGGGCCCTGCCTTCCTATTCCTGTGCAGGTCGTCCTGTTCCTGTCCTTATGCTGTATTAAACCTGCAAAACTCCTACTACCTCGAATCTTGACTCTTATTTATTGAGCTATCTGTTATTCATTTATTCATTCAAAAATAGGGTATTATTTATTTATTTACCACACCTGCCCTTTTCGTTTGACGTAGGCAGCGCAGCAAGATTCCTTGTAGCACTGCCCTGTGTCAAACACACATAAATGAGGCCCTGGGTCTCTAACCCCACAAAATCTTCTGGACCAGTAAAGAGACTCTGCCAGGAAGAAGGACACCTGTGCTGCTACAAGGACTGCAACTCTGCTGGACTGCTGCCCTGGAAGAACTGTTATTTTACTGTGCGGCCCTGCTGCCTGCCATCCTCTACACCTACTAAGGAAGATCTGGACTCTTACTAGAACCCAGAATGACTGCCAAGGGCATGCTGGTTTGCCTCCTTTTTTGAGACTCTGGGATATGAAAGTCTTGCTATATGCTCATGTGCCTTGAACATTGGAAGTGGATGCAGGTTCTGGCTCAAGTGGAACTGACGCATCCTCCTTTGCATGAAGCAGAATTGATACTCTGCTGCTTTTACAGGACAAGAACCGGCACATCGCACTCGGGCCGAATGCATCACCTCCTGAACCGATGTATCTAAACCTCTGCATCACCACTGAAATTAAAGTCAAGTTTTTAGATTGTTTTCTGGACTCTAGTAAATTTGTCTTGCGTTTTAGCCCTGCCGGAAGTGAATTCCATAATCTTGATGTGCATAGGAAGAAGCCCCTCCCACCCTAGTTGGCTTTCTTAAATCTGGGGATTACCAGGTTTCCACTTATGGATTTTTTATTTTATTTTAGAAGTTTTAGCCTGACTGGAGGATATCGGAGCACTTTACATCAGTTAAAGCGGAGAACACAACAGAGCAAAATAAAGAATATTAAAAATGTCAATGATGAAGAGTTCCATTTCGGGGTCTTGTTGACACAGCGTCGGAGAGGAGTGAGGTGTCTACTTCAGCACTCCGATTGTTCCTATTGGTTCGCTAGGGATCGATCAAGGAATAGTATTTTGAGCTGACTTTTGAATTTAGTGAAGGAGGGAATAGTTCTGATGTGGGGGGATAGAGTTCCATATTTTGGGCGCATTTCCGGCGAATGACCTCGCCTCGGTTTTTTGTTTTTGTGATTTCAGTGGAATGAGTAGTAGGGTGTTAGAGCTTCTGAGGTTACTGTTCTGACCTGCTTTTTTGAGTTTGGCAGCTAGATATTCACGTTTGCTGGTGTGTAGGGCTTTATGTGTGAGGCAGGCTGTTCTGAAGTTTGCCCTAATTTCCACCGGTAGCCACTGGAGTTCTTTGAGTGCAGGTGAGATGTGATCAAATTTCTTTATTCTGGTGACCATTCTGGCAGCCGTGTTGAGAGTTGTTTTCAGAGGAGCAAGATGTGTTTTAGCTATTCCAGAGAGGACTGCGTTTCCATAGTTTAATCTTGACAGCACCAATGATTGGGTGGCTTGTTTGAGATCTTTGGGAGGAATGACAGGTTTTATTTTGTTCAGTAGCTTCAGGTTGAGGAAGGCGCTCTTAGCTGAGATCTTAATGTGTTTGGTCATGTCCAGTTTTGTGTCTAGAGTGATGCCTAATGATTTAACAGAGTCGGCCATGGAGAGGTTCCCATTGAGCGCATCGATAGCTTTTAACCTCTCGACCATTTGTGGGTTCTCTTCTTTGTTCGATATGAGGAGTAGTTTGGTTTTGTCCGAATTTAGTTTTAAGTGGTTTTTTGATAGCCACAGAGTGCACATACCTCAGTATGTCGTTGAGTCTTTGAATGTCTTCAACAGATTAGATTTCCAAGTAAATTTAAGTATCATCAGCATATAGGTGGAAGGGAATGTTAGCTTTTCTGAGTAGGGTGGTGAGGGGTTCCATGTAAATGTTGAAGAGTTGAGGGGAGAGCACTGACCCTTGGGGGGCTACCAGTTGACTGGGTGAAGATTGGACTCAAATCTTTTGATTTTGATTCTCTGGGAGCGATTGTGTAGGAATGAGGAGAACCATTTGAGGACCACCTCGTCTAGTCCGGCCCTTTCTTCGAGAGCCTTGATGAGAAGTTTGTGATCTACTGTGTCGAATGCTGCCGATGGTAAAGGAGGATGAGGAGGCAACATTGATCTGAGTCAAGTGATTTGTGGATATCATTGATGATGTTGAGGATTGCAGTTTCCATGCGGCAGCCTTTCCTAAATCCCAACTGATGGGAGTCAAGGAGGTTGATACTATCCAAGTGTTGAGTTAATTGTTGGAGTACACATCTTTCTAGGATTTTGGATAGAAGAGGAAGTTTGGAGACAGGACTGAAGTTATTCAAATCATTTAGATCCAGGCCGGGTTTTTTCAGCAGTGGAGTGACTTGTCCCACTTTGAGGCAGTCTGGAACGATTCCGGTTTTTAGGGAGCTATTTATAATCTTGCACCAGAGTGGGGTTAAGGAGAGTTTCAGCTTTTTGGTCAGTTGCGCGGGTAGAGCTTCTAGGCCGTGAGATGAAGTTTTGGAGGTGGAGATCAGTTTGACTATATCCTCTTCTGGGATGGGATGTAAGAGTGACCAGGGTTTAGTGTGGGGTAAGGAAGCGCTACTAAACACCCCAGAAAGGCTGCTATTGGAAATGGGGGCAGTATTGATGTCCAGTGAGAGCTCAATCTTGGAAATCCTGACATTGAAGAAGTTGGCGAAGTTGCCGCAAAGTTCTTTGGATGCCTGTACTAGGGAAGTAGCAGGTTTGGAGGTTTGTTGTCTGATGATATTAAAGCGCTCCTTGGGTCTGTTTTTGAAGTCCCCTTGAATCCTGAGGGTCCCTGGGGTCCAACTCGCTCACGAGGTACCGCCAGTAAGCGCCACAGAGCTGCTTTGCAGAGGTGAAAAAAGGGTCGTGACCTGGACCACCTCTTTGCAACACAGGTCTGTGGCGCTTACTGGAGGTACCTGGTGGGCTAGTTGGCCCCCAGGTACCCTCAGGATTGAAGGAGAATTAATTCCCCAACTTAAAATGCGCCAAAGGCCGTGTTTGCACACATGTCACCTCAGGCCCGCCCCCTCCCTTCACCACTGTGCAAACGCGCCCTGTGGTGCGTTTTAATTTGGGGGTTTAAGTCCCCTTGAATTCTGAGTTTTTTGCGTTTATGTTTCTGTTTTCTTGTGCCTCGGTTACCGAGGCACAAGATGGCTGCCAACACTTCCTGGTTTGGAGTGATGACAGCCAATTAGAATAAAGCCCGTGGTCAGGGAGGGTGCGTGGATCCTCCGTGCCTCTAAATATGGAACATTTATTTTTTGATTTTCCCAACAACTACTGAATGGATTTACACCATTAAAAAAAGGGCGCTTTCTGAACCAAGCACTACCTTTTTTCCAAATTTGGTGTAATTCTGTTCAGCCGTTCGAGATGTAGCCGTGTCTAAAATTTCCTATGGGAAATTCATTTTTCAACCTCTTTTTTTTTTATTTCTCAGGAACTAGTGAACGGAGTTACACCATTTAAAAAGAAAAGTTCTCTTTCTGAAACAAGGGCTACCTTTTTGCCAAATTTGGTGTAAGTGCATTCAGCAGTTCGGGCAGTAGCCGCGTCTAAAGTTTCCTATGGAAAATAACATGGAGAAAACACGTTTTGGGACCCCCCCTTGTTTCTCTGCCCTCGCTTGGCGATTCACCCCAAAACTTTTAGGATAGGAGTTGACCGGAACGGGCCATAACTTTTGAAAATTTCACAAATATTCGTCAATGGGTGCCAAAGTTATTGGGAAAAGAAAAACGGGTTTCCTATAGAAAATAGGTCCTAACCATAGCTATCTACTGGCGACTGCCAGTAGATAATATATATATGTATATATATATATATATATATATATATATATATATGTTTGAGCAAAAGCCTTTGAGCTTTGAAGAGGGCTACTCACACGATGTCTGCCCTCCAGCCTTTCTGCCCTGCAGCACACATTACCAGCCTTCATGTTTCAATTTAGCCAAGTTCGACGCGTTTCAGGGCCAACGCCCCTTCCTCATGAACTGCGCATAAAGGGAAATGAAAAACACACTGTTCTTTCCTTTTCCGACCTTTATTGAAGGAGAAGAACGCCTACAGTGGGCGTGGCAGTAGTTGTAAATACCAGCGGAATGCTGGTTAATGTAGTCCAAAGTCAGTGGGTCCAGTGTTTAACCCTGAGTGGGCTCAGTCCCTTTACTGATTTGTGCGTTATTTTCCTTAAGTAGGAGGAAGGTCGGCATTTGCGTGCTGAAATAAAATTGGCATCGTGTACTTCAAACGAAAGGGAGACAGTTCCTTTTCTGAAGCGCCTGAAAGGCTGGAGGGCAGACATCGTGTGAGTAGCCCTCTTCAAAGCTCAAAGGCTTTTGCTCAAACATATATATATATATATATATATATATATATATATATATGTATTACAAAGGTCCACGCATTTCAGAAGGCACACAGCAGCATTCTTATTCCTCAGTGTAGCGATGTAGCAATAGTCAGCCCTATGCGTTTCGAGGCCGTCCGCCTCTCATCAGGGGCTTGTTTCTCATTCTGGCGGTTCTGAAGTTTCTCTGATGCACGCATTTAAATAGTCACGTTCAGTACGTCGTGATTCTTTGCATGCTGGGTCTTGTAGTCCCATAGAGAAAATAATCATTTACCCATAGTGGGCTCATTGCGCCAAGAATCAATTTGAGCTGTTTTCATATTTGCATCATGCACTGGGACATTTTCCTATCGTAGTTAGGAATCACTGCTGCCAATCGATCGGGCTAGGTTCCCATCTCGGCTCCTGTTATTTCCCAGACGGTGCTCCTCTGCACGGCTGGACAGCCGTGTGATTAATTGTATTACAAAGGTCCACGCATTTCAGAAGGCACACAGCAGCATTCTTATTCCTCAGTGTAGCGATGTAGCAATCGTCGTGATTCGATAGGAAAATGTCCCAGTGCATGATGCAAATATGAAAACATCGCTACACTGAGGAATAAGAACTTGTTTTGCAAATTTTAAAGTCATCAGTATAGGTGTTAAGATGTGATACTAGCATTGACAGGCAATTTGTGCTTTGTCTTTCCTCCTTTCTTGCAGAGGGCTGCGGAGAAGTTTGATTGCTGAGAGACATTCTCTATACTTTGTGTAATTTGGACATTTGGCCGAGATATCTTCCCACTGGGGCAGTAGATTGTTCTCTTCTTCTCCTCTTTTGGTTTGCTCTTGTTTTTTCCTTTTTCCACATTATAAATTTACTTATGAAAATTTGTCTTGGAACCTTAAACCCACTTGGGCTTATTTTGATCAATCAACATATCATATACTGGCATTATACATATTGGTTCTAATTGTTAGACATATCAATGGTGAAATGATTCTTATAATGGATTTTTATAAAGGATATATTATTTAGAACACCGTGAGCAACCAGATTAATTCATACATTAATTATGGGAATTTTCCAATCAATAGTGATACTGTTTTCCATGAATTTCAAGTCCAGCAACAAATAGGATGTAAACATTTGAAGTATTTTACTTATGACTAGCAAACAGAATATGACTGACATCATCTCAATATATGTTTTGCAATGTATTGCTATGTTTAAACACCACTATAAGATGGCCACCGTACTCTCAATTTACTTTGTTGTCCCTTGTTTATGTTTTCATTGTGGCAATCACGTGTGTATGTATGTTTTTTGAAACTTTATTAATATGTGTTAGGAACATTACTCAACTACCCGTGATCAAGGCGACTGGTTCGCTGAAACGCGTTGGGCTGTTTCATGTACTGTGCTTTGGAACCGATATGAATTAAAAGTAACTGGAGAAGTACACCCGACTGCTGGAGTAATTAATTGAAACGTGTTGCCTGAACGGAGTGCATCGGCGCAGTTGTTACTGTGCTCTGTAAACTACAATATATATATATATATATATATATATAAAGCTTCAAAATCCTTCTTTCTCTCAGAAAAACAAAGAAAACCGCACTTGTGAGGTAACGTTCGAGGCAAACTTTTATTGACTTATCTTTGCCAAACAGACAGACGAGTTTCGGCGTATAGCCTTCTTCAGTGTAACCATCACCTAGCGCCGGACATGTTAATAAAGTTTTCGTGTTTGCATTTCCTGTCGACTTAGACATGGACATAGACAAGGGACAAACCACTGTGAATAACATGGGTGCCATATTGGAGCTTGTTGTTCTACCTAGTAAATACTAATTTCATACCCTTAATAAGATACACAAAGTGATGTCAATATGCATTAATGATTGCAGGTAATGTATCTAGGTACAGTGGTGCAAAGAAGGAAAGAATCTAGCCGTGGATCGGCTTGTGTCCCTTGCTCGACCATGCTGAAACATGATGAAACACAGTGAACTTAGTAAAGCATGAGCAGACCAAAACTAATCTGATTATGGACATAGTGACTTGAAATAACACAATCCAAATCAAATCAAAATCCAAAAAGTGCAAATCAGAGTGTGCATGAATATATATAGTGTACACATAGTGGCTTTCAGTTACACAATAGCGCATAGCAATAGCTTATACAGGTGCTAGGAAAAATGGTTTGGAGCATCTAGTTCCACTATAGATATCTTTCCAAATCTATAGATAACTATACACACACAAGAAATTGGCTATTAAGAATGATTGCAGTGTACTTGCTCTATGTGCCCAGATAAACAGCCATCTCCTCCCCACTATTTAATCCTTTGGGAAACTTAGTTGATAGATCAATAATATATCTAGACTCAAGCCGTCTTAATTATCGCAGCCTGTCCCCCCCTGATAGAGTTTGGGATGTAGTCTAGACCAAAGTACTGAAGCTTGCTCCTGCTTTCGGCAAAGTGCCGTGCGACAGAGTAAGCCGGGTCAACTTTGTCGATAGCCCGGAGGTGTTCAAGGACCCTGATCTTCAGTTGGTGTATGGTACTACCTATGTAGCGTAGGCCACACGGGCAGACCAGACAGTAAACCGCGTACGGTGTGCTGCAAGTAATGAACTTGGTAATGGTCCTGGTTAGACCTGCATCGGGTATGTTATATGTGAGAACCCTCTTGCTGGCTGCACACGCTTTGCATCTCCCACACGGGAAGAAGCCCTTCATATATTTTAAAGTATTAGGTCTCACAATATCTTTATCAAGATGGCTCCTCACAAGCATGTCCTGCAATGACCTTGCCTTTCGGAATGTAAACAAGGGAGACGTAGGTATGTCATCCTTTATTACATTATCTGTCATAAGGATGTGCCAGTTCTTACGTAACAGGTTTCTCAATTGATTGGCTTCAGTAGAATATGCGGTGATCATTTCCAAATTTTCCTTCTGATTTAGTGGTGATCTCTTTAGATTTCTCTTGGAGAAGCTGTTGTCTAGGGATTGTTTTAACCTTCTGTAAGGTGTCATTGAGCAATTTGTTATCATAACCCCTTAGGTTGAACCTGCTGATACATTCCGAGGCAGCCACCTCGAAATCCTGCTCTCTGGAACAATTTCTCCTTCATCTGAGGAGTTCACCATAAGGTATACTTCTAATCAACTTCGGTGGGTGATTGCTACTGGCATAAAGGATTGAATTGTCGGCAGTGGGTTTGCGGTACAATGCCGTATGTAATTTGTTTTTCTCGACAAACACCCTCAAATCCAGGTAATTGACTTCTACCGGACTGATTTCGCCAGAGAAGTGCAGGTTGTAGTTGTTATCATTCAATGCATCGACATATCTCTGTGCACCGTCCATTGTCCTCTGCCACACAATGAACAAGTCATCAATATATCGATGCCATTGAACAACCCTACCTCCTTTTTGCCCCTCTAAGTGTCTGGGCACCCGCTCCTCCCACCAGCCAACGAATAAATTTGCATAGCTGGGAGCGAAGCAGGTGCCCATCGCTGTTCCTGACACTTGTCTATAAAACTGGTCCTCAAATAGGAAGATGTTATTTTTGAGGCAAAAATCTGCAAATTCAAGTAGCATCAGATTGTGTTTAGCAAAACGAAGTTGACGTTTGTCCAAAAAGTGCTGGATGGCAGACAGACCATATATATATATATATATATAAAATCTAGTGGTAGTCACAACTGGGTAGTCATAGGATTCTGTTTTTTTGGGAACTGCATTTTTTGTATTTCTAATAACTCTGGTGCCATTTTACAAAGTCGCATTGGGGATTTACACCAAATTTCGCAGAAAGCTAGTTCTTGGTCCAGAAATAGTCCAGAAACAGTGCTATTTGTGATTTGTTATATATCTATCCAGTAGTTTTTGAGCAATTAGAGCTCAAAAACTTTGCATATCTAGGGATGTGGAACCTCCACGGATCCCACCAGATCTCAAGCTGAGATCTGATTGGTTACCACCACCACTAGCAGGAAGATATGGCTGTCATCTTAGGACTTCGGACTCAGTCCTGAGTCCTGAAAAAAGTAATAATAAAAAGACACAAGGGGGCAGGGTAGGGATACCTAACCCGCTAGGCCTGGTGTTTTTTTATTTTGCCACAAATTTGCAGAAAATCAGGGAATAAGCAATAACATTTTCAAAAACTAGTACATTCTCCTGCGCTTGTTTATACAACACCCTTCGGGGTGTCTGGGCCGAGGAGGAGGAGGCATTTAATTTTTGGGGAAGGGGCGCATGGCTTCCCTCCAAGGCTGATATCAGCCCTGGTGTCCCCACCCCCTCGTGTCCTATGTAATTTTTAAGAGAATGGGGGCACACTGCCTCTCCCTAGCCCATTTTTGGCTGCCAGGACCTCAGGGACCCCAGGGCCCAATGGGGCTTAGGGAGGGGGCCACTTACCCCCATCCCCTCAAAAATATATATGGCCCTGGGAAATGGGCTCCACAGGGCTTTATAGTTTCAGGGAGAGATGCACATGCCCCCCCTCACCCATTAAAAAAAGAACCTAGAGGAAGGGATCAGTGTGGGATTGGACGCATGCAGGGGTCTGGCAGCTGGCCCTGCAGCCAACCCTCCCCAGCACATGCCCATAAGGCCATGCTGTGCAGGTTATTGGATTTACATATGTTAATTAAATATTACTTTACGTTATAAAAAAAATCACTGAAAAAACTATGGTTAATATAACGTTATAGTTAGGTGAAATTTCAGTAACAACATACCGTTTTAAACTCTCAAAACCACTGAAATTCACCAGTGTTATATATATATATATATATATATATATATATATATATATATATATATATATATATATATATATATATATATATATATATATATATATTTATATCAACATTGATAATATCACTGCAACATTTGCATTTATTGACAAGACCACTGTTCAAGATGGGGGAGTGAATACTGCCATTTAGTATGTTATAGAGGTGAAGGGTGGGACTGCAATCCCTGTTAGTATGTGAAGGATCCTTGTTTCCTGATCCATATCAGTTGTTTCTGTGACAGCCAGGTGCAAAAAGCTTGTGCCTCTTTGTGCCTCTTTGTGGATGCTTAAGCCTGGAGACGAGACTTTAATGCGTAACACTTAAGATAAAGTCTGAGTCTGCAAACAGCCCGAGGACACATGAAAGAAGAATTTACCCCAAATGGTTTTGGAAATGCATATAGAGAATAAGCCTTCCCAGTCTGATGTACTTAATTGTGTGAGTGGGATCTGTTGACCCACTTTTTTATTGCAGTTCAAAGTTATTTTCAAATAAAAAGGGGCTGATTCACAGAGACCCGAAAGGGCTAATGCTGGTTGAATTACTTTATTCGATATATTTATATGATAAAAGTATATACATTCCGAGCCTAAAATCACTTTTAAAATGATATGTCCAGTTCACAAATATAAAAGACAATAAAAATCCTTGTCCTAACAATTTGAACCTTCTGCCATTTTGGTGGGTCACATGACTGTGAATGGCTCTGCCATTGGGGTTTGTGTTTTCCTGCCAGACCAAGAGACAAAGGGGACTGGGTTTATACAGGATTAGCCATCCTTCCAGGAAGCTTGGGGGCAAAGCTGTTCCCTTCTACACGTACATTTCAAACCTCCCCTCGAGCACATGCAAAATATCCTGACACTATTCTTTTGTCACTTCAAACTTCTTGGAGCCTTGACAGAAGAAGTGAAGAGCTTTTCACCACAGGTGGGAGTAGTAAAGGTAATCCCCCATTTCAAAGGCTGGCACCAAGTGTAAATATTGGACCTCTTGAGCCACTCTTCAGTACACACCTGGACCGGCGGATATTATAAGTGGAAGGAGGGCCTTGTTTTCCAGAGGACTGACCTGCTGCTTCAGACCTGCCTTGTTCCCCAGAGGACATTGTCCTGATTCAGAAGGAGAATCTATACAAAAGTGTCATCCACTCACATTAGCAAAGTGAACATGCAAACCACAGAAAAACATTGAGGTTCAATACTAAACACACATTGTCAAAAATTATTTCAACTCCTAAAAATTACCTAAATAAAAAATGGCTTTACATATTCTTTCATACTGCATCAGCTTTCCATTTTGAAAATGCCTTTTTGAAGTATTGTCTTCTGGAAGGATGGTTAAATCTGGATAAACCCAGTTCCCTTTGTCGCATCGTCTGGCAGAAAAACACAAATCCCAATGTCAGAGCCATTCACAGTCATATGACCCAGGATACTGGCAGTAGTAACAAATAGTTAGGACAAGAAAACGTCAACCTTCTAAAAGTGGTATTTTCAGAATTGGGATAAGATAACATAACTTAAATTATAACAACAGATATAGGCAATCTTATGGGAAAGTTTAAAACAGGCTTCTTATGGGAAACCTTAAAACCTCTTCAGTTCAAGACCAGGAATGGATTTCAAACTGTGAGAGGTATTGCTTGCTCCCTCTGGCTACCTATGCTTGATGTCTATGCTTGTGGAAGATCTTAAGGGGTAAATGTGTATGGCAAGTAAGTTAAGGCTTTTACGCTGGTGCCTGATTTCCCTGTTTATTCTGTCTAAAACCTAAATAAGATATATGCAATCCATGTGTCCTTTAACTGGTTATCTAGAACTGTTTTATTGGTGCATGTGCACCGATCCCAGATGGCATATTCAATATTGGTAAAAGAAGGACAGTCATACAAATAATAAATACAACATTAATCTCATGAACACAAGTAAGTCTGAATTCTGTAAGAATTCAAAAGCCACCATAAAATACAAGAGGGAGCTCTTCCCAAAAAGAAACTTCAAACAGAGAAGAACCTATGAATTTAAACTTATGAAAGCTTCTGTCACAATAAAGATAGTTTTAGACAGTAATGTTCAGATCAAAAACGTTTTCTCTGTGAGTAGTTTGTTTCGATTGACAACGTTTTTTTCCATGAGTAGATGTGGTTTACTTTGGGAAATTTGAGAGCAGGTCAGCAATAAGTTGAAGGTAATAGTCTCATTTAGAGTTTGGTGGACGGGGTACTCACAATAATGATGAAGTACCCTGTCCGCCAACCCCTTGGTCTGCTTGTTCTGTTTTGAATCATGAGCACCGTCAGTTTTCTGATGGAGGTGCACTGGCTAGCACATCCTTCAGAAATCTTATTCTGTTTGCCCAAAGGGGCTGAAGCATCAGATTTTCCACGCCCTGGAAGAAAAATCCCAGGGAATGGGGCCATTACTCTTTTATTTTTCGGCACCAAACTCTGGCTTTGAGAGTTGGCATCTGAAAAATAAAAGAGTTTGGTGCGTAGTCGCCTAAAGGGCTGTGGTCAAGCACTAAACTTTCAGGGGCAGATTTATGAAGGCCTTGCGCCGCCGGTGCGTCACTTTTTCCCATGTTAAAAATGACGCACCGGCGGCGCAAGGCCTTCATAAATCTGCCCCTCAGTGCCTTCACAGCACAGAGATCACCGCCAGGCCAGGGTGAGCTCAAAATGTAGCAGTCTCCTGTCCATCAAGGTGGCAGACGTAAAGGCCTCCGCCACCCTGATGAATTGAGTAAAGACCGCCAATGGCTGAAACAGACCCTAAGTCCTATTTACTCACAGAAAAACATACTTTCTAACAGAAAAATATTTGTAAAAAAGGCCATTGTGCCTTACTACTGATGTAGGTGGGAAATCCTGAAACACACAAAAGTTGATGGGAGGAATGCGTGCAATTTGTCTAACCACTGGCAATCGCTCGCTGTAGCAACTCGACCCATCATTCTTTTGCTCCTCATGTCACCTCAGATTGGACACAGCCATACTCAAATCAGCCATGACGCTGCTCCTCATGGGAGCAATCCAGCCAGAACTGCCAAGCCAAGTCCTCCTTGAACTGGGATATAAACAACTTATGACGGGTTTCACCCTGATAAGGGCTCGTCAGCCAGGTTTCTTGTTTCTTTCAGGTGGGAATTCCCACTGAACTTCCAGGACTGAGTCACAAACCATTTTCTAAGAATAGCTGTCTCTTGATCCAGACTTAGGTTGGTGTTATTTATAAATTACCATGACAAGGACATTCACAGACCTGATTTACATAATGTTTTCCATGGATAAGCTTGTCTCACCTCTGGAAATGAATGAGTAAGCCACACCTAAGCATGGAGTAAAACACAATTGCTCACAGGAAGCACTTTTGTGAATCACCGTTAAATAAGGAAGAGCAGAATTATTCACTGAAAAAAATTATGAATTCACCCTCAAACATCAGATTAACAAAATAATGAAAGAGCTGAATTTACATACCTTTTCTCAAAGATAAATACGTCCTTCTTTCACAACACTTTCCAACTAATAAATCCAGTTTGTGGTCCTAAGATTGCTTAATTGTGATATACGTTTGTTAACAATAGGACAACTTACATTTCACTCACACTTCGTTTGGGAAAGTATTCTGACTAGATATTACAAATAATGACTTGCATTTCCTTTACATGCACCGTAAAATGGAATTCGACTTACTTTGACTATGAAATAGATAACTGCATCAAGTTTGTTCTAAATTCAGTAGCGGTCGGCAGTAGGTGTTTCTGTAGGGCGGTGACGTGGGCAGGGGGAGGGGCAGGGTAGGGGAGTAATAATGTATGGATTACGGAGTTTTACAGGTAAGTAAACATTTAAATAAATAAAACGAATTTCGTTGCGCGCACTGCATCACATTCAGAGAACAAAGGATTTTGGGGTATAAATATTGGGACCCTGATCCCAAGAAATTAGATCACTTCTGGACAAGAAACCTTCACGCTAAGGAGAAGAACCAAGGAAGCTGCAGGAGTTTTACTGACCCTCTGCCAGTGTGCTGTTTGCTGGGTTGGCCTGCAGTGGTTGCTTCGTTGCCAAGGGAAAGGAGAAGGAACTTTGTAAGGACTTTACTCCACAATATATTTTTCAAGGGCTTGAACTGTGCTTGCCTCCTGCTGAAGTCCCAGGGACAAAAGACTTCACCTCCAGCTCCCCACTGAATTTCCTTGCGGACACTTGCGTGCCACTGGGAGCTGGAAGCGCGAAGCATTGAGAAGAAGCGTGCCGCCGCCGCAGCTGAAATCGTCGCAACACCAGAGAAGCGGGCCTTTGCCACATCTCCCTGGAAGCGTGTTTTCATCAAAGCTGCCTGCTGTCGCATCATCGGAGAAGCGTATCGCAGGGCCTGTCGTGGCTCCAAAGTACAGAGTCGTCGCAAGGCTGCCAGGGCGTCATTGCATCGTCATCGCCGCATTAAGGGCGCCAACTTCTCGCATCGCAACCGGATCATCGCATCGCATCAAGGCGCCATCTTGTGCACCGCAGCGGGCCCGCAGGCCGGGAATCTGCGCATCACCTCCGCACCGGTAAGGATCACGACGCATCCCCTACTCTGCGCAAGCATTGAGGCATGACGCATCATCTCCCCCGGATCACGGAACCGACGCATCCCCCCTTTTGCGAGCCTTTTGTTTACTTTGCGTTATGCATCCAAGTACTTTGTTGAGAACTTTGTCGCATTTACCATCAACTTGAACTAAGCAACTTTAATCATCTTTTAAGTAATCTTAAGTGCAGTATTGTGGATTTTTGTTGTTTGTGGTCTTGTGTTTAAGTCTATATAAAGAATACTTATTTTTATAAAACCTGTGTTGTGTCCATCTGTAGTGTTTTCACTGTATTTCTGTGTATATTCACAAATGCTTAACATACTGCCTCTGAGATAAGCCTGTCTGCTCGTGCCAAGCTACCAAGGGTGTGAGCAGGGGTTATTAAGGAGTGTAATCCCCTTATCCTGACTTAGAAGTAAGGGTCCCTATTTGGAAAAAGGTGAATACCATTGTCAACTAGAGACCACAGATCTAACAATTGCTATGGCCATTTCGCTTCCATGTCACAAGAATGGCACGTTTCTATTCTATTCCTGCATGTTCTGTAGCAGGTGATTGCGCTCCAGCAATTTAGTTCAGACCGCGTCAACCAGACCGGAGGAGGCATCGCCATAGTACACAGGAACACCATCCGCATCTCGACCAACTCCAACGACACCCTCACCGCCGCCGAACACCTCTACTTCCAGATACATACCGACCCCAAGACGACCCTCAGAGGCACCCTCATCTACAGACCCCCGGGACCACGCACACAATTCAGCGAAGACATCGCAGACTTCATCAGCCCGCACGCCCTCTCCTCCTCGGACTACATCCTCCTAGGAGACCTCAACTTCCACCTGGAAAACAACAATGACAGCAACACCATCACCCTGCTGGACAACCTCACCAACCTCGGGCTCAAGCAACTGGTGAACACCCCCACCCACTACGCCGGCCACACTCTTGACCCCGTCTTCTCCGCCAGTAAGCACATCTCCTTCAGCCACTCCACCGGACTTCACTGGACCGATAATAGCTGCGTCCACTTCAGCTTCAGGAGAAACACGACTCACCACCACCCACAACAGGCGCCTCGTCGGAGCTGGAGCAAGATCACCGCCGAGCAGCTCACCACCTCCCTCAGCCAGAACACGCCCGCACAACGGACCCCAATGAAGCAGCCAGCAACCTCACACAGTGGCTGACTGCCTGCGCCGACAACCTCGCACCACTAAAGATCCCTCACAACAGACCCGGCAGCAAGAAAACCCCCTGGTTCACCGACGAACTCAAGGACTCCAAGAAGAACTGCTGCACCCTCGAGAAAGCCTGGCGCCACGACCAGACCACAGACAACATGACCGCCCTCAAGCACGCCACCCGCAAGCACCACCAGCTGATCCGCACCACCAAGAAGACAGCATTCAAAGAACGACTGGACAACAACGCCCATGACAGCAAGGAACTCTTCAGCATCGTCAAAGAGCTCTCCAACCCCAGCGCCAGAAACAACAACTTCACCCCCTCGCAAGACCTCTGCGACTCACTCGCCTCGTTCTTCCACCGCAAGATCACCGATATACACAACAGCTTCGGCGCACCAACCACGTACCCACCCGCCGAACCAATGCCCCCTACCACCACCCTCTGCAGCTGGACCCCGGTCAGCACCGAAGACACCACCCGCACAATGAAAACCATCCACTCCGGATCACCTACCGACCCTTGCCCCACCCGTCTTCAACAAGGCCGACTCCATCACGCACCCCATCTACGGGACATCATCAACATCTCCTTCCACACCGCCACCTTCCCGGAGAGCTGGAAGCACGCCGAGCACAGCGCCCTCCTGAAGAAACCAACAGCGGAACCCACCGACCTCAAGAACATCCGCCCCATCTCGCTCCTCCCTTTTCCTGCAAAAGTCATCGAGAAGACCGTCAAAAGACAGCTCGCCGCCTTCCTCGAGACGAATGGATCCCTCGACCCCTCGCAGTCTGGTTTCCGAACCAACCACAGCACCGAGACCGCCCTGATCGCAGCCACTGATGACATCAGATCGCTGCTCGACAACGGGGAAACAGCAGCCCTCATCCTCCTGGACCTCTCCGCAGCATTCGATACTGTCTGCCACCGCACCCTAGTACAGCGCCTCAGCAACATCAGAATCCAAGAGAAGGCACTGGAGTGGATCATCTCGTTCCTCGCCGGAAGAACCCAGAGAGTCCACCTCCCCCGTTCAGATCCGAGGCCACCGAAGTCATTTGCGGCGTACCACAAGGATCATCACTCAGCCCAACCCTCTTCAACGTCTACATGAGCCCCCTCGCAGCCATCGCACGTCAAAACAACCTCAACATCATCTCCAACGCCGACGACACCCAGCTGATCCTCTCCCTCACCAACGACCCCACCAACGCCAGAACCAGCCTACACGAAGGGATGAAAGACGTCACCGAGTGGATGAAGAACAGCCGCCTGAAACTGAACTCAGACAAGACGGAAGTCCTCATCCTGGGATCATCGCCCTCCGCCTGGGATGACTCCTGGTGGCCCCCTGCCCTGGGCACCACTCTCAAGCCAACGGACCACGCACGCAACCTGGGCTTCATCCTGGACTCCTCCCTCTCGATGACCAGACAAGTCAACGCCGTCTCCTCATCGTGCTTCAGCACCCTGCGTATGCTCCGTAAGATCTTCCGTTGGATCCCCACCGAGACCAGGAAGACGGTCACCCAGGCACTCGTCACCAGCCGACTGGACTACGGGAACACCCTCTACGCCGGAAGCACAGCCAAACTGCAGAAAAGACTCCAACGCATCCAGAACGCCTCCGCACGACTCGTCCTGGACATCCCCCGACACAGCCACATCTCCGGCCACCTGAGAGACCTGCACTGGCTCCCGTCAGCAAGAGGATCACGTTCAGGCTCCTCACCCACGCACACAAGGCTCTCCACAACCTGGGCCCCAAGTACCTCAACGACCGCCTGACCTTCTATACGCCCACCCGCCAGCTACGATCGACCAGCCTCCGCAGAGCCACCGCCGGAGGAATATCCTTCTCCTACCTGGCAGCTAAGACTTGGAACTCCCTCCCCATCCACCTTCGGCTGACCCAGGACCATCTTTCCTTCAGGAAGCAACTCAAGACCTGGCTGTTCGTGCAGTAATGTATCCCCTCCCCCAGCCCCTTGAGACCTTTCTGAGTGAGTAGCGCTATACAAATGTCATGATAGATTGATTGATTGATTTTCAGATGAAGAATAGTTAAACTTCAGGATCACGGATAAATGCTGTGACTGTTCTATGGATCTGAAGTGGGGTTTTCAAATTTAGTTTTTTTTAAATAATTGCTAGCTTGGCAACACTGATAAAGTTAAAACAAAATAAATGCCTGCAAAGAGTTCCCTCAAATGTGAAATGTGACTAATAAAAAATCCTGCAAATCCTTCTTTTTTAAAGGGAAATTCCTCTTCATAAATATATCCTAGGAAAATTTGTTGCAACAACATTTATGCTGGAAGCCTGCAGCCTATGCTAATTTTTAACAATTTGAAAAAAATCTGCAGCAAAATCTTAACTTTACATAGCCCTACAGAAATCCCTAACTTTGCACTCCTTTCACTTCTCTCCAACTGTGCATTTCCCACCTGCATCTGTCGTGTGAGTTAAAGTGGGAGTCCATGCATCTGTATTTTGAGTTAAAGTGGGAGTCCCCAGAAAAGTGAGAATTGTCATTTTACTGCCCTAGCTAATCATGAAGCTGAATGAGCCAAGACAGTTGTCAGGTGTCACGAGCATTGAACAACGTTCCACTTGTGCCCAACCTGCCTTTGGCTTACTCACAGTGTGACAAAGTGCGGCTACTATTTGAAGAACGTAGAACATTTCATCTTCTTTTCTGAACCCAACCATCCCACCATGATGTGTTTAGAGGACTTGTATCATACAGATTGGTTAAGTCAAGGTTGAGTCAGGAGTGTTCTGTGAGTGAGGACATCTGCTTTCTTCATCGTTCACATCACTTGAGCAACATAACATAGCAAGTTAATACCGTACTGCATTATCTGTAGACAGAAAATAAGAAACCTACACAAGAATGTATCCCACGTGTACACCATTGGCGAAATCAGTAACTTCTAGTGCTAGCTTCCATAATCTTTACCGTGTATGCCACAGCAAAGAAATCATAGAAAGGTTACATTCAATACCCTGTTTGTAACATCAATCCCCAAATAAATACGATACAATACCCACAGTGCACATGTTATTACAGAAAGAATAGCCTTGATCTCTCTTGGAGCAAAACTGGATATTGCGGTCCCACATGGCTGCCATAATTGACTTGGTTTTACACAAATCTCTGAAAGCTTCACTGTGCAGGATGAAGATCCTAGGTGTTAATAGACAAATGGACTCATCCCTAACCAGCCTTTCACCTGGTGAGTATTATATTTGACCGATACAGTAGCCGTTAGAAGGGAACTATTCTAAAATGTTTCCCGTCAAAATGTGTTTTCACATCTGCCATGCTTATTGTATTTACTCGGGATACCCATCGCCATTTTTGCTAATTATTTTTTTTAATCAGTCACAGCTTTCCTAGTAAAGCCATCATCCACTACACAGAGCATTTTGATTTGCTCTGATTTATTTTCAAAACGTTAATTTAAACATGATTGTCCATATTTTATCACAGACTATATCACCAAAATTGTGTACCTTAAAATCACAAGAAATAAAAAAAAATTGAACTAACCCACTAATTACCAGAGTAGTGTGCTACACGTTGCAAAAAAAGTGCTTCAGTGCCTCGTCAGAGGTCGTAAGCACTATATACATACATTCAGAATTAAAATCACCATGAATGCCAGATGCCACATGAATCCTGATTATCGTACTGCTATATTGGGGTTGAATGCCATTTGTTAAAGTCAGAGGAATTCAAAGACCCCAGCTTTCTCCTCAAAAGACATTAGTCTCATATCTTAAAGCAGGTTCTAGTACAAAAATCCACATTATAGGGCCGATTCACAAAGGCACACAAGGGTACATAATAGAGTAATCCTGTAGTTCTACTTACCCTACTCATAAATGTTTTTCATATTTAGCCCCACTATTGGGAGGACATTTATATGGACTCTTTAAGTAATTCAATCAACAACAAATATTTGACCATTGTTGGATGATTACATCAAGACCCACTCTGAGCATATCAAAGTAATATTTGCTATTCAGCCCATTCCTTTAGATTTATGACGATAATTTTAGAAAAAGCCTTGTTGAGTGAGAAAAGCGTTGTCAGAAGTTGGAAAGCTGATATGTGTCTCTCATTTTTGCACTGGTATTACGAAAGATCCTCTTCAACTTTCTGGAATACGTTTGTTAATTATAGTTTTACAAACAGGCATGAGCATTCATGACCATCATTTCCGTTAGAGTTGAAGGACAAAACTACGCTGCCAGTTAGGGCTATTTGGTCAAGAGGGATTAATCGATTACATGATGGATGCCACATCCTTTCTGATTAATGGTTGCTTAAAGAATCAAATGTCTCTAGCAAGAAGGGATGGGTCAGGGTGATCTACAGACAACAGCAAAACATGATTTCCCCGTGTCTCACTTGGTATTATCCCACTCTTGTCTTTCTCAGCTGTGCTGCAGCTCTCTTTGGGCACAGATTGTCAACGTTCTTTGTTTTGTCTCTCCTTTGGGCAGGGAAAGTTTATTCCAAGTCCACTAGAAGTAACTTTTCTATAGACGTGTCTCAACGTTTTATTAGAAAGCAATTTGACATAGCTAGAAAGAAAGAGATTGAACTTGTCTTATAGACCTGACCAAATGCATGATCATTCTTCTGCAAGTTCTAACATTGTTGTCTTTGTAAGTTTTGAAATGGTAATTAAGCTGGGACTTCTGTTTTGTATTACTAGGGTCATCGTCCTCAAGCAAACACCTAGTAAGGTAAAATCTATCAAGAAGAATGTGACTCTCAAAACAAGGTATTAATATATTTTATCTCACCCATATTTTATAATAAATGTATATCTGGACAATTTATTTTGAGCTAGTTTGGAAAATCTGTCAGTCCTTAATGTGTTCATTTTCAAATAAGTTTGATATTGTAAGGAAATGCCACTTTTTGCATGATTCCCCACAAAGTTTTGGACTGATTCTGCTTATTTTGAACTCAGTACCATTATTCTGATCCTTCAAAGTATATATTTGATTGGCTTATACCCAATTGGTATAATTTTAATTACTTATAAGTGCCTAGTATATGGTACTAGGATCCCCAGGCCCTGTAAGTTAAAGTGCCCCACCTTGGTTGAAACAAGTATTGTGCCACCACAGATGTAACAACAGGAAAACATGTTTCCCTGTCTGCCTCTGCAGACTGTTAGAGCAGTTTTGAACTGCTAACTGAACTTTGTCATTTAAACTAATGGCAAAGCCCAAACTTCCCCTTTTAATGTACATAAGTCACCCCACCGCAGGCCTATTGAGCCCTATGGCATGGTGATGTATATTAAAAAGGAGCATATGTGTTTTTATATGTCCCAACAGTTAATACCCCAAATAGTCGTTTTATTGTGGAAAAGTTAGTTGTACTATTGGTGAGTACTGGAGTACATGTTGACAACTCAGTTGTGCTAACTTCTGAATGGGACTATTAAAGTTGGTACTTCAAGATATCAAAATAATCATTAAATTAATTAGGATTTGATGCTCAAGTCAAATTATTTGTAACTTTTAGAGAAATGCAACCTTTAGCATGTTGCCACTCTGTTGCAGAAGATTTCCAGTGGCCATTCACAGATGATGGCCAGCAGACCATCCTCTGCCGACCTGGGAAGAATTGGGAATGACGTACAGGAGCAGGAACAATAGAGGCCTGCCGTTAGAAGAGGTGTTACCTCTCTCTGGCAGGAACCTACACAGGGTGTGAGACCAAAAGGCAAGCTTCAAAGGGGAAGCCACCTTTTAAGGGCAAATGGTGAACACACATGAGAAGGCCTGCGCTTTTGTTCAGGTAGATGGACTGGTGTTAGGGACAGAGAAGGAAGACCAGTTGCCAAACTGTTTTTTGCTGTACTCATGCAACCCTCCAGTAGCCACAACTCTAGGGTCGGCTATTAAGCTCCACACTCTAAGGGACAACTCCTGCCATCTTGGGAGTGGGCAAAATAGTGCACTCAGGGATAGCTAGATTCCACACATTGCAGGAAGCCATCATCAGATGTAAAGGTCCAGCTAGCCCATTGGCTAGTAACCACTGGAACCCAGAGGGCCCATTTTGGGCATAAATATGGCATCCCTGATGACCAAACATTAGATCACATCTGAAGTGAAGAAAGGACTGAAGAGGTATTGCCATGCTGTTACATGGACCTGGCAAGAGAGGGTGCACCAACCGTTGCACTGCACTTGCTGATACTTGGGCTAGCAATAGAAGACTGTTCCTGTGCTACCTCGCTCATGGAAACGTCGATCCTGAGCCCCAAACAGAAGAGGTGAATTCCAAGAGTCAGTTGTCTGACTTCCTATTGTAGCCACAAAATCTGAATAAGCACATCCTGGCTAGTCAGAAGCCACAATCGCCAGATTGCCACTAACTACCAACATGCAGCGGGAGAGACCAAAATTGCACCTGACTCTGCTGAGCAAGGGAGGATAGACAGAGTGCAGTTTGGTCATTCAAGATGGACATCAGCCTTCACCAAAGGGAACTGCTAGTTTCGCTGTGACCGGAGACCAGTAGTCACGTGGCAACTGGAGTTTTGCTGGACTCAAGAGGATGTAGAGTTACATCCACCCTTGGAGTCAAAGGCGCCCAATCTCAACCATGGAGCGAGGAGTGGGGTGGACGCCCTCTGTCAACCACACAGCACCTTAGCATCTTACAATATCTTCAGCATCCTGTGCCCCTTGCATTAGGACCACTCAGTTGAAGTCTATGGTGGTTCACCCATACAAACAGGAACTGGACTTCAGACTTCTTTGGTGACATTGTAACTGTCCTACAACTCCTTACTGGCCCCCTTGACCCCCAACCTGCCACGGTTGTCACCCAAAGTAAGCTGGAATAGCTGAAAACAACTTTTTAAAAGTTTTACAAAGTTTCCAAGCTTTCTGGTACCAATACTTGCTTGAATTTTGAGTGTTAAGCAATGATATATGATTTACTTAAAAATCTATATCTCTGGAAACCTCCAGTCGATTCTGTTCCTTTTGGTGTCTAGAGATTCATACAAATAAGCGCTATTTTTATAAATTAGTGTCAGATTTGTTTTGTGTCATGTGACTTTCTTATTGCTTTGTTTTGGTGCTTCTAAATGTTTTACACGTGTTACTTTGTTTAAGCCTGACTGTTCAAAGCCACAGCTACCCCGGGTTGAGAATGGTTCAACAAACAAGCCTGACTGGACTAAAGTCAGCATCGGAAGTGTATCACACAGCGCGGTCACACAACCACACCGTATGACACACCTTTTTCCTCAAAGATTTAACCTGTATACTGTGAAGTTGCAAGATTCAGGAACAACAGGAACACCAATAATTGAGTAAATCCATATTTATTCACAGAGAAACAGAAACTCCATCAACTCCTGTCTCCAGCCTGCCATTCTAAACCCCCCACAGGCTGACAAGAGAATGGATTGTAGGTCTATTAGAAAATGCAATCCCATTACAATAATCTTAAAGACATATACACAAACATCACACATCTTCTCCCCAAAACAAAGTACATGCAAAAAAAAACGTAAGTATACTTTCATAAGGACAGAAAAGGAAAATTAAATCTCCATCGATAACCTGTTAAAATTCCAAATTCGACCATCTTCCAACTTAGCAGCACTCTTAAAGATTTTAGTAACCAAAGATGTTCCCAAAATGTAAGCCCAAATGATTCTTCTTGGGTAGTTTAACTCTGACTATATCTCATACCTCGATATTAAAGTCTTTCACTGCTTTTTTTTGTCAAAATTAATTTTCCTTTTGTCACATGCAAACAGTTCTCTTAGTGTACTTGCCTCTGCCGTCTCTTTGCCAATGCAACTTTCACCTTTAAAACCCCACACCCATGATGGGCACATTTTTGTGTTAGGCTTGCATTTGAAAAACATTTCAAATGGAAAGAGACCTGTGGTGGAATGCAGGGGTGAACCTGTACTCCAAAACCCCGTCCATCATACCCACAACCCAATCTTCTCCATAGGACTTAAAAATCTGAATAGACTCGTTAAGTGTGCGGTTACATTTCTTGATCATTCCATTTGCTTCTGGCCGGATTGTACAATGAGCTTTTTCTGTGGACAATACCTCTTTGCTTTAAAGAGACTCCATTTCAGATGAGGTGAACTGCACACCATTGTCTGTGAGAAGGAAACAATAAAAACCCTCACTAAAGATCACCTCTTCTAGAAACTTGCACACAATACTTGTGGAAATGTCATGAACCACTTTCATGGCAGGCCATTCAGACAGCACGTCCATAAGGGAAATGGCATACCTGTTACTACCTCCTTTACTGTCAATGGGACCAAGGAAATCCATTGACATTTTTTCCCAAACAGAACCAGGGATCTTCCTACGCACTAAAGGAGTCGTTCTAGCCTTTTTACTCTTGTCACTGAGTCTAACATCACAACAATCCCTCACTATCCTCTCAACTTGCACATCTTTCCCTGGCTACCAATACACTTCTCCCAACTGTTCCTTGGTCTTGAAAATGCCTTGATGCCCCTCGATAGCCATTTCCAGCAAACTAGTTTTCAGGCCAGCTGGGACCACCAAATGATTTTCCCTCAACACAGTATCATTGCTCACTGATAAGTCATGCTTTACAATCTCAAATGCCACCAAATCGCCTTTTGACCACGCACCAACACATTGCACAATATTTTGTACCCTTACCAACACCTCATATTTCACAATTTCCTCTATCCACTCACTTTCCGAAATGTACCCTCAAGTGACAACACAAACCTTAGTATCCTCATCCTTCCACCAGTGATCTTTCACCTCATCATCCTTATCTCCCACACTCTTGCCCACCAGCCAGGGCAAACTGTCTTCTGTCTTGTTTTCCACTCGAGGGATATACTCTACTTTAAAACTAATATCCTGCTGACTCACCAGCCACTTTGTAATGCGAGTGGATATACTATCCAGGCCTTTCTTATTAAAAACTTCATGAAGGGGTTTGTAATCTGTTCTCACAACAAATTCTGTGTCCCTTATAAAAATGCTTTAACCTCTCCACACTCCAATACAGCGGCAAAGGCACTTCTTCAATAGTCGAATCATTACTTTCAGCACCTTTGAGCAACCTTGATACAAACTCAATGGTGACCAAACCATCACCCTGAACTTGTTTGAACGCCGCCCCTAAACCCTTTCCACTGGCATCAACGAGTAGGTAATACAACTTCTCAAATACTAGGCCCCACAAAAAATCCTCCTTAACATCCAAAAATTCCTTTTTGGGTGTTAAGGAGAGTTTGTGCTTCCGTGCGGAAGTACGTTTAGCAACGTTCTCCACAAATCTGCTACAAAACTCTGCCATACCAAGAAAAGTCTATATCTCTTTTTTTGTCTCTGGAGGGGCAAGCATGGAAATTGTCTAGAACAAACTATCCTTGGGGCTCACACCTTCAGCTGAAATGACATGACCCAAGTAATTGATTTCCTGATACCATGTATTTGCTCAATTTAAGCATGATACCTTAGTTGCCGAAAATAAGCAATACTTCCTTGACCTTATCTACATGAGATATCAAATTGTCGTTGAAAACCAGAACATCATACTGGATGTACTTGATTCCCAGTGTGTTGCCCAAATGCTACTCATCCATCTATGAAAGACAGACGCAGCGGAACACAACCCAAAAGCAGGAGAGTGAACCTAAATACACCAAAAGGTGTTATGAACACAGTGTAGTTTTTAAACTCTGGGCTCAACCACATCTGGTGATATGCAGAGGTAAGATCCAGCGTGCAAAATAATTTAGCCCCTCCCAATATACTTACCATTTTGATGATAGTAGGTAGAGGAAACCTGCCCTACACTACCTGTTTGTTAAGGTGCCTCAAATTGTTGTGGAGCCTACTCCCTTCTGAATCTTTGGTGGCTACCACAATGGGACTGGCCCACTCTGAGGCCTCAACTTGCCCAATACCTTCAGAGCACAAGTGATTTAACTGCTGTTTGACTGACCCCTACAGATGAACTGGAACATTTCTCACCTTGCATAAGATTGACTTGGCATCTTTTTAAGTTGAATGCAATGCACATACCCTTCAACACAACACACCTTATCCGAAAACATCTCCAGAAACTCTTTTGGATAACCAACTTAAGAATTGATTTCATCTGTCTTGACCTTCAGTACTTGAACCTGAGGAGTAGCATTGGGATCCAGCAATATGCCTATTGATTTTTGATGAGGACAACTAAGAATAGTGTCCCTCTTAGGGGCTGATTCACAGAACTAACTTAAGACAAAATCCTAAACTTACTACTTTTGGTATTCCCAGAAGGCATTTAGTAGTAGTAAATTTAGGATTTTGTCTTAAGTTTCACTTGAGACAAACTTAAGACAGAATTAAGACAGACTTAAGACAAACTTAAGACAGACTTAAGACAGACTTAAGACAAACTTAAGACAGACTTAAGACAGACTTAAGACAAATTTAAGACAGTGTTACCAAACACCAAGGCTGTATAATAAGTCCTGGTCCCTGTGTGAGCCTCATATACAAACACCGGCTCAAATTAAGCACTGCTGCAGATTATGTTTTTGATACAACGTACCAATTCCCATCATATCTTTGTGGTGTAATTTCTGTCTAGTAATAATGTTCCAGTATTAATTTAGCTACATGATGATCTGGCTTTTAGTTGAAAATGAAGAGCAAACTAATAATTAGACAGATCAAACAAATATTTAGTGTGAATATACATTTTGAAAGGCTATTGTGCTTTTCTCGCATGAATGATGCATACTCTAAGGCCCTCTAACACATTCTTCTGCACATGCGTCTCAGTTCTAATGCCTATCTTCAAACACAAATCGAGAAAATATGTTTAACAACATTTACTTTCAGTAAGCTGTGTGCAATTTGGCTTTTACTGCCTTTTCAACATATCACTTTATTTTGCTCATTTCCGTCTTGCCATACCTCTTTTTTTGCAAGGTCTTGAGGCTCCTGGGAGCAATAGATAAGCCTTAGAAAATCCCTGGAATCTTGCCAGCACTGGTCCCCCTGATACTATTTATAGGTTTCCATGCCTGTAAAGAAACCAAAACACAGTGCTTGCCTCTCCGGAAGGGGTGATAAACAGACATCTTTTCACTCTCAAGCCACCCTGTGGCAGCACGAGTCCTCCTCGGGGAAAGGCGCCTATGAAAACAATAGGAGACACCTGGAAGGGCTACAATTGCTGGCATTTAAAGCCAATAAATCACGCGCTTGTTGTGCACCGAGCACCTTTGCGCATTTACTATATTGCGCGGTGACATCTTTTACACGAAGGCATTCACGTGGGAATTGTGTGCCTTATTATTAATTGAAAAACGTCGTTCGTAAAATGACATTTCTGAAAATGGCTGACTAAATCCAGATGTCTCCTCATCGGTCAGCTGTGGACAGTGGTTAGATTACATCAAAAGGTCCAGCTGAATTGAGACTTTTGTGCGCAGGTGTTCCCTCCTCGAATTGAAAAGTTGATGTATGGAGCGCGCGGGAGTGTGACTGAGCTCCATGACGCTAAAAAGTGTATTTATTTGTCAAGCAGTGCTTACTTCCTCTGGGTCCCGACTCCCCCCTTAAAATAGTCTAGTCCCGGTCCGTCTAGTGCTGGTGCCCCGAGAGGGTATTTCTCATGATGTGAACGCACATGCCTCGTAGTCTGTTTGACGTATGCTGCACACAGCTCAGCTTCCAATCAGAACATGGTGTGAACAAGGCCACAGTTCACCCACAGGCAACACGCCAGGTCACAAGCTACTCAGACTTTACAAACTCCAAACATATAGAACTGTAGCCACTGAACTTTCCTTCCCTTTACCGTGTTCATAGAGTAATTCAAATAGCAGCATCCCACATTATTTTAAATATGAATTGCCTCTTGCGTTTGGCTATGTGTTGTCAAATCAATTGACACACTTTTTGCAGGATTTGATTCTGGAAAACAACCGCCACAGTTTGTGATACCTACTTAAATAATTATTCCCTCATACCATTTTTTAAGTAACATGGAGCCCTCCTCCAATAAGTGCTTATTTTACGGGAAGCAGAAGCCCTTGCGTTTTTTGCGTGTCTAAAGCTGTCGCTTTCTGAAAAAAATAGGGGTATTTTAAAAACAAATATAGATAAATAGAGAGCGGCGATATGGGCACATTTCCTTCTCCAGGCATTGAAAAACATACATTAAAAGGGAGCTTTTGGGCGTTTCCGAGAAGGCCACACTTTCATCAGCACTCTATACAGTACAGGCTGGGATGCATTTGTGAACGCTGACGATGGAATTCGTAAAGATAAACAGACCTGACATCAGATAAGCAAGCAGATTTGCTTTCAAAGGGATTCGTTTCTACATTTTTGGTCAATATGTGTGCCCTTTGAAGATCTCAACTCAAACATTTTTGTGGATACTTTTGGCACATTTGTCTTTTAACTGAAGCATTTGATATAGAAAATGGATTTAATTTATATTGGCAAGAGGGGCTTAAAGTAAGGTGGAATTTCAGTGACAAAAAAAACAACCAAAGAGTGTTAAATGTCAGTCTTCCTCTGGAAATAGGCTAATGGAGGGCCTTCTGTGATACAGGGACTAAACACCTTGATGGACTGACACCTTCATATTTAAGTAGATCATTAAACAACCCCCACTTTAGTTGGCTCGCTGAAATCGTGGCAAGTGCTGTAAGACTGCTTAATGTGGCATTCGACACACTCTATTCACGGTGGGAAATACAATATGTTTAAGCTTCAGGGAGCGGATAATTTTAAGTACAAACATTCATGATAAACTAAGGCAGGAACCAGAGGCAATCCACGTGTGTGCAACTCAGTATAAATGAATTTTCAAATGCATGTTGGTGTACTGAACAGGCCCGGGTAAAACGTGTATTAATGAGCGTAATCTCGCAGAAGTTCTGCTTCACAGTGTCATCTTAAGAAGTATTGGAGCCCCTTGTTAAGAATATATATACACATTTCAGCTAATTCAAGCCCTCTTGATGCCAAATACTATTTAATCATAATACGTTAAACTTTCAGAACCGGGACACACAAAACAAGTCAACAGCTGAAGTTGCCCAGTGGTCTTCCAGCCAATAAGTATCAAACTAAAGCTTTAGCAAGCATTGATGAAGCCATTTCTCTTTGCTTTTGGATCTATATGTTTTTCTTGCAGCTACAATCTCTTGTATGGAATTCAGTGTCTTCAACTAGTCTGTAACTCCATGGTAGAAAAGACACAGTAAGTACAATTTAGTGGATGTTTAATGGACTAGTACATAATAGTACATACAAACATTTGCACGTAGCACTTGAAGTTGAAGCTTTAATTGCTGGACTTCTGTAATCACAAATCCATCCTACATTTTGCTGGAATTCTTGAAGAAATAGTAAACATTATATCACTATACTAAACATATACAGAGGAGTTTGGAAAGTGAGGGGTCTAGGCAAACGCTCACTTTTCCCGTGCCTTACACCACCTATATGTATTCAAAATACATTGAACAGATGTATAGCAAGAAATGTGTGTAAAGGCTTAGCTTACAACATTTTTCACTCAGATAGCGCTACACAATCTTTATCACACTCAGCATGGAGTTAGTACTGCACTTCACATGTGAAATACTGAACACATATATGATTATCATTTAATTCTGGCATTAGGTCTTTAAACATTTTCTTTATCAAGTTGCTGAGTTAATGTGGCAAACATCTATTGGATAGCCTAAATACAATATACTATGGAAATGTAAGGACTAACATGTAGGCCTAGGCAGAAAAATCATTCATTTGTGGAGTTTCTGCTAAATTCTGCCATCCAGCACGTCCAGACCTGTTTTGCTTGCGCTGGCGACCGCGTCGAGACTTGGAGGCCGCTCGCAAGCACGCGTGAGATTTGCTGGCAGCCAGCATGGCTTACAGGCGCTCGCCTTTCGGCGCTATTTTTATGACACTGTCGAGCATGAGCGGCTGTATCTCGAGCAGATTCTCTACTCGAGAGGAAGCTAAATTTACTCGAAAAGACGTTTTTGAGTAAATATTCCACTCCAAGGACCGTTCACGTTGTTTTTTAGTCCATAAACCCTTTTAATATTTTACTTTTTCTTTCAACAAGAAAGAAGTGTCCCAGAAACTTCAACTTCCTGTTCCTGTCCAGCAGGCTCCTCCAAGTGCTTTGTTCATCTCCTTGTTACTTTTCATTTGGGTTATGAGGGGGAAGTATCTCTCGCTTTGTCTGCTGCATATATACCATTGGATTTAAGGACTTTTTTTGTGATATCACAAGCTCAAAAACAATTGTATAAGAGTGTTTTTGTTTGTTAGAGGGCATGCACCAGTATTCTTCGTACTTTTATTCGATTTTTTAATTTTATTGTGGTGGATGGCCTGGAGTTTCAGTAGAGGCCTAGTTATTTATTTGAATTTAATCCTTTATCCTTTGTAAAGGAAAAAGGTTGCGCAGTTCACTAGACATTCTCCCTGTTTTCTAAATTCGCACTATTCATTTAATTTACTATGTGGCCTAGGCTACCCATGGGCCATTCAGCCAGTAGGCCCAGTACCAGTCATGGGTACGTGAAACAACTTTTTCTGTGGTACATGTTGTTTTAAAGCATAACTCAGGGCAGGGATGGCAATGGATTAAATTAAGAATGTGGGATCTATTATTTGTATTTCATGTTTTTTTTCTGCAAAAAGTTATTTTGGTGGGGTAATATTTGATGCCTTGGGAGGATATGTGATGATGTAAAATATTTATAGCTCACTTAATTTTCGTGATTGTCATTGCTAAATTAATGGTATTATTTTCTTCAGTGTTACCATGCCTTCTTTGTCTGGCCAGTGTGTTTTTTTTTTTGGCATAGCCCACTATTTGTCTTTGTTCTCCATGCCATGTGGACACGGGCCATTTTGTGTAGTCAGTGTCTATAGGCCTGCATGTTTTCTTTGTTGTCCATGTCTCCTTGCTTGTTGTTTGACATTGCGGTTGGCGACCATTTTGTGTAGCCAGCCAGTGTGCGTTTGAGGCCATGCCTTCTTGCTTGCTGTTTTTGTTTGACCATGTGGCCAGTGGCCATGTTGTTTACCCAGCCAGTGTGCCTTTGCCATAGGACTGAATGTGTTCTTTGTTGTGGCAATGCACCCTTGCTTTCTGTTGTTGTTTGATCATGTGGCCGGTGGCCATTTTGTTTAGTCAGCCAGTGTGCTTTTGTCAAAGGCCTGCATGTGTTCTTTGTTGTGGCCATGCTCCCTTGCTTTCTGTTGTTGGTGATCATGTGGCCGGTGGCCATTTTGTGTAGCTTGCCAGTGTGCATTTGCCATGGGCCTGCACATGTTCTTTGTTGTGGCCAGGACTCCTTGCGTGTTGTCGGTTGACCATGTGGGCGGCGGCCATTTCGTGCAGCCACCCTTTTTTCCAGTTTTCAAAGCAATTTTCTTGGGAGATTGATAGAAGTGGGCCTTTTTTCTTTTTGTTAATTTTCTTAACTTTTCCCTGATATCAGTTTAATAAAATGCTTGATGATCATTATATTTTATGCATATAATTAAAGGTTTTGTTATATTACATGCATTTATCCCTTGCACCTCCTTGCCTCTCAATGGGTTTCTCATAGTCTCCCAGTACACCAGCAATTCCATTTTTATTTATTTACTTCTTTTAATTAAAAAAAACTTAGTAAAAATGTTTTGTTATATTTTTACATTGTCCCTCCAACCCCTGCCTGCCATAGGTGCACAGCCACAAATCAGCATTCATTTTTCAAGTATTATTCCATTTTCCCCTGGACCCCCTGCCCCCAATAGGTGCATACACACCTGGTAGTGAAGTCAGTGAGGGAAGGAGCTGAGACCCCAGTTGATGTGACCAGTGGCTCCTGGAAGATGCCATCTTGGACTGTCTCAGCATGCTGTGCAGGAGGGTGGGGACATAGGTGGAGAGGTGATGTGGCACCCTAGGATTGGCCAAGAGTGACTGTCTTTTGGAGCCTTCCTCTCCCATGTAAAAACTCTTGCACAAGATGAAGACACTCTCTTGCCTGTGGATTTTTCTGCACTTCACTTCTGGATCCTGGGACCAGCATGGAGAACTGGAAGGATGCACCTTCTGGCCCCCACTCAGGACCAGGGGAGGCTCCTCCATTAGGGTAGGGGAGCGACGCCCCACTGCTTTCTCACAGTGCGAGAAGCAGAAATATAAAATAGAATTTTAAATACCATTTTAGGTTTCTGCTTTTCGCACTGTGAGAAAGCAGAAGGTTAAGCCTGGTTGGAGGCTGGCGGTTGGATGAGTCGGGAGGAGTGGCGGCTTACTCAATGCTGTGGGCCCTGACTGTTTGGTCGGCCCACACCCAGTCATGCATGCTCTGGATTTTCTCTATGTCGTCTGCATGCAGCCTAGATAGAGAATATGGCCTCCCCATAGGCGCCCTGCTGGGCGCCATCTTCACCAATCACAAAGCTGCCATTACAGCATTGCGATTGGCTGGGAGAGGGAGGCTGCCTTCTTCCTGTTCCTGCCGAGCAGGAAATCAGGAGGAAAACGCGGGACCAGGCCAGGAGCAGAGGCGGCGCGGGACCCAGTAAGGTAAGTTAAAAAAAAAATTATATTTTCCCCCTCCACCGCCCCGCGAGAAACCCTGCGCGATCCCCCCACCCAACCCTCCCACCTGTGAGTAATGTCAGCCGCGACTGCTCAGGACCAAGAACTCTGCCCAGGTGATACCAGGACCAGTGGGACTCTCAAAGGACCTGTGAAGCTGGCTCTCCTCACACCCCACTATGGTGCTCCCAGAAACAAAGTTCAAGAGGAGATCTGGTTCAGGGGACAGGAAGACCAGTTTTTTGAGGACTGCACTGCTCTGGAATTGAAGAGGTTTGCTTCAATTGCCCCTGTTGGCTAGAGCTCACCACCAACAGAAAAAGGAGCACAGGATCGACCAAATCGGCCCAATGGGCCCTAGTCATAGTATATTAAAGTTTGGCAACCTTTGACGCCTTCCTTTTACTGAGTGATTGAGGCACCACAGCAGGGCCAGTGACATTTTCTCTGTGTGGTCCAGGGCCCGGGGGAAGGCACAAAGAAACTGGGGGTGGTATTGAGGGGGAGAGGGCATGTGTGGGACCCCATCCCCAGACCTCGAGTGCCAAGTGATGTGGGGAAGCTCAACTTGCTTCCTCAAAGCTGCAGAATAGGGGAATGCCATTGCGCTCCCCTGTGAGAAGGCAGGAGAGTCCCAGTCCCCATCCCTTGGCTCCAGCAAGAGAGGGAGATGAGGTGGAGTGCTGCTGCACTCCTCAAGTGGATGGCCCAACCCACTCTCCATGCCCATGACTGGGGGAGTGGGGGGTCAGCCACATGCGTATGCCCACAGGAGCGGGCATGCCAGAAGAGTGCTGCCAGCTCCAGCAGCAGCATGCCGGTGAGGGCAGCTGGGGGTGGGCTCCCCAAGCTGCCGTCCAACGAGGATGGAGTTGTGGTGTGCCTGGATTGGACCAGGCATGCCCAGGAAGTAAAGATGCAGTGAGAGGCTGCAACAATATTTTTTTTAAAATGAAAGGGAAACCTGACACAGCTCTTCCCAGTACAGCGGGAGAGCCTCTACTAATAAATTCACTGCACTTGCACAAATCACTCGATAATGCCTTGTAGTGCCCGACCATTTCCAACCTGTTTTGGGGCATTTCTACCCTTGTGGTGGCCCTAGGCTGATGGGGTCACCACCAACAAACTCAGTAGGATTCCGCATTTCTGCCTAAAGGATTTCCCGATTCCCCATCCTAAGTTGCAGGGGACTCCAAAACCATCACCTCCCTTGGATTTTCTTCATACTAATTACTCCCAAGGCTGGAGCTTTTGCTCTACAGCTAGGAATATGGTCTCTAGGGGCTATGTGTATGGAAATATTCATGAAGGCTTGTCAGTCCTAAAGGTTGTTTAATGTAATGTTGATGTTTTTATGTTCTCTAGGGGCGGGCTGTATGGTTTCAACGCATTGTTATTCAATGTGATGCTCTATAGCGGCTGTTTTTGTAATTGTAGTTTGATATCAAATATGTAAAAGTATTCTCATACATAAGGTTTATTCTTGATAAATAGTTCATTGGGTTACCATAATGATTGCAAATGTTCTAGTGGTTAGTCACAACAGATTAGAAATGTTTTTTTGTGTTGGGTTAAATATTTTTATTGCAGTTTTTTAACTTCCAGAATCACAGTAAAAGCATGGCAGCAGTTATACATGACAGGAGCATATAACAATAATACCTATACATTGTGTTCTAAGATATGGCATATTTGCAATGTCAACCATACATTAATGAGACACGTTACTGGATCCTGGCGAATACTTTGTTACCATAAAACTATATATCATAACAAGAAACAGATCTCTCCCTCCCCCACACTCCGGGTCGCCTAATAAACATCCCTCCAACATTACGTGTCCTATGTCAGACTACTTCCCATGAATGTTATGTATCTGCTACATCTCAGAGCTCCGGGTAGCTCCAGTGTGTTATTATGTCTTCTGCATCAACCTGGCCCATCGCTGACCCCTCCGCCCCTTGTGATGTGGGAATCCTTCCAGCAGGGATATTTAATATCATGGCATTCCAGCCCTTGCATAGTCTTCCAGCTTTTCATCTCTCCTAACTTATTTCATTCGAATTAACTCTACCATTGCCCATTCATGCAAGTCTTTTGCCCAACGCTCCAGCGTGGAGGGCGTGGAGCTCATCCACCTGATTGCTATTCTTCGTTTGGTTAGTACTAACCTTAATTGCAGGAATATCCGAGTACGTTTTTTCCCTTTAGGTCTAGGGAGAGTCTCAATAGTATCTCCTTAACTGAGTGAGGGATCGTCCATCCTGTAACTGTTTATAAACTGACTATCACCGACTCCCAATATACTACCAATTTCGAACAATCCCATGTCATATGCAGGAAATGGGCACCTGCATGACCACATTTGCGGCAGTGGGCTGAGCAGTCTGGGTATATTCTGTGTAGTACTCGCGAGGTCAGGTATGTTTGATGTACAATATTATATTGTGTGTGTTTAAATCTAGCAGTAGAACTGATTTTTGGGGCTTCTTCTTGCAGTCTCCTCCACTCGGTGTCTGTTGAAGGCAGTGGTCGAAGTGGGGGAAAAAAGTAGGGGAACTGTGGGTTGGGTATCAGGGGGCAGGAATAATATGAGGGTTGGGTCAGTGGGCGGAGTCATACTACTGCTGGAACAAGGCCAATGAGGCACTAATGGGTGAGGCAGACTGGCCTCAAGGGACCTGTGACCTCAGTGACAAAGTCTCTGCTGTTCTAGGGTGTGCTGCTTTGTAGGCCTGCCCGCAAGACTGGAGGTGAACTTCAGTATGGATTGTGGTGGACAGACATTCAAGGTTATCCCACACTTGCCCCTGCTAGGGTCCACCTGCTGGTGCTAAGAGACCAGGGCTTCTGTGGTCTAGTGGGGGAATGTTCTCCCTCAGGAGAGTGGTCTGGTGGACTGTTCATGAAGCTTGATTACCCAGTTCCAGATTTGGTAGCTCTGACGATACTGCCACATCCTCTCCCCCTGAGCACCTTTCTACCCTACTGAGAGACACTTGCACTGCCTTCAGCTACAACCCAATTGTGCCCCTTTATAAACATCTTAATGTGTCTCAATTCAAATTATGCATTGCTTGAAAAAAAAGTAATATCATTCTGGAAAAAGCAAACACTCATATGCAATACAAGACACATTTTTTAAATGAAGAAGTAGGGGAAAGGACTTAGCTAAATTTAAAAAGTAGGAGCACGCCGTGCCCTTCCAGTCCCGCCCACTTTGACCACTGATCATGCCGCCTCCTAAGTTTTGCATGAGGGTCTATTTTGCACCCCAAAAGGTAAATTTCATCATCACACATTAAATTCCTTGAGTCAAGGATGTACTGAAAACAAACCCTTCTTATTGTTTTTTTTCACTGCAGAAGGTTCTTAATTTACAATCCAAGCTAGACCTGTTGGATTTGCCAGTGCTTGTTTATGCAGATCGGTTGTTTATATAGCCTTTAATGCTGGAGGGGTGGAGGGCAAGGATTCTGGCTGTTTCCCAAGCACTCACACTTTAGGCAGATTAAGGAAGCAGGGCATGGGAAGATGATACATAATATAACATTTGCCCAGAATTACAGGATGTGAACAAATGGGGAAACTGGGCTTTGGACTAGTTTACATATTTCGCAGTTGGCAGTGTATCTGTTTCCACCCGCCACCCCAACACACACACCCCTCACACTTGTGTGCAGATTCCTCTGGCTAGGAGAGGGCTATTGTTTGGGCAAGGGGTTCCTTTTACCTTCAAGGATTTTCAAAACCAAAGAGCAGCTGTGCTGTATGCATTAATTTGGTTTATGGTCCATGGTTAAAACCACCCATGTGGTAAAAATATTTCAGTTTTGTTGCATCAAGTGAATGGTGAATAAGTCCATGGAGCAATAAAGACTCAATGGGGGTGGGCAGGCTGCAGCCACCTCCCCCCCAGGATTTTCTTTGGGTTAAATGGAATATAACAATTTTGTTCAAGCTGACAGTTTACATAATATCACCAAAACCGCATAATGCCAGAGGCGAGAGGAGACTTGATGTAAACTCAGAGCTTTAAGTAGAAGGTGGGTAGACCATTTCAGAATGTGGGCAAAAAGGACTCGGCATTAATATACTGTCACAGCTAGCTGAAGTCTGCTTCAGTGCTCGTGTTATAAGGGCTGGTATAAAAATAAAGCTGTCCGGCAGAGAACCGGTTTCTGTTTCCCCAGTGGGCATCTGTGGTTACTTGGGTAGGAAAACAGCTTATAAGACATGAAACATTTTACAGTTATTTTTAAAAAAGCGCCAAGGTTTGGGCACAGTCTGCCACGATTTACACATGAAGTTCTCTTCCTTTCCTTGTGGCAGCGTCCGTCTGGATGAGCCCAAAAATAATGGGTAGATGGGGCCAAGGGAGGGGCTGCCAATGTGTCCTGATGTGACCATTGTATTGGTCACAGTGGGGCAGGTATGTGGCCTCCTCAATAAATGAGGCGTTAATCACTGCACAGCCGGGCCAGCGGAGGTAGCCGTTTTTTTGTGCTGATTGATTGCTCCTCCAGTGCAACACTGCTTCTACAGTGTTGCTGGGCAGGCCCCTGCCCACAGATACAGAGGGCAAGGGGGAGGAAGTCCTGGCAACTGCAGCGGCCTGCCTCATGTGCACCGCACAGGGTTAGAGGATCTTGTAATATTTTTTATGTTCGGAGCTTTCCTGCCGTCCTGGGACGCATTTTTTAAATGAAGAAGTAGGGGAACGGACTTAGTTAATTCGAAAAGTAGGGGCACACCGTGCCCTTCCGATCCCGCCCACTTCTACCACTGGTTGAAGGTTCATCTACTATCGGTTCCCATTTTGCCTGTACTGGTACGGGACCAGCCGGGGCGTTCCAAAGAAGTGCCCCGTATATAAGGGAAACTAGTCTGTGTCCTCCTGCCAAGGTTGAGATAGCCTGCAACGTTGCTGATACCAGCGGCTCTTGTGGAAACCTCGGCCATAGATCACGAGTGGCGGCTGAATTTCTGGCGTACTGAAGGTATAGCCCCCTGCCCAGCTCAAATATAGATCTTGCGTCTTCCAGAGTAAGGAACTGCTGAGCAGAGTATAAATCCCCTATCATGTGGCAGCCTGCTTCTGTCCATTTAGTGATTGACAACATAACATGACTAAGCCATTGAAAGGGCAACACGGCCCACAGCGGGGCATCTGGAGCATATGGCGCCCTTTTAACCACAGTTTTGATTGCTACTTCCCAGATAATGGCAACATGTTGGATGATAAATGGGAGCTGATCGGGTACCCACGACCCCAGCATGGGGAGGTCAGGGAATGGAACCCCCCGATGTGTACCCGCCAACAACCGCTTCTCCCAGTTGTCCTGATCATCCAACCAGTGCACGGCATGTTGGAGCTGTGCTGCCATATAATAAAGGCCCAGCCGAGGGACCTCAAGACCCAGTTTGCTCCCACGTCCTTTGAAGTGTATTTAGTTTGACCTTTTTCCTTTTAGAGCCCCACAGCAGTTTTACCAATAGGCGATCTAATTGACGGAAGTACTCCTGAGGTATACAGTAAAGCGAGTTTTGCATTACGTATGGACAGCTTGGTAAGACCACCATTTTTGTCAGTGCAACCTTGCCCATCAAAGACAGCGGAAGTTCACGCCAGAATACAATCAATTTTTGAATGCCCTGCACACACCTCCCCATATTTCTTTCCAGATAGACAGCCTGTGTGTGTGCCAGTCTTATCCCCAGGTAGTGTACTTCCTCCCTGGCCCAGCTCATTCCCACCAAGGGTAATGCGCTTTCCTGCCTCTCCACCAGGCGTCCCATGGGGAAGAGCTTAGAATTTCCTGGGTTGAGGCATAGTCTCGATATTTCCCCAAAGCCATTCAACACCTCGAGAAGCACAGGTAGTGCCTCTTCAGGACGGCAAAGGTATACCAACATATCCTCGTCGTACATGGACACCACATGAATAGTATTTCACAACTGGATCTCCCAGTTCTCCATCTTAGTTTGAAGGCTGATCGCCAGAGGCTCCATCGCAAGAGTGAACAGAAGTGGTGATAAGGGGCACCCCTGTTGTGTACCCCTTTTAAGCTCAAATCTATCCGACACCTGGTTTCGAAGGCGTACCTTAGCTATTGGCCTGGTACATAACAGTTTCATCCTTCTTATGTATTTTCCCCCTAGCCCCATCTTGCCAAGCACCATCCACATATAGTCCCACTCAAAAAAATCGAAAGCCCTTATGGATATCCAGAAGGCACAGGGCCCAGTTCTCTTCCTCTAAATGCGGAGCATGCCATATGTGCGCAAGTCTACATAAATTGTGTGTGGTGTTTAAGCATGGGCGGATCTAGCGGATCTCGCGTACGCGAAATTGCGGATTTACGGATTCGCAATCCGCGAAGATACGCGAACTCTAGCGGATTTGCGGATTTTCCCGTTTTTTGTGTTGGCGCGCGTTCGCGCCGATTTTGGGACAAGTTCGCAATTGCGATCTTACTTTTAGGCTCGCAACGGCCGCGACTATGTTGTTTCTACGTCTGGTTTATCATCACAGGTTCACAGCACCCTCTGTTTTACCACTGCCACCCTCTGGGACACCCATGCCACCCTCTGGTACATCCTCACTGCCACCCATTAGGTTTATTTATCACTGTAGATTATGGTGGTTGAAAAAAGCAAGCACACCTGCCCTTCTTCAACTGCCATCAATTAATTTGTGGGTCATTAATGTGTCAGTAATTTTGAAAGTTCCAGTCTGGCTGGCACCTGCTTCCTTCCTTATCTGTAATTTGCTTTTTGTTGCAGTGAATTTTTTTTTCACAGGACCTTTATGGTCTACTTGTAGCTATTCTATGAGCCTGCTGTTTGGGTCATAGCAGGGTCATAGACTAGTTGCAAACTCTGGAGGGGCCCCTCAGGAAGCACTACCTTGAATGTTACTAATGTTAAGTTTGAACTTTTGCACCTGCTCATTGCTTTCAGTTTAGCTAAAATAGTTTTTTCTGCAATTTCGCGCGTTTTTTGGGGCGCGAATCCGTGCGAGATCGATTTCGGAAGCCGCGAATGCGTGCGAATACAAAATTGTTTTTTTTGCGACGTGTATGTTCGCGTGATCTTGCGCGTGTTCGCGAGGCGCTTCTAGCTATACGTTTGCCAAGTTACCCTATCGGTCGTACACGGGCGCGGCCATCTTGTTTGCGTGACGTAATTCCGTTTCCGGCCGCTATGTGTAATCTCGCAAAGTGTGCTGCTCGCTAGTACAATTTCGCGCGTGCTCGCGAGGAAAACTCGCGCAAACTTACCCACGCGGTCGTGAACGGGCGCGGCCATCTTGTTTCTCATTTATTGCTATGGTTCTGGGCATGCTTTCTCTATCCTCTCTCAATCTCTGCCATCCTTTGCTTGTTTGAAGTTTATTTGATCTAATTTTACTTATTATCTATCCCTCTATTTTTCTAGCTCTATATTTTTGTGTTTTCTGCTGCTTTTAGTTTACTTTTAAACTACTTTTTTAAACTCTTTTCTTTTCTTCTTCACTATTCTATTTCTTGTTTATCATTTAACTGTATTTCTGCCCAGACCATGGTAAAGGGAGCCGGGAAGCACCCTGAGAAGGGGAAGGGTCCCGCACCCAGTGCCCGGCTCCCGTGCGGGCGTTTGAGGGGGGAGGAAGTGGTCCCGCGGGAGATCTTTAGCGCGGAGGAAGTGGCGGCACTCATCTTCCACGTCCAGCGCCGCCTCCCCAAGACGATCCTGGGAGGCGGCAAGATCGCGACTGGCTATGGCATCCGGGAGCGCCGCAAGCGGTGGGAGAAGGTGTGCCGGGCCATGTATAAGCTCTCTGGGGTCCGGCGCACATATAACCAGGCCACCCACCGCTGGACCGATGTCATGGACCGGGAACGGGACTTGCTGGACGCGCTCGGCGTAGAGGTCCCCGGGCTTGGTGAGTAGTAGTAGCTATTCATTTACTACTCTGTTTTATCCGGCTCTGTTATTTGCAAATCTTTGTTCTTTACCAAGAGCAATAATGCTGCCGATTACATTGAGGTAAATTATATTTCAAAATCTTCTATGCATTTCAGGTGCACTGCTCTCCTTCTCAGTAGCCTTGCTTGCTACTATGCTTCTTTGTTTTGTATGTTGTGTTCAGAAGCATTTCATTGGCCTGAGAAATTATGTATGAGTGTAGTGTAAAGATAAGAACTGCGTAATGCTAGACACTAAGGGTCATATTTTCAATTACCGGCGCATCCCTGCAAAGTAGCAGGGATTCGGCAGTAATTGTGTGCCATGCCACCACCACCCATTGGCCCAAAACGTCACAGAAGCCTTACGCATCTGTGCCGTAAAGGCAGCGCATTGCTGGAGTTGCGTGCCAACAATGGCGCAGCTCCAGCAATGCTCTGGGGTACCCTATCTCCCCAATGCTGCATCAAGCCGTACGTCGGCTTCAAGCGCGCAGGGTTTGAGTCATGCATCATTGTCCTAAAAGTGACTGATTGACATCTTGTAGATTTCCCTCAGCCACTTTTAGGATTCGTTCCTGCGCAGGTACGCCCTCCCTTGCGCCGGAACGCCCCCTGATGGCGCAGGGCTTTACAACGTGATGCATCGCCCATATGTGTTTTTTTTTAATATATACGCCGCACCAACACCATGGCGAGTCTTTTGTTCTGCCGCTGCGTCACAAAAGGCACGCAACAATGGAGGAAAATGAGCCGCAAGGGACTTCTAAATCAGCCCCAATAGACTGAAGTCCAGTCCTTCCTTTAGACACATGGCTATAAGAAGAAATAGTGGCGGTGGTGGGTGGATTGATAGTTTGAGTATTCACTGATCTGCAAGCAGGATGGACTTTGTCTGTCACTTCGCGTGCTGCGGACTGCTGCCTGCAGTGCCAGGCCTAGGCAAACCTCTTTAGTAGTCTGTTTATTGAGTTACATAGGAACTTTCGAAGTCAACGTTCCGCAAATCAGGCAATACGAATAACGTAGTATACCACATGAGATAGATCCCGTGGAATAGTTGTCTATCTATTTGCTATTTCTCCAAAATATTTTGTTATTGTTCTTTTGAAATGTTTGATTTGGTTGAAAAATCTCATCCATGTTTTCTGTTTTTTCTTTCTTTCATGTTGTACATCAGCTCCCCCCAAGGGCAAGAGGACACAGGAGGAGGGTGCTGAGGATGCAGGCCAGGATCGGGCAGGCGAGGGCTCCTTTGCTGGCCCCAGTAAGTTTACATTTTAATAAAGAGTACCTATTTTTTCCTAGCGTTCCTCATTCGATTTTTTCTAAATCGTCTTTGATCTTCTTGTAGACTGGATATAAATTCTTATCCTGCCTCGAATATGACTCCCTGTGGTATTACTAGACTATTCTTATTAGTCTGTCTGTGTAGCTAACTAAGATTATACATTTGGCAATTCCATTGGACTCCCATTCTATTCAGCAATAGCTCTATGCACTGTCTCCTTACTGACTAGATAGTGTGGCAGAGTCATTCAGCTCCCGAAGTCACCGATTATTGATCCCCAATGATCTCTAGATTATCGTACACAGGACAAGAGAGTACGGAGTCACAGCACAGTCAAGAAGTGTCAGAGGCACTCATGCTTGCAAAAATTCCAAAACCTTTAGCTCATCCACTCTAGTCTGGAGGAACAAAAACCACAGAGTCTATTTAAGTTCAAAAGCTTTATTAAAAGTAAACACATTTATTAAAATCTACTTTGTCATAAAACTATTTAACTGAAAACGGAAAAGTGGTTAGTGCTGACGATTAATTGGACACATTTCTTGTGGTCGAGCCGAGCTCTCACCTGGTTTGAACTTGATCCTGGTCGTGTTCTTAGGAGTCAAGCTTCTGTCTGTTAGGAGAAAAAGTGGTGCGTGTTAAAAATCAAAAGCAAGCATTCATCAGTTGTGCATAAAAGTGCAGCAAGACAACAGCCTTCCCTGGAAAATGGGACATTTTTACTTTGGAGTAGACAGTCACAAATTATTACATTGTTTTCAGTTTTTTTAACATTTCTCCTAGACCAAATATTATATAGTAGTGAGTGGTGTATTCTAACATTCTTAAATGTACTTTGTAGGTGTAACATCTGGTGACGGGGCCAGCGCGGAGGTGGCTGTGTTGGGCGAGGACTCGGCGGACTCTGGGGAGGAGGCGGTGCAAGAGCCGGCGGACGGTCCTGTGGGGGTTCAAACGGTGGTGGCGGAAACAGGTAAGCTATATATTCCTTACTTATTGAGATTGAAGACTGCATAGTGTGCTTTCTGCACGGGTGTATTACAAATCAACCAGGTAGTAGCCTCCTCGAAATGTACTTCGACTTAGCTGTGAAGTTTTTGGTGAGAAGAATCCCAATAAGTTCTTAGACGAACGTGATGGATGGGATGAACGAAAAGCGAAAGAAGGGTGTAAGTAAGTGGGACGCGAACTTGTATGATGGCTGGCAAAGAAGAACGATATGTGTTTGCTTGGCCCCCGAGGTGGCTGGGAAGGAAAGAATATGGTATGGTGCATGGCTGGGTCAATGATGAAGCAAGGATGGGTGGAAGGACAGCAGCCTGGGTGGGTGAAACAGAAACTGTATGTGTGCGTATACTTTGACTGAATGGATGCCTGGAGCATGGTATTCTCTGACTCTTAGATAGCACATGTGTATCTAGAGAGAGTAGATGGTCGCCAGATGAAGTAAGTGTTACCTTGAAGAGCATGTACCACCGCACCCGCACGTCCGTTCCAGTGCAGGGAAGGCAAGGAAAAGAAATTGTAAATGTGTCCAATACTACCATGAATAGTAGCAGTACTTTGTATTGCGTCTGCAATCACAGCATATATCTGGTTATTACGGTGGACACTCCGTACCTCTCTTAATAACTTTAGTTTACTTGTAGTACGTCATTCATGTGTGGGTGTATCACTGTTCACTCAATATTAAGCAAAGCACCTAAAGTCATCCCATATGTCATCAAATACGTCCCATGTGAAGTGATAGATAATCAAATTAGTTAGCTTCTTCATTTTCCTTTTCTAGTACTCATTTGCACTGTAGGGTGAAAGGTAAATTAATTAAGCAGTAGCCCTTGTAACAGAGTATTCTCAGTGCCACCCGTAATAGAAAAGTAATAGCTTCACCACCTGCATGTACTGGACCGGTACAGTAACGCAAGTCTGTCTCACTCATCATGGTGTGCAACTTTTTTTCTCGGGTGCAAGTTCACTGTGCTGTCCATGTCATTCTGCCGGCTTGCATAAGATAACGTACCAATTTCCCTAAACAAGAGAGAAGAAGAAGAATAAGACTGGTGTACTGTCATAGTCGACTGTAATGGAAGTCCATAGTGGTCGTAGAATTTGTTCTTTAAACTACCACTAATGTTAGAGCAAGGATGCAGAAGTGGGAGGTTACATAGATACTGTCCTCAATAGTTATGTACTGTGCTTTCAATTTGCTACTTGTACTGTGACCCAACTTTCGGCTCAATCACTTTGTGTTATTAATGCTAAGGAGCATTGGTTACAGACTATGTCTTTCTTTCTTCATATAGTTGCTCCTTCCAAATCAACAACACGGAGGGAGCAGGCTAGAATGGCCCGGCAACGGAGGCTGGAGGCCACTGTCGCCGAATATCGGCGGCTGGTGGCCCTGGAGGAGGAGGAGGACACGCAGTCGAGCGGGGCAACAACAACATCCTCGACTGTGACCACTGCATCCTCCTCCGTGACTAAGCCAGCGGGACCGAGCCGGGCTAAGAAAGACAACCGCCACCGCCAAGCAACAGAAATACCAGCTGCCCCCCACAGGAGCTGCAAGGAACGCCAACGCCGCCTACGAGTCCGAATGTCCAACCTGGAGCAGGAGGTCCTGAAGTATAAGAACTTGGTTAAGGGCCTCCGCTCCGAGCTTGCCACCCTCCGCAAGGAGTATGATGCCCATGCCGCAAAATGCACCAGCACCAGCACCCTCCAGTAGTGGAGTGTCCCTTGCCCTTTTTTTATAGACTTTTGGGGGGTGGGATTTGGGAGTTGGGATCGTTTTGGGACGTTTCAAAGACAATCGTTGGGGTTAGGGTGGGTGAGGGAGATTATTTTGTTAGGGCTACATAAATATATTTTTAAACTTTATCTGACCATACCTGTTTTTTACTGCTTTTCAGTCTGGTGGGTGGGGGCGGGGGTGTAACAGTAACTTTGTTTTCCTGAACAGTCGTAGGACTTTAGTAGTACAACCGTCAATCTCTTGTCTACTCCGAAATAATACTCCATTATACTACCTCCCACCGCTTATCTTACCTGTAATTTGTGTTAGAAATTAGGGCTAGGCCCAGGGCTGGCTCCACGTGAAATGGGGATTAACGTTGTCAATCCTGGGCGGGTGACATTTCCTCATTGCGGTGGTACTAGTGGTGTGACACAGTGGCAGTTGCATGCCTATGGAAAAAAAGAAAACGAAACCTTGTTTGTCCTTACTGTAGCATTACAACGGTTACGGTACGATCGAGAATATAGCAGGTGACAGACAGAACAGTGCCATAATGTAGCCTAACAAATGGTAAAGTATTTGCTTGCAAGTATAACTAGTACTTGCGTTGAATTTATTTGACATTGGCTACTACTACTAGAAGATATAGTACTGAAGCTGAGTAAGTCTAGAAGATATCCTCGTATTCCTTCACCAGCCTGTTGCTATGACCTTATCCTCCCCAGCAAGTGTGTGGAATTATTGATGTCATTTTAGTCAGACATCAAGCAAAACAACACAGCCCGGGGGAAGAGGGTTAGGGTTTGTAAAATGGATGGGAATGGGGGTTTCTTTTTGGGTAGGTTTTGTTGAGAGAAGAAAAGAAAAGCAGAGCATGGACAAACAATAATTGAAGATAAAGACAATCTTTGGTTACAAAGTAAAGCTAAGCACATGCAGTCACACTCATAGAATAAAACAATGGATACTGTATCTGTATTGCGTATGTTGTTGGAGTTGTCCTTGAATTTGGTAAGTAAGTTGCATGCAGCAAACAATTCCTCTTATTGGCGGTACTCCTCCATTCCAGCTGACGCTTCGTCCATCAATGTTGGTGACCACTGACAGAAGACAACCTGTCCACTGCCTGCCTGGCGGATGTTGACTGAAACCCGGCCTGTAATTATTGAACGGAAAACAGGAAGTGCTATTACAATACCACTGATAAATAAATAAAAGGTATGTACGCTGTGTGGTTCAAAATGTGACACTTTGATTTCCCTAATAGACAGTACAATATTTTTGAAATTGCGTGCTCTGTCTGAGTCACCTTTTTAAGGATAAATAAGTATGGCCAAAATATTATAGCGGATCTTTCCCCTCAAGGTAGGTGTACTGTAAACTGTGTTTTAGAACAAAATTTGACCTTCCCAGCAATGCTCCCACCAAGACCCTTACTAAAGCCAGTCGCAAAAATGTAGAAGAACCCCAATCAGATCTCCAAAAACGATGCCTAGCAGAAAAATGGTTACAAAACGTACTTTGAAAGTAACAGTAGGCCCAAATACAGACCGTGGATTGTATTCAAACCACTTGCAAGCAAGCAAAAGTATCCATAGCCAGCATCGCTCCAACAGTGCTCTACAACACCAGAACTGCGTTGCAATAGAACCCCCCGAAACACATGCAATCCTGCTGCTAGGGCTAACCCTAACGAACCCTAACTTACAAAAAGTGCCAAAACTGGTGTTTCCTTCAGGATTTTGTCCAAAACACTTCTATCCGGTATCAGACCTTCCCAGGAATGCCCCAGGCAAGACCCGCTAACCCACCCGGAAAAAACCACCCGACAACACCCCCAAACAGCGAAAAAGCTAAATCTCATACTTACAATATCTCTCGGCCTTCGGTCCAAACGCGGCGCTGTGCAGCTAGGTCATCATCATCATCAATCATCATAACTCCTGTTTTCCACCACGGATTTCCTGAAAAGCAAATGCAATCAAGATTAGATTGTCGCAGCAGTGCTTCGACAGAGACCCCGGCCGCAACCCACCCACGAACAGCAGGAAGCCCCCCAAAACGCTACATTGAGCAAGATGACAGAAGAAATAGCAAAAAAAAGGCTGTTCCTTCAGGATTTTGTCCAAAACACTTCTATCCGGTATTAGACCTTCCCAGGAATGCCCCAGGCAAGACCCGCCAACCCACCCGGAAAAAACCACCCGACAACACCCCCAAACAGCGAAAAAGCTCAATCTCATACTTACAATATCTCTCGGCCTTCGGTCCAAACGCGGCGCTGTGCAGCTAGGTCATCATCATCATCAATCATCATAACTCCTGTTTTCCACCACGGATTTCCTGAAAAGCAAATGCAATCAAGATTAGACTGTCGCAGCAGTGCTCCCAGACACCAAAAATTACCCACAAACACCCGGAACCCCGCCAAAGAGCACCTCAAAGGCAAGCAAGTCAGCAAAAACGGCAAGAAATTTCCACCTCATATTTGGTCCAAAACACTTTTGTCCATTATTAGAGCTTCACAGCAATGGGCCCAAATCCGTCAACTCACCCGCAAAGAAGTACAACACCCCCACAAGTGCTGAGTCTTTCTTCATTGGGCGTAATCCAGCACTCTGCTTTGAGGGAAATCGCATTCTGGAGGAGGAGGATAGAGGAGCATGTTCTTCAGAACTTGTGAACCTGAGGAATGTAGACTGCGGCACCTTCAAATCAATAAGCAAACAAGTGAAGACAGTTCTGATGATGGTCTTGTTTTTGGGATTAGGTGATTAAAGTTTGAATTAAATTAACTGTGCAAAACAAAGAAAGAGAGACACAAAGCACACAGGAATAAAAGTGAATAAGGACGAAAAAGAAAGTTCTTGATTGATTGTCTCATTTTCAGGGCTCGGTGTCAGGGAATAAGAACAAGATTTCGTCATCATACTCTGCGAATTCAGGCTGGATGAGGTCAGTGCCACCGAACAGAGAACAAATCCCCTCATCTACGTTGCCGTCCTCCTCGTCTTCATGCGGCGTGCTTTCTCGTACTTTGTAATCTGGTGGTATGAGGTGCTGATTCATCTTGATCATTGTCAGCCGCTCCACATTTTTGGGCGAGAGGCGGCTCCGTTTGGGAGTTACAATGCCACCAGCAGCACTGAAAACACGTTCAGAAGACACACTTGCGAGTGGGCAAGACAAATAGTTTATAGCCAGGTTGGAGAGCTGTGGCCACAATTGTTTTTTGCCATGCCAATACTGCAATGGCTCATCATTAAGAAAGACCTCTGTTGAGTCATTCAGATAGTCCTGCACCATCGACTCAAGGTCATCAGCGGTTCCTCCACTTTGCTTACTTTTTGCTGTGCCTGTGACTTTTTTTCGAGAACCATACCCAAGCAAACTTAGCCAATCCTCTACAGCAGCCTCTGTTTTTGTTGTGTGTGGTGCAGATGATCCAGTTGCCGGTGTCTTTAACGGCTGAGAGGTCACTTCAGCCACAGGTGCAGAAGTGGATTCTTGTGACTGGGGATGGCCTGCTGATGCTGATGTACTGGCTTCTCCTTCAATAACCTGCCGTTCTTTTTCAAACCTCTTGGCTGACCAGGCTAACCAATGTTTGTACTTTTGAACATCTGCATCAGCAAAAGGAAAGAATGCTTCGTCTTCCAGCGCCTTTTTGTAGCGTGGATCCAGAATAGTAGCACAAATGTAATGCTGTTCTGAGTTGATCATTTTAAGACGTTCATCACCACGTAGGCGCTCTAATAATTTCTCAGACAAAATAAAATGGTCTTTTTTTTTTCATCTTTTTCAAACTCAGAAGACACCGCCATCAGTTGGTGCTCCAGCATGCACAACAATGGGATAGCTTTTCCCAAATTACAGTCCTCCTGGCTGACTGCACGCGTGAAGAACTCAAAAGGACGAAGCATGTCTGTCAGGCTTTTAACTATGTCCCATTGCGCCGCACCCATCCGCATGTCCTCCTTCTGAGATGTAGCCTCTGTGAAGAAATAGTGATCGAGTACCGTATACTGCTCATACAGACGCTCAAGCATGTAGAAGGTTGAGTTCCAACGTGTTGCCACCTCCTGGATGAGTGCTTTCACTGGCATTCCACGTTGAAGTAGCAGTCTCCGCAGATGCTTCCGGGCCTTAAAAGAATGGCTGAAATGGTTGCACATTTTGCGGCAGGTGGCCATTACCTCGAACGCTGGACTCTGTTTATCACTCAAGAATTTTTGAACTACCAGGTTGATACAGTGCGCCAAACACGGCACTCTAAAATGGTCACCCTTCAACATGGCCTTAACTACATTGGCGCCATTATCCGTGGAAACATAACCAATCTTGCGTTTTAGGGGGGATAGCATTTTCAAGACCTTTTTGTTAAACTCTTCCAAAAGGTTTTCTGCTGTGTGACTTTTCTCCAAGCCAAACATGGCTAGTGTTGCATGTTTCCGAGCAGCTTTGAAAACTTTGTCCGGGTCAACACCTGCGTTTAGCTTTGCTTTAACACCTGAAAAAGAGACCCAGTGTGCAGTGATGCACATGTAATCAGCGCCTGCGCCACTGGTCCACATGTCTGTTGTCAGATGTATTGTGTGAACAGCACTCTTCTGCAAAGCTGCCCCAATCGCCTCCAGCACATCTTCATGTAGTGCTGGAACCGCAACTCTGGCAAAATAGAACCGGCTCGGAACCTTCCATTTAGGGCAGAGCGTTGCCACTAATTCAAGAAAACCTACCGCTTCTACAAAAGAAAAAGGTAGAAGGTCCACAGCTAGCATTTTAGCCAGCTTAGTGTTATACAGACGCATCAGTGGGTGGTTGCGTTCATATGGCACGTCTGAAGTAAGCATTGTTCTAATGTTGCCCTGGACCAAGCATTTACGGGCTGAGAATGACTTCGTTGACCCAATTTTGCTCGCTGGTGAACTTTTGTGCGTTGGTGTCTCACTCGCTCCAACACTCTTAGTGTGCCTCACATTGGGTGTGCTGCTGACAGGGGTACTGGGTGTAAGGGAAGTGTTTGACACGTCTTCTTCCTGCTCGTCATCATCAGATGAAACATCAACGTTTCCTTGAATTCGGCCTTTCTTGATCGCATCTAGGTGCGCAAACCATTTGACAGTGTGCTGTCTCCTAAGATGACCTCTCTGGCCTCCGGTACCATAGTTGGTACCTGGCTTACCACGACTAACTGCTTGCTTACAAATGGTACAAATGGCAAACTTTGGATTTTTTGGACAAACAGTAAAGAAGTCCCACACTGGGGACTTGAAGTGTCTGTGGGACATGGAGGAGGCGGCGATACTGGTGGTGGTGGTCATGAAGCTAATGCCAGATGAAGTGGAGGATCTGGATTGCCCAACTTTTGTACGTTTTGCACTTTCACCGCCACTAATTAAGGTCGAGGTTGACGGAGGTCTCTTCTTGCCAGAAAGAAATATGGAAGCGGGACGAGTTGGTGTACTACTTAACTCCAATGATTGTGGTGTTTCCACTTCCTCCTCATCGACAACATCATCATCATCATCACGCTCAGCAGCTCTTCGGGCTAGGGTCAAAATGTCTGTTTGCTGCATGCCCGCTGGGGCTGCAGTGACCTTTATGATGACTGGGTCGTCGTTGGCAGAGTCTTCATCAGCAGCAGTATCCGCCACTTCTTGTTGAGACTCATCACACTCCATAACTCTGAGACTTTGGACGAGCTTCCTTTTACGCTTAACTACCTTTGTCGGATCATGGTGTGCCTCACTCTCAGACGGCTGTGGTGCTGGTTCCCAAGTTTGATCCGTATCATCAGAAGGAGGTGTGCTTGAAGAAGATGTAGACACCACCCTTGATCTCTTCCTTGCTAGGGGTGTGGAAGACAATGAAGGATCATCAGGAGGAGTGGCTTCCTCAAATGATACCTCGCCTTGATTGTCGATTTCCTGATGTGCCCCTACTTCGGGAGGAACAACTATTGTGGGCACTTGTGACCCTCCATGCACCTCTGCTTGCGCATCTCCTTGCTCTGCCTCTCCTTCCACATGTACTTGGGCTTGTACTTGCACATGTGATTGTTGTTGCGGCTGTGGTTGTTCAACACTCGTCAGATGAGCTACAACAACCTGTGTTGATTGAGGGACATTGCTGCTGCTTTCTTGCGATGAGCCAACATCACTGGTCGATGGTGATTGAACAACTATACTGGCTGCCTCTGCAGCACTCAAGGGCTTGGACTTAAGTTGGCGTGGTGGTGGTGGTGGCACTGAGCCCAATGGAGCGGGGGTGCTGCTGCCAGCTTGGTCCCCAGCAGATCCCGCTGCTGCTGCTGCAGGCATACTTTTTTTTTTACTCCCAAAAAAAGGGGCGGGCAGCACACCAGTGTCCTTGGTAACTTGCTTCTTCTGCTCCTTACTGGCACCTTTCTTGCTAGAGGAGCTACGGGTTACTTTTTTTGGGGCCATCTTCTTCAGAGCAGGTCAGCAGGCAGCAGTTGCACGAGTTGCAGAGGGTTCTGTGTCCAGACGTGATGTCGCGTGACGTTATGCTGCACACACACACCGCTGCAGGACTTCTTCCTGGCACTGGTGGTTCTCTTGAGTCTTCTTGTGCACCTAAAAGCAATGGAAGACAGAGGAACATCAGTTCAGTTATACACCCCAAAAAATCGAAAAAACACAGAAAAATTTGCTCAATCCCATGCCATCCATGATGTTTACATTGAAGACACCCCACAGAAAGACTAGGGACATGCAAGTATGCAACACTCACTACCCCTGGGCATAATGGATGAAAAGTAGGCAAAATAAGTGCAGGCCTCAGACACTGCCTCTCCTCAAAATGGCCCCTTACACCCCAAGCACATGTTGCCTGTACCAGCCAGCACTCAAGATGGCCACCATCACCACCCACATGGCCAGTCCACATCAACAGTACACCCCCAAAAAACAGAAAAACAGCCAGAAATCACCACAATCCAATGCCATCCATGATGTTTACATTAAAGAGAGTGAGACCACACCACAGGCACACTCAGTCCATTCACCACCACCCCTGGGCAAAAGGCCACACCAGCAGCCCCCCAAAAACGACAAAAAACAATAAAATAAGCACAATCCCAGCCCATCCATGGCCTCAATTATGTTTAAATTCAAGAAGACACCCCACAGAAAGACTAGGCCCATGCAACACTCACCACCCCTGGGCAAAGGGCCCCACCAGCAGGCCCAAAAAACCGACAAAAAACAATAAAATCAGCACAATCCCAGCCCATCCATGGCCTCAATGGTGTTTAAATTCAAGAAGACACCCCTCAGAAACACTAGGCCCATGCAACACTCACTACCCCTGGGCATAATGGATGAAAAGTAGGCAAAATAAGTGCAGGCCTCAGACACTGCCTCTCCTCAAAATGGCCCCTTACACCCCAAGCACATGTTGCCTGTACCAGCCAGCACTCAAGATGGCCACCACCACCACCCACATGGCCAGTCCACATCAACAGTACACCCCCAAAAAACAGAAAAACAGCCAGAAATCACCACAATCCAATGCCATCCATGATGTTTACATTAAAGAGAGTGAGACCACACCACAGGCACACTCAGTCCATGCACCACCACCCCTGGGCAAAAGGCCACACCAGCAGCCCCCCAAAAACGACAAAAAACAATAAAATAAGCACAATCCCAGCCCATCCATGGCCTCAATTATGTTTAAATTCAAGAAGACACCCCACAGAAAGACTAGGCCCATGCAACACTCACCACCCCTGGGCAAAGGGCCCCACCAGCAGGCCCAAAAAAACGACAAAAAACAATAAAATCAGCACAATCCCAGCCCATCCATGGCCTCAATGGTGTTTAAATTCAAGAAGACACCCCTCAGAAACACTAGGCCCATGCAACACTCACTACCCCTGGGCATAATGGATGAAAAGTAGGCAAAATAAGTGCAGGCCTCAGACACTGCCTCTCCTCAAAATGGCCCCTTACACCCCAAGCACATGTTGCCTGTACCAGCCAGCACTCAAGATGGCCACCACCACCACACACATGGCCAGTCCACATCAACAGTACACCCCCAAAAAACAGAAAAACTGCCAGAAATCACCACAATCCAATGCCATCCATGATGTTTACATTAAAGAGAGTGAGACCACACCACAGGCACACTCAGTCCATGCACCACCACCCCTGGGCAAAAGGCCACACCAGCAGCCCCCCAAAAACGACAAAAAACAATAAAATAAGCACAATCCCAGCCCATCCATGGCCTCAATTATGTTTAAATTCAAGAAGACACCCCACAGAAAGACTAGGCCCATGCAACACTCACCACCCCTGGGCAAAGGGCCCCACCAGCAGGCCCAAAAAAACGACAAAAAACAATAAAATCAGCACAATCCCAGCCCATCCATGGCCTCAATGGTGTTTAAATTCAAGAAGACACCCCTCAGAAACACTAGGCCCATGCAACACTCACTACCCCTGGGCATAATGGATGAAAAGTAGGCAAAATAAGTGCAGGCCTCAGACACTGCCTCTCCTCAAAATGGCCCCTTACACCCCAAGCACGTGTTGCCTGTACCAGCCAGCACTCAAGATGGCCACCACCACCACACACATGGCCAGTCCACATCAACAGTACACCCCCAAAAAACAGAAAAACAGCCAGAAATCACCACAATCCAATGCCATCCATGATGTTTACATTAAAGAGAGTGAGACCACACCACAGGCACACTCAGTCCATGCACCACCACCCCTGGGCAAAAGGCCACACCAGCAGCCCCCCAAAAACGACAAAAAACAATAAAATAAGCACAATCCCAGCCCATCCATGGCCTCAATTATGTTTAAATTCAAGAAGACACCCCACAGAAAGACTAGGCCCATGCAACACTCACCACCCCTGGGCAAAGGGCCCCACCAGCAGGCCCAAAAAAACGACAAAAAACAATAAAATCAGCACAATCCCAGCCCATCCATGGCCTCAATGGTGTTTAAATTCAAGAAGACACCCCTCAGAAACACTAGGCCCATGCAACACTCACTACCCCTGGGCATAATGGATGAAAAGTAGGCAAAATAAGTGCAGGCCTCAGACACTGCCTCTCCTCAAAATGGCCCCTTACACCCCAAGCACATGTTGCCTTAAATTCAAGAAGACACCCCACAGAAAGACTAGGCCCATGCAACACTCACCACCCCTGGGCAAAGGGCCACACCAGCAGGCCCAAAAAAAGGACAAAAACAGCACAATCCCAGCCCATCCATGGCCTCAATGGTGTTTAAATTCAACAAAACAGTTGTATCATGCACCCCTAACCAACCCTGTTCCTACTGGATACTGTGGCTACCCACAATATAATTTATTTAATGTTCTGAAAAAGTTCCAAAATTTTACTTGCAGCAACTGTAATGCCCCAAACAAACTTACTTGTGAAAGTTGATTTCTAATCCAAAAGTGATCCAAAGACAGTCAAAAAGGCCTCAAATCCAAATATCCAGCAGCACCCACAAAAAGTAATCCTTCCAGCTCCAGATCCAAATGAAAGTGACCAGGAGATGGACAAAGCACTGGGAGGAGCCTGCTGGACAGGAACAGGAAGTTGGAGACTGTGGGGCACTTCCTTCCTCCCCCCCCCCCAAAATGGACTCCTTGCAAAAAAAAAGGCCATGCAAATGTCAACCTGAAGAGTGATTCTGATAAAAATCATAATTTTCTGAAGGTTTATCCTGTTTGCTGGTGATTTTCTTGTGCGAAATTGCAAAATCTCTATTTCGCAAGTGCGAGATTGTTCCTTTCCGCCGCAACTACGTGTTCGCAATTGCGAACTCTCGCGAGTTGTGCTGTGCAAGGTGGCAAGCCGCGATTACGTATTCGCGGGCGCCAAACTCCCGTGGGAACACGCAGCAAGATCTAAAATGGCGCGTCACTTGCAAAGAAAAACAACTCGGCAAACGCTAAATGACGGAAAGTGAACGCCGTGCACCACGCCGCGCGCCGCAACCAAGCAAAAAATCCGCCGCGAGCGGATTCACGGATTTTCGACAAATTCGCGAGCGTTCGCGGATTGCGAATTTGCCGAAAATCCGAAAAATCCGCGAGCGGAGCGGATTTTACGTCCATGCTTAGTGGTGTTTCAGCCGGGGATGAATCCGGCCTGGTCCGGGTGGACCAGTCAGGCCATATATGGTAGAAGACGAGCCGCTAACAGGCTGCTTAGTATTTTTCAGTCAATATTTAAGAGAGAGATGGGCCTGTAGGAGCCAGGGGATAGGAGGTCTCTGTCTAGCTGGGGAATCATGGACACCATTTCCTCCATCATAGTGTCAGGAAGGTTTCTATGAGCCAGGGCTTTATTGAACACCTCTCAGAGGCAGTCGACCAGCTGTGGGGCAAATTTTATTTTCATAAAACTCCGCCTGGAGTCCATCACTACCGGGCATTTCTCTGACATCAACTGTTTAATGGATGTCAATCCTTCCTCTTTGGAGATTGGTGCCCCTAAGGCCTCGGCCTACTCCTCCTCCTGGGCAGTGCCAGACCATCAAAGAAGTCCTGCCGTGTATGTGGTCCTGTCTGGGCGAGAGATGAGCATGTGTGTCACAAATGAGTTGTGAATTCTTTAGGAATCGCATCTTGTGTGCATACCACGTTCCCTTCCCTGTTCAGGAGCTGCAGAATTCGAACATGTTCCATCTCCATCTTAAGCAATCGCACCAGAAGTGCTGCAGTCCTGTCTCCCTCCATATGTAGCCTCTATCTATCGGTAGTTTACCTCTGCTTCTCCAATCTGGACCAGGCCTCTAGTGACCCTCCATGGCCCCTTAACCATGTGGTCTCACCATAAGGTGCCTAATGGAGAGTTTCCTCGAGGGTTTTTAGTTGTGTTTCTAGGGATGTAATACCATGACTAAGCTGGCGTTGGACCCCATAAGTGGTCTGCATACAAACCCCTCTGATAACCACCTTCATTGCTTCCCACTGTGTGGATATGTTATCTGTCGATCCCCAGTTGTCTGTAAAATACTGTTGTAGGGCTTTCATTACTGTCTGTGCGTATGGGGGATCTGTGAGTGCCTCCGCTCGGAGCCACCATAAAGGAATGGCCGGTCTACCCGGACCATTTTTCAGGGTTAGTCCCAGTGGGGCGTGGTCAGATAGGTAGTGTGGTAAGTAGGATATACTCTCTGAGGTGGCAGAGAGGTCAGAGGAGAGGCAGCAATGGTCAATTTGTGTAAATTTGTTAGCGGCAGGAGTGTAACAGGAAAACTCTCTCTTAGTCGGGTGACGTGCTCGCCATTCGTCCCTCAGTTGCATACCTTGCAGGATAGTGGTAAGTGACTTCAACATTGGAGGTTTGGTGTTCTCTCTTGGGGGCTCTTTATCCAAATCTGTATCAAAGATACAATTGAAGTCACTGTAGAGAATAAGTACCGCACCCATATACGGTGCGGCTGCCTTCATAACTGATGGGAAGGAGTCAGGGCAGTCCGAGTTAGGTGCATAGACATTAAAAATACAAATTTCCCTGCCCTCCCACCGCCTGAACAAATTAACATAACGTCCTTCAGAGTCCAGGACATGGTGGAGGTATTGAAATGGGACCCCTAGTGCCATCCACACCAGCACCCCTTGAGCATAACCGGAGTACGAGGTTGCATACAGTTGACCCCGCCACCGTTTCCGTACACTTGCTATATTATTCCCCCATATGTGCGTTTCCTGGAGCCCTGCAATTGCTATTTTATACCTCTTCAAAAATTCTTACACCCTTCAACGTTTGTCAAGACCGCCCATGCCCCGAACATTCCAATTTAATATCTTCAACATTTGCGCTGATTTGGCGGCATGGCCCTATACATCTCCCTTCTACCCCCACTCCCTGTTGACTCTGACATTTTGACCTAGTAGATTGTCTGGCATAGTGTACTATATTGCGACCCCAAGATTTCCCTAAAAGCCAACAGCAATAAACTTTGAAAATCAAACAAACCCAACCCCTTCCCCTACCCTGGGCAGGAGTGAGAGTTCCACCGTGTACCTTACGCTCCATAGAAGAAACAACACATATCGCCCCATAACACCCCCTTCCTCTTCAATAAACATACCAAGTTTGGTTCACTTGGCCAAGGGCCAAAACCCAGTCCCGTCTTAACTGGCACTGTATGGTGTGCAAGAGAACTGACTACACCGAGATTGCTCTCAAGCTTCCCCGGCAGGCCTGGACTCTAGTGGGGGCATCGCTACTCCAGCGGCCGCCCATGCCTGTAGTTTTAATAGCAGTCTCCATGGGTTCCCTCCATACAATCAAACTGAGATGAGCATAGGGAAATAAGAAAGGGGGAGAATTTTTTTTATTTCACCCTTAAAATTTCAAATTACCAGTCTCCTGGATAATTGGATACAGTCTCTCAGGGATTCCCCTCACATCACAGATACGTATTAGACCCTTCTGTGCGGTGCCATTCTTCACAGTACCACAGTCAATGTTTATTCTTTGTAGCTGCCTGGGTCTCCGGCTCCAGCCACCACATCCGGCATAATTTTCACCGAGTCCGAGGCCTGCAATGTGCCGTCCTGGAGGACTGTGATGCGGCCTAAGCTCGCCGTCTGTCTGGGCTGACGTGTGGCATGTCTGCAGCCCCTCAAGGATGCCCTCACCGATTCTGCTCCCGTGGAGGCCATGGATGTCAACAGGCATCTCCCCTCCGGCGCTTTGGTGTCTAACCAGTCCTTCGCCTCCTCTGCCGAAAAGAAGAACAGCACTCAACCGTCACTTTCCACCCTCAGCTTTACCGGAAACATGAGGCTGTATTTTAGATTCAAGTCTCTTAGTCTCCATTTGACTGCGACAAATGTCTTTCTTTGTTCCTGGACTCTCTGGGTGTAATCGGGATACACTGATATTGAATGGCCTTCTAAGAAAAAGCGCCACCCACTGCGCAAAAGCTGGAGGAGGAGATCCCTATCCCTAAAGTTGAATAACTTTGCAATGATATCCCTCGGGGGAGCTCCAGGTCTAGGGGGAGTCACCAATCCTCTGTGTGCTCTCTTGATGCCAAAAAACTTTGACAACTGTGTGGGAGCCATTTCATGTATGATCCAGTCCTCCAGAAACAGTTCCATGGAGGGGCGTTCTACCTTTTCGGGAAGCCCAACAAATCTCAGATTCCCTCTTCTCGACCTTCCTTCTGAATTTTCAGCTCTATCGTCCAGTTTTATGACCTGCCGTTTCAGTTCCACCATTGTGGCGCTAAGTCTTTTAATTTCCAACTTAAAGACATTGGTGTCTTTCTCTGTGACAGTCACTCTATCTGTGATCTTTCAAAGATCACACCGCAATAGATTAACGTCTATGGCTACGCCATCTATTTTTCTGACCATGTCGTCTCTGGTCGATTAGATAGCTTGATTAACATCTTTTAGTGTGGGAGAGTCTCTGACATCTTCTTCTGCTGTCCCCTTCCCCTGCCCATGGTACTCCTCCCTGGCTCCAGGGCCTTGGCTATGGGCTGTGCATAATTCAACATTTTTCTGGCCTGCGCCTTCGATGTCTTCGATTGACCCATACGGTGCGCCCACCGGGATCCTGTGGGGTTCTTCCAGATAGAGGGATCCCCAAAGCACTCCATAACACAGATCCGTCAACCCCTGTAATGTTCGGTATTATCGAGCGCAAGCCTCACATCAATCTCCTCAGTTGTTCAGTGTGGGCTCCCTTTAAAGATCTCTGCATGGAATCCGGCTCCCCATGGCCATCAGGTAAGTCACTGTCAGGGACCACTTCACAGTATTTCGCGGTAGGTCTCGCGTCACACTCCACTTTATGTGTCACACGTGTGTATAGCCTTCTACACACACGTGTGTATAGCCTTCTCATGAAGGACCCCAGTCAGCAACAAGCCTCCATAGGGGTCTCTGTCCCCTCTATAATACAAACAGCGTGTCCAAACAGATCCGTACCACGAACTCTCCAGGTCCCAGAGGATCTTCCCAGTGCACTTCGTCCCTCAGCTTCCCTAAGCCATGGCAATCCACTGGGCAGGGGGGGTCCCTCAGCAGTCCTACCGATCCCGGGGCAATCAGTTGTTATTCCGATACTCTTACTGCAGCTTCACTGGCTCTGGGGAACCGCAGCAGAGTCGTTCCTCTTTGGGGAGTGCGCAGGGGGGCCTTCACCAACCTGTCATTAGGTTTATTGAAGAGTGATTCTGAGCACCTCTGGCGCCTATCACCACTCCTGTGTGGCCTTGTCTTCACGTGCCCACGCTGCAGCCCTCGCGACCCAGGGCCATGTGGCAACTACTCAGTCGAGCATCAAGTGGTCTGTGCATTGCAGCTCTTCCTCAGGTCACCTCCAGACAGAGTTCGTCCCCCGCAGGGGTTATATTTCAGGCAGGTCACTTCCTCATGAGGCAATTGAGCTGAGACCCAGGCGTCGAGGCCCCGTCGCACAGCCGAGAGCAAAGATGGCGCCCGCTCCCCTCGGAGGTCTGGGCTCCGTTTCAATATACACGGGAGTCCCTGAATGGCCACAACCGCTCGTATGGCAGCGCATGGTCTCTCGAGTCCCAGGAGACCGTTTTTGTTGCAGGCTTGAGCCAGGATATTGCAGGATTATGCTGAAAATCGGCCCGCTGCGCAGAGCTCTCACAGAGCACATCTACGGAGCCATGATGGCAAGCCAAGCCCCCCCAGATTAGAAATGTTTTAATTATTATCACAATACTGATAATGACTTCTGCAAAAGTACTAATGTACTGACTGAAAAATCATTATGGAGAATTATTATTGCTTGCTAGTGATTGGGGCTTGCTACCCCTCACCACCTCCCTTGAGTAGGACTTGGACCGCTCCGCTTCACTACCCTGTGAGAATCAAGTGCTAAAATGGAGGTATTTGGTTCCCAATGAGGACAATTGTTGACCTATTACTAGTGATGGCCACACAACTAATAGCCCAATTTCCCACTAGATATAGCTCATTCGTCAACATCAACATTGAGGCCTTGTGTTGCGTAAACTCTTAACCTTGCCCACTCCTGACTCTGAATACACTTCTCCTGACTCAAGGATTTGGTAAGTATAGTTTTAATTAAATATTAGCTCCCCATTGCTCATAAGAAGTTACTATAGCTAGATATCATTATAATATCAGGCATTCTTTGTTGTTGAGTCATGGTGGTAGACTGGTCTTAGTCTTTGTAAAGCTATTATATAAATATGTACACTAACTCTCTGCTTTTCTTTCAATTTAGTTGCCTGTGATGGATAAACCTTTTGATTAATCCAACAGTATGAGATCCTAGTTGAGAATGGTACATTGCTTGTGATGCCTTCCCTGTTAGTGCACTAGCGTGCTCCTACTACCACACCATTAAGAAGGCACCTTGGAAAAAACTACAGTAGGGTTTTGGAAGATTGAGAGAGGTAACAGCCATCGCTTCATCTATTCAGGTAAAGAACTATGGATACAGCAGATAAGTAAATTGTTTCTTGTGTATCTAGGTTGTAGGCAGTATAGGCAATGGTAGCATACTACCCTAATGCTCAATATAAATGTTACAGAGGTCAGTAGGGAAAGGGCATAATTAACTATACCTAACTGGTATACACTTTGATAAGCGCAATGAAGACAGCAGTGAATAGTAAAAGTAAAACAAAAACAATTTCAAACGTAAAGTAGAAGAATAATAATTCCCTTTACTTCAGATCTACATAAATAAACCCACCCTCGCTGCCCACAACAGGTCCACCCCCTCCCAAAAAAAATCACCCTGTCCCCAATCAATGTCCCAAAAAATTTCCACAGGTAGGCCAGCTCCTAATTCCTGGTCCCTTCCCAGCACCCACCCTTTTTACCCACAACAAAAGTCCCTTCCACCAAAACAAAAAAGGGCTTAGAAGAGGGCATTATTGATGCTGGCCTGGAGTCTTCCAACTTCCTCCTCAAAGCTCGCCACCTGATGGCAAAGCTACACCAGCTCATTCAGCACATGGAGTTGGAAGCGAGCTGGGTAAGAGGGAGGCAGCAGTGTTCAGGTGACTCCCAGAATGTGGCACCGGCAATGTTATTCCTGCGATAGAGGCCCTGGCGACTGGCTGGAGGAACAAGGGCCCAGATGCCTCTTCCATCTCCTCCTCCTCCAAAGCCACCAGCTGATGGTATACAACCTGGATAGAATCCATCCTCTGATGCCTGAGCTGGGCTGCTTTCTCCTGCTGAGTAGGTAGTGCTTGTGAATCAGCAGGATTAGGGATTTCAGGTAATGAAAAAAGACAAATTGTAAACAATGCTCTGCGGAAACACTTGGTTAAATTTGTGTAGTGGCACAGTACAGTAGTGGTAAATTTCTGGTCCCCTAGGGACATTGGCATTTGATGTGATTAGGAGTCACAAGGCCACTTTTTACCCACACATGCCTCACATAAAAGCACTGTCTGGCTGCAAGGAATTAGCCAAAATACATCAAATTAAAAAAACAAAGTCATGTATTTTCTTTTAAAGGATTTCCTAGTTAGAAAAAACTAAGCAGACACTTCGTGTATAAAAATAAAAATAAATGACCTCCCATTAATGAGTAAGTTATTATGCACTGTGCAGTACAAGTATTCATGTAGTGCAAAATTATTGGAGGCATGCCAACGCATTGGTACTTAGCTACTTTCTGAAGCAGGGGCAACTGTAATGGACAATTATCTTACTTTCATTCCAGTGGCCCTGCTCTTCTTCAAATTTCTTTACATTTTACCCTGACTCCAAAGAGGCAGATGAATAAAAATGATACTACATAATACATGTCACGTATAAACTGCGGATATCCTGCCTGACTTAAGTAGTGTGGGAAAAATGATGCACTGCAGTATAGGGAAAGGAACGGGAAATATATTTTGTTTGGCATGTTCATCACAGAGTATCCCAACTGCAAAACTCAGAATCCGGCACTTTACTCTCTGATCTCGCCCTCCTCCACAAAATATTTTAAATAAATACATTTGTTGGCAGTATGGAAAGAAAACTTAACTTTCTCTACTGCAGGGTAAATTAGAGGGATTAGGCGGGGTAGGTAGAGGTTTACTATAGAATAGTGGGTTGTCACTGATCATCATGTGCTAAGCTTTAGCTTAGTCAGGTACTGTAGCAGACAAATATTGAAAGGAAAAAATCTGAGCCGATGTAATGCTGTTATGGAAGCTGTGAAATTATTATTTATTTATTCGACTTGTAAAGCGCACTGTCGCCTTGCAGGCATCCTGGCGCAGGAGGCTCAAGAGGGGTGGTAGGGAATGTCAGGTCAGGCCGGCCAGCTAGCACTTGGGGAACAGCCACGTTTTAACACTTTTCCTAAAAGGGAGAAGCTCCTTAATTTGCCTAATCTCCCATGGGAGTCTGTTCCATAGTTTGGCTGCTGCCACCCCAAAGGACCTACCCCCGACCTAGCTTTCCTGAACCTTGGCACTCTCACCAGTCTTGTCGATGAGGAGCGAAGCAGTTTAGTTGGAGTGTACCAATCAAATTTAGATTGCATGGATAAGGGTCCTATCCCATGAAGAGCCTTAAAGACAAGACAGAGGGACTTACATTGTACTCTCTGTCTCAGAGGGAGCCAGTGGAGTTCTGCCAGAGCTGCAGACGCGGACGCTCTTCTGGGTAGCCCTAAGACAAGCCTAGCTGCATCTGATTGAATTGTTTGGAGCCTATCCAACAAAAAGCTGGGAGACTCGAGCAGGAGGGCGTTGCGATAGTTCAGCCTACTAAGGATCGTACATCTTGCCACGTGGGCACGCGCCTCAGATGGTAATAATGGCAGGATTTTCCGCAAGGACCTCATGATTGCAAAGCAACAGGTTGTCGTTTTCGCAACCTGAGTTTCCATGCTAAGCTTGTTGTAGAGCAAAATGCCCAAATTGCGGACAGATTTAACTGGCCGGACTTTGATCGATGTTTCAGGAGGCCAGAAATTACTAGGAAAAGAAGGAAGACTCCTATTCCCTGCACAAAAGAGCACCTCAGTCTTTCCAGCATTGAATTGAAGGGAGTTGCTCTGTAACCAGCAAGCCGTGTCCCGCAGACACTTGTGAAACACCTCCACCGGTGTCGAGTCCTCTCCCTCAAAGGAGAGGATCAGCTGCGTATCGTCCGCATAGATTATAATGTTGATATTATAGGATTTTATAAGCGTGATCAGGGGTTTTAAATATAAATTAAATAAGATAGGACTAATTGCCGATCCCTCTGGAACCCCGTGCGGCACAAGGAAAAAGCAGACTGAAAGGGGGGGAGGGACACCGCCTGCTGCCTATCCTGAAGAAACGACCGAAACCAACACAAGGCACAGCCTCTCACCCCAGCATCACTCAATCTTCTCAGTAAGATCTCGTGGTTAACCGTGTCAAAGGCGGCAGACATGTTGAGCAGGATCAATGCTGCTGCCTGTCCCCTGTCTGCTTGCCTTTGTAGCTCATCCATGGCGGTCACCAGGGCCGTCTTGTCGCATGAGCCGGCCGAAATCCAAATTGAACTTCCTCCAGCAAGTGATGCTGTTCCAGATGTTTCGAGAGAGTTATTCTAACCATGCGTTCGACGTGTTTGGCAGGAAAAGGCAGCAAGGAAATAGGCCTATAATTTTTTGAGCTCTCAGGATCTAAGGAAGGCTTTTTCAACAAAGGGGATGTCGGAGCTTGCTTCCAGTGGGACGGAACTATACCACTAGCTAGCGATTGATTACAGATCAGGCGAAGAGTAGGGAACAATTCATCCTCATACTCCTTCCAGATCTTATGTGGAACGGGTTCATGGGTGAACCGGAGGAAATGCCCCATGCCAGCCTGCTAAAAGCTTCCCCTGTTAGAGGCAGAAACTCTGATAGTTGATCGGCTAGCATCCAGACGGGACAATTATCCATATCCTCCGCGACCCTTTGCCCAATGACAGGGGGGCTACTAGTCTCAGAGGGGTCCTCAAGATCCTTGATAATTAACTCGATTTTTTCTCTGAAGAATTTAACCAAATTCTCACAGAGTTCCTGAGAAGAGGCTATTGAGTTCTTAGAGCAGTCAGGACTGGTAAGACTATTTAGTATGTCAAAAATACTCCTGGAGCTATTAGTGGCATTACAGATCAAGGAAGAAAAGTAGTCAGCCTTAGATTTTCTAATCAGATTCTTATAATCCAATATTTTGAGCTTCCAAAGCATCCTGTCTGTCTCCCCATAGCCACGCCTCCATCTTCTCTCAGCCTGTTTACATACCAGTTTCAGGTTTTTCAAAGTGTCGTTAAACCAAGGGGCAGAAGCTCGGCCCTTACAACTATGTTTTTTGAGGGGGGCATGAGAGTCCAAAGCCGAGGTAATCTTGAGGCATAATGAGGCATAGTTCTCATCGACTTGCTTGTCCAAGGAGAAGCAGTCTCCAACCTTGAATACCAAGTCAGAGGACTTCAGCCGTGCGAGAGCCTTCCAATCTCTAAATAGAAATTACTTCGTAGCTTAATATAGGTACATAAAATCACTTGTCCAGAAAAAAATGGCACTTGCTAAGAATACATATAAATATTTCTTTACTAGTAGGTAACTGAGTGGCCACTGGGAGGGAAACACTTCTTATTTTCAGTTTGCAGTCTATTGAAAACTTTGTAAATTCACAGCCAACACTGCAGTGCCAAATTGAACCATGATGCAGTTAGGTCATGGGTGGTGAAATGCCATGGGCAGGGAGGTGATAAATGATGATGGGTGGGATACATGTCTGCCTCACTTAACAAATACAGTGAGTATACTAATAATTTGTCAACCAGCAAGCAATGTGATGTACCACTGCTTGTCCCTACCGCCACTAGTACTCCCCTTCCAACAGCTCGGTGCCACATCTGGGCCACTATCACTGGCCCCAGCACTGGTGGTCTGTGGGGCTAGAAAAAAACATTACACATTTTAGATGCCAGATAAACCTCCCCTCATTAATATTTTGTTAACAAAATACAACCACAATACATCAGTACAGTTTGGTTACCAGTATCTTCTATCAAAAATATCACTTTGTCTATTCTGTTGGTTGACAATGTTAGAAAAGCAGGTAGTCAATCCAACCAAAAACTTTTTGCGATGGACAGACAGTGTTCTGAGACATTATAGCTCAATGAAGGAGTGGAATAGATTGGTCAATGAAGGACATATATTCTTGGTTGGCCAATGCAATAGAAACTCGTACTACTTTCCTGCCATGCTGCACTATCATGGAACCTGCTGGTATAAAATGAATGATAACACAACACAACATTGTGGCGGGTCCACCACGGCCATGGCCACTCTCTCTTGTTACTGTTTGTGTATGAGCAAGAAAAAACAGCCTTTTCAACAACCGTTTGTAGAGAAAAATAGAAAACTTGGACTTGCAATCTTCACAGTAGGTATATAAATCTGTTCTCTTCATTCTACAGTACCTTTCTACCAGATTTATAAGGGGAGAGGGAAAGCTTACCAACAAAGCAGACGAAAGCTACAGACTAGTACAGACAAGAGGAAGTCAACTGCAGAAACATGAAATATAGAAAAAAGGATAATGCAGGGATAACATATATTTAATAGAGATTAGATAGATGAAGAGTTGAAAAAAAGGAGACAGTATAAAAAAAACATGGCAAAATGATTCTAATAGTAGGGAGAGGTAACAGTTAGTAAAAGGACTTACTAGGGCCAGACATGCCATCACCTGCAGCACTGGTGGTATCAACTGTGGCACTGGTGGTAGCAGTCGCTTCAGCCTCCTGACCCACCTGTGGTGGTGTCCTCTTTTTGCCCCTAGGTGCTGATGTTAGAAATAAGGAAGATACAAAAACAAATTAGTGGCACAGTTTATCTCCCCAAAAATATTTTAAAGGTAAACACAGTAATATTGTAATTTTCCAAATCAGATCACCTATAGTACTAGTATTGAGTTGACCTATTACTAATTTCCTAAACTAAACCCTCTTCCTAATTTCCTAAACTTAAACTACATTTGGAACTACTAATGCATTGTATTAGCAACAAATCAAGTTTGTTTTTCAACCCCCTTTGGTGGGTGAACTCAGTCTCCCTTTTCAATGCATAGTTGAATACTACACATCACTGAGAGATTGGGACTGTATGAGCGACATAAAGAAAGGCATAGAGAATGCTAACTCACTGATATTACTAATGCTGCTACTTAGTGATAGAACAGAGTCTGCATGACTTCTTAAATGATCAGCCCAAGCGTGCAATGAGGACGATAAGGTAGCACTGAGCATCTGGCCAGCTCAAACTGGATCACATTTTCTCTTTCTACACTTAGAAAGAGGAAACAACAAGGAGAAATAAAGATATTGCTTCTCATTGCACCTCCCCTGGGGAGGCATAGCATTTTGATGAATTCCCAGGTTGATCAGTGTTGTTAGTAAATCTGGGAATGTACCAAAATCCATAGTTAGATGGGTGGGAACACGCAATTTCCAGCCATGGAACGCTTCCCTGAGGCAAAGTAACACAAGGCTGCGAATTGTGCTGCGCTACTCCAGCTTTATCAAGCCATGCAGGTCCACAAAAGGTGACCTTGGATGTTTTGATAAATTTTAATTTATTGTTGCATCACCCTTGCGCCCACATGCATGGTGCAATGGCGATGCAACATATTGATAAATATGCTCCCTAATATCTAGTTTGCGAAAAAAACTTTTTCATGGGTTGAAGATTCTGATTACCCTAGCCCCGAGCTTTTCACAGCAGCAAATCCTCATTGATGGAATGTCACGGTGATGGTATCTGGCCTTGTGGAGCCCTCAGCGGTTACAGCTTGCAGCCTTGTGCAAATAAAGAAATGTTGGCTAGGCAAAGGCTCAAATTACTTGATTGTTTGAGAAGCCCAGTAATTAGATTGTGTAAACTGACAGAAAGCACCAACAGAATTTCCATGTTGTAACCTTTTCTTGTGCACTGCGAAGTCTAGCCCCTGGAGTGAGATCAACCACTGGTGCAACTAGGGTTCTCTCCTTTTAAAGACATCAACCACTTGAGTGTCATTTGATTAGTAAGGATCACAGACTTGATAGCAAACAAGTAAGGCCTGAACCTTTGTAAGGCTCAATGAACTTATGAGCCTTAAGCACTCTTTTTTAATGCACCCCCCATTCTGTTCTTTAGGTAGCAATCTGCAGTTGACACAGGCAATAGGATGCTCCCTCACTTTTTCACTGAGCTCACCGCCAAATCCAACCTCCACGAAGGAATGAAGGCAGTCGCCGACTGGATAAAGATCCGCCGACTGAAGCTGGACACGGAGAAGACAGAGGTCCTCCACCTCGGCTCCAACCCTTCAGCCTGGGACGACTCCTGGTGGCCCACGGCATTGGGGGCAGACCCGACACCCACCGACCATGCACGCAACCTGGGAGTTATCCTCGACTCAACACTCTCCATGACCAAGCAAGTTAACGCAGTCTCCTCTTCCTGCTTCAACACCCTCCACATGCTCCACAAGATCTACAGGTGGATCCCGACAGATACAAGAAGAACAGTCACCCAGGACCTCGTCAGTAGCAGACTCGACAATGGAAATTCCCTCTAAGCGGGAGCCCCGGCCAAGCTCAATAAACGACTGCAACGCATTCAAAGCGCCTCTACACGCCTGATCCTCGACATACCACACCACACCACAGCCACATCGCCCTCCACCTGAGAAACCTGCACTGGCTCCCGTCAACAAGAGAATTTCTTTCAAGCTCCTCATCCACACACACAAGGCACTCCACAAGACTGGCCCAGACTACCTCAACAGACGACTTTGCTTCTAAATCCCCAACAGCCAGCTCCGCTCCGCCGCCCTCGCCCTCGCCACCGTCCATCGCATCTGAAGAACAACCACCGGCGTCAGATCCTTCTCCCACCTCGCCGCCAACACCCTCCCACTGAGCCTACAATAGTCCAAAGACCTGCTGAATGTCAGGAGGCGCTGCTTGGGGCTGGCCATGCTGGGGCTGATGCAAAGATGACGGTGTGGCTGGCGCAGTTTACACATGCCAAGTACTTGGGGAAGACTTTTTCCGATTACAACACGCCAGAGGTCACGCTGTCCTGGGGGAGAGAATTGACACCAGTCCCCACCTGGAAGCTACGGCTGCAGATGTTGGAAGATGCTGTCTTCAGTAACACTATGGCCACAACCATTACCAACTATTTTGTCGACAATACCATTAAGGCTTCCTCGCTACTCATATAATAGTAACCATTAAGATGGTCGTGAGGGATACAGCTATCAGTGCAACTTTAGGGGCCTGACAAGAGATTCACAAAGACCTTAAAGCAGTAGAAAACACGCTGAATAAATTAGAGCAGGAAATTGTCACCAATTCTACTAAAGCGGAGGCACTGCAAGAAGCACGTACACAATAAGCAGAGCAACTGGAGTGCCTACGCACAACACCCAGTTAATGCATGTGGATGTGGAAAAATTGGATGCTCTTCTTGCACGACTGCTGCGCAATGCACTGCTCCCTACCCCTATACATGAGGCAGTCTCAGCCAATGGCGCAACAGTGAACATGCAATTAGACATAAATGTAGCTTTTCGCACATATTACAAGGCACTGTATGGGGCCTCTGAGGGGGTAAGTGAGGAAACAATAGAATCTTTCCTGTGTGACCTTCAATGTCCCTAACTATCTCAGACAGATGAAAATGGCTTAGCTGGCCCAATCTCTAAAGCTAAAATTAATGAAGCCATCCGGGAACTCCCACACAATAAAACACTAGGATTAGATGGTCTACCGGCAGAATTTTATGACACCTTCTCAGACAAATTAGTTCCTCATTTAGAGTGCCTGTACCAATCAGCCTCGAAACTGGTGGCCTATCCCCTACTACAATGCAGGCTCTAGTTACTTCTCTTCCCAAGCCCGGAAGGGATCCCACTGATATTAAGGGATACTGACCGCTGTCGCTATTAAATACTGAATACAAGATTCCAAGTAAAATTTTAGCCCGTCGTCTGCTTCATTTTCTGCCACAACTTACACACATGGATCAATGCGGCTTTGACCCGGCACAAATCACCTCCCTGAATATCAGCTGTTTCTACTACGTCCTGGAGGCCACCTCTAAAGACCTTTTAGGAGCCAGGTGCATCTCCTTCGAGTTGCGCCAGGCCTTTAAAACCCTTAGTTGGGAATACATGCTACTTGTCCTCTGCATCCCCCTGCATACGTGCGCTGGGTTAAATGACTCTACCCGGCACCTACGGTGAGAGCCCGCCCAGGTGCACATGTATCAAAGCCCTACGTAGTATGCAGAGGCACACAGCAGGGTTGACCTCTATTGCCACTTCTATTTGTGCTGGCGCTTGAACCCTAGCAATCAATCTCCAGAGGCAGTGGGAAAAGGCATTCACGTTGGTAACACTACACATGTATTATCAGCATATCCTTACGATCTCATCCTTTATATCCGTGACCTAGAAGGTAGCCTGGAGCCTATACGTGCATATTTAACTAATTTGAACAAATATTGGTACATACCATAAACAAGACTAAGCCGTACGTGTTCATTTTCCACCCAGAAGCGTACCCTGAAATCATTAGTTTTGGGCTTCTTACTATTCCGGTCACGCCAACTACCTTTAAATACTTGGGCATCCAAATATACAGGGCCCCAGAAGATTTACTAGACGGCAACCTTCTGAGGGCAATCAAGGCACTCTGCACCCAGGTATAATTTTGGATATCACTGCCCCTCTCAGTGGCAGGCAAAATAGCCATCGCTAAGATGGTTATGGTCGTGCGTCTGCTGTATTTTTTCACAAACCTTCCAGTACTTATCGCAGCCTCTTTTTTCAAAACTCTGGACACACTCCTGTCAGACTTGATTTGGGGGAAGGGCTGGGAAAGGGTGGGACTGGTGACGCTGCAGCTAGGGATGACAGAGGGGGCATGGGGGCACTGGACTTTCGCGCATACTGTTTTACAAGTCAGATGCAATGGCTAGCTACTGGCTGGCAGGGCGTACCCTACATGAGCTGGGCTATACACCTCAATCCAAGACACTCTCCATGCGCTACTGTTGCCCCAAGGCAAGAACCCACCTGCAGACTCCCTACTACTTCAAATAGCTCTAACCTACTGGAGAAGAGCGTTACAATATAAAAGCCAGCGGCTCCCATATGCACCTAATAGCTCTCTGCTTGGGATCCCCACACCCACAGGGTTGGTAATTAGGAGGAGCATATATAACTAGTTAAGGGAGGGTGTTTCCACAGTGGGGATGCTGTTTATGGAGGGGGGATGTTGATGGAGCATGAGAATTTTGCCATGGAGCAGGGAGTCCTGCGATCCCTTTTATCCTACATGCAGCTATAATTAAGTATGTGAAGAAACACTGGGCACCGGATGGAGTGGAGCATCCTGCTCATAAGCTGGTTCATGCTTTATACCTGATGGGCGATGGTTGGCACCTGATTAGGTGGCTTTACAAAGGCGTCTGCAAGCATGCAGCAATCCCCCTCACGGCGCTTAGAGAAAAGTGGGCTAGAGATCTTGGCAAGGACCTAGCAGACAAGGATTGGGTCTCTCTTTTTGAATACCCCAAGAGGCTGTCCCGTTATGCTAAATTTAAGTTCATACAGTACATGATCCTTCATAGGGCCTACCTCACACCACACCGATTAAACCGCATGTACCCGGAGGCACAGGAACACTGCCCAAGATGTCATGCATACGATGCCGACCTAGTACACGTGACATGGACGTGTCCGTGTCTGCCCCTCTTCTGGGCCAAGGTTGCAAACATAATTGGAACTGTGACAGGGATCTCTAACTGGGATCCAGCAGAACGGTGCATACGAGGGTTGCGTTGAAACTCAAAGACACAGAAAGTACAGCTCAGCTTTGCAGATTTTGCCTTAATTATCACAAAGTGCTCCATCACTATGAGGTGGAAATCACCCTTGCCACAAACAGTACATAGTTTGCAAAACGAGGTGATAAGATGGGGAAGAGTAGAGAGTGCAGCTATTCATAGGGAAGAATACAGGGGGTTACGGAAAACACTGATCTCCATGGAGTGGAATTTGATGCTGGAACTCTTAAAGCCACCGACTCCTCTACACTATAACACACAACAAGGTACGAGCCCACCCCTAGCTCGTAATTATCGTTGGCGCCCCTGGGCCATCAAGGGGTACTGTAGTGTAGTTCCTATTATCCCAATAGGCTCTGCGCATTGGAATAATACCTCCAATAGTATAGACCTAGACCAGACGTTAACTAGGTCTTCTACTGTCGATATTAGACTTAAAGTTTTGGGTTTGCCAGCTAGCTCAGAGTTCACTAGAAACTTTCTCGAATAGGCAAGGAGGAGTTGAACCTCCCTGGATAGACAAGAAGGGATTTAGTTTCTGACAACCATAGAACATGACAACTTTGCTCTCCCCTAATCAAGAGTGTATCCCTAGAGTCGTGTGAAAACAAAAGACAACTTATTTTACTCAGTCAGTACGTGCATTCTTAGTTTCACCAGATTGTAGAGAAAAGGAAGAGACGGGCGTGTTCAATAAAAGATGTTATTTATTGATCAGTCTCTTTTCTCGTACAAGAGAAATGGATCGATATTATCGCAATACTTATGGTTAAGTAAAGTGCATACAATAAAAGCAGAATTATAAAATAATACTGTAAAAACATTGATATGGTTTCTAAGCCATACGTTATTTAAAATGGACAGAATATATACATACACATATACATTTGACTAATAGTACTCAACTGGTGCTTTTAACTACGCCTACCCCAGTGTACCTGACCTAAGCCTAATACGTGGGCGGGGATAGAAAGTAGCAGTTTAAGTTAAGTTTGTTTTGCCAAGTGACTGACTCAAGAATTCTCTGCAAGGGGTGATTCAGCTCTGTACCTGAGGTCTAGGATGGTTGAGGGATAGTATCTCTCGTCTGAGGTCTCGATATTCCAAGCTGCCTGCGAGGGCTGCTCGGAAGCGCCGGAGCTGGATTTCTCGGCAGGAGAAAGCCGCGTCTCGTTCTCAGCGCGTAAGGAAGGCGGGGCAGCGCCAGTGGGCTTCGCTCTCTGCTGGGCTTCGGCAAGTCTCGCTGCTCCGATCTCGTCACCACCGCGTGTGTTTGCTTAAGGCAATATCGGTAATATTTATACCTGTAAGGTGCCGAGATTGACGTAAGGATGGACATAGATACGTCAATAAGGATGTCATACGAGCTGGTCGTTAGCACATTCTTTTACTGAAGTTCTCGGTGAAATCAAAACAATGGCCGCAGGGTTTTTCCCAGGTTGTCATAGGTTTGATTTGTTTTGAGAACTCCGTATGCCTTATCAGGGGCTGGAGGAATATTGCTTTTGCCTAATTAGATGGCAAGTGTTATGACCTAATCAGATAACGCGCTCCTGTGCCGTGGTCTGGCTTAATCAGATAACGGTTTCTGCATCATGGGATGGCTGCTAGTTAACTTGTTAACCAGAACTGGGTCAGGAATAGGGGGATCGATACAGAACCTATAGGAATACATCACACCCACTCCACGCTAACTATGGCCATGTTTACGAATCTAGGCATAGTAAAACATACTGTAGAGTATCGTGTATACCTTACCACCCCAAAATACATATAATGCATTTCGAAATTATGTAATGTACGGGAAAATAAAATAAAATAGCCATATGTACTATATGCACTTAAGCAGTAGACTAATGCTAAATTAATCACGCATGTATACATTATTAGTAATTGAATATGAGAAGTACACATGAAATGGCTCTTAATACAGAAGAAAAGTTCGAGACCACTTCATCACAGTTCAAGAGAAAAACATTTTTTTTTAACATACCAGCGGGCAGCTAATGTCTATGAAGGTTCTAAAAACAGAAATTAGTTCTCTAAGAATAGTTCTTACTTTAAGCAGAAGAAAACCGTCCCGTAAAATTTAAAAAATATATATATATATTTTGGGGCTGCTAAAAAAATTGCTGTCCGTGGACTGGAGGAAAAGTTGATCTTGCTATTTTATTATTAAAGTTGAAGGCCAAATTCAAGGTGTCGGGAACGCCGTGTGCTAGCTTGTTCAAGAGTCATTATTTCTGCTCTGGTGAGAACATCATATCATTGAGACTGCCGAAAAAGCTGTCAACAGCTTCCTGTGAGAGTTCCACTAACTCGGAAAAGGATGTAACCATGCATTCATGTGCATGATTGTCTCCATTGACGTTTTGAGTAGTATTGCTGACAGAAGGTTGTACCTGATCGATGCTGCTTTCATCTTGATCTTCACTACCCCTTAATCGTAGTGGTGAAGTTTCCACGAATGCCGTCATCAGGATTGGCAGCCGTTGAGGGCAGCACAATGCATGAGCCTTTACCGGACCCAACAATGTTTCTGCATCCATTGGCGCATCCGATTGTAGCGTCAGACAGGTGTCCAACACGCATTCTTCTCCACACAGCATGCACCTTAATACAGGTAAAACACATCTTTGCCATATCGGCCGAAATGAAAGAAACCAAGTCATGTTCAGGTCTCTAAGCCGGGTTAGTCCCAGGATTTTTTATATCCGGTCCCGGTATCCAATGGCTCGGATTGTTTCTTCCCTTGTCGCGGGTGTTTTGTCTGTGACATGGTTTGCCATAACGAAATATAAGGACTAAGAATAGGATTCCTGCAATTAGTCCCAAAATGAGGGGAACTCCTCCAAAAATCGAATGGAAGAAGTCTGGAAAAATACCCAGTATGGCTTTGAATGGTGTTAATGCCACCGAAAATACTGTCTTAAATACAGCTGAGACTCCACTGGTATCAGAAATATTTAAGATTTCATTCAGGATTTCTGCGAAATGTATGGGGGAATTAGTTGATAGCAATGAGTGAATCTCTGCAGTCGTCCTTGCGACTAGGAGATCATACGTTTCTTTTGATGACGTGAGCCTGGTCGGTGTCTGAAGAAGCACTGTTTTCATTCTGCTTAAAGTATCAACTCGAATAGAAGTAATTTTCAAGTTAGGCCATGCCCTTGCCTCCCTGTCTGGAAAGGAGCTGGGGAGCAATAAGCGTCCACAGCACATGACCTTCGCAGTCGTACTAACGAGATAAGGAACCCCGGGCAGTAGACTACAACATCTGCGATCCACAATTAGAATGTAACTCCCGTTATAGAGTCTTTTAAAGAATGGTTCTATCTCTGTTGCAGGTGTGCCTAGCTGGTGACATGAAAGGTTATTTGAGTTCCCTTCACAGGCTCCATGCAAACTAATTCCATTACACAGAAGTGTACCGCTTAGTGACCTCGCACAATTATTGCCACTAAGAAACACTTTCTGTCCTTTATTACTGACACATGCATGTGAATAGGGCAAGTTCCATGTTGTCTTAATGTACCCTTTTCCCAATTTTTCGTACATGCCAGCCTGTATATATTTTTGGCAGTATTGAAACCTGAAAGTAGATATCGGAATATTAATTATCCCATGTATTATCCATTCAATGACAGGTCGTTCTGACATTGTCAATGGTAATCTCTCAAGTTTCTCAATGCTCAGGATTGTATAATCAGCACCCTTTTGTGCCATACTGATTTGTTTATCAGTAAGGTTAAAGATATTGAATAGTGACGTTGTGTTGATTAAACGCCAAGGCACATAGCCTGAACGCAGATTTTGTAACGTCCAGCCAAGCTGTACAATAGAACGCAATTGAGACTGACCGTGTTGTAACAACAGTAAGTCTTGCGATATTATGTCGATTGCTGATGACACAATGCTGTCCAATGAAAAGATTCTGGAGGACAGAGTCATTAACCCATTGTCCACTACAGAAAGCGATTTTTCCAAATTAATACGGTCAATTTCCCGTATACTTTCTGCTGTCTCAATTTGAGTTATCTTCCAGGCCTCGTTGTAAGCTGCATATATAGAGGCTGCTATGAAGCGTTTTTGACGCTGTTTGCGCGGTCCCTTAATGAAATCACGCAAGTCAGCACCATCAGTAAGTAAAGTTAGGTGTTGCTTAATCTCTGTCAGTGTGGAAGTTTGTAGCCATTGAAGGCAGAGTTTGCCCACACTGTAGGTGGTGATTATCCCTGGGTGTTGTCTTTGGGAATATCTAGGGTCTGGCCTGGTCAATGTGAACCCCTGTGTTTTGTTCAGGAATCTGTCTTGACAGTTATTAGTATCTGTGGGCCAGATCAACCATTGTTTCCAATCAGGATTTGTTCTGTTTTTGTTTAATACAAAGTTTACGTCTATCTCTTCATCTGCAGAGTTATTGCTGTTCATTGTTGGTTTTGGAATAGACGGTTTATTTAAGTCTTTGATTTTGGCTAATCCAAGACAGGTAGATTGTTGAATAGTTTCATTCAAGAATATAATTTGTTCTGGGATCATGCAGGCTCTAAACAATGAGTCTATACCTTGTACTTGCCATTCTTTTGTACCCCAAACACTTTTCACTTCAACATTTTTGTCCCAATAATCAAAACCAAATGTATTCATTTGTTCAAAAAATGAGTCCGAATATATCAATTTCGTGTTTGTAAGCATGGTTTTTGTTCCTGTCTTATTTGACAATTTAAAATAAAATGTTTCAGCATTACTTGTGTTGAACCCTGAAAAGTATGAATATTTGTCATAAAACGTTCTTGAGCTTCCTTTTGGAGGGGTTGCACAATGTTCCCATTGATTATAATTTAAAACATTTCTAGGTTGTGCAGATTTATGTAGAAAATGGTTACCATAGTGGTTGTAGCAGTACATACTATCATAATTAGACAAACCCTGCAAATAATCATGTTTGGTAAATTTAGCAGACATCACTAGGTCAGACATCATGCCATTAATACTTTCAAAGTCCCAATCATCAGCAAATGAGTTTGGTTTTACAAAGTCACTCAACGAGATCTTGATTTGGTGTGGATATTTGAGGATTTCAACCGGACCATAAATTTCATAGTCAGTATTGTCCCATGCTACCCCACCCGGTATAGCATTGGCTGTGAAGTTGACTGAAGAAAGTTCTCTTTTCTCGACGTGTGAAGACGTGTGTGGCTTGAGGATCAAGTTGATTTTCTGGCTTGCTGTGTCTATTTTTGCATATTTTCCCTCAATGAAGCGTCCCAAGCATAGTATCATAATGAGCCAAAGTATGAGGATAAATACACCAAAGGACACCCAAAATTCAATCCATGGAGAAATCAGATAGGTTTCTTTCAGCTGTTTCAAAAGTTCCTTAGCTTTGTCTTTAAGGGTTTTTGTTGATGGCTGTGTCTTTGATTCACTGAGGTCTTCAGAGGAATCATTGAAGTTTATGAAGTAGCCGGATGCTGTTCTATCAATTGTTCCAATTGCTTCAGGATTACTGTTTCTTGCAGCTTCAGCATATTCATTTGTTACTTCATTGTAGGTTGGTATGTCTCTACTAAATGTTTTTATTTGGGTTTTCAGAGGTGTGAGTTCCATTGCATTGTTGCATATTCCTTGTTGTTGTTCTGTAGGCGTTTCGAATGTGATTAGCCTTTTAGTTAGCACCTCTGTACTTGTAGCAAACCTCGGTGTTCTACTACTTATCGGGAGTCCACTTGGCCTACTGTTTGTTATCGGCCACATGATTGTGGTTTTACCAGGTCGATGGATACAACTCGGTTCTCCTTTTTACCAGCAAGTGGCGGTAGTACAACTGATCTCGTCCCGTTGATGGACAAGACAGGAACTGCTTTTCTGTAAGAAGGCCCAAATTCCTTCTTTACCGCGATCTTTTCTCTGACTAGATCCCCGATTTTTGGAATCCAGACAGGTCTTGCTGGGACAGGTGGTGGTTCTTCAGTGGTTATTGGCTGCTGTTTCAACTTTATGTTGCTCAGGTCTTTTCTTGTTTCGTTTAAGTCCTGTAAAATAGCCAAACGATCTTTGATATCAAAGCTTTTTTCTTTCACCACTGAAGTCTGACTGTCAAGATCTAAGACTAGCATCCTAGTCCCAAACAGTAATTCGTACGGACTGAATCCCCTCAGAGAATTTCTTGGCAAGTTGTTTAGACTACGTTGGACACTTATTAGATGTTTGACCCACCCAGCTCCCGAACCTAATACCTTTGCTGTTATAGATTGCTTTATGTCACGGTTTTTAGTTTCTACAATTCCGTTTCCCTCGGGATGAAATGGACAAGAATACCGCAATGCAATGCCCATGCTGGTCATGGCCTCCTTATAAGCTCTAGAGCTAAAAGCAGGACCCTGGTCAGAATGCAGCATGCCAATTGCGTATGTGCCGATAAAGACTCGCAAATCTTTTATAACAGTTCTGGCGTCAGCCGATCGCTGGGGCCACATCCATATGAATCTCGTGCATGAATCCACTGCGACCAAGATATATTTATAGTTACCATCCCTTTGTAAGGGACCACAGTGGTCCAGGTAAACACAGGCTAATGGTTTATCCGAGATTAGAAGGGGCGTCTGTGCTGGTCGTCTCACTGTTGATACTTTCATTTTTTGACATATTTCACATTCTAGAACATAGTTCCTGGTTTGTCTTCTCATTTGTGGCCACCAGTATCTCTGTTTTAATAACGATACTGTGGCTGAGACGCCGGCATGTACAGAAGCAAGCCCTTCGTGTGCCGCTATGATGAGTCCTAACCTATGTTCCATGTTTGGAATCACTCTATCCCCCACTCCAGGGATTCGAGCAAAAGGAACATTATTCGCATCAGTTATGTATGAGTACTTTACTGGAAAGCCTTTCGGGAGTGTTTCTATCGCATCTTTTACTGTAGCGCTGACAGCTTGTAATATATCGCTGTCTATTTTAGTTTTTGACCGGGTGATGGCAGCTACGGAAGCCGTTTGCACAGCTGCCTTTGCGGCCTCATCAGCCAATGAATTCCCTGCAACGTGAACGCCATCACGTTGATGACTCAGTGTATGTATCACGTGAGTCTTTGGTAGTTCCTTTTGTAAAAGAACTACTTGTTCCCAAAGCATTTTATGCTTGATTGTGCCTCCTTTTGCATCCTTAAAACCATTCTGAAGCCAGATCTGTAAGTATTCATTATAAGACTGAACGCAATAATACGAATCACACACTATGAGTGTGGGGAATTCTCGATCGGTATTTTCAAGCGCCATCTTGAATGCTAGTAGTTCTGCTCGCTGAGCTGTACAATCTCCTAGAGATTGTGTTTTAGTGACCGCTGGTTTGAATTTCCCATCGTGCCAGCGACCTTTTACAATCGCACACGCAGCACTGTAAGCTTGTTTACCTCCTACTGCGGGTTGTGCTGATCCGTCTGTATATATTATACAGCCGTAATGTTCTAGAGGCAGAATTTCGGTCGGCGGCGGACATTCGAATTCGTATTGGAGAAACTCTTGTGTTTTTAAGTTAGGATCAAATTCGTATGCCACGTCTGTTGCAGCAAGAGAATTAGCCCATTGTATCCATCTCGGATGGAGCGCTTTAGCATTCGGTATGCTTGCTTTTGTTACAGCCTCTAGGGCTGGTATCGGTGTAACGATTATTATTTGTTTACCTTGTGAAAGGGCTCGTTCTTTTGCTATAGCTGTCTGTGTTGCAGTAAGAATTTTTTCCGTTGGGCTAAATTTCATTTCAGCTTTAGTGTACAAGTGTGATTTGAATGCAATTGGTACCTTTTCTCCCTCATTAGAGGTCAGGTATGTGAATCCGCATCTTCCTGGGATGACTCGAATCACAAGGTTGCGTGTGTTATCACGTGTTTCTAATTTTGTTTTAATTAACATATCTGTTTGTAAGGATCTCAGAATTTCTGTGTGTATTTGAGTCCAATTGGTTTTTTTAAAATCTGGTTTTATTAGATCATAAAGGGGTTTGACCCTTTCTGCGTAATTTGCAATGTATGTTCTTCCGAAATTTAGGAAGCCTAGAATTGACTGTAGGTTTTTTAGTGTTCTAGGTGCTTGGAGTACGGCACATTTCTCTAGGAAATTGTCAGCCAGGCTTTTGCCTTCACTTGATAATTCATATCCTAAGAACAGGACTGTTAGATGGGCAATTCTAGATTTTTTAAAGTTGAATTTGTAACCCTCTGCCGCGAACCCAAGTATTATGGTGTTCACTCTCTTCAAGTGAGTATCCAAGTCATCGTCTGTTAGGTATATGTAGTCGACATACGATAATGCTTCGTCATCATATGTTTGTAGTAACTCTGTTACTCTCGCTGAGAATAATCCTGGGCTGTTCTTGTACCCCTGGGGTAACCGACAGAATTCCTTTTGAGCGCCATTTATTGAGAACGCTGACAAGTATCTGCTCTCTGGTGCTATATTTTGACAAAAGAATCCATTAGAGATGTCTAATGTTGTTTTATATTTTTTGTGCACTATGTTATTCATTAGTGCAGCACTATGCGAGTTTTGCACTGCAAAAGTTTTGCAACATGAGTTAAGGTGTCTGTAATCCAAAACTAGATGATATGAATTGTCTGGTTTGGAGACAGGAAACAAAGGGTTGTTCATTTGTGAGGTGCAAGTTTCAATCACCCCCTGGTATTCTAGTTGATCTAGAATTTCTTTTACCTGTTTTTTAGCTTCTTGCTTGATTGGATACTGCCTTTGTGCAGTAGGTTGTGATTTTAACTGGATTTTGTGAGGAGGAGACTCCTCATCCCATCCTACATGATTTTTATATAAAGCAGGAGCTTGAGCTACTGCCCACTTTCTTGCAAGTGTATATTTTTTATGAATTGGAATATGATTTGAGAAGGCAGGCATAATTATTTCTTCGCCATGTGGGCACTCCCTGACGAACTCTGGTGGCCAATCTTTTTCAGCTAGAAGGATGTCATAGCCCTTGGAGAGATTATGCCAAAAAAGGCCCCTTATTTTTCTAGTCTTATCCCCTTCTATACGTAAAGTTATTTCATATATTTTGTGAGGTTTGCTAACTCTGGTGTCTGCAGTTTCCACTTGAATGTATTCATTTGTGTCCACTGTCTCCAGATGATTCATAAGGACTTTGCGTGCTATGCTCACTTCTGCTGCGCTGTCTAGCATTGTCTGAGCCCACTCTCCGTTTTTCAGCTGTGTCCTCAGTTTTCTCGGCATTGTTGAATACTTTAATACTGGCTACCTTCTTCTTTGGAAACTGTAATTTTTTATTTGGATGAGCAGGTTCCTTGTCTTTGGACTTGACGTGCCCTTCCCTGGGTTCCTATCGTCCTCTTCTTTCCGATTTCTGCGAGGAAGTCTGAAAAGATTGAGAGGGACGTGTATCAAAATCTTGATATCTATCCGGTTTCTTTATGTTATCCCTATTTCTAAGGTTGTATTTTTTCACAGAGGGCTCCCTTTGGGGAGACTTGGGTCCTTGGTCCGGAGATCTTTCTCTCCGCCGAGGAGACCTTCCTCTGGACTGGAATCTCTTTTCTTTTGGATTGGATTGTTTGTTTCCATCCCAGTTCTTCTTTGACTGTTTAGATTATTTTTAATAAATATTTTTTCAGGACTTTCAATTAGTTGGGGCTTTACTGGTATTCCACCCAAACTATCTCTACCTAGTTCTTCATAGGATTTTTCTATAATTCTGGCAATTTCAGCTGGTTGGTCTGCTATATCTGTCTCTTTTAACCTCTGGCGGATCGCCACATTCGCTGCTTCTCCTTTTATGTTGGCTAGTAATATTGCCGAGACCTGCTTGAAGTGTTTTAGTAATTTCATACCGAGAGTTAAAGCGGGTTCTGGACCGTATTCGTCTTGAATTTGTTTTAGCACATCTGGTATTACCGACATGGATGGTACACCATGTGTTTTTGTGTAAATGGAAGCAAAGACTGTACCCCAAGTGTCACAGTCCTCCACGTGTGGTGCGATTCCCATTGGAAGACAGATAGTCAGAATCCTGTGTTTATCCACAGGGGTGGTGTCTGGAAACACCGCCTCTATTTGGGTGATTTTTTGTGCTAACCAGAATGGTATTTGTTCCCGTTTAGCTGGTACTTTACCTAGGCAGGACTGTATGTTCTGTGGTGTAATTTTATTTGTGTTCCCCTGATGTGGGGTCAGCTGTGGAATTTTAACTACAGGTTGGATGGTTGAAGTCCGCATTACATATTGGACTAGTTGTCTATATATTTTTATTAGTTGTTTTAGTTGTACTAAAACATCTGCTGCAGACATTCTTTCGATGTCTGGATGTGGTGTGTATCCGGCTAGGACCGGCCATGTTGCTCCTGGTCTACCTAGTGGACCGAGCCTGGTGATGTGATTATTATGTTTTAGGGCGCCATTAAACAAGAGCAGGTGCTCTTGGAATTTGAGTGGTACTTCCACTTCCTCGAAAGGAGTGTAGGTATCCGGAGGTTCCTCTATTTTATAATAGTGGAACTCCTTTGTTACAGCATTTGCTGCTGGAAAGTTTATCCATGAATAGAATACCTCTGTCTGCCGATATTCGTGTGCCTCAATTACGAATATGACTGTACCACCTCTTGGTGTCAGTCCATTGTCTATAAGTTTTAATGTTATAGATCTTCTTATGTTGACCGGGATGAGTTTTATATCCGGGTCTGCTTCTTGCATAGTATTATCAGCATCTATTTGTTCAGCTGCTAATCTAGCTCTCTCTCTTTCATCATCACTTTCTGGCATTTTACTGTCAGGAAGGTTATTCTGTTTGTTTGCAGATCAGGTTTCTTATGGAAACAAAGATTAGATGCACAATATTTTGGAACAGTGTATCCTTCAACGTTGATTGAACCAAGAACCATACATAGGAGTTCCCTCCTGCGAGGTTTGGCGGATTTTACCTCTCACCCACTCCAGACGTCTTTGGAGTATTATGGGAAAAAGGGGTCTGAGTGAAAGAGCACGACTGAGTTACTCTAAAGTCTTGCGTTAGTTGTATCGCCTATCCAAACACGTTGGGCGCCATGTAGTGTAGTTCCTATTATCCCAATAGGCTCTGCGCATTGGAATAATACCTCCAATAGTATAGACCTAGACCAGACGTTAACTAGGTCTTCTACTGTCGATATTAGACTTAAAGTTTTGGGTTTGCCAGCTAGCTCAGAGTTCACTAGAAACTTTCTCGAATAGGCAAGGAGGAGTTGAACCTCCCTGGATAGACAAGAAGGGATTTAGTTTCTGACAACCATAGAACATGACAACTTTGCTCTCCCCTAATCAAGAGTGTATCTCTAGAGTCGTGTGAAAACAAAAGACAACTTATTTTACTCAGTCAGTACGTGCATTCTTAGTTTCACCAGATTGTAGAGAAAAGGAAGAGACGGGCGTGTTCAATAAAAGATGTTATTTATTGATCAGTCTCTTTTCTCGTACAAGAGAAATGGATCGATATTATCGCAATACTTATGGTTAAGTAAAGTGCATACAATAAAAGCAGAATTATAAAATAATACTGTAAAAACATTGATATGGTTTCTAAGCCATACGTTATTTAAAATGGACAGAATATATACATACACATATACATTTAACTAATAGTACTCAACTGGTGCTTCTAACTACGCCTACCCCAGTGTACCTGACCTAAGCCTAATACGTGGGCGGGGATAGAAAGTAGCAGTTTAAGTTAAGTTTGTTTTGCCAAGTGACTGACTCAAGAATTCTCTGCAAGGGGTGATTCAGCTCTGTACCTGAGGTCTAGGATGGTTGAGGGATAGTATCTCTCGTCTGAGGTCTCGATATTCCAAGCTGCCTGCGAGGGCTGCTCGGAAGCGCCGGAGCTGGATTTCTCGGCAGGAGAAAGCAGTGTCTCGTTCTCAGCGTGTCAGGAAGGCGGGGCAGCGCCAGTGGGCTTCGCTCTCTGCTGGGCTTCGGCAAGTCTCGCTGCTCCGATCTCGTCACCACCGCGTGTGTTTGCTTAAGGCAATATCGGTAATATTTATAGCTGTAAGGTGCCGGGATTGACGTAAGGATGGACATAGATACGTCAATAAGGATGTCATACGAGCTGGTCGTTAGCACATTCTTTTACTGAAGTTCTCGGTGAAATCAAAACAATGGCCGCAGGGTTTTTCCCAGGTTGTCATAGGTTTGATTTGTTTTGAGAACTCCGTATGCCTTATCAGGGGCTGGAGGAATATTGCTTTTGCCTAATTAGATGGCAAGCGTTATGACCTAATCAGATAACGCGCTCCTGTGCCGTGGTCTGGCTTAATCAGATAACGGTTTCTGCATCATGGGATGGCTGCTAGTTAACTTGTTAACCAGAACAGGGTCAGGAATAGGGGGATCGATACAGAACCTATAGGAATACATCACAGTACGGATCGTCGTGGGGAATTGTACACATTCCAAATGACTTAGCACGAAGATACCATTCTGACAGAGTTTTATTCTGGGCTTGTGTGGGCCAACCTCGGGGTGAGCCAGAAGGGTGAGCAGGGGTAGTTTAGCAGTTTCACTGCAATTGTTGTATATCTGCCTGCATATGCTACATGGCTCTGCACGGGTACTAGAATATACAATGTCACATTAGCTTATGGATTTTATTCTGTTTTCAAATGTACAATTGGAAAAGCTTACTTATAGTTTGCCCTCTGCAGGGCTAATTGATAACCTCATGTATCAAGAATTGTATGAGGTGCTAGGCATAGATATAATCATTAAAGTATGTTTAAAAAAAAAGTAAAGCAAAGAGGAGTCATGGCATCTTTTGACCAGTGAAATAATACAATTGACAGCAAATTTGAGGTTTTGGATCCAGTGATCATTAGAAAAGGGTTACAGCAAATGTGTATGCGTCATCAATGTAAGTGAGGCAGGATAACAAGTAGATGAAAAATGCAGAGAGCATCAGATATAAGGTAAAGTGGCTTGTAGCTTTATAACAGAGTGACTAACAGATATATGACAGTATGTCTACTAGATTTTATAACTAGTAAATTGCAGATTCAATTCCATTTGTTCATTAGGTGTGAGGAACAGAGGCAGCAAACCTTTAATAAGATAGAAGTGGAGAGACAAATAGAATTGCAATCTCCTGAATTGTGATGAGCTGCTGTACGATGGAGTGATTTGAATATCAGTGGTTGCGGGGTGGGTAGAATTTGTGGGCATTCCAATGCAAACACCTATGGGCTTGACACAAATCCAGAGCTACTAACATTTGTAGACAATAATTTGCATAAAAAAGTATGCCTTTATGAAGCAAGTGTTACAGTTGAGCAACTTTTAAAAGTTTGCAAATTTTTATTATAAAAGCATAGTATTTGTATTTGAAGGGTCCCCTTCCATTCCAAATCATATGCATAGCAAAACACACACATCCTTGCATTACGGAGCAGGGGTGTCTGTGCTGGCACATGGCAGCCTAAAGAGTGCCAGAAATGTCTTGTTACTTACCGGTAATCTTCATTACCCCGATTAGGGTCTGCCTCGTCCCAGTCCTAACAAAGTGAGGTAATCCTGCCTCACGACAGCCATTCAGAACGCTAGATTTATTTATACACGTAACATAAGACCCATCCACCCACCGCCATGCCTATAATCAACAAACCCAGAAACAAACCTAGCGGGAGGGAGGGAACAGGACTGGTCAAGGAGGACCCTAATTGGGGTAATGAAGAATACAGGTAAGTAACAAGACATTGCCCCAACCTGACCCTCTTCGTCTCAGTCCTAACAATGTGAGGAACTCCCAAGCAGAAACCCCAGAAGAAAAACGCAGGGATCCATGCAAAAGTACAAAATGTAATCAAACACATGATTAAGAAACAGCAGCTTTCAAAACACCAACAGCAAAATTGTCCACAGAGGCATGTAAAACATCAAGGTGATTATGCCGAACCAATGTGTGATTGGACTACAAGTGGCCGACCTACAAATCTCCTGGATAGAGGCCCCCACAACTTCCAGCGCAGGAAGCAGACACATAACGTGTCGAACGACCCTGCACCTGAGACGGAGGAGACAGACCCACAGACCTATAGGTCTGGCAGACTGCCAAACATGCCCACCTACTAATGGTGGCAGTAGAAACCTTTTTCCCCTAAGCCGCAACCCCACAGGCGACAAACAGGGCAGGAGAAGGATGAAACCCCAGGGGACGCCATAGGGAAACCTGAAGGGCCCTGCGAACATCGAAAGCGGAATAAACAACAGAATCCCCATCCCCAGGCAAATCAGGAAGGATCACCTCCTGCTGTAGCTGGAACTTGGATGAAACCTTAGAGAGAAAAGCTGGGTCAAGCCTCAAAACAACCTTGTCCTGCGGGAACTGCAAATAAGGGATGGAGATAAGCAGAGCACCCAACTCACCCAACCTCTGAGCGGAGGTGATGACCAACAAAAAAGTCACCTTTGAGGACAACCACAACAAATCTGCCTCCAACAAAGGCTCAAAAGGGGGCAACTGTAGACTCCTCAAACCAGTATGTAAATCCCAAGATGGTACAAGCACAGGCGAGACTGAATGACAAAGCTGAACATTTTGAAGAAGCCAACTCACCAAAGGAGTAACAACCTCCAAGGAGGCCCCGGGACCACGACATACCCAAGCCAAAGACCATTGAGCAGACAATGTGGAAGGGGAAAAGCCCTTCAAAAACCCATTGTCAGAACTGAGCAGACTTTCCTTAGGCCAAGACACTCTGGCCCTGTTTTCAAAATTAAGCAGGCTTACACATTGTTGCACTCACCAATCAAATAGAGTCAATTGGTTGCGAGGATCTTTACAGACACCTAACTAGTTGAGGTAATACTCATGCAGCGAACACACAACATGGAGAACATGCACGGTAGGTCAGCTTTCTAGTGTTTCCTTCTTTTCTTTCAGCAGCCACAGCTGCATTGTGCACGCGCACCTTTGATTCAGCGTACTTCAACTGTTGAATTTTCTGTTGAGGAGACGTTTCTCCTTTCAGCGCCTCAGAGCTTTTGTATTCCATTTGCGAGGAGATTCTTTGCTCGCTATTTTGCTGATTCCTGCTGTGACCTCAAATTTGCTAAGACACTGAGAATTTGCTTTGTCAAAAAAGAAAAGCCGGACCCATTAGCGCAGTGGATGGCACCAAACTTTCTTCAGGTCCCATTACCTATGATACTGAAGAGATTACCTTGATTGGTCCTGGAAGACATCAAAGCCCATCAATTTCAGTTGATTTTAGGTTTGCTTGTGCTGACTGGACACAATCCAAAAATTGATTGGGCGAAAAGAACAATTGAACTGAACTCGGAACATTGCTTAGAACACTGTTATCATCCTGAAATGATTGAACCCCGGCCATCGCCTTGCCGGGCTGAACAGATGCGGATGATTTGTACTGTGGAAGTCCAAGGTATTCCCGAAGAGTATCAAGATCTGGATTCGGTTTTCAATGAAAAAGAGGCCCTGAAATTACCCCCACATCGAGAGTATGATTGCAAGATTGAACTGGAACGGGAAGCGTCCTAACCTTGTAGTTGTATATATCCGTTATCTGAATCTGAGAACAAGCACCTAAAAGAATATCTGGATCAATATCTTGCCAGTAGTTTTATTCGACCTTCGCAGTCCCAGGTCTCCTCTCCTCTTTTTTTTATTCCTAAGAAAGATGTGAGTCTGAGAATGTGTATTGATTATCACGCACTGAACCTAGTCACCAAGAAGAATCAATACCCGTTACCTTTAACTTCTGAACTTCTGGATCAAGTCAAAGAAGCCCATATTTATACAAAATTGGATTTGAGAGGGGCCTAATATTTGGTTTGCATGACTGAAGGAGAAGATTGGAAGACGGCGTTTCAGACTCGATTTGGCCTGTTTGAGTACCAGGCCATGCCGTTTGGCTTGTGTAATGCCCCGGCTACTTTCGAGCATTTTGTGAACGATATTCTACGAGATTTTCTGGATCATTTTACTGTCGTTTATATCGGTGACATTCTCTTTTTTTCCGAAAATATGGAAGAACATGTCCGGCATGTACGTGCTATTTTGGAACGTTTACTTGAAAACCAACTGTATGTCAAGTTGTAGAAGTGTGTGTTCCATGCTACACAAGTTGAGTTTTTGGGCTTTATTCTTTCTCTTGAAGGGGTGTCCATGGATGAATGAAAGGTAAGAGCAATTAAGGGTTGGCCAGCTCCATGATCAGTCAAGGAAATACAACGTTTTCTGGGTTTTGCAATTTTTACCGGCGATTCATTCATAACTTTTCTGAGAAAGTTAGCCCCATCACGCGCTTGCTCAGGAAAAAAGAAAAATGTGTGTGGAATGAGGAAACTGAAGAGGCATTCCGGTTATTGAAAGAAACCTTCATCACTGCACCTGTTTTGCAATATCCCAATTTGAAGGAACTTTTTTATGTAGAAGCAGATGCTTCAAATCTTGCTATTGGAAGAATTCTGTCCCAAAGACATAAAGATACTGCTTAGCTTGGTCCCGTTGCTTACCGCTCCCGAAAATTATCAGCTGCAGAAGTCAATTACTCCATTGCAGAAAAAGAGTTCTTGGCTGTCAAGGATGCGTTCCAAGAGTGGAGGCAACATTTACTGGGTGCTAAACATGAAATAACAGTCTTTACGGATCATCGTAACTTGCTGTTTCTGAAATCAGCCAGAACTCTAACACCAAGACAGTTTAGATGGTCGCTCTTTTTTGTGAATTATAATTTTGTCCTGACCTTCAAGCCCGGTTCAGTAAATGGGAAGGCTGACGCTCTGTCCCGTTTGGATACTGGTGATGGAAAAGAAAAGGTGAAAGAAGGTCATATAATTCCTGAAGAGAAGATTGTGGGTAATACAGGATACTCTGAATTGTAAGACAAGAGAGTAGAAAATTTCCCTAAGGTTGATTTAGCGGTTTGGAAATCGGAAGGACCGGAACGTGAGATCAAGGATGGGAAACCTTTCTTTCAAGGAAAACCTTTTGTGCCTAATGATGAATTACGGGAGGAGGTCATTCAATTGTTTCATGACAGTCCATTGGCAGGTCACAAGGGTGTTAATAAGACTCTGGAACTTTTGTAGTGATCATTTCATTTACCAGGCATGGAAGCTCAGGTGAGACAGTATGTAGCTTCTTGTGAGCATTGTGTAAAAGGAAAGGTAGTTTGGCAGGCTCCACAAGGACTCCTTATGCCTTTACTAGTTGCTCCTTATCCATGGCATACTATTTCCATGGATTTCATTGTTGATCTACCTTCCAGTCAGGGATATTCAGTAATTTGGGTTGTGGTGGATCATTTTTCTAAGATGAGCCACTTTAGTCCTTTCGAGGCCCTTCCAATGCTTCTCAATTGGCCACTTTGTTCACTCAGCATATTGCGAAACTTGATGGAATTCCGAAGATTGTGATTTCTGATCGAGGGCCGCAATTTTCGTCTCAATTATGGAAATCCTTCTTAAAAGGTTTATGAGTAGATTCTCGTTTGTCCACCAGTTTTCATCCTGAAACTGATGGGCAGACCGAGAGAGTAAATTAGGAGCAATACTTGCGCCTGTATTTAATGGATCAAGAAGGAGATTGGCCAACATTGCTTGGAACCGCAGAATTTGCTTACAACAATTCAGTCCATTCCTCTACAGGTTACTCACCTTTTTATTTGAATTCAGGCAGACACCCTAACATGTTATTTGGAAAGGTTGAGGGAAATGTACCAGCGGCTGGGGAGGTCATACAGAAATTGCCAGAGGCATATCAGACAGCTTCAGAAAATCTAATTAGGCCAAAGATTCTTACAAGAAATAGGCAGACAAGAGTCAAAGGAAAAATCCAATTTTTGAGCCTGGTGACCAGGTCTGGATTTCCACTTGACATATGCGGTTAAGAGGAAACCGGAAGTTCCAACCTAGATTTGTGGGTCCATATCCGGTGGTTAGGATGGTGAATCCTATAAGTGTCAGAGTTAGACTTCCTAGTAAGTTAACAGTGCACCCTACTTTCCATGTCTCTCTGATCAGGCAAAACCCCCCACATCTTATACAGGTTATGCCTCCAATTCCCATTCAAGTGCAATCTGAAGAAGAATTTGAAGTTAAGAGAATTATTGATTCCAAGATGAGGAGAGGTAGAATATTCCACTTGATTGATTGGAAGGGATTTGGTCCAGAGGAAAGGTCCTGGGAACCTAGTACTAATGTTCATGCCCCAAGATTGGTGAAGGAATGTCATAAGACGCATCCACAGAAGCCTAGGGAGGGGGCTTTAGTGGGGTGTACTGTCAGAACTGAGCAGACTTTCCTTAGGTCAAGACACTCTGGCCCTATTTTCAAAATTAGGCAGGGTTACACATTGTTGCACACACCCATCAAATGGAGTCAATTGGTTGCGAGGATCTTTACAGACACCTAACTAGTTGAGGTAATACTCATGCAGAGGACACACAACATGGAGAACACATGCTGTATGTCAGCGTTCTAGTGTTGACTCCTTTACTTTCAGAAGCCACAGCTGCATTGTGCGTGCGCACCTTTGATTCAGCGCACTTCAACTGTTGAATTTTCTGGTGAGGAGACTGTAGTAAATAGCTCACAGGCAGGTTGATTTGTAAGCTGGTTTATTAGAACAAGTGCTGCGCAGCAGCTCACTCAGCCAGTGAATAATCAATACAGTTGGTAATACAGTTGGTAAATCAAAACAGCATTCTAAACGGAATCAGAGACTCAGTGGAAAGAACACAGAGTGTGGAAGGTTCTGAAAAGACTAGAAGGTAAACCTGACAGAACACTACATTATCCTCTCTCCTTCAAAACAAAAGAAGAAGCAGAAAGGAACAGCAATAAACCAAGAACAGAAAAACCAAATAAATTACCGAAACCTGGCAGGAGTGACTCGAATACGAGAACCCCTACGAGGTAGGACAGTAGTAGAGGAGGTAGAAGGTAATGCAGAAGCATCATGAGAAGATGGAACAGGAGAACATCTGGGAGGCAAATTAAGAGCAGAAGAAGTAGAGGGCAAAATAGAAACATCAAAACGTAACGTAGACATGTCATGAGAAGACTGAGGATGAACCACAGATTTTCCCACTTTAACCACCCTGGCAGCATTCCACCAGTTCTTCATGTTAACTCTCACAGAGTTCCCACATACCTTGTCAATAACAAAAGGTTCAGAAACTTGGGACTCCCCTTGGTAGAGTGATTGGGTAACTTGATCCGGATTCTATCACCCACCACAAATGACTGAGAGATCACTTTCTTCCTGGAGTCGAAAACACTCTTTTGTTTAGACTGAGCATGTGAGACATTAGACCTGACAACTTCATCAACATTATCAATGGAATTCATTTTTACCCAACGTGACATCCACCCAGGACAAACTTTCGAACATGGTTTCCTCCCACGCAACAGTTCAAATGGGGAAACCTTGGTGGAAGTGTGGGGAGTGGTACGATAGAACCATAACATGGATCTGACAGCGTTCGGGACATGGCAATGTTGAGCAATAGCCCATTGAATGCAATTGTTAAGTACTCTGTTCATGCGCTCAACAAGACCGTTCGTCTGAGGGTGATAAAGAGCACTCCTCAAGTGAACGATTCCACTCAAATCTACAAACGAGCAAAATTCCTGACTAACAAATTGTGTGCCATTGTCACTTACAATGGAGGAAGGAAAACCTTCACGCAAAAACAGGTCTTTCAAGAAATCGATAATATTCTTGGAGTTGGCCTCACTTACAAAACGGACCTCAGGCCATTTAGAGTAGTAGTCGACTGCAACAATAGCAAATCTGGAAGTAGAGGGAAGCAAATAGAACGGACCAACTAGGTCTATACCTATCTTTTCCCACGGCCTATCAGGAAAAGGAATGGGTTGAAGAGGAGGAGAACGTGTTTTCAAACACTTCTCAGCACTGGAGCAAACCACACACTCAGCAACAACAGTGTCTATATCTTGATCCATCTGGGGCCACCAGTAATGCTCTCTAACCCTTCTTTTGGTTAGCGTTTTACCAAGATGACCCTCATGTGCACCTTTGACAATTCTAATCCTAAGATCACTAGGAGGAATCAATCTATCCCCACGCATTAGAATACCCCCCTCAATGGAAAGCTCATCAGACACTTTAACAAAGGTCTGAAGGGAAACATGAACATTTTTCTCCCTGGGCCATCCATCTCTAACAAACTTGATCACTTCACCTGGTAGAGTGTCGTTCGATAAATGTTCTCTCCACTCCCTTTCATTGATGGAGCGCATATCATCAACTCCTACAAAAGCTACAAAACAGTCTTCTTCATCATAACCTTCCTCGCAATCTCTGTCAGTATCAACGTCAACAGGATTCCTAGAGAGATAATCAGCCCTTACGTTTTTACTCCCGGGTATGTAGCTGACCTCAAAATCATATTGGAGAAGCTTCGTTGAAAGCCTGGCAATCCTAGGAGAATGATCTTTAATCCGAACCCCAGACAGGATAGATACCAAAGGACTGTGATCAGTCCTCAAACAGAAGTGTTTGCCCCATATATACGGATTAAACTTCCTGATAGCCCAACAACAAGCTAGGAGTTCCTTTTCAATTACTGCAAAATTGGACTCCGCTCCTCGAAGAACCCTGGAAGCATATCCTAAAGTATGCTCAACACCACCTACCTCTTGAGTAAGGACAGCCCCCAAACCAAACCCAATGGCATCAACAGTGATAGTGCACAACGCATTGGGATTAAAAGGTTTCAAAACTTTAGACCCAGTAAGTTCTAGTTTGATCCAAGAAAAAACTTTTTCACAATCAGCATCCCAACAAAAAGGAACCTCTTTCTTAAGCATGTTGGATAGGGGTTGTACTTTCGTGGCATAATCAGGTATGAACCTAGCGTAAAACTCACAAAGTCCAATGAATGACTTCAAACCACTCTTGTCTTTAGGTGCAGGGCTGTCAACAATAGCCTTAACCAAACCAGGCCTGGGTTCAACACCGTTCTCAGATAATACGTGTCCAAGGTATTCTACCTTGGGAGCTCTAAAAATGCATTTTTCTTTCTTTAAGACTACACCTGCACTACTCAGGGCTTTCAAAACTTCTTTCAGAGTTTTATCATGGGCATCACCACTTTTACCGTGAATAAGCACATCGTCTTGGAAAACGACCACACCACTGATGTTTTTTAAGATATTGGTCATAATCCTTTGAAAGACGGCTGCCGCAGAGGCCAACCCAAAAGGCATACGGCAGTATTGAAAGGAACCAATAGGGGAAACGAAAGCAGTAAGATGCCTAGACTCAGGATCCAGGACCACCTCATGATATGCAGACGCTAGGTCCAGCTTACTGAACCACTTGGAACCATCAATAAGCGACAACATGTCGGGGATCTTGGGCAGGGGAAAAGAATCGACCCAGATGTTTTTGTTTAAGCTGCGTAAGTCGACACAGACACGAAGCTCCCCAGTCTTTTTCTTAGCAACTACAAGTGGAGAAAGCCATAGAGAGGATTCAATGGGTTCAATTATTCCTCTGCTGCAAAGATCATAAAGTTCTGTCTCAAGCTGCTCTCGCACACTGAATGGGACATTTCTCAATTTGTGTTTAATTGGGATAGCATTGTCCTTGATGCGGATAGTGTGCATGAATCCTTTCACTTCCCCCAATTTGTTGCCAAATACACCAGGAAAATCTTTGGTCAAAGTGCAGATAAAATCATCATTTTGAGTGGAAAGGACATCATCAGCAGGGGAAATGTCGTCAGATTGAACAACAGCTATGGAGATGGGATCTTTGGTTCCTGGGCGGAGAACCATCTTAAATAAACCTTGGTGGAACCAGCCAAGAATGTTCAACCCTTTGACTGAGACATACACTTTGCCAAAAATTTTCCTCCCCCTAAATTCAATGGAATCCTCAAAATAACCTAACAGTTCGATTTTCCTGCCCTCATAGTTGAGGGGTAGCCTATCTGGAGGAGAAAGTTTGCGATTACCCCAAACTTCCTCGAAGAGTTCCTGAGTTAACATTGTTATCCTGGCCCCGGAATCAACCAACAAACACACTATCTTATCTCCAATACCAAAATCGGAGTAAGGATCCACACACTCTGACTCAGGATCTTCAATGCTAACTACAGCAACCATGTCTCTCAGATCATCTTGTATACTGGTTTCATCCTGAGAATCAGATACATAAGCAACCGAAGTGGGGGCATAACTGTTGTTCCACTGTCTACCAGGTTGCGAGAAGGATGGATTTTTCCTTCCACTTTGACACACTTTAGCAAAATGACCCACTCTGCCGCACAATCTACAAGTGACACTCCTGGCTGGGCAAGGACGACCAGACTTTGAATGGGGAAAATTTCCACATTTGAAACACACATTGGTTTGTTTAAAGAATTTGTTGTCGGCACGACCCTGAGCACCTGCCTTGTTATCAACAACCTTCACAGAACTGACAACTGTCTCATCCTTAGTAATGGACGAAGAAGATCTAATATCTAATTCTTTGACAGAAAGCTTAGAAAATTCAATGCTTTTCGCAACTCGTACAGTCTCTTCGAGAGAGGGATTATCAAGTGATAACAATTTTTGTTGAATATTTTTATCTAAACACTTGCAAATATATTGGTCTCTTATCATTTGGTCCCTAAAATTTTCAAACTCACACTCTGCACTCAATACCCTAAGGGTAGAAATGAAATCTTCTACTTTTTCACCATGTTTCTGCTCAGATTTGAAAAATTTGTGCCTGACAACAACAAGGCTAGGTTTGATGTCAAAACGTAGTTCAAGTAGTTTCACAGTTTGATTGTAATCATCTAAATCTTCCTCTTGAGGAGCAGGTACTAAGGGGGGTAAATGTTTAAAAATTGAACGTCCTTCAAACCCCAGACTGTTTAACAAAAGGTATTTTTTCCTTTCTGCCCTGTACCTGGACGCACCAATAGCCCCTAAGTAAGTGGTGAAAGCGTCAAACCACTTTTTCCAGACAATGGGAGGTTCACCTGGAAGATCAAGGAATGGCGGAGGAGGAGAAACAGCCTGTAGACTCATATTTGTATAGATGTTGAAATTTCTTTCAAAACACAGGAGGGAAACACAGTCAAGAACACAATAATGTTATTGATGGCAAACGTCTCCCACCTCGTGAAAACAAGTGACTCAGGCGGTTGTAGTCAATAAAGTAAATCAAGACTGTCTCCTCATTTTGTAATAATAAAAGAACTCAGGGAAGGCACATTGACTCCTTTATAGAGTTGAAACTGTTTCCTCACTGCGTGTTTCCATTGACTACTCGTTACATGAAACAACAACAGGTTGAATCCACTCACCTAGTGGTGGTCGTCTCGTGAACAGTTCCGCTATTGCGCTTTTGTTTACACACTGAAAACTAGTTTGCACGTCGGTAGTGTAACAATAAAACTGTTAGAAAAAAAAACGAAAAAAATGATCTCCAAAATGGCCTCCAACGTTGCGTTTCAACACCAGGACGCAGCGTTCCAGTGACGTTTCCGGATTCAACTTACGTTAGTTGCGTTTGGGAGTCGTATTCACTCCGATGGCTGGGCGTTACTCAATACGCCAAGAGCGTAGGTCAGAATGCGCGATTTGCGTTACTGACGTAAGCAAGCAGGCCGATGCTCGCACTGAGTGGAAACTGCTGCCGCTTCTGTGAAGGAACACAAAAACAAGTACAGTACCTTATTTTTCTTTTCTTTTAAGATCAGCGAGGTCTTAGATGAATGGCATAAGTTCGCTGGTGCTTCTAACTGCTCGACGATTTCTCGAGGGGTCAATCGGTATTTCTTGGTACTTAGCGTCTTGTTGTGTCTGGGTGCTTCTCCTTCCAAATCGGCGAGGTCATAGATGAATGGCACGGGTTTGTCGGTACTTATGACTGCTCAGCGTACTCTCGAGGGGTCAGTCGGTCAGATGGCCTTTTAGCACTTAGCGTCTATTGGCAATCAGGTGCAGCCGACGCTTCAGGTTCGCCGAATGTTGTTCTATAAGTACACGCGTGGTAAGCAGACACTTGTTCAAGGATCGTCGCCAAATATTTTGTAGTAAATAGCTCACAGGCAGGTTGATTTGTAAGCTGGTTTATTAGAACAAGTGCTGCGCAGCAAATCACTCAGCCAGTGAATAATCAATACAGTTGGCAATACAGTTGGTAAATCAAAACAGCATTCTAAACGGAATCAGAGACTCAGTGGAAAGAACACAGAGTGTGGAAGGTTCTGAAAAGACTAGAAGGTAAACCTGACAGAACACTACAGAGACGTTTCTCCTTTCAGCTCCTCAGGGCTTTTGTATTTAGTTCCGCGGAGATTCTTCACTCGCTGTTTTGCCTTTTCCTGCTGATTCCTGCTGTGAGGATATTTTCCTTTGTTAGGCTCTGAAGCAGGTATCGTGTTGTTGCTGAATTCCTGCTCATTCCTCGTTCAGGTATTCTCTTTGATTTGTAAGCGTTTTCCATTCTTTGGAAAACACTTGGATTGCATTCTTTTCGGAACTTGGCTCAGTTCGTAGAGTAAGCTGGCCATAATTTTGAGAATGTCTATTTGGAAAAAGACTCAACATTTTGGTGGTGACAGGACATGTATCAAAGCTTTGCACTACTGACTCATGTATTTTGCCCATCACTAAAATAAAGAGCCATTCACCTTTTGCACAACCTAGACTGAGATAAATAACGAAGGATGCTAGTGACCTTCATTTTCATCTTTATTTTACCAACTCTCTTGACCTCAATTTGTAAATATATATATATATATATATATATATATATATATATATATATATATATATATATATATATATATATATATATATATATATATATATATATATCTTTGTACTTACCACCGGTAGCAGCATTATCTTCTGGACCAGCAGGAACCTCTGAAATACAAAGAAAAGACTGCATTTACTTTTTGGTTGTTAATATATATAGAAAATATCTTTATTTTTTACTTAAGTTAAATTTAAGTTAGGATTTTGTCTTAAGTCTGTGTTAAGTTTTGGTCTTAAGACAAAATCCTAACCTAAGTTTAACTTAAGTTTAACTTAAGTTAGGATTTTGTCTTAAAACCAAAACTTAAAACAAATTTAAGACAAAATCCTAACTTTACTACTCCTAAATGCCTTTTGTAAATACCGAAAGTTGTAAAGTTAGGATTTTGGCTCAGATTACTTTTGCGAATCAGGTCCGATATGTTTTACAAATGTATTTCTTTGGTTGCTCTCATGCGTATTCACTATCTAGTAATAGGAGGTCTATCAAAGCAAGAAAAAGATGAACAAATGAATACAGCTTCCACTGGATTATGTCTTTGTGTGGGAGGAGAAAGAATTCCAAAAATCCCAAGAAAGAAGTGTCCCTTTGGAAAAAGAAGATATTGTCCAAAAATAATTTATCTGTATCATATATATTTATAGAGATTTGAGTTTAGATGTCATTTCCATAGAAGTGCTTTTGATGGTAATCAGTCATTATATACAGAAATGTCCAGATTTTAAAAGAAAAATAGCAAGTAATCCAACGGGTGGATATTAAGAAAGCCGTCATTGAATGATAGTGTTAAAAAGAAGCATTTAACGGAACCAGAAACCATAGACTATAAATATAAACCATTTTCAAATAGTACATAATTAAATTTTGGAAAGTCAACAGCAAGGCTTAGAAGTGAGACTTGTCATATGAGGATGACTAGAGCATTTGAACCGTCAAGGGACAGGCATTCTAATTTCTATGAATTGAGCCCTTTAACTACAGTTAGGGAGTGGAATGCCCTTATTTTGATTGTGAAGGCATCTTGTAATAGTGACAGTAGGAAGTATGATGGTCTCAAGCATGCATGGGCAATGTGTTTTTTTAACAACTTTATCTAAAGTTTGTCAGAACTATACAGATTCTCTCATACATAAAGAGTCAAATTTTGTAGAAGGGTCATCCCATAGTGCACTGTAGTATTATACCAAAAAGTAATAACATAGCACTACATAAATATAAATCTTTGTAGTACATCCTCTCATAACAAAAAATAATAACGTAGCAATACATGATTATAAGTCTTTGTAACAATCCCTCTCCGGTAACATTAACAAATAATTTTTACTGGTTGAAGTCATTGACTGTAAATCTTTAGTCTGACAATGGCACTAGAGGCAGAACACCCCCTGCAACATGTATTAATTAGGGAGGTCTGGATGCCCGTCCAGCCAGAGTGTTTTGCTTGACATATGTCTGAAAGGGTGTCTACCATTTTTGGGATTTGGCTATTTTATCATAGATGGTCGCTGTCAGCCTTTCCATTGTATATTTTATTTATTTATTTTATTTTTGCAATTTTTAAAGCGCGCAAATACCCATAAGGGTGTCTCGGCGCTAGTGTTTACAGAGCTCACTGATGGTGTGACAGGGGAGTTAGGAAGATGAAAACAGCCATGTTTAAAGGCTCTTTCTGAATTTGAGGAGCGTGGGGGCAGTTTTGATATGAAGTGGTAGGGTGTTCCACAGTTTGGCTGTGGCGGTTGTGAAACATCTGTCTCCCCAACTGGCCTTTCTTGTCCTAGGGACGTTCAGCAAGTAGGCAGAAGAAGATCGAAGGGTCCTGTGATGTTCCAGTGGGCGGAGAGCTCTTTTTAGAAACTGTGGTCCTGCATTATTCAGCGTTTTATAGGCTATGCAAAGAGCCTTAAATTTGATTCGGCTCCTAACCGGAAGCCAATGTAGTTCCTTGATATAAGCTGAGGTTGAAGTGAACTTAGGGATGGATAATAGAGTTCTGGCCGCCGCGTTTTGTACTGTCTGGAGCTTGTTGAGAACCTTTTCTTGGGCATTCAGGAGAAGAGAGTTACAATAGTCGGTTCTCGAGAACACTAAGGTGCTGATGAGTGTTTTGCCCGCGGACTGTGGTAGGTAAGGAAGTAATTTTTTTATTTTTTTTAGAGTGTAGAAGGCAGATGATACAACAGCATTGGCGTGGTGTATGAAAGTAAGTTTATCATCAAAAATGACTCCGAGGTTTCGGACCTTGGCCACCGGTTGGGGGGGGGACCCCATCTGAAGTGGCCACCATTGAGGGGACCATGATGGGTGCAAGCTCCCGAATGTCATCACCTCCGTTTTATCGGAGTTAAGTTTGAGGCAGTTTGATGACATCCAGGAGCTTATCGCCTTCATTCCCTCTTGAAAGTTGGTGGCGATAGATGCTCCATTGTTGTGCACTGATAATACTAATTGGGTATCGTCAGCGTAAGTTGTCAGGGCAATTCCATAAGATTTTATCACCCTCGCTAAGTCCGATACATAGATATTAAAAAGCGTTGGACTTAGCGAGGAGCCCTGTGGAACGCCGCATGGGAGGGAGAAGGTCTGGGAGGTGAAATTACCCATCTTGACAGTCTGGGGGCGATTGGCTAGGAAAGAGGCAATCAGGTCTTTAGCTTTGCCTCTAATTCCTAGAGCTGAGACACGGTCGATCAGAGTGACATGATCGACCGTGTCGAAAGCCGCAGAAAGATCTAAGAGTATTAGGACTGCCGCTCCTCCCATGTCCATTGTCGTTCGAATTTCGTCAGCGGCCTTTAGCAGTGCTGTCTCCGTCCCGTGTCCCTGTCTGAAGCCAAACTGAGTGTCATCAAGTAGAGTGTTGTCATTGATGAATTTCGAAAGTTGAATGTTCATGGTTTTTTCGAAGAGCTTGGCTGGGAAGGGGAGACATGCGATGGGTCTGTAGCCGGAAGGGAGCAGAGGGTCCAGGGTGGGCTTTTTTAGAAGTGGCTTGATGATAGCCTCCTTCCAAACTGAGGGATATATTCCTGTTGAAAACATGGCATTGCAGATGGTAGTCAGCGCGGGGGAAATAGCTTCTGGAATGAGGTTCAGGATAGCAGGGGGACATGGGTCGAGGGGGGATCCGGATTTAGTGCTGGTTATCAGGCGTTGAATATGCTTCTGGTCAATGGTGTCGAAAACTGATAAAATGGGCGAAGTATTTATGGGGAATGCCATAGGCGAAGGTGAAGGGGAGGAATGAGAGAAGGTAAGGAAAATGGAACTGACTTTTTCCTCGAAGAAGCTGGCCAGAGCGTCTGCTAAAGACTGGGAACCTTCTAGGCGCGGGGCAGGGGGGTTAGACAAAGTGGTAACCACCCGAAATAGTTCTCCAGCTGAATTTGTCGCCTGATCGATTTGGGAAGTATAGTAAAGACTTTTTTCAGCAACTATTAGTCTTTTATAGATGGAGAGAGCATTTTTGTAGGTCGTTTTGTCTGCGGAGTTGTAGTTGCGACGCCACTGTCTTTCAAGATTCCTACAGTATTGTTTCTGCATCCGGAGGGCTTCAGTGAACCACGGGGCTGAAGGTATTTTCCTGTTTCGATGGGAGAATTTTATCGGAGCAAGTATTTTACAGGCAGTATCTAGATTCGTCAAATAATTGAAGGACGCTATAATAGGGTCCTGCTCACCGGGGACATGATTCTCCTGCATCCTCTTTGCTAACTGAGCAGTGTCGAAGTTTTTCCAGTCTCTATGGGAAGATTGATTGGGGGCAGTGGGAGTAGGTTTGGTATGGTTTGTTTCAACCGTAAAACAAATCGCTGCATGGTCTGTCCAAATGAGGGGGATAGTTTGGGTGACAGTTACAAGGGGACTATTGGTAAATATACTGTCTAATGTGTGGCCTGCCTGGTGCGTAGGAGAGTTTATCAGTTGTAACAGGCCAACAGCTGATAGGTCTGTGAGTAGCTGAGTGGTATCGTGGTTGTTGGTGACTTCTAGGTGAAAATTAAAGTCACCTAGTATGGTGAAGTGAGGGTAGTCTGCAGCGGCTTCAATTAAATTGCCTATATTGGCGAGAAATTTGGCTCTTGACCCCGGAGGGCGATAGATTAGCATGCCCTTGAAGGATGATTTGGCCGTGAGGCATAGTGTAAAAATGAGAGACTCATATTCAGGGCAAATGTAAGGTTTCGTCGTGAGTTTGAAGTGGTCTTTGTAGATTATAGCAATGCCACCCCCTTTTTTTATTGGCCTGTCTAATCTGCAAACATTGTAGTTAGTAGGAGTGGCTGCTCTAAAGTCTGGTCCGGAGGCTTCGTCCCCCCAAGTCTCTGTGATGAACAAGAGATCTAGGTTATGCGCGTCAATCAGGTCAGCGATTTCTAATTTGTGCTTGGGGAGGGATCTTGCATTTATTAATGCAGCTTGAACCAAAGGGGGGTCGGTTGTAGAGGGTTTCGCAGCAGCTATTGTGCAAGTAGGACATAGGACTGGGCCCAGGATTGGGCTGGAGTATCTGAAATGTGGTAGGACATGAGGTAGGGTAGCTGGAGGCCTCAGTTGTAGTAATTCGGCAGAGGTATATGTCCGTCTCACCGTATTAGTAGGTCGTGGAAGTGGAGCAGCAGGGGGGGTAGCCCCTGGCCCGTCCTCGGCGCGGACGAGCGCAGACGAGCTTGCCTTAAGCGTGCCTTCGGCGCGCAATCGTCGCGCCCGCTGCGCTCGTCCGCTGCGCTTCCAGTATTGACACATGTTAAATAGTGGGTGCTCTGGCTTCAGAGGGGGTGTGGCCAGCCGAAGTGGGCGTGCCTGGTGACTCCCTCGAGCGAGGTGATGGCGGCAATAAACAAGCGTTTACAACCGAGACAGCTATTCAATCAGCTGCTCGGTGTGCTAAGGGTGGTTGCCTGGGACAATAGCAAGTGCAGAGTAAGTTTAAAATCACATTATACAATTTAAAAAAAATAGCGAGTTATTCCCTTTCCACACTCCCGGCTTCCGCCTCAGGAGAGCCTCTGTGAATGGAGCAGCGCTAGCGTTCAGCGCGCTCTATTTGTGTCGATGGGAGGGGGCGTGGCCAGCCGAAGTGGGTGTGCCTGGTGACTCCCTCGAGCGAGGTGATGGCGGCAATAAACAAGCGTTTACAACCGATTTTTCTTTTAATCATAATTTACCCAGGTTCTGAGGGACACAGGGTTAACCCCAGTTTTTCAAGAACTACATAGACATAGACATTGACATTCCCAGGGCAGTGTAGGGCAACGCAGTGATTTGTGCTGCATTACCTTACTCCATATATTTGGAGCCACGCAAAGTGTCTTTGCGTGACTTTAACTATGGACTTTATAGAAGTTCCATAGTTTGTACCACCACAGGTTTATTGTGGGAGGGTCAGGCACATTTAATTTCCAAGCAACAGTCAGTTTAGCTGCTAGTAATAGCTGTTTTATGAGTTTTCCAGCAGGTGCTGACAGGGGATATAATCCATACACTTCAGCACGTTCTAGTAAAGGGATTAAGGTATTCATTTGTTGATGGGTGTTAATAATTTCTTTAATAGATGACATTAAATCAGTCCAAAAATTCCAAATTAAATCACATTCCCATCACATGTATGTAGGAGCCTCTCACCCTCTACCTCTCTAGCACATTTCAGAATCTCCATATATCACATTTGAGCACACCAATGTCAAATATCTTATTAACATTAATTTGTATGCACATTCATATATTGAGTGTATATGGAGACTTTGCTGCCCTCCGCTAAATTAGCATGCATGTACTTTCCAATTTTATAATCAAGGCTTCCGGCCATTTTTTGTATATGTTAGCTGTTGCATGGAGGTGCTTCTGTCCAGTGTCCTTTAAAGGCGCGACACCACCAATGCTGTGACTCCCTCCATGTACATATCCTCTATTTTTGTTGTTTCTCTACTGTCATCCTCATTTGTTGATGTTTGTCGTGACTGATAAGATCGTATAGGACCTGCCAAAGAAAGCTTGCTGTAGCCTAACCATTCTCCCCTCTTTATCTCAAGGGATTGCTTCTACTTGAAAGGGAATACCTGCTCCAGAACTATCACTACCCCCTTGGTTTTAGTTTGTGCATGTGAGTGAAACTGTAGCGGCTAGTAGCATGTCTTATGCTTCCAGGAGATGGTTTCCTGCAAGAGTGCCACATCTGCACCTTCATGTGTTACCAGCTGAGGACTGATTTGAATTTTTCTCAAGGAATTTAAACTCTGAGGGGCATATTTATGAGTGGTTTGGCATCATGCTTGTACGACATAACGTGGTACATGCGTGATGTAAACCGTACGTCACATTTTTAAAGTCACGCAAAGACACTTTGCGTGGCTCCAAACATATGGAGTAAGGTAATGCAGCACAAATCACTGCGTTGCCCTACACTGCCCTGGGAATGTCAATGTCAATGTCTATGTAGTTCTTGAAAAACTGGGGTTAACCCTGTGTCCCTCAGAACCTGGGTAAATTATGATTAAAGGAAAAATTGGTTCTGTCGGGTAGTGAAACAACTAATTTGTAAATTCTATATACATTTGAAAATACATCCTCACTTTGACAGAAATTCACAACAGGTTCTTACAATAAATGAAAAAAGAAGCCTGTATAGAACCATTTGTATCTTTATAATTTTCAAGATGCATTCAAAATGATTCATAAATGACTGTCAATATCATTATAAAAAGTGCAGCATGTGACAGTAGTGAATAGTGCTCATGTGACATACACAATATGTACAATAATGATTTCCAATATAGACAGTTTATACACATATATTTCAAAAGAGGCCATCCATTAATACAAATTTACAGAATCCCATTTGCTACTGGTCAATTCTATTGGGTTTCTGAGGTATTGGGGCCTGTACTCAGGAACGCTGCAATTAGTCTGACTAATTGCAGCGTTCCTGAGTACAGGCGTGTATCGTATGGACACTTTTTACCAATATTTCGGATTTAAGGACCTCAATCCAGTCCAGGTGACTCATCACCACTTGAACTCCAGGACTGTCGTGCTTGCTACATCTGTCTTGAGAAAGACCCGCTGCGACCACATTCACCTTGGCCCGCGAAGGGTCGAAACGTCGACATTTTTCCGATTGGCCCCAATACCTCAGAAACCCAATAGAATTGACCATATTGTGTATGTCACATGAGCACTATTCACTACTGTCACATGCTGCACTTTTTATAATGATATTGACAGTCATTTATGAATCATTTTGAATGCATCTTGAAAAATATAAAGATACGAATGGTTCTATACAGGCTTCTTTTTTCATTTATTGTAAGAACCTGTTGTGAATTTCTGTCAGAGTGAGGAGGTATTTTTCTTTTAATCATATGTCTATGTAGTGGTATTTATAAAGCACCGTTGCTACTCCAAGGAGTGTCCTGGTGCTGGATGATGAAAACTAGCAATGGGAGCAGGAAGGAGATCATGGGTTGGAGAAAAGTCATGTTTTCAGCTTCTTCCGGAACACCAGCATTGACTTAATGCTTCTAAGGGTCAGAGGCAGTTTGTTCCAAAAGGACAGGCCCAGGAAGGAAAGGGACTTCCCTCCTGACTTATCAGTTTTTAAATGTGGGGTGCTGGCTAGGAAAAGTTTAGAGGAGAGGAGATTTCTCTGTGGGGCATGGAACAAGATCCTGTATGCCTGGGAAGGTATTCCATGGGCATTGCATGGGTGTTCATACTCAACTCCTATAGATTTCAACAGATTCCCAGATTGATAAGATCTTGTAAACCTGGGAATGCACCAAAACCTTACTCTTTCCCAGGGGAGGCATAACGAAGAGAAATGCTGCACACACAGAAAGTGGAATATGCCTCCCATGATTGTTTTTTTGCAGGAAGGGGCACTTTCCTGCACAAAAAATAGTCCTGCCTGCAAAGCGGGCACCCTTGCATCATGGCGTGAGTATTTCTGTATTGGCGTTTTGTTGCACTGAGTGCACCGGTGTGAGGAGATAGCAGGGGTGTGCAATATATTGTGATAGATATGGTGCATTTCTGCCCCCCATAGACTGCCAGAGCAGGGGGAAAGTACAGGAATGCACCATAAGCTTAAAATATGGCTAACTCCTGCTCTTTACCCGTGACGCAGTGCAGCAAGATGACTTGCTGTGCTGCACTGCACCACTTTCCCGTAAGTATTGCCCTGAATGTTGAGGGTCAGGAAATTCATGGATGGAACATTGTTCTTACTCATTTGATATTTTGACATTTCTCCTTTACGTCCCTTTATGAAATTGTTCAATTTCCCCTACTTTTATCATTTCCAATGTGGTGCACTCTCTATTTTCCCAATTGGCCATCCCTCCCCCCGATAGAGGAAGGTAGGTGTTACTACTTCTAACTGTAGTCCGACTCCGTCTCCTCACAGGCCAACATTACATTTCAATAAGAGCAAAAATGTCAAACTTCAACAGACATATAAAGATCCAACATCCTTTTTTGTTAATTGCAATTACCTAAGCGGTATAGCAAACAGCTCGAAAACAAAAAAGGGTTTGGTTCATCTTACCCCTTTGGTTAGGGCAAACCCCTTGATGGCCATGGACTGTGAGGCCTCCCCTGGATGCCTATCGACCTTAACGTAAGTTGAGAAATACAAAGAGAAAAAGATATCTCAGATTAGACACAGAGGAGAGCATCTCACCACTCCAATTGGCTGCTCCTCTGGCCTAGTGGCGGCTCCTCTGCAATGACGGAGGAGCATTGCCCCACTGCCTGGCTCAGAATCAGCAAATGAAAATAAAACGATGTTCTTGCATCGTTTTATTTTGCATTTGACGGCTTCGAGTCAGTACTGTAATGAGAGGCGGGGCTGAGGCATGAGAGGGGGAGGAGAAGTGCTAGGTGCTCATGTGTGTTTGGCCAACCATTTCATGCTGACCAAAACACACATGGGCACTTAGGTTTTCTCCAGCTCAGCTTCATTGATCAGCCGGGCTGGAGAAACCCCATAACCTGGCCTGAGCGGGGGATTTTTCTAGCCCGCTCAGGTCAATAACCTCGCTGCTCTGCAGCACGGGTAATTGGATGGGAGTTTGTCCCAGGGGCTGCTGGTACCAGGCAGGAAGAGAAGAGGTGCAGTGACGCAACACTGGAGGCGGAAGGCAGCTAAGTTTATAAAATATATATATAGTATTTCTAACCCCCTTCCCCTTCCAGATGACCCCTCCCACGTTTTCTCCACCCTCCTCACTGTTTCTGGCAGCCGCCACTGCTCTGGTCACAACATTGTTTGACGCTGTATGTTTGAGAGAATTTAAAGAAGCATATTCAAGCTGCCTGCTTGACCTTGCAGGATGTCCTTCAGCCAAGGTAGTGAAATGCCCATAATCTTACATAGGGAGCTATGGCGCTTCTAGGTCCACATCACTAGTTGGCCATTTCTCCCATTGTCTTTTATTCAACTCGTGCCTCTTTGTTCTCTTAGAAGACTGTCATCGTCATGCTGGTCATTACTCATCTGGATCGTTGTTCCTAATTTTTTTCTCCCCTTCTATGTTTAGGAAATCCATTACTTCTTGTTTGGCGAAAATTGACACCAACTTGTCATTGACTGTGAAAAGTAGCTGATATGGGTATTTATATGTATATGGGATTAGCTGTGCCCTCAGGTGGTTGATTGCTATTTTAAGATTTTCCATTTGCCAGCATCAGGGTAGCGACATCTTGAAAGATTGAGAGCATGTATCCCACAAACAACATTGTATCTGTTCTTTTTGCACCTTCAGGATTTATTCGTTTTTCTTGAAATAATGGATTCGGGTTGTGACATCAGGTGTCAGGTTATTCTTTGTCAGGTAGGTGCTGACAAATCTATGTGCGAGTGCTATTGGCCCGCACAGGACTGGGGCTGCAGAGACTCTTGGATTCATTTGGTAGCTTTATGAAGTCCTTAGATTTACAGGTGAATAGTAAGAAGTCCCATGTTATGGTGGCAGGTAAACGCCCAAAGGCCCATAAAAATAGGCGTTTTCACTGACAATGGGGTAGACCTGTTGAGGGTGCCGGTGTTTACATATTTAGGTGTAATTTTTGATGAAAAGGGTAACTGGGCACCCCAATTAAATGCTAAAAGTTTAGCCATTGCAAGATCATCCGATGCATTATTGGACTTCGCTAAGCGGCTGGGTTCTAGGCCTATGGAAGCCCTATTAAAAATGTATAAATCCAAATGTTTATTCATAGCACTTTATGGTGCGTCTCTTTGGGGTTATCTACCGCAGTGTAAAATGCAGATAATGGAGAACAAATTTTTAAGGTCTTCATTAGCAGTACCCCAATTTTCCTTACACTCAGAACTGGTAATGGGTTATATTTCAGACAACTTACGGTTGGCCCCAGTGATCTGCTGGGTCAAAACGTGGCTTAACAGCGAGATCACTCTGAATCACGCTATCCTAAAGGACTGCATGGCATTAGATAGTGTGAACAGAATACCCTGGTTAGTCTATATCAGAGATATATTTTCCAAACTGGGACGACCTGAACTGTATTCATCTCCAAATCTGCTGCACAAGGGAGACCTAGAGTGATCAAGAAGAATTTTATGGGTTTAGTGGAACAAGAACGGGAAATGGTGGAATTGACAAAACCGTCTGTTAGAGCTCATTATGTTCTTACGACCATGCCACATCTTGAACCATATCTAAAGACTGTGACAATTCCCTTCCACCGCCACCTTTTAATTCGTTTTAGACGTAATATGGTACACTACGCCCTTGGTCACTACCCAGTTTGGGGTAAACCGGAGTTATCTCCTCCTTGTGACTGCAATAATTTTTCTAGTCAAACCCTTATGCATTTTGTTATGTTTTGCGACCACTATGCTGACATCAGGAAACAGTTTTTAGTGCCATTACTTAGAGAGGCGGGATTTGTTCAAGTAAGACTTGCTCTCTTGTATTTACAACTACTAGGCAGTCCCCGGGTGATCTTCGGGGTTGCCAGTTTCCTGGTGGCCGCCGTACGTAATAAAGCTAAAAGATTAGCGGCATTAGAGATGGTGGTGTGATTGTTTATCTCCTGCAAATGAATTTTTTTGTATTTTAACTTTTATGAAATTTTGTACATTAATGATGAATTGGATTTTAATGTATTTTTATCCTATGTATGTCTATATGTGATCACTTTTATGATTTTTATTAATCGAATAAAGTGTTATTTGACTTGACTTGACTTGACAAATTTGTCAGTACTGTAGAGCTCAATCGCCAAATCATTAGGACTTTCCAGGAATGACCGAAATAGGCCATGTACATGCTGATCCTGCTCTCGGTCTGTGATTGTTTCGGGGAATATCCCTGAATCTCACATTGTTCTTTTTGCGACCTGTTTTCACCAGCATTCACCTTGCTAAATATAGATTGGTACCTTCTTTTCATCTCTTTCACTCTAATATTCAGTTCATCTCTCTCATGTGCTCCATCAGCTATGTCAAATTCCAGTTGCTCCAACCTATTTTCCAGTTTTTGTAACATGTGATCCATGTCAGAGTCTTGCCTGAGTGTGCCCCCATGTCACATTCTGTACTTATTCAGGTACACTTAAGTCATGGGGACCAGCCTAGTCAGTCGGACAAAGAAGTCTATGCAGAGTTTTTGGGGGAATTCAGGAGGTCCTTGATGTTCTGGACTTTCGGCATCTTAACTGTAGCTGCCACCATTGCCAGGAGTGTGGGGTTGATGGCGTGCCACTGATGGGTGACACAAGGCAACCACATATCAAGGTCATCTCAGGAGAGGTCCAAAGGCCACAAGCTGAGTCCTCTCGGCAATCCCTGTATAACTAGTGGAACGCCCCTTAACAGTTCAGGACGCTGTTTTTTTCAGTCACCTCGTACTCAAATCACTTGTGGGAGAATCCGCTGGGTAAGACCCCACTTCCCCACAGTCAATAGTGTATTTATCAAATAGAAACTAGGTGGTCCTTGTATTATCCACTCACCATTCCCCATGTTCTTATGTATGTCCCTTTCCCCTTCAACCAGTAATCACTGTTTTATAAGGGGATCTGGTTGTTTTTTTCCACATGCCACCTGTCTCTTCCAACTATAGGCTGACTCTTCCATCTCTGTTTCTTCAACTTCCTGTAGGCGTGAGGGGAATTCTACCTACATCTCCCTTGCTTGCCTGGTCCATTGACATTACATTTCCCTTTGCTGGAACATGGACTCCTCTGCTCTCCAGCTCAGATTTTGCTATCCCCCAGTTCACCATCTCTTCAGTAAAGCCACAATATGCATGGCTACAGTAATGCAGCCACCAGTGTCCTCTGCTGACTATGATCGTGGCCTCCTTTATTGGCACACAATGGCCCCCACCATGACGTCATCCAATGGGAGTTAGAGGAGAAGTGCATGGAGTGAAGCTAAGTTGCATCCTCCACTTCTTCAGTTGCATGACTAGGTGCCAGAGGTATGATCCGCCAATTAGCGAGTCGCAAATTGCATTGCAATTTGCGACTCGCTAATTGGGATGCACAACAGTGTCTGAGACACTGTTTGTGATTCTCAATGGGGTCGCAAATTGCATTACTCATGTATATTAATGAGGCTGTCACAATTTGCAACCCCATTGGGAATGGCTGGCACTCCCAGGGATGGTGGCCTGCTGGGGTCAGCAGACCTCCATGTCTGGGGCTGCTATTAAATAAAGCATTTTTTTTAAATGCAGCCTCTTTTCCTTAAAGGAAAACAGAATGCATTAAAAAAATAAAAATGAAACTTTTCTGTTTTATTTTCTAAGGGCAGGCAGTGATCCCTGGGTCCACTGGCTGCCCTTTAAAAATATTTGTGCATGCATTCACAAAGGGTAAGGGGTACCCTGGGGACGCCTTCCACTTTGTGAGTGCTTTACCACCCTTCTGAGAAGGGTGGTAAATTGCAAGTGTTTTGCGACCGCAAAAACATTCATACATACCTTTTGGAGTCGCTGTGAGGAAGGGACGCCCTGGAATGCCCCTTCCTAAGAGCGATTCGCTAATCATATTTTGTGAGCCGTAAATCAATTTGCGACTCGCAAAATAGGATTGGTACATGGGCCACAGGTTTTTCGCGGGCGCAAACAGGTCTAAAACTCATTTGCGCCTGCAAAAAACAATGTAAATCGGGCCCTAGATTCCTGTGGTTCACCTCTATCTCCCCTCTATTTGCGCTCCAATTCCTGAGGGCACACTTGGGCATCTAATAAACACCAGTGAAGGCTGCCTGAGAATGGCTACATGAGTTCTCATCATAGCCACGCCCTCCACAGAGAGTTTTTTTTGTACTTTCAATAGGTTTTCAGCAGGACCGTGCCTTGCAAATTTAGCAAATAGATACTTTCAATGTAGACAATGAAGGGCCATGCTTTTGATGGCTTTAAATTTGTAGGTGCACAGTTTGTAGTGAGCTTTATAATTGGTCGAGAGTCACTCTATTTGGTGTCCTTGGGGTTTGCTTTCTGAATCTCTAAGCAGGTTATACAACCAACTGGTACAGACATTGATCACTTGGGTTTTGAGAATTGGCTGCAAGAAAGGGAGATATGTGTGGATTTTTGTAATGTTGATGAGATATAGCCTACTGCACTAATGGTGATATGAACATGTCTGTATTAGCAGAGAAAAGCACGACGAAGGACATTTGAAAGGAGTGTGTGGACTGATCCAGCGGGCTATAGAAAATATATCATAAACTACGCTACCCAACTTCATAATCTATAAACAAAATTCTATACTAAATATGGACCCATTTATGAACCTGATATATTTTGGGCCTACTGAATCAGGTGGTCAGAATAAATCTATATACACATTATTTACAAACTATATACATTTTTATACATTTGCAGAAAGAATATTGTCATTAGAATAAAACCCAACCATTTAAACGACCACCATAGGCGACGTGATCTAGCTAAAGGTAACCTACACTTCTGAATAATCAAGACCAGCTTGTTTGTCAAAAGTAAGATTTTATTTTCTAAATTATGGTATATAAGTTGAAAGTTTTATAATTGAAATTTATTTGCAATAAAGCAAGCATGATGGTAAGAAATATGAGAAAAATACAATTTAAGCAATTGAATCAATTTTAAAGAAATTATATAAAGTTTAGCATTTCTAAAACCTATTTCCCTAACTGAGCTAAATAGACAGAAATTAAAGTAAAGTTCTTTGAGGAATCTTACGTGCTCCACGCAAAGTCCAGCAGCACATCACCCTCATCGGAAAGTCAGAAAGCAGCAGCCAGCCCAACCCTAAGGGCATGACTTTTTATACCTTTCTACGCTAACTAAACTAGCAAAGGAAAGTTTTCAGAAATCCTCGACGTCCCATTGGCTGAGAGTGACAAGTGACATGTCACCCGATTCTTAAAAAGTTCCACAAAATCATGTCTTACAAAGACCATTGTCTCTTCCACGTGAAGCCAGAAGCTTCCTGCGTTTGCAACTTTGTATTAAGTCATCCTCGCAGCTTCCATAGTCTTTCAGTACAACTTCCGCGGATGCCAAGTTAAGGACTGACAAAATGTTCATTTTTCGACCTTGGCCATGTCCGACAGAATGATGTCAGCTCATCAGTTTTTTGCTTTGTGAATGTAGCTTCAATAAACGTTTTAATTCAGAATGGGCGTCTCGTGACTTTCTGCAGAATTCTAAGTCAGCTCTTTTTCTGTGGTTCAAAAGACTAGGCCCAAAAGCAGGCAACTTATGTTTTCTAGTATAAAACAAACACAAGAAAAGTATTAATGTAAGAAATAAAGTATATTCTGTATCCACCCCAAGGTTTACTAATTAATTAACCCACCCGATTAATCAAAATGTTACCTAGCCATTGCAAACAAATAAAGCAGCGTTTATATTTACCAGTCTCCGTTTTTCTATGAGACCCATAAGCACCTAGAATAGTAGAAATGACATCACACAGACAAGGAAAAGCAAAACAAGCACATGCTTCGTTTAAGTTTGCAGCAGTTAGTAATGACAAAAACGAAAACAATAAATTATTTTATTATTTTGCACGAACAAAAAGATGCAACAAATATGCACGTTTATGAGCACAAATGTTAGTCCCCCCACGTGTAAAGTTTAATCTAAGTTGTATTAGTACGACATATCACAAATCATTAATAATTTTATTCATGTTATGGAAATGTGACTTTGCGAGTTTAAACAAAATTTTGTTTTCTATCTCGCTCCATCAACTCCCTCATCTGGTGATTAACAAATCACCACACTAGCACTCAAAATGTTGGTAAATTAAAATTTTAAGAAATCGATTCAAATTCATTTGTATTAGTAAACCTAAAAGTCTGTTTCAGCATAATCTTTGCAATTAACATGACGCTCTCTATGTAACTCCTGTAACTCAATCTCCCTTTCCTCTTCTTTTCTGAGTTTATAGATTCTTTTCTTTTCTCTCAACTGTTTCTTTCTTTTATGTAACAAACAACCTACTTTAGTCAAAATAAAAATGAATACTATTATAATCAAAGGTGCCAGAATCTTGCCAAGAATTGAACTTCCGATATTATGAAACCAGATTTTAATTGCTTGAAACCTTTTTGAAAGTTTCCCTGTAAAATCATCTTCTTCTAAAGGAATTATCTCTGAATGCATTTGTGTAATATTCTTAATATACATTTCAATATTCTTACTTTCATCAGGTATATATGTACAGCAATGTTGAACATGTAAAATGCCACAGACTCCTCCCTCTTTTGCTAGGAGTATGTCTAAAGCAAGGCGATCTTGTATTACCATAGATCTAATTGCAATAACTTCAACATTTATAAATTGAAATCCATCAGCTGTGTCGGTTGATAATCTATCAACTATAGTGGATAATTTTCTGATTCTCCCTGCATTTAGGGTTATACCAACAAAAGGTATTACAGCTTGAAAAATATCTCCCAGAACTTCAGTAAAAGTTTCTCTTTTAGCTCTATTTACATAATTATGAATTTTAAACAATCCTTCTGAATCTCTGTCAACATGAAACACTTTAGGAAAAACAATTCCCACATAACAAGTTCCATACCAATGGTCTGGAAGGTTATAATAAGCTTTGTCACCACAAACAAAATAAATTCCAGGAAAGATAGGATCTTTTCCACCTTTAAATCCCCAACCTCCCATAATCTGATAAGTATCTTCACAGTTGCTTGCACCTACAAAATAATTATCAAAAAGTGTATTATCTCTTCTAATGCAAAGCTTTCCACTAACAGGTTTGTCTATGTGAATTGCAATATTTTCAAGCATTTTGCCATTTAATTTCTCATCCTCTTTTTGCCAGAAGGATGACTTAGTCTGCTTGACTAATTCATTTCTCTTATAAATTGCTCTTCTCTCCTCAACCATATTCAAAAATTTCTTTCCTTCAGCACTTAATTTACATGTTAGATTATTCTTATAAGCATACTCATAAGTGAGTTCGTTAGTAACAAGGAAATATTCTCTCATTTGTTTTGCTTTCTTATGCTTATTTAAAGCATTATCAATCTTAACATTAGCAAAAATCTCATCATAATTTGAATAGTAATATTCTAAACGACCAGTTTGATAAAATAAACTAGTTAATACACTACATGTTACAGCATAAGTGAGAGGAAGCATATTATATGTTACTCCCTCGGAAACAGAAGCAGGTAACTTAACACAGACATAACAGTCTTTTGCATCCATTACTTTTACATATTCACTCAAAAGCTTTGTGAATGTATTGCTTGAAAAATCACCTATTGATTTATCTTGATGAATGTTAGGCTGATGATCAATTACTTTTGCAGATGCACTATGTTTAGTTTGGCTAACCAAAGCTTTGCTCGTTATGTTAGCTTTGTGTAATTCTCTATTCATTTCTAAAGGTATAATCACAGCTAGTACCAACCAGAGCAGAACTAAAATGAGCAGACATACCAGAGTCATCTTACAGCATCTTTTAAAAACAGAACATTTTGAAGTGCTCTCCTTAACGTAAGGCATTTTTAGGTTAGTTTTAACCTCAAAAATAAAAATAAATTTTAAAATTTATATACACCCCCCTTTTAAAATATATTTTTCTTTTATAACCCTAAACAAGATTTCTTCGACCTTATGTCATACATAAGTTTTCTTCTACTAAACAGTTTTTCTTCGACCTTGTGTCAACTAACAGGATTTCTTCAGCCTTTTGCCAATTTAATAATTTTGTACTTCAATCATTGTCACTAATTTCTTGGATTTCGTTTTCTTCTTCACTACTATCATATATGTCTATAACAGGTGGAATTACTAAGTAAGTCCACTCAGGAGACTTGTATTTCTGGTTTGGTCTAATTATTCTCTTCCCTTTTCTCGATATCACTTCAATTTTTCTTCCAACTCCAACTTCTTTTCCTGGACTCTTTTGACTACTTATTTCTTCAACTTGTTCTATTGGCTTTTTGATCAATCTGACTCTCAATCTTCCACCAGGCCAGTAGTCTGCTTTTCTCACGTACTTCTTCTTTGGTTCAGAATTATTTGATTCTGACTTCCAAGTCCTTTTCTTTCCGTTTTCACTTCCACCTTCCACGTCACTTTCTTCAGTTTCGTAGTCTGAAATTTCAATTGACTCAGGAACTTCTCTATTCGGCAATTTCACTCCTTCAGGAACTTCACTTTCTCTTCCATCACTGGTACTTGGTAATTCGTTCTCCTCCTCTTCCTCAATTACCTCTAGCTTCCCAGATTTCGGATTTTTGTTCCTTACTTCAGAATTTGTTCTCTGCCTTTCGATACTCTCCTGGTCTGAAACTTCTTTTGGTTCAGCTTCTTTGTCTTCAATAGAGACAACCGAATCTTCAGTTATCTTTCCTTTTAACAGATTCTCTTCACCTTCAGAATCTATTTCAATTATTTCTAAGTCTTTTCTTGTCAGATTTCCATTTACTGGCACAGTTTCCAGATGTCGACTTTCTTGTCGATCTTCAGATTCTGGAATTACTTCACCTTCTGTTCTGTCTTCTGCTTCAGAATCTGAATCATCTGTGGTATCACTTTCAACATCAGAACTCTCAGGAGTTGGTACTGGAATAGTATGACCTGGATGAATACAGCGCTTCAATCCTCTGCACTTTACAGCATTAGTAGTGATCAAGATTACCTGCCTAGGTTTCTGCCATCTAGGAGATAGACAATTCCTTCTCCGATGTACTTTCGTTCTGACCCAATCGCCAGGTCTCAGATCATGAGTCAAAACTTTTTCATTTGATTGAGCTTCAGTTCCCACCTGATTAGACACAGAAGTTACCATATCAGATAACCTTTTACAGTAATCCAAAATTGCACTGTCATTTATGCTCAACAGTTTACCTACAGGTACAAAAGCTTGCCTCATAACTCTTCCCATTAAAATTTCATGAGGACTCAGACCTGTCTTTTTATCTGGTGTACTTCTTAATGACATCAAAACAAGTGGAAGAGCATCAGTCCACTTCACTCCTGTCTCTAGACACATTTTTCCAATTCTGTTTTTGATAGTTCCATTTATTTGTTCAACTACACCTGATGCCTCTGGTCTGTATGCACAGTGTATTTTCTGCTCAATGCTCAAAGCTTCACAAATTAACTTCAACAGTTTGTTATCAAAATTGCTTCCTCCATCACTCTCAATAGTGACTGGAAAACCGTACCTTGGGATGATTTCTCTGAGCATTAGTTTTGCTACTGTAATTGAATCACAATGTCGTGTAGGGAAAGCCTCTACCCATCTTGAAAATAAGCATACAATTACAAGTACATATTTCAAACAATTGTGTAAGGGCATTTCAATGAAATCTATTTGTAACCTGGTAAATGGACCACCCTCTCGACCAATTATTCCTGTCCCCACCACTGATTTCCTGTTTGGATTCATTTGTTGGCATGACAAACACCTTTGACAAAAAGATTCTGCAATCGTTCTAAATTTGGTATTGAACCATGTTTCTCTAAAAAGCCTGACCATAGAATCTCTTCCTAGATGTGCAGGACCATGATATAATCTGGCCATGTCAGCAATCAAGCAATTTGGTAAGACTATTCTGCCATCTTTGTAAACCCACACTCCATCTTCTTCACGTGGTCTACAATCTGATCTTAACCATAGGTCTTTTTCTTCATCATCTGCTTCGTTTTGTAAATCTCTAATCTCATGCCATGTTTCTACAACAGTTGTTAGCATTAATGAATTTGAATCAGTTTCTTTACTCCTCTCCCGATTGTATGAATAATTTTTCCTTGCGCAGTACTTTGCTGTTTCGTCTGCGAAGGCGTTTCCCTTGGAAATATAATCAGTTCCTCTAGTGTGCGCTGCACACTTGACTATGGCAATTTCTTTTGGCAATTGTATTGCTTCAATTAATCTTCTAATGAAAACTGCATTTTTAATTGGTGATCCTGTTGATGTCATGTATCCTCTCTGTGACCAGAGTTGTCCATAATCATGCACAACTCCGTACCCATACTGACTATCAGTAATGATGGTAACTCTTATATCTTTTGATATTTCACATGCACGAATTAAAGCAATCAATTCAGCCACTTGTGCTGAACGAACTCCTTCAAGACATGATGCTTCTTCAACATCTACAACTGTACAAACTGAGTATGAAGCTTTCAAGACACCTCCTTCGGATCTTAAGCATGAGCCATCTACAAAGTAGACAAAATCCGATTCAGACAAAGGTCTGTCTTTGATGTCTTTTCTGGGTTTAGTGCAGAATTCCATGACATCTAAACATTCATGTTCAGTTTCAATATCATCAACAATTTCAGAATCAGGCAGTAATGTAGAAGGATTCAGATTCAAACATCTTGAAATCGAAACATTATCTGCTCCCAGTATGATTTTCTCATACTTTGTCAATCTGCTACTTGTTAAATGTTGAGTCTTACCTCTTGTCAGTAATATTTCAACTGAATGAGGCACAAAAACTTTCACAGGAAATCCCATTATGATTCCTTCACTTTGTTCAAGGCTGATGCTTGTAGCTGCAACTGCTTTCAAACAACCTGGTAATGCTTTTGCAATTGGATCAAGAACTGCAGAGAAGTATGCAATAGGTTTCTTTAAATTTCCATGTCTCTGTATTAATACAGATAATGCACATCCTTCTCTCTCACTGCAATACAGTTCAAAATCTTTCTCATAATTTGGCATACCCAAAGCAGGAGCTTGGCATAAGCTCTTTTTCAGGTTCTCAAAAGATTCCATCTCAGCATCATTGAGAATAATTGGATCTTTTATATCTGATTTGGTCAGTCTTTGTAGTGGTTTTGCAATTACTGAAAATCCACTTATCCATTGTCGACAGTAAACTACCATTCCCAGGAACATTCTGACTTGTCTTTGTGTTTTTGGCGGTAACATTGCTTGAATCATTTTTATTCTTTCTATTGTTACTTGTCTTTTTCCTTTTGCAATTCTGTGACCAAGATATTTTACTTCTTGTTTGCAAAACTGTAGTTTTGCTGGTGACACTTTATGTCCTTCTTCTGCAAGGCGATTTAACAGAATTATTGTGTCTGTTACACAATTTTCTCTTGTCTTTGCAGCTATTAACAAATCATCAATATACTGCACCATCGTAGACCTACCTGGTAAGTCTAAATCTTCTAATGATCTTTTTAACAATTCATTAAAGATTGAAGGACTTTCTGTATAGCCCTGAGGGATTCTTGTCCATCCAAGGGTCTTACCTTGGAATCTGAAAGCAAAGATTTCATAACTGTCTGGGTGTAAGGGAACAGTAAAGAATGCATTGCAAAGGTCAATGACTGTGTACCATTCAGCATCATGTGGAATCTGAAATAGAATTACTGCTGGATTTGGAACCACAGGACAACATGGAATGACAATTTGATTAACCTTTCTCAAATCTTGTACGATCCTAAATGTTCCGTTAGACTTTTTAACTCCCATAATTGGTGAATTACAAGAACTACTCTTCATTTCCTTTAATACACCTTGTTTGATTAATTTTTCAATTATAGGTGTAATACCTTCAATTGTCTCTGTTTTCATTTTATACTGTGGAGTGTTTGGAAATTCTATTCCCTGTTTCAATGTAATTTTTACAGGATCTACATTTTTCATCAGACCCATCTCATTCCCAGTAAAATCCCATATTTCAGATTTCACTGTTTCCTTTAGCTCTTCAGGTAAATCCTTTTCTTCAAATGCAGGAAACAATTTTGTTTCTTCTGCTTCCATCATCATCATTGTCATTCTATACAAACCATCCTCTGCTACCAGAGAATTGATCCAGCGGGCTATAGAAAATATATCATAAACTACGCTACCCAACTTCATAATCTATAAACAAAATTCTATACTAAATATGGACCCATTTATGAACCTGATATATTTTGGGCCTACTGAATCAGGTGGTCAGAATAAATCTATATACACATTATTTACAAACTATATACATTTTTATACATTTGCAGAAAGAATATTGTCATTAGAATAAAACCCAACCATTTAAACGACCACCATAGGCGACGTGATCTAGCTAAAGGTAACCTACACTTCTGAATAATCAAGACCAGCTTGTTTGTCAAAAGTAAGATTTTATTTTCTAAATTATGGTATATAAGTTGAAAGTTTTATAATTGAAATTTATTTGCAATAAAGCAAGCATGATGGTAAGAAATATGAGAAAAATACAATTTAAGCAATTGAATCAATTTTAAAGAAATTATATAAAGTTTAGCATTTCTAAAACCTATTTCCCTAACTGAGCTAAATAGACAGAAATTAAAGTAAAGTTCTTTGAGGAATCTTACGTGCTCCACGCAAAGTCCAGCAGCACATCACCCTCATCGGAAAGTCAGAAAGCAGCAGCCAGCCCAACCCTAAGGGCATGACTTTTTATACCTTTCTACGCTAACTAAACTAGCAAAGGAAAGTTTTCAGAAATCCTCGACGTCCCATTGGCTGAGAGTGACAAGTGACATGTCACCCGATTCTTAAAAAGTTCCACAAAATCATGTCTTACAAAGACCATTGTCTCTTCCACGTGAAGCCAGAAGCTTCCTGCGTTTGCAACTTTGTATTAAGTCATCCTCGCAGCTTCCATAGTCTTTCAGTACAACTTCCGCGGATGCCAAGTTAAGGACTGACAAAATGTTCATTTTTCGACCTTGGCCATGTCCGACAGAATGATGTCAGCTCATCAGTTTTTTGCTTTGTGAATGTAGCTTCAATAAACGTTTTAATTCAGAATGGGCGTCTCGTGACTTTCTGCAGAATTCTAAGTCAGCTCTTTTTCTGTGGTTCAAAAGACTAGGCCCAAAAGCAGGCAACTTATGTTTTCTAGTATAAAACAAACACAAGAAAAGTATTAATGTAAGAAATAAAGTATATTCTGTATCCACCCCAAGGTTTACTAATTAATTAACCCACCCGATTAATCAAAATGTTACCTAGCCATTGCAAACAAATAAAGCAGCGTTTATATTTACCAGTCTCCGTTTTTCTATGAGACCCATAAGCACCTAGAATAGTAGAAATGACATCACACAGACAAGGAAAAGCAAAACAAGCACATGCTTCGTTTAAGTTTGCAGCAGTTAGTAATGACAAAAACGAAAACAATAAATTATTTTATTATTTTGCACGAACAAAAAGATGCAACAAATATGCACGTTTATGAGCACAAATGTTAGTCCCCCCACGTGTAAAGTTTAATCTAAGTTGTATTAGTACGACATATCACAAATCATTAATAATTTTATTCATGTTATGGAAATGTGACTTTGCGAGTTTAAACAAAATTTTGTTTTCGGACCAGAAGGGGAACCAACAATTTGAAAGATGCAGAAAATCTGTGTATCATATGTAGGACTGAAATAAAAGTGTCCAGTAGAGCATTTAGGTAGAAGAGGATAAATAGTTTCAGAGATGAGAACTAAAGACAGCAGAGGGGAGGAAAGAGCAGTAAAGAAGCAGAAACAGACTTGGTAGGGTGAAGAGACAGCACAGATTTGGAGAGAAAAAAAATGTTTTGTTTTATAAAACGCTGTTGTTGCATTACCTCACATTTTACGCAATGTGATCCAAACATCAAAAGGACTGTATCGAAACTGTGTTTGTTTAGATTGATTACGCTTCTAGGGCTTCCTAAACCCGTTACTTCTGCTCACTTGCTGCAGTTTTTACCGTCAGGCCAAGCCATAAATGGCTAAAAAATCATGTGTTTTTAGAAATCTACTAGACGTCAGGGGAGCCTACCTTCAGCTTTATACTTGTCTGGCAGGAAAATTCAGCCAGAGCCTTTTCCAGCTGCTGACATGTGGCACAATAGTGTTGAGAAACAAGTGGAAAATAAAAGAGGTATACTCTATGTTGTCAAAATCATTTGAAAGTTAGGGTTTCCATGTTACTACTCCTGTGCTTCATTTAAAAGCAGAAAAAGTTTTGCCAGCTCTAGTCATAGTTCACTTTAGATAAAACAATTGGATTGAAGTGCAAGGTTGAAAGAATTTGTCAAAGTAAATCTCACAACTGAAAATATGCACGTTGTTAGGGGTGAGTTTAGTAAATGGAGGTAACTCTTCTGAAATGGTGGAGGACAATACTTCTGATATCCCGAGTGACCTCCACCAAATTAAGGGCCAGATTTATCATTTGATTGTGTTGCACTTGAGTCACGTATGGTGTCGCAAGAGCAACACATTCCGTAAGTCCGATTTACCAAGCAACGCAAGGCCACCTTGGTTGGCTTTGCAATGCTTGATAAATATGGAAGAACTCAAGAGAGTGCAAGTCACTGCCTTGCAGTATTCACCCTGGGAGGCCGTTCCATGAGTGGAGCATGAATATTCACATGCATCCACTCATATATGTTGTCGCATTCCCAGATTTACCAAGACTGGCAAACCTCAGAATGCTTCAAAATGCCATGCCTTCCTGATAGAGGTCCAACAAGGAGAAATATCTTTATTTCTCCATGTTTTGTACTCTGAGGGATTCAGTCTGCAGAACACTTAGAAAGAGGAAAAAGCCTCAAAGGATTATTTTTCTGAAGAAGCTGCCCCTTCCTGCACAAAAACAATCCTGCCTGCAATGCAGGCAGCCTTGCACGATGATGCAAGGGTGCATGTGTGGACACTAGGGTGCACTGAGTGCACCAGCGCAAGGAAATAGCAGGAATGTGCCATATCTTGAAAGATATGGCACATTCCTGCCATCTCCCGTTGATGTAGTGCAGCAAGTTGTCTTGCTGCATTGTACTTCATCAAAATTTGATACATCTGGCCATTGGAGTTTTCCACTGGCCCTGCAGGCAACTATCTACTTTGACAGTATCCACTGTCATGGTGCTTTCTATTAACATGGGAATAACAAACTCCCGAAGTGGGTGTTGTTTTTGAAAAAATTGAAAATTAATGGTCTGGTCCCCATCCCTTGAGAGTTTTTTCCCAGGGTGTAGGGTTTTTTTTTTTCCTATCCCATACTACTAGGATTTTCCCTATTAGGGCAGACAATATAAAGTTCTTCCTACAAAGGCCTCTACTTCACTGAGCCATCAGAGAAACTATTTGGTTCACAGAGCCAACAGGGACTCCATCAAAGCAGTGCTTTCTGTCGGCCCAAGTCGAAATGAGGCCGGCAAACAATTTATTTCGGCAGACAGGGTACTCTGTCACAATGCGTTTGTGACTGAGTACCTTGGCTACTAAACTCTAAATCATGTCTTTAATTTTCTTGCAATAAATATACAAAACATTGATAGATGGAATGCTTGAATTAATCTCAGCCACTGGTAATCACTTGGACTGCATTCCAATCCATCGGTATTTTGCACACCATGCCACCTCAGTTTGGACCCAGCTATCAGTCTTGACCGTGCTCCAATAGGAACCATCCAGCCCAAACTGTCAAGCAGTTTTTTTTATGCAGAAGTCTAACTGGGTACAAGTAAAAGAGGTCCTGCCCACTCCTCGGAAACTAGGTAGTTTCAAGCTTCAGGACCCGATTCACCAAAATTAAACTATGAATAAGTGTGACATATTATTACTTGTACTTTTGACTTACAAGTGAACTCCAGGAGTTAACCCAGAGTACTATGAGAGTAGGTCATAGCAGAACATCTGTCAATTAGGCCCTATGTGCACAAGCACTCTCTGCATCTGTGTTCATCTTGTATGTTGTACTGTGCACAGTGAAAGAGTGGTGGCCATGGCTGCCCATTCTAGCAATCTGACAGAAGGCCTTATGCTTTTAGGCTCAGAATGCATCTGTATGAGTCGGTGAAGTCTTTGACCTTCATGCCCCCATCTATGGATGGTGGCAGAGTTAATATGATACAAGAAGCACAGCAAAACCACACTGCCCAACTTGTCATCAAGGCAGCAGAGCAGTTTTCAGCAAAATGTCACAGAGCCGGCACTCTCAGAACAACTTGGGAATACCACCATGTGTATTCACCACTTCCTCTGCCCAGATGGATCAATAAACCCTCCTGGCCCCCATCAATGCCCTCCTTGGCAAAACAAAGCGAATCAGTGACACAATATCGACGGAAAAAATATCGACCTAAACAAAAATTGACGTTGGAATATCGGAAGCAAGAATATCGGCAGCCTATCTACAACATGGTAAGTACAAAAATATCGAAACAAAAATATCGAAGTTAAAAATATCGTAATTAAAAATATCGCTTTTTTAAATAAAAAAAGTGTAAAATAAAGTAAATAATACTTATAAACCAAATAAACATAGTTAAAAATATTTAATAATTTTTAAAATTAATAAATAATACATATACAGTAATATAACATTAATTAAACATATACATAAAAAATATAATATATACTTACTGTATGTTTTAATAATTATTTGAATAACTTATAAATTATTAAAAAGTATTATAAATTAGAAATACATTTACACACATACAACAATAACATAAATAAAAAGTAAATAATTATATTTATTAAATATAAAACATTAAACAAATTAAATATACTTTAAATATTTTTACAATTAATACTATACTACATTATCAAAAATAATAATAAAAATATTAAATAGCTAAATAAATAAAACTACTATTCAAAGTCCCCAAAAAAACTACAGTAATGATAACATTAGATAGCGTAACACTTAAAATTACTATTCCAACTTCAGAAAATGCAACAGTGGAGAAAGCGTTGGATAGCGTAGGGATAACAATTACTATTCCAACTCCAGAGGGGGCAACAGTAGGGAAAGCATTGGATAGCGTAGGGGTCAAAAATACTATTCCAACTCCAGAGCGTGCAACAGTAGAGAAAACGTTGGATAGCGAGGGGGTAAAAATTCATACCAAATAATGCTTTTTATGAAACATTGATTACCAATTAATTAAAAATAATTTCCAATTAATAAAACAAAATACGAATTAAAAACATTAATTGCCAATTAACAAAATTAATTAACAATTAAAAAAAATAATTAACAATTAAAACAATTATTTACCAATTAAAAACATTAATTACCAATTAAAAAAATTCATTATCAAATAAAATAATTAATTGCCAATTAATAATTAATTAAAAATAAAATATTCACCCATTCCAATAAATAAAATAAATCATTAATTAAATATAATTAAATTACTTTCCACCCAATTCCCCTATAAACCCACAACCCGCTACAGAAATAATCACAAACATTAATTAAAATTAATTTATAATTCCTAAAAAATAATAATTAATTTAGTATATTTAAATTACTCCCCACCCTATTCCCCTATAAACCCTCAACCCGCTCCGGTACTAAAACATAAAATTTACTTAAAAATAACATTATTAATATATAAAAATAGTACACATATAATTTAAAACAAGTAAAATACTTAACAAAAAAATATTACACATACATAATAAAATGCATAACAATAACACAAATATCGATATTAGTAACTTCGATATTACTTACATTGATATAAAAAAAAACGATACTACTTACCTTAGGGTCGATATTCCGTCCAACGTTATTCTTGACCTCGATATTATGTACCTTCGATATTTCCAACACGATATTTTTGTAGGTCGTTATTTCAAACTCGATATTTAGACTGTGCACCAAACAAAACACAGGGAAATCTGTATTCCAAAGGAACATGGGTAATGAGGTCATATACAACTGAGGTGTCAGTCTTGTTTTTAGGCCATCTTCGGGCTTTTATTTCCACACGTGCATTGGGCTTATTTGCTGATTCTTCTGCCATAGTGGCCATGTGTTGGTCTGGGCACTTAGATATGCACTTGTTTTGATTTTATGTTCTATATTAGTTTCTATGCTGCTTTAGGATTGTATCGTCTCTATGGAGTGCTCAATGACTTTTTGTATGTCACATTCCTGTACGCTATTTGGCTGTGTTCAAGAATATCCATTTAAGGAATTGGTGTTGCTTGGTCTGACATTGAAGCATTTTTTGGGATGTTGGTACTATAGGTGAACATGATTACGCTCAAATATGTATTGTACCATTTTTAAAATTTTACTTGTGCATTAAAAACCTGGTTTGAGCCAGTTGCTCTTAGCATGTGACTGCATGTGTTTGTATACTGTACCGCACATTGCATAATAGATGCATTATGTAACGGGTTGTGTGCCCTGCTCGTTTGATGTCTTCTATTTGTGCATCATCTCAGTGTACAGTAGAAGTCTTTTTGCATGTCATTTATGTTTGTTCATATAGTCCCTTACAAATGCGGGTCATTAGGAACATATTAACATGTCCCTTTCACTCTTGGACCTTGAGGCTCCCCCCTGAATCATAAGTTGTTGTGCAGCGGTCAGCTGGGAATGTTTTTCCACCCTCACATTGCATGCAGATCGGGGTTGTCTCTTTGGTCAATTCTCAGTATAGTTCTACTCTCATCTTATATGTATTGACGTACGTAGGACCTTTGTAGTCCTGGATCTCTTGAAACTTTGTGTTTGTCCATAATCTTTTTGGTCAAGTGAGGAGAACATTGATGTTATACATCTATGACCATAACATGAAATTCATAGGTTCTGACAGTTCCTTTATTTTTCATAGGTTGCTACAATTTTGTCGTAAGGAAGACCCCTTCCAAATCATTGTAAGGGGTCGAAACATCTAGTTGTCAGTCCTAACCACTTTTACATATTATGCCGGATGCTGGGAAATCATGAAAGCTTGATTTTCTTTTATTCCAATTGAACTTATGTCCTGATGGTTAAGACATTTATATGTTATGCGCACTGTACTGTCAACTCACTCCTTCTGCATTTACATTGTGCCATCACCAGTAGCACCTATATGTTTTTGGAATTGTCACTAAACTGCGTACATAGAGCATATAAAAAATGTAAATGACAATCATGAATTTGTGTCACAGTGATTGTGGTAGCAGGGATGGTAAGACAGCCCCTGTAGCATTAGGGCTGCCAACGCAAACCAAAAGATTTCCACTTTTCAATGTCTTGTGCTTTGGCCAATGCAGAACATAACCAGTAGCCCTTTCTGTAATAATAAGGAATGATAGTCTTACTGAAAATAGCATTTTCTCAGCGTTTTTTGAATGTGTAAACATTAATTAAGCTCTTTTATTACAAAAACACCATGCTGAAAATACATCTCTAATCGAAATTACATTAGTTAATTTCTGCTCCCAAGATTTCGAGAAAGCTTTTGCATGTACCAAACTTATAAAACGCTGGAAAGGCTAGAACAAGGATAAGAATCTATAAATGACATGTATGTTATTAGCAATATATTAATACACTTTTAATAATGCACTTTCTTACCAAAACATTTACATTGGAGTTGAAATCGCCCATCTGCAATTTAAAATGCATGTTGAAGACTGTCTAATTTACTTGTTGCCATTTTTAGATAGTACTATCTACAACTAACACCATTACATGCAAAAATGCCTATCGTTATATTGTATAGGTGAGGTTTCCGTTCACATTTGTGTATAATTATTCTGAAAAAAGTTGTGACATTTGGTAAGTAGGAGATTCCTGAATTTAATAATTCGCACAGTCCTTCCCCTGAAATAGAATCACCCATATGCTCCAACATAAGGAGATACAAGGCCTACGGATGCAGAGGGGTGACAAAGGAAAGTTCACTGTAAAGGCAGCCAAGAACTTGGTTGGCATGCCTCAAGCAATCAAGCAGCTCCTATTCACAATTTTCCTCTTGTTGTATTGATCTGTGCCCAGCCTGCGTTTCACATCCCATATTAGCACCCCAAGCTATTGTCCGTATGGTGCACGTTTTAAATGCCATTGCTTTTTTAGCTTTTTATGCAACGTATGACCCTTTACAGTGCCTTAGTGCCAGTGTGTATATACTAAAACATGACAGTGTTGCTAAAAATAATTATGTATGAAGACATTTTATAATATCGTATATTAAAGCACAATCATTGATACATTCTCAATTTTTGTCTTTTTCAGTTACTGTGATAATCGAATTTGTTGGAAAATTGGGTATTAAGTATATAAATTACATTAAGAGCTGACAATGCAAACATATTCAACATTTAGTTAGATTGCAGTTTGTACTGCAGAGAAAAATAAAACAAGAGCCCAATTTAATTCTTGGCAGTAAGGAGGATAATCCGTTGGTTGGAGTATCCTCACCGCCAAGAATATGGTCCGCCCGCTGCACAGCCGCGGCACGTGGAGGGAGTTCTGTGGGGCAGGCAGGCGGGGGAGGGGCAGGGTGGGGGGTGGTAAACACCGGAATATGGATGATTGGAGGTAAGTAAACAATGTAATTAATAAAACAAATTTCGTAGCGTACCCTGCATCGCATTTTGCGATGCAGGGCGCGCAACGAAATTTTTTTTTTTAATTTAATTGTTTACTTACCTGAAATCATCCATTTTCCAGTGTTTACCACCCCCCACCCTGCCCCTCCCCTGCCCCGCCTGCCTGCCCCACAGAACTCCCTCCACGGGCCGGCGCTGCCACTGCATTTAATTGATGGTGGGCTTTCAGGTTAATCAAGGCGGAGTCTACTCTGTCTCCCCTGTAACAAACTCCCTCCAACTTCCTTGGGCACCAAGGGTTGTTGGAGACATGACTAAATGTCCGCCAACCTAATTTGGATAGCCAGAATTGTAGTAATGATTTACTGTTTCCTACCACCAGGTTTTACCTAGCAGTAAGGAACAGTAAAAACATCTTAATGCTCCCCCTGCCATGGGAGAATCTACAATTGTGAGGGAAGCATTATTTTTTTTATTTGAAAAAAAAAAAATCCTGCTTCATGATCTTCCTGTAAAAAATAAAAAAAGATTACTGTTTGTTATAGAGCTGCATCCTTCCAACGCAGCCCTGTGACAAACAGTAAAATGCATTGACAGGAACAACCGTGATGGCGGTTCCTTCCAGTGCCTTTATAAATGCCCACCTTCTTGTCAGTCAGTTATAAATCTGGCGGGCAAAGTATTCATGGCCTGCAGACGTAAAGTCCTCTGCCAGGACAATGGTGAAGACTCTGCTAGAATATAAATCATCTGGCCCTAAATCAGGTGAAATACTGCTTCAAGTCTGTCATACAGGTAGCCATTGGTTTCAATTTACTGCCTGTGAAGAAAAAGAAAACATTTAGAAAGCTAAGCAAAAACTGGATAGAAGGAGTCATTGGGATAAACCCCAAGCCACTTAAGGCTTAAGTCCTGTGTTTGTGAAGCATGCATCAGTATATATTAGCAGCATACGTTGAACAAGCATTAGCAATGATAATAGGCCTTGCTTTAATGGACTGCTTTACAGTAATCTGAAGCATTAGGAGTAAATAGCATGGGAATACATATGTATTTGTGTGGATTCAAAGAACTGTAGAATAACATATGTGTAGGTTAAAAGGTCTAGTGACAGTTGCACTGTCAAGCCAGACCTAAAAATCCATGTAGGTTAATGACTGGCCTCCTCCAATCTATGCTACTGCAAGAGAAAAACAACATACATTGTCTTGTTATCTAAGACACTTTTATAGCATTCCGATGTTGTGTGTGCCCCTGAAAGTTAAAGCTTAGTCAGCTGGATAAATAAACAGAATGATCACAGCTGCACGGAGGGAAAGCACTTTTGTTGTGGAAGCACACAACGTCTCCACAATCAAATATGTGCTCCTGTCTCCCAGCATATTAGTGGAGTCAAAACAGCTCTCTAGTGATGCTTACATACTTGTCTTGCTACAGCTGCACTGCCAAGCCAGACCATAAACACAAGAGGGTGATATTCCCCTTCGCAGCAAAGCACAAAGCAACATAATCATGCTAAAGTGTCAAAAAAGCAAATGTATGCAAACTTGGGCCAAATGTTTAGCGAACCTTTGCTGGAACATAGACATTGTTGCACAAAATGGCATACTTTATACAAAATTTAAGCAAAAAAGGACACTGTTCCTAAGGCTGGCTAGCAGAAAATGACCAGAAGCCCTGGCCAGGAAAGAGCAAGCGAGGAGAAAAAGAGACCTAGGTATAGAGGGGAACCACTAAAATCGAGGAAGAACTAGTCTTGCCTCTTGTTGCCCTCACACAACCCGAAGGGTGTCATGCTTCATCATCGGGCATTGGCTCCTCGTAGGGCCCGGTGTTGCAATGCCCTACGGGTCCCCGAAAGGGTCACTTTGGCGGAGCACTTTTAACTAAAATGCCAGATGGTGCCTGAGGGTATGTGGGTCCAAATGAAGAGGGCTCAAAAAGTGCGTGCTAAAAAATAAAAAATAGAATTTGATCAGGGGTTACTGAAGCCAAAAGCTAAAAACAGGAATAATCCCCATTAAAAATCAATTAGAACCCCATGGGTAAGTAATTACCCCAATAGGTATAGATATGTCTGTGGTAGATCGACATGTTTTGCGCCCCAGGTGCCTCAAGGGTCATCAGCGCTTCTTCAAGATCCAAGAATCAGAAAGTGGTGATGTGCACGTGAAGTGAATAACTAAAAATATATAATCCCTCATAGTTAGTCAGGGCAGCCAACTTCCTGTTTGCCATACAGGGTGGCGATGAATTGCAAATGCTCCTGATTAGTACCTAGGGTGGAAACACAAGATAGATTACACACAGTATGTGCATCAGTACAACTTGATGCTACAAAACGTGCCACAATCGTGTGCACGACCTGCCACAGTTAAAAGCCACATAAGCCAGAACTTCGGGACATCCCAGAAGTTACCCATGTACCATCTATCCCCTACTGGGTTGTAACAATTCAAAAGGAAGGGACCTCATCAAACATGTGCGTACCCATGATATCTAAAATCTTCTGGTGCAGCCAAAATGGCAAACAAACTCCATGTCAAAAGGAGGACTGGAGTATCAAAATGGTATGCAGTTGCCCACAATATGGTTATGCATGGACCCAGTCCTATATGGCTAACTGTTAGTGTGTAGTGAATATGACGTAACTCGGCTCAAAATTAAGTACAAAGGCAATTCCCCAAGAAAAGTCCTTACCCAGCGTAGTCAGGAGAATCCATGCTGATATTAAAGACGATGGACCCCGCACTTATTCGGACTGTAATAGGAAGTGATATTAAAAGAGAGCATACACAACAGAACCCGGAAACTACCGAGACTGTACAAAAACCGAGCTTTAATCGCTCGGAGTGCCCCTTCCTCAGACAGCCCTCAACTTACGATAATATCCAGGTGCGAGTAGCACGTGAAGTTATTCACTTCACGTGCATGTCACCACTTTCTGCTTTGTTGATCCTGAAGAAGCGCTGATGACCCTTCTGGCACCTGGGGCGCGAAACATGTCGATCTACCGAAGACATATCTATGCCTGTTGGGGTAACTGCTTACCCATGGGGTTCTAATTGATTTTTAATGGGGATTATTCCCGTTTTTTAGCTTTTGGCTTCAGTAACCCCTGATCAAATTTTATTTTTTATTTTTTAGCACGCACTTTTTGAGCCCTCTTCATTTGGACCCACACCCCACATACCCTCAGACACCACCTGTCATTTTACTTAAAAGAGCTCCGCCAAAGTGACCCTTCTTGGAACCCATTGGGCATTGCAACGTCGGGCCCTACGAGGAGCCGATGCCCAATGATGAAGCATGAAATCCTTCGGGGTGTGTGAGGGCAACAAGAGGCAAGACTAGTTCTTACTCTATTTTAGTGGGTCCCCTCCATACCTAGGTCTCTTTTCTCCTCTCTTGCTCTTTCCTGGCCAGGGCTACTGGTCATTTTCCGGTAGCCAGCCTTAGGAACAGTGTCCTTTTTTGGTTTAAGTATTTTATAGAGGAACATTGACACAGGACCGTAATTTGCTCCTTGGTCCCCCTCTTCTTTTTTTGACTTGGTATTAGCTCGGCGGTTAAGCCGAGGGACCTATGCCTTTTCTATCCCTTCTTTTTTCTCTTTTTATTTCTTTTTCACACGCAAGCCCGTACTATCCCTATACCGGCGGAATTTTCTGTAATCGCACCCTGATACGCATGCCCTCAGTCCTTTTGATGGCAGGTTTTTTGGGTTGGGGCTAGTGGTCCTGGTACGCCTCAACCTCCCTCCCTCCCTCCACACAACTGGCTTTCCTTATTATTTGTTGTTTAGATTTAGATCATGCAGTACCTATTTCAATGGTCCTAGTAAACATTGTGTGCCCTCCTGATATGAATCATCATTCAGAAGTAATCTTGGTTCTATCATGAGTAGAGTGGGCCTTCACCTAATAGGAGAGATACTAGGACTGGTGAATGAATTTTGTCTAGGCTGACGTTACTGTACTATACAAGATCGGCATACCCGGGGTAGATTTGTGGCTAGATTGCTATACTTTGTATGTAGAACTACGCGCATGCGCGGGTGAGCCCTCTCTCCCGGTCACGCATGCGCGTTGGGGACTCACACTAGCGCAAGCGCCCTGTCTCTTCTGAGGTTTCCTATCTCGGAAGTGAGCGCCGCCCAGGCACTTGTATTTGGACTATTTAGTCCGCGCCTTGTCCCCTGTGAGCTCTTTGGGGCAGACGTAAGGACGGGGCAGGTACTCTGCTACCGGCACCTGGATATTATTGTAAGTTGAGGGCTGTCTGAGGAAGGGGCACTCCGAGCGATTAGAGCTCGGTTTTTGTACAGTCCCGGTAGTTTCCGGGTTCTGTTGTGTATGCTCTCTTTTAATATAACTTCCCATTACAGTCCGAATAGGTGCGGGGTCCATCGTCTTTAACCTCAGCATGGATTCTCCTGACTACGCTGGTTAAGGACTTTTCTTAGAGAATTGCCTCTGTACTTAATTTTGAGCCGAGTTACGTCATATTCACTACACACGAACAGTTAGCCATGTAGGACTGGGTCCATGCATAACCATATTGTGGGCAATTCTATACCCAGTAGGGGATAGATGGTACATGGGTAACTTCGGGGATGTCCCGAAGTTCTGGCTTATGTGGCTTTTAACTGTGGCAGGTCGTGCACACGATTATGGCACGTTTTGTAGCATCAAGTTGTACTGATGCACCTACTGTGTGTAATCTATCTTGTGTTTCCACCCTTGGTACTCATCAGGAGCATTTGCAATCCATCGCCACCCTGTATGGCAAACAGGAAGGTGGCTGCCCTGACTAACTATGAGGGTAGATATATTTTTAGCTATTCACTTCATGTGCACGTCACCACTTTCTGCTTTTTTGATCCTGAAGAAGCGCCGATGACCCTTCTGGCACCTGGGGCGCGAAACATGTCGATCTACCGAAGACATATCTATGCCTGTTGGGGTAACTGCTTACCCATGGGGCTCTAATTGATTTTTAATGGGGATTATTCCAGTTTTTAGCTTTTGGCTACAGTAACCCCTGATCAAATTTTATTTTTTATTTTTTAGCACGCACTTTTTGAGCCCTCTTCATTTGGACCCACACCCCACATACCCTCAGGCACCATCTGGCATTTTACTTAAAAGAGCTCCGCCAAAGTGACCCTTTTGGGGACCCGTAGGGCATTGCAACGCCGGGCCCTACGAGGAGCTAATGCCCGATGAAGAAGCATGACATCCTTCGGGGTGTGTGAGGGCAACAAGAGGCAAGACTAGTTCTTCCTCTACTTTAGTGGGTCCCCTCTATACCTAGATCTCTTTTTCTCCTCTCTTGCTCTTTCCTGGCCAGGGCTACTGGTCATTTTCCAGTAGCCAGCCTTAGGAATAGTGTCCTTTTTTGGTTTAAGTATTTTATAGAGGAGCATGGACACTGGACCGTAATTTGCTCCTCGGTCCCCCTCTCCTTTTTTTGACTTGATACTTTACACAAATACAACCTCCAGTAATAATATCTATATAAATACATTGTACATTGATATGTGTATTGTGATTCTTAGTACAATCAACATGTCATATTGTGCCCCGCTAGCACAAAGAGCCTTTGCCTTCCTGCTGACTAATTTCAGTGGTAATTCTTCTGTTGGCTTACAATTCATGGCTAACCACACACAATTTGAAAGTAATCCTTAGTGGGTGGCTTTATTAAATGGGCCACAGGCCCCACAGACCTGTTTCTAGCCCTCTGTGTCTCCCACAACATTAGGCAACATCATGGATTACATAGTAAATTCAGATATGTTCTCACTTTATCCTGTGTCCCAGAAGTTCTGTGCCCACGTATCTTGACCCGCTGGCAGTGGTTGTGCCTCTTGTAAATTGTCCAGCATCAGGTGGACACTGCAGCCTGCCACTCTTGTAGCAGTGGAGCTCCTGGCTGGCTTGGGGGCCAGGCCTCCTCTCCTGGAGGCAAAGTTCATAAGATTTGCCTCCAGGGGGGTAGCTGCAGTGGCAGTTTCATCCAATGGAGAGCCGCCATGCAATGCCAAATCCAAACATACTGGGACATCAAGCAGACTGGGCTATACAAACTGGGACATTAGGTCCCCTTGGTGAGCCCCCAGGATCATCACAGTGATAGAGAGGAATAGTGTTTTACATAAAGCGGTAACAAAACTTTATTGGCACAACTTCCCTGAATGAAGACATGACAAACTCAAAGCCCAGGCTCGTAATTGATTCTAGTCCCACTAAAAATACATCTTGAGTACCACCTAGAATGTTCTCGAAGAATCTACAACTTAAATAGGTCACTATAATAAAGATGGTTTACATAATTTATTATCCCAATTGCTGGTTTTATCCTTGAAATTTTTACTGTTTTAGAAAATCCATACTGTTGGAAATTGGATCTCTATTTGGCAGAAGTATGCACTCTGTCTAAGTAGAGACTAAAATTCTTGTCAGGCTAAGTTAGATACACAGCCGAAATTAACCTATGCTTACAGTCTGGTAGCTTGGCACAGAACAGTCAGACTTAACTCAAGAGCATGTGTGCAACACCTAAATTGCACTAACACAGTTAAAACATCACAAAAGACTTCACACTATAGAAATATAGATACATTTTTTTGAGTAAAACAAGACCAAATTTAAAAAAAATTTTTTAAAGATTAAATCCTAAAACAGTGTTTAGAAGTCAATAGTGCTAAAAGGTTACTTGAGGTGGCGCTAGAGTGGGATAAATCCAAAGCTCAGACTGACCACGATGGAGGACTGGCTGGCTACAGGACCCATGCAGGGCCCCCTGAAAAAGTAACTTGGAGGTAGCCAGCATCGGCGTTGAATACTTGATGCATCTGTTCCGATTCATGCAGTTGGTCCCACATCATCATCGAACCCTTACAGATGCAGGTGCTGCGTCTTCATCAAGCCTCACAGCTGTGTCCACGGATCAGCACGGTATCATCGTCGAACCTCGCAGTCGGGACTTTGGATCGGTGCTGTATCGTCGTCGAACCTCACAGTCGGGTCTCATGTCACTGTCAAGCCACGCAGGTATATCAGCAGATCGGCTCTGTGTCAGCATCAAAGAGCACTGTGTCAGTTCCAATTGGCACAAAGTCAACCAATCAATCAATCAGGGATTTGTGAAGCATGCTACTCACCTGCAAGGGACTCAAGGCACTGGGGGTGGAGAGGGGGTGCTTCACGCAGCTTCATCTCATCGGAAGAGCCGGGTCTTGAAGCTCTTCCTGAAAGCTTGCAGAGTGGGGGGTTGTCTGATGCTGAGTGGGAGTGTGTTCCTGGTCTTGGCCTCGATGTAGGAAAAGGATCGTCCACTCACACACAAATGAGTGGTATTTCGGCTAGGGCAAGGTCAGCGGATTGTAGGCTTCTCTTGGGTGCGTAGAAGGTAATTATTTCATTTAGGTATTGGGGTCTGATGTTGTGGAGGGATTTGTAGGTGTGAGTGAGGAGCTTGAAGGTCACTCTCTTTTTGATGGGGAGCCAGTGGAGTTCTCGTAGGCGTTTGGTGATGTGGTGTTGTTGTGGGATGCAGAGGACAAGTCTAGCTGTGACGTTGTGGATTGTCTGGAGTTTGGGGAGTAGAGATTTGTTTATTCCAATGTAGAGGGCGATCCCATTGTCCAGTCTGATGGTTATGAGTGCGTGTGTGACGATCCTTCTGGATTCAGGGGGGATCCATTTGAAGTCTTGCAAAGGATGCAGAGGGTGTTGAAGCATGTAGAGGATACAGCCTTGATCTGTCAGTGCATGGTAAGAGAGGAGTCAAGTATGAAGCTGAGGTTGCGAGCATGGTCTATGAGAGGTTTGCTGAGTGTGGTGGGCTACGAGGTGTTGTCTCATGCTGAGGGGATGGATTTGAGGACAAGGACTTCCATTTTCTCTTAGTTGAGATTTAGGCAGCTGTTGCTCATCCAGGAGGTGACGTCTTTCAAACCTTCTTGAAAGCTGTGTCTGTCGATGTCAGGTTCGTTGGTGAAGAAAAGGATGAGCTGGGTGTCGTCGGCATAGAGTCCATGTTTCTGATGATGGTGGCGAGAGGGGCCATGTAGATGTTGAAGAGCATGGGGCTGAGTGAGAATCTTTGGGGTACTCCGCAGCTGATCTCAGTGAGTTCAGAGAGGAAGGGTGGGAGTCTGATTCTTTGGGTTTGGCTGGTGAGGAAGGAGCTTATCCAGTCGAAGGCAGGTCCCCGGATAGTGTGCGGTGGGAGACAATGTCGAAGGCTGCTGAGAAGTCTAGTAGGATGTGGGCTGCCATGTGGCCCTTGTCCAGGAGGGTGCGGATGTATTCCCTGGTTGCTAGGAGGGTGGTCTTGGGGCTGTGGTTGCTGTGGAATCCAGATTGGGAAGAATCGAGGATTGAGTTGTGTTCTATGAAGTTAGTGAGCTGTTTGTTGACGATCTTCTCGGTGACTGCGAACGGGAGGAGAGAGATGGGTCGGTAGTTCGAGACATCTGTATGGTCTGCTGTGGGCTTCTTGAGGACTGGCTTGATCTCTGCATATTTCCAGTCATCAAGGAAAGTGTCTGTTTTGAGGGAGCAGTTGATGGTATGTCGTAGTTCAGGTGCGATGGTAGCGGCGGCTCTGTGGAAGATGTGGGGAGGGCATGGGACAGTGGATGCTCCTGAGTGTATACATCTCTTGGTCTTGGCAGTGTCTTCTGTGGTGACAGGGGTCCAGGCAGTGAAGGTAGGCTGGGTTTCATTGTCGGTTGGAGGTGTAGGGCCAGTGACTAGGTACTGCTCGTCGAAGGTGTTGTAGAGAGTACTGATCTTGAAATGGAAGTAGGACCCGAGTTTGTTGCAGAGGTCCTGGGATGGTGGGATGTTGGAGGATTCACTGGGGGGTTTGATTAATTCCTGTATGATGCTGAAGTGTTCCTTAGAGTTGCGGGGGTAGGTGACTTTTCTGGTCTGGATGAAGTTCTTCTTCGTGGTTCTGTTGAGTTAGTGGTGTTTTATCATGGCGGTCTTGTAGGCGGACCGTGCTTCGGGGGTTTTGCTGTTCATCCAAGCTTTCTCGAATCATTGGCACGTATGCTTGGATTCTCGGAGGTGGGTGGTGAACTAGGTGGCTTTCTAGGTGTGTTGTGTGTCGGCGTTCCGGAGGGGGGCAAGACTGTCTGCGCAGTCAGTGATACATTTGTGGAGTACGTTGGTGTGGATTTAGCATTGGTAGTGGTGGGGGAGGAACTCGGTTGAGGGCAGAGTTGAGGTGCTCCTCTGTGATATTGCTCCAGTTCCTGTGTGGGGGGTGAGATGTGGGCCTGTGTGCAGTGTTCTTGGAGACTGAGAAGTGGATGCAGTGATGGTCCATCCAGAGGGGTTGTGTGGTGTGGCTGAAGTGAATGTTGTGTCCTCCAGCGAAGATAGGGTCAAAGTATGTCCTGCCTTGAGGGTGGGGGTAGTGGCAAGCTGTCTCAGTCCAATGTTGGCAAGGTTTTCCAGGAGGGTGGTGGAGTTGGGGTCACTGGGGTTGTCAAGATGGAAGTTCAGGTCTCTGAGGAACATGTAGTTCGTGGATGCGATGGAGTGGGGTGAGAGGATGTCTGCGATGGTAGTGGTTAATGTGGTGTGTGATCTGGGAGGTTTGTAGACGAGTCGTTCTGGGGTTGATCTGGATTTGGAAATGCAGGTGTTCCTTGGGGGACATGGAGTATTTCGTGCTGGATGTGGTGAGTTGGAGGGAGTTTTTGTGTATGATGGTGAGTCTGCCTCCAGGGTAGTTGGGGCAGTTCTTCTTCTGGATCTTGTATCCGTTGGGGATGGCGGTTGCGATGTCGAGTGCAGAGCTGGCATTGGTCCAGGTTTCTGCAAGGAAGGCAATGTTGGGGGAAAGGGTGCTGAGGAGGTCCCAGATTTCAACTGCATGTCTGTGTAGAAAGCAAATGTTAAGGAGGATGCAACTCTGGGATTTGGGTGCACTGGCGTCTGGTGGGTTGGTGGTGGCAGTGGGCGTCCGGTGGTGTGTGAAGATGCGGCTGCAGGAGAACTGGCTGTGGGTAGTGTTTGATGTTGACAGCTGACAGTTGTTGTTTCTTCTGGGGTTGAGTGCATGGATTGTTGCTGAGTCATACCACAGCTGCGTGCTGGGAGAGGAGAGACCATGGTGTTTTGCTCCACCTCAGCACACAACGGCTGCCATTAAGTAAGGGTACGGGAAGGGTGGAACCATCTGGGATGTTGGAGCGCAAGTGGCCGCGGGGGCAGCAGCAGCAGAAAGCAGGAAAAAGAAGGCACAGTAAAAAGAATACATGAATAAACAAGAAGATAAGGTGAAAGCACCAGAAAAAGACAAGCATTTGCAATGCAATAGGTCTCGCATTAGGAAAGTTTGAGCTATTGGTATTGTATATGACCATTTTTTTATTTATGGGTTGGTTTTGAAAATAGCGAAATGAATAGCTTTGTCATTTACAATGCCAATACTTCTAATTTTCGCAAATGTGACACCTATAGCATTTGTAATGCAATATGTGTTGTATTTACGTGACTTAGATGTATTGATATTACAAATAACAATGGCTTCTAATTTATTTTAATAATTAATACTTAAAGAAAAGTTATTGTAATTTATAATCGCAATAGCTTAAACTTTTCCAAAGAACTTTTGTGAAGATTATGTTCGGTTTATTTTATTGTGACGAAAAACCAAGTACAGAAGTGAAATATTAACATCTTTTTTGTGACATTTGTAATAAAGTTTGAAACATTGACAGAACATTTTTGAACCAGTTGTTGTTGAATGGTTGCACAGATTGATGCTGTGCCGCTGAGTGATGTTGTAGGTTGAATGTTTAAGACTCAATAAAGCAGCCAAAATTGCACCTTGAATACATATTAATCTTTATGAGCGCATTCACAAGTTAACCACAGTGTTTGTAAGAAGAGAACGCACTAATACCTAAACATTAAGAATGCCTGTGGCAACATAATATAGAGCTTTTATGTTATTGTTTGATAGGAGGCCTGATAGAATAATGCGAAGGGCAGAGTGGTGTAGTTCTAATAAGAGTGGTGTTAAAAGTAAAACTGCAGCTACGGGGTTGTAGCCTGATAGGAGGTATACTAACAATAGACAGACAGACAGCAGACAGAAAAGGATTGTAGTTTGATAGTAGATTAGAGGTGACTAGAGCGGAGAGGCACGGGGTGCTACCTTAATAGGAATGATGCAAAGAGTCGAACTGTGAGGCTTAGCATTGCAGTTTGATGGCAGAGTTGACGGGGGATAGAGCACAAGGAGCTGTATTTTAATAAGGAGCATGGCGGAGTAAAGTACAAGGTGCGGAGGTGTACTTTGATGGGGATATAGCAGAGGAGCACAGAGTTGTAGTTTCATAGGGGGCCTGACGAGGGTAGAAGTGTGAGGCTTGGCATTGCACTTTGATAAGAGGCATGGCAGAGGTAAAGCGGAGGGGCACGGAGTTGTAGTTTGCCTGGGGCACTGGTGGGGGGGGAGGACAGCTGAAGGTTTTGTAGTGTTTGTTAATAGAAATTAAAAAAAGCAAAATGAACTGGTAAGGTAGCTAAGGGGGTTCTGCTAAGCACCGCAGAGATCAACGTGTATCTGTATGCCACGGATTTAAATGTCAGACTAATGCTCAACTAATAAAATGAGCTCCACTGATGTGGGTTAGAACCTCTGAGATGCCAGAGTTGCTGTTTGCGGCCTGTATGCTTTTTAGATGCTCATTGGTAAATTACTGAACCAAAAAAATCATAGTGTTTGGGTAATACAATTAAGGGTCTGCACATGCTTGTGTAAAGTTGTTTTTATGCAGTTATTGCAAAATGGATGCTGAATTCAGTAACTTCGTAATCTACAGCTTTCTATCTTTTAACTAAAGCACAGCTGTCAGGAGCATGCCTAGAACCACATGTGCAGCGCTTTGGGACGGCAATCATATCACATTTTGTACCAAGAGTGATCCGGGCGATGAGAGTGAGTCATGGTTTAATCCAGTAACGATCGTAAAAAATAAACAAGACAGGTGGCTGATTCTGTTGAGCACCCGCCGCTGTGGGGGCACGTGCAGCTCCCAGGTCTGAACTCAGTCAGAGCCAACTCACCTTTCATCCTTTTGCCAAAGATGAAATGAGTGCCGCTAAAAATAATTTATACTTAAGGGCTTTGGGTCAATTCATTGTGTCTGGCTCTTGCATTGAATCCATCGTGTTATTTACCTAAAGCGCCGACATGCGCTGAAGTTCTGCAGTGTGCGCTATGAAGGGTGGTATCCATTTATATATAACACTGCATTAGGGAGTTGTACGAGGGTCAAGATGAGATGACGCCTGTGAGTTCAACAAACTTTGTCTGGATAGAATTGCCTGAGTGTCGAAGTTTGAGATGTTTTACTGGGGTATTGGCAGGAGGAGGGAGATGGGGGTGCAAAGAACACCCCCACTTAAGTAACAGTGGGGGTGACCGTACGCTCTAAACAATGTGTGCGGCCCCTTCTATAGTAAGCACAATACTCTGATAACTTGCTAATGGGTTCACATACTAATGTGTCCATTGCACTTCTGTTGTTCTTAACAAAATATGGTTCATGTTACCCTAACAATAATTGTAAAGCAGCTAAACATCGGAGCATGTTGTCGGCAGGGAGTCGAGCAAACCCGACTTCCAATACCGACTTTCCCGGTTTACAAAAATGTGTGTTACTGGGCAAATTGCTTTCATGTACGGGCTTTATCTGCAGCAATTAAGGGTGTTTAGAAACAAAGCTGGGTTGGCTGTTGAGCGCTACGTGTAACTAAAACCATTAGGTCAGCGCATAGAAGCACAGTTACTTCAAACAAGCAAGGTATGTAGGCGCTGGAATGTGCAGTGGGGATTAAATAGTCCATGCGAAATACTGGTTTCTGTTGATTACGTAGTGAATTTATGAGCTTTTGTATAGCGCATGAGCACCGTTAATTTACTCCCACGGGGTACATTTTATCTGCTGTCTTTTTAAATTACGCACTGAATATGGAAGAACTGTATTTACACACATTGCAGAGTTATTGAAGAATTTGGTTAATTTCATTAAAGGCTCATGTGTTTGTTAAAGCACCACTTGCCAGCGAGGCTGCTTACGAGCGCTGACGAGAACCGCAGAGAGGCCAACACGCGAGGGAGAAGGGTGGGTATGCGAGGCGAGAGGCAGGCAAAAGGAAAGACATGCCCAGAAGTTGTGTGCGCTAAAACGAAATTAAAAAACAGTAGGTGTAAGGGCAGATTTGAAAACTCATGGGGGGAGGGGGGACTTTGTGTGGGATATAGGAAAGAAAGATTCTAAGCAAGACAGCTTCTTGAAATTGAATTGTGCATTTGACGGATATGAGCAGTGCAGCCGAGCAGAGAACACCTGGACCCGGCATGATGGCTCGTTGTCTGCGAGCCCACTGACAAACGGAGCTCCGACGTGCAAACCTCAGCTAAATCACCTCAGTCTCAAACGGATGGACAGACACACTGCTGGCGCTTCCTGGCTAACCATGGGGTTTGTATTGCAGTGAGGGGCAGGCTGCTGGGCAGCGTGAGCAAGACTGCAAGCGAGACAAGATGTCAGCGCTTCACGTGAAATGGATCCAAAAAAAACAGCGTGATCTGCAGCTCGGGCACTCGCTCACGAACGTGTGGTAGTGTGTGTAAAGAGATGTGCGCGTTCACAGTTCAACCCCCGCCTACAATGCCCAGCCGGCCGCCCGGCCAATTGCATCACCGCCCGGCCGGAAGTCCCGCCTCCTCGAGCACCCGAGAAAGGAGAGGAAAAGTCCTCCCGCGGCCCGGGGCTCCCGTGAGCTGTGGAGAGCCCCGGAGCCGCCTGCGCAGAGGAGTAGCCTTTTGTCCCGCAGGCCCCGGAGAAGAGCTGCAGAGCCGAGGAGTCACACCGCGAGCAAAGAGAAGTGCTGCGGAAAGAGCCCCGAGGAGAGGGAGCTCTCGTGTAGCCCCCGCCAGCAGAGCCCGGTGAGTGTTGTCAGGTGGGGGGGGGGAAGAGCTACGGACCTTGCCACAGTGCCACCGAGCGGCCCCACCTGGTCAGCAGGGCCGCTCCAACGAGACCCCCAAGAAAACGCTGTATTGCCCTTGCAGGCCGGTCCTGGCCTGCAAGGCATTATGGGCTGCGCCGCATATTAAATGAGCGGCTCTCCCGCTGCTCCGGGGAGAGCCGCGCTGGCGCTTCGCCGATTCCTGGGCCCTAGTTGGGGAGTCGGTCCCACCCGGACCCTGATTATTGACTCAATATAGAGACACGCCGCACGTTCAAGACGCGTTGACGCCAGCCCCTTTTAAGAAGAAGAAAAAGAACTGAAAATGACGATGTAGCGCGTGCGCAGCCAAGGCGCGCCCACGAACCGAAACTGACGATGTAGCGCGCGCACCACCAAGCAGCCAAGGCGCCAAAGCGCGCCCACGAGGTCAAATCTCCGGCAGGAGAAGCGCGTGACAGTCTGCTGTCCACATTCCCCCAAAAGTGATAACATAAGTTGTCTCGCCCTAGACAGCAAAGCTTTGCTTTGCTTTCGTCTAGGCTCGACCTAAAAAAAGGAATGGACAAAGGCAAAAGTGATGCGAGATGCCAAAAGGCAAAAGGCAGAGAAGAGAGTCCTGGGGACTCAAACCATGGTCTGCTGCTGGGGAGGTAGAGGCACTTGCGAATGGAGTTGAGGCAGAGCTGCATGCTGGGAGGACAATTCTTTCAGGAAACACAGCTGCAGTGTCAACTTTCATGGTCTAGGACTTGATTGGCACCCCTTGGCAGGGCAGGGCACCCGCAGCAGGAGCAGAGCTGAAGGAAGTCTTGGATGGCCTTGAGACTTCAAGAACAGGGAACAAGCGCGCCAGCCGTTGGAGAAACTTGGGTACAAGGATATAGAGATCGCATCCAGTCCTTCACACTTTTCTAGGCAAGAAGCAGCAGGACAACACAACAAAGCAGGTAGCCAAGTGGCAGTCCCTCCTACAGCACAGTAGTCAGCAGGTCAACATAGCAATGCAGTTAGCAAAGTGGCAGTCATTCCTAGAATGTACTTGTTTCCCCGCAAAGTTCTGATTTGGTGGTGTCAGTGGTCCAGTGCTTATACCCAAAGGTGCTCTTGAAGTAGTATTTGTATTATTAATATTTTTTTAATTATTATTATTATTAATATTACTATGGTGCCCTTGAAGTGGGAGAGATTTCAAAGAGGCCTTTGCAGAAAACAAGGTCTCTGCCTTTCTTGCCCTGGCTTCAGATTCACAACAGGGGTGTATGCAGGTCTTTGTGTGGGGGCAGACACAGTACTATAGGTGCAAGGGTCGGCTCTCCCCCCCCAATCTACCACTGTCAACCTGTTGAAGGGCCATCAGGATGTAAATGTGACACACCCCAGTTCCCTTTATGTGACAGTCTAGAGGTAATGCACAAAACCTAGCTGTCACCCAACCCAGCTGTGTATTCAGAGACAGACAGCAGCACTGAATGGTTTAAGCAAGAAAATGCTAACTTTCTTAAAGTATACACAAAACAAAATCAGGTGGTTGTGTGATTTAAACTCATCTTTCCTTATGCATGAGAACAGGATCAATAGGGGATCGTAGTTCAACCAGTATCAATATGGACGTATAAATTAATTTGTCGAAAGAAACTATTGGAAGCCCATATTAGATACCTCTGGACCCTTTATACGTTCTAGTACTAAGAGCACTTTCTGTGAATGTAATGCTTTGGTCTTGTAAAATCTTGGATTGGTGAAGATGCAATATTAGCCTAGTTCATGTAAAAAGTTTTTGTTATCACAATGTACATTTGATTTATCTTTCAATATTTCACACGTTTTTCAAATATTTTTCACTGTATATCCATTGAGTTGAATGTGGATTGTTCTTTCTTTTATCGCGGTACAAAAGGGGGTGGTGATGCTCACTTTGCCACGGGATTCAAGCAAGCCGGGCTGAAGATGGCTGAAATGCCAGAAACCGTCCTCGGAAGCTGGTTTCCGGTCCAGGGAAGGCATGGCTTGGCAGTTCGAGCTGGACTGTTCCCATGAGGCACAGGGTCAGACTGATTTGCATATGGCCATGTCTGAACTGGGGTGGCAGAGTGGGCTAAAGAACGGTGATGGATTAAACCCAGATCTGTTGACTGGGTGTGAGTGTTTGATTGGTTCAGATGCTCCCTCCCTCACCACCCCCTTTTGTACCACTTTGTTCGCCATAAATTGGCAGGGTATGCTCAGACGTGAATCCCTTGCTCACTTTGCCACTGGATTCAAGCAAGCCGGGCTGAAGACGGCTGAAATGCTAGAAACCGGTCCTCGGAAGCTTGTTTCCGGTCCAGGGAAGGCATGGCTTGGCAGTTCGGGCTGGACTGTTCCCATGAGGCACAGGGTCAGACTGATTTGCATATGGCCATGTCTGAACTGGGGTGGCAGAGTGGGCTAAAGAACGGTGATGGATTAAACCCAGAACTGTTGACTGGGTGTGAGTGTTTGATTGGTTCAGATGCTCCATCCATCACCACCCCCTTTTGTACCACTTTGTTTGCCATGGTTTGTTGGATGCGGGTCAGACGGCGGCGCTTGTATTATTAGACCTTAGCGCCGCCTTTGACACCGTCTCTCACCGTATTCTTTTGCATCGCTTGGAGGAGATTGGCATCGGTGGGCTTGCTCTGCAGTGGTTCCGCTCCTTCCTCGACAATCGCTCTTTTTGCGTGGCCATCCCACCTCACCAGTCCAAATTCCATCCTCTGGACATGGGGGTTCCGCAGGGATCCTCGCTGAGTCCCACGTTATTCAATCTATACGTGAGACCGTTGGCTGATGTCGTCAAGCAGTGGGGCATGACTATGGTCTCATATGCCGACGACACTCAGCTAGCGGTCACTATCAGTGGGGATGCTGAGCGGGATGCCCCTAGGTTCCAGAGTGGACTGAGGGCGGTGGCTAGCTGGATGAATGCCAACTGTCTCCAGCTTAAAGCAAAAAAGATTGAAATCATGATTGTCGGTAAGAGAGCGGAACTCTGGGGGGACAGGTGGTGGCCTCCGGTACTAGGGCAGTCTCCGACTCCGGTTACGGAATTAAGAAACCTGGGAGTCTGGCTGGACCCCACCCTCAGCTTTGTTGGCCACTCAAAGAGAACTGCGGCCTGCTGCTTTGGTGTTCTTCGGGGCTTAAGACCTGTCCTCAAATTTTTTGATGCCCCGATCAGGCAGCTGGTGATTCAGGCGACTGTGATGTCCCGGCTTGATTATGCCAGCTCTCTCCTGGTGGGGGCCAACCAGGCAGAAATCACTCGCCTGCAGCGCGTTCAAAATGCTGCAGCCAGAGCGGTAGTTGGCCTGCCTAGGTTCTGCTCCGTTTCTAACACCCTACGATCCTTGCACTGGCTGCCGGTCAAGATGAGAATTCATTTTAAGGTCTTATGTCTGGCCTTCAAAATCTTGAAAGGTTCTGCTCCCCAGATCCTTGCCAACCTCTTGTCTTTGTATGTCCCGACACGCTCTCTCAGATCCTTGGGCCAAGCTCTCGCTGTGGTCCCCCGGTTCAAGTTCAGCCGAGCTGGGGGCCGTTCATTTCGAGTGAGAGCTGTGGCTATTTGGAACTCTCTTTCGGTAGAGATCCGTATGTTGGAGGACCTCCTGCTGTTTCGTAAGGCCATTAAAACCTTCTTATTTTAAATTTCGCCTTTGTAGCTGTTCCCCTTTTTCTGTCTTTGCATTTAGCGGTGTTGTGTTCTACCTTGTCGGGCGCCAGGACGCTCCTTTGCTGGAGCATCTGTGCGCACTATAAGTGTCCATAGCATAGCATAAGTTGGCTGGGTATGCTCAGACGTGAGTCCCTTGCTCACTTTGCCACTAGATTCAAGCAAGCCGGGCTGAAGCCGGCTGAAATGCCAGAAACCGGTCCTCGGAAGTTTGTTTCCGGTCCAGGGAAGGCATGGCTTGGCAGTTCGGGCTGGACTGTTCCCATGAGGCACAGGGTCAGACTGATTTGCATATGGCCATGTCTGAACTGGGGTGGCAGATTGGGCTAAAGAACGGTGATGGATTAAACCCAGATCTGTTGACTGGGTGTGAGTGTTTGATTGGTTCAGATGCTCCGTCCATCACCACCCCCTTTGTACCACTTTTTCGCCATAAGTAGACAGGGTATGCTCAGACGTGAGTCCCTTGCTCACTTTGCCACTGGATTCAAGCAAGCCGGGCTGAAGACGGCTGAAATGCCAGAAACCGTTCCTCGGAAGCTTGTTTCCGGGCCAGGGAAGGCATGGCTTTGCAGTTCGGGCTGGACTGTTCCCATGAGGCACAGGGTCAGACTGATTTGCATATGGCCATGTCTGAACTGGGGTGGCAGAGTGGGCTAAAGAAAGGTGATGGATCAAACCCAGATCTGTTGACTAGGTGTGAGTGTTTGATTGGTTCAGATGCTCCGTCCATCACCACCCCCTTTTGTACCACTTTGTTCGCCATAAGTTGGCAGGGTATGCTCAGACGTGAGTCCCTTGCTCACTTTGCCACTGGATTCAAGCAAGCCGGGCTGAAGACGGCTGAAATGCCAGAAACCGGTCCTCGGAAACTTGTTTCCAGTCCAGGGAAGGCATGGCTTGGCAGTTCGGGCTGGACTGTTCCCATGAGGCTCAGGGTCAGACTGATTTGCATATGGCCATGTCTGAACTGGGGTGGAAGAGTGAGCTAAAGAACGGTGATGGATTAAACCCAGATCTGTTGAGTGGGTGTGAGTGTTTGATTAGTTCAGATGCTCCGTCCATCACCACCCCCTTTTGTACCACTTTCTTTTATCGCACCAAATGTTAAAGTTTAAAAAACGTTTGTGTTCAATCATTACTAAAACAAATTTGAGGTCATTGTTATTGATTAAAATGTGCCTCCTGCATAAATAAGGATGTGTTTAAATCTCACAACTACCTGATTTTGCCAGGCCCGAGGTGTTTGTAGGTAAGGGCCAAACCACCCAATTCACACACAACTTTCTAAAAGTGGCATTTTCAGACTTACAATTTAAAATCCTACTTTACAATAAGTTGTGAATTTAAATTGTGAGTCCAAAGGCACCAAATTCCAAATGCCTATTGTTTCCCGATTAAAAGATGGTTCATGGCAAGCCCAATGTTAAATTATAGGAGAGATTAACCTAAGTCTTCACTACCAGAACATGTAAAACTCAAAAGTACACTTCCTACCTTTTATATACTGCACCCTGCCCAGAGGGCTTCCCAGGGCCTACCTTAGGGGTGGCATATTTAATCAAAAGGAAAGGGTTGCACCTGGCAAGTAGGTTAACTTGCCATGACAATATGGCAGTTAAGCTTCACACACAGGCTCTTCAGTGGCAGGCCTGAGCCATGCTTAAAGGGCAACGGAAGAGGGTGGAACAATCAGTACTGCAGGCCGACTAATAGCATATTGTTTACAGTCTCTAGTCACATATAGTGTACTTTACTAGGGACATATGTAAATTAAATATGCCAATTGTGGATAATCCAAAGTTACCATGTTTTGAGTACAGAGCATATGCATTTTAGCACTGGAAACAAGAGGTCTGAAGGCAAAAAGTCAGAAGAAACCACGCCAAGTATGCCAACTCTAACACAAAGTTACTATTTTAAATCTACATTTCACTGGTCCTTCTATTTTTAAGTTATTTGTTCCTCCAATTCACTAGATTTTTGGTATATGGTCTATAGCTCTGGTCCACACTTGGGTAAATCATACATTAGTTTTCCCACCTCTGTTTTTTTCTGATCTGTTCTGTCTATTTGTTTGTTATATGTCTGTTGTTACTGATTGAATGTCCATGGAGCTCTGGACACTGTTGTTACCACTGATCCGATGGAGAGGTCAATGTCATCTACTTAGTAGCATTTACTGTAGTTGATTCTGCCATGTTTCTGACCTGCATTTTGGTCTTGTTAGATACTGCTTTTGAATGTAACATTGGCCTCACCCGTTTCATGTTAGTTGGTTGTTGTAGTCATACTTGCAATCCAAGCAGGCACATTAAATTGATTGAATCACCTATGAAATGTTGATATTTCGAAGTATTGTTCCCTTCATCACAGTGACAATCTCTTGTATCTATTTGGTGTTCATTTATAGTGACAGGATTTCCAAGGTTTTACAGCATGCCATGCAAAAAAATGTCTTCTATTAGTTAGGAGTCTGGTTGCTGGTTGAGTCTGCTACTAATGGGGGAAGTGTGTAATTATCTCCTATTCATTGTATTCTATTCCTATTCTTCAGTCAAAGCCAATAAGACATATTTTGTCTCCCATAAAATTTCTCTACTCTTTCAATAATGTTAATATTTGCACATGGATGTACAATTGATGGTCATTGTGGTGATACTATGTTATTGCTTTTTGGTGGGCTGCATTTTTTGTCACTCATTTTGACGGGCCTGCTCTCACATGTATTAAACACTTTAAAGAAGGCCACCACCATTTTTTACTACTGTCCAGCTTTACTCCCATGAGTGTTTTCTATCTTTCATTTCACTCCCCGTCCACTCTCTTTTATGGGCTATTGTTTCCACCCACCTGTCTGGTCACTTTTGGGTTATCTCCTCTAATGCTGGTTTCCACTGCCTACTTGTTCATTAACAACCAGTCATTTCAGCAGTTGTTGTCAGACAGGTTGTCAGACAGGTTACTTGTTTTCAGTGTGAGTGATGGGACTTCTCTCCTGCCAGTTCCCCCAAATCTTTTCTGGGGTCCCGCCTAAGGGACTTGCTGGCCCAAGGTAGTCAGACCACCATGCTGTTATCATTTTCTGATGTATATCACCTCATCAGGATTGGGAAACCTTCCTCACATTTCTACATCATTTAATAATTGTTCTAGGTGCCTCGATTGTTCTATAATTGGCTCTGCACAGGGTCCACTGGCTCCTCTTAACTCTGGTGGCCATCATTCTCTGCTTATTGACCCACCCTTAAGATCGTTATTTCTCATTTGTTTTCCATTATACCTGTTGAACCCCAGCCCTTCTTGAAGAGTATACCTTGATTATGGTCAAGCTACCAAATATTGAGTCAAGCAGTACCATTCAACATCTTGCAAATAGGAGGATTTTAGTTTTGTGGAAGCTCAATATGACTGCACTGTCATCTTGTGGAATAGCTCACCATCTCCAGAAAAACTACTACATGCTCCGGAATTCTGAAATGAATTGGAAGGTGGTACATCTCTATTGTAGTAAATACCTTCAAGCCAAGAGTATATATCTATAATATAAAGGAATAATCAAAACACTACTATAGATAGGCTGACTTCTCACCCCTTTCACTAGCTCTACCTCATTCCTCTGTCCCCTCCTCTTTTATGACCACTGGATTTTGTCCTCCCAGCCAAGTAGGTTTGCGTTTTAGAAATACCAAACACACATACATACATAGAAATACAACCCTGGGGTAGTTCTGGGATAAATGCTCTACTGGCAGGACATCACATTGGGCTTTGAAAACAGCAAAAACCAACTGTTGTGTAGGAAAGAAAGCTTATCTTGGCCCTAAGTGTGCAACAATGCACACGCTCCTATAAACACACACAAACACATATACCCTAATGCACGTGTGGCCCATGGACACTCACACACGTTTTTCTCAAGTCTGTGACTGTTATTCCTGTTCTTTTTTTTAACACTATGTGCCTGAGTCACTCAAATTTCTATGACTAGCCATGTTATCCTCCTGCCATAGATGAGAATTGCCTCTGAGTGTCCAAATTCCAATTCATAAAACATTTGTTTAGAGCAGCGCTGGCGCTGAAACGTTTTTCCCCGAATAATTGCAGTTCAACCCATAGCTTCCAATAGGGGTCTCCAACTTTGTAACTAACTCTTCATATATGCAATGGATACTTGACACTGTTTTACAACAGAGCATCAATAAAAAAACATCTCAATAAACAGCATCAATTTAGACATTTAGTTCAGTCAATGATGAGAGTTTTGGATCAGTTAGAAAACCTTTTTTTATAGATACGAATTTAACTCGCAATAAAGAGTAATTCTAGAAACTCCTCTAAGTCTCCTCTCTAATATCAGCATCAGCAAACAGTGGCAGTAACAACTGTTCAAAGTTAAGCTAATAAAACAGTCACAGCATTAGCCATAATTGTCAAAGAAATAGACATCCACAAAGTAGTAGGCAACAAAGATCACTCTCAGCAGTAGCTCACAGCGAATAGGCTAAAATGTGCTAAGAGAGAAAGGGATGGTCGCAGAAGAATGTCCTGGTCCCGACTGGACTGCACTGCCTTAATTCTACCCAGGAACACATATGTTATAAAACACAAAACACATGTAATAATTCATACTGGTGTTAGGTCATCTTAAACAAATGATGGATCGTCCGATGGTCTGCTGCTTCTTGCTTCATTCACATGGTAAACATACGGTCAGCAAGGTGCTATCTACAAGTGTCAACTTAGTTGCTAAACATTCACGCAACGTTAGCTTCACTCTAAGGGGATCATTAGTATGGCAGGCAGACATTAGTCCACCCGCCACCATAATGGTTGTGAGACAGGCGTGCGGCGGTCCCACCAGCCCTATTAAATGTGCCCGCCATACTGGCAGGCACATCCTGCACTTTTACCATTGTGGACGGTGCTGGTGGCTGCAGCACCATTAGCAATGGTAAAAGGGCATGCACAGCATTTCCCTGCACCACGTGGTAGTCACCACACGGCGCCTGCCATGTGGTGCAGGGAACTGCAAGGAGGTACCATGGGAACCCCCCAGGTGCACTTCCCAAACCCCCGGAGGGCCTGCAACGGGCCCCCAAAGCCAATCCCCGCCATCACTTCTATGGCGGCATCGCCGCCATGGAAGAGCCTGTATACTACACACATCGTAATATGGCTGGCGGTGCCTGCTCGGCACCGCCACCATGTTACTGGCCCAGCACCGTCCGGGACCACTGGAAAAGCTGCAGACGGACTTTGGGTCCTCCGCGATGCCCCCCCCCCAATCATAATATGGCGGGTGTATTTCACGTTACAAAGGCGTAACAGTCGCCACCGCCGAGCCGGCAGTGATGATCAGTAGGCCATTGTAATAAGCCCCATAGTTCCCATGAGAACCCTGCAGTCTAGTTTAGCTATTCAGTATTCCACTGCTTAACGATGAGCTAGTCTAAAGGCAGAAACATTCTACTTGTGTAATCTAAGATATTAAGGGAGTCATCAGGATGGCGGGTGGATTGCTCCCGCCAGGCTGGCGGTAGCCACCGCCGGCCTGGCGGGGGCAATCCGCCCGCCATCCTCAGCTAAATGACCCCCTGCCATATTAGTATGGCGGGGGGACCGCGGCGGATGGAAAGACCGTCCGCCGGTTTTCTGTCCCGGTCGCCTTGTGGCCGGGCAGAAAAGGTTTAATATGGTGGCGGTGTCTATTAGACACTGCCAGCCATATTACCATGGGTTAAGTTGGATGCCTTTCTGTGGCAGCAGGCATGCGGTCTTCACTCTGGGGGCCCCCTGCTGGCCCCCAGAGTGAAGGAGAGGTAGGGGGTGCACACAGAGGGGTACCTGTGGTACCGCCCTGCATTTACATAAACAAAGCAGCAGGCACCACACGGTGCCTGCTGCTTTGTTTATGTAAATGCGTCACATGCATTTTCAGCATTGTGGCGGGCGGTGCTGAGGGCACCGCCCGCCACAATGCTAAAAATGCAGGATGCGCCCGCCACAGTGGCGGGCACATCCTAATACCCCCCACGGGACTCCCGCACTTATGGCTGGCGGTCCGAGTCACCGATGGGATGGCGGGCGGACTAAGTCCGCCCGCCATCCTAATGACCCCCTAAGTCTTGAGAGTGACGTCTTCATGTGAACATTATTGTTTTAAACGGCTACTCAGCAATTAGCATTCAGAATAAGTGGCAGTTAGAAAACTAACTAAAACAATGAAAATATGTAGCTTAGGAAAAGAAGAAACACATTTTTAAAGTCAGCACATTTTACAGAGATGAGACGTTTTAAACAAGTCAAGTGTGAATCATTTATCAAATCATATTGCATAGTTCAGCATTTCCTAAAATCTCCTATTTATTCATGAAGAAAACTAACTGAAAGATAGAAAACCGAAGAGGCCTAGTATAGCCTAGTAGTGAAATTACAATAGAAATTAGTGCACGTTTAAGGAAAAGGCACATTTTCCTACCTTTCCTACATTTCATTCTATTAAGCATTTTCCTGTGACTGTCTAGTGTAAATTATGCCATTTATTTAAGCTAAATTCTTATGCTCTATCAGCAGTGTTGTCTTACTCCAGCTAGCATGAGACTTGCTCATGAATTTCCAGCATTTAGGCATTCCTCCCCATAGAAAAAAAGGTTTTGTGATTCCGAAAGCATTTTTGCCTTGCGTAGCCATGTTGTACTCCTTGAAATACATGAGTAACACCTAACCAACAGGTAAGATCTGTCCAGTGCTCAATTTGAAAATTAATTCCAAAAAGTCCATGACTGACGTGATTAAACTTCAGCACAATGAATATCAAGGCTGTGTAGTCCTAAATCCACATCAGGCCTCTTTAATTCACTACCATACCTTTCCTACCCCTACATCTCGCTCTTGTTCATATCCAGGTCACCGGTAAGAGACGACAAAGACACAATACTTATAGACAAATCACAGTGAATCGTTCCCAATCAGTTAACTCTGTAAAACAAGACTGGCTCTATTGAGAGAGAAATCTTAGAGAGGGCAGAGAGGTGTGCTGCACACGCACACAGGCTAAACCACATTTGACTATTTAGGAATCCCCTCCCAGGTGTTTAAAAATAGGGGGCAGATTTACAATGAAAGTGATTCAGTGCATTCCGCAAGCAATTTGGCTGCGCCGCACTGAGTCACTTTCAAAGCACAGGGATGCGACACATTTACAACAATATGTTGCATCTCTGTGCTTCCCCTGCACTGGCTCACAAACTGCAGCCTTGCGCCGCAGCACCCTTACACCATGGTGCCAGGATGCCTGCCTCGTGGGGAAATTGTTTTTGTGCAGAAAGGGGCACCTTCCTGCACAAAAACAATCACTACAGGCATTCTCCTCTTTCAATGCGTGCTGTAGACTGCTTTACGCATTGAAAGAGGAAAAACTAGGAGAAATTAAAACATTTCTTCTCGTTGCGCCTCCATAAGCCTCCCCTGGGGAGGCGTAGCATTCACTCGCATTTCCAGATTTACGAGGAATCGTAAATCTGGAAATGTGTTTGGTTCCATGGGTGTTGCGTGGGAACATCCACAGCAACACCCATAGAAAAACCCACAGTAACACCCATGGAACGCCCCTTCCACACAAAGTGCTGCGTGTAAAGGGGACATATTTGCAAGGACAGGAAAAGTCACGCAGGATGGCTTTTCAAAGTCTTTGTAAATATGGAGCACTACAATGCGCCACCAGTAGGTCACAAAAAGTGACGTACTCGTGGCGCTGGGGGCTTGTAAATCTGCCCCATGATCCCTGGCAATCAAAGCATATTCTGAAGCAGTGTGAGTGGTACTGTCGCAGATGCAGCGGTTACTGCTTACAGGAAATAGGCTTTTTCACAGGGAATAGGTATTTTCAGATAGAAATAGGTATTTTCACATACCTCGCATGTGTGGGAAAACTTGCTCCCTGGATTACAGCGTATCCCACTGAGCACCTAGGTAATAATTTGATGACAAAACGCACTGCACGCATTCAAAGCCCTGTTCCTTTCTTTTTTGTCAAGCATGAGCATGTCAAGGGAAAGTCGAACTTACCCTTGAAGGAAACTGAAAACGCTTATCTTCAGCAATTGCCTCCAGCTTCCCTTGGACCTGTCACAATAGTCTGAAACACTTAATAAGGGTGCAGGATTCCGCATCATGCATTATAAGGCGGCACGCTCCAATTGGCCATACACTTGGTGGAAAACCTCACAAATTAACCTCAAGGTTAGAAGCTACGGTAGCAACAAGTCTGCTGAAAAACAGCTGCTGCGAAAGGATTGGATCCCTATGCCAAATATGTGAGGTTGGGAGAAAATTGAAACGAGGGCTGTTTATTTCCTTAATGCTCCTGTGTAAGGATAAAAGTGCGAGAAGGAGCGAATCTTCTCTAGCTAGGAGACATTAAGCAGTTCTGGAAGTTTGTGTTTTTGTAGAACATGATCCCCCCTAATGCCAGATGTACTAGTGAAAGAGGTCCAAGCATGTGTGCTGCTGTAACACAGGGCAATGGGTCAGGCACCTGTGACTTCCCAGCCACATTTAGTGCTTCGGAAGCTGCTTTTTTACTTAACAGTCTACAGTTTTCTGTCACACATGCATAAAACATTTAATACATTATAGTGGTTTTGGCTCTCCTTTTCAAATAAAGAAATACAAAAGTTCCATCTATTTTGTTTTATGCTTTCCCTGTACCGTTTCCATCCACTTTCCGAAATGATTCACTGTTTGTGTCCAGCAAAGACATTTAGGAAGACAAAAACAGTTGAATCAAACACCAAGGTGGAAAAAGTTCCCTGTTCCATGGCAGTTAAAGAGCACTCAGTAATAAACGAATTGATTAAAGGTTCCACAGAACGAGCCATGCCTCCCCTTTCTGTTTTAAATTTGTGAAGAGTTAACGTCACTGGGCCAATCCACAATGCTTTTCTCCACTGTGAAAAGTGCATTATAGAGTTGCAGTTCGTAAATCCTGATTCACAGAATTATTCACAATTTTTAAAGTGTAAATTGAACATGCATCAGAGGAAAATTCCAAATGTAAGTGGATTCATTGCTGCTTTAGGTTCAGTAAAAATGTTGAAATATAAATATTCAAGTGGAACCGAGGCAAGTTTAGGAGATGATGATTGCCAATGTTGGAAACAATCACAAAGGCGGAATTTTGTTTTAATCATAAACATTCTACCAGGTCAAGATAATAATATAATACTAAGAGCCTGCCTCTCTTCTTCTATTGCTGATGAAGAACCATCGTTCTTCTTTTTTTATTTTAAACAAGCACTGGCAAAGCCAGATGGTCTAGCATTGGCCAACAGCTATTTTTGCTTTTTCAATGCTTGTTTTGTAGAGAATACAGTCACTTACACTTACAGTGAAGACAGCCAATGACTGAAGAAGGTTACAACATATATCCTCATGCTGTATGCTGTAGTGGGTGAAAGAAATAGTTGTATGACACAATAACAGACCAATGGATGTGGAGAGTTGGTTGAAAGCAACTATAAATAAATATATATTACATATACACTTAGTAAAATCAAAAGACCATGGGCGACGCCAGAAAAACAAGCCATGCTTTTGGCGAGGTCACTGACTCTGGGCCCCTCAGTGTGTATCTTTCCATATTTGCTTTTGTAGGTTGTGCCAAGCATTTCAATCAAAACATTTTTAATTCCTCTGGGTAGGTTTCAAAAACAAATTTGATAAAGGCATCTGTGTAAAAGATTATCCTCTGATTAGTACTGCTGAATTGCACATAATCGTTGGACTCCATCTTGCTCTGTCGACTCTGTATAACACCAATTCGCCATCCTTGTAAGCATTCAAAAACAGATGTTACATTCAATAAACCGAATGAGGGATTAGGGTGTCTTGGTACCTGGGAAACAAACAAGGAGGTTTTACATAAATAACATTCGCCAATGTTTATAAATATACAGTCTCTCAATGACTCAGATTAATTTGTAAAGCAGTTTCTTTGGCAGAGAAATCACCCCAGCCGCCCCTCCACTCAGTGCTCTCACATTTCAGTACGAGGAAGACATGGTCAATTTGTGACCATTTGAATTTCCAATGTTGAGACCTACGTTTTTTTTAGTTTCAGCAGCTTTATTAAAAACCAAGAAATAATAACATGAATAATAAATTAAACATATCAGTTATAAATGTAAAGTCATAAATATAAAAACAAAATAGCAAAAAAGATAAAGCTGTGTATAATTTTAAATAAATTATAGGGAAGGGAGACGGGAGGAAAAGGGAAAGGAAGGAAGGAAACAAGGAAGAGGTAATGATAACAATTGAAGATCGCATAATAATATGTGTTACTTAATCAAACATCGAAAATATAGAACATATAAGTAGTATGAAACAAATATAATATGTATATTTTTTAATTTATAAAGTTTTGTATAGCATGAACATGACCCAAGCGGGTATCAGAGCGCTTCACAATTTTGGGTAGGTAGGATACAATATTGGGAAGAGAACATTCTTTACATATATATGCAGGGCATGAGCATGACCCTGGCGGGTATCAGAGCGTTTCACATTAGGGTCGGACGGATACAGTAATGGGGGAAGAACATTCAACACATATATGTACATAGCATGCTAACAATGATTTTCACAGGTATATATCCATGTAAAAAGTCAATCAAGACATCCGAATGAGGGCAGTAATGAAGCTTAGAAGCCAAGGCATTTAGGGCAGAAACTTGAGCATTAGCATTTATTTTCACTTCCTTTTTGAAAGAAGCAGTGGAGGAGATTCAACAGACTTCCAGAGGAACAGAGTTCCAAATCTTTGGGGCAATGCCTGAGAAGGCTCTGTTACTCGCTCTCATTTTGAGGAAAATCTGTGGTTTCAGGAGCATTAAACTTGCACTTCATGACAGGCTGCAACCCCCTGATAATTCTAGTTTTTGAGCCAGATAAATGGGGGTCTTGAAATGAAGGGCTTTGTGAGTCCTGCAGGCAATTTTTAACTGTATTCTTGCATCGTATGGCAACCAGTTTAGGGATTTTAGGGCTGGGGATATGTGATCATTTCTTTTTGTCCCAGTAATCAATCAAGCTGCGGCATTAAAGAAAGCCCTTAGCGGGGCCAAGTCCTGTTTGGGGAGACCACAGAGCGTGGAACTACCATAATCTAGTCTTGGCAATATTAGAGTTTGTACCGCAAATTTGAAGTTTCCAGTGGAAGGAATGGTTTAAGATTTCCTAGTATACTCAACTGATGTTTAGCTCCCCTAGTTGCATTGCTGATATGGTTCTTCATATTCAAGTGCATGCCTAGTGTGATTCCGAGGGATTTTAGCTGACTCAATATTGTGGGGGGAGCAGTTGAAGGCTGTAAGGTGTTTCATTCAAAGGTCAATCTTGGGAATGTGATTAGGGGGAGTGATGAGCAGGAATTCTGTTTTGGAGGTGTTGTGCATGAGGTAGCTGTCAGTGAGCCAGTTTTGATTGTTCATCAGGATGGAGTTGAGTGAGGTGAAGTCTTCAGTGGAGGTGATTTTGAGATTAAATTGAGTGTCATCCGCATACATATGAAAATGAATGTTAGCGGAATTCTAAGCATTTGCTAATGGTTCCAAGAATAAATTGAAGAGTATGGGTGACAGGGCAGACCCTTATGTAACCCCTATAGTTACTGTAGAGGGCTGAGATAGTTCCCATAGATTCTAAAAATGTCAGAAATATGAGGAAAATATGTTTTTTTTTACAATGTTTGAGGTTTGCAAGGGATTCTGGGTAACAGAACCTGGTGAAAGGCACTCAAATCAACCCCATGTAGGATTTCCATGGATGTCCAGTTTTCAAAAATATACAAGGTTACTAGGGTTCCCTAGGTGCATAATGAGCTAGGGCCAAAAAATCCACAGATAGGCACGTAGCATAAAAAGGGTCAGTTTTCAATGGAAAAATGTGATGTTACATGTTGCGTTTTGGGTCATTTCATTTTGCGGCTATTAGGCCTACCCACACAAGTGAGATACTATTCTTCTCTGGAGACTTGTGGGAATGCTGGGTGGGTGAACGTTTGTGGCTAACTGCAGAGTACAGACCTTTCCATCACAGAAATGCGAGGAAAATGTTTTTGGTTTTTGCAAAGTTTGAGGTTTGCAAAGGATTCTGGGTAGCAGAACCTAGTAAGAGCCACACAAGTCACCCCATCCTGGATTCCTCGGGATGTCTAGTTAAAAAAAATATACAGGTTTGCTAGGTTTCCCTAGGTGCCGGCTGAGCTAGGGTCCAAAATCCAATGGTAGGCACATTGCAAAAAAAGAGTCAGTTTTCACTGGGAACATTTGATGTGTTCATGTTGCGCTTTGGGCCGTATCCTATCACAGGCAGTAGGCCTACCCACACAAGTGAAGTACCACTTGTATTGGGAGACTTAGGGCAACACAGAATAATAGAACAAATGTTATTACCAATTAACTTTCTCAGCATTTCTGCCTTCCAAATGTAAGACAATGTGTAAAAAAATGTCATTTTGAAAAATGCCCTCTAATTCACATGCTAGTATGGGTACCCACAATTTTGGAGATGTGCAAATAACCATTTCCTTGATACCTATTTTTCACTCTTTATATTTTACCAAATGAATGGCTATATACCGGGTACACAATGAAAAACCATTGCAAGACGCAGCTCAGTTATTGGCTCTGAGTACCTTCGGTCCTTGATGAACCTACAAGTCCTATATATCCCCACAACCAGAAGGGTTTAAACAATATACCATACATAGAAGAAGTTACAGGTGAGTGAAAACATTGGCACAAATGGCTGTTTTTCAGGATCCATTATTGCTTATACACCCGTTTCTACCACTAGCTGGAAGGAGGTTGAAAGCACAACAAATAGGAAAAGTAGACTATGTCCCAGTAAAATGCCAAAACTGTGCAGAAAATGTTGGTTTTCTGACAAAAGTCTGCTTGTCCCTGAAAGCTGAAGAGATGGGGATTTTAGCACCCTAAAACCTTTGTTGATACCATTTGCAGGGGAAACAACAGACTTTTTCTTCTGCAGCACTTTTTTTCCATTTTCTAAAAAGAAATCGCTGTATTTTTGCTAATTTCTCGATCCCCTCCAGGGGGATCAACAAACCCTGAATACCTGTGAATCCTGTGATGTTAGGAGAAAAGGACACAAATTTGGCATGGATACCTTATGCGGACAAAAGGTTACAGGGGCCTAGGCACGAACTACCCAAAATTGCCAGCAAAAATGCTTAGCACATGGTGAGAAAAAGGCCTAGCAGCGAAGGGGTTAAAGTACACAGAGAAGGATACAATACTGCATGCAATCCACTGAAAAGGTTATCCAGAGCCAGACTGCAAAACTGAAACCCTAAATCCTATTGAAAACATTCCTACTTATGTTGCCTGTGTCAGATATGTATTCTCAGATCTAGAGCTGCAGGTAAACAATGACTCTTTTTTCTTTATGCACTGTCAATGACCTTCATCAAAAATCCCAAATTGAAGGTCTGCTCCCTTGAATGAAATATGGCACTTCATATTAACTAGAAACGCACATGAACTGACAAATTCCATTACCAGACAAGTGGGCAAGAATTGGACTTATGCAGTTTTTAAAAAGCTGTAAATAATAGACGTTATTTTTACTAAATTCAATAGTATTCAATTTACCGACCTCAGGAATCTTCAAGGATGACCCCGTCTTGGTGGGATTCAAACTTTTCAAGCTTGTGACCTACAGAATAATACATATTTCTTAAGCATTCAACTCACTGAGCTATACTGAGAAAGAAATATGTTTGTTTTGATTATAGAAAGACGCAGGTGGCTCTTTACAAGTTTGAAAAGAGACCTAAAATTCCGTCACAGGAAGTTATCGGGGAAATCCCCTTTAACGTCGCATTTCAATGGAAAGCTCTGCTTCAACAGAACTGAAACCAACTAGTGCCTAATTGAAGTTCCGAGGAGCTTTGATCCCTTTCACATACAGGATTAGAATGAGACGGAGATGTGCAACGATTTCTTAAATCGAAGTGAATGCAGTGATTATTGTTGGCAAAGATAAAAAATAGCCTTTTTGTCAGAGATTGTTTGGAGACGATAAAGATTCTTGTGTACAGGCCCTATTGAAAGTTTTTTCTGATAAATGCATAAAGAGATTTGGCACCAACCCTGCAATTATAGAACTATTTATAACTCATTCAAAACTATACCTTACATTATTCTCGTTTGTGGTACCCATATATATGACAAAAGCAAGCAAACTAAGCTTTAGTCTTCACATGATGCTTGCAGTACTAACCCATCTAACCCCATGGACTATCAAAAAACCCTCTGATCATTTTATAGCGCTTAAATGAGTCTTACTTTTCTGCGGTGCTATAGTCGGCGAAGCCCCCGTGCATAATGAATCTCTACTGCTGGCGTTCCGTTTATCCAGAGATTATTACAATATATCAGGTTACAGCTGTGACCTCTGGCGATCCCTACATGAAGGCAATACCAGCTACAAGTTTGAGTGCTGGTGGGTCCACTCAGCTGGTCATCTTTCTGAGGTGATAAAATATGTATTGTTGTGTAGAATAACGATATATATTTAGGGCCTCGTTTATGGCATTTTGGGGTAGCTAGGAACTTTGCTGCACTGTCCTACGCCAAAGTGAAAGGGTAGGAATGCACTATATTTAAGCACTACCGATCATTCCTGTCCTTTCTGCCTGCGCTGGCGCCGTTTCAGCAGCCTTGCCCCAACATTTGCACCCTTGTATCATAGTGCAAGGGTGCCACCACTGCAGAGAGGATTGTTTTTGTGCAGGAAGGGGTAGCTTCCTGCACAAAAACAGTCCTACAAGACGTTTTCATCTTTCTATGTGTTGAAAGAGGAAAAAACTAGAGGAAATAAACATATTTCTTATCGTTATGCCTCACCTCGGCATTCGTACTGATTTGATGCTTCCACATGTTTTACATGCATGGGAAAACCCACAGCAACGTCGATAGATCGCCATAGATCGCCGAGGAAGGCGACGCAGTGATTTTGGGTGGCTTTGCGTGGCTTCATAAATCTTTATGAGAGTCCTGCATCACGCATGCAAGTGGTGCAAAAACAACGCAGGGATCTCATAAATAAGCATTTTAGTAACAAGATTTCATGAGGAGTGAATGTGAGCTTTACTTATACTTTTGTGATGAATGTCCTACAGATCCTCTAAATAATGAATATAAAATGGATCATTTTATAGCACTGGCTATAATATTGGCCCAATGATTTCCTTATTCTCCCCTAGAGATATAACTGGGTGTCACAATTACAGTAGAAATTATCCTTCTGAAACGTTACAGGCTTTGTGAATATAGAATGGTTTGAGCGCAAAAGTGAAACGTGTAGGAATTATTGACCTGTAAGTACAAACACTTCACATTGAAAGGTGGTGCGAGTAGTTATGCTTAGTATGAATGTGATTTTTCTAGTTTCTGTACTTATAGATGCAGAGGTTTCTTTGTTTTGGAATTCCTGCAAAATACCCTAATGTGTCTTCAGAAAAGTGCGATGTCCTCCTGCTAGTATATCAACCTTTCATTCCCCACCCAGGGAGTAAAATACTTGATTCTCTCCCACCTATTTTCATTGAACTATTTTCACCAAACCATATTGGTTGCAGTAGTGACATCACATACTCAGGGCCGGACTGGCCATAGCGGGCACCGGGCGTTTCCCCGGGAGGCCGCTAGGGTGGGGGCCGGTTTTGTTACCAGGGGTCAGCAATATCGGCCCCCTGTAACAAAATCGTCCAGAACCAGCCCTCGCAAACTGCTCGGCTGCACTACCCTTCACCCCGGGGGGCCAACTGAGCAGTTTGCCAGGGCAGGTTTCTGTTCCCAGTCCGGCCCTGCACATACTCTCTTTTACCAGGGTGATATCATAGCAAGTGATATCAAGTAACCTTTGACCCGCATAATGTGCCAGCGAAAAGTGTTTTAAGCAATCTTCATTGAAAACCTGAGACGAGTATGTCAACAGTGATTGCAAACAGCCTCAAACAACCAACTTGGAATCAGAACCAAGTGCATGGTTGCTAAAAAAAAAACCTAAACAATCACAAGAATTTCAAAGCGGTCTTCCTCATTTGCAAGCACCATAACTCAGACAACATGATAGTTACTCGGAGACATCCTAAATATTGAATCTTACCCACATAAGGGGAGCGTTTTGCCTTTCTATACCAAACTGTATAAACACACCAGCCATGTAGACTGCTTGGGGATTTAGGTGCAGAACAGGAGGGAAAAAAGAAAGAAATTGTTATAACTGAAGTAGAAGCGCTAACCAACCAATCTGTGGATACAAAACAAAATCTCAACCCAGAAAAAAGATATCTGTCCGTTTTTAAATTGCACTTACTCAGAGCAGCCAACTTTGCAGTTGGAGAACCAGGTGCAAATCACGGCGTCGGCTCAACATCCTGTAATTCTGGGCAAATTACTTAACATACTCATGACTAAAAAGTTTTCTTTTTAATTTGCAATTTCATCTGGTGTTCAGGTAAACTGCTTTAATGTTTTTGGGCTAAGTTAGTGCTATATAAACCTGCAAATGAAAAATGAAAAAAACAAATCAAGAGAATCCATCACATCCACCACTCTGCGGAAGGCACTGGATTTTATCAGTGCCTGCACTGCAATCTTACTCCCAAAACCCTCAGTCACGAATACACCCTAATGAATATTATAAGCAAGGTATGGGAGCTAATGCCTAGATATCACAGGAAATAAAATCTTCCAGTAGTATTGCGTAAGACATCTAGTTACCTGACTTTTGGGAATGCTCACAAGAGGTTGCTTTTCAGGCATGTAAAGTGAGTTTGTATCAGTCTCCTTCTAATCTTTATGAATTGCAATTAGCAGCGCTGCCTGGTATCTGTCCTGCTTTACAAATAAGGTAACCAATCAATCAAATGTGATCAGCAGCTGGTGGACAATAATCTTGCAGTGGCATCATTTTACCAGCCTTTAGAGCAAAGCGCTGCAATACATGGCAGAGATGCTACTAGGAGTGCCAAATATAGGGCAGATAACTAAGGGGATACCAAAGAGTAAAAGAGTGGGTTAGACAGGGAGAGTTACTGGAGTGACTACAAGAGGTAATATAGTGGATGTGAGCCAGATTAAAGGCCCTTGGAGGTAACAATAAACTGAAATATAGGTGGCATGAAGCCAACGAAGAATGGTGATGGAGTCTCTACCTCCCTTGTTGTCAGGTATGAATTTGGGTTGTAGGGTAATTGATTAGAGGGGGGACATAGACCATAAGGATATCACAGTGCATTATTAGGAATGCTTGGGTGAGGACGAAGTAGCAATTCTCATGGACACCCAACTGAGTACAACTAAAGCTCCCACGTGAAGTGTGTAAGGACCATGGGGGATCTGTTCTTGTGCCACAGTCAAGACCATTAAAACCTCCCTCCAAGCAGGGACAGCCTCCAACGTCTAGCCATTACTGCAGCTTTTGGCAAACCCAATATTTAAAATAAATTTAGGAGCTACAGTTGTTCATGGGCATATGGAAATATTGAAGTTAAGAATTCCAATTGACCCAATCCTGTCTTTTGATGTTATTTATTGAAGTACTTTTTTTGAGAAAGACTTAATCAACAATAAAAATATAGGGGAAAATACTGATACAGCTTCATTCATTCATATGAAAAAAGCTTGTGAGAAGGCTAAATTGGGCCTCATTAGGATGCCAGTCGGATGAGCATCCAACCAATATTGCTGGGATCGGGAACGCCTGAAAAGTAGGTGGCAGTCCCTACCTCTGAATTACGACGGAAACATGACTTTTTTCATTGAGGTTTGTGCTGCTGCCCAGAACAGGACTGCAATGGATTTAGGCCCAGATCCTTGTACTGGGGTGAATGTATGACATTGTTCTACATTCTGTCCATCAACTGTGTTTTTTGCAATTTTCCCCCCGAGTGTGCTGGGTATGCTCAGACGTGAGTCCCAGGCTCTCCACACCACTGGAGTCAAGCTATCCAGGCTGATGAAGGCTGATAGCCATAAACCGGTCCTTGGATGCTTGATTCCGGTCTGGGAAAGACATGGCTTGGTAGTTCGGACTGGACTGTTCCCATGAGGCACAGGGTCAGAGCTGATTTGCATATAGCCAGTGTCTAACCCAGGGTGGTGTGGAGTGCAAAAAAACGATGGATTTAGGCCCAGATCCCTGTACTGGGGTGAATGTATGACATTGTTCTACATTCTGTCCATCAACTGTGTTTTTTGCAATTTTCACCTCGAGTGGGCTGGGTATGCTCAGACGTGAGTCCCAGGCTCTCCACACCACTGGAGTCAAGCTATCCAGGCTGATGAAAGCTGATAGCCAGAAACCGGTCCTTGGATGCTTGATTCCGGTCTGGGAAAGACATGGCTTGGTAGTTCGGACTGGACTGTTCCCATGAGGCACAGGGTCTGAGCTGATTTGCATATAGCCAGTGTCTAACCCAGGGTGGTGTGGAGTGCAAAAAAACAATGGATTTAGGCCCAGATCCTTGTACTGGGGTGAATGTATGACATTGTTCTACATTCTGTCCATCAACTGTGTTTTTTGCAATTTTCACCCCGAGTGGGCTGGGTATGCTCAGACGTGGGTCCCAGGCTCTCCACACCACTGGAGTCAAGCTATCCAGGCTGATGAAGGCTGATAGCCAGAAACCGGTCTTGGATGCTTGATTCCGGTCTGGGAAAGACATGGCTTGGTAGTTCGGACTGGACTGTTCCCATGAGGCACAGGGGTCAGAGCTGATTTGCATATAGCCAGTGTCTAGCACAGGGTGGTGTGGAGTGCAAAAAAACATGGATTTAGGCACAGATCCTTGTACTGGGGTGAATGTATGACATTGTTCTACATTCTGTCCATCAACTGTGTTTTTTGCAATTTTCACCCCGAGTGGGCTGGGTATGCTCAGACGTGAGTCCCAGGCTCTCCACACCACTGGAGTCAAGCTATCCAGGCTGATGAAGGCTGATAGCCAGAAACCGGTCCTTGGATGCTTGATTCCGGTCTGGGAAAGACATGGCTTGGTAGTTCGGACTGGACTGTTCCCATGAGGCACAGGGTCAGAGCTGATTTGCATATAGCCAGTGTCTAACCCAGGGTGGTGTGGAGTGCAAAAAACGATGGATTTAGGCCCAGATCCTTGTACTGGGGTGAATGTATGACATTGCCCTACATTCTGTCCATCAACTGTGTTTTTTGCAATTTTCACCCCGAGTGGGCTGGGTATGCTCAGACGTGAGTCCCAGGCTCTCCACACCACTGGAGTCAAGCTATCCAGGCTGATGAAGGCTGATAGCCAGAAACCGGTCCTTGGATGCTTGATTCCGGTCTGGGAAAGACATGGCTCGGTAGTTCGGACTGGACTGTTCCCATGAGGCACAGGGTCAGAGCTGATTTGCATATAGCCAGTGTCTAACCCAGGGTGGTGTGGAGTGCAAACAAACGATGAATTTAGTCCCAGATCCTTGTACTGGGGTGAATTTATGACATTGTTCTACATTCTGTCCATCAACTGTGTTTTTTGCAATTTTCACCCCGAGTGGGCTGGGTATCTTCAGACGTGAGTCCCAGGCTCTCCACACCACTGGAGTCAAGCTATCCAGGCTGATGAAGGCTGATAGCCAGAAACCGGTCCTTGGATGCTTGATTCCGGTCTGGGAAAGACATGGCTTGGTAGTTCGGACTGGACTGTTCCCATGAGGCACAGGGTCAGAGCTGATTTGCATATAGCCAGTGTCTAACCCAGGGTGGTGTGGAGTGCAAAAAATGATGGATTTAGGCCCAGATCCTTGTACTGGGGTGAATGTATGACATTGTTCTACATTCTGTCCATCAACTGTGTTTTTTGCAATGTTCACCCCGAGTGGGCTGGGTATGCTCAGACGTGAGTCCCAGGCTCTCCACACCACTGGAGTCAAGCTATCCAGGCTGATGAAGGCTGATAGCCAGCAACCGGTCCTTGGATGCTTGATTCCGGTCTGGGAAAGACATGGCTTGGTAGTTCGGACTGGACTGTTCCCACGAGGCACAGGGTCAGAGCTGATTTGCATATAGCCAGTGTCTAACCCAGGGTGGTGTGGAGTGCAAAAAAATTATGGATTTAGGCCCAGATCCTTGTACTGGGGTGAATGTATGACATTGTTCTACATTCTGTCCATCAACTGTGTTTTTTGCAGAACAGGACTGCAGCACAAGCCTTAATGAAAAATGGCATATTTGAAAATATCCCTGCACCGTGTGCCAGGCACCTTGTGGTGCCTAGCACAGGGTGCATTGATGTTTGAGGAACCATGGATGCACCCCGGGCCCAATAGTGGAGGCCCAGTGGGGAAGGGGGCCCTGTGAGGTTTAACCACCATGGAAAGGCTATCTGAAAGGGACATCGTGATCCATACAACGGTGCCTGATCAGGCACCACCCCTATTGTATGGTATTATGCTCCTACCGGCAGGCCGTCAGAGGTCCATCCGACATCATAATTAGGCCCATTATTGTAAGTTCGCCCCCAACTGATGCATCACGTTGCTATTTTTTGAACCATAAGATAGTTTTTAAAATGATGGAGAAATGGCAATGATTATTAGATAAAAGCGGATGATAGTGATTAGCAATACGAGAACAGAGAAAAGGATAAACAATTCCACCATTGCTAAAATAGTGTATATATGTTGCCATATAAGTACTGTGTATAGTGTACTCATAATATGCACTCCACAACCTAGCTGCCTAGTGCTGGTGATCTGCCAAAATTCCCTACTGAATGATCTAACTCCTGATTACCTGAGGGTGAATGTGTTCAGGTCTCCGTCTTGGTCACAAGTTGGAAATCCCTCCTTGCAGAGGGAAAACAGGAATCAGCTGGGCTAAGACTTTGACAAAAGCGACCTCGCAGTGACAGCAGAGTGCTCCTCTGATCTGAACATGGAATTGCTCTTGTTTATATAATAAATAGGTCCATTCTACCATGCCTAGATCTCAGCAAGGCTGTCACTGTTTATCCTGAAATTAGCCAGAACCCAAGATGGTTCAACAGTATTTGCTCGCGAGCAAACAGAGAACTCCGTGTAGCATTGGCAGCAACACCAAGGGATGCAAATCATGTTAAATCTTTGAGGTCTCATTATAAACAAATGTCCAGGCAACGAAAGATAAGCTCCTTAGAGAACGATGGGACAATCTTGCCTGTGCCGCTACACTCAATGATGGAAATAGTTTCTGGGCAGCAGTTAAAGATAGGCGGTCTATGGGCATTACTCTGACCTCCTTAAGCTGCAATATAACCAGCGAAGCTTGGGAAGCTCACTTTTCCAAGATCTACAGAGCCCTTCCCCAGAATGAGGATTTTTTAAACAACCTTGCTGCCACACAGATTTCTATATCCGTGTTAGAAGTTGAGGATGCCATCCACAAAATCCACAAAGCCTGGGTAATAAATCTCCTTGGCCTGATGGGCTTTCCGTTGACCTCATTAAGTACAAACCTAAATTTTGGGTGCCTCTTTTACTTAATGTTTTTAACAATCTAACAAGCACTTTTATTCTGAGCACTTGGTCCACCAGCATCATTGTGCCTATTTTTAAAAAAGGAGACCAATCCAACCCTAGCTGCTACAGACCGATCTCCCTGATTGATAATACACTGAAGACTCTCAGGAGGATCCTGTTTAACAAAATAAGGTCTTGGGCCAAAAGGGAACATATTTTAAATAAGTGTCAGCTAGGTTTCAGAAGCAAATTGGGAACAGTGGAATAATGTCTTAATTTAAATTTGATTGTTGGCAAATATACGATAGCCTGGAAGTCGCCCATCTACCTGGCTTTTATGGACCTAGCTTCAGCCTTCGACTTCATTAACAGATCGTGGTTGTGGTCAGTTCTGTTAAAATATGGTTTGGATGAGGCTCTAGTTAATTTTTTTGCATATTTGCACAGAGACTTGAAGGCATGGGTAAGGATCAGTAACGACGGGGAGGTCTCAAAGGATATCAGTATTTGTAGAGGGGTCAGGCAGGGGTGCGTATTGGCCCCTCTGCTATTTATCCTTTATATAAATGAACTACACATTGTACTGTCAGAACTTATCACGGAAGTACCGAGAATCAATGGTAACGTACTCCCCGTCTTACTATATGCGGACGATGCGGTCCTAATGGGCCGCACCCCGAACGCACTACGCACTTTAGTTAGGGGTTTTGTAGTTTTTATTACTGATTTAGACCTTTGTACTAATTTTAACAAATCCTTTATAATGACCTGTGGCCCAAAAAAGCACAGTATTAACTAAATAACTTCAGGCCCTGAACATTTATTACACACTTGCACTTTCCCATATCTGGGGTTAGTATTTTCTGACAACGGCTCTAGGGCAGCTCATGCTGCCCACAGTAGAAGCACATTTTTGAAAACTAATAATTCGATCTTGAGCCTTTCACAACCTAAACAAGCTGAGGTAGTGTTATCCATAACTAAAATCTACAAAACACAGTGTATCCCCACTGCCACATACGGCGCAGAAGTTTGGGGTTTTACAGACTGTAGTGGAATTCAGAGAGAGTAAAATGGATTTTTCCAAAAACGTTTAGGGGCCCAACTATGCTCCCCAAACTTTGGGTGTCATAAGGAATTACATTTGTATTACATAGAAGAATATATTAGGTCCGTCCCGCCATATTCTGGCTAAAAGCATGGCAAAACCCGGCAGCAAGATTGACAAGAGGTATAATAGCAGACTGTCTTAAATGCGACAAGGGAGGGAGTAGAGCCTGGCTTGCCGCTGTCAGAAAAAGTCTAAGCAGGGTGAACCTTGAACATATTTTTTAAACCCAACCGACCGAGAGGGAATAAATAAAAAGATCCTGATGGATGCACTGTATGAATCATATAAAAATGCAAGATGTGTCATAGAGCTCCAAAAATCATCAGTTGTTATGTATATGTTGTTTGCGGATGCTAATAGCCCCCAAAACTAAGTGCCATCCAAGTATCTTCTGAAGAATATAGGTCTTTGGGAGAGAAGTTTGCTCTTCCGCATCAGGGCAGGTACTTTAAAATGTTCACTTTTTATTTCCCTTTGGGATTTAACATCAATCTCGAACAAATGCCTTGCCCTTGTGGTGTTTGTAGGCATCCAATGATGTTACACTTTTCATTTTTCTGCAACTTTTATAAAATATACACTAAACAATATCTGATCCCCTATTTTAAGGCAACCACCAACATTGATTATAGAACAGCCAACCTGGAAATTCTTAAGCTTGAGAAGGATGATTTGATTTTTCGTGTACGTTCTTTTCTGAGAGTGGCAATTCGCTCACGTGCTTCTATGAGCACTCTATAACATATCTAAGTGTACTTGAGCACACAGCACTGTTTTGCCGTATGATCCTATCATTTTATGGTATGAAACACTACAAAAAAGTGCCATTTGTGGACCTGAATTACCTTAAAAAGTTTATACTTAATTGTACCTTATATCATGCTGCTAAAACTTTTTACATCTGATCGCTCTTTATCATAATAATATGCTGCTATTCGTTTCTTGAACATCTGATTACGTCTATTAATACAATGTTGCCATTTGCCAGGGTAATAAATTCCTTACGTTTTACCGTTATGTATGACACTGCTGTTATGCACTCTACGTTCTTTTAATATATGCATATAATTGAAGTCTTTTAATGCAATCTGAAAGCCTCTTTTTATCCATTGTTTTTATATTGTGTTTTTTATAATAATCCTTATTGTTGCTGGTATTTTTTAACATGTGCTTTTATGGATATTTATATCCAAATAAAGATTTTTTGAATTGAATTGTTAATTAATAATAATTAATTCGTTGAAAATTAAATATGGAAATTGTGTAATTAATTTTAGGTGTGGGTTGTGCGGTTTGAAGGGGTAAAGAGTGGGAAGTCATTTGTTTTTACTTAATTAATATTTAGTTGTTAATTGATATTAATTAATTATTTTAAAATGAAATATGGAAATTGTGCAATTAATGTTAGGTGTTGGTTGTGGAGTCTGTAGGGGTAAAGGGTGGGAAGCTAATACAGTTTTTATTTTTTTTATTTGTTTTTTATTTAATCATTTTAATGTAATTGATAATTAATTATGTTCATTATGGAAGTACATTTTCTTTTTAAATTAGATGTGGGTTGTGATTTGTGTGCTGTTTTAGGGTTGGATGTAAATAAAATAAATGCATGTAATAATGTTTTTGTTTATAAATATTTTCTCACCAACAATATTTGTTTGTTTTAATTTTTTATACTTTATTTAATATAATATTGGTATTTGTGATATGTTTTTAACATTATAATATGTTTTTATTTTTTAAAGTTTTTAATATTAAATATAGTTGTATTTAAATTTGTAACATATTTTCTATATATTCTTAATTTATTTTGTTTTTAAAATATTTGATGTTGTTGATATGTTTTTGGTTCAAATTGTGAATTGACTGGCATGGGAATGCTAACTTTCTATCCCTTTGCAATCAAACACTTTCCCTACTGTTGCACTGACTGAAGAGGGAATAGTACATTTTATCTCTCCGCGAGCCAACACTTTCCCTACTGTTACACCTACTGGAGTGGGAATAGTAATTGTCACACCTCCACTGTCCAATACTTTCCCTACTGTTGCATTCATTAGAGTGGGAATAGTAATTCCATCTCTCCACTATCCAACATTTTCCCTACTGTTGCACTCATTGGAGTGGGAATAGTAATTTTTACCCGTCCGCTATCCACCACTTTCCCTACTGTTGCACTGACTGGAGTGGGAATAGTAAATTGTATCCCTCTGCTACCCAACACTTTCCATACCGTTGCACTCACTATGGAATATGTTATATAAAGAAACTTCCAGTAAAAATGCTTGACATTATTATAGTTTTAGCTGTCCTAAAATTATTTTATTATAATGATTTTTAAGAATAGTTTTCATGTATGTGCTTTTCAAATTGTGGCATTAGACCAAAATTAGAGTTGACCATTTCTAAGCAATAATCACAGACAAGTGTTACGATTTTTTTCCAATATTCTTTGCTTGATTTATGTCATTATGTTTGAACCTAATTATGAGTTTATTTTATTAAATACGAAATGCTAACTTTAAAATGCATTAAATTGCATTTCCTTAGGCTGCATTATTTCATAGCCTGATTTTCATAATCAACATGGGTAAATATGTTGGAGTATCAATTTTGTACCTGATGGGTGGTAGAATGATCACATGACAGTCAGACCATTGTACGGTGACAACTGATGTTATAAGTAGACAACTTGGAGTATAAAAAAGTGACTTTCCAAGGAGAAGGTTGCACCTTTCACCCATATTCTCCAGAGCCTCCAGGTGCACGTGCCTTTTCTCCATACTTTCTGTCCTCCATTGCTGACTGCCTACCTGATTCTCTTTTTATGCCTTTGACTGCTTAGGTTGCGCCTAGGCAGTGCATGCTCTGTGTCTTCGAGGCATACTGGATCTACAGGGTGGGATTCGAGCACCTCCCATATTTCTCATTGGTTCATTTAACTGCTCTTTGTAAATGCCTCTTTTTGTTTGGTGAATATGCTTATTAATCCCTCCTTTTGGTGTTTTAGAACCTCCAATGGTGACTGCCCCTCTTACATGCCTCATTTTGCTTCTGATCATTTCAGTTGGTTTTGTGCACTATTTTCTTATTGACCCGGCTTGTGTTCTAGGAATGCTGTTTGTTGGCTTTCTATGACAAACATGCACAGATAATGTTTGCAACCAGTGTTACTAGTTTCCCCTCCCACCCACCTTTCTTCATGTGCTGTCCCCTTTACACAACCCTTATCCTGTCCTTGTTCCCTCCCCATCACCATCCTTATATCTCCCAATTTCCTCTCCTCTTTCCTTCCACTGCCAACCTACTTACCACATTCGTGCCTCCTCCCCTCCTCTTTGTCCATAGGCCACTGTCTATAGCCCTGTGTCTCTGTATACCTCGTTTGCTCAGCAGTTCTTCTCTTCATTTCCAATCTCTTCGCTCCTCATCCACTTCTCTTTATTGATCTCTAGTTGCTGTTGTCTTCCCCTACTATCTTCCTAACTCCTTCTTTAAGCGGGTGACTCACTCTTCCTCCCTCTATTTCCTCTCTAAGCATCCGGTAGCCCACACTTTTCACACTACACTCGCATCTGTGTGCCCCCTTTCTGCAGCAGCACTCTATTCTCCCCTTGTGTCCTCGTATATCAATAACGCTCCACCACTCAGACTTATTTCCTTATCCTCTGACTCGCTGTGCCCCGTTCACAGACCCCCCTCCCAGTTTCCCAATTGGTAACTCTACTCTGTCATCTTTCCCTCGCATCACATCTAGCACTCGCCGTTTCTTTCTGTTTCATTATATCTATCCCCCTCCATATCACTTATTTCTTCCTATCCCCTCATCTGGGCAACACACTTTTCTCAGTGACTAAATTGTAGATCATGGCTTCATCACTAGACAGCTTCAGTGATCCTGGACAATCGCTTTCCCATCTGAATGAACCCTGATCTCTTTTGTGTGCCTGAATTGTGAGCACTTAAAAAGTCTTGTATGCCTCTTTGCACAGAGCTTCACCCTCCTATGCTCTCTCCCATCATAATTCTCACCTCCGAGAATTTCCTCCTCGGACCCCCCAAATCTGACTCCCTCCAGATCCGCCTACTAATCTTTGGTTTTCCTCCCTCCACAACCTGCTCTTGCACCCTCTAACCCATGTGCTCTCCCGACCACTGTACTTCCCCTTTTATCCCTTATTTGTCCTCTCCCCTCGAGCCTAGGATCCAGTCTTCCCTCTCACCCCAGGAGTATGGGTGTCTTCCCACATTCCATCTCCTTGCCCCTCCATTCTTTCTGTTTTAAATTCATATTTCTTCTTTTCCGTTATGTACACTTTCACTCATCAGAAAGTTCCTCACTCTACTCTTTCTCGCATCCTTTCTATGTACACCTTACATATCTTGCTACCATTTATTTTCCTTTTCTTTGCTCTCTTTACATCTTCCCCTTTATCTTTTATGACCCACGCTCCTCTTTCTTTTTGTCTTCCCTCTCCACTTGCATTGTGTATTTCATCTCTCCTTTTCATTCTCCCCGCTCTCTTCTCTCTTCACATACACTCTCTCTCTTTATCTCTCTCTCTTTATCTCATCCTTCTCCATCTCTTAAGTCCACTCTCTGTCCCCTACTTTATCTCTACCATCTTCACTCATTTCCTCAATATCTTTTCTAGCTTTTTTTCCCTTATATCTTTACTACTCCCGTTTCATTAACTCTTCCCTCTGCTCTGTTAACATTCTCTGCATTCCCCTTTTCTCCCTTTTTATTTGCCCATTCCCATCACTCTTTTCACGTTCCCTCTCTTCTTTTCTTTTCTTTATCTTTGCACTCTGCACTCTATTCACATCATCTAATCTCCTTTCAAATTTAAATCTCGCCGTCTATATACCTCTAACCTCTCCATTATTTTTATGACCTCCCCTTCTCTGCCTCTCTTAATATTTGCTCTCTTAGTAGACCTTTCCTCCCTCTTTCTTTGTTCGCCACTTCTGCCCCTCCCGCCCCTCCCGCCTTGAATTCCCTTATTCTGGGGATCCTCTGACCCGTGCACAGGACCTTTCTTGTTCTCAGTTCTGGGCAGGGCTCGAGTCGGGGTACCACATGGGTGGACGGCGTCCCCCCACTTATTTTACCGGGTGGACGCCGTCCCCCCTGCCAAACAGCTGCCCTTCACTCTTTGGTCTCTCTGGGACGAGATCGGAGCTCACAGCATGCTGCTCACACGCTCACTTCTCAGATGCAATCGCATCTAAGGGGTAAGTGAGGGGAGGCAATTAGCCTGATGGTGCAAGCCACCTTTCGTGACGTCACTTCCTGTTGTGTCGTCACTTTTGGTGACAGCGTCCCCCCACTTCTTTTTTTAGGACTTGTGCCCTGATTCTGGGTATATCTTCTCAGGGCATGGATTAGGGCAGAGACACAGCAAGCAGCACCCTGCCCTCCTTGCCCGCCACACCCTCTCCAAGAGCATGGCCTTGCCTTCCAAATTGACACCTCTTGGAGCAGTCTCATTGGAAGTTAGCATTTTCTTCAACATTTCAGCCAGTGGAGATGGGCTGTCATTTCACAGGCAGCCACTGCAGAGCGCGTTCCAGGAGCAGGCACCAGCCATCAAGAATAAATCACCGCAGATGCTGCCCAGCCTGATGCCGGGTATGAGTCCCGTAAGGAGTAAAGTCCTCTCGGAGATGCCGTGATGTGCACACGCTTGTACACAGCTGCTCTGAACAAGGGGCAAGGGACAGGGTGTCATGGGCCCTGGGGCATGGACGAAAAATGGCCCAACTGTTCCCCTTGTTTGAAAGTAAAAATATCTAAACTTTGTTTATGAATCACGGTTGTGGAAGAGCAATGTAATTAATACAGAAGAAAGTCTACAAAGCCAGTTCTGATATTCTTTCTCTATTCTTGGTTAAAGATACAACAAAAACAATCAGCACGTCATTTATTCTGACTGTGGAACTTCTTCACTTGCCTTGCAATAAGGCGAAGCCCGTACGTATTGTCATCTCAACGTCTTTAAAAGTGACGTTATGGTGGCAATAGGGGCTTGTAAATATGCCCCATTGTTGGGCCAAGAAATAAGAAAAAGCTTCTGCTGCATCAACAGAAAACTCTACTCTTTCAGCATGGACAGATATAGGGCATTTTGAGCATTCCCATTTTCTTTTTCTGCTTTTTTTAAAATTGATTTCAAACTGACGTCTTTTTTCGAAAATCTTTGCACCAAGAAAATGTCTCAGAGGTTAAAATGTGCTTAACAAAATTACTTTTTATGACATAATTTGTCATGTGAAGGGGCATGCACCTGCTGGGGCATTGCGTTTGTACAGAGTGACAAAACTGGCGAATTTTTGTGATTTTTAGTTGGATGAAAAACACTTTAGTTGTAATTTCTAAAGGAATTTCGGAGGTTTTTAGAAACAAATGCTGATTTATTATAAGCAAACATACTCATAGCTTACCTTTATTACAGTTATTTAAGGCTATTGTTTGCTTTTATTGGGATATACTTCAAACTTAAACCCAAGGGAGAACCAGCAGGACACTGCAGAACAATCTCAGGTTGTGGGGCTTGGCCTTGATAGTAGGTCTGTCACAGTGAAATAGAAGGCATTTGTCTATGCGCAGTGGGGAATGGATGTTTCTGGCCCTCAACAATGGTACCACGTAGCATACTAATCTCGGTACATCAACATGTACCTTTTATGCTATGTTGCTTTTTTTCATGCAAATAAATTACAAACAAATTACTTACCAGACCGAGAGCAAACAGAGTGTAATCAGCCCACTGAAGTAATCTCTCTTTAAATAGGCCATGGAAGTAAGGTACAAGCTGTTTTCCTCTGTAAGGACATGGCAGCTTTTCTGTGCGAGATATCAATCAGCAGCTATTTGAAGGAGTAACTTGCTCAATTTGTCCACTTATTTTCTCCAGGCCCGGACTGGCCATAGCGGGCACCGGGCAATCCCCCGTGCGCCGCAAGGGTGGGGGCCGGTTTTGAGCCCCTGGGGGCCGATATTGTTACAGGGCCGTTTTTGCAGCATAGCTGCAAAATCGGCCCTGCAACAAAACCGGCCGAAAACCGGCCCTAGCGAAGCGCTCGGCGGCACCTCCAGCCCCCCCCCCCCCGAGCGGGGAGGGGGGGGCGAGCACTTTGCCAGGGCCGGATTTAGTTCCCAGTCCGGCCCTGATTTTCTCCCATCACTCTGAGCATCTGGTTCCTACCACCTGTATAACGCTGGCACAAGCATAATTGTGGTAACTTCTTTGCACCGCCATATTAGTGAAAATGTTTGGTGAACTATGGATATCAACCGTCAACCTGACATTTGGGGCATTTTTCCCCAATAACTATTTCAAACCTGCAATTTGAGTAATGAGCAGTACTGTTTGAAGCTCTAAACTGTAAGATCAGTGTAGCGCATTTGCTGTCCATACCAGTTAAGTCTCCATGACCTGAGTGAAAGCCCTGAATTCAGAAACTGTTTGCCACTATTGTCTACTGCCTGAAGTTGAGCAAGTAATGCAGTTTTTATATTTTTACCCTCCCCTGCTATGGTGATTGTCAGCCCTACCACATGATTGAGAATGTCCTTGAAAGCGGCAAGTTGAAAAAAATTAAGGAATGGCAATAAGAGCATACAGAAATGCTACGAAAAAAATAGGTGCGTGATATTGAATTACCGGAGCTGCTGTATCACCTATGGCTTCAAAGGGAATTTGTGCTGAAAAATGCCCACGTTCCAAACCTTTTCTCAATATCTTTTTGGGCAATGTGATCTTACACATAGTGCCAATATCGGCAACACTCCCCATCCCTCCCACAGCAATACTTTAGCGAAATAATCAGACACAACACATTTTTAGTGGAGAAAATTGCAGCAGGTTTTTGTCGATTGTGGGGGAGTGTCTAGCTCCTCCCACCGGCAGACCGCCAGTCCGCCCCTTACTCATGCCCCTCCCAGCTAAGGGGGGGGGCGGAGAGTTGCAGGAAACCCCTGGTTGCTCAGGTCCACAACCGCCCAAAGGACTAACGGGGCACAGTTGCTCCTCCAGGGTCCAGTGTGAGGACCTCCCTGGGGATTTTGGCTTTCGCACCCTTCCTGTGCTCCTGCAGAGGGTACCCTTACTGTACCTTACAGCCTCTGGATCAGCCTGGAACTCCGCCTGCAACACAAAATAATAAGTTAGTGAAATACACCCCCCCTGCCTGTACGCTGGGTACGCGTTGGGGAGGGAAACAGCGTCAGGGCAGCAGAGAAAGAGGATGCTCCGAGGGTGGGGCAGGTATAAGTACCCCTCCCCCCGCCCTCCCCTGCCCGGAAGTGACATCGGCCATGGGGACCCACGAGGATCCCGAACACTGGGAGGCGGACCCATCGTGTGCCATCCTGTGGCACTAAGTGGGGCTGCCCTCTTAGGAGGGCCCCCTGCGTGGGCCCGGGGCAGCCCTGCATAGTGCCAATATCGGCAACACTCCCCATCCCTCCCACAGCAATACTTTAGCGAAATAATCAGACACAACACATTTTTAGTAGAGAAAATTGCTGCAGGTTTATTTGCATAACAAATATGCCAACATGGTGGGTTATCTTACGGGGATCCCAGGGCAGGCAGCCCCTCGCCACCTGCCCACCTGATGAGCCAATCTACCTGGTGGCCCTCGCCAACCGGTGCCCCTTACTCACGCCCCTCCCAGCTAAGGGGGGGGGGCGGAGAGTTGCAGGTAACCCCCAGTTGCTCAGGTCCCCAACCGCCCGAAGGACTAACGGGGCGCCGTCGCTCCTCCAGGGTCCAACGTGTGGACCTCCTTGGGGATTTTGGCTTTTGCACCCTTCTTGTGCTCCTGCAGAGGGTACCCTTACTGTACCTTACAGCCTCTGGATTGCCCTGTAACTCCGCCACAGCACTGGGTGTGGCCACTGTCATCCCAGGGACCCCCACCACTAAAGACCTAGTTACCTACAGCCTGTTCATTCAAAGGCCTCCCTCAGATAAAGCAAGGACATGTCCAATCCTCCTCTGGACAGCTGTGCTGACCAGCAACCACAAGCCTCTATCAGTTCTGCCGCTCTACAGGCCTGTGAACTGTATCAGTACTGTCCCTGATCCTCTCAACTATGACTGCAAACTGTGCTCTGGAGTTGTCTGTATTAGTACTCCATCCCCTCCATTTCAGCACTATCAAGGCCAGTCGCACCCTCCTGGGAATGGCTCCCTCGCGCCCCCTGCTCACAGAGAGGTCTATTTATGTGTAGTCCATAACCTTGCATTTATTCCCGACAGTATATCAGGGTTCTGCTGAAACTTAGCTTGCTTGACTGCCGAGTGCACATTGCACCTTCGCGGATATGAATTTTCCTACTCCGTTTCCGGCCGCCAAGCTGCTGGCCTTACCCGCCCCAACCCTGTGCGAACTAAAAGAAGCTATACTGTTACCCATGTGCGCAGCTGCTGTTGCTAATGATGGTCCCTTACAGAACCGGTAAACTAGATGCTGTAGTATATCATTCACTCATGGTGCAGCACCAATTGGCCCATTACCTCAACTTGACAAGCCCAGGAGCAAGCCTGAACTGGTTACTCCAGGTCCCTGCTGCACACACCTTACCTTAAAGAGCTCTCTTAAATATGGAGCATTCAACCCAACAGAACTGACCCATCTGTATCTAACTCGAAGTGAGTCAGAAGAGGCGAACCAGGCCCCCTTAAGGCTAAAAGGATGCCCTGGGCCGAAGGCAGTTGTCCACCATGATCTTGACTTTGGGCGGGCCCAAGTCGCCCTTACGAAAAGACCCATGGGCACCCCCCTAATGATTAAAATACCAGTCTTCTGCCCATCTACCCTTGTGGTTACCCCTCCTGTCACCTAAGAGCTGAGGCCAGTAGTTCCATAAGGTAATAGAGCACAACTGGGGCTGATGTGTAAGGATGTCATGGTAATTGCACAACCGCTACACTTAACACTGCTTCTACTCTCCCCTACAGGAAGTCAGAACATGGTTGTCACCTTGCCCCCCAAGAGCACTTAATCAGGAACAGCATTTAGGCTACGAGCCCGGGGCACGCCCTGGCCATTCCTGCTTCCGTTCCCACCTGTCCGTCTCAGAGTGGTGCCTGTGTAATTGATCCGATTGTCCTGAAATTAGAAAAATGGTTACACTCCAATCCTGGACGTGCTGACCCAGACCCCCGCACACTGGCCCCAGTGTCTTCTTCCCCTGTACCTGCTCCGAGCCCTGGAAGGCCAGCCTGCTAGGCATGGTTTGGCCATTAAAGAACGGAACCCGTGCGTTTCTGGAAGAGAGAACAAATCCATGAAAACAGCCCCTAACCAACATTGACAGGTAAGCCTATTGCTAACTCGATCGCCAGGGTCAGAGCACCTTACTTGCGCACCAGTTGCTGTACAAAAGAAAACATTCCATTATTGCACATGGGATGCATGATATGCCCAGACACACCAGTTGTTTAAAAGAAAACACATTTCAATTTTTGTCACAGGGGATGCATGATTTGCCCACACTCTGCCACTGCTTACCGAGAGAACACCCCAATTATTGCCCAGTAAAACAACAAATTGCCCAGACTCATCAGTTGTCTTCCAAGAAAAAACATCCAATTATTGCACAGGAGCTACCTGCTATGCTCAGACTCACCAGTTAACTGCCAATGTATTACTTCCATGGGGTGTAACTAGCGCGCCCCACAACAGGGACAGTAATGACACCTGGGTGTCCCAGACCCTAGCACACTGCCCTCAGTGTGCTATGACCCTTATACCTGTTGATAGTTCAGGTGGCCCCCCATGTGAGAAGGGCGGTTCTCCAGCACGGTTCCTGTATTTGAGACATAAAGCATCCATTAGAAGCCCTGCCCCTCCTCATACACCAATATGGATTCTCTGCAATGAGACAGGGGCCATCAATGCCCCCCAAGCTACCAAGGCCAAGCCTGTTTGTCAGTTATGAGTACTAGTTTGTCCACATTACAGTCTCGTAAGGAGTTGGGTGGGGCAAATACTTGCGTACCTCCAGCACCTGATGCAGTAGTATAGTGTCTTGAAACTAAGTCAAATATTCAATCTGAAAATGACCATTGCAATTTGGTGTGTGTGATTTAGAATCACTTCTTAACTCGTCACCTTACTATTCTTCCCAGAGACACTTCCTCCTCCCAGGCCTTCAAAACTGACCTCAAAGTTCTCCTCCTTTAAAGACACTTCCAAATTTAATTCATGCCCCCTCTATTATCTGAAGGAAGACCTATTATTACAGAAAATTCTATTCTCCTTGACTATGGAAGGGTCTTCCCACTGTGTTCTTGTGGTTTGAGAGACTGTCATTATTGCAGTATTATCCTTCTACCTATGTTTGGTACTCCTTTGTAACATGCACACGTCACTTTTATCTTGTAACACACTGTTTGCTACCTCTTACATTGTGTTTGCTTTCAGGACTTGCACAAGTGCCACCATTGCCTATGTAACATTTGTTTTTGTGTTTGAGTGTCTGCCATGTATTGCAGTATTTTACCTCTACTTGTACTTTATACGCTTTTGTAACTTGCACACATGTCACTTTTTCTTCCTGTAATGCACCGTTTGCTACCTCTTGTATTGTTTGCTCACGTTTGTCACTTTGCTTCCTCTAACTTAGCATTTGCTTTTGTAATGTGTTCACTTCTAGTGCTATCATGTATCAGTTCTGTTCCTATTGTGAAGCGCTCTGACACCTAAGGGTAAAGTCTGCGCTATATAAAGGCATAAATAAGAGTGAGTACATGATTGTGAACTGCAGCGGGATGCGGAGCGTCAATACAAGACTCGAACCTGGTTCCCCCGTATCAACAGAAAATCGGGCACATCGGGGAACTACAAGTGGGTCACTACAGCTCTGCCGCCTAAAAGGCCGGAGCAGCCGGCTTGGGTCACTCGACCGCCCACCCCCACGAGCCATGGTATCCCATGAGTGCTGGAATGCCACCGCCGCTGTTAGCTGCGAGATGCCGACCCAGAGAATAGAGCCGCTCCCTGTAACCGAACAGGGCCATCCAACACAAGTGTGTTGCCAGTAGGGGGTCGAGATGTCCAATACAGGGACAACGGGCATAAATACAAAGCGGCTACGGCCACGACCGGACTGCGCGACCACCGCCGACCTCTGCATGGCGGTATTGTCCATTGAACTTCCACTCTATGCTCAGGATTATGAGGCTGCAACTGTAACTGGAAAGGAAAGTCTTCAAGGCAGATGCAAAGCTAATGAGGGCCCCTCCCTCAATTGCAGACACGGGGGGTTGAAAAGTGGGCGTGGTCAATGTAGTGGAGAACGTGGCAGAATACGTACGTAAGAAACTGTACTTAGCTTAAGTGTCGCACAACATGTCTCTTGCTGTTTCCTTTATTGAAAATCGAAGATGATTCAACAAGGCACATCATACCTACAACAAGTCAGGACTGCTGGCATTGTAATGATCGTAGTTGCGAAGCTAAATAAGCAGCCCCCCAAGCTGGATCCCAAACCTGAATCCAGCTACAGCAGGCCCTGGCCGGACCAGCTGAAAAAGACCCCCGCCAGACTCTCCGACACTACGTCAACTGCCTCTGCCCCCTGTATACTGGGGAGCCACCGGTGCCTGAACTGGACAGGCTAGCTTCCTGATTCACTGCTCCGACCGCTAAAAAAGCCTTTCAAGCAGCCCAAGAGTCACTACAAATACGCCCTATGCAGTTCTTCCATGACTGAAAACAGCCCCTCACAAACAGAGAGCTGGCAGGTAAGCATAGCGCTAACTCGCTCGTCAGTATCAGGGGGCTATTACGAAAGCGCCAGTTGCTTTACAAGGGAATATTAATTTATGGCACAGGGAGATACATGATTTTCACGAAATACAGGATGTTTGCTATCGGTGCCTTGGGTCGAACTAGGTGCTTCCCGCAAGAGAAAGAGAAAGAGGGAGCACACGCAACACAAGGAGCGCATACGCACCCAAAGAAAACCTGGCGCAACATGCAGCTGGTTCTGGTTACCCACCCGAGGTACTCCACTCATCGACCCCAGATGGATGCAAGGCTGAGTGTTGTCACCGGGACCAGACCCAGAGACCAAGCGGTCAAACACTGATCACTGCAGTGGAGGCGACAGGCCACTGCGGCGCCAGACCCAGTCATATCATGCTCATGATCGGTTCCCTCAAACTCAGGCAATGCATCATACCGAATATGTTGCACATCCCAAACAAACACCAGAACTAAAAGACAATGCCCTTCCATGCCCTATGCAATACACACAACATTCAAACACTAGCAAGACTCATGTTTCATCCCATGAGGGAAGCAGTCCGTCAGTTGGGGTGCCAATTGACCCATGCCTCCCCCCACCTCCTGCTCCATGCCCGTCACTGCCCTGCCCCACATGGCAGGGCCAGCAAGGGTGTCCGCATGGGGATGCCACTCAACTCCATGTTTGGCGATCAGTCACCACAGTGAACGTATATCATCCCTCGACCAGGACATATAAACTTGGATATTATGGGTGGCAAAATTATATGTGCAAATGCCTAGCTAACCCGAGAAACCAATTGGTTTGTCAGAGTGTACCAAAGCCACTAGTCCCACTGAAGAATGTCCGCGAGCGGAAGTCCTGGGACGGCTCGCGACTGCTCCACACCAAAACCAACCACAAGAGGGCCGAACCCTCTATCTTGCCATCCAACAAAGCTCGTCCAGTTGAGGAACAGCAGTGCAGCGCCACCCTGTGGCCAAAACACCTCATGGCCGGTAGGGTCAAACCTGCACGCGGGACAGCTCCGGGCCCCATGCCCGTCCCGATGAAGGCTGTGCACCACCGACAGTGGGGGCCCCAGTCATCACTGGCGAGCCTGGGCAAAATCAGGCAGGTCTCTGCTTCCCCAGGTCTATTCAAAACATTTGCTGTAATACAGCGCATGGTAAGGACATCCGCGATGCACAACTACCAGAATACGCATGTTGAGCCAGTGGCGACTCAAATGAACTAAACAAAAGGCTGGCAAAGCAACGGACACCGAAAGATCCGCCACCTGAGACTCCAGACTGGCCCAATAAAAACATCTGCACCCTTATCAGTAGTCCGTACACACCATGTGGTAGCTCCGCACCCCAGTACCACAGCGCATCTCCACAAATACAAATTCGATATGATGCTAGCAGGCGGCCGACTGATGAACACTCAACAGAACCCAATCCGCTTGACCATCAGTGCGCCCAAATGCATCCATAGTTGGAAATGAACTCCACCGTCACTGTTCATCGAAAGGTATGTCAGACACACAAAGCTTCTCTCCCCCACTGTGGCGCTCTCATACAAACATGCCCATGGTCACCACTGTTCTAGACTCACACCACTTACCACCGACCATCAGCACACACAGACGGAACACCGACGACATCGATACACAAGTGACAAAACGACTACTAGGCCCCAACGACCCGACCACCGCCTGCACACAACCAATCACGTTGATTATTCAATTCTTGGTATACCGCAAAACCCCAGCAAATGGCCATTTATGTCCAACTCGCCACTGGCCTGACGGCGCCCGGCCACAATCGCCAGCCCTCTGCACCGAGACTGGGATAATATCCCATTGAGCCAGGGCAGAGGGGACCTCGCTCACTGCTCTCTAACCCGTCCCCCCAGCCCCGCACAGTAGGCCCATGCCAGCCCAACCCCTGGCCCCCACAGGGCCCTTCCGGCCTCGCACAACACTCGGTGCCTCTACCACAAAACTCTTGCTCACATCTGCCCACCTCCCGAGCCGAAACAATATCATCTCATTTACGGGCATTACTTGGGCCATGGCGCCGTGCTGCCATGAATTCGGAAACATGGGGGCTACCCTAGCTCGCTGTACCTCCGCATCCCAACTGCCCGGTCAGCAAAGTGTGCCTGGTCCGCAAAGTGCGCCGCACCATGCCCGCGCAGTCCGAGCAGAAAGCCACCACACACCAGGAAGGTGTGAGTGCCGAGGGCTCTCTGTTTACGCCCCCCACCCAGCACGACCTCCCAACGCCGGACTCAAGGGGGCCGGAAGATAGCCACACAGGCTCCTTCCCCCTCCCCCCAACCACATGTGTCCTGCTCACAACTCGCCTGACCGAGAGCTGGCCATGACCTGGGGGTAACAACACCGCCCTGACCCCCTGGAGATGACCAGCCCCCCTGCCATAGCAGCAGCCCTAGGCAGTGGCCGGGCAAATGAGAAGACTCGGCCGACACGGGACCTAATGGGAAGGGGGGGCCGGGGGCAAAGCACTCACCGCTTCTCAGCTCCGACGGATTAAAGGTCACGTCTAAACAGCGTCAGGGCAGCAGAGAAAGAGGATGCCACGAGGGCGGGGGAGGTATAAGTACCCCTCCCCCCGCCCTCCCCTGCCCGGAAGTGATGTTGGCCATGGGGACCCACGAGGATCCCAAACACTGGGAGGCTGACCCGTCGTGTACCATCCTGTGGCACTAAGTGGGGCCGCCCTCTTAGGAGGGCCCCCTGCGTGGGCCCGGGGCAGCCCTGCAATGTAAGTAGTGGAATATTTGCTTAGCATCGCTTCTGAACATAAAGCATTTTTAGAATTTTAGTTAACATTGGGCTGCAGGGAGCAGTATTTGGCCACATGTTGGTAGCATTTTTTATTGTGTGGAGAACCCTCTCCTCCCTCCATCCTTGAGGAAGTTGATCTTACAATGTCAATTAACAGTCTTCATTTATTTGCGTGCCTAAATCAATCTATCTATCTATCTTCAGTCAGTCAGTCACACAAGAAGTTTATTTAGACCGTAGTCCATTAATCTGTTGCAAACATTTTAAAGTCATTATAAAACCCCAGTTCAGCACATGTTCTGTAAAAATCAATAATTCCATCTTTGTACAAAAAAAAAAACCAAATAGCTTAATACTCAATATATTTATTTTCACTCGTTTGTAAACATTTTCCAACTGCACTTTTTATTTCTAGTGAATGCATAGTACTACGAAAGTATGGGGCATATTATCAAGGGGGTTTATCTCCGCTTTTTTGGCTTTAAAAGCCAAGAAAGCGGAGATAAAAATTATCTCCCTATTACCTAGCTGTCGCTAACACCAGTTAGCGACAGCTAGTAGGAGATAGCGACCATCTTGGGCCCCACTTTGCATGTCAGTGATATTTATCACTAATGACATGCAAAGTGGGCGTGCCAGGATGTTAGCGATTGGAAACAGTCGCTAACATCGCTATCTCCTATTACCAACTTATCGAGATATTCGCGCTAAGCGCGAATATCTCCAAAAGCTAACACCTACCCTGAGCAGTTCTTAGCCATGTTATCCAATGGGAGGTGGATAACATGGCTAAGAGCATTAGCTCGGTAATGCATGAATATCGCTGACTTTTCAGCGATATTCATGCATCGCGGCCGATTTTTATCGCATTTGCGATAAACCTTGGTAATACCAAGGTTTATTTGCGATAAAAATCGCCGCAGCTCAGCGGTAAATTTTTGTCTCTAACCAAGCAATAGCGATAATTATCGCTATTGCTTGGTAATATGCCCCTATGTGCTCTCTGATGTTATCTTATATCAAATTTGATTAAAAAAGGTTTTAAAAATCTTTGCCTTTCCCCAATATAAAACTGACAATCTAATAAAATATGTACACTTTTCATTTTCATACCAAAATTACAGTATATATCTACCAGCTTCATACTAGACAATAATGGATCTATTTTCAGCCTACATTTTCAAATTCTATACCAGAAAGCATGATCTGGCAATCTAGAAATGTATGGATACACCTCCTTAATACACCACAGTTGGTCATAGGCAAACTGAGGCCTTAGATCACAAATTTTGGAAACATGATCTCTAGATGATACCTAAGTTTTCATATTTAAATCAAGTTAAGAAATGTTCACAGGAAATACTAAGTTGTGTTAGAGTGTAGAGAGAGCAGGTCAACATTTTTCTTCGATATGCTCTCTTTTACTGGCAGCCCATGTCAGCTCACTATTTAAAAGCAATTTTTTTTTTTACAAAAAGAGACTATTTTATCCTTGCAGCTAAAGCTAATCTCTTAAAAAATCTTAACATTATTTTCATTGAAGTGAAATTCCAGGGGACCTTTCTGTCCTTATGGCTTGTACCATTGATGATTGAGGGCGGTTCAAAGTGTTTTCAAGCACTGCTGTTCCAGTTTACTCCAATCTTGAGATCTACTCCTGTATAATATTTATATACTGTATAGATATTTTGTTTGGAATAATTGACTTAAATACTTGTAGAACTGGTGGCATGTTGGGTCCTCCATAGTGCCTATAAAACATACGTAGTCCTGTTATACTTGACAGGCCCAAGTTGTAACAATATCTAAATGCAATTCCAGTCTAAGGGTCCCATTAGGATGGTGGGCGAGCGCCCCCCCCCTGGGCCGGCGGTGACTACTGCCGACCCGGCGGGGGCGATTCGCCAGTCATCCACACTCCAAAGACACCCCACTATATTCGGAGTGCTGGGGGGTCCGCGACGGACGGAAAGACCGTTGGCCGCTTTTCCGCCGGTCGACGAGTCGACCGGCGAAAAACATGGTTAATATGGTGGCGGTGCAAGACACCGCTATTCATATTAGCATGCAGGCGTAGATGTGCCTTTCCATGGCGACGTTGCCGCCATGGAAAGGCATGTGGTCTTTGCCTTTGGGGGTCCGTAGCGGGCGCCCAGAAAGTTGCAGGGCTGGAGGTTGTATGTGGGGGGCACCTATGGTACCCTCCTGCTCTTGCATGCACAAGTTGGCAGGCACTGCGCGGTGCCTGTCACGTTGTGCATGCAAATGCATGACGTGCATTCCCAGCATTGTGATTGGCGGAGCTCACAGCACCGCTGACCACAATGCTGGGAATAGGGTTTGCCACCGCCACGGTGGCAGTGGCATCCTAATTTCAGGTGTGGGACCGCCGCACCCCTTGCAGAGGGTCCCGCATTCCGTTACGGTGGCGGGCGGACTTTGTCCGCCGCCATCGTAATTGAGCCCTACATTGGATGCTAAGTGCATTCCAAGATACCTATAAGATGTAACTTTTTCCACTCTTATTTTGCCAATAACCCATTCTTTCTCTGTGGAAATGCCATTGTTTTTGTTTTTTCCATATTTATTTTCATTTTTTCCTTTCACAGTATTTAGAAAAAATGACCAATTTCCTTTGAAACCCTATTTGTATTGCATCCATAATTATAAAGTTATCTGCAAATATAAGATGATGTATATGCCTTCCTCCAATCTTGGGAGAAAACGCCAGAGCACTCAATAAGATTTAAGGAAGATCCATTTCCTAAAGACAAATTGAGAGGGGGCCAATACACAGCCCTGACATAATCTATTCTTGATTGGAAATTTTTTAGACCCAACCCTTCTTGATTTAATTCAACTCTTGCCAAATTACCCCTGTACAATTCCTACAGCATTTCTAACATGCCTTCTAAGATTTTTAGATTCTGTATTTGCTCCTACAGTATTTCACAATTAACCAAATCAAAGGCTGCCTTGAAATCAATGAAGCAACAGGATATATTACAGATAGTTTCCACCGACTTCTTAGCTAGCTACCATAGGCTGAAGCAATAGTCAAAAGTTGAATGAGCTTTAATTAAAACTACTTGAAATATATTTGATCCATTCCTGGAGAAAGTTAATTTAAAGCGTTGAGAACACTTTTGAATTCACATCTCTAAGGGCCTCATTGTGGGTTTGAGAATGCGGGACAGCCCCGCTCCCACACTGCCAAAGCCATGTAGGAACCTTCCGCCAGATCAGGTGATTTCTCCTGGTCTGGTGGGCGGTTCTTTGATATTCCTAGGGCAGTGCCCATGAAATAGGCACCGCAATCGGAATTTCAAAGGCAGTACCTGCACGGCATGGAGTGATGCAGTCCATGCTGTGCAGATACTGGGGTGCATGTACACAGGGGGGCACATGATGTTTCCCCTTGTGTGCATCCACATGGAATGAGGCTCCTGGGCACCCTGTAGGGCCCCTTTTGTTTCCTCTCTGCCATGATTTTCATGGCAGGTTCATGGCCATGAAAAACCATGTTGAATAGGAAATTCATAATATGCTTGGTGGGACCGCAGCAGTCCCGCAAAGCATGTTGCGGCCTCAGGCCCGCCACACAGCCACCAGGGAAGTTGTGGCTGTCCCAGGGCAGCCCGACCAACCTAGCTGTAATAGGGCAGTCAATAGACTGCCACCATTAGCCTGGTGACCCGTGGACCACCAGACTCATATTAAGGGCTTTAGCCTAATCATTCTATAGTGCTTGGTATCAAGCAAAATGCCCGTCTTTAAAATGGGTTTTAATATTGTCCATTTCTAGTTTTGGGGCATAGCACCAGCAGTCAAATTCACTTCAATGCATGGTTAAAATGCGCTTTCCAGACATATACCTTAAGGTACCATGTCTCTCTTTTTTTAAAGTACCTATTGTTACCTTAAATATTTTCTACAAATGTAACTGTTTATAGAAATGTTCATCACTAAATATGTACCTAATACTTTCCCTAATCCCCCCTCCTTGTTTTCTCTCTTCCTTTCTTACCCCCTTCCTTTTAACATTTTTAAAAGGCATTTTTTCCTTGGTATAGTTTTTGCGTCTCTTCATGGGAATAATTTGTACCTCTGTTACTTCAGTATCAACATATTTCCATTTACTGACTCATGTTTCTGTAATGATGTTTTACTATGTTTATCAATTTCAATAAATCTTTCTAAACTAACAAAAAACGCTTCCCACCGCTCACTATTTACCTTAATAATCACTGATTGTAAATTATCTGGACTTGCTACTCTTGTACCAAGGACCATAATTACCACTTTAATCTTCTTAAATGAAATGAGGTTCTCTTCCGAATTTCCTTCACCTTCCATATCATTTTGCAATAACTTACAGAACGTTCTAGGGTCTTTAGATCTAATTACCTTTAACATAATTTCCCAATTTTTCTTATAAAATTCAATTTTTTTTATTTAATAAATATTTGTATTCCCAATTTGTCCTTATTATTTCTTCTCTGAAATTATCAGCTACAGGTTTGGTCTTCCCAGACTTCAATCTCCTCAATTTGCTATTTAATGCCTGTCACTGAGTATCAACCTATCCTAAATATTTCCTTTTCTGGTTTACTTTTGATTTACTCATTCCTTTTATGTTCCCATACTCTGCCTTCAAACATGTTAGCATTCTTAACAGTATTTCACTATACTAGTTTGTTATAATTATGGGAACTTCCCATGGACTCCCAAGGTCTATCTACCTATGCAAATGTGCAAGAAGGTCAATGTGCTTAACTCTGTGGTGAACTGCAAATCATCTAGAACATTTGACCCAAAGTGGAAATGGGAATTGTATAGTGTTTGTTATTTACAAATGGAGACCCACACTTAATGCTAAGTGATCTCTCCCATTTTCTTCCAAAACATTAAATCCCAAAAATAAATTGAAATGCCACATGGGAAGACACACATAATCAATAGGGCATTCTTGTTTCTCCTATTTGACTGTTTTGGATGCTAGAATGTCAGAGTTAAAAGATCTAGTAAGACATATTAAACTCACATTTTCTAATACCGCCTTACATTTTTTATCAAATTTCATCATTTTCTGATTTTGCAAAAACAGCTTGAGGAATACAATATACAGATTCCATTTCTTCTAATTTGGGCATAATTTAAGATTTTGAAATGACTCATTAACATAATCAGACTCTGTGAAGCTTACGCCCGTGGCATTGCCACCACGGAAAGGCATCTTACGAAGCCTATCAAAATATGGCTGGCAGTGTCTCATAGACACCGCCACAATATGAACCCTTTGCAGCCCGGTCGCAAGGTCACCTGGGCGGAAAAGCGGCGGACGGTGTTTCCGTCTGCCGCGGTCCCCCCGCCATAGTAATATGGAAAGGGGAAATGGGTGGCGGGCGGGCAAGGATGTCGGGCGGATCGCCACCGCCAATGTATCGCCCTTGTTATGGACCCAACTGCGTTATTTTTCCCTCTTCAAGAGTTCTTACTTGGATACTGATGGGTCAATGTATTCTGCATTGTGTTGCTCATGAAGGGTTTTAACCTTCCTTCTCTTTTATTCACTTTACTTTCTCTTTACTTATTCTAGAGCCATTTTCTTTCCTATTTTTCTTTTTCCCTTGGAAGCATATAACTTTAGCTAGAAGTCTCTTACCTCCTCGTATTTGCACACCAAGTTAATTTACTGCTTCTTGTTGTATATCAATGTTACAATATGGCCACTGCCCATGCCTTTTTACTATTACGGGTCTTTGTAGATAGAGATTGAGTCTTTCACTACTGTCCCTACTTCCTCCAGTAACATAACTCCATTACTTCATTATCATTTCCTCATGGAATTGTCTCAGTAGGCCTCACTAATGTTGGCACATATTTATTTATTTTCCCTTATTTCAACCTTGATTATGTTTAGCAATCTATATTGAGATTTTACTTCATCATTATATAAAACCATAGTTTCAAAAACTCCATGCAGAGTACTGTGCATTAACAACACAATATCCAACATAGAAGTTAATGGCGTAGAATTACCATTTAAGAAACAAGAAAAATCTTGCAAACCATCTTTATTTGGTTTCTGCTTTTTTAATGTTTCACAAAATAGCTCACCTAAAGATAGCTTCTTCGCTTCCGGCAGTTTTAACACTAACTTGGAATCTTCAACTGGAATCTGGTGTAATGAGGAGAGCCCTCGTTTTAAGAGATCTGAATCAAAACCATGCTCGTCTAGATATTTGGACAGTCTTATCCATGAATCTCTCGACTGACCCATCATTAGTTTCAGAGGTTGATTCAAGATAGGATGCCATTTTAACTACATGTTTCCAAAATTTTTCCTTTCCAAATGAGGCACTCTAAAGTATCCTCCCCTTCTTTTCTGGATTTAAAGAGCCTGCCTACAAAGTTTTTTTTTGTGAAGAGGCAAGGGAACCAACTGAGTCACGGGGGCCCGAAATCATCCTTATGCTGTTCCTCTACCAATATTGAAACATCCCTTTCCACCTCCACAATTTGTCCCTTACTCCATTTTTCCTACATGCATTTCTTTTTATTGATTTGCACATAATACCTTCCTTTATGCCACAGGAACTTGTTGGTATTCCTGCCAACGCCGGGCATTTCAATAGGCTCTCTTTTTTAACAATTCTCAAAATCGTATTGATATGTTCATAGAGAAAAGAAAGCAAAAGGTTTCCTTATCTCTTATGGGTTATTCCAGCCCAAAAAATAAAGTCTTGTATTGGTTTTAAATAGGGTTTTCAATGGGCTTTCTCCTTTGACCTTACACAACCTTTCCCAAGCTCAGCTGTTTCACCGCCATACATGTGAACATAACCCTACCTACCTCATCTACTGCCACAGCTCAACTCAGCTCCTAGAGCTCCTTAAGCCCCTGCAGCTAGAATACCCGATCAGCACCCATTACACGGTTCTTTTATTCACTTACAAATCACTTAAAACCACAGGTTAAGTGCAGTTGTGGCTGCAAATTAAAACTGAGAAACCACTGAAATGTGCAGGTTATGTTTAGGATCACCATCGATAACTTGCACCGCTATATGAAGCATAACTTGCACACCAGATTGAATGGTCATGAACTCACGATTGATGTGACAGATGCAATCACAAATCTCATTAAACAGTCTTACAGGTGTGATTAAATATTATATTACCCTTAGCATTATGAAAGACACAACTATGAATGTAGTATTATTTATTGCTTCCAGTATTGGTTATTTAATTATGTGCTGTTTCTAAGTGGTTTTTGCATATTGGTTATGGAATGCATAGCTGTTATGGAATAGCTTACTAATTTTAGTGGGCATTTTGATTTTAATTCACAACCATAACTGTACTTTATCTGTGATTTTTTTCGACTGAATGTATAAGGTTTTTTTTTATATGTTAAAGTGTTACAGTAAAAGCTAACCATAATTTCACTTTAACCTTTATTTTGTTCAGTGTATTTTAATCATATGCTACATGTAACAGTTCCCTGAACCCGACCTGCTAAGGGTGACAATAACCTTTGAGCAACATATAGAGGGCTTTGGCCACAAAGCCTGACCTGTGGGGAGACCCTGTTTTACATTTTTTAATGTTTTTATGGCTCCACTAAACCTGTGTTGGGAGTTATAAAACCTAGGCCTTGCACCATTATTAAAAATGTCAACGAGTACTTGTAGGAGTTTACAGACCATTGACCTGCGTTTACAGTCCTCGGCGGGGCAGGGGGGCTGTGAACCTGGCCTTGATGTCAGCAAACCCCACAGCAAAAGCAGCATTGTCCTGTGAGACATGGGTGGGGTGCTTTTGGGCCTCTCCCCACCTAAGCATAGGGACCAGTGGATGTTCACCTGGCCCCGTTATGCTCCTGTCATATTGTTTCAAGGTGTGGGGACCGACTCCTCGCGTCCTGAAATGATGAATTATACCTTTTCGTCAGCCAGCCTACGAGCTTTGGCTCTGCAAACCTGACTTGGGATCGCCGACCCAAAAGCCCTGGACTGGCTCACCTCCTTGCTCACCGACTGAACCCAGAAAGTCTGCCTCCCCCATTCCGATCCAAAGCCACCAAGATCACCTGCGGCATACCCCAAGGATCTTCCCTCAGCCCGACCCTCTTCAACATCTACATGACACCGCTCGCCAACATCGTCCGGTCGCACGACCTCAACATTGTCTCATACGCTGATGACACCCAGCTGATCCTTTCCCTCACCAAGAACCCCTCCACCGCCAAAACCAACTTCCACGAAGGGATGAAGGCGGTCGCCGAATGGATGAAGAACAGTTGCCTGAAACTGAACTCAGACAAGACAGAGGTCCTCATCCTCGACTCCACCCCCTCCACCTGGAACGACTCCAGGTGGCCGGGCTCGCTGGGAGCTGCGCAAGATCTACAGGTGGATCCCCATCGGAATCAATAGGAAAAGGACACTGGTATCTACTATAACCATTGCTTATATTTGACAACCCTCATAGGCGCTTAAGATTATAACGATGCGGTGTATTTGTTTCTCCGCCCCTCATCTAGCGTCATGGCATAGTCATTGGGTCGTCAAAAGTGTAATATGCCTGCCTCCCCGAGGCAACCTCTGGCAAAAGTAGAAGTGTCCAGAAATATTGTGACACCTACAGAGGAATGATGTCTGAAGCAAACTTTGAGGGTGGGTTTAAAAACAGTTTCTCACCAAAAGAAAGGATTTTATTAAGAAAGGTGGATCCTGTTAGTAAAATGATTCGGTATATTCGATAATCGAGTTACTGGATTATCATATGTGACTTTGTAGAACGGTCGACATGTTTCAGCTCGTATGGGCCCAGCCGGGTCTAAAGAGCTTTCGTCAGGACAAAACAAAAATGGGTACTCACACAACTTGTGTAGTATTCTTGTGCGAAATGGAATTCACATACTAGTATTTCTTCGTGTCGAGAAAAATTCTCCTCTTCAGGGTGCGAAGAGTCGCTATAGTGGTAATGTATACCACGAGGAGTCTTTGCGCTCCTGTGCTGACTCTGCCCCTGAAAAACAGGAAGAGGAGAATTTTTCTCGACACGAAGGAATACTAGTATGAGAATTCCATTTCGCACAAGAATACTACACAAGTTGTGTGAGTACCCATTTTTGTTTTGTCCTGACGAAAGCTCTTTAGACCCGGCTGGGCCCATACGAGCTGAAACATGTCGACCGTTCTACAAAGTCACATATGATAATCCAGTAACTCGATTATCGAATATACCGAATCATTTTACTAACAGGATCCACCTTTCTTAATAAAATCCTTTCTTTTGGTGAGGAACTGTTTTTTAAACCCACCCTCAAAGTTTGCTTCAGACATCATTCCTCTGTAGGTGTCACAATATTTCTGGACACTTCTACTTTTGCCAGAGGTTGCCTCGGGGAGGCAGGCATATTACACTTTTGACGACCCAATGACTATGCCATGACGCTAGATGAGGGGCGGAGAAACAAATACACCGCATCGTTATAATCTTAAGCGCCTATGAGGGTTGTCAAATATAACCAATGGTTATAGTAGATACCAGTGTCCTTTTCCTATTGATTACCATAGTATCGTTCCCGGGGAACTGAATTGGACATAAATTCCTTATCCCTCCTTTCTGATGAATGGATCCCCATCGGAACCAGAAGGACGGTCACCCAGGCCCTCGTCACCAGCAGGCTACACTACGCCAACGCCCTCCAAGCGGGAACCAGGCCAAACTCCAGAAAAGACTCCAATACATACAGAACGCCTCCGCATGCCTCGTCCTCGACATCCCCCACTACAGTCACATCACTGCCCACCTGAGAGACCTGCACTGGCTCCCCATCAACAAGAGGATCACTTTCAAGCTCCTCACCCACTCCCAAAAAGCACTCTACGACATCGGACCAACATACATCAACAAACGACTCCCCTTCTACACTCCCAACCGTCAGTTCGCTCCACTTGCCTCGCCCTCGCCACAGTTCCTCGATTCCACCGAGCAACCACCAGCAGCAGATCTTTCTCTCAATCACCGCTAAGACTTGGAACACCCTCCCCAACCACCTGCGACAGACCCAGGACCTGCTGACCTTCAGGAGACTTCTCAAGACCTTGCTGTTCGAACAGTAGCAGCATCCCCCCCTAGCACATTGAGACCCTAGCGGGTGAGTAGTGTACTCCACAAATGACTTCATTGATTGATTGATGGATTGATTGATTGATTGATTGATTGATTTTGCCAGAGACAAAGCCTGTGGCTTGTTATTGTGTCTGATGGGATTTGTGGCAGACTACATGTTTTTTCTTTATAGACTCCATATAACCTTGTTGAAACGAAAAGGCTGAATCGTGCAAGATCCATGGTTCTTCTCAATTGCAAAAAAAACTTAATTAAAAAAATGCATTCATGAAGTAAAGAAGACTCAGAAAAAAGCCTTTGTGTTCATTGTATGTTTTGTACATACTCATAGATAGAACTAGATATATTCCTTCAGGTTGCTGAAGAAGATCCTATTTTTTACCAGTGTCAAAACTACTCCCTCTCTTCACAAAATTCCAGGCCTGTCGACTGAATGCCATGGTGCTGGAGGTATGCTGTAACCACTTCTTTCACATGTTTCAATGACTTGTCTATTTGGGGACAGAACTGATTGGACCATTTCCAATTTTGAATTTAACATACTTTAGAATATACAAAAGTCTGTGTGGAGGAAATGATGCACTAAATTTCCAATGGATTCTTTAATTTTGAATCTTACAGCAACACCAGTAACTTTGCCCAAATCATTCCCTCCATAATGCTCAATCATTTAATCTGGTTGCTCACAATTGAAAATGCTTCCCACGAAAGATAGAAGTTGATGCCATTCCACTCCACAAATGCCAATCGTTGTTTTGTACTCATTATTCAATCCGATATCCTTACAAAACACCAGAAAATTCAACATACTCATGATCCCAGGGGACAAAGAGGTGACCAGCAATCCATTCAAAAACTATAATGCTGGAGTCCTTCTGAATCACAGACGAAGAGCTGCAGAATGAAAACTCTTTACCAAAAAGCACTACTTTGAAAAAAGAATGATTGTTTCAAGGTGTTTACATTGTGAGTGGCTGTTGTCTGTGAAATGGAACAAGTTGTTAGATTACAAATAAAGGTACCATGGGAGTTACCCAAGTGAATGTGGCTCTCACAAAAAGCAGTTAGATCAGGTTAGAAATTGGGAACCTGCTCTGATCAGTTATCTAGGTCTGGTGTGTAGAAGAAAGGGACATTTTATTATTGGATAAATATATTAAGGTTATGCAGGGTTCAACCAATGACATTGTTTGCAACATATAATATAGAAAAGCTTACCTCTAATTAAACATTACAACTGGATCTTGGAAATTCATTTGATGGTAGTATTTCCTAGTAAAGATAAGATAAATTCACAGCTGTATGAGGTGATGTGTGCAATTAACCCTATTTTCAAGGTTTCCATTGGAATATTTCCAAGACATAATACAAAGGTCTAGAGAATCTGCTGCATTAGAGACATACTTATGTGTAAGTGATTCCTTTTCTTACATTCGGGGGTATATGATGTATTGTTACGAATAAATCTCTTTAGGAGGCAAGTTAATGTGATAATAAATAAGGAAAAGTACCTAAAAGGAAACTCAGTGATATATTTCATAATAAAAAACAGTAGTGCTGGTTCTCTGAAGACCTTCAGGCATCCAAGAATACCTGCCAAAAGTTAGAGAAGAACTGGACCCGCGAACGAACCCCAGAAAGCTACGCTGCTCACAAGGATGCCACCCGCAACCACCACCATCTCATCAGATCCGCCAAGAGAGCCTCCTTGAAAACCCGCTAAGACAACAACGCACACAACAGCAAAGAGCTCTTCAACATCGTGAAAGAACTCTCCAACCCCAACTCTAGCTCCAACGACATCCCACCCTCGCAAGAACTGTGTGACTCACTGGCCACCTTCTTCCACCACAAGATCATTGACATCCACGACAGCTTCAACACTGCAACCGCCCCTGCAACCACCGAGACCTCCACCTCCACCCCCACGACCACCACTCGCACCAACCGCCTGACCCCCTGGACCAGCATCGACTACAACGACACCATCAAGATCATGAACTCCATACACTCCAGATCCCCGGCTGACCCATGCCCACACCACATCTTCAACAGGGCCAGCACAATCATCGCACCCCACCTCCGGAAAGCCATCAACATCTCCCTTGAGACAGCTACCTTCCCAAAGGACTGGAAGCACGCCTAAATCAACGCCCTACTGAAGAAACCCACAGCGGACTCCAAGAACCTCAAAAACTGCCGACCCATCTCCCTGCTCCCGTTCCCGGCGAAGGTCACCGAGAAGGCCGTCAACATACAACTGACCAGGCCCCTTGAGGAAAATAGCATTCTGGACCCGTCCCAGTCCGGATTCTGCTGCAACCACAGCACCGAGACAGCCCTCCTAGCCGCCACTGACGATATCAGAAGCCTGCTAGACAGCGGTGAGATCACGGCCCTTATCCTCCTGGACCTGTCAGCCGCCTTCGACACGGTCTGCCACCACACCCTACGCACACGCCTCCACGATGCTGGGATACAAGAGAAAGCCCTGGACTTGACCACCTTCTTCCTCTCTGACAGAACACTGAGAGTCCGCGTCCCCCCTTCCGCTTTACAGCCACCGAGATCATCTGCGGCGTACCCCAGGGCTCATCGCTCAGCCCCACCCTATTCAACATCTACATGTCCCCGTTCGCCCACATCGCCCGACTGCATAACCTCAACATCATCTCCTATGCCGACAACACTCAGCTGATCCTCTCCCTCACCAAAGACCCTCAGACAGCCAAAACCAACCTCCAAGGGGGAATGGCGGCCGTCGCCGACTGGATGAGAAACAGCTGGCTGAAACTGAACTCAGTCTAGACGGAGGTCCTCATCCTCGGATCCACCCCCTCGGCATTGGACGACTTAGTGGCCTATCTCGCTAGGAATGGCTCCCACGCCCACTGACGCATGCAACCTAGGGGTCATCCTTGATTCCACCCTCTCCATGACCAGGCAGGTCAACTTCGTCTCCTCCTCCTGCTTCAACACCCTCCGTATGCTCCGCAGGATCTACAAGTGGATCTCCACCGAAACTAGAAGGACGGTCACCCAGGCCCTCGTCAGCAGCAGACTGGATTACAGAAACGCCCTCTACACAGGAGCCTCGGCGAAACTCCTCAAACGGCTCCAATCATCCAGAAAGCATCCACACTTCTGATTCTCGACATCCCGTGCCTCGACATCCCCGTCAACAAGAGGATAACCTTCAAGCTCCTCACCCACGCACACAAAGCACTCCACAACACTGGACCAACATACCTCAACTGCCGCCTCCGCTTCTACACCCGCCAGCTCCACTCCGCCGACCATGCCCTCGCTTCTGTTCCCCGCATCCAAAGAGCAACCACCGGCGGCAGATCCTTCTCCCTCCTCGCCGCCAAGACATGGAACACCCTCCCCCTCCACCTACGGCAGACACAGGACCTACTGACCTTCAGGAGACTCATCAAGACCAGGCTATTCGAACAATAGCAGCATCCCCCCTCCCCTCAGGGTCTTGAAACCCTCACGGGTAAGTAGCGCGCTTTACAATAGATTGATTGATTGATTCATAGTGTTGGACCACAAAGTACCGTACAAACTCAAAAATCTCTATCATCTTAAATCAATGTATTGCAAATAACCATTTAGCACATACATTATCAAAAACTAAAAAATTATGCATTATAAAATAGTTGTAAATATTCATAAAGGCTTTGTTTATAAAAACACCTGTGAAATTATTACACAGTGAAAATCATCACAATATTGTATATGTATGTGGTATTTCTATAGCAAAAACCTGGCCAAAAGGCAGCAGAGCACTGTATAGGGTGAGTAGACCATTATGTCAATCAGTGACAGGAGTAGTAACTGGTTTATGAACTGTTGCATTGTGATGTAGTCTTCTATAAAGCTGGGCGTCATCAACTCTTTCCTAAAACTGGAGCAGCATTGGGGCGTCCTGGTTGATGAAGTTATGGTCCTCCATATCCTGGGTGCATAGATGGAAAAAGCCTGCTGCCTTGTTTTTTCTTTTTTTGCACTTCTTAGGCATACGAGCAGCCCGAATAATTGTACCACAGTTTGTTTTATAAATATTGGTAGGTCTTATCAGAGGAAAAATGCCTAATGTTGACCTGAACATGTGGATGTTTTTGCAGGAAGCCCAAAAATCTGCTTGTTATTTCACCCACAACTAGTGATTGTGTGGTATTTATGGTACCCGATATTTTCCAACTCTGTGGAGTCAGATTTTATTGGGTCTAATATCACCATGCATCCCATATACTGGCAGACTCGTAATGAGAGCCTTAGTCTGTGGCGTGATGATATCCTGACAGCAGGTATGCCAAGAACAATATTGCACATCATATGATTATGTTACTTTCATCACTGTACTATGCATTAACTTTTTCTCATTCAGTATATTGTACATTCAAAAAATAGTAAAGAATTGAAGTGTTCTATTGGTTCACCAAGCATTCTTCAGGACCACTTATAACATACATTTCGATAGGGTTCAAGAATTTGTTTTAATTTCTCATTAGCACTTGGATATTTATAACATATATTAAAATAGTTATGAAGCTGGTGTCCATTCTGAATGATTTTTGTAGCCATTCACAAGTCAGAGCCACAAGTCAATATTAGCGGTATGATTTTATTATAGCAGCGTCTGGCAATTTAGGTATGGATTTTCTTTATCTTTAACATTGGGTACTCAAATTAGTGATTCTTTTTACTTTCAGTCCATTGAATTGACGTAGAGTGGTACAATTAAGGTAACACATAGACCAAGATGGGAATGAGTGGTTTGAACCATGAATTTTATATATTCCCACAAGGTGAGCTTCGTGGTCAAATAAATGATAACATTGATTTAAACAGTGTATAAAAGTAGATTCAGTAATATCAGCCCCAGATGTAGTAAAAGAGGCAAGTTGCTAGTAAATAGTGAAATCTCTTTTTAGTAAGCATCATAATAAAGAACATATATGAACATATTAATTGTACATCTTTATGACTTGTGGTGTCTGAATTTAACTATCTATCTAGATTTAAGCACTGGTAACAGACGCAGAAGTATTAAACTGACAGTGTTGATTCAACTAGCATTTGAGACAATCAGGGGAAGGGAATTAGATTAAACAAACTGGTGTACATAAAGAATAAAGAATGCCAAACCTGCATAGCTTACAAATTATTTTTAATGAAGTTTTGAGGTGGATTCACATTTGTACATTCAGGTGTCCACTTAATGACCGATTGATTAAGAAGCCACAAACATGAATAGCAATTTCAGTTAATCTGAATTCCAGAGGTATTATCCTATTACGTCTATGCTGCCAATTGAATGTTATTAAAAAAATAACATAGGGTTGACCCCTCCAACTTAAGTAAGTAGTAACTTGAAGGGAGTGGTTCGTAATTAATGTGACTGCAAAATATTTTTGGACTATTGAGTTGAAGGTGATATTGTTTAATATTATTATTAATATTATAAGCTGTGTAATGCAATGGTAATTTGTGTTTTAAATTCTAATTGTTCTTCAACAATTGTAGTTGAAAAGAATGTTTGTATCCTATGAAGTTTATGTTACGCCTGGTCCTAACGAAGGCAGGATGAACCTGTATAGCCATAGTTTATGAGCAGTAGGGTTTGGCTGTCCATGGAGGGTGTTGTCAGCCCTGAAGCCCAGCCCCTCTGCACAGGGACTAAACATGTGCACAGCAGGGGTCCAGAGGTCTGATTTAAGCAGAGGGTGGTGTGACGGTCATTGCATTTGACAGGCCCTGAACCACATCCTTGCTGCAACAGGGTACATCTGTAGAAAGTGAGGTGCAGGGCCGTGCCAGAATCTCAGGTGCAACAAATGTTGGATGTCCACGGATGACAGGGATCAGGGCCTCGCTGTGCAGTACCCTCTGTGCAAGGCCATAGGCCATGCGTGTCAAGGATGGCCAGTTTGTGGTGGGTCAGATGTAGTGCCTGGATTGAGACCAGGACCAGCAGGCGACTTCCACAGTACAATTCCTCTAACTAACTTACCTAATTTGATGCAAACTGTCACTGACTCTCTAACACAGAGGTTACTCATATATCTCGCTTTTCGGGTGCCATTTGAGCAAACTCACATTTGGACTCAGAAGCATACAAAACAAACAGCATACATTATTATATGTTTAAATCATTACGGTTGGTCCTAAAAAGAGCAATTGTTTTGTGTTTACTAATGTCCTCCCTTGGGTCAAACATCCTACTCAGAATGGAGATATGATCAATACCTACAAACTAAACATTATCAGTATCATGGAAACTGTGGTGTTGTGTGTCATGCATGGAATCAGGAACACTGTTGTGCTCCGGATTCCATGGGATGACAGTTACGACCCAGGTTACTTGATAAGATGTGATTTATACTGCTCTTCAATAAATCACTTTAATACAGCTTTCCTGGCTCCTGAACCGACATTATTTCACTGGCGACGATTGGGCAACGACCCTAAATCAACCTGGAGTCCCTTGCAGAAGGATGGTTTGGAAGCTAATGTCAATGAGTTTGTACCACTGGAAGAGCAGACTGTGCCAATAATAAACAAGATGACAAGGTAGCATTTCTTATTAAGGAAAGCATCAATGTATTTAATATCCAAAAATGATTATTAAGTACAGAATAATCCACAATGTATCTATTAATGAGTCTGCTGTCTGCATCACACACTTTTGCCCTAATGACAAAGTATCGCCTACGCTCCTCTCCTTTATCATTTCTGTCTACTGTCTTGGGCACGGTCGAAGCTATGCATCCAGAAATGCATCATGTACTATATTAGGCAATATTGGCATACAAATGGAAAAATGTGATGAACCTTTGTTCACCCATCTTCTGCTTTAAAATGTACGCTCTTTCGCCAGCTCTTATGATTAGGAAGTATCGGTGTTCATTTCACGCAGATAACACCCAACGCATTTTCAAGCTTAGTGAGCCTGATTCTCGCTCTGTTTTAACTAGTTGTCTGAGTAAGGTAAAAAACTAGAAGGACTGTAACTGGATAAAAGTCTACATGGAAACATGCCCTAATTCTTCCATTACTTAAGAAGCCATCTCTTGATCCATTGGTGCCTGAGAATTATCGCCCTATCTCGCTACTACCAAGTTTGGCGAAAGTATGCAAGAAGGCTGTCACCTTCCAACTCACCAATTTTGTTGAGGAGGAAAACAGGCTTCATCCGGGCCCAGTCAGGCTTCCGTGCTGCCCATAGCACGGAATCCGCATTGCTGGAGGTCACTGCGGCAATCCGGGAGTGCTTGGATGCCGGCGGGAGAGCAGCATTGGTTATGCTTGATCTCTCGGTGGCATTCGATACCGTCCCTCATTCCATGCTCCTTAATTTTGTGAACATTACAGGACTCGAATATAAGGCTCACCTTCCTGATCTTGCAAGAGTACTTCAAACACTGTAGCATTGTGTCTATTGTGGGTGGGGTGTTGTGGGGGTAGAGAGAGAGGGAGACAGAGAGAGAGAGAGAGAGAGAGAGAGAGAGAGAGAGAGAGAGAGAGATGAGTCTTTATGAGTTGCCATTATGGCATCTCAGAGTACCAGGAAAAGCCAGGAAACATCTGGTGCACAGAAAGAACAATCTTCTGCACACCGGGAAGAAGATTATGCGGTGGCATTTCCCACATTAAGAGCTTCTGCTGCACCCCAGGCGGAAAGAGATTATTTCGAGTGTCACATTTTCACAAAGCCTGCAGGGTCGAAAAAACTGAATGCCAACAAAGTTACTTGTATATTTAAACAGGGGATTCCCTATATAACCCTATAGGCATCTGGGATAATCATAATACTACAAAACACAGTGATGCCTCGTGACAAATTCAATCAAACTAAGACGGACAGGTTTATTAATTACCTATCCGAACCTATTAATGCTATAAAAATTAATCTTCTGGTTTTAGTCACTCCACAACGTTACCTCAAAAACACATCTTTCTACGAATACGGTTCCTTTCTTTATTTGCAAGTGTATCATTTATTATCACTTTGTTTTTTCTATTTTATATCAGACTAGTATTCAAAAATGCATACGAAAATGACATTTACCTATATATACATGAACATTTACACACATGTACCACCATTTACAAACATATACAACTATTTATCATTTGGTCAGAAAACTGAAAAATAGAAGCAAAAAGTTATAATTTCACTTATTGTTTCTCGTAGCCCCTATTAGTCTAACCGGATGCTCTACCGTATATTACAACTGAGCATTCCTTCCATATAAGATCACCCTATATCAGCAGTATTACCAGATCAACAATTCTATCCTTTTCTTTACCAACTGCTGTTGTAAATGTTTACATATTTCAGTTCATTGGGTGTCCATGTAAATAATGTCGACGCGTTTCAGCCCATCAACTTGCGGGCCTCATCAGGACTGGGGCTTCGGATCAACAAATATATATGCAAAACCTCTATCCACGTTCCTATTGTAATTCTAGGTCCCGGGTTGCAAATCCTGTCGATAATGGGCTGTCTCCGTTAAAATATAATGCAGCCCTTCCCAGTAAATTCTCCTCTGTTAATTGTACACCGAGTCAAAAAATGAAACACTCCACTTTTCCCATTTGAATTCTCGTTCTCCTCGTATAAGTAGGATATTCTTACGAGTATACTTGATGCTCCACACTGCTTCAAAAGAACGGCATAGCCGTCTTCCGCATACACATCCACTTGCAGTTTATGTCATTTTGTGCTACAAGAAAGGCATCTCCGGATATTCTCACTTGGCATCAGCAACTTGAGAAAAGATCTAAGGTCCGTGCACCCAAATAAGTTCACCCATGAGGAGATGGGAGGTAGTAAGGCAGGGTAGGAAAAGGAAACTGCCACAAGACATCTAGCAACAAGTAAAAGTGGATGCTCATAACCTGCAGTTTTTATTGTTTACATTTTAAAACTACTACAGCAAAATTATCTGTGCGGGGCAGATGAATAAAAAGGTGATCCCTACCACAATAAGTGTTTAACTCAAGCAATGGCAAAACATTTTTTTATCAAGATTATAAATAAAAATTAAGATCATGAGCAGTGCATGACTGGAGTACAAGTTACAATTGGTGAACTGCATCATAACTGATAAATTTCAGTAGTTGTTAGTTTTTGATTTATAACCATAACTTCACTTTTACTGTGGTTTTGTAGTGTGTGTGTATGTGTATGTGTATGTTTGTGTGTAAGTATTAAGCACGGACAGTCACGACTATGGACTTATGGTTCCTACACATTTTCCATTGATAAGACGTTTTCATTTGCTTATAACTGTTGAACCCATGAACAGATTTGCACCAAATTTACCAGTCCCTTGGTGTCTTGAGCTAAGGTCTAGCATGCCTATTGTGCAGATCCGTGTGAGCAGAAAACAGTTATGGGTGAAAACTAGACCTGGGAAACTTTTTATGACGCCGGGTTAATTAGTGTAATTTTCTGTAGCAAAATGATGAAAAAGAGTCAAGATTATGCCATTACTTCACATCTGTAGGAGAAATTGTAATTTGAGATGTACCATTCATGTAATTTTCTAATGCAAGAGGCATGTTAGGTAGATTTTTTACCCTAGCAGGCCATTCTGGTAATTTTTTTGCGATAAACTACAAATATGAAGACAACTGTAGTATTTGAAAAACAAGCAGATTTTCCTTTAACCCCTTGGGCGCAGGCGCGATTCTGCACCTGTGCGGGGTTTTTTCGAAGTGGGCGGGTTCATGACAGCCCCCAGCCGGCATCAGCACACGCCCACCACGGTGCATGACGGACGGGGGCCCTTCATCAGCACCGAAGGGGTTAAAAGGGCAGTCAAAAACATGTCAGCTTGTTTTTTTACCCAAGCAATCTATTCAGGAAATTTTTAAGAGCAAACCTACATATTTCAACACGAGCAGCAATATTTTCAATAAGAGCAACCTGAAATCAAATTGAAATTTCATTTTTTAGCTGAATTCTTACCCAAACAGACTGTTTGGGTATATTTGTTTAGTGCGGGAGGCATCTGGCGTAATTACGCATAATTTCGTATCATTTATGCAATTACACTGCCCAAAATTGCAAGAGTTATGCCCACCACTAGTGAAAACAATGTTTTTCCATTTTAGCTCCATCTGAAATTTTGCTTGCACCTGCAGCTCAAACCATTTAATGGATGTACATCAATTTTGCAAGAAATTATATTCTTATTCAGAAAGCTACATTTTGGGCTTAGGTGTAAATCTGTTCAGTTATTTTGAGATATAATTGTTTGAAAAGTTGCTAAGCAGGCTTTAGAGGATTGACACTTTGTAGATCTTGACTGTTTCAATCAAAGAGAGTCACAGATCTGATATCCGTGTATCCAAAAAAGATTCAAACAAAGGAATCCAATAGGATGAGGGAGCCTTTGCTTATGTCGTGCCTTAAGGATCTGCGGTCTTAAAGATGGAAGTGGGGTTCCAAGTGATCTGATTGACTTGCCATGAAAAAAAAAGTCTCTTGAGGCTTCCATTCAATATGCAAGGCACTGACCCCCATCCTGAGGAAAAAAACAAAAAGGCCAAATAATGCAGAAGGACGAGCACCCACAGTCCATTGTGGGGAACACTTGAAGAGGTCCACCCTTAGTTTAAATAATAAGAAAAATATTAAAAAGAGTTGTTGAATCCACACATCCTTTTTGGGATTCTCTGGACCTTGACACCTAAAATGGTGGGCAGGGTCTATGGTACCAAGACAGATACCGGAGACAGCATTGTAAGTGTTTGTGTACCAGGAAAAAGGATCCTGGAAACAAGGACATTTTCATTTCTAAGCACCACATACCTGCGGAAAACTTCAAGAAACTATGTTAACATTTGTGGATTAGTGGTAACAAATTCATAGCAGGAAAGCCCTGATAGGAGAGGTATAAATCAGAGAAGCTTGACATAGGTTCACGATATCCAAACACAAGACTTGCCCTGAATTCACAGTAAAAAACTATAATCCGCAAATACGAAAAAAGTAACAATAAAAGAAAAGAAAAGAGAGCTTGGACAAAGACCAAGTTCGATGGACGAATCCATATGCGCAACAGGGGTTGGACACCCAAGCAGATCAGTTGCTGGCCCTGGATATGGGCTAATCCCTGTGGCCAATACCTGCTGAACACAGACAATGACTGTGTGCAGCAGAGGTTGCTTGCCCGCAGAGCATTAGGTCCTGCAGCCAACCCTCTCTGAGCAGGGTGCAGTGTTTGGAAATTTAGTACATCATAAAAAATCTTAAGAAATTCACTGAAAAATACAGTTAAAAACAGAGTTACGTTTCTGGTTCAAACACACAAAACCACTTAAATGCATCCTTAAAACAAACACTACTCGCACCACCTGCCATGCTCAAAATATCCTTGCCAACAGCACAGAAGCAAAAAACAGAGCTCTCAAGAGAACGACATGCTGGACGGCATGAGTTGTGCATTGTTTGTGTGCTGCTTACTATAACACGCAAATGTCTTGGGTTTTATCCATCCAACAATTGTGTGTCTTTTGCTTTCTCGCCCTAAGTGCGCCAGGTATGCCCAGACGTGGGTCCTGGGCTCACTGTGCCACTGGAATCAAGCTTTCCTGACTGAAGAGGGGTGAAAACCCGAAGCCGGTCCTAGGGTGCTTGTTTCCGGTCCGGGGAGGGCCTGGCTTGACAGTTCGGGCTGGTCTGTTCCCATGAGGCACAGGGTCACGACCGATTTGCATACGGCAGGTATAAACTGGGGTGGCATGGTGAGCAAAAGCATGATGTATTTAACCCAAATCTCTATACTTGGGGTTTATGTTTTGATTTGCTCTGTATTCCATCCATCAATTGTGTGTCTTTTGCTTGGGTTTTATTTTGGTTGTTACGGCCAGAAACATATTCATATGTTTTTGACATGTTTTTGCAGAGAATATATATATATAGTAGGAAGTTATAGTCAGGATTAATTTCCATAGGAAATCCGCAACATTCTATTGGGAATAACTTTGGCGCCGGTGGATGGCCTGCTCCGCTCTGCTCCTTCCCTGAAAATTTGGGGGGGATTCGTGTAGTGGGGGCTGAGATAAAAGGGGGGTCCTAAACGTGTTTTCCCCATGTTAATTTCCATAGGGCGGTTGGACTCACTTTTAGCCAGAATGGCAGACTGGATTTCCACCAAACTTGGCAAAATTGTAGGGACTGGTAGCCCGATGTGCCTTTGCCATGTCTCAAGATATGTGCTCCAGTGGATTTTGAGTAATTTAGGTTAAAAAAAATATATATATCTATGAGCGCGCCCCGGTACGCGCACCGGGGAGCGCATCCGGCGCGTAACGCGAGTTCGCGAGCGGAACGCTGATTGGCTCTCAGGTGTTTGTCAACATTCTAAACAGTCCGGAGCTGCCGCCATCTTGTGTGTCAGTAGGATCGAGACACAAGAGGTGGCAAAAACAAAGGGGGAAATGACTAAAAAGGGGCAGGGTAGACCCCCCTTGACCCCATAGGTTTGATGTGAGGGCCATAAAAGGGCTTCGCGGGGGGAGCACCCGGTACGCGCACCGGGGAGTGTACCGGGGAGCGTACCATGGGGAAAACCCAGTGAAACAGTAAAATAATAATTTAAAGTGATTAGAGGTAGGGTAGCTCTGAATAGAGTTGTTGTGTTGTGTGGGTGATTTCAGTAGCAACATGTAGGTACCAATGCAGAGTCTTAAATTCAATGTACACCTTATTTTCTGTAGATATCTTCAATGTTGTTACAGAAGTTATTGTGGTATATGGAATCCATACCATAGTCTGTCAGGAAAACAGAAACAGATCCTTTAAGCACTCCCTGAGAAGGCCTAGGGGATCATGGGTAGTCTACCCTGCTCCCTTATGATCTTTTAAAATTGCACAGTATACTGTAAGTCTCACTTTATATTACAATCATTTTTGTACTACTTCATGAATTACATGTAAAAATGAATAATGTCTCAAACAATTTTTAATTATTAAATAAAAATGTATTGGTTAGAATTTTCATAGTTTAATAAAACTTCCAGCATCAGATGATCTGGAATCTCCTCAAAATTGCATGATTCGATATCTTGTAAACAGTCAATAAATTGTTGGTCCAGAGACTCATCCATAAAGTCCTCGTCAACAAAATCTTCTTGAACAATCTCCTCATCGGTAATTTCGAAAGAAATATTGATGATTTCTTGTTCTCCTTCCATTTTCTTGCTGTAAATTGCAAACTACTAACTTCCTCACTCCTTTTCCCTCAATCCTTCTATATTATCCTCTCTCCCTTCATCCTTTCACTCTATGACTCCCCTTTACTCACTCTCTGTTATCTTCCACTCCTCATTCTTCTAAATGCATCCTCAATTAGACTCCTTTCTCTCTCAGTCATTCCCTTTTTACTTACTCCTGTTTCTTGATTTAGTTTTGCTAATTCACATTCTTTTAGTATCTTTCTTACCTTCAGTTCATTTCTCTCTTCTTCTGTTCTTCTCTGTCACTGAACGTATCTGCATTACTCTTAGTAATTTGCTCTCCTTCTATTTCTTTTTCCCTCTTTTTGTCCTTCTATATTTCTTTATTTCCCTTTCTGTGTCTTTCACTCTTACTTTATTTCTTAGTACATTTTTATGATTTTTAACCTCTTGACTTGTCTCTTCTATTTTAAAATATATATTTTACTAATTATAACTTATTTTTTTTCTCTCTTTCACAAACACAAAGTGTAGTAAAAACATGTAATTAAATTTACATGAATTATATGGTAAGTATGACTAATAAAATGTAGTTTGTCATCACTCTTTGCTTTAACCTCACTACTATTCTCTCACCCTACCTCACTCCTGTTTCCTTACTCTGCTTCCCTCACTATTCTTATCCTCCATGTTTACTCTTCTTTCCCTTACTCTCCTACCACATTTAACTTATTTCCGTCCCCCTGCTTTACTTCCCTTACCCTCTGTTCCCTTCCCTCACTCCCTCACTCATTCCCTTATTCATTTACTTCACGCCTCTCACTCCTTTTCTCAGTCCGTCTGTCCTCACAGTTCCTCACTTCTGTTCCCTCACTCTGTCTCTCTTACCGTCACTGTGTCTGTCCCCTTAGTCTGTCACTACTCTTTTGTCATGCTCACTCCCTACAACTCACCCACACTCCCTCACTTACCTTTCTTTGCTGCTTCACTCAGACCCTTTCAGTTACTCCTTCCTTTACTCTCTCTGTCATTTCTCTCTGTCACTCCCCATGTCTTACACTTATTCAATTTTATCCACCCTCTTTCACCCCTCTTTACTTACACTCACTGCTCTTTTCTCACCCTCCCTCACTGTTGTTCATTTACTCCGGTTCCGTCACTACCCCTCATTCCCCATCCTTTACTGTCCTTCCTTTTACTTTCAACACCCACTCACATTCTCCCAGTTCCTCTGTTTTATTCTTCTTCCTCTCTCTTCCCTTCTTTCGCTCCCTTATTCATTTTCCTTTTCTCACTTACACCTTCTCTCTGTCTTACTATCTAATACACAGTCCCTCTGTGTTGCTCCCTCTAGCTCTCTTTCTCTTAACATCACTCTCTCTGTGTCTTTCCCTCATTCTCACTCCTTTATTTATTTATTTATTTTTTTGGTGCGCTCCCCGGTACGCGCACCGGGGAGCGTACCAATACGCATACCCTGGAGAAAAAAGAATGACAGAGTTTCCCAAAAATGTAGCATTTTTTTTATAAATTAGAGGTAGTTCTAAAAAGAACAGGTTTTTTTATTCTTTTTGTTGTTTTATATTTTTTTTATTTTTTTTTACATTTTTTACTTTTTTTGGCTTTTCTGAACAGTTTTATATTTTTTTGTATTTTTTATGGGGTGAAACAAAAAACAGGGAATTGTAAATGGCTCAACTGGAGCAAAAAAAAAACAGGAAAAAATTAATGTTTCTTCGGGCACTTGTGGTGATCCCAAGCACGGGTGATAAGTGTAATGCTTTGCTCACCATAGCATATTGTCCCTCCACAAAATATGCAAACGATTTTAAAATTGGAAAACTTGGTTTGAATAGTTGGGCTCATCTCCCTCGCTTCTGGACCCGATGGGGTGGGTTGATTACTTTGGGAGGTGCTGGCAGAAGATTGGGCAGGGTTTCTGGCCAGTTCCCTGACTTCTGCCCTAGCATAGTTATTAGGGTGCCGGCGTTGCATGTGCCGAATCATGGTGTTGTTGCCAAAAGAGTATTTTTTGTTAGGGTTCCCCCTTGAAAGTTGAAAACTACAGATTAAACAAGTCGCCTTTGGCGCATTAACTTTCTTCTTGTCCTTTGGGATGGAAAAAAACTGCCAGATAAAGTGCTCCTTTGGCTTATATGGGGTAGTATCTTCTGGTAGGAACCTCCCCTCCTCCTCCTCCTCCTCCTCCTCCTCCTCCTCTTCTTGGTCTCCACCACTGTGGTGTTGTGGTGGTCCTTGTGGTGGTGGTGGTGGTGGAGGTGGTGCAGATGCTCCTGCAGCTGCTGCTACTGTAGCCATTTTTCAGACAAATAGGTACAGAGAGGTCTTTCAACAGGTCTTCCTCACTCAAAGTACAAAGTGAGAATGAGGAAAATAGGTGGGGGCTTTCATCATTTGGAAAAGAAAACTGTCATGAAACAATGAAAAGTGTTACTTTCAAGTCACATGACTCGGGCCTTCATCATTTGGAAACCAAAACTGATCTGAACCAATGATAAGTGTTACATGTCACATGACCTGACGCGCTTACGCTACACGCCCCGGGGCGCGCCCGGGGTGCGTAGCGTAAGCGCGTCAGGGCGTTGCGCGATCGTATACGTCCGGGCGCTTCCGGGTGCGTTTACGCCGTGCGTCATAAGACGCATCACGCGGCTACGCGAAACGTCACGATGTTGTTTTCGTTCGCGGCAATAGCGCTAACGGGACGCTCACCGGTACGCGCCCCGGGGCGCGCCGTAACACTGCGCTCACCGGTGAGCGCAGCGGTACGCGCCCCGGGAGAGCTCCGGGGCAAAAAATAAATAAATAAATAAACAAAAAAATAGTATTACATAATTATACAATATAAAATTCATTATAAAAAATATTACATTTCATACCTATAGAGATTTGCTATTAAAAAACCTTTGAAATTCACTGAAAAAACCATAGGTTTCACACCAGTTATAGTTAGGAATTAGCATTTAAAAAACCTATTAAATTCACTGAAAAAAACATAGGTTTCACACCAGTTATAGTTAGCTGGAAATTTTACTCGCATAAAACAATTGAAATTCCCACGTTATAGTTAGTTGTACTCACTATAACTTGCGTGTGCAATGCACTGCTGATGACGTCACATATTACATCACTCATGACATGGTCAGTGACATCACTCATGACATCACTGATGACACCATCCTTGTGACAGAGTGGCAGACGTCCTTTCACTGTAATGTAACCCTTGAAACACATATTCAATAATAGAAATTAAAATTTTCAAAAAAATGGAGATACCCATACCAGTAACAACAACCAATTCAATAATTCCACCATCTATATACACATCCACTTATTCACCAACAGTTCTATATAGTCACTCATACATATACTCACTCATCATATGTAGTGATACACCTATACATCCTGTTACACACCGACAGTCATCTAAAACATACTCTGACACATACTCACACATGCAAATAAACTATTAAACATCCATTTATTTGCATATACAGCTAAACACACTACCACTTTACTTCTAAAGAAACTTACACATACTTACTCTATTAAACAATCACTTATAGAAACACATACTAATTTAAACAGGAACTCTTACAATCTCTTACTCTCACATATACTCACTTATATACATCAATATTCACATATACTAGATTAATACATATGTAGTTACTGATAAAGACACTAGTGAGACACTCATTCACTCACTAACACACTCATATACACACTCATCCACCGATACAGTCCTGCACATATGCTCTCTTTAAAACACATACAAAGAGAGAGTCAGTCATTCATGCATCTATGTGCTAGGTAATACCCCCACCAAACCATACAAACACTCATACTGATACTAAGAAAAACATGTAATAACCCATATACATACACATGTAGCTACTCACCAACCCATGCAGCCACTTATACACAAAGTGAAACACTAATACATATATTTAAATATTTAAACATTACTCACTAATATATGTATTCACTAAGATACACTTAATAAGCCAGTTAACCAATCAATTGTTTTTAAAAAACATCCATGTAAACACTTATTTAAACATTTATTCTTCCATCAACTTTTACATATACATATATAACACATATTTATTTTTCAGAAAGACACACATTCACTGGATGGTGTCATCAGTGATGTCATGAGTGATGTCACTGACCATGTCATGAGTGATGTAATATGTGACGTCATCAGCAGTGCATTGCACGCGCAAGTTATAGTGAGTCCAACTAACTATAACGTGGGAATTTCAATGGTTTTATGCGAGTAAAATTTCCAGCTAACTATAACTGGTGTGAAACCTATGTTTTTTCAGTGAATATATATATATATATATATATATATATATATATATATATATATATATATATGTATATACATATATATACATACGTTTATATATCTGTGTGTGTATATTACCTACTGGCGATCGCCAGTAGGTATATATAGTTAGGATTTTTTCTCTATGAGATTTTTGAAAATTCTATGTCTAATAACTTTGGCGTTTGTGGACGGAATTGGCTGACATTTTCAGGAAAATGGAACATTTTGTTTCTGAGCAGCCCCTGACAATTTGGGGGGGGTTCGTCAAGGGGGGGCCGAGAAAAAAGGGGGGTCCCAAAACGCGTTTTTCCCATGTTAATTTCCATAGGGCGGTTGGCCTCACTTTTAGCCCGAACGGCTGAATGGATTTGCACGAAACTTGGCAAAATTGTAGGGACTGTTAGCCCGATGTGCCTTTGCTAGGTCTCAATATATGTGCTCCAGTGGATTTTGAGAAATTAACGTTCAAAAAAAGATATATATCTGTAACATCGCTCCGGGCAGCGATCCGGTTCGCGTACTTTTCGCGTTACGGAGCTTTGCGAAACGAAGCTGATTGGCTCTCCGGTGTCTGTAAACATTCCAAACAGTCCGTAGCGGCCGCCATTTTGTCTCTCGGTAGGATCGAGAGACAAGAGGAGGCCAAAGCGAAGGGGCAAATGACCATAAGGGGGCATAGTAGATCCTCCCTGACCCCCTAGGTTTGATGTGAAGGCTTTAAAAGGGCCCCGCGGGGCAAAAAATAAAAAAATCGTTTTTTATCGTGGGGTGCGCCCGGTACGCGTAACGGAAAGCGGACTGGGGAGCGTACTACAAGGAAACAAGAATGATTGACTTTTAACTTATTGTATGTTTATAGACTTTTTTTTTTTTTTTTTTTGCTGAGTGACGTCTCGGCCTATCTCCACGGGATGCAGTCCCTACCATCTCGGCGTTTAAGCCCAGGGGGACCGGTAGTGTGGGAGAGATAACGTCTGTTAACGTTCAATTCGAAGGAAATCAGGAAGTGTTGATAAACATTGTCTGCGCCATCTTGCCTTTTTTCAAATGCCACACTTTTGTCGTGCACGGCAGCCATTTTAGATGCCTTGACCAGACCCACTCTCTGCACGCTGTCGATCCTTAGCATGGGTCCCCACCCTCGCAAGCATCTCCCCCAGGCACTGGTCACCCCCGCTCTCTGTCTTATGCATGGGCAATAAACCTCCCCCCATCTGCGCTGCTCTTCCTTGAGAATCACACCCTGTGCCCGCCCGACACCTCCCTTTCGCCCTATTCACTACCGCACCCTCTGACACTCCTCTTCCTCTGTGTCCGATTGTCCAGGCCGGTCCCAGGCTATCACCTAGCCATGCAGATGTAGTTTATGGCCCCAGCTGTAAAGAATCACCCCTCTTCAAAGGAGTTACAGTAGATCAAGGCCCCCACCCGATGAGATCCGTCACACCACACGCGTTCCTACTATCTGAAAACCATCCTGTATTGTGATTGGGGAGGGGACCGAGCCTGAAGCGGAAGATTCCAGGGATGCCTCTTTGTACATCAAAGTTTTTACAATTATGTGTCACATTAAAAATATATAGCACTCCAACAAAGTAGTAGGATTATAAAACTTTAATAACTTATAAATATATACAACGCAACAAAAACAGTAAATACATTTAAACATTTTTTAAAAAAAAGAAGCAACAATGGTCAGTAGCTGTGTTTTGTGCGAATAGTCCCAAGGCAGCACAACGTGCTGAGTTCTGGACGGCACCCAGGTGATGTTACCTGGGTGCCGCACTGATTTTTGGTATCCTCCGAAAAACAGCGTGGGGCGTCCCGGGGGGTGCGGGGGGAGGCCTCGTCAGTAGCGGTCTGTTGTGCGAATAGTCCCAAGGCAGCAGAACGCGCTGAGATGTGGATGGCACCCTGGTGATGTCCAGTAAGTTGCCGCACTGGTTTTGGTATCCTACAATGCTGCTCCGAATAACGGCGTGGGGCGCCCCGGGGGGTGGGGGGGGTGAGGCGGCGTGAACGGGCCTCCCCAGGTGGAGGCTCGTCTGCTGTAGTGGGGCGCCCCTTTACCGTTTCAGTTGCCATTCCGCCCGCTTTTGGTACACTGTGCCAAAATCCGCCATTCAGCTGAGTTGCGCCCACTCTTGCGGTGCAGCGATAGGCGGCTGCCACAGGACTCTCAAAATGGCGGCAGGCTCTTTCCTTTTTGGGCCTGGTCCACTGAAATGGCCCTGGGACACTTTGGAACTCGGACGCTTGTCTACTAGGTCTTGGACCCCATTCTCGAAAGCGTCCCCTCAGCCTTGAAGATTCTACAAAAGTCATGGGGGCCACCGACTCCTGCAGGCTTCCGGTGGGGAGCGGCTGCCATGATTGCTCGCGGAATGACCACGACGGAGCCACGAGATGGTGGTGCTTTCATGCTGACGCCAGCTTCAGTCTGAAACATCCAGAAACAAGGTGGGGCTTTCATCGTTTGAAAAAAAAAATGTTTTAATCCAATGAAAAGTGTATTTTTAGGTCATATGATCAAGCCTTCCATCATTAGGAAACCAAAAGTAAAATGAACCAATGAAAAGTTTTATAAACAAGTCACATGACCTGTTATGCGGCATAGGGCTATAAAAAGCGTAGAAAATCCGTTGGCACGTGAGCGGCGTCAGTAGCGGACCGATGTGCGAATAGGCCGAAGGCAGCACAACGCACCAAGATCCGGATGGCACCGAGGTGGTGTCCAGCAAGTTGCCGTACTGGTGTGGCCATCCTACAATGCTGCGCCGAAAGTCGGCGTGGGGCGCCCCATTGGCCTGTGAGTTCGCGTCAGTCAGTGGGGGCTGTTTGAGGATCTGACTGCATTGGAAAGCAATGTGATGCTGTGCGTCGCCCCCAAGATAAGGCGGCGTCAGTAGCGGACCGATGTGCGAATAGGCCGAAGGCAGCACAACGCGCCAAGATCCGGATGGCACCGAGGTGGTGTCCAGCAAGTTGCCGCACTGGTGTGGCCATCCTACAATGCTGCGCCGAAAGTCGGCGTGGGGCGCCCCGTTGGCCTGTGAGTTCGCGTCAGTCAGTGGGGGCTGTTTGAGGATCTGACTGCATTGGAAAGCAATGTGATGCTGTGCGTCGCCCCTAAGATGAGGCGGCGTCAGTAGCGGACCGATGTGCGAATAGACCGAAGGCAGCACAACGCGCAAAGATCCGGATGGCACCGAGGTGGTGTCCAGCAAGTTGCCGCACTGGTGTGGCCATCCTACAATGCTGCGCCGAAAGTCGGCGTGGGGCGCCCCGTTGGCCTGTGAGTTCGCGTCAGTCAGTGGGGGCTGTTTGAGGATCTGACTGCATTGGAAAGCAATGTGATGCTGTGCGTCGCCCCCAAGATGAGGCGGCGTCAGTAGCGGACCGATGTGCGAATAGGCCGAAGGCAGCACAACGCGCCAAGATCCGGATGGCACCGAGGTGGTGTCCAGCAAGTTGCCGCACTGGTGTGGCCATCCTACAATGCTGCGCCGAAAGTCGGCGTGGGGCGCCCCGTTGGCCTTGAGGTGGCGTCAGTAGCGGACCGATGTGTGAATAGGCCGGAACCAGCACAAGGCGCCAAGATCCGGATGGCACCGAGGTGGTGTCATAGTTCAGAGTTCTGAGAAGCGGGGGGGAGGCGGCGCAAACGAGTCTCTCCCTCCATGTGGAGGCACTTCATCTGCAGTGGGGCGCCGAGATCAGGATGGCACCGAGGTGGTGTCTAGCAAGTTGCCGCACTGGTGTGTGTTGAAAATATGAAAGATCCTCAGCAAGTCTATGTTACTTCAATGGAGCGCCATCTAGCTGAGTTTAGCCCGCTCTTGCTGCTACAGCGACAGGCGGCTGCAACAGGACTCTCAAAATGGCGGCCTGTTCTTTGGATTTGGGCCTGGTCCACTAAAATGGCCCTGGGACACCTTAGAACTCGGACGCTCGCATTTTTTTTCCTTTCCTCTACATGCAAAAAAGGTAAATGCCCGGTACGTTACCTGCCTCATCTGCCACGATGTACTCTCCAGAGGAACCGAAAAAAAATATAGTTATGGTAATTGTGGCAAATAAATTTCATGTGGACAGATGAGTGTTACTCTAATAAATACAGCATATGAACATCATCATAGTCGATGGTTGGTGGAGACATTTTGACTACATCCTGGACCTGCCCGTCCTCGCCCAAAATGGCGCCGGAATAAATGGGACTCGTAACTCCTTGTTGTGTACTGGTTGCACAACCTTGATATCACGAGATACGTATGCAGTTTTGAAGCACATGGCGGGCGGGGACGAGAATTGATTGAATATTTCGACATCCCTATTGATATTAAGTTCTGATGTGTTATTGATTACTGTACTATTGAAAGTTCGAATTAACGTCACCCATGGTACTTGCCCGCAAATGTATATCCAGATAATTTTATTGTAACTGGCCCTGTCGTTTTTTAATTATAAAATGTACGTCCACCGATTCCGCAACTGTTAGACACCTTAGTTCTTGCAACCTAATGGCCCGCCCGTTACGTTCCTCTACAGTGTAAATGTCTCCTCATCATATACGATTACAGTTTGCTCCGTGGCCGGCCCACGTGGTTATAGGCCCGTATTTGTATACTGACATTTTCACAATAAAGGTTTTTAAAAGAAAACATGGTAGTAGTATTTACATTGGTAAAGTTTTTAATAATAGTCACTGTTTTCGAATCAGTAAAAGGCAAGTGAAATAAAGCAGTCCAATTACATGAAGGGTAAAAGGTATAATACGCAGGTACGCAGTAAAGATAAATGGTCAAGGGCTGTTGTGTTTTCTACTCCTGCAACATAAAGTGATCGATAAGAATCTGATATTCAGGCGTATCGGCGACCAAGACAGCAGGCCGAGCCTCTTTTGCTCAACGGCTCCGTCATGGGACGAAGAAACGCCCTTTTTCTCGAAAAAGGAATATATTTTACTTGCAGGACAGTTGTAAATTTTCCGGGAAAGTACATTAGCCTGGAACATTATAACATATATGTTTAAGAAAAAATAATGTTCGAAAGTAATAAAAAGTGTAATTTTTAGGTCATATGACCAAGCCTTTCATCATTAGAATAAGAAAAGTAAAATGAACCAATGAAAAGTTTTATTAACAAGTCACATGACCTGTTATGCTTACGTTACGCGCTGCGCGCCGCGCCCCGGATCGCTTCCAGGGAAGCTGCGCTTCGCGCATTGGAGCACTTCCGGATGCGCTAACGCGGCGCGTCATATGACGCATTACGCGACAACGCAGGTCCAGAATATAGTCAAAATGTCTCCACCAACCAGCGGTCAGAACACAACCCCTTTCAGCAGGCTAAATAGTTCTGTTAAATGACAACAGAAGGGACAGGCAACAAGAACCATCAGTCAAAGAGGGGAGGGCAAGTTCTTCTCTACCGGGTCACGTTGGGGCGCTACCGGAACTGATCGAATTGGTAGTCTACAGTGTTTCTGGATGTTTCAGACTGAAGCTGGCGTCAGCATGAGAGCACCACCATCTCGTAGCTCCGTCGTGGCCATTCCACGAGCAATCATGGCAGCCGCTCCCCACCAGAAGCCTGCGGGAGTCGGGGGCCCCCAAGACTTTTGTAGAATCTTCAAGGCTGAGGGGACGCTTTCGAGAATGGAGCCCAAGCCCTAGCAGACAAGCGTCCGAGTTCCAAGGTGTCGCAGGGCCATTTTAGTGGACCACGCCCAAATCTGAAGAGCCGGCCGCCATTTTGAGAGTCCTGTGGCAGCCGCCTATCGCTGCACCGCAAGAGCGGGAGCAACTCAACTACATGGTGAGCGAAACGCTGTAGTCGCAAGAGCGGGCGGTAAACAGCTGAATAGCGGAAGAGGCACAGTGTAGCAAAAGCGGGCGGAATGGCAACTGAAACGGTAAAGGGGCACCCCACTACAGCGTGTCTTCAGGTCAAACGGATTGTGGGACAAGGTCCAGAATGGAAGAGTCACCAAAAGGCAAAAAGTTCCGCTTAACCCCGGGAGCCGGCCACCTATGTCGGGGGCGATCTCAGGCCACACCAGGGCAACACGACTTGGGGAGGGGGCCGGAGCCAAGCGCCCCCTCCGAGTCCGCGGCATCACACCGTCCCTCGGGGGCCTCCGTCAAGCATTTCAGGGAGGCACCGCATCACATTGTTTTCAAATGCAGTCACGTCCTCAAACAGCCCCCACTTACATTGAAATTAGTGAAGCTGTAGCAGGTGCAAATAAGCTTCAGACAGTCTAACAAGCACTCCTCAAAACTTTGAACTATCAGAGTGCATGAGTTTCATGCTCGATCGATTGAGCTAGCCGGATCGGGCAACAAAAAGTATAAAATAGTTATGTAAATAGTTATTTAATAAAATGTTTTACCCTGTTACTTTGCTGGTGTGTTGTATATATTTGTAATATTTGCATAGAGTTTATCGTTATTTTGGGCGTGGTGGGTGGCGGACCGAGCTGTCTTGCAGCCATCATGGTGTGGAGTTCAGTTCATCTCACTAGTTTCGTATTTCTCATGAGGGGTTGTTCCTAATGTTTCTATTTTAGCGAGGTCAAAAAGAGATCCCATTAGTGGCCTACTGATTTTGCTCGATCCCTTTTGTTTTTTTACACGATTTTTCACTATCTGCAAAGACTAAACAGAGTATTGCGACTCTGTGCTTGTTTGTAAATAGAGAATGAACCAAAGAGAACCAATTCTAAAACAGTAAATGCTTGGATAACAATCGATCAAATGGAGAGAGAAGCAGGCACGACGGATTACAACGGGGGCAAAGGCCTGCGTTAACTACCCTTCACTATCTGCAAAGAGAGAGTACTCCTAATAGAAATGAGGGGGGGCAGCATTCAAAGCAGATCAGTGTGCATAAACACGAAAATGTTTTTACTTACCACGTACTTGACATTCGACAGCTTATGATATTTGCTATTAAAAAAACCATTGAAATTCACTGAAAAAACCATAGGTTAGAGACCATATATAGTTAGGAATTAGCATTTAAAAAACCTTGAAAATTCACTAAAAAAACATAGGTTATAGACCATATATAGTTAGGAATTAGCATTTAAAAAACTTTATTTTACTCACACAAAACCATTGAAATTCCATATATAGTTAGTTGCACTAACTATATATCGCGCACCCGCAATCCACTGCTGATGATGTCACATATTACATCATTCATGACATGGTCAGTGACATCACTGATGACATCACTGATGACATCTCAAATGACATCACTGATGACATCACTGATGACATCTCATTTGACATTACTGATCACATCACTGATGACATCATTCATGTGATGATACGATGAACCTCTTCAGACTCTAATATAACCTTAGATACACTCAGTGTAAACAGACATTCACAGACTGTCACTCATCCATGGAGTTACTCACACACCTAGTCAGTCTTGCAAAGAATCAATCACACCTCCATTTCCTCAACTATATAGTTATACACACCTTACTTATTAAAACATATACTAACACATATTTACTCTGTTATACAATCCCTGATACAAGTTCACAATGATCCATACAGCCACTCACACATTCACTGGCTCTTATGCACAGTTATTTATATATGTCAACTCTCACATGTACTGTGTTTTACATATGTACTTACTTTGACATGTAGCACTGAGATATCCATTCACTCACCAATACACTCATGCACACAGTCAACCGCCCATACAGTTGTTTCCACATGCACTTTTGAACCCATACATCTAGTGAATCAACTGCTCACACATCTATGCACAGAGTCATACACCTCCCAGACACCCACACACACACTCAGTCTCCCATACAAATACTTGGGCAAGCAATCAAAAACCCATAGAGTTAGTCATATAGCTAATGATCAACACATGCATCAGATTACAGAACAACAGACACAATGATGCACAATTTAAAACAGTTTAGTCACTAACCCATGCACTCAGTGAGACACATTTAATCACTCACTTATACAGTCAGTCATGCACCTACTAAATCCTTCATCCAGACACTTATACATCCACTCATTCTTCAATATGTAAGACATATTTTAACTTTACAGAAACATACAGTCACTGGATGTTGTCATCAGTGATGTCATTTGAGATGTCATCAGTGATGTCACTGACCATGTCATGAATGATGTAATATGTGACATCATCAGCAGTGGATTGCGGGTGCGCGATATATAGTTAGTGCAACTAACTATATATGGAATTTCAATGGTTTTGTGTGAGTAAAATAAAGTTTTTTAAATGCTAATTCCTAACTATATATGGTCTATAACCTATGGGTTTTTTTTAGTGAATTTTCAAGGTTTTTTAAATGCTAATTCCTAACTATATATGGTCTCTAACCTATGGTTTTTTCAGTGAATATATATATATATATATATGTATATATATATATATATATATATATATATATATGTATGTGTGTGTGGGTGTGTGTACATATACATTGAGGCCAACGTTTATTCTTACCAAAGCGCATTATGTACACATGAGGACACTATAACTAAGGGTGGGAGGAAGTGGTGGAGTTTGATTCTGCAGAATCACGCTGAATTACATAAAAATTCTGCCAGATTTCCCAGAATTCCACGGCCTGGCAAAGTGGTCATTTGATGCTATTTTTATGGTGCAAAATTCACTGACTGCATTTCTTACACTAGGAACAATTTGCACTAGCACCAAAGTGCTTTTTTAAGTTACTCAAACGTTCTCACTGAGAACTCTACAATACAGTACATAATTCATAAATTATGACATAAGTATATCAACAAGTCCCAGACGCCAGATCCCGGTAGTGATTTTTTGATACAGCACGTGTACCAGAGCAGGAACACGTACTCGTGTTTTTGAATATTGGATTTGGATGGAAAATACAGCCTCAAGTGGTGTTTCAAATGATTACCGTTTCGTGAAGATGATTTCTTGAAATAGGAGATTTTGAATAATACTTCTATTTGATATATACTGGATTACATGGATTACTTTGGAGGATTGTTAAACACATTTTTATTATTAAGGAAATAAATATTTACTTAAGGAGATTCTGAATAAACTTATTTTCCTTTGCTTTGCAACCATTTTATTATGGTACTTGGATTATTTGTTAAGCCCTGATGAAGTCAATGGTGCATTATAACAATGCTAGACGAAACACGTGTTGGCTGCTGAGAATATTATTTGATATGGAGAATTTCCAATAAAATCTTACATGGATCTTTTATATGGATTGAATATCGAGCCCCGGTGTCTGTTTACTACAGGATACTAATCGAGTGGATTTCAACTTGATCAGGACAATTTGACGACCAGATTTCTATTACTGGGACTTGTTGATATACTTATGTCATAATTTATGAATTATGTACTGTATTGTAGAGTGCTCAGTGAGAACTTTTGAGTTTCTGTAGTTCCCAGAGTGTTCTTTGGGTAGCGTGGGATAGTTTGGTAACCTATCCCTCTCGCTTGGTAGCACCTTTATCTTATTGTGACAATACTCTGCCTATACTTATGCTGTGCACCTGAAATTATACCTGGTTACCATAATTTTGTACTGTGCTTTTTTAAGTTAGTTAGTAATCCAACTTACTCAAAGTTTTTAACGCCTATGGGTATTATAAATGTGCAGTTTACATTGTATTATGTTCTTACGGTTTTAATTGAAGTTTCTGTATTGCAATGCTTTTTAGTAAGTATAAAAAGCATATAAATTCAAATTCATGGTGCAAAATGCTCCCTTGCGTCCAAAAATAGATACCAATTGGTGCCCATGCATACACTTCAGTGATTAAAACTTATAGTCACTGCAGAGCATGCATGGGCACCAGCAACTGGTATATGCAGTGGTTTCTAAACTTTAGAAACCACTGCATAATTTCATTCCACCGGCGGATCAGCAGAATTTTAATTAATCAGTAATTCCATATTACAAGAGAAACACAGAATTACCAAAATTCCTCCGATTTGACTGGAGGAATTGAAACCTCCGCTCAGTCCTAACTATAGCACATCACCTATGTTTCATTTTAATGTAGCATCCATAGGCCCTTAAATTCAAGCCCAAAGTCCTTTCTGGTGCCACACATCAAAAGACGAAAACTGAACAGAGAACCCTCTGAATAATTGACATCATGCATCTTTTATGATGAAACTAGGGCGAAGAAGACATTTGACCTTCTCCTAAGGGTAGTTGTGAATGACGTCACAGGCCTTTTCATACAAGGGTGAGTCAGGAGGAGCACCACTGCCCGTAGCTGTCAGCTACGGGCTACCTGTCATGAGAGAGAGGATACTGAATCAATGGCCTTTCATCTGCTACGAGAGTGACGTTCGTTGCATTCCGGTGAACTCTACATCAAGGTGGCCTGAACAAAGTCTCCTCAACGCCACGTTGGTACCAACTTATTTGCACCGTTTCGTATCCATCATGCACCTGCTCTCACACCTAGCTTCTTGAAGAATAACAAGATCACTGGTCATTTCTTTAAACTCTCTTATACACCACAGCTGTCTGACTATAAACCACTTCCATAATGGTGACTTTCTTACGCACTTGGAAAACGATGCGTGTATTTTACAGAACACCCTGGAGAAACCAAACCAGAGACGATCCGTGGGTGTCACACTAATTCACTCCCGCCGGCTTGTTTTACCACACAAGTCTCCCACAGCAGGCAGCATGACCACACAGGGCCGATGACGTAGCGCACACGTCTGTGTGTCAAGAAACCAAAGTCTGCAGCAAGCCACAAACGGCAAAAGCCACAGTGAGTGAGGCTCAGCCTTTCGCGGGGACTCGCCATTGTTTGTAGCAACACCCACAGGAGGAATCCAATGTGGCGTCTATGGAAAGGCTGCTGTTTGTGCACCAGTGAGTGAGTCACTGTGCCGGATCCGCAAGAGCCAGATGTCACAACTGACCCAGACAAGGCACTCAGACAGATCCCACGCGTTTCGTGTGTCAGCCGCATACCCATTCATAAAACGGCTCGCTCCCAAAATATGCCCTGAGAAAAGTTAAAGTGGCTGCAATGCCAAGTCTGGGTTGATAGATTCCATTTTCTCCAGTCTCTTGCATGTTTGAAGTCGGAGGCCACGGAAGGAACGGGCGTCGATCACACCCGAGGCCAAGAAACGACACGAAAAAGCATGGGCAGAAGCTCTTGGAAACTTTATGTTTTTTCCTCCAATAAATGTTACAGCGAGGCAAACAATCTTCTGGAAGTCGTGAAGCAGATGTTTTTTTGTTTTCTTTTTCTCTCAGTGGGGGCGATGTTCTGAGCGGCGCAGCTGAAAAGCCTTTGGAAATAAACCTCTCTGGCGTTAGAAGCGATTAGGGCTGAAAATGAAAAAAAAAGGTTTTCACTTTAACTTCTCTGTCAGATTTAGAGCTGCATAAAAGATGGTGCAGTATATAAGTCCTTGACCTAAAAGGTATTTTCCGGTTCCTGGGAACCACACAGATCCTGAGAAAATGCAGCTGTCATAGGAGACAAGTTGGCAGGAGTGTTTTCAGATGCATACTTCAATGTGCCAAACCATACATGCCAGCAGACGTTTAGTTTCAGTGAACATCTTGGTGTGGGAGAGAGGAAAGAGGTGGACATGGTATTAGTTGTGTGATATATTCACTTTCTCCATGCAGTTATAATCCCTGTCATTTTGCATACAGATGGAGGATTAACCCACAGTCCCACATTTTGAACCAGATGCCATTTTTTAGACAAAAGACTGCACACAATCTGTGTGCCAGTCTGTTTGGGTACCCACGGAATAGAACATCATTCTTCAAAAAGCGCAAAAATATGACAAGCTGAGGGCCTCACTTCGATCTTGAAGTACCAACTGTCATCTACCAGTGTTCCGCAATCTGACAGACAGTAGTCCATCCTATTTAGATATGACCCGCAGGTCAGCGGTCATCACTGTATGTTGAAAGCAGCTGCCATTGCATCTCTTTACTTCAAAGTACAAAAAGTTCGATGGACAGCTGCCATTTGTTTTGACGGTCATCCACCAAACTTAAAAAAATAATGTAATTAAAAAACAAACTTTTAAAGTGGGAGATTGTTTTTGAAAAACAAAATACAAACTAACGACTCCCACACCCTAGGAGTGTTCTCCTGGGGGCTGGGATCATTAATTTTTCTGTTACTTAGTTTTCCCTGCCAGTGATGGATAGAAAAAAACCCTATCAGACTGCCCACTCTAAACAGAGTGAGCAGTGTGATGGCTGCACTCTGACAGCCCCTACTCCTTCAGGTCATAGGAGGTGGCTTTCCATTGGCTGAGCTAAGGGGGGCTTAGCTGAAGAAAATCTGCTGTTCCACGTGTTAGACCTGACACTCTTGGGTGGTAGTGTCAGACAGGCTTGGCGTTAAACTTACACGTCATGCGTCAGTGGGGATTTTCTTACACATGCAGGGCTCGATCTCGTCCCAGAGAGGCGAAAGAGAGAAGTTCAGCTGTTTGGCAGGGGGGACGGCGTCCCCCCGGTAAAATAAGTGGGGGGACGCCATCCACCCGCGTGGTACCCCGACTCGAGCCCTGACTTATGACAGCCTGCTACACAGTGGCGCTGTCTGTCTAATTTAGAAATAGACAGTACAAAAGTTGTTTATTAATTCAATATACATTAAAAAGACTAATACCTGCTGTCCAAGCCATCCTTATAGTGTTGGGCGCCTGGAACAGTGTGAATTGTCACACTTACAGGAGTGTCAGGGTTAGTAGTTGTGTTGGTACAGTCATTGGCAGTCCAAGCTGCAGTGGAATTCCGACGAGAGCCCTTGCACTTAATGTTTTACAAATTAAGCACTGGGTGGTAGGCCCCCAAACCTTTTCCCTTCACCCTGTCTGTTTTGCTGAATTTGTTTTTGTGACTTTAGGGTTCTGTGCCCTTTACCACTACTAAGCAGTGCTAAAGTGACTGTGTTCTCTCCAGTAGGCTGGTGACATTTGAAAGTAGTGGGCATGAAATTTGTGTGGGAGTGCACTGCGACGAGCGAGCGTGCCCGAACAAACTAGGTGGGATTCTGGAGGGTTAACCCCCACAAGAATTTTTTTTAAAAGAGTTGGCAAACTGGGACATCCTAAAGATTTTGTGGGCCCTTGGGCCAAACATATTTAGGGGGCCCCTGTTAGGAACAGCTTTGAATATATGGTCTAGTTTCAGCTTTTTCATGCCCTCTTTGACCAGGTCACTGACAGTGCACAGCCATTCATCCAAAATTCTAAATGTGTTTACTTCTATAATATTCATGGATAGTGATGACATGTGTTTCCAATATTGCAATGTCATTACTGGCACCGGAGTCATCCCCATCACTGCCAGCAGCATCGCCGCCAGCGCTACAAGCATCGCTGTCACTACTCTTGCTGCCAAAAGCGCCACGGCCCGTACCGCTGCCTTTACAATCTCTCTCAGCAGTACAGCCGCCAGCATGCAGGCACCGCTACTACTACTATCGCTGCCAAACGCGTCACTGCCAGTACAAATATGATCTCTCTCATCAGTACTGCCGCCAGCTCTGCAAGCATGGCTGTCACTACTCTTGCTGCCAAAAGCGTCACTGGCCGTACCGTTGCCCTTACGATCTCTCTCAGCAGTGCTACTGCCACCAGCATGTAAGCATCGCTACTACTATTATCACTGCCAACAGTGTCACTGCCAGTACCACTGCCCTTATGATTTCTTTCAGCAGAACTGCCACCAGCATGCAAGCATCGCTGCTACTACTATCGGTACCAACTCTCACAGAAGTATTATCAGTACCACTGCTACTGCCACCAGCATGCAAGCCTCACTGGCAGTACCTCTGTGCTTGCCATCTCTCTCAGCAGTGCGACTGCCACTAGCACAAGCATGCACACACCTGTGCTATTACTATCGTTGCCAAAAACATCAGTGCCTTTACCACTGCCCTTATGCTCTCTCTCAGAAGTACCACTGCCAGCAGTGCATGCTTCCTTCTAATACTGTAGCTGCCAACACTGTCACTGCCAGTAACACCCCTGTGGTCATCTCTCTCAGTAGCATTACCGGTACCACTGTTATCAGCTCAAGCATGCTAGCTTACAGGCTATGCAGTACCAATGCCTATGTCTTCTCTCGCAGAAGTATTTGGCCAGGCTTAATCTGTGCAGCTGGCTGACAGGTGGATAAGGCATAGCTAACAGAAGTGAGCCGGCCTCCATGAGGCCGAATTGATTTAAAGTGAATGAAGCATGGCTGTGCTAAGATTACTGGATTGTTCATGAATGAGCTACAAACTCAACTGCATGGCTGCCGGGTATGCCTGACTGGATGTACTGGGGGATACTCTGGTCACCTGGTACAAACATAAGTCTTTGGCAGTGAATATTTACCAGTGGAGAAGATATAAAGCTGTCACTCTGAATGGAGAGCCCACGTTAGAACTTGTGAAAATAAGTGAAAGCAGCCATTAAACTGTGGGGTTTAGCCTTCATACAAGTAAACATGGTCTCAATTAGTGGGACTCGGGTCGGTGGTACTACCCCTAAGAGCTTTGCCCTGTATTACACAATCTAGTTAAGTGTGAAATCCGTGGTCTTTATGACTGATGATTCCATAGTCTGCAACTGAGCCACCACGCCACATCTCCTCTACTTTCTCCATTTCTCACCCTTTTGCCGTTCCTCCTTCAAACCAACCCTCATCTCTGAAACTGCTGGCAGTTTTAGAAACACATGCAGCTCAGTCTGGGGGAGCTTTGGAGGGGTGGAAGGTGAGAAGAAAGGGTAAGGTTAAAAGAGTTTTTTAGTTGAGGTCTCTTAAATCAAGAGTCTGCCACTGAGACACTGAACCACACCCCTGCTACTCTTACTCGCAGTCTCGTCACCCCCCATACCCCTGATTCTCTTTCTCTTAGTATTTTCCACCTCCTACCTTCTATCTCCCAAACAAATTCATTCTCTTTTGCCTTTCAGCTCTCCTCTCTTTCGTCTTATTCCATCCCACCGACACCCCTTTTCACAATCTACTCAGCTCAGCTGTACAACCACCTCCACTTTCTATACTTCGCCCTACATGGAAATCATTGCAGTGTGGGGCTATCCGCTGCTCTCAAAGTGACATGAATAGCTGCATGAAGCCCACACAATTCTGTATAAGGGGATCTTCTGACATTCGGAATACTTGTCACTGATTGTTTTCTTCCTCGCTCCATACTACAAGCATACTTAAAACGTGAGTTCAGTTACACTGCAGCTAGAAATAAATAAGACTAATAAAACACCTTCAACAGTCAGTCAACCAGTCACTCTTTGTAGCGGATTTTATTTCAAAATGACATTTTCTACCTCCCTCGATACTTATTGCTGTATTCAAGCTGACAAATGCAAAGACAACAAGATGGCTAATAGCCAGAAACCGGTCCTAGGATGCTTGATTCCGGTCCAGAGAAGACATGGCTTGGCATTTTGGGCTGGACTGTTCCCATGAGGTACAGGGTCAAGACTGATTTGTATATTGCCATGTCTGTACTGGGGTGGCTTGGTGAGCAAAATAACGATGGATTAAACCCAGATCTGTGACTGGGGGTGAATGTTTTGCCGTTGTGCAACATTCCGTCCATCATCTTGTGTGTTTTGCTGTTCACCCTATGTGGGAAGGGTATGCCCAGACGTTAGTCCCGTGCTCACTAAGCCACTGGAGTCAAGCTATCCTGGCTGAAGACGGCTGATAGCCAGAAACCGGTCCTAGGATGCTTGATTCCGGTCCAGGGAAGACATGGCTTGGCAGTTCGGGCTGGACTGTTCCCATGAGGCACAGGGTCAAGACTGATTTGCATATGGCCATGTCTGAACTGGGGTGGCTTAATGAGCAAGATAAAGATGGATTAAACCCAGATCTGTGACTGGGGGGTGAATGTTTTGCCATTGTGCAACATTTCGTCCCTCATCTTGTGTGTTTTGCTGTTCACCCTATGTGGGAAGGGTATGCCCAGACGTGGGTCCCGTACTCACTAAGCCACTGGAGTCAAGTTATCCTGGCTGAAGACGACTGATAGCCAGAAACTGGTCCTAGAATGCTTGATTCTGGTCCAGGAAACAAATGGCTAGGCAGTTCGGGCTGGACTGTTCCCATGAGGCACAGGGTAAAGACTGATTTGCATATAGCCATGCCTGAACCGGGGTGGCTTGGTGAGCAAAATAACGATGGATTAAACCCAGATCCGTGACTGGGGGTGAATGTTTTGCCATTGTGCAACATTCCGTCCATCATCTTGTGTGTTTTGCTGTTTACCCTATGTGGGAAGGGTATGCCCAGACATGGGTCCCGTGCTCACTAAGCCACTGGAGTCAAGCTATCCTGGCTGAAGATGGCTGATAGCCAGAAACCGGTCCTAGGATGCTTGATTCCAGTCCAGGGAAGACATGGCTTAGCAGTTCGGGCTGGGCTGTTCCCATGAGGCACAGGGTCAAGACTGATTTGCATATGGCCATGTCTGAACTGGGGTGGCTTGGTGAGCAAAATAACGATGGATTAAACCCAGCTCTGTGACTGGGGGTGAATGTTTTGCCATTGTGCAACATTCCGTCCATCATCTTGTGTGTTTTGCTGTATTCAAGCTCACATGCAGCTCTTACCACTGAAATATGAGCAGTCCGTGGTCACAGGTTCAAACACTGACAGAAAGGAGCAAATCCACCTCTCCTTCTGCCAAGGTTGATGCAATAGGTAGTGTGAAAATAGAAGGCAGACTTGCAGAGGGGCATGTTTAGGGTTTCATGATTAATAGTTTCCCTCGCCACCATTTATTATAAGAGAATTCTGAAGGGTGGGCGTCTTCTGCTCAATCGCCTTTTCTTTGCTCTCTGGACTCCATCATACAAGACAAGCTCTTCGTGGAGAGGGCTTGGAAGTAGGCAGCCCACCTCTTACAGACTGCTGCTCCTAGAGAGACACCACAATCCACAAGCGGATATGGAAGGAAACACTGAAAGGCAGTGCCGCCTTTTGAGGGGCACTTTTATGTGGTCTCAGGGGGCATAGCAGAGGTCAGTTCTTCTTCCACACAGGGCACGCACAGCCCACTTGAGGAACCCTGCCACCAACAGATGAGGAGGTCCGACGGTCCCAACAATCCGCCAGCCTCCCAGGAAGCTTGTGTTACACCACACACCTCCAGGAATCTGTAGCCTTGAACTCCCACCAGGAGTAGGCCTGACACGATTTTGGAGGGCAAGGAAATGCTGCAGAAGCCCCATAGTATTAAGACATACATTTGCATTAAGTCGGAAGGGGTCAGGGATGGGCAAGCAGCTTTCATATTACTGTTCTAGCAAATGATCAGAATGGTCATCAAAGTAACAAAAAATGGTGCGTAGCTGGCGGCGGGCGGCGTATCAACAGGACGCATCCAAGGTACTGCTGTGAGTCACGAAGGTCACGTGCAAACTTTGTAGTTTGCCTGCTGATTTACATACCCAGAGCTTGTGCTGCATTGTAGGTGAAGTGAGACACTGTTTTGGGAACAGAGAGAAAGGCAGTCACAGCTGGCATGACAGGCGGGTGGGGGACCGCATGGTAGGGTCACGCGTGGGGGGGCAGGAGGGGTTTTATTAAAATAAAATAAAACTTACCATCCCCTGGGTGCCACGTTTTCCTGCTACCACAGCTCTGGTCATGCAGCAGCCACCCACAGGCAGCCTCCTACCCTCCCCTCTGCCAATCACAACACTGCAATGGCAGTGTTGTGATTGGTGCAGACAGTGCCCAGCCAGGCGCCTAATGAGAAGCCATTTCCTCTATGTAGGCTGCATGCAGAGAAAAAAGGGAGAGGGAGCGTGTTCATGACTGCTTTGGTCGGCCCCAGAGTCAGGCCCCACAACAGTAGGCTAGCCACGCCTACCCTGCTTTCCAGCAGACCCGCACACCAGCCCACCCAGAACCAGGCATTTCTGCTTTCTCGCAGTGCGAGAAGCAGAAACATAAAATTATAATTTTACCATTTTATGTTTCTGTTTCTCACACTGCGAGAAAGCAGTGGGGCAATGCCCCTCCGCCCTAACAGAGGAGCCGCCCCTGGTTCTCTCCCTAAAACAAGGTCCACTTGTACTGCACCTAACTGGCACATTTAATTCACTCCTTTGTCTCTATTAGATTGTATTCCATGTACTGAGGACTTGTAAATTAAATTCTACTAGTGGGCCTGCAACACCCATTGTGTCACCCACCAATGTAGCCTTTTAAAACATGTCTCAGGGCTGCCACTTCAGCCTGCTGAAGAATTTTAAACTGCCATTTTGACCTGGCAATATAAACCTTTTGCCGGGCCTAAACCTTCCTTTTAAATTCATATAAATCAACCTAAAGGTAGGCCCTAAAAGCTGACAGGGCAGGGTGGTTGCATTTAAAAACCAGGGCATGTACCTTTCACATGTTCTAATGGTGAAAAACTCTTAAAGTCATGTTTCAGTATTGCAAGTCATATCTTTCCCATTGGACCCATTTCTTCCAATATTCACAATACGTGATAACTTTAGTTTGGGAACATATAGGATACCTATGGTTGCCCTCTAATGAATTGTAATTTAAAATTCTCTTTAATGGGAAAGTCAGATGTTAAGTCACTATTCTGAAAATGCAATTTTTAGAAAGTTTTGCACTTAGAGGGGTTGGCCCTATTGCGACAACTAGAAAGGACCTAATATAGAAAAATAGAATCTAGTCATCACATGTATCACTAACATTAGTTTGAACAGCAGACCATGAACCAGTTCTTTGGTCTGGAGTATGTATTAACTCAATTTTTCAGTATTTCAAAAACAAGGTAATTTGTTTTTTTGAGTATTCAGAACAAGGGAAACATAAATATTTCAACAGTTAAACAAATAATCTGCACAAGTTTTACAAGAAACACATTACAATACATATACTCAAAACCAGTCATGGTTTCAACAAAGAAAAAGCAACCTAAATGGTAATCCATTAACCATATTGAAACAAAGATTAAACGGTTTCTCCCAGCGGGAACACACTTTAAACATCTAGGGATAGACGTATTTGCACTGGGGGCTATTTCCCAAGAAGAGATTCAAATCTGATGGATGTATCCCACTGATGAAAAAGTGCTGACACGTTTCAAGACCCAACACGATTTATGGGGTTCTCTTCAGGGCCGTGACTGGGTATGATCTCTTATTAGAGATTTGGGGGAGCCTGTGCGATGATAAACACAAGAAAGACAAGGGACCAGTTTGGACCCCCCCCAGAAAAAAAAAAATTGGAAACCTGGAAATATGAAATGGTAGATAATTAAATGAAGCAGAGTAGAGGGTAACCCAGGCTATGCCTAAGGGAAAACCAAAAGAACTGAAAAAGGAAGAAAGATACAAACATGGGGGGATGCAGAGTAAAAATGCCTAGTGGATTCAACAGCAGATTAGCCATATGATATGACAAAGAGTGGCCTAATACACTGAGAATGGTGACCACATATTGAACTTAATCACCTGTCGTCATGATCCAGAAGATGCAGTTGGAGATTGAAATGAGAATAAAGCCATACAGGGAGAATGATGGCCGACGCAATCAATCAGTTAGGGGGTTTATAAAGCACGCTACTCACCCTTGAGGGCCTCAAGGCGCTGGGGGGGGGTGGGGGGTGCAGCTTCGGTCAGTCGAAGAGCTAGGTCTTGGTGTTCTTCCTGAAGGTGTGCAGGGTGGGGGAGCGTCTGATGTTGCCTGGGAGCTTGTTCCAGGCTTTGGCTGTGACGTAGGAGAAAGCTCTTCCACCTGTTCTGATTCTGCGGATCCGGGGAGTCTCTGCGAGGGCGAGGTCTGCGGAGCGGAAGTTCCTTTTGGGTACGTGGAAGGAGACTCTCTTTGTTGAGGTATTAGGGACCGATGTTGTGGAGGGATTTGTAGGCGTGCGTGAGCAGTTTGAAGGTTACTCTCTTCTGGATGGGGAGCCAGTGGAGGTCTTGTAGGTGTTGGGTCATGTGTTTGCACCGTGAGGTTCAGAGCACGAGTCTGGCTGCGGTGTTCTGGCTGGTTTGTAGCTTGTGTAGGAGAGTTCTGTTGATTCCGGCATTGAGGGCGTTGCCTTAGTCCAGTCTGCTGGCTGCGAGAGTGCAATGTGAGACAGTGTCAAAGAGGTCTAGTAGGATGAGGGCCTTCATCTGTCCCTGGTCGAGTAGCATGCGAATTTCATAGGTGGCGGCAAGGCGGGTAGTCTCGGTGATGTGGTTGCTGTGGAATCCGGACTGGGAGGCGTGTAGGATGGAGTTCTCTTCAATGAAGGTGGCCAGCTAAGTGTTCATGAGTCTCTCTGTGACTTTGGCTGTGAAGGGGAGAAGGGAGATGGGCCGGTAGTTTTTCAGGTCCATCGGGTCGGCCGTGGGCTTCTTGAGGAGGGGTTTGACCTCTGCCCGCTTCCAGTCATCTGGGAAGGTGCCGGATTTGAAGGAGGTGTTGATGGTCCATCCTAGTTTGGGTGCGATGGGGGTGGTGGCCCTGTGGAAGATGTGCGGTGGCCAGGGGTCAATGGGGGCTCCTGAGTGGGTGCTCTTCATGGTCGTGGTGGGGAGTTCCACGGTGGCCGGATTCCAGGAATTGGTGGTCGGCTCTTTGTCATTAGTGGTGGGGGGGGGGTGATGTCGGGCATCTGTTCGATGAATTTGTTGTAGAGGGCCTTGATTTGCAGATGGAAGTAGGAGATTATCTTTTTGCAGAGTTCCTGGGATGGTCTGATGTCCGTGGCTTCAGTGGGGGGTCTGGGAAATGCTGTATGAGGTTGAAGAGTTCTTTGGCGTTGGTTGCATTGGTGTGGATTTTGTTCTTGATGAAACTCCCTCTGGTGTCTCTTATGCACTGGTGGTATTCCTTCAGGGTGCTCCTGTAGCTGTTCAGGTCTTCCATGGTTTTCTGGTTCCGCCATGTTTTCTCGAGGCATCTGCAGGAGCGCCTGGCTTCTTGGAGTTTGATCGTGAACCAGGCAGCTTTCAGGGGGCGTTGTTTGATGGGGTGGCGGAGGGGTGCGAGTTTGTCAGCGCAGCTGGTGATCCGGCGGTGAAATTCCTTGGCTGAGGAGTTGGCTTCGGTCTTGGCGCAGGGGGGTTCTGAAGATGGTGGTGTTAAGGTGCTCCTCAGTGATCTTGATTTGCTGGAGTATTCACGTGCCTCGCCTCGTCCATTCAGTCACTGGTGCCATGCTGGTAATGCGGCTCGAGCCATCCTCTACATCCCCTCCACCCATGACACTACTGGCAGCAACAGAAGTAGTTTGCAATTGCTCCACAGCATTGCTGAGCTGTATTAGTCCCCTGGCCACATCACCGCAGCAATGAGTCATTTCCAACTGCATGTCTACAGCACATTAGGATAGTTGTGCAGTTGTTGTGCTTAGCCAGTTGATGGCCTTAGTTTAACCATCCAAGCGTCCAAGAAATTGATGGTGTCTTTTGCGATGGGACACCTGGTCTTCTTGCTTCACCTTACATAAGTCCCTGAGTGCTAGTGTCATCTCAACAAAGTGTTGATTTGTTTCCCTGCGACCTTCCTGCACTGCTGTTGTGAGCTGTTTGATGCTGTCACTCATCTCTCCCATGTTGCTTGCAAGAGATGAAAGGTGTGCCTGCTTTGAACGCATGTGTTTAGATTGCAGGCGCTGTACCCTCAACATTGCATTCTCCAGGCCAGGAACGTTGTTGAACTGTCACCATCCTCAGCTCTCATCTGTGCAGCTGCCCTGCATCTCCTTATGCCGGTATTTCTACGTTGCACCTGGACACGTGGTCTTGATGTGGGTGTCAGACCAGGCTGTGCTGTTGGAGGGTAAGGTTGGCTCTCATCCTCTGTTTCTAGTGCAGGCAATGCTGCCACTGTGATCTTGCGTCTTGTGGGTGCTGGTGTTGTGGGTGATGGTGACACTGAGATGTCTTCTCCTGAATGTGACTCACTCTCCGGGGGTGCAGGGCCTTCACTGTCATCTAACTCCTGCTCAGGTGAATCTGTGATGTTAAAAAGTGAATTTTTAGTTTGCATATTTGGACAAGTAATTTTTGCACATTTTATTGTTAAATAAAGTTATTTCTCAACACACTGTGTGGAGATCAAACTTGCTTCTCACAATTGATTGCAACTATGCTGGTTTGCTTCTCACTTGTCTTACCGTTTGGATTTGCTGACTGCTAGTCCTATAATGCATTTGTGTGTTACAAGTAAAACATGGTCTGGAATACTATTTTCTACAATAAGCCAGCTCTGACTTACAGAGTATATTTTGTAATTCTAACACTGTATAGTCATTTGCATGCATCTTACCTTGGGAGGTACTGAGCGATGCAAAGGAATTCATCGACATCACTCCAACAACAGCCTCAGGCTGAAGGGTGGACTCCACAAGGTCCTCTAGGGCTGTTGGGGTTGTTTGTGTGGATGGGCCTCCTCCAGTTATTTTGCTTCAGGTTGCCTTGCAGCAACCCTTTCCTTGGCCCTTCTTCGCAGGTCATACCACTGTTTGACAAATCAGGTATCGAGCACTGTGTGACCCCCCCACTGTGCTGATTTTTTATTAGATTCCCAGCCATAATTTTCTTTTTTCAGACTCTGGGACCTGCAGTTTGCCAAAAAGTTTTTCATGGCTCTTCACAACTTTGTCTATTAGTATTTCCAACTCCTTTTCACTGAATTTCAGCTTTCTTTTGTGCTGCTTCTGGGGCGTTTTTTATGCCATGCTGGGTATCTGCATCAGTTCAGCTGTCCCAAATGGATTCCTAGTGCTGTTCTCCTGCAGTCTGCCTCCTCCTCACTCTCAGCACACAGGTAACAGCATGGGATGGTTCACTTCCTGATTGTGACATCATCATGCTGCATCGAATTCTCGGATTGGCTATTAGAGACTCGAAAATAGCGTTATCGCATAAACTGCGAGTCGGTATTTTGAGATCGCAAATAGCAATTGCGAAATATACTGATTCGCAAAAAAAGAGCATATTTTGATGCATTGCAATTTGCGACTCACAAATTGTGAGTCAAAAATGTTTGCAAATTGTTTACATGTTCTGAGTGGTAGACGAAACAGTGCTGTTCCCAAGGCACACCTCAGAACAAAGCAATAGAGCAAATATGTTCCCATTCAACCCCCATAGCAGCTGCTAAGGGAGAGAACACAGCCACCTGATATTCCGGTGTAATAGATTCTAGATCTAAACCACTAGGTGAGGAGGTAACCCAGGGAAGCTCATAGAATGTGGCCAGGAGTAGAGATATTCACAGAGGACAGCTGCAAAGATGAGCCTGCAGAGGGTCCATCAGTACGTGTATGTCCAAAGGATCAACTAATTGTGACCAAGTGCACAAATGGCAGTGGAACACAGGCTGCACGCAATAAAGCCATATAGGCCGGAAAGACAGGAACGAATGATCATCCAGCTCTCGAAGTAAAGGTATGCCAAACAAATGAACTATGCATTCACAGCACAACAGGATGTGAGGCGGTGCCAGCTCCATTTGATCCTGAACTGGGCCATCCATTGCAGAGAAAAAAAAAAAACAATCTCCCCGCAACTAGGGTCAGGACCAGCAAAAGACCTCAAAAGATTCTTCCTAGGATGGAGTGGATAAAGGATGGAATAACTCCAAACACCGTCAGGAAGGTGCTGACCAACCAAGAGCCAATGCTCTTGAAAAAGCCCACAATTCTAGTCTTACTAGACATGTTAAAAATACGATGGACCAGCTCCCCAAAATATTGTCTAAAGTTAGTAAGGAGACGCGCCTGTATCCCCAAAGAGGAATGGGACACCCGAAGATCAAACGTCTCCTTAGCCAAAGTTAAGGCCATATCTTTCTGAAACAGTAAGGCTTTCAGTTTGCTCAGGGTGTCAATGCGCACTTTGGTAAGATTAATTAAAGGCCACAGTGTGTCCTCCCTAATTACATGGGCAGACGGAAACAGGGCTTGTGCGCAACACGTTACAATAGAAGATAAGCTGACCACATAGGCAACCCCTGGCTTCATTCAACAGCAATCCTGGCCGTCATGGCCGCCTGAGATCCTTTCAAGAATCAAGACAGTTTGCTACAGACGCATTGCATGCCCTAAGACACTAAACGTCCTTGAATACAAGGGACCCAGTTAAAGTATTCTCGCAGTCTGGGCCACTGAGAATAACTTGAGTATGATTACTCCGACACCGGAACATGAAAGGAAGTTCCCATTGTTCATGTATGAACCCTTCAGTGAACGCTTCATATCTGCCCACTTGATGGTGTTGTAGACAGTACTGAAATTGAAAAGTCGAGATTGGCAGTGTAATGTACCCATGGATTATCCAATCCGAGGATGCTATCTCAGAAACAGTAAAAGGTATTCTCTAGCTTCTCAATATATAACATTGTGTATTTAGCATCTTTCCGTTCCATAGCTATTTGTTGTTCTGAAAGATGGTATGGGTAGAACAGATTTGTTATGTTGATGTATTGCCTTGGCACGTGGCCAGAAAGTAGTGTTTGTAGTGTCCAGCTTAACAATAGAATTGACCTAAGCTAGGACAGTCCATGTTGTAATGCAGGCAAGTCTTGCTGCAGCACATCAATTGTGGTTGAGACAATGTGACCTAAAGAATCATTTCTAGATGATAAGGTAGTCATACTGTTGTCTACTACTCCCAGAACCTGTTCTAAGTTGGCACTGTCAGTCTCACCCAGCCTTCAAGCAGCTTCTTGCGATGTTTTCCAAATCTCGTTATAGACAGCATAAAGGAAGCGTTGTTGATGTGGTTTCCAAGAGCCTAGCAACAAGTCTTGTAGCTCCAAGTCATCAGATAAAAGGGACCGCTGCTGTTTCGCCCTAGACAGTGTTGAGGTTTTAAGCAAACCAAAGCACAATTTCTCAACACTGTAAGTTGTTACCACCCCTGAATGTTAACTTTGCACATATCGCATGTCAGGCCTATGGACAGTAAATCCCTCGATGTTACCTAGGATTCTATCTTGACATTTGTTATTTTCGAACGGCTATACTAACTATCCCTTCAAATTGGGATCTGATGAGTTATGTCTACTCTTACGTAGCATCGTATCAACAGCAATTTTATCATATGCTGTTATTTGCTGCCAGTTTTCAAATCGTGTAAGAGTGGGAACCCGTGATGTGTTCAAATCTTTTATCTTGGCTAAGCCAACACACATAGTCTGTTCCACTGATTTGTTCAGGAAAATCATTTGTTTGGATATTAAACAGGCCCTAAATAAAGCCTCGATTGCTGGGACCTACCAGTCTTTAGTCCCCCAGCTAGATTGAACAACTACTGTATCCCTCCAAAAGTCAAAACCTTGGACTAAGAGTTGCGAAAGAAAGGAAGAATAGTAAATTAGCTTGGTGTCAGTTAACATATTTTTCTTTGCAGGTGATGGTACAAGCCTATATTAAAGTAAGGCTGGGTCAGATGTATCATGACCAAAAAAATAGTCAACTTCTGTGCAACTTTTTTGAACTACCCTTTGGTAGGGAAATGCTCCCATTGTGTAAATTCAAAGACTTCATGAAGTGAACTAGCTTTGAGTAGCAAATTATGACCGTGATGTTGATAACTGAACATCTCATCAAAATTAGCTGTACCTTCATATAGCTTATCAGGCCAAAACATAGATGAATGTTGTAAATCATCTAACATTTCAAATACACTGTTAATGTCCCAATTGTCAGAAATACTTGAAGTTCTAGGGTTGATAATGTCATTCAAGGTAATTGTAAACAAATGTGGAATTTATAACAGTTTAATGGGACCATGCACATCAAATGATACCTTGTCCCATGCAATTCCATCTGGAACTGGAGCACCTAAAAGATTCACCAGGGACAAGTCTCCTTGCTCATGGTGTAAAGATGTGTGTGTGCTTTCTGAACCAAGTTAACCATGTGTACTGCAGAGCATTCAGGGGCAAAATATCCATTGAGGTGCAGGAAGAACACAGTCACAAAACCAATCGAGAGAACCAGGAAAAGGAATGCCACTGTAATCCAAAGGTGTCGCTATGGAGAGATAAGGTATGTTCTTTTCAGCCAAAGATAGAAGACACACACCTTTAATTCAAACGGCAGGGACAGTGGAGTTGGAGGCAACTCCGAAGCATCAGAGAAGAAATCATTAAAGATGATGAAATATCCAGACGCTGTCTAGTCTATCTTTGGCAGCCCAGCAGGTTGTGATGAACTTGATGCAGATTTGATCTGTGGTACATTGATGTAGACCTTGTTCTTTTCAGGATTCTGAACAGAAATCTGGGTATCTGTACTTGTATATTGCACAGTTGTATTTGTTTTTGAAACAGGTGGAAGGCATACTTCATTGTTATTTGTCTTTGTCTCTTGGTGAAGAGAACAGGCTTCATTAGTAAACAGAGTTTCCATCTAATCCTCATTTATGGCAGCAAGAGGAGATTGGTAGCTACCCAGGAGTCCATGAGACTAACTGTTGAGAATCGGTCACATAGTGTGGCTTGATCAGATCAATAGAGACAAACCTTATGTCTTGTTGTCTGGCTAGGGCCAGGAGAAGTACAGTTTGTGTACTTTCAACAGCCAGAACAGGAACAATCACTCTATAAGGTGGCCCAAACTCTTTCTTGTCCACAATCTTTTCTCTGACCAGATCCCTGTTCTGCGGGATCTAGCCGTTTCTTGCTGGAACAACATTCACTTCTCCAGTGGCACTGCGTTTAACTTGGACATTACTTTGTTCGTCCCAGAAATCATTCAATTCTTGAAAAACAGCCAAACATTCATTGATGTCAAACGGTGTTTCCACTACCACTATGCTGGCATTTTCAAGGTCTGGGGCCCACATCTTAACCCCAAACAGGATCTAATAAGGAGTGCAACCACCCAAGGATTTTCTTGCAATTTTTTCAAAGTCCTCTGGACCCCATGTAGGTGCGACCAGACCCTAATACCCTTGCTGTTAAACGCTGTTTTAAGTTCTGTTTTTTTCCTCTCCACAACCACGTTTCCCTAGGGATGGTATGAAGATAAGAAACGCAGGGTCTCCCCCAAATTTTCTGTGGCCTCTTTGTAAGCCCTAAGGCTAAATACCAGAGCCTGGTCAGAATTTAATATGCCAACTGCATATATCTTGATAAAGACCCGCAGATCCTTTATAACAGTTTGGGCATCATAAATAAATAAACAAAACAAATAAACATAAGCCTAGGGCTTGTTTGAGATCAATAGGAGTGTCTGTGGTGGACGCGCTGTGATGGAACCCTTCATCTTCTGTCAGATCTCGCATCTCAGGACAAAGCCCTTGGTCTGTTTGTAAAGACCCAGCCACCTATAATGTTGCTGCAATTGTATAATTGTAGCAGCTACCCCTGTGTATGCAGAAGCCAGACTCTCATGATCAGCTGGTATTAGTCCTAGTCTGTGATCACTGTTTGGGATTACTCTACCCCCCACTCCTGGAATCCGAGCATAGGGTATGTTTTGTGCATCTCACTTGTAGGAGTACTTCAGTGGAAAGCCTTTTGGCAGGTGTGTGTCATTGTGCGCAGCATTGATGGCCACCATATGTCTCTGTCTATTCTCACACTTGAAAGAGGTATCGCAGCAACCTCAGCAGTGTGAACTGTCTCCTTTGTGGCTTTATCAGCGAATGAATTCCCTGCAAGGTGCACGCCAACACGTTGATGACTCAATGTATGTATAACATGAGCCTTTCTCATTCTTTCCGTTTCGCCACCTGCTCCCAAAGCAACTTGTGTTTCACTGTGCAACCTTTTGCATCCCTGAATCAATTCTGACTATGCAGAGGTGGGCAATTTTTTATTTAATTAAATTGAATCTGTAGCCATTATGAGCAAACCCCAAGATTTTGCGGTCCACTCATGTCAAGTCTTTCATTAGGTCAATGTCCGTTAAGTATATGTAATTGACATTTGACAATGCTTGGTCATCAAAGTTCTCAGGTTATTCTGTGACTCTGGCTGAAAACAGCCCAGAGCTATTCCTTTACCCCTGTGGTAACCAGCAGAGCTGTTTCTGAGAGCCTAGCCCCATGAAGGCCGTCAAATATATGCTTCCAGGGGCTATGTTTTGGTAAAAAAATCCATTTGATTAATCTAATGTTGTTTTGTATTCCTTCAGCACAATGTTATTCATTAATGCAGCAATAGGTATTGCGAATGCGCAATTACCTGTGTTCAGGTGTCTGTAATCTAGTACTAGGTGATATGACTGATCTGGTTTCATTACTGGAAACAGAGGATTAATCTTTGAAGAGGTGCAGCTTAGAATTACACCTTGATATTCAAGTTGTTCCTAACTTGTTGTTTTGCTTAATTTTTTATTGCGTTTTGTCTTTGAAGTTGTGGGGTTGTCCTTGATGGCATATCATGATAAGGTGAACTGTCTTCCCTCCCCACATGGTTGTGGAATAACGCAGGAGCTAGCGTTAAAGCCCACTCCCTGGAGTATGAGTGTTTAATTTATTCTGGAACGAGGTCGGGGAAAGCTAGTAAAATTGCAGTTTCTCCTATCCATTATGAAATCAGGTGGCCAATCTTTTTTGGCCAGCAAAATGTCATAATCTTGAGTGACTTTCTCCCAAAAGGGGATATTAATCAATCTGGGAATGTCCCCTTTCAACCGTAGTTGGACTTTGTGCAACCAGGATGTACTCACTCAGGGCTACTCCCTCCAGACAATCCATCAGGTTCTGGTGAACTATTTAGACTTCTGCCATGCTGTCCAGCATTGTCAATGCCCATTCCCCATTCAGAAGCAGAGTCCGCAAAATCCAGGGCATGACTGACCTTCTGTCCGGCTACCCTCTTTTTTTATTAGGTTTTGATATTTTAGGCTTGTCTTCCTGTTTAATTAAATATTCAGATGAGTGCTGTGAGTCCTTCCTCTTTTTCACGTGCTCTTCTGATCTCCGCTATGACAGTTCTTCTCCTCTCTCAGGAACGTCTATTGGATGTATCCTGAAAGGAACGAGAGGAATGTATATCAGTATCCTGATACCTATCAGGCGGTTAACATTATTACAGTTACATAAATTGTAAGAAATTTCTATAGATTCCTGAGTAGAAGACCCACCCCTTGATTTTGTTTTTCCTTCTTTTTCTTGTTGTCCTACTTTTTCTTTGTGGAAGAGTCGGGTGCTTGCATAGAGTTATCCTTATCAGAATTACTCTGTCCTGGTCTGACTCCCCTTTAATGTTACTAAACATTATGGTAGATACTGCAGCAAAATTGCCCATCAGTTTCATCCCTAAGTCCTGCACAGGTGCTACCCCATGCTTATTTTGTACCTGTTTTACACCTACAGGTAAAACTGCCAAAGAAGGGGTACCATGTTTCCTGGTATATACTGCAGCAGAGACCTAACAGGGATGTATGTTGTTACAATGCATGCTTTTACTACGCATGCCTTTACAACGCAGGATTTACAACGCAAGTCGTTACAACGACTTGCGTTGGGGGGTGCTGGATAGTGAATAATTTAATTTACTATTCCAACTCCAGTCCCTGTGGATAGTAGGGAAGGTGTTGGATAGTAAATTAAACTATTACCTATCCTAGAGCGCCCCCCAGTGCAATTCGTTGTAATGACTTGCGTTGAAAAACCTGCGTTGTAAAGGCACTGCGTGGTAAAAGGATGTTTCCCCCTACCACAAGTGGGTCAATCCTCTACCGGGGGAGCCATCCCCATTGGCAAAGCAAATTGTTACTACATTGTGTTTTTCCTGCGGACCCATATGGGGAAATACTGCTCCAAGATAGTTTGTATTTTGTACGACCCAAAACAGAATTTCTTCTCTTTTGGTAGGAACTTTTCCCTTTACCGCATTCAATGTTTGTGGGCTGATGCCTGGTTTAGCTAACTGTGGTGGTGCTACTGCTTGAACAGTTCACGCAGGCAGTAGTGGCTGGCACAGATCAGGGGTAGCGGGGGAAAGGGGTAAATAAAAAATTTATTTAAACTTAGCTCCTCACCGCGTCTTCTTTGTTGCGTCTCTCCTCCTCATCACTCTAGCCAGAACACAGAACAGGAAGCACCCAGTAAGCACCCAGGCTCACCTAAGTCAATCACAATGCTGCAATGCAGCATTTTGATTGGTCTGAGCACCGTGGTTCAACACTCAGATGGCATCTGGGAGCAGGGCATGGTCTCCACCCAGGCTGTAGTGCAGCCTGGGTGGAGAACATGCTATGTCCACTTGAAAGTTTGGCCTGCCCGGGACGGCTGGCAAAACATTCATGCGCACTTAGGGAGTGAAAAACACTCCTTCCCTGCTTTGTCAGCAGAACAGCCTCACAAAGCTGCAGCGCCTGCAACAGATAAAATAAAATGATAATAACATAAAACAAAGCTCATATTTTTGGTCATATTTTCTTTGATGGGGTAGTGACTCCAGATCAAAGTAAAGGACAAACCTTGTCATCCACTTCTCCCCCACAAGATGTAACTAAGCTTTGATCCTTCCTTGGCATGGCCAGTTACTGTTCATGGTATATATGGGACTTTCCCACTGTGAGTGCCCCATTGAGAGACTTAACAATATGAAATGTTCCATTTCGAAGGCCACGTGACTGTGAACAATATTTCAAGAAATTCAAACATGCAATTGAGAACAACACTGAAATGGTATACTTTGATCAAAATGTAAAACGGACGCTGTTATTGATGTGAACCCAGTGGGTTTGGGTGCCATCCTAGAACAGAGCACTGGACATCCCAATTCACCAAGATGTATTGTGGCTTATGCTAGCAGGAGTTTACCATCAACAGATCATGCTTATTCTCAAACTGAAAACAAAAGTATTGATATAGTGTGGTCTTTGTGAACATTTTCATGTGTTCCTGTAAGGGAAGCATTTCACCATTGTCACCAACCACCAAGCATTGCCCACCATGTATAGCAATCCTAAAGCCAAGATGCCCCCTCGTATTGAGAGGTGGGGGTTGTGATGGCAGGAATATGATTATATGATTGTGCATCCTCCTGGAAAAGATTAAAATCCTGCTGACTACTTTTCACATGTACCAATACTGTGTCAAGGCACCACAACTCCTAAAAAACGGCTGATGCGTAAGGTAACTTCATTGTGAACTCATGTGCACCTGCTCCCATATCGATAGAACAAATCAGTGCTACTATGAGCATTGACAGTGATTTCCTAATACTTAAAGACATTATTAGACAGCAATCTTGGGGAAAACCTTCTCAATCTCTTCATGATGACCTAGAATACCAGAAATTCAAAAATGTGCAGGAAAAACTTTCAGTCACTCCAGAAGGTATCATCCTAGGAGGAGCAACAATTGCCATTTATGAGAGTTTGAGACAACCAAGTCATTGAACTGACACATGAGGGACATCATGGAATTGTTGCTAAAATGTTAGTTCTGTGGGACCAAGTGTGGTTCCGTAGACTTCATGAAAGATTAAAAAGGATGATAGCCAGTCATTTCTGCAACTGCTTGTCATCCAAAACCACCCAGCATTCATTCTGCATGTCATATCTCCTAAATGATTCAAAAGGGGGTGGTGATGGACAGAGTATCTGAATTAAGCAGAACACTCCTACCCAGTCAAAAGATCAGGGCTTGATCCATCAGCGTTTTTTAGCTCACTGCACCATCCCAGCTCAGCACCTGGCTACATGCAAATTAGTCTGACCCTGGCCCAGTGCATCATGGGAACAGGGCAGACCAAACTACCAAGCCAATTCTTTACTGGAAAGGAAACAAGCTTCCGGGGACCGGTTTCTGGCATTACAGCCGTCTTTGGCCCGGCTTGCTTGAATCCTCATGGTGCAGTGAGCAAGGGACTCACATCTGAGCATACCCTTCCACCCTTTTGGTGGCCAAAACGATTCAAAAGGGGGTGGTGTTGGACAGAGTATCTGAATTAAGCAGAACACTACTACCCAGTCAAAAGATCAGGGCTTGATCCATCACCGTTTTTTAGCTCACTGCACCATCCCAGTTCAGAACCTGGCTACATGCAAATTAGTCTGACCCTGGCCCAGTGCATCATGGGAACAGGGCAGACAAAACTACCAAGCCAATTCTTTACTGGAAAGGAAACAAGCTTCCGGGGACCGGTTTCTGGCATTACAGCCGTCTTCTGCCCGGCTTGATTGAATCCTGATGGTGCAGTGAGCAAGGGACTCACATCTGAGCATACCCTTCCACACTTGTGGTGGCCAAAACGATTCAAAAGGGGGTGGTGATGGACAGAGTATCTGAATTAAGCAGAACACTCCTACTCAGTCAAAAGATAAGGGCTTGATCCATTACCGTTTTTTAGCTCACTGCACCATCCCAGTTCAGAACCTGGCTACATGCAAATTAGTCTGACCCTGGCCCAGTGCATCATGGGAACAGGGCAGACCAAACTACCAAGCCAATTCTTTATTGGAAAGGAAACAAGCTTCCGGTGACCGGTTTCTGGCATTACAGCCGTCTTCGGCCCGGCTTGCTTGAATCCTGATGGTGCAGTGAGCAAGGGACTCACATCTGAGCATACCCTTCCACACTTGTGGTGGCCAAAACGATTCAAAAGGGGGTGGTGATGGACAGAGTATCTGAATTAGGCAGAACACTCCTACCCAGTCAAAAGATCAGGGCTTGATCCATCACCGTTTTTTAGCTCACTGCACCATCCCAGTTCAGAACCTGGCTACATGCAAATTAGTCTGACCCTGGCCCAGTGCATCATGGGAACAGGGCAGACCAAACTACCAAGCCAATTCTTTACTGGAAAGGAAACAAGCTTCCGGGGGCCGGTTTCTGGCATTACAGCCGTCTTCGGCCCGGCTTGCTTGAATCCTGATGGTGCAGTGAGCAAAGGACTCACATCTGAGCATACCCTTCCACACTTGTGGTGGCCAAAACGATTTAAAAGGGGGTGGTGATGGACAGAGTATCTGAATTAAGCAGAACACTCCTACCCAGTCAAAAGATCAGGGCTTGATCCATCACCGTTTTTTAGCTCACTGCACCATCCCAGTTCAGAACCTGGCTACATGCAAATTAGTCTGACCCTTGCCCAGTGCATCATGGGAACAGGGCAGACCAAACTACCAAGCCAATTCTTTACTGGAAAGGAAACAAGCTTCCTGGGACCGGTTTCTGGCATTACAGCCGTCTTCGGCCCGGCTTGCTTGAATCCTGATGGTGCAGTGAGCAAGGGACTCACATCTGAGCATACCCTTCCACACTTGTGGTGGCCAAAACGATTCAAAAGGGGGTGGTGATGGACAGAGTATCTGAATTAATCAGAACATTCCTACCCAGTCAAAAGATCAGGGCTTGATCCATCACCGTTTTTTAGCTCACTGCACCATCCCAGTTCAGAACCTGGCTACATGCAAATTAGTCTGACCCTGGCCCAGTGCATCATGGGAACAGGGCAGACCAAACTACCAAGCCAATTCTTTACTGGAAAGGAAACAAGCTTCCGGGGACCGGTTTCTGGCATTACAGCCGTCTTCGGCACGGCTTGCTTGAATCCTGATGGTGCAGTGAGCATGGGACTCACATCTGAGCATACCCTTCCATACTTGTGGTGGCCAAAACGATTCAAAAGGGGGTGGTGATGGACAGAGTATCTGAATTAATCAGAACATTCCTACCCAGTCAAAAGATCAGGGCTTGATCCATCACCGTTTTTTAGCTCACTGCACCATCCCAGTTCAGAACCTGGCTACATGCAAATTAGTCTGACCCTGGCCCAGTGCATCATGGGAACAGGGCAGACCAAACTACCAAGCCAATTCTTTACTGGACAGGAAACAAGCTTCCGGGGACCGGTTTCTGGCATTACAGCCGTCTTCGGCCCGGCTTGCTTGAATCCTGATGGTGCAGTGAGCATGGGACTCACATCTGAGCATACCCTTCCACACTTGTGGTGGCCAAAACGATTCAAAAGGGGGTGGTGATGGACAGAATATCTGAATTAAGCAGAACACTCCTACCCAGTCAAAAGATCAGGGCTTGATCCATCACCGTTTTTTAGCTCACTGCACCATCCCAGTTCAGAACCTGGCTACATGCAAATTAGTCTGACCCTGGCCCAGTGCATCATGGGAACAGGGCAGACCAAACTACCAAGCCAATTCTTTACTGGAAAGGAAACAAGCTTCCGGGGACCGGTTTCTGGCATTACAGCCGTCTTCGGCCCGGCTTGCTTGAATCCTGATGGTGCAGTGAGCAAGGGACTCACATCTGAGCATACCCTTTCACACTTGTGGTGGCCAAAACGATTCAAAAGGGGGTGGTGATGGACAGAGTATCTGAATTAAGCAGAACACTCCTACCCAGTCAAAAGATCAGGGCTTGATCCATCACCGTTTTTTAGCTCACTGCACCATCCCAGTTCAGAACCTGGCTAACTGCAAATTAGTCTGACCCTGGCCCAGTGCATCATGGGAACAGGACAGACCAAACTACCAAGCCAATTCTTTATTGGAAAGGAAACAAGCTTCCGGTGACTGGTTTCTGGCATTACAGCCGTCTTCGGCCCGGCTTGCTTGAATCCTGATGGTGCAGTGAGCAAGGGACTCACATCTGAGCATACCCTTCCACACTTGTGGTGGCCAAAACGATTCAAAAGGGGGTGGTGGGTCAGACTAATTTGCATATAGCCAGGTTCTGAGCTGGGATGGTGCAGTGAGCTAAAAAACGGTGATGGATCAAGCCCTGATCTTTTGACTGGGTATGAGTGTTCTGTTTAACTCAGATGCTCTGTCCATCACCACCCCCTTTTCTGAATCGTTTTGGCCACTATAGGAATGACAGGGTATGCTCAGACATGAGTCCCTTGCTCACTGCACCATCAGGATTCAAGCAAGCCGGGCCGAAGACGGCTGCAATGCCAGAAACCGGTCCCCGGAAGCTTGTTTCCTTTCCAGTAAAGAATTGGCTTGGTAGTTTGGTCTGCCCTGTTCCCATGATGCACTGGGCCCGGGTCAGACTAATTTGCATATAGCCAGGTTCTGAGCTGGGATGGTGCAGTGAGCTAAAAAACGGTGATGGATCAAGCCCTGATCTTTTGACTGGGTATGAGTGTTCTGTTTAACTCAGATGCTCTGTCCATCACCACCCCCTTTTCTGAATCATTTTGGCCACTATAGGAGGGGCAGGGTATGCTCAGACATGAGTCCCTTGCTCACTGCACCATCAGGATTCAAGCAAGCCGGGCCGAAGACGGCTGCAATGCCAGAAACCGGTCCCCGGAAGCTTGTTTCCTTTCCAGTAAAGAATTGGCTTGGTAGTTTGGTCTGCCCTGTTCTCATGATGCACTGGGCCAGGGTCAGACTAATTTGCATATAGCCAGGTTCTGAGCTGGGATGGTGCAGTGAGCTAAAAAACGGTGATGGATCAAGCCCTGATCTTTTGACTGGGTATGAGTGTTCTGTTTAACTCAGATGCTCTGTCCAACACCACCCCCTTTTCTGAATCGTTTTGGCCACTATCGGAGTGGCAGGGTATGCTCAGACATGAGTCCCTTGCTCACTGCACCATCAGGATTCAAGCAAGCCGGGCCGAAGATAGCTGCAATGCCAGAAACCGGTCCCCGGAAGCTTGTTTCCTTTCCAGTAAAGAATTGGCTTGGTAGTTTGGTCTGCCCTGTTCCCATGATGCACTGGGCCAGGGTCAGACTAATTTGCATATAGCCAGGTTCTGAGCTGGGATGGTGCAGTGAGCTAAAAAACGGTGATGGATCAAGCCCTGATCTTTTGACTGGGTATGAGTGTTCTGTTTAACTCAGATGCTCTGTCCATCACCACCCCCTTTTCTGAATCGTTTTGGCCACTATAGGAGTGGCAGGGTATGCTCAGACATGAGTCCCTTGCTCACTGCACCATCAGGATTCAAGCAAGCCGGGCCGAAGACGGCTGCAATCCCAGAAACCGGTCCCCGGAAGCTTGCTTCCTTTCCAGTAAAGAATTGGCTTGGTAGTTTGGTCTGCCCTGTTCCCATGATGCACTGGGCCAGGGTCAGACTAATTTGCATATAGCCAGGTTCTGAGCTGGGATGGTGCAGTGAGCTAAAAAACGGTGATGGATCAAGCCCTGATCTTTTGACTGGGTATGAGTGTTCTGTTTAACTCAGATGCTCTGTCCATCACCACCCCCTTTTCTGAATCGTTTTGGCCACTATATGAGTGGCAGGGTATGCTCAGACATGAGTCCCTTGCTCACTGCACCATCAGGATTCAAGCAAGCCGGGCCGAAGACGGCTGCAATGCTAGAAACCGGTCCCCGGAAGCTTGTTTCCTTTCCAGTAAAGAATTGGCTTGGTAGTTTGGTCTGCCCTGTTCCCATGATGCACTGGGCCAGGGTCAGACTAATTTGCATATAGCCAGGTTCTGAGCTGGGATGGTGCAGTGAGCTAAAAAACGGTGATGGATCAAGCCCTGATCTTTTGACTGGGTATGAGTGTTCTGTTTAACTCAGATGCTCTGTCCATCACCACCCCCCTTTTCTGAATCGTTTTGGCCACTATAGGAGTGGCAGGGTATGCTCAGACATGAGTCCCTTGCTCACTGCACCATCAGGATTCAAGCAAGCCGGGCCGAAGACGGCTGCAATGCCAGAAACCGGTCCCCGGAAGCTTGTTTCCTTTCCAGTAAAGAATTGGCTTGGTAGTTTGGTCTGCCCTGTTTCCTTGATTCACTGGGCCAGGGTCAGACTAATTTGCATATAGCCAGGTTCTGAGCTGGGATGGTGCAGTGAGCTAAAAAACGGTGATGGATCAAGCCCTGATCTTTTGACTGGGTATGAGTGTTCTGTTTAACATGTGTGCTACCTTGTGCAGCACACATGGAAAAAACAAAAAGCCTTTTATAGTTTACGTACAGGAAGGTCTCCCTTCCTGCACAGAAACAATATTTGAAAAAAATGACATTTTTTGCTTTCCATGAGTGCTCCATTAAGCAGCACACATAGAAGTGACATAATGGCACTTCAAGATTGTTTATGTATAGGAAGGGGAATCTTCCTGTATATTAACAATCTTTCGCCTGCAGCTGCACGCAGACACCTTTGTAGTATGGTTGCAAGGGTGCCTGTGTTGGCACTACACTGCTAAGTGTAGCGCCAACGCAGGGGGAAATGCAAGGCTGCACCATATTGTTGTAATGTTGGTGTAACGTATGGAGCAGCCTTGCATTTCTGAAGTGGCGGAGTGAGGCGTTAAGCCGTGACGGCTAACGCCTCATTCCGCCACTTCTGTTGTACATATCCCCCAGAGATTCTCCTGCCTGATTAGCAACCCTTCTTCTGATCACAGCTCTGGTGGCCTTGAGAACAAGACCAGCTAACAATGCTCTCTAGCACCATCAATAACTTTGGTATATACTTGAATCGTAACCTGCCTTTTGATCGCTAATTGCCAAAATTGTTGCAGTCTCCTTCAATCATCTCTGCACAGAATCTCAGACAAGGGTTTTCCACCTCTACCTGTATATTACCTAAAATCAATAGTTCACTCCCTGATTACATCCTGGCACCTCCTATAACAGGGCTCAACAGGTAACTTACGCCTTCGGGTAGTTTAAATGTCAGTGGCTAAATCTTAAGGTACCCTGACCCCAATACCTTTTAGCCAATTTGAAGGATCTTACACTGGCTCTCGATAGGCAAACACTTTGCATGGTATTTATGAGTTTTCCAACAAAATCCACTCTCACGTTCAAAAACTCTTCTATTCCTAAGACTGTACTCACCCTCTGTTGTCTACAAGTAGCAGTCTGATCTACATGTAACAATATATATAAAGTTGAACAGGTTGGGAGGATGGTCTTTCACCTATTTGGCTGCCAAGCTGTGGAACGCACTTCTTCTTGAGTAATGGCTCACACCCTCTCAATCTACTTTCAGGAAGAAACTCAAAACCTGGCCCTTTAAACTGAAGTTAGCTGAACGCCTCCCTGCACCCCTGCATACAGTCTATGTTAGGTTAAATTGACTTGGTAGAGAGAGGGTGAGAGAGAGAGAATGCATAATGTGTAACTGTATAACATGGACCCATATCGCTATCTTGCAATCGAGTGATTCTGGTGACATTTACAAACCACGAGGCTGAACGCCCAGTAGTTTGTGAATGCCATCTGAACCCAGAGAAATCCACAACATAAACTCCTACACCAGGGGTGGAAAGAGATGACACACATTGTAGTTTAGCTTATAAATTTGTAAACACCCAGAAAGTGGTCATTAATTCACAAACTTAAATCGCACCATTTCCAACCCAGGAAATTGTCAGAAAGTTACTGGAGTAAAAAAGTTACTGGAGTATGGCTAGAGCACTATCCCGGTTAGGCCAGATTTGCCATGGACACAGTGAAAGGACTTTCTCCATAGGGGAAAAAAACAATGTGTACTTCCGCACAAACATAATCGGCAGCCAAACAAAAGTGACCTGTAAAGTTCAATAGTGTGTCTAGGATATATGACGTTAAAACGCATATGTTTACAACGCATACCGTTACAACGGGACTTTTACAACGCAAATACTATTACAACGCATGTATTTACAACGCTTTTTTTTACAACGCAGGTACCTTTACAACGCATACCATTACAACGTAAGTATTGGTAAGTATATATATATTTTTTAATTGTATATTATTTAAAATTAATATAATTTAATGTAATTGTATTTAATTTAATTTAATTTCATTTAATTAATTTAATTTAAATTTAATTTTATTTTATTTTTACCCTGTACCCCTGTATCCCAAAAACCCAAAACTGACCCTGAACCCTAAAAATACCCCTTTACCCAAAAACCCAAAACTGACCCTGAACCCTAAAAATACCCCTTTACCCAAAAACTGAAAACTGACCCTAAACCCTAAAAATACCCCTTTACCCAAAAACTGAAAACTGACCCTGAACCCTAAAAATACCCCTTTACCCAAAAACTGAAAACTGACCCTGAACCCTAAAAATACCCCTTTACCCAAAAACCCAAAACTGACCCTGAACCCTAAAAATACCCCTTTACCCAAAAACTGAAAACTGACCCTGAACCCTAAAAATACCCTTTTACCCAAAAACTGAAAACTGACCCTGAACCCTAAAAATACCCCTTTACCCAAAAACTGAAAACTGACCCTGAACCCTAAAAATACCCCTTTACCCAAAAACTGAAAACTGACCCTGAACCCTAAAAATACCCCTTTACCCAAAAACTGAAAACTGACCCTGAACCCTAAAAATACCCCTTTACCCAAAAACTGAAAACTGACCCTGAACCCTAAAAATACCCCTTTACCCAAAAACCCAAAACTGACCCTCAACCCTAAAAATACCCCTTTACCCAAAAACCCAAAACTGACCCTGAACCCTAAAAATACCCCTTTAAAAAAAACCTAACATATAACATTTTAAATATAATTATATACTTACCAATACTTACGTTGTAATGGTATGCGTTGTAAAAGTACCTGCGTTGTAAAAACATGCGTTGTAAATAAATGCGTTGTAATGGTATTTGCGTTGTAAAAGTTCCGTTGTAATGGTAGTGCGTTGTAAAAAATGCGTTGTAATGGGTGTATACCGTGTGTCTAGAAACCTACACCTGACGTGGCTTTGGAGGTGTACAATAACACTTGCAAAATTACATTCAGGCTCAATCATATTTTTGCGCCCATACTTATACACATTTTTGGTGAATCGGAAAAATGTTATGTATGTATATACGTAAATACATGAAAATACTTGCTTTGTAAAATGCTGTACCTAATGTAAAGACTGTTTCATATGAATGGAAGCAGCAAAACATTATTTTCTTCAAAGGTTAAAGTCTGTCACCAAGAATGGTCCATGCTTCCAAGCTGCAACTTCTCCTTAACTTTCTTTTCAAGAGACATTTCCAATAGTGTCTTGAGAACCTAGGCTCCCTGTCTGTTTACCTCGCCCACAAGAAGCATCTTCTCGTTCTTGAAGTACATTTCTAACCTCTAAATGCCATTTCCATTGCAAACACCTCACATGTCTAGGGATTCTTTGGGAACAGCTACAGTTCATGGAGGTACTGAGCTTGCAACCAGGGTGGCCTCATTTTGCTCTAGGTCTGCCTGCATCATGCGCAGACATCTGCTTAAAGTTACGAAAAGTTTTACAGAAATCCCAACTGGTCGTCAGTGCTGGTGACAGAAAGCACAATGTCATCAAGCAAGTTTAAAACTGTTGGAGAAACCAAAGAGGATTCTCTGCAATTTAATATCTTCCGGGCTGCGGACACATGGAAAGACAAGAGTGTGGGAGGCTTCACCATAGTGCTTCCTGAGTGTGGATAGGTCCTGGGAGAGGTCGCAGCCTATCTGAAGCCCCTTCATCACAAGTCAGACACTCACGGCATGTCTTCGGGTACAGCAGATTAAAGCTAAATCCATTACCTCAATGGCAGGACAAGATGGGCTCGCATAAGAAAACAGATAAAATAAACGTGTTGAAAGCTCAGGGAGGCGCATAGGAGTTTAAGTTGCTCAAGGAACAGCATGCTGCTCAATATTGATGGAAAGGAAAATTGAAACGACAGAGGATTTTAGGAAATCACAACATTATCTGAACGTTGGACTTTCAGGAAGAGCTGCAGAGAAAATACCTAAGTCTCCATGCACCAGGGGAAGGAGGAGGCCGTTCCTGTCCATTCCATCACGAAATGCTGAATCATAATACGGCTCTGACCCAGAGCTCCCTCATGGATATGTGTCTTCTAGGACAGGATAACAGAGCTGGTTTATCATAGGGACGCCACCGCAACATCACTCTGATGTGTCTCTCTAGCCTCAACTTTCGGTCAGTCACAGAACTGAGAGCGTAAATTTGTGAACCAGGGCTTTCGGGTAATAAATGTTGATTTGTCTGTATTTAATATTCTAGAAGAAAAAACACACATTGAGCTTACTGGGTCAATGAACGAGTCTCTGTTTTTTAATGGACCACTGCCAATCAACTCTGGGATTATTGTTTTTACTTCTGTTATAGAAAAAAAACTTGAATTTATCAAATTCTGTCACACTTTTCTCCTTCACCCACACATCCACCAGACTTTAGCGAAAAATAGAATCTGATATTTCCAAAGAGGAGCCAGAACTTATATAATTACATAAGCACATAGGCCAGACTTGGCACTGATGTGCAATGGCACCCAGAAGGCACCTTGTACCCGGAAATCACACAAACATATGAACTAGTTAAATGCAGTCACCTTTCCCTGCACATATATTTTGGATTGAGACTGCAGGCTCAATATTTGCTCCTGACATCTCACATGATTTATTGTGGCATTCAAAAACCAAAGGAGATAGAATGTATTCGACAACAAACATCTCAGTTAAGTTTGTAATGCGTACATCTGGAAAGCCTGATGTATCCCAAAATGCGTACAGCAGAGCTACATACACAATCAGAGACAACCCTCAGAGTATGCATGTGACATTACAGAATGCATTCCTTGAGAGGGGCAGCAGTATGAAATTTGTCTGAGGCCCTGATTACGAGTAGGCCATTATCACATGCAATAATATTTACACCTGATAAAAGCTGACACCGAGGGATACCCTCATGGGTGACAAGAAGTACTCTACAAATCTACAGATTGATTGATTGATTTATCAATATTTTCTATTATTATCAGTTTTTGGGAATAACATGAAGATTTTATAGCATTTTCCTGTGTTTACGGGGCATTTTCCCCTCTACCCACATAACTACCAATGTTTAACACATAACTCACAATTCCAATATGGGCCCTAACAGAAGTTACCACAAATATCGGAATTTATCAGCCTACACTTAAGGAGGGCCTACGTGGCCAACGAGATCTGATTCTGTTGTTTTTGGATTATTTGGCTGAAGTTGGCCCTGTGATGGGTTGAAAGGAATTAATCTGAAATGTGACAATAACTTGGTCTACCTTAGCACACTATTTGATTGACAAAAATACGCTGCTGTGTCTCATGACTGGTATCATGACAAGTTATATAGAAGTATATGCATTATGATATCATTAACGGGCGTGTTTTTCTTCCGGTGAAGTCAGTGAGTGAAATGGTCGACATCTCCCGCAACAATAGAAAGGGGTGAAAATAGACGAGATTGAGCAACCATATTTACCATGAGAAAGTAACTGGTGTTGAATGACTCCTTCCACTAGACCAACAGTGCCCAATCACACCACAAAGACAAGCATTTGCAATGCAATAGCTCTCGCATTTGCAAGATTTTGAGCTACTGACATTGTAAATGACAATGCCTTTTATTTATGTTTAAAAAAACCTGCAATAATAAAGGGCATTGCCATTTACAATACCAATAGGTCAAAGTTTCGAAAATGTGAGACCTATTGCATTGCGAATGCTTGGTATACAAATTGGTGGCAAAGAAAGAGGGCGCCTGTGTTAATGTGAAAGCAGGCACCCATGTTGTTAATCTTAAAGGGGCCACCATGCTGAAAACATGGGCGTCCGCAGACATTTTTCCAGGGGGGGCAAAATGGTAACGTCATCACCATCCTCCGGCATGATGTGTGCCTGGTGGGGCACAAGAAACACTGGTGCGCAGAACTGGGATAGACAATTAAATGCCAGGAATCCAGGACATGTGACTGACCCTGCCACAGGCCAGCAAACACCACCTGTAGGGAAAACGCTAAACTTTCTGACAAGGTGCTTTATCTCTGTCTGCTAGGTGTGCAGACTTCCGGGTCCTCGATCCAACACCAATCAAGGCTGTCTTCAGCACGATTTGATTTTTATCAGAATACTTTAAAACAGCACATGATTAAAGCACCAGATTAAATATACTGTATGCACAGTGTATGTTAGGGATTATTTGTTGCACACATATTTACCAATATTGGCTTCTTGGTGCTAGAACTCATGATAACGTTTATCCAAAGTTAAAGCACAACGTCAAAGTTAGTAATAAATAATGCAGCAATCACACACGCTAGTGATTCGCCAATGGGTGCTCCCTTTACTAGAATTCCCCGGGCATTGCTAAATTTTACACACATTCAATTAATTTATACAAAATAAAATGTATAGGTCCAAATGTTAGCTATATTATTGAAACGAAATTTAGAGTCCCTCTACGTGTAGTCAGTGTCAAACTCACAACGTGCCCACGTTTAGGGTTACAATAATGGCCAGCTCCCTTATGCAGAAGCCCGGCACTGTAAATGTGTGGCACAAGCGGCGCCCGCAGTGGCGGCACATCACAGGTCCAGGGATGCTGAGTCTTACACAGTGGTCGAAGTGGGGGAAAAAAAGTAGGGGAACAGTGGGCGGAGAATCAAAGGGCGGGAATAACCCAAGGATTGGATCTGTGGGTGGAGCCAGAGGTGTGGCCAGAATGCGCAGACATCCCAATTTTTAGTATTTGTTTAATCAACCAATGGATACACATGATTATTTAAGGTTATAATGAGTTATTAACATTAAAATATATTCACAAAGTGGGATATGCTTCTAATCACAGAATGTACCAAATACGATAAAATGTGGAAACACAAGCCATTTGTCTCCGAGTCATGGAGTTTCTTTCATCAGCACGACTCCCATTTTCCACAACAGCAGTTCAAACATGAATGGCAAAATGTCCTAGTTTGCAAATGTTTTCTCTAAAATTATGGCTCTGCCATATTTGCCTCATAATGCAAGATCTGCTGCATGATCTGACCATTTAAACTAATAAATTGTTTGTAGCTCAAACATATCAAAAGTTAATATAAAATGTGACTTGTGTTGCTGCGGAGTGGATGGCCTATTGTAAAGGCTGACTGGTCGCCTTTCTGACTGCTGCGTTTGTATGTTACACTGGTACTAATAAGGCAAAATCTTTCCAGAGACTGTTAGCATGTGTACACACGTCAAAATAATAAAATATCTGAAAATATACTGCATTACGCTGAAGCCTTTTTTTTAAGGCATAATTTAGTCAACACTATGGCATAATGTTGTCATCCTTTGCTGCATAATTAATTCCAGTGGCCCCACAGCAGGCAGCACATGTTAAAAGTGCTTGTGAATGAAGCTGGGTGACTGTAAGTTTGCGAACTTAGTTTGTTGTGCGTACAAATCCTGCATTGCCAATGCCTGGTGAGTTGCAGCTACTACTGCTGAAACAAAGCCAATGGAGGTACCTGTGGGTGAGGCAGACTGGCCTCAAGGGCAGGGGCAACCATAGCACTGGTGGTGTCCTGTGCATTAATGTTTGTTAGTGCCCCCCAATGACCACCTCTGCCATGGATTCCCTCACTACCACCCTTTAACTGTGCCCCCCAAGTTTCCATAACCACTCTCTCGCAGATGTATTTAATTTGATTTACAGAGCCACTCGTACCATTGTAGGGTGTCAGAGCACTTTACATCACACACATTACACAGAGACAATCAATATGTGTGTAAATCACTGTATAGAAAATGTTACATAAGACTAAGGACTACAAGGTGTAGGAGTCACATGACAACCATACTAGTAGCCCGTATAGTTTTATAGTGATTGGTCTGGAGAAACACAATACCCGGAATTTAAAACGTAATACCATGGTTGTGGGTTCTTCTTAATAATCAGAAGTGATTTCTATCCACAAGAACACTTTTTGGGACATTAGGATAATCAAAGACTGGGGGCGAGGGGGGGGGGGATGGAACATAACGCTCTAATTTTTACCTTGCAGTTTGTATGCAGCTCTTAGATGACAATTAATAGCTCACTGTTCTAAGTTAGGATTTTAACTTATAAACTGCAAGTAACAAAAGGATCTCTCTGACAAAAGCAATAGCCCACTTACCTATTTACATTATGTGCAATTTGTGATCTGCATGGCGCATGTTCTTTGCAGCCGGTACATTAACCCTCTGAGCTACCTTTCCATGAGTCAAAAGATCCACTAGACAAAATTCTGATCTCTCTCTAGGAAGAACATTAATTACCAGAGTCATCATGACATTTTTATTGTTGCCAAAAATTGCTGGAGGCCAGGAAGGAGGCAGCAAGCATTTAAAAAAAAACATAATATACTTGCAAACATGATGCCTCCATCTAAAGTCAGCACCCGGTGCGGTCACACTGGTTGCACCGCCCTATAGTTGGGCCTTCTCAAGGGTCCTGTGACCTCAGTGACTGTTGTTCTAGGGCAGAGGTCTTCAAACTTTTTGATGCCGAGACCCCCTTGTAAAACCTTTTTAGGCGTAAGGACCCCCTTCTGACAAAAGTTTCTATAAACTGGTACTCCTCATCATCAACTTTTGACAACCATAAATGCGCCTGTTAGACCTCATCACATCCCTCCATCATTCATCCACCCACACTTTCACACATCCATCCATCCACCCTTTCATCCTTCCATCCATACATCCATCCTTCATCCATCCACCCTTTCATCCCTCCATCCATAAAATAATCCTTTACCCATCCACCCTTTCATCCATCCACCCATCATTCATCCACCCACCTTTTCACACATCCATCCATCATTCATCCATGCAACCTTTTATCCATTCATACATCCATCCACCCTTTCATCCTCCCATCCATACATCCATCCTTCATCCATCCACCGTTTCATTCTCCCATCCATACATCCATCCTTCATCCATCCACCTTTTCATCCTCCCATCCATACATCCATCCTTCATCCATCCACCCTTTCATTCATACATCCATCCACCCACCCTTTCATCCATCCACCCATCATTCATCCCCCCACCTTTTCACACATCCATCCATGCATCATTCATCCATGCAACCTTTTATCCATCCATACATCCATCTACCCTTTCATCCATACTTCCTTCATCCGTCCACCCTTTCATCCTCCCATCCATACATCTATCCTTCAACAATCTATCCTTCATCCATCCACCCTTTCATCCTTCCATCCATGCATCCATCATTCATCCATCCACCCTTTCATCCATCCATTCACCCATCATTCATCCACCCACACTTTCACACATCCATCCATCCACCCTTTCATCCTTCCATCCATACATCCATCCTTCATCCATCCACCCTTTCATCCTTCCATCCATACATCCATCCTTTACCCATCCACCCTTCCATCCATCCACCCATCATTAATCCATCCACCTTTTCACACATCCATCCATCCATCATTCATCCATGCAACCTTTTATCCATTCATACATCCATCCACCCTTTCATCCTCCCATCTATACATCAATCCTTCATCCATCCACCCTTTCATCCATGCATCCATCCACCCACCCTTTCAGCCATCCATTCACCCATCATTCATCCACCCACACTTTCACACATCCATCCATCCACCCTTTCATCCTTCCATTCATACATCCATCATTCATCCATCCACCCTTTCATCCATCCATTCACCCATCATTCATCCACCAATCATTTTACACATCCATCCATCCATCATTCATCCATCTGCCCTTTCATCCAGCCATCCTTCATCCATCCACCCTTTCATTCTTCCATCCATACATCTATCCTTCACCAATCTATCCTTCATCCATCCACCCTTTCATCCTTCCATCCATACATCCATCATTCATCCATCCACCCTTTCATTCATCCATCCACTCATCATTTATCCACCCACCTTTTCACACATCCATCCATCCTTCAGCCTTACATTCATCCATCCACCCATCATTCATCCACCCACGTTTTCTGTGCCTCTCTCATGGGGGGGGGGAGGGGGATCAGTATCTCTCTGCGTCATCTTCCTTCTTCTTTCCCGCTCATGGGAGGGCATCTCTGTGCCTCCCTGCTGGGGACGGGGGACGTGTCACGGGACCCACAGCTCCAGGCGCGCAACATCCATTGAACTCAAAGGGCTACACTACAGCATGCTCCCCCAGCCCTCCCCCCCAGCTCCCCGCAGCTCGTGTATGTGAGCCCGGCTGAAACAGCTTCAGGGACACACACACAGCCACACCCGAGTACTTAACAGGTCTTTAAAAGACCTTGTACTTGTTAATGAGGCGTTGATGTTTTTCACACCTCGGTGTGAATTAGGCCTCCGTCGCCGTGAGCACCCTCGATCAGCCCAATGCCAGGAACTGCACTCTGCAGAATCTGCGACCCCCTTCCCAGGACTCCACGACCCCCCTGGGGGTCGCGCCCCAAAGATTGAAGACCGCTGTCCTAGGGTGTGCTGCTTCATAGGCCTGCCCGCAAGACTGGAGGGGAACTTCAGTATGGATAGTGGTGGACAAGCCTTGAAGGTTAGCCTACACTTGTCATGCTAGGGTCCACCTGCTGGTGCGAAGACACCAGGACTTCTAAGGTGTTGTGAAGCCTTCTAAGGTCTAGCATGTGATTGTGCTCTCACAGGAGAGTGGTCTGGTGGACTGGTCATTAAGGCTGAACCTGGTTCCCAGTTCCAAATTCAGCAGCTCTGACCATAGTGCCACATACTCTCCCCCACTGAACAACTTACTGCCCCACTGAGAAAAACTCCCACTGTCTTCAACTACAACCCAATTGTTGCCCGCTATAAACACCTGGATGCGGCTCAATTTAAATTACGCACTAGACAAGAGCAATATGCGGCCTACAAAAAAAAAAGTAACAACATCCTGGAAATAGCAAACACTTAGAGGGAATGCAAAATTTAGCAAACCATGGGCAGTGTAAGCAGGAACAACATGGCTACCTTAATGCTTTTACACTCACTATTCAGAAATCAGTGATTGTTTTTGCCTGAAAAGTTAAGGACACGACTACAGGGCCCTGAATGGACCCATTTCAATGGCCATTGCTTATATCCTTATAAAACGTAAGCAGTATGGTAAAAAGACCGCATCCCTGGACGCAGAGCCACAGCACACATTTTGATTTCCAATCCACACATTGCAGTACCTCCAGGATTGGTGCACTAGTTCCAAGTCCAGGGAAAACAAAGACAAGAAAACAAAAATAGCGCTTCACTGGCAAACTCTGTAAAAGTGGCGCTAATGTGTTTCAGTGTGAATAAAATCAGTTTGGCCAGTTTGCTACCACTCTGTCTTACTTTAATTAGTTTTTTATCTATTTTTCACATTTTTAGCCTTTTTTTCCCAATGCTGCACTTTGGAATTAAAATGTCAGAAAAATATGACATTTCCAGCAAAAGCATCTTTCTTTTTTGGATCCATTTCACAGGGAAGCAAATAAAAGAAAGGAGAGGAAAGAGAGTGAGAAACCTGTCTTGAAGTCATGGTTTTCATGGGTGTCTGCAGGGAGGGCAAGGAGGGGCGCTCCAGGGAGGGGCAAGCGCCCCTCCTTGCCCCCCCCTGCGGACGCCCATGGCTGAAAATGTAAAGCGTGTCACACAAGGGCGGGCGGAGATGAGGGGCTACGAGCCAAGGGCATCGTAGTGAGTTTGTTTTAATTTTGGCAACAGCGCATAACAAAATAATTAAGCGGCTGCCGTTCTCGAACCTGAAGGTGTCTCGCGCACATCTTAAAAACCTTGCAGGAAAGTTGTGTCTGCAGTAGAACAAAAATAGTTAAAGAAAATAGTGCTCACGTACTAAATAAACTAACTGTATAACCACACAAGTAAAAAATCCAGTCCTTATGGGAGGTTACAAATGCAGACAAGGCGTTAATAAGGAGGGAATAATAAGTCAATTAATGAATCAGAAGCAACCATTTAGAAAGGATAGCTACAGGAGCAAATTGAAAAGATGGACGGAGAGTGGTAGGTGCTTCAAGTCCATACCCGAGTACAGCATGCCTCGCAGAACGGTGACAGAAGTGCGTGGTTGGTAGAATTCATGATGGACTCAACCCTTACGTAAGTGTGTGGATATTGGTGATAGAATTTATGATGTAGAATGTTTAGTTAGTGCTCACATGCTGAGAAACAAAGATGTGTAATACCAAGGTCTGTGTGTGACGTCATCATTTGCATGTACTCGGGCTGGGGAGGACGCTACATGTAAGTCACTTGCATTCACAAACGTTACACCCACATCTCCCATATATTACAGTCCAAATAGGCCCAATTACATTGAACTCATTCCTTGAAGTAAGTTACGTATCACCACTCAGAGCTACTGCAAGGAAATTAATCCAAAAAAAAAAAGAAAGAAAGACAAAATAGACCTATAATGTTAGACTTTCCAGACACCCCCATGAATCCCACTGTATAAATTAGAATTATATCTAAAAAATGAGTACTGAAATTATTTAAAATAAAGTTAGATAACTGTAGTCTTTGCAAACTCCCATGCTAATAACTTCGAAAAACTGTAGACATAACACATGCGTACTTAAGAACATTACAAATATATACTTTTATAATCAATTAGATAAAAAAAACTCATGTCTAATCTCAGGTGTAACAGTATTCAACACAGGCTCAACCACCCATTATAACACATTCCATGGCACAAACAAACACAGACACAGATAGACAGACACACAGGCCAACACAAAGTGACAATCAATACAACTTTAGCTGATGTCCTTCGCCATAACATCTTGCAGCAGAATAAGAGCCTAGCGTGTGGGCTGTATTTATGTGCTCCAAATACTAATGTTTGCCAGGAGTGTATTATGTTTCTCGCATGATGATTGCCGTCCTGTTCTTTTCAATTCATATTTCTAATTAGTGTGGGTTGAGATCTTTGTATATGCTATGTAAAAACATGTACCAGTAAAATTACTTGTAGCAACATAGCATTTGTATTTTGAGTCACACAGACGACAATCCCTTATGTAATGGCCACAGTCACACTACTAGGCACACATCTCTGCCTGGAATACTGAGCTACATCTAGGTGAAGATTTACGACCAGGTGCAGACACAATTATACATGTAAGGAAATCTCAGCACATAGATTTAAATTGGGCAAAACATCTCCAGTCATCTCTTTAAAAATGTACTGCGATTAATAGAATTGCTAATTTGATGAATGTGGAAGTCGATACTTACATACATACATACATACAGAGTTCTGAACAGGGAGACCAAACCACGAACTAGATTTTTGATATAGCTGTACATTCAATAGTTTTGAAAAGTAAATTGCCTTATTTTTCAGCAAAGACAGATAAAATGAATGCACACTTCTGTATAGGAAAGGAAGCAAATAAGGAATTCCAGTGACACAAGTCTCCAACCAAGCTTACCCAGGAAAATTATTATTGGAATGAGGTGAAGGATTGCCTTTACCTGGGGGGTCAAAGTGTCAAACACCTTAAGCTGGAAACATCACATTCGAAAGACTTAACAAAAGTCAAAACAACAGGAAATGCTTTCATCAGGTGCGGTAGAAACCATGACAATATCCTCTCTCTACAAGTGGACAACGCTTTGACTGCTGAGTATGGTAGTATTCTGGTATGTGGTGCAAAAATGTGGGACTGGACTCCAATGTATTCAGGGCTGGAGTAAGTGAAAGAGTCATATGGAAATTCAGATGATGATCTTTAACAGGTTTTCATCTGGCAGCAGATGCAGCTTTTAAATCAACTTTGTAGAGTGCACGGACCAGCAAAATGGAAAATGGACGCCATCTGCCAATGACCACTTAATAAATAAATAAAGCCATGATTAAATACCTAAATCTGGTCATACATTTGAAATTCTATTTTACAGTCATGGGGTATCTTAGTGCTCTAAGCATGAACTCTTTAAAACTGAAAGTAATTCTGCTATCTAGGTGTGCTAAGGGAAATAAGGAATTACATCGGAAAGCTGTTCATAACTTGGCTGGTTGTATGATCTTACAACGAACTCCGTTGTAACGCATGCCTTTACCACGCATGCGTTACTACGGTATACTATTTTCACGCTTTTCCTTCTCCACGTTTTTTTCCGTGGTGATGTCATACGTAGAAAAAAAAAACGGCCGTTTCCTTCCCCTGCGCCGCCGATTTCCAGCACATCTCCTCTAAAGGTTAGTGTTAATTTTTTATGGGGGGCGAGCCCCCCCAACCACCCTTTTTTTATTTGTACCCTTTACCACACATGCCTTTACTACGTACTTCGTAGTAAAAGTATGCGTGGTAAAGGCTGTCGTTGTAACCACGCATGCGTTGTAATGCATGCGTGGTTATGGTTTTCGTTGAAACGGCCTCGTTGTAGTGGCCGTTTCCCACTTGGCTGAGGTGTTATATTTCGCCCATCCCCATGTGCTTATGCTGGTGAACCCCATCAGAGATGAACTGTTCGCTCTGGCAAGGTGCAGTGTGCTGCCGGTGGCAAATGACTGGCCAAAATGCAACCTGGTAATGTCTGAAACTTGTATCTTTCAGTGTCATCTAAAACATCCAGAAAGTTTACAATATCTAATACTAATTGTCCATTATATAAAGAGATCAGTGAAAAAAGAATCGCTACTTGGCTGAGATTATGGGGGTCAGAATGACTGCAATGCTGCTTCTGTGTTGTGCCCAAGGCCCCCCTCTGACTTGCAAGGTGGAATCATTCCACATTCTCAAGTAATGCAGGATAGCTAACACGTGCTCATATGTGAGACATACAGAACAAATGTGGACAGTGGCTGAACTATCAGATTTCCAAGGTCAGCATATCCCAAGACTGAGTACGAAAAAACTACACGTAGATGAATTCGAGTAGAGACTTTTGGAACCTAATAGCTTGATTTCTTGAGCTGTGAAGTGTTTGGGTGTTCTCTGACTTGGAATCTCATATTACCTATTCCTTTTTTATATCAAATTTTTTTCTTTGAAGATTTGCCTTTAAAACCGTCATTTATAATATGTTTAATGTTGGTAATATTTCTATTTCTGTCTTAGTCTTATTTATATATTTTTTTCTTTTTTCTGAATAAATGTCACCAGCACACTTTTGAATTATGTATAACGTAACTGTAGTGTCTTGTATATATATATTTATGCTTCTCCCCTGTTGCTTTGGCCCTAGCTGCTCAGCCAGTCTGAATGAGCTGTGTAGAATGTTGAAGTGGTGATGATGAATGGTATGATTGGGTGCCTGTGAGGTGAACTGTGACAGTTGGAGTATGGGCTGAGCAGCAGACAGGCCTGGTGTTTCATTTACTGTCCAATAATACTCTATTTGAAGCAATACCTTCAGGTCTTTAACACAAAATATTGTTTCCCGAAATTGTATCCACACGTTCCCATTTGAGGCATGAGTACTACGTTCCTGTGCACATTTGAATTCTTACTATTGCACAAGGTTTGCAGTGTGTGTGTGTACCTTGATAGTGTTCAAGCTTTGTTGATTTATTTACACTCTAGGTTTCTTTTCCTACTGAGTGCAGGTTTCTTTGCTGTTGGTGACACTTATTTCTCGTCTGGGAAATTTCCTTCGGTGTGCAAGTTTTAGTGTGTTGCCACATTTTGGTATGTTGCTTTGCTCTATTTTCACTTTGTATACTATGTTATGTTATGTTATGTTATGTTATGTTATGTTATGTTATGTTATTGGCCACTTATATAGCGCATGACCCACCCAGGGGCATCTCAGCGCTTACTTAGGTAAAAACTGAAGAGAAAAGATTATGTATCAAAGCCAAGGAATGATTAAAATAAGAAGGCCTTAAGTAGTTTCCTAAATACCAGATAGGAGGTGGATTTACGCAAAGCTTCTGGTAGGGAGTTCCAATACTTAGGAGCAATATATGAGAACGCTTTGCCCCCTGACCGAGTCCGCCGAATACGCGGAATCATCAGCAGTGCCCTTTCATTAGATTTCAGGTTACGGCAGGAATTCTGCTTACAAAGTTTCTTTTGCAGGTAGCCAGGACCTGTTCCTTTGATAGCTTTAAAGGTGAAACAGCAAATCTTGAAAAAAGACCTATTTTTCACTGATAGCCAGTGAAGTTCTTTTAACAGGGGGAGTGATGGAGAGCCAGGGGGATGGTTTAGGACCATCCTTGCTGCCGTGTTTTGGATGACTTGGAGTTTTGCTACCAGGGTTTTACCCACTTCAGCCAGTAGGGCGTTCCCGTAGTCCAGGCGACTCACCACCATCGCCTGGACCACCGTTCTGCGATGTTTCACTGGTAGATATGGGATGATTCTATGAAGTAGTCGAAGACTAAAGCAGCAAGAGCCCATGATGTGGATGTTGGTATGTTCACATTTTACATTACATCTACAGCTACATTGAACTTTACATACCCCTTACACGTGGGATTGCTCTATGGGAGGGATTTGCCCATTTCCTTAGTTTAGCCTTCTTGCACTTACATCTGAGATGGCTAAGTGGGTGGTAGTCACCCATTTCTATGTTAGAAGGTACACGTCCTTACACGAGGGATGTCTAAATGGGTGCAAGTCCCATTTCTACAGTTTAGATTTCATACCCTTACATGAGGGATGACTAGACGGTGTGTAAGTCACCCAGTGCTACACGATTAGTCTGCTGCCCTTACTCGAGGAGTGGTTGTGTGGGTGGGAGTCACCCATTTCTACATTGTTAGCTATGCTCCTCTACATTTTGGATGTTTGTTGCGGGTGAATTCCAACTTGTGTTATATGTCTGACTATTTTCCCTTGTTTTGGGGATGTTTGCTCGGGTGAACTTCATCCATTATTTCTGTGTTTGGATGTGTCTTTGTTTAATTAGTATTCCTATTAAAGTTGGTGTGCTGGAGAGAGGGTATATTTGTACACACATATGTTTGAATGTTCCTCACCCATTGCTGTATCCACCCTACCCTTATGTGAAGAGTTCCAACACCTACAAGAGCCTTGCATGCGTCTTGCATAATTGTGTAACAAACAAATGTTTTACTTCCAATACTGTATACTGTATATTCCCAATATTGTATCTATTACCCAAAATTGTAAAGCGCTCTGATACCCGTAAGGGTAATTTTCGCGCTATAAGGAACTTTATAAATAAAATAAATATATTAACAGTGTGTAGAGGCTGCGGCTGCTGGAGGTGGCAGTTAGTGTGGTTGGTGGTGATACAGGTGTGATTGTGTTGTTATCTTTTATGCTGATGTGTGACTGATATGAGTCTTCCTTTGTTCACTGTTGAGCAATGTGTGGTATAAAAGAAAATGCTGCTCCTTCTGTTATATTTTAAGAATGTGTGAAATCTTGTATATTTATCTCTACATCTTCAAACTTTATTTTTCTTAATGCTTCATTATGGTTCTTCAGGTTAATGCTTGATTCCATATGGCATTTCTGTTTTTGATATCATTTCTCTTTTTATGTGTCTTCTTGTCAATACTTTATTCCATTTTGCATTTTTATTGTTTGTGTTATATAAAGAGGAAGGATATGTAGTATCTTGTATAGGCATTTTTCCTTCTCCCCTGTTGCTTTGGTCCTAGCAGCTCAGCCAGTGTGAATGCGCTGCGTGGAATGGGGGAGTGGTGATGCTGAATGGAATGCTTGGGTGCCTGTTAGGTGAAGTGTGACAGTTGGAGTGTGGGCTGAGCAGCAGGCAGGCTGCTCCTGGTGGGGCTGCCCTGCATGAACTTTACAACCTGCAACTAAGACTAAATAAACTAACTTCAATTACATTTCGGCTTCTGGACCTCATCTTTACAGTAACTCCTGCCTTATTTCTTTGTGTTGTTTGTGTTTCATTTTAATTGTTCCCTGTTTTAACCTGATAAGATTTTAAAGCTATCATGTTTCAGTCTTAACTGTTTTAAGGACAGAGACTTGTGTCAAAACGCTAATAACAGAAAAAAACGGATATATGACGTTACAACGCGGACTTTTACCACGCAGACCATTACCACGCATTTTTTACAACGCAGGACCCTTTACCACGCATACCATTACAACGCTGGTATTTACAACGCAGGTACTATTACAACGCATACCATTACAACGTAAGTATAGGTAAGTAAATAATATGGTAAAATAATTATTAATAATATTTTTTTAAGTTAATAAATTAATATTTTAATATTTAATATTTTAATTATTTATGTTAATATTTAATTATTCATTTTTAAATATATATGTTAAAAATACCCCTGTACCCCAAAACCCAAACCCAGCCCTAAAACCTAAAAATACCCCTGAACCCCAAAACCCAAACCCAGCCCTGAACCCTAAAAATACCCCTGTACCCCAAAAACTGAAAACTGACCCTGAACCCTAAAAATACCCCTGCACCCCAAAAACTGAAAACTGACCCTGAACCCTAAAAATACCCCTTTACCCAAAAACTGAAAACTGACCCTGAACCCTAAAAATACCCCTTTACCCAAAAACTGAAAACTGACCCTGAACCCTAAAAATACCCCTTTACCCAAAAACTGAAAACTGACCCTGAACCCTAAAAATACCCCTTTACTCAAAAACTGAAAACTGACCCTGAACCCTAAAAATACCCCTTTACCCAAAAACTGAAAACTGACCCTGAACCCTAAAAATACCCCTTTACCCAAAAACTGAAAACTGACCCTGAACCCTAAAAATACCCCTTTACCCAAAAACTGAAAACTGACCCGGAACCCTAAAAATACCCCTTTACCCAAAACCCAAACCTAAAATATTTTAAATAAAATTATATACTTACCAATACTTACGTTGTAATGGTATGCGTTGTAAAAGTACCTGCGTTGTAAATACCAGCGTTGTAATGGTATGCGTGGTAAAGGGTCCTGCGTTGTAAAAGTTGCGTGGTAATGGTAGGTCGTGGTAAAAGTTGCGTGGTAAAGGTTGTATACCGAAAAAAACGATACCGAATGCAACTTATTAAAGTGACAATTTTGCATCTCCTGAATGGACTCGTTACTGTAAATCTGATAGGGTAATAGAGTCAAGTAAGTGTTTGTTTACAGCAAATACTAAGTGATGCTCTTTCTGTCACGTCCCAGCTCGGACTTCAGTGCTCTCACTGCAAAGACAGCTTTGGACAGGAACATGTGCAGATTCTCTTGGTTCTGGTAGCCGGATAGGTAAAACGGGATGGTTTCATACCTACAAAGAGCTTTGATCTAGACAGACTCCTATCAATTTTGAATGTTTTCTGCGATAAGATGTCGGTACAGTTCCGGCCCGAAATCCCACCACATAAAATAGAATATTTTGGAGTAAAAGAAAATACGATTTGGTCTTGAGTTTGTTTCAAATATATCTACCAGATGCACTGACCATCAGACGGACACTGGAACTTAGAAGAAAAAGATCTGCTCTCAGAAGAGGCTTTCAGGGTTGCTCAAGCCAATCACAGGACTTTGACTCCTAGGTACACGAACGCCTACAGACTGCAGGAAGCATTGTAACAAGATAGTGGTGCTTAGTAACTGTACGAATCATGCGCATCTTTTGAGTGGGCTAACCCAGGATAAGTGACTACTTCCCTACCCTTTGTGTTTCTTTCCCAGTTGACCAGTGGATGCTGGAGAGAACCAAGCTGCCTTAGGATTGTCAGTGGACCCCTAAACCTGTCTACCCATTGGTGTGAGGAGAAAGCTTTGAAGTTCTTTAAATGCATTGATACACGTTGAAACTTTTAAAAAGAAATAGCTACTGTAGCAGGTTTTAGCACCACCTACAAAGAGCTGCAACATGTTTCAAATGCAGCATGAACCTTGAAGCCAAACTTGATACAACTCACAGCTGCGAGCTTCCTACTCACACGACTGGCTCTATACCACCACGTGGTGCAGCGTGATTTGATTTTCAGCATTCCCTGGTAAATTGTCAATCTAAAAACTTTCATCCCCGAAAGGGCTCGAATGAGATTCAAACTTAATACCTACCTTCAATGTGACTCGTCAGTTACCGATTTTAACTGCCCACTTTGATTTGACATTCCGGACATCGGTACCACTAACAGCTTCTACAACTCTTCACAGGCACAGTGTGCACCCTGAACTAGTTTCACAAGTCCTCGCGCAATGCATTTTGGCAGATACAGCTAAATGAGTTCATTTTACTCCCAGTTTAATAGTTTAAATGAAGTAGTTGCTCAGCCAGCACAAGTTTCCTAATTATTATAAACATCAGAGAAGTGTATTCCTTTATTTGGGGCTGCCTATATGATGCTTATAAGTAGCTTCAGCGAAAGAACAAACAAAGTGTAGGCACCGCCTCACTGCCTCGGACAACCTGCTCAGGAAGTGTCTTCCATTTTATGTGGGTTTAACAGACACTGACCATCTTGCACCCCATTCCGTGCATTGAGTACCGATAGGTGGGGTTCACACAGTTCATTTTGATGACATTTCCGTTGTTTAAGAAACTTACAACTCTTTTGACTTAAAGCTGCACATCAGCTTCCAACATTCTTCGCACTTCTTGGCTTGAGGGTTCCACATTGATTCCAGTTGATTCAATTTTTTGTGTTTTTTTTACATTTACAATTTCTCATATTTAAAAACATGTGGCTAGCGTTGCTCTGTTTTTCCTTCGGGGACAGTTTCTGAGGAATAAGAAAAACTCGATCTGCTGTATCCAAAATATTGTTGTTCTTTTATTTATTAAAATTGTAACGTGTTATGTACACGTGGTTTGGACCTTGAAAATCTTTATTTCATTTGCCTCAAATGTTGTTGTAAATTATGACATATGCAGGACTCATCCTTTCCCCAGAGTACAGCTTTGCTGCTCATGCTACATCACCAATGCAGATGCAAAAATATTTTAGAGGAAACACTGTTTGCCTCTAGTGGCCTTTTGTCTGGCTAGTGAGAGTGTATTCTGCCAGATTATTATGTTTTAAAGCAAGCCCTACAAACATATCTAGTCAGAATTTTGACTATCACAATATGATGAAGGTCAGTATATGAAGGTAAATTAAAGTGTTCCTTTGTATACTCCATATAAACGTTCCTTTTTTTCTTTTTTAAAATTTAATTTTTGTCCTCATCTCACCAAGTAAGCGTCTGCAATTCTCGGACAGCCGCCCTTCCAGCCTGTGTGCCCCGCGACTACTGCATTTGCTTTGGTCTAGTGACCAGACTTGCCCCTTTGTTGGTGGCTTGGTGTAATCATAGGACCAGGAGGTATTACACAAAGCCCAGGCCTCTACCCCATACCATAAAGGCTTGCCAAATATGCAGACAGTTATCATTATCACTTCCCTGGTCCAATCTAGCCATTATAGAGGCAGCTTTAACCCAATCCTGGGACTTGGGGGCAAAGGGTCTCTACACTTCAGGCATATTTCCCTTCGAGCAGTCACCAATAAGCCTCTATTTGTATGTCTCAAATTCTTGCTCAGAGTGCCATCATCTCCAAATAGTACTATAGTCACATTTAAGATGATTTGCTCTCCGAAAATACCACATAAGGCTTCCTCCCCTCCCCTCCAGAAGACAAAGAGTCTGGGACACTCACAGAAGATGTGTAGATCATTAGCATGGATAAGGTCACATCTTGGGCATTTGGAGTTTGAGAGAGAAGCGAACTTTACTATCTTGGCAGGGGTATAATATAATCAATTAATAGCAAAGAAGTGGTTCTTCTTTATATTTGCCGGTTTAACATACTTCTACAGCAGCTTCAGGGAGGGTGCATAGAGATCTTCAATGTCACATTCCAAGGGGACCTGATTCCATATAAGATATGGTGGGGGGGGGTTCCTTATCCTTTGCCTCTACAAACATCTTGTACCATTTTGAGATTTCTTTACGTTTAGGATTTACAACTTTAAAGGAATGTTCAACCTCCCATATCCCTTGAATTTCCCTAATCTCATCTCTGTAGCAAACCTAGAGACTAGTTGCATATATTTAAATCTGGAGACACCCCCTCCAATCCTAGCTCTTAGAGCCTCACATGGATGTACCCCCTCAGAAGACACCAAATCTGACCAGATGGTGATACCTGCTCTTTTGATTGATATTGCTAGGCTATCCTTAAGACAATCTGGTGTCCCAGGGGAGTCCCAGATTGGGGTATACTCGGAGTAATACCCTATCCCCCCATCTGGTTCTGACCTTATGCCGCAGTCTTTAGAACTTTGAAACTAACTTTTTTAAAATACCTAGGTGCTCTGAATTTATATAGGAAACCTTCCCCTCCCTTCTGCCTTATCATCTCTGCTAAAAGTCTGCCCTAAGTTGACTCATCTGGTTTTGAGTGCCTCATCCGGATATTTTTTAATTGGAAGGCAAAACAGTACCACTTTATATCTGGGAGAGCCAACCCCCCTTTAATCAGCCTATGCCTAAGCTTCTTCCAAGCCAGTCTGGCCCCTTTATGGGCCCATATGAAACTTGTGATCTTACTCTGAACTCTACTGATATCTAATTTTGGAAAGGTAAGGGGAATGGCATTAAAGAGATATGTTAGTTTAGGGAGAATAACCATTTTGACTTGGTTGACCCTGCCATGGATTGTTAGGGGGAGATTTTTCCACCTGGCTAGTAATTGGTCAACTTCTTTTATAGTCCTGTTTAGGTTGATCTACTGGATTTTCTCAAACTCTTTGATGATTGTGATACCCAAGTATTTAAACTCTTGACTTATACTACCCTCCCAGTTATCTATATTCCAGAGCATCATCTCAGTTTTAGAGGTGTTACCTAGATATTTGAAAAGGCTCTGAATTCTGCTACCAAAGCTTCAATCCTTGGTATTACCACCGCTGGGTTATCAGTGTATACTAGCAGATCATCCACGTATAAAGCGACCATGCTGCTGTACTGATGGGATTTGAAGGGAGTGATCAGATCGTCTGCCCTGATTGTTTGAGACAGAGGTTCTATATAGATGTTGAAGAGTAGGGTTGAAAGAGGACAGCCCTGTCTCGTTCATTCTAAGATATCAAAGCTAGATGTTAAAACCCCGTTTAATAATATTTTGGCGGAGGACCCCTGATAGCAGTTTACCAGACTTTGAATAAAGATCGGCCCAAAACCCATTGACCTGAATACCTCCCAAAGATCAACCCAACAAACTCTCTTGAACACCTTGGCCGCGTCTAGTGCCACTAAGGCCAACCGTTCGGATCGAGCTATGGCAAGATCTATATTGCCAATTAGTTGTTGCGTTTGTTCTTGTATATATCTTTTAAGGATAAAACCTTTTTGGTCGGCGTTGATCAGCTGTGGGGCGATTTTGACCAACCTCCCTCCTAAAATGCTCATAAAGATCTTATAGTCGGCATTCAGCAGGGAGATCGGTCTATGGGAATCAGCCCTTTGCGGATCGTTTCTGGGTTTCAGGATAAGCATAACAGTTGCCTCTTACCAAGAGCTAGGTATCTTACCCTCTGACTAGTAGACTGAGTTAAATAAAACTCCCAAAATCAGGGTCAGTGCTTCCAGCAGAAGTTTATATATCTCGCTAGGAAGTGCATCTGTGCCTGCTGCTTTGTTGTTTTTACAATCCCGATTTGTTCTTTAATCCAACCCTCAGTAATTGGGGCATCTAGAAGGTCACGACTTTCAGCTGTTAGAGTTGAAAGGGATTTCTCCCTCAGCCAGATCTTAAGGGCCTCCGTATTAGGTGTGATTTCCTTCATATACAGCTCCGAGAATAATGAAATGAGCCGTGCTTGCATATCCACTAATCTGCTTGATGTATCCCCATTTTCATTAATAATCAATTAATTTATATGATTTTCTGCACAGTGAGCTCTGGCTTTCCACGCCAAAAGTGCTCCTGCCTTCTCCTCATATTCAAAATTCTGCATGGATTTTGACAGCCATTGTGCTTTACATTTTTGACCGAGCCTTACTCTAAACTCCTGGCGAGCATTATCAAGGTCCCTCTAAACTTGGGACATTCTTTCAGGTGCCCCCTGATTAAGCCAGATCCTTTCTGCCTCTAAGTGGGAGATTTTATCCTCTAACAGTCGTAGATCTTGTGCTTCCTCCCTATTCTTTGCACATAAACTGCCATGTAAAACCCTTCTCATATATGCCTTGAAGGCATCCCTGGAGGAGTGTGGCTCAATGGTTAGAGCGGCAGACCCTGATGCAGAGTACTGGCCCGGGACCAGGGTTCAATTCCCGCCTCAGCGCGTCTTGGGCTCAATTTCTTCGGACCTGACAATTCTCGCCTCGGTGCCTATTCTAATCATGGGCCCCACGCTGCAACTCTGGGCAATAGCTTGCTTAACCTCCACACCGGCCCCAACAGCGCTAGGATGCCTGGCTTTGCCCTGGGGGTGCCCAGGAGTGGACACTTCACAGGGAAAGCCAGGAAGGGTTCCACAGCGGTATAAGTAATAGCGTCAGGAAACCGCTTGGTGGCAGTGCGCTCTACAAATACCTTCACATTTACATTTTACATTTACATTTACATCCCACACAAACTCCATAGATGTTGAGACAAAATTATCTAAGAAATAATTTTGAGTTGCACATTTGAGATCTCTTACTATCTCAGGGTTAGACAGCATAGATATTTTAAGTGTACATCTGGGTCTTACATTACCTCAGCTCCCTTTTAAGTTAAATACGAGAGGGGTATGGTCTGATACGTGAGTGGGCTGGATGTCTATTGATGTCATGCTCTCTACAATGGACCTGTCGATCAGGACATAGTCGATTCTAAAAAGATGACCATATTTCTTACTGTGAAAGGTGTATCTCAGCTTGTTACCCTTCTTTGCCCTCCACAGATCTACAAGCTCTAAATTGTGTATCATGTCATTTACGGCATGACGTATCCGGGGTGCCCCTACATAGTGACTCTGGTTGGATCTATCCTTTAAAGGATCTAAAGGAACATTGAAGTGTCCAACAATTACTAGTGGTGAGGCTACTTCCATCAAGATCCATTCTAACTTACAAATATATGTGGGGTCATCTATGTTTGGACTGTTGAAAGATACACATATCAACTCTAATCCTCTAAAGTCTAATCAAGCCATTATCAATCTCCCAGTTTGATCAGTTTTCATAGATTTAGTAGTACAACCTGCACTCTGTTTAATCAAAATGGCCACTCCCTTACAATGGACTATCTGTTCTGAGGCGCAATAGTGTTTTATCCATGGATTCCTAGCAAATGCTGTGCAACTCTCTATATGAATCAAATGGGTCTATTAGGGCAGGACTTTGCTCTAGATATTTCATCACTAATCTCTGTCTACAGGGGCAACGTAGACCATTAATATTCCACGAAAAGAGTTTTAGATCTCCAATTCCCATTACGAAGTCTCAGCTGTAAAAAGGGCCCATCGAATATTAACTACACCTAATACCAAAGGCCAAAGGCAGACCATCTGATAATAAAATTGAGATAGAGGAATTCTTTTAATTTTCTCCCACTGGTCCCCCACCCGTGCTCCCCTCTTCTCCGCCCTCTCGCCTTTGCCTCCTTCACCTGCTTTCCTCCTTTGTGTAATTGGTAGGGTTACAATTGCTGGGGGAGAAGTATCCTGAATATATAGTCCAATATCCAAGGGGAGTTGAGCAGTCCTAGTTCTAAGAGTTTATCTGCACATTTTTAACACAGGTGCACCCTTTAATTTCTGGCCTACTTCCCACTCCATTTAACAAGGGGCTCTCCCCCTGCTTCCCAGGCAGCAGCAGCATACAGTTGGGTTTGAAGTCCACAAGAGAGTCCACAAGAAAGAAAACCACAGAGGTTCTTACCTTCCTCTCCAGTCTTACCCACAGGGTCCAAGACCAGTCCGCGCCCCCCACGCCCTGCCTGGGGGGCTTGCTCTCCCTCCGTGGGCCACTCGCGTCCCAGAGCCTGCACTACGTGGTCTCCAGTACCGGCTCTGCCTCCGGTGACCCAGACCTGGAAGAGGAAACAAGCAATCCTGCTCCAGGGCCACTCCCGAGCCGCGTCCTCCCAGCGGGAAGCTTGAGATGCCAGCGTATTCCCCGGATCTCCGGAGCCATGCACCAGCCGATTTGGATCCAAATGCAAAGGAGGTAAAAGTGAGGTACAAGGACACAATTCAGGTACAATTCAGGTCGGGGAGAGGTGGGGAGGAAATATTCACTTAATAATCATTTACCAGAGGCCCTCAGAGACATCGGGAGCATGCCCGAGGACCGTTCGCTAGGGGCTTCTTAGCTGACGGCCGCCATGTTCCCCTCCTCCATAATATATATAAACGTTCCTTAGCTATATGCATCTTCAAGTTATGTAGATGTGGAGTTTGGAAAACGTGCCGTTGAGGTGGCAAATGACTTGCCAGTTATATGGCTTGAATACATGTTGTGTGCAATATGAGGGTAATATAGTCTGTTTACAATTATTAGTACAACAACTCGTTTCTTGCTTAATTCAGTGTGATAATCTCAATTCAAAACAAATTCAGTGAAATGAAACATATGGGCATCTCTAGCAACATAATTTAACTGTGTGGTTCAGTTTAGAGTAGTATGTCTGGTGCAGGAAGTTTGATTTTATATCAGATTTATTTGGAACCAGAGAAAATCCAGTAGTATCATGTAGAAAATGGTGGAATATACTTGAGACCGTTTGTGATGTCCTCAACATCACTGAACATAGTGATATAAACAATTAGTTGCCTTGATTATAGCAATGAAATTCCAATGGCGGATAATCTACCCCAGCTAAACCCAAAAACGGCAAAAGCACTCTGCAGCTGCATGTGTCCCCTACAGAAAGCATGTGGCGCAGTGGCGTAACATTAGCCACCTCAGCCACAGGGGTGCCGGGGGTCCTAAGGTCCGAGGGGGCCCCTTAGCACAGTACACTGACTGAGTCTGGGCCCAAGTTGTAGGTGGTGGGCCGATGGGCCCCGTTCATGTGCTCTGCAGGGTGGCCCCCTCAAGTTTGGTCACATCACTGACATTGCATGGGAGTTTGGGGTGCACTGTTCCTATTGGAGCAAAACCAATGCGATTTATACTAGGCTAGTTCCTGTCTGCTGTGGCATAATTGGCCAAAAAAGAAAATGTAAAGGAACCTGGCCAAGTGGTTGACATTATTTCAATGAATCCATCTATCATATTTATTTTTAATTTAAAGCCATGTATTCTACATGAATATGGCCTAAGCCACTTTCGGAAATATAGATTCCAAGGCAGCTTCGTTTGACTACGATTAGCTGAAGAGTTATGCATATAAATATTTGTTTTAAATGGGAGATAATAGTGTTAGATCAGCTCATTGATTGGCGGGGTGTAAGTTTCATGGCATCTTCTTTTATAAATAAGGGCCTTATAGTAAATACTGCTCACCCTGCAAGTGACCCAACTGTATAGTGTATCTGACAAAGGCCATAGATGGTGATGGTGAAAGCACAAGTCTTTTAGGCTTCCCCCTGTAGGGCGTACAGTAATCAGACATGCGGATAAGTTGTATCCAACATCTCATTAAGTCACCTTAAAATTGACTAGAAACATAAGTATTTTAATCGGATACTAAATTCTGCTTATATCATAGGGTGAATGTGGAATAGTGATCACTTAAGAAAATTTGGTAAGTTTGCTATTTCCAAAAAAAGAGGTCAGTAGGTTTGCTATATTTCTGCATTCTTAAAAAAAAATTCTGAATGTGTTGACTAAAGGAAAGTGCATTTTCTTATTCACTTCGGGTGAATTTATCAATGCTTTGCAGCAGTGCAGTCACAAAAACTGATGCAAACCTGCTCAGTCTTGATAAACTATTACTGCGCAACCCAAAAAAAAATGTGTTATTTTGTTTGGGGGTTTTTGCGCTGAAAATTGTCTAGAAGCAAAGCAAATAATGCTTTGAGTACTTTGTGTCAAGGGGGCGTTCCATGGGTGGTACATGGGCTTCCCATGTCCATAACCATGTTTTTTTCAGAAAAGCCCTATCTACTAACATTTGTAGACAGGGCATTGTGCCAAAATCATCACCCCATTGTGTGCTGCTCTGTAGAGCGCAAATACAAAATGTGAAAAGTTATAAATTAAGTCTGAACTTAGTATTTTGTATGGGAAGGGTACCCTTCCTGCACAAAACCTATACTAGACATCGCACACACACCTTTGCACTATGTTGCAAAGGTCTATTAGCGGTATTAGACTGCCCGAAGGAGCACCAGCATAATGGATGGAAAAACCAACACAAAATGTTATAGATATAGCACTGTCCTGCTGTCTCCCTATCATGCAACCAGTGCAGCAACTCTAGTTGCTGCACTGTGTTGTGCGAGAAAATAGCAAATTTGCCCCTTAAAGTTTAAGCTAAACATTTACCTTTTAATAAAAGGTTTTAGAACTTTCCACCATAACCCATATCTGCATTTTCCTGGATTGTCTTCCTGTCTATGTCCTTTAATCCCAAGGGTATGGGATTTGGTGTTGTTTAACGCTGGTCACCTGTCTTGTATAAGCTTCAGGAAATGCCATAGATTCTTAAGGCCTTATGAATAGTTGGCTGTTCTAAGACATTTGACAAGAGTTTTGCAAAACATGTTCCTCTACAATTTGTTGACAGTGTACTGGCTGCAGCTCAACATGTGGCAACCGATCTGCCACAAACATGGAGTTTGCACTCCAGCTCGCCACTTCACAGATCTCCTGAATTTGAATGTCCATCTCTATGAATCCCTTAATATGCTTCTTGTGTTGGCACCACCCTCTGTTCAGTCACGATAAATGGAACAACCCAGTGAAACCCTAGACAAATCCCATTGTTGCAGGAGCACATTTATCTACTTAATAAGTGAAAAATGTTTACCTGGAGATTCATTTAACATTGGCTGCTTCAGATTAATGGGATTTCAGAGTGCTTCATCTCCTGGCTCTGCTTCACTTGGATCCACGGGTACATTCCATTGCTTGGTTGAAATATTAATACTGCCTTTGCTTCTTGCTGTGGTAGGATTACCACAAACCTGACACTAAAATATCAATGAAAGTTATTACTCAAATTCCCACGAGGAGCCCTCCCACCGCTGCTGCACTCAAACCCACCTGCTTGTGTGTGCTTATGTAGATTCTTATTTCATAGCTGGATAATTCTGCAATGATGCAAATATGAATAAAAAAGTAAGACATATTTGTGTAATGCTATTTAGTTCTGACTCAAGGTGGCTTCAGCTGATTTTTTTGCTAGAGCTAATGTCATCAACAAAAAAACAATGGGGCCGATTAGGATGGCGGACGGACTTGCGTCCGCCGCCACTCCAGAGGTGGAGGGACCGTCCGCAGCGGCAGCGGCGGTCCCTCCGTGCAAATTAGGATGTGACCGCCACCCTGGCGGTCACATCCTGTATTTTTAACATTGTGGCGGGTGCTGCTTCAAGCAGCAACCGCCGCAATGTTAAAAATGCATGTATTACATTTACATGCACAAAGCAGCAGGCACCGCGTGGTGCCTGCCGCTTTGTGCATGTAAATGTTGGGGGGTACCATAGGTACCCCCATGTGCATGCCCCACCCCCCGACACCCTGGGGGCCCGCATCAGGCCCCCAAACGCCAAAGTCCACATGCTTTTCCACGGCGGAAAAGCCCCCGCGGAAAAGCATGTTTCCGTGAACATCCTAATTTGGCTGACGGTGTCTTGCAGACACCATCACCAAATAGCCCTCCCCACCCCACGGATCAGCGGCGGACGGACCTGCCATCCGCCGCTGGTCCAACCGCAATCCCACCGCCATCCTAATCTGCGGTGGGTGTTGTATGTGGCTGTGGCGGTTAATCCGCATACTCCAGGCCGGCGGTGGCTTCTGCTGGCCCGGGGGATGCGGATTAACCGCCATCCTAATCGGCCCCAATATTCGGGGAAGACTTCTGGTCAAATCCCTCCAGCAATTGGTTCATTTGGAGCAGCCCTCTGCCGTCATGGTTTCAAGGGAGTGTCAATAGCATTTTGGGTAATTTCACTGAAGTATTTTGTTTTCACTGTTAGCTAGTGCCTATACGGTGTATTAAGGAATATCAAAAAAGGGAGTGAAGAGGTGGTGCAACTCGGCACCGCGGTGGGCTAATCCTCCTCTTATGAAAGCATGAATAATCAACAAAGACCACCTGAAAAAAATTCAGTACATATTCCGATGTTGTTGGAATATACTCAGTGTGTTAAAATACCCCTCACACACCAAAAGGGCCCTTGGTGTCATGCTTCATCATCGGGGTCTTCCCGCCCCCGCTGCGGGACGGGGCAGTGCTGCGACAAGCGGCTACGCCGGAGCACCTTTTTATTGTGAGTGCTATGTGAGTGATGATGGAGTGAGTGTCAGTGGGGTCAGGAGTGATAAACAGTGAAATTAAAAGATACCTGGCCTGGTGTTTAGAAAAAATTATTTAATAGGCACTGGCTGGTATCGTTAAAAGGGGTGAGGCGGAGGGCAAGAACGGGTTACTAGTCTTGCTCTCCTGTGTGGGTCAACATGTTTCGGGGCGACATGCCCCTTCGTCAGGACCGGGTATATAGATCCCCCTGTCACTCACTAATGCGCTCCCACAGATAGAGAGTGTTATGTTTGATCAATGTGTATAGCTACACTTTATAGATACACGTGAAAAAGCTAGGTCAGTAATACTGATGATATAAGCCTGAAAGGATAAGAACACAGGATTTAGAAAGAGCGCGGATCCCAATGCGCTTTACTAGTGAATACCTGTAAGGAAAGAAAATACAAAAAAGGGAAAGAAACACACTTATGGGTTGTTACATGCCACGCCAAAGAATTCTTGGGGGGGCCAGGTTTTGCCGAATATGGAAAGAAAAATATAAAGAAGGGGAGAAATACATTCATGGGCTTTTGCATGGCACGCCAAGGATTTCAAGGGGGGGCCAGGTTGCAAAATATGGTGATAATGGGAAGGAATAGACACACATGTATACACACACAACAATATAGAGCATCAGAAACTAGCAGTAAGATGCCTATTCAACTTAGATACATACTTTTTGAATGAGGAGACAATGCCCCATGAGCCAAGCTGGGCGAAGGGTACAGAGGGTCCAACTGTGGGAAGCAATGGAGAAAAGGCAGAGATAGTATCGCCAGGACCTAGATTCGCTCCTTACACTAAATAGATTAGAGTAGTGTATTCCAGGTCAGGTCTATCGGCTGTGCCGTACTTACTCAACCCCCACACCTCAGTGCTTCCTCCTTCGTCAGTGGCTTCCGTGGTAATGGTAAGCCTGGGCGGGGCGGGTCTTTTTATAGTCTGGCAGAGGCTTATTGATTGAGCCCTGATTGATTAACTCGAAACCGCTGTGAGCGTTCGGTCGAGTAGTTAGGGCTGGTGACCAGAGCGGCCATTGTTAAATGTCCGAGGTCGGCTGGGCGGAGGTAGATTTGTAGGGATAATTGCAAGGATCCGAATATCTTTTTCTCAAGTTAGGTAGCGGTGGGCAGAAGGTGTCCATAAGTGGGTAGGATACACCCTTGGTCCGCGCAGATGAGTGTATCAGCGTCTGTGCCGATACAGGAGCGCATGCGCGGTGATGCACAGTGTCGAGTATTCACTCGGCGCATGCGCGTTGGTGCTTCGTTTAGAGTCTGTCTCCGCGCATGCGCGGGAGAGAGGCGTTACTTTGCGCTGCTCGATCAGGATCCATGGGAGATCCCTGGTATTGTTCACAAGCAGGGGGAGTGGGGCCTCTGAGCTGTATAAGACACGCCACATTAAAGACAAACTCAGCTCTTGTTATTATTATAGTAGAACAAGGGGAAAATATCTGTATTTTTTGTCTATGCAGGCGCTATTCTACAAAAGTTAAAATACATATTTACAAATCATGTTCCACTGTGCCAGTCTACAGGTTATTAAGTTGGTTGGAAAATGAAGCCGCTCTTATTTGATAGCAGCTGTTCAGAGGGAATATCTCTGATTTCTCGTTTTTGCAGACGTTATAGCACACAATAAAGAAAATATACATATTTACAAGTCATGTTGACCTGCACCAGCTCGCAGGTAACTGAGATTGCTGAAAGGAGAAAATGGTGTTGTGTTTTAAATTGACACTGTATTCAGGTCCCGAACTGTGACCAGGCGTTTACTTGGTACCTGGTTGGATCATGCCTTAAATTGCGACCAGGGAATATCATCATTTAATCCTGTTAGGTGGGTGCCCAAGCGGTAGACCCAACGTTGCTCTTTCGCAAGAAGGTCCTTGTCATTCCCATAGGCTTCTATGACTGTCCATTTCAGGTCATCTACACTGTGACCCATTGTGGCATAGTGGGTGGCCATTCTTGTGGTAGTTTTTTTGCAACGTACGTTGCTACGATGTTCGCCCATTCGTATTTTGACCGGCCTTGTGGTCATGCCAATATACTCTTTCTTGCACGGGCAAGTGATCAGATAGACCAAGTTCCGGCTGTTGCAGTTAGTAAAGGAACGTTGTTCCCATGTAGACTGGTTGGAAAAAGTTATATTCCGACTTTTTCTTGTGTACTGACAAGATGTGCATGAGCCACACGGGTGGTGCCCGCCAATAGTTGAGATAGTTGAGGGTCCCTCGTTAGTGAGTTGTTTCGGTCTCGTGTGGACCAGCAGATCCTTCAGGTTCTTACCTCGCCTGTGTGCAAACATGGGTTTTGGGAAATCTAGTTTCCCGCAATTTAGTATTTTCCAGTGTCTATTCACAATCTTTGTGATCTGGTTCGAATTGGTGTTGTATGTTGTGACACAAATAGGGCGTTGGTCTTGTTCCTTTTCTGCTGTAGGTTCCAATAGGGCATCTCTGTTGTTATTCCGTGCTCTCTTAAAACCCTTGTTGACAACCTTGCTTGGATAGTTCCTGTTACTGAGCTTCGTTTTCAAGTCAGCTGCTTGGGTTTTAAAGTCTTGGATAGCGCTGCAATTACGCCTAAGGCGGAGGAACTGTCCGTAGGGTAAATTGTCGCGTAGATGTCGTGGATGGAAACTACTATATAACAACAGGCTGTTTTTAGCCCTAGGTTTGAAGTGAGTACACGTTTCTAGATTACCATTAGAGGGGTAGATATTCAGATCAAGGAAAACCGGTCTTGTTGGTTCAGCCAAGTCATGAATAGGACAAAAAAGACTCTGTTGTCCTATTCATGACTTGGCTGAACCAACAAGACCGGTTCCTCAAGTTCACCCACACAGCCTCAAACGAAAACCTAGTTTTCCTTGATCTGAATATCTACCCCTCTAATGGTAATCTAGAAACGTGTACTCACTTCAAACCTAGGGCTAAAAACAGCCTGTTGTTATATAGTAGTTTCCATCCACGACATCTACGCGACAATTTACCCTACGGACAGTTCCTCCGCCTTAGGCGTAATTGCAGCGCTATCCAAGACTTTAAAACCCAAGCAGCTGACTTGAAAACGAAGCTCAGTAACAGGAACTATCCAAGCAAGGTTGTCAACAAGGGTTTTAAGAGAGCACGGAATAACAACAGAGATGCCCTATTGGAACCTACAGCAGAAAAGGAACAAGACCAACGCCCTATTTGTGTCACAACATACAACACCAATTCGAACCAGATCACAAAGATTGTGAATAGACACTGGAAAATACTAAATTGCGGGAAACTAGATTTCCCAAAACCCATGTTTGCACACAGGCGAGGTAAGAACCTGAAGGATCTGCTGGTCCACACGAGACCGAAACAACTCACTAACGAGGGACCCTCAACTATCTCAACTATTGGCGGGCACCACCCGTGTGGCTCATGCACATCTTGTCAGTACACAAGAAAAAGTCGGAATATAACTTTTTCCAACCAGTCTACATGGGAACAACGTTCCTTTACTAACTGCAACAGCCGGAACTTGGTCTATCTGATCACTTGCCCGTGCAAGAAAGAGTATATTGGCATGACCACAAGGCCGGTCAAAATACGAATGGGCGAACATCGTAGCAACGTACGTTGCAAAAAAACTACCACAAGAATGGCCACCCACTATGCCACAATGGGTCACAGTGTAGATGACCTGAAATGGACAGTCATAGAAGCCTATGGGAATGACAAGGACCTTCTTGCGAAAGAGCAACGTTGGGTCTACCGCTTGGGCACCCACCTAACAGGATTAAATGATGATATTCCCTGGTCGCAATTTAAGGCATGATCCAACCAGGTACCAAGTAAACGCCTGGTCACAGTTCGGGACCTGAATACAGTGTCAATTTAAAACACAACACCATTTTCTCCTTTCAGCAATCTCAGTTACCTGCGAGCTGGTGCAGGTCAACATGACTTGTAAATATGTATATTTTCTTTATTGTGTGCTATAACGTCTGCAAAAACGAGAAATCAGAGATATTCCCTCTGAACAGCTGCTATCAAATAAGAGCGGCTTCATTTTCCAACCAACTTAATAACCTGTAGACTGGCACAGTGGAACATGATTTGTAAATATGTATTTTAACTTTTGTAGAATAGCGCCTGCATAGACAAAAAATACAGATATTTTCCCCTTGTTCTACTATAATAATAACAAGAGCTGAGTTTGTCTTTAATGTGGCGTGTCTTATACAGCTCAGAGGCCCCACTCCCCCTGCTTGTGAACAATACCAGGGATCTCCCATGGATCCTGATCGAGCAGCGCAAAGTAACGCCTCTCTCCCGCGCATGCGCGGAGACAGACTCTAAACGAAGCACCAACGCGCATGCGCCGAGTGAATACTCGACACTGTGCATCACCGCGCATGCGCTCCTGTATCGGCACAGACGCTGATACACTCATCTGCGCGGACCAAGGGTGTATCCTACCCACTTATGGACACCTTCTGCCCACCGCTACCTAACTTGAGAAAAAGATATTCGGATCCTTGCAATTATCCCTACAAATCTACCTCCGCCCAGCCGACCTCGGACATTTAACAATGGCCGCTCTGGTCACCAGCCCTAACTACTCGACCGAACGCTCACAGCGGTTTCGAGTTAATCAATCAGGGCTCAATCAATAAGCCTCTGCCAGACTATAAAAAGACCCGCCCCGCCCAGGCTTACCATTACCACGGAAGCCACTGACGAAGGAGGAAGCACTGAGGTGTGGGGGTTGAGTAAGTACGGCACAGCCGATAGACCTGACCTGGAATACACTACTCTAATCTATTTAGTGTAAGGAGCGAATCTAGGTCCTGGCGATACTATCTCTGCCTTTTCTCCATTGCTTCCCACAGTTGGACCCTCTGTACCCTTCGCCCAGCTTGGCTCATGGGGCATTGTCTCCTCATTCAAAAAGTATGTATCTAAGTTGAATAGGCATCTTACTGCTAGTTTCTGATGCTCTATATTGTTGTGTGTGTATACATGTGTGTCTATTCCTTCCCATTATCACCATATTTTGCAACCTGGCCCCCCCTTGAAATCCTTGGCGTGCCATGCAAAAGCCCATGAATGTATTTCTCCCCTTCTTTATATTTTTCTTTCCATATTCGGCAAAACCTGGCCCCCCCAAGAATTCTTTGGCGTGGCATGTAACAACCCATAAGTGTGTTTCTTTCCCTTTTTTGTATTTTCTTTCCTTACAGGTATTCACTAGTAAAGCGCATTGGGATCCGCGCTCTTTCTAAATCCTGTGTTCTTATCCTTTCAGGCTTATATCATCAGTATTACTGACCTAGCTTTTTCACGTGTATCTATAAAGTGTAGCTATACACATTGATCAAACATAACACTCTCTATCTGTGGGAGCGCATTAGTGAGTGACAGGGGGATCTATATACCCGGTCCTGACGAAGGGGCATGTCGCCCCGAAACATGTTGACCCACACAGGAGAGCAAGACTAGTAACCCGTTCTTGCCCTCCGCCTCACCCCTTTTAACGATACCAGCCAGTGCCTATTAAATAATTTTTTCTAAACACCAGGCCAGGTATCTTTTAATTTCACTGTTTATCACTCCTGACCCCACTGACACTCACTCCATCATCACTCACATAGCACTCACAATAAAAAGGTGCTCCGGCGTAGCCGCTTGTCGCAGCACTGCCCCGTCCCGCAGCGGGGGCGGGAAGACCCCGATGATGAAGCATGACACCAAGGGCCCTTTTGGTGTGTGAGGGGTATTTTAACACACTGAGTATATTCCAACAACATCGGAATATGTACTGAATTTTTTTCAGGTGGTCTTTGTTGATTATTCATGCTATACGGTGTATTAGTCACCCTACATAAAAGGTTCTCCCATTGCTATGCATGGACAGTCCTTGCACATTCATTAGCTGAAGAGGGATGTTTCGAAGCCCACATTCTGTGTATTTGGTTGTCATCAAGGAAGGGGAGGGATCATCATTCGGCCTGAAACGGTGCAGCTCAAGCCAGGTCATACCCTGCCTCTCCTCTTAGGACATCAGCACGGCATCGCTGCCTTTGGAGGAGGTGGGCAGGTCTGCATGATGAGAGTGTGCACCAGCCCAGCAGCCATCATTTTATAGAGGCACCCACTTCTGTTTTTGTGGTGTGCTACACCTAAGGGAAAAGGCTTTAACTGACTATTGTCAGTAGAAATGTCACAACCATTGTCATATACCATGCCATCTACCTGTGCCTACAAAAGAGTTTTTTGTGAATGTTGTCAGTATGTTACACATTGAGATTTTACTTTATGGCCATACAATATTCCCAATTTATTTCTTTAGTTCCCTGTTATTTCCTTGGTCCATCGATTTCTATGCAAGTGTGGCCTGCATCCTCTTTCAATTACTCCAAGGCTTGGCTGAAGTGCATTTGACCATGTTTTGTCACTGTTAGATCTGTAGTATTGTTAGAAGGGTATTTTATAAATAGCAGATATATCATTCTTTTGTGAGTTTGTTTTAATATTACCAATGTCCCTCCCTAAACATATATTTAAATGTGGGTCAACCTCACCCAATTTGTAGTAATTACTCCTCATTCTCCCACCCCTTCCCCTTTTCCGACCCATTTTTACTACAAAAATGTATTCATATGTCTGTGGAGCTCTCTGCTCATGTAGAACAGCTGTCTGTACAGAAAGATAAGAGAAGCACAGATGGAAATGTCTGGCTGGAGGTTTGTGAATTGCATTTTGTAGTACATAAAGTAGTTACTTGTTCAAAAATTAGCCGTAACCCACTAACTATTCTTTTTTGCCCTTCCACACATTTGAAGTGATGAGGTATTTCTACATCTCTGATAAGTTGTGAATGATTTCTACCACTGTAGGACTGGTGGAAACCATGTTACAAATACTTTGCATCACATTATTAGGATTGCATTTGCTTAAAGTCCAATGCTGCTGTATGATATTACTTTCAGATTTTGCACCACACTCTAAATCAGCACTTTGTATGTGTTCAACACTTTCCCAATGACAATTCCTTACCCTTCTTTAACACTCACGATTTCAGTACAATTCTAAACTTACTATTGCACTTGAATGCCAGATTTGTTCCACAAGTAAACTAATTCCCAGGACTCAAATTCACAGATTATAATTTTGTGAAAATTATTCTGCCATGTGTTCCCAATAATGTGATATTTTGTGCACCTAACCTTGGTGCCAGAAATGCTAAATATGAAATATCTCTATGGCTTTAAGTCATATGTCCAATCTTTATTAAACAAAAAGTGGGTTGCTTGGTTTTGTTCAAGTGAAGAAGCATTCTCTGTTTACTTGCAAATGCATGGTGCAAATAATCATTCTGTCGCATAACTATACTAAAAATAGTAATATACAGTCAGATTGTTACCATCTCGTGATTGCACGCCTTTCTTTATACTGAAACAATTGGTTAGTGAAGGAAATGATTTGAGGTAAGATAGTGAGGCTGTGAATTTAGTGAGTCACAAGGTGAATTAAGTTGAAGATGGTACAGCTAACGAGCTACTTATGGAGTTTTAAGTCTGGCTTGACAGTGCAGTTGTCACCAGATATTATATGATCAACCTAAAAAAGGGCTTTAAGACATACTACCAGGAGAGGGGATTTGGCTCCACCCGCATGTTGGTAGCCAGGAGCACATATTTTGATTGGGAGGTTGTTTGCTTCCCCAAAAGCTGTGCTTTCGTTCCACACAGTTGTGATAATTTTGTTTATTTATTCAGCTACCTAAGCTTTAATTTTCAGGGGCTCACACATGAAATTGCCATGATAATTAAGTATCTTAGATAACTAGATAATTTAAGGTTTTTGCTTTTCTCTGTCAGCAGCACATATTGAAGGAAGGCAGTCATTAATTTAAGACTATAAAGTACAGTTTTCTGTTTGAAAGCCTAAGACTACAATAATCTGCATGGACTTTAAGGTTTGGCTTCACAGTGCAATTGTCACCTGACCATATGTGATCCACTAAAAGAGATCTCAGGGTCCTGCTGACAGAGAGGCTTAGGATCAACCCACATGTTGCCTCCCCTGAGTACAGGACATGATTGGGCTGAATTTGTGTGATTTCACTAAAAAGACTGCTTGTATTGCACTTTTTGACTTTTGGCAAAGTTTATACTTAACGCAGTAGGACTGAGTTGATATGGTGGCAAGCCAATGATCATGGCTGAAGTCCAGATCTGTTTATTATGAAATGTTACAATAAAGGTATGATGTCTGACATATTTATTGTGAAAAGCATATGTAAATAGGCATTTAAGTTTGAATTGTTATTACTGTATGTAAAAGCCTACAGACAGGTATTTTGTTACACACAGATTACAGCATTACAAAATGGTTTTGGAGTTAGCCATAGAATGTTTGTTCTGTGAGAATCTTTGCTAGGTCATCTTAGAACTGAAAGTATTTTGATTAACCAACTGTACTTTTGTACACCATTCTGTTTTTGTTACTCTTCGTCTGATGGTTACCTTGTGGAAATGCTTATATTCAAAACTGTTGGCCGAATTTGTTATGGTGCCAAGCTATATCCCTATTTGTTGGACTGGGAATGTTATGCCCGATGCCTTAGGTCTGGTCTGCTTATTAAAAAACATTATAACTTAAACGCTTCGCTTATAAATTGTGAAGAGCATACCTTAAAGCCAGTAAGTAGGTGGATGTTATCATATTGTGTTACAGGCCATAGGTATTTTGTTACATGTAATCTCCTACAGAGTAAGCAAGAATTTAGGTGCTGGCCACCCACTCTGACAAACGCTTTGGGTTTTCACTGTGATGATTCTTTTTAGACCCCTGCTGAGAGGGGTTGTATATTGCTTTCTAAGCTACATTTTTCTACCTGTTTGTAATTTTATAACTGTATGCATGATAGTTGCCAGTTTATGTGCACTTCAATTAACCGGTGTTGGTTAATGTGTAAAGCCAATTTTAAAGGGCAAAGGCTTCATTGGTTCTCTGGAAAAAGCCATGTAAGATTTCATAGGATTTGATATGTTTATTATGAAACCTTATGACCAAGCCAATCGACCGCTTCTACATATTGTGAAAGCTTACACTAAAGGTAAAAGAATGGATTATTATTGCACTTGTATAAAGTCTGTGCACATGTATTTTCTTGCACTGAATTTTTCAGATTATTATTGAAAGCAAGGCGGTTGTTGTTGGTGAGCCACCCAAACAGCCAAGTAGACAGAAGATATGCACTACAATATTCCTTGTTAGGCTCTCTTTGGAGAGATAGTATTTTGCTTTGCCAGCTTTAATTAGGTATATATGTTTACTTTTATGAGTGAATGCCAATGGTACAGTCATTATGCTTGTGACATGCAAATGATAAAGATTGTTTATTATGAAAAGGTACGATCGAGGCAGTAGACTTGACATATCAATGGCGAAAAGCATATGTTAAAGTTGATTGGCGTTTGAGGGTGGATTATTATTACTCTGAATTACAGCCTATACATAGATTTTGTTACATTGAATCTCAGATTACTTTAGTAGGCAAGAGTCTGGTTGTAGAAGATGTGCACTGCGAGATTCCTTGTTAAGACCTGTTAGAGACAGTATTTTGCTTTGTCAACTATAATTTTGAATAGATTTGCAATTTTATGACAGTATACCTGATGGTTGCTGTTGGAAATGGCCCTTGTTGCAGGGTTACCCCAAACTTTTTGCCTTCCTCCTCCTCTTTTTCGGACCTCTTTTTGTTGGCATTAGGACTCTGAGCACTTTACCAATGCTAACCAGTGCTAAAGTGCATGTGCTTCTCCCCTAAGCACTGTAACATTGCTGTGCATGTTTCATTTACTTGTAAGTCCCTTGTAAAGTTGTATACCATATACTCAGGGCATGTAATCTAAATGCTATAGTGGTCATGCAGCACTGATTGTGCCACTCCCACAAGTTGCCTTTCAAATCTGTCCCAGCCCTCTCATCGAAGGGCCTGTGTGCAGTGTACTGCTAATTTGACTTGGCATTTAAAACCCCTTGCCAAGCCTTTAACTGGCCTTTTATTAGACATAGGTCTATGGTAGGCTATATGTAGTCCTATTGGTAGGGTGTGGTGTAACTAATTGGTAGGACATGCACTTTTAAGTATTACTTGCCCTGGTAGTGACAGACATCTAAATTAGTTTTTCACTGGTGTTAGGCCTACTCCTCTAATAGGCTAGCATTGGGGATTCCTTAAAACACTCTTAAGCTGTAACTCCTGATTTGAGATGAGTAGCTACTTAATTTTTCATATGTTTGGAATATTGGTGATAAATCTTCTTTTGTGTTAAAGTTGCATTGACATTACCATACTTTAAGAAAATGAACATTCTCTTCTCTTACCTTTTCTCTGTGTGCCTGCAGCCTGTCTTCAATAAACGTCTGGTCTAGGTGACAGCTAAACTCTGTGCATTCCCTAGAGACAGCCACAAACACAGGAAGTGCTAGATGTGACAGAGGACTCATCTGCATTCATCTGCATTCTGATAGCCTTCCTGGGCAGTAAGGGGAAGAGGTGATTCACACTAACATCTGAATAGGCTGTCTCCTGTCCTAACACAAAGGGCTGGCACAGATAGCCTGGCATGCAGGTAGCCTACCAGACAGGACTGGGTTGAAAGGGATCCTTTTGCACTTCAAACAACTCGTTTGAAGTCACCCCTTCATCAAAGGCACCTTTGGGCCTAAGTACTAGGGCTCTGAGCCTACCACATCAGTAGACTACTGGACCTGGGAAGAACTCTGCTGAAGTAAAGACTGCTGTGCTATAAGGATTGCCACGTTGCTGTGACTGACTGTTTTGCTGATCTGCTTCTCTGATTTGCTGAGCTGCCCTGCTGCCTGCTCATTTCTGCCCTGCTGAGGACAAGTACTGGTCCCATCTCACTTGACCCCAGAGTGACTCCACAGACTTGATCGCTTCCCTCCTGGTTTCTGAAGTCTCAGGGAAACAAAAGACTACCTAAAATCCTGCTGGTGCTGCTGGACTCTACCATCTGTGAGTCTTACCCTTTCCTGAGGTACGCCCTCTAGTCCTGGGCATCAGAAGTATGGTTTTCTGCAGCTAATTTCTGCAAAAATCAACACATTGCCTCGACTTTGTGAGAATGTCAGCCGCATCGCCCTTCGACGCCGAGGCAGAAGCTGCTCGACGGTTGCATTTGGCGTTGCAGCGCGCGCAACCTAATTAGTTTTAATGATTTATTTCGTTACCTAACTCCGATTGGCTGTATGCTGGTTTTTACTACCCCCCACTCTGCCCCTCCCATGCCCCGCCCAACCGCCCGCAGCACTCCCTCCAGGAGCCACTACTGCATATAAATCCTCACTTCATAAACAGGGACAAAAATGGTGTGAAAGGTCAGAAAGTACCTCATGTAAGTATCACCCAAGGAGCTACTGGTTGGTACTCACTAGTTTGCTCACATTGTCATCATTGGTAACGTTCATGACTAGAACAGAAAAGGGGAAAGTGAAAAGGTATTATGCCCAATTTTTTAAGTTGTGTCTGAAAAAGGTGAAGGAAAATAAAAGTGTGGTGTCAGTGCTTGTGTCATCCATCAACCATCCGGACCCCATAACATGCAAATGGGGAAATTGCTTTTCCAAGCTAAAATGAGTTGTGGCTCACTTGCAGTTGTTCATATGTTATTCTTCACAGTGACCGCACTTGGATTAAAAACACAGCATGTTTAGACCATTATAATTGGAACGGCCGACATGTTCCGTTGCCTAGTAATTTTTGGCAACTTCATCAGGGCTCGGGGACATATCTCCATCTTGCTAATACTTCAGGGACCATCTGTGGTGGTTGACAAACAGAAAGTTAGTGTCAAACATGTAAACATAAATAAAAATAGTGTTTGATGGCAGCCTTGCCAAAACATGTTCTGTAAAATGGATGCAGGTTTTGTCATAATTACTCAGTGGTTGGCAACTGGACGCCTACCTGCAACACACTCAGATACAGGGAACAAACACATTTTAGCCATGCTTCCCCATCAAGTAAGTAGCAGCCACCAGTCATCGACCTGTGAATATATACATGTATTGTTCAGCCATCACAAGTTTACATTACAAAAATATCTCAACAATTCTCTTGTGTTCAGCTGTTTCATGTCTGTAAATGTAAGCAGATTGAGAGCTCTATGCATTATGTATCCCAATAGCTATTCTCTCGGTTCCCACACTCAGTAAAACCTGTTAGGATATGTTCAAACCTACAAGATTGCGAGTACTCATATGCAATCCATTCCTGCCTCTACCCACTCACAGATATACCGGTCGTCCGAACTCCAACCTTCTCCTGGACACCGAGAGAACTTGTGTGCCCAGTGAAGCGTGCAATTGCGGGAGCCTTAGAGACTATTCATTACCGTCCGTCTCTGTATGTAGAAGAGAGGATTACAATCAGCCCTCTCTTAAAGGTATTACTCCCAGTTTACAGTATTATGATTTTTAAATGCGAGCCATGCTAGTGGATGTCCCCAATCTTGACAACAAGTCAGAAATCATTAAAAACACTCTGGGTTCAAAAGCCACACTGCCATGAGCGCTGAATTAATCAAGGTTATTGCTTCCAGCGTCATAGTGGTAGGCAAGCTAATACCCTTGTGTATAAATATAAAGATGTGTACAAAATATATATATGTTGGTAAATACCTAAGTCACAAGTGCACACCCGAGAGTGCTGCATAAGTCATGTTTATTAATTGCAGCAACATAGTGGCCGACAAGTAAAAACATTTAGCATTTATATGCAGATATATGTACATATATATATTAAAGGACAACCAAATCACATGGGCCAGTGTCTATCCTTGTCACCCATACATGGAACACCTTAGTATTGATAGATGATGCCCCATGGTACAGTCAGGATAAAGTTTATTAAATGTACCAATTAGGGAGCATAATTTCACATGGAACCACCGCCAGTCATCAGTGAAACTCATGATTTAAAAGTTCTCCATGCCAGTGCCACTACATACACACTTAACTGACCATTAATGCAGACACAGAAAGGAGCATATATCTCACCCTTGCCCATACTTCCAGTCATGTGTCCCATTCCCCCATGGGACAAGTTCCTACCTGCCTACCCTATTCCATTCAACTGTAAGTTTGCAAATATTTGTCGTAAATTTATAAATGTGTGCCTAATGGTAAAGGCTAGAGAACTTATCTGTTCACTGGGAGAAGTTATGTTTGATTCTTTAGGTGTGAACTGCTTATAATAAAAGATTCTGACAAACCAAGTAGGCATTTATTATTTATTGTGAAAAGCATGTATTATTGAAAATTGTTTTTATGGTTGGATTGTTATTACACTGTGTAAAGTCTGCCGGCAGGTGTTTTGTTATAGAGAATCATGCATATTACTGTAGCAGGCAAGGGTTTTGGCATGGGTAACCTGCTTGACCAGACCACGGGGATAGATGCTTTGAGCTATAATACTCTATTAGTAGGGTTTTTTATATTTATTTTTGACAACAGTATTTTGTACATATTTGTAATTTTATTATGCTATACCTGATGGTTGCCTTGTGGGAAGGCGTATTAACCAACACAGTAGGTATGAGCTAGTTATGATGAGAAGCTGATGACGAAGGTAATCGTTCTGATTGCTTAGTATAAAAAGTTAGAATAAAGGCAGTTGGCTTAACATATATATATATAGAAGGCCTGTGGGTCAGCTCTGCTCTGCCTTTGGTCTGTCTGACTTTGGATGTGTGCTGCACTGTACAGCACACATACAAGGTGGGACAAGTTTTAAACTTACTGTAAGCATAATATTTTGTACTGGAAGGTCACTCTTCCAGGACAAAACCTTAACTAGACTCACACACACACACACACATTTGCACTAAGGTGCAAAGGTGTGTGTATAGCGCTCGACAGCCTGACTGTCCTGGCACAAGGGTGAGAGGAAAAAAGTGGCATATCTCTATAGATATGATGCTGCCCTGCTCTCTTCTTGTCACACAACGCAGTGCAGCATTTTTGACTGCTGCCCTGCGTTGAATGAGAATTTAGTAAACAGACCCCTAGATCTGTTATCTTTTCACAAGAGGTCGGAGCTAACCATATTTCAGTTAGGGACAGTAAGTAAGATGTTCCTGAGATTATTAGATCAGACTTATCCTATACATATTTCACTGGGTATATGACAGAGCTCCAGTCCAACTGAAAAGGAAATTGGAGATTTAGAAGACTGTGTAAATATATTAATGTCAATCTCTAGGACTGAAATGTTGGCAGGAAAACATGGAGAATAAGATAGCTCAAGGTGTGTCATGTGTGCAAAAGCAACTTAAATTAAACCCCCAGATAATAGAAACCAACACAATTTGAGCAGCAAATAAAAGAAAGTGGAGTATAGGAACATTGTGGGCCCCACACAAATCCATGTGATCTAAAATAAATAATATATGGTATCAAGAAAAGATGGAAAGCAATGCAAAAATAAAAAGAGTTTGATATTCTTAACTTCTGTCCTTTATACGATGAAACAATCATTCCGCTTCAAAATAGAAAAGAAACAAAAACATTGAGAGATAAAAAGTGATAAGGCAGCATAAGTAGCTAGAATGGGTGACGTCAGGAAACTGAAATGTGAGCAAAATAAAGAGCCTTTTCAAAAATAAAATATCCAATATCCATACACGACATATGACACAAGGTGAGAGGCTGTATAACCACAAATTGCTAGATTAAAAGAGCAAGAGGAAGAATACTAAGAAGGCATTCCTGAATGTGGTATTCAGTCTCAGTATCAATCTGTTATGATTTAGGAAATACAGGATGAATTGTAAGATTTAGAAAGGAGAAGCAGGAAATATAAGAACATTCTCAAGTGGATCCTGCAAGGTCTAGACAGAACAATGGATGTAAAACAATATATGATATAATTATTTGAAGAAATTCTTTCATTAGAATGTGAAGAGGATGACAATTTAAACAGAGAATTTTCACAATCACAATGTGTTGCATGTGCAGAATTTAAATAATATAAGGATAAGTTCTCTAGGTGTAAATTCAGTGAAGTTATGTTTGATTATGTTCACAAATATAAGTGTGTGCAATCAGAGGACTTCTGCTGTATTTGTTTAGATGTGTCCAATGTAAACAACACTCTACAAAACCTATCTACAGAGCATTCATGAAATACACCAGGCCGGGCCACTCCACTGTAACAACTTCAGTCCCTGTGTTTTCCTTAAAAAAGAGTGGAAATCCTGAGCGGCTTGGACCTCGTCAGTATTACCACCTACATCGATATTTAATAACAATTAAGAAGGTGGGAAGAGGGTAATGCATAAGGCACAAACAATCACATGCACAGTGGTGGGACTATGGAGGGACATATTTGTTCACATAAAGCATAGAGAAAAAAAACAAGATATGTTTTACATCATCTTAAATTATATGTATTGGGTAATAATGCCAGGTGAAGGGCTACAATTGTACAATGGGTAAATGGAGAAATGCAAGTATTAGAATGTTAATTGTTGAGAAATAAGAAAAGGGATGAAATATTTTAGTCAATGGCTAATCAAGTGTCAGATGTTATTTGTCTGAATGAAACAAAAATTAGCAGACCAAAAATAGAAATATGGTGAATGACAAAGTAGGATACACTAGTGTTTACATTTAAATGAATTCATTAACTAAAGTAGTCTTGTTCCATCTCCTGATTAATAGATGCTAGAAGAGACACTGAATGTGTAAAATCAAATGCTGAAGTAAAAGGAAGGTGGGCCGTAGGTGGAAAACATGGCGGCCGCAGGCTAGCGCGGCTCGCACGCCCAGAGTCAGCTCTCTAGACTCCACTCTGCCTGTTGGGGACTATGCCGTGGGACGGTGTTTCCAGACGGTAAACTGCTTAGGGGAATCGGTATGTAAGTTTGTGGCTACAATGCGACGCTGAAAACGAAAGGCTGGATTAAAAAAAAGAAATTTTTTAAAAACGGCAGTTTGTGGTGCAGTGCTACAGAATTACAACTCCAGCCCCACTACACGATATTCACTACCCTAACAGCAGGACGAAAAACGAAAGGCGCATTTTTGAGACAACGTACCTCTGTGGATCTTTTGCGCAAGCTAAACTCTGGACCCGCTCAATGTGCCTGTCTGCCGCGGTCCGCCCTCTCACCTCCGCGTTCCTGCCTCGTTGGAGACAAGCAGCCGTGCAGCTCAGGTGTGGCCGCGCGGCGGCTGCCCGAGGGCTCCGAGGAGCTGTGGTTGCTGAACGGAGGAGGGGGGGCTTTGTAAAAGAACACGTCGCAGTACTGGATCCGGGCGAGTCAGCCGGCGATTTGCACCTAGCAGCAGGCTTGAATGTGAGCAGAGGAGACTCGACTTGCTCAGACGACTCGGCAGACCTCTCCTCAGCAGAAAGTAAGGTGGTCAGATACCCCAGGGGGGAACTTGCTCTGAAGGGAGGAGTGAGGTCTTATCCTTAAGGTGTACAAGAAGTGGGACTAGGAAACTAGATAAAAGGCCCACATGGGGTAAAAAAAACACAGCTCCAAGGGTGCTCCACAAGATCAGGGCAGAGTACATCTAGAAGTGCAGCTGTGGGGGAGGAGCATACTTCAGCGAAAGGCACCATTCCTAGGGAGGTGGTCAAGGATATTAAGCAAAAGGGAACAAGAAATAGACCCCCAAAGACCTCTAGCGGCATAACACCATCTTTACGTTCATTCTTTAAAGTGCTGCCCCAAGTATTGGATTTTTCTTCAGGGATGGCGGCTACTATAGCAGGGGCCTCGCAGACACAGATAGCTCTGACGTCAGTAGCTGCACCCACACTTACACCTAGTCTAGCTCCCAGGCCGACAGAGATAGCAGCTCCTTTAGTGCCATCATCCCCGTTAGCCATCCCTGTACCTAACATACTAGCTAAAACAGTAATTGGATCAGAGGAGTCCTCAGTGCCTGCTAATGAAACTGAGACAGCTTCTGCATGTAACCGGCAGTCTTACGAAGGGTCCCAAGGGGGCATACATCAGATAAGTAAGCGATGCCGGACGGCGATGCAGGCAGTTTGGAGGACCCAGGAGTTGGTAATACACTTGAGGCTCTGGTAAAGTCAATAACTGCAATGAGGGAGGAAATCCGTGCTGATTTTGCAGTCTCTAAGATGAATCAGAATGAAATCAGAGCATCCTGTGAGATGCTGGATCAAAAAGTGGGCGGCCTATGTGCAAGGATAGAGGTTTTGGAAAGCTCTGTGGGGTCGCTGACATCCAATCTAGAGATAGCTAGATCTAAAATTCAAGCACTGCAAAGGGATGGGGAAAGTATGCGAGAGCGAGTTGAAGGTTTGGAAAATTATTCCCGGAGGAACAATCTGCGACTTCTAAAGATCCAGGAAGGGAAGGAGGGCACAAACCTTAAAAGTTTTGTAATTAAGATTCTAAAAGACTCTCTTAACTTGGAGGAGTCAGTCGAGGAGCTAGACAATGACATCCAACGAATTCACCGCAACCCATTTCGCCTAAAGCCAGGGAGAGACAAACCCAGAAAGGTTTTGATTAACTTCCTGACATACTCACTTAAGGATAAGATCTTAAACCTCGCACTGAAAGCCAAACCATTGCAGGGCCCGGACTTCTCCTTTGAGGTGCGGTCAGATTTATCTAAGTCCAGTCTTGATAGACAGTGGGAGCTGGGGCAGCGCATGGATAAATTTAGATCTTTAGGCGCCACTGTCCAGATGAGGTTTCCAGCCTTTTTGCCCATTATGTATAACAATAAAATGCATAATATCCGTTCGCCCTTGGAAGCAGATGAGCTATTAGAATATATTAGAGACCATGCCCCGGCCCAGAGTAAAAGATAGTGGGTTATGTGGGTCTAAACAGTTTCTATTCTAGATTAATTATTGACTATTATTTGTCAATCTAAACTATGGTTGGTCTATACTAGTCTAGTCACAGAATTTTAGGCCTGAACCAAAAAATGGGTAAAACATGGAAAAAAAGGGAATAAGACTTCTTTAAAAAAAAAAATATATATATATATATATATATTATATATATATATACATATATATATATATATATATATATATATATATATATATATATATATATATATATATATATATATATATATATATATATATGACAGCTCCAAGATCCCAAAAGATGCCCAGCCGGGTTACTCAGGAAAAATAGCACTCACAAGCACGGCAGTTGCTATTAGCATGGGGTAGATTTATTCAGATAGACGCGTTTCGGGAGAGAACTCCCCTCGTCAGTATTTACATCTGAGAAACTGAATACTGTGCCCTTATCTATGTTTGTCATTATAGTAGACATAAACGAAGGACTAGGCAAAGCGCGTCGTAAGCGCCATCTTTAAATGTGCAAATACAATGATTTCAAAACATTGCTAGCAAATACATTACACCATCAATTAAGCCGTGTATCGGCACAATCATCATCTTGGTAATCGTCCACATCGCTTCTAAATCAGGAGACCATTTGTATCCGAATAATGGGGCTAAGATGACTAAAACTCAACTCCAGCCCAAGAATCAAGTCATAAGTAGGACATAAAACATCAGGCAAATCTCGCCGTGGATCGGCAATGGCAGCCCCTTGGGACTGCCAGACTTAAGGTGCAACAAAAAATGCAGCAATGTATGTTACATCTGTCAACAAAAATAACATCTTCAACCCCAAGTCACAACTACTGAAATACAAGAATACAATTCATCTCAAAATCATGATTTCATTACAATTTCAATGCACTATAACCAATCTTTGTCAACCCAAATGTGAGGCCAGTTCTTCTCCCATGTTCAATCCCTTGGGTGCTCTAGTCTCTAAGTCTATATTATACCGGGACTCGAGTCTCCTTAATGCGAGCAATCTATTGCCCCCTCTCGGATTTTCTTCAACTCGGTCCAAACAAAAATACCTTAGAAGGTTCCTGTCACTATTGTGTCTGATGGAAAAATGGCGTGCCACGGGATATGTGAAATCCTTGTTTGCTATGGCCCGCATATGTTCTAATACCCTCAACTTGACAGGATTGATCGTGCTGCCTACATATCTCATCTTGCAGGGGCATACAAGACAGTAGAATGCATGGTCAGAGTGGCAAGACATAAATTTGCTGATCTTTTTCCCTCCAATGTGGCCAGGGACCTCATAGCTCAATGTTCTTTTGCTAGATACACAGGCCTTGCACTTACCGCAAGGAAAGAAGCCTTTAGCATCCTTTAAAGTACCCTGTCGCTTATCAATGGGTCGTAAATAGCTATGGACTACTTGGTCACGTAATGATCTCGCCTTCCTGTACGTGATTAATGGCATGTTGGGTATATCAGAGCCAATGATTAAATCTGATTTCAGAATATGCCAATGTTTTGACAGTACTGATCGCAATTTATAGGAATCCGCAGAATAAGATGTGATCATGCGGAATTTTCCTTCTGTGGTAGAAGCTGTTTTTTTAGCAAAAAGGCTAGAGCGAGGAATAGTTCTGACTTTATTCAGAGTCTCTCTGAGAAGATGGGGACTGTATCCTCTCGTCACAAATCTCTCCACACACTCCATGGCTGCTTTTTCAAAACACTCATTCTGGCTACAATTGCGCTTGAGCCGCAAAAATTCCCCGTACGGAATGTTGTTAATCAGTTTACAGGGATGGCTACTGGACGCATGTAAAACGCTGTTCCCAGCAGTCGGTTTGCGGTACAAATTAGTGCAAATGTGCCCATCATTGATGCTCACTTCCAGGTCCAAGTAATTAACTTTTTCCCTATTTACTTCACCAGTGAATCTCAAATGATGTTCATTATCATTGAGAATTTGAATATACTGATTAGCTTCCTCAATCGATCCATTCCACACTAGGAACAGGTCGTCAATGTACCTGCTCCATAACACCACCTTGGTGTTCCAGGTGGAAAGTCTGGGGGCCCACGCTACCTGCTCCTCCCACCAGCCCACGAATAAATTCGCGTAGCTGGGGGCGAAGCAGGAGCCCATGGCCGTACCAGTCAGTTGGCGGTACATAGTGTCCTGGAAGAGAAAAATATTATTATGCAAACAAAATGCAATTAGTTCTAGTAGCATCCTGTTATGCACTGCATATTTAAGCTCTCTCTTGTTGAGGAAGTACTCTATAGCATGGAGGCCCTGGTCATGATCTATACAAGTATACAAGCTTGTTATGTCCAGTGTAATCAGTATATAGGATGGTTGCCAGTCCACGAGTTCCACCTTCTCTATAAAGTCTGTGGTATCTCTGATATATGATCTCAAAGACAGCACAAAACTGAATAGATAGTGGTCTAAGAATTTGGAGAGGTTCTCCGTCAGTCCTCCCATAGAGGAGATTATAGGTCTCCCAGGGGGGTCATTGATGTCCTTGTGGACCTTGGGAAGATGGTAAAAACAAGGTAACGTGGGGTTGGTAGTTTTGAGAAAAAGATAGTCCTCCAGATCTAGCATCTGTTTGTCAAGCCATTTCTTGAGTAAAACATGAAGATCATTAATACTGGATAGATAATCTTGTTTCTTTATTACGGCATAGCAGGAAGCGTCCTGCAATTGACGCATAGCCTCAGCCACATATTTGGGCCTGGACATGATGACAACGTTGCCTCCCTTGTCGGAGGGTTTGCATACAATAGTTTTATCATCCATGATGGTCTTAATGGCTAATTGTTGTTCCTTGGTGGTATTGAATTGTGTTCTTCGGTTCCCTTGTGTAGTTCTCATGGCCATCAGATCCCTGGGGACCACTTCGGAGAAAATGTCAATCGAATCCACCGCAGTCTGCGGAACAAATTTAGAAGCCAACTTGAAATTGCTCTTAGGTGCGGTCTGATCGATGTCAACATTAGCCAGTCTCTGAGTGAGGGTATTGTCTGTTGTCTCAGTTTCCAAATTACACTCTTGCCTCAAATTATGTAAGACTTCACAGGCAGTGAGATCATTCACGGTTAGAAGGTCTGTATCTCTTTTACTCTGTCTCAGATGCTTGACTTCTTGAACCGTGGGTTTAGTTTTATGGAACTTATGCAATTTGATCTTCCGGACGAATTTAAACAGATCAATACGGGTCTGTGTATACTCCATACTTTTGTTTGGACAGAATGTCAGTCCTAACTTTAGAACAGACTCTTCTGCTGGAGTTAGATGTCTCTCTGATAAATTCATAATGGTAAGTTGTTCTGAGGTGCCTACCACCTTCCCCTTCTTTGGCTCCTGGTAACCCTCACAGTTGGTTTGTTGTGGGTGTTGCCTCTGCCTCTTCCCTTTCCAGCCCCCTCGTCGGGTTTGTCTCCCGCTTCTGGGGGTTTGTTCTTGCCGTCTCTTAGCCAGCTTTCTCGGATGACCTTGAACTCCTGCTGAAAAGGGGTCTTCTTTGGCAGGGGTTCAGGAGCAGTTGCAATGCCTCTTGTTTCGTCCCCAGATAATTCACTAGCAGTGACATCAGAGTCCGATGTTTCCACTCTGGCTTCTCCGGTCACATTTGGCATTTGATCTTTTCTAGCAACTTCTTTTCGTGGTTGATCGTATTTCTTTGAAAATGTCAGCACTCTTCCCATAGCATAATCCCGTTCGTATATATATGAGGTGAGGTGCAGAACAATCTGAAGACGAGGCACAGAACAGAGCGCAACAAAGCGCACAAGCAAGTGAATCGGCTTCTTTTCACGAGGAATGCGATTTAATCCGCACCAACTGGCTGAGGGGAGGGAAGAAGCGCCCCCCGGAAACCAGCGCAAACATAAGCGGAGACGCATCACGAGACGCGGCGGGAGGAAGCGGAGAAGGAGAAATCAGGAAACAGAGGTCCCGGCAGAACAGGCCCAAGAGGAATTAATGGAAGATCTAAATATCATCAACCTCTCAGATAGAGTGCTCACTAAGGATGAAGAAAATGTCCTTAAGTTAGGACTCTCTTTTTGCCCTACTGGCCGCTACGAATATGTACAGACACGGATAGATCTGTTCCTGTTCATCCGCAAACTTAAACTTTGGAAATATTTCAAACAAAAAGCGCTCAAAGATAAGGCACAAGGTCCACCAAGGGGGACTGCCATAACTCACATCGATCCCATTGAGATGAGCATCAATGACTTGGAGGGCTTAGCGGTACTTGAAGACCTATTGGAAGAGGGACTGAGTCAAACAGCACCCCCGACTGACACTGTTGGGAGAGGCACGTCCTTAGGTATAATTCAGATCGGAGAACCCAGCAACTTCAAGCCAACCTCCCGCTTTCTCCCATAGACACCTATGGACGCTTTGGATATCTTTTCAGATGCGGTTAACCAGGACTTACAAAAGCTTTCGAAATCTGAAGAATCACGGAAGAAGAATATACATTGGAACCTTTCATTCAAACAACGCAAAGCAATTACTAGTCTACAACAAGATGACTCTATAGTAATAAAGCCCTCAGATAAGGGCGGGAACATTGTTATTTTGAGTCGTGAACAGTATTGCAAGGAAGCTCTTTGTCAATTACAAGACTGTAACAATTACAGGCCTACAACGGAACGAGAGTATCAGGAGAGTATCCGGAATTATCACTCCCTTGTTGATCAATGGTATGGAAAGGGCATACTAAACAGGGAGGAATACTCATTCCTACAGAACAAACAACCGAGACTACCGAGTTTTTATCACCTCCCTAAGATTCATAAACACCCCACGCAACCACCAGGGAGGCCCATAGTGTCATCCATCGGTGGGCTAACTGAGAACATGTCGAAGTTTATCGACTCATTTCTGGCACCATGGGTCACCGAATTGAGTTCCTATACCAAGGACTCCAAGGATTTTTTGAGGCAGATACAAGACGTGGAGTGGGAGGAGGATCTATTGATGATTACTATGGACATCTCGAGCCTCTACACGAGCATAAGACACCAAGACGGAATTGCAGCAGTTAAGACATTTTTGAATCTGAGACCCGCCCGCTACCTGCAGCATAGTCAAATGATTTTGGACTTTATATCGTTTTGTTTGCACAACAACATTTTTATTTTCCAAGGCCAACGATATAGGCAAGTAAGGGGGACTGCGATGGGCACCTGCTTCGCCCCCAGCTACGCGAACCTCTTCGTGGGCTGGTGGGAGAAGCAGGTGGCCTGGGCAGACGACAAAACCCCTTGGGTGGAAAAAGTGATATGCTGGAGAAGGTATATCGACGACCTCTTCCTTATTTGGAGGGGGTCGGAACAGTCAGCTCTAGAGTACATTAAGATTCTGAACCAGAATGATCTTAACCTGCATTTCACCTGTACATTAAGCAAGAGGGAGGTCAATTACTTAGATCTCAGAGTTTTCGTTGACTCAGGCAAAATCCAGACCGCCCTCTTTAGAAAAGAGACGGCGGGTAACTCTGTCCTCCACGGACGCAGCAGCCACCCGACCTCCCTGGTTAAAAGCATCCCCTACGGGGAACTGTTGAGGATCAAGCGCAACAGTTCTCTGGAGAGAGATTACACAGAGGCCGCTCAACAAAGCATGAAACGCTTTAAATCTCGCGGCTATTCTGCAACAACCCTCCAACAAGCTGAGAAGAAAGCAGAGAAAGTCAATAGACATACCCTCTTACAGGATAAAAAGGTGGACAGCCCCAAAGGAGGGAGTGGTATCATTAGACTTATCACTAACTACTCAGTGGCAGCTAACAAGGTGAGAGCCATCATGGCCAAGAATTGGGGGATCCTTAAATCCGATAATGTAATCGGGAAGGATCTACAACAGCATCCCATGATAACCTTTAGAAGACTTTGGGCCCGATGTAGGTAGGCCGTTACCGATCGGTAACGGCCGAAAATACCGATTTAGGGCCCTTACCGATCGGTATACTGGCATCGAGATGTAGGGCTAAAAAAAAAGTACAAATCGGAGCGAAAACCGAATCGGAATGATTACCGAATGTAAAAGAATCCGATACGTACATACCGAAAATCGGATACTGTACGAATCGGTAACACACCGAATCGGATGCAAACACCGAATCGGTGCATGTACCGAATCGGTAGTGACACCGAATCGGACATAAGCCGAATCGGTGCATGTACCGAATCGGTAGTGACACCGATTCGGACATAAGCCGAATCGGTGCATGTACCGAATCGGTAGTGACACCGATTCGGACATAAGCCGAATCGGTCCATGTACCGATTCGGTAGAGACACCGAATCGGACAGAAGCCAAATCGGAGAACCTACCAATTCGGTAGAATCACTGATCGGGAAAATCCCCGCTTCGGACAGATGGGGAGATGTAGGGAGGCACAGAAACACCGATTTTGGCTCAAAATCGGTAGAATCCACTCGGAAATTACCATGGATTACGATCAGGTGGTAACCAACTCCAACCCATAAAAACAGCCCCAAAATGCATTGCAACTTGCAGGATGGCAGCTTTTTATGTCATAGCGAGGCGGCTACGGCTACAGCAGCAAGGAGAGAGGGAATGGCAAAGAGAGGAGCAGGTATACAGACAGCGTATCACCCTGGTCATGCTGACAGATGCAGAGATCCTACAGCGGTACAGGCTGGACTCAGAGACCATCACAGACCTCATTAGGGACCTCCAACCCCTGTTGCAGCACCCCACCCCAAGGGCACACGCAATCCCTGTGCAGGTGCAGGTGCTATGCTGCCTACACCTGCTGGCGTCTGGCAGCTATCAAAGTGTAGTCGCTGTGGCAGGAGGGGTGACCCAGAGCAGCCTGTCAAGGTTCTTCCACAAGTTCCTTGATGCCATGATCCAGAGGATGGCCCACTACATTTCCTTCCCTGCAACCCAGGCAGAACTGGTACAGACCAAAGCAGACTTCTACCAGATGGCAAGATTCCCCCACATCATTGGCTGCATAGACGGCACACACATTCCGATTTGCCCACCATCTGACACAGAATACATCTACCGCAATCGGAAGTCCACTCACACCATCAACGTACAGGTGATCTGCAATGCGAAATGCACCATCACAGACCTGGTAGCAAAATTTCCGGGTAGTACCCACGACTCCTACATTTTCCAACAGAGCGGCATCTATGCACGGCTGATGGCTGGGGAATTTGGAGAAGGATACCTCCTAGGTGAGACACATCATCAGCCCCCCATAACCAAAAACAGCAAAGTGAAATACATGTATGCATGTAAGTAATTTTACCCCTTTTCCTTCTAGGCGACAGTGCATATGCCCTCCGCTCATTCATTCTCACCCCCTACCTCAACCCCTCTACACCCAGCCAAAGGAGGTATAACCGTGCCCACAAAAGCACCAGGAATGTTGTGGAAAGGACATTCGGCATCTGGAAAAGCAGGTTTAGATGCCTGCACAAGAGTGGAGGTGCAAGGCAGTATACCCCCATCACCTGTTGCAAAATCATAGCTGTCTCTGCAATGTTACACAACCTTGCGGTGAAGAAGGGCACTGAGGTGGAGTTGAGTGACTACGAGGACCATGATGACGACGAAGCTGTGCCACTAACACAGCCAGCTGGGGTGTGTACGCCAAGTGATGGCAGACACCGACGTGAGGAGATAACAGCAAACTATTTCTGAGTGAGTACAAATGCACAGACAGGTGAATGGTTGTGTTGAATAAGCAATTTTTAATACTGTTGCTACACAGTTACTGCACTGATGTGCAACAAAAAAAAGGTGTAATAGCAATGAAAACAAAAGTCTAGGGTCCAGGTTGCCTCACCCGCCCTTGCTAGGCTATTTCTTTGAGCGCTTTGCAGCCCCACTGTGGTGTCCCTCACCCCCTTCAGAATGACCAGCGGCATCTGCGGAGCGCCTGGTGCTCCTGCGTGGCTCTGACGCAGCGCTGGCCGGGCTGCTGCGGCTGCTGCTGTCCCCAGCATCCCCCAGGTCCAGGGCAGGATTTGCGGCAGTGTTAGAGATGATCAAGGCCTCCATTGCTGTCGTGATGCGGGCCATTCCCCTTGTCAACTCTGCGGTATTTTGTGCTAGACTAGACTCCATGTTGGCACCGCGCTGACAGAGTAGTGCCGTTGCTGCAGCAAGGCGGCTTAAGGAGCGGTTCTGCACCCGGGCATCCCGCCTGCGCACCACCTCTTGCTCCTCCAGTCTGCCACATAACTGTGTGATGGCAGTGGTTAGCCTGGCTAAACCTGCTACTGCCTCCTTGTTGGAATCCACAAAGGCCTGAAATCCTTTCACCATTTCCCCCATCTGCAGGTTGTGCTGCAGGAGCTGGCGTTGGCATGCCATGATGGATTTCGCCTGCTGCCTTTGGATCTTCACCATATTACCTTCGAGGCCCCGGAACACACTGGCCTCCCGTGCTGGTTCTGCAGTGGTGGGAATGGCACGGCGCCGGGTACTGCTGCTGCCCGCCTGCTGAGTGGGCTGGGGTGCCACTGGTGGGGGTGTGGTGCTGGCCGGGGCCTGAGCCCCTGCTCCCAGGACAGGGTGTACTGGAGCCACAGTGGCAGGAGCTGGTGTAGGTGGAAAGAGCTCCCTTGTCGGGGAGTTCTCTGGGGAGAACTGCAAGGAGGGTGTGCTTTGCATTTGTGGGGAGTGAAGTGCATCAAAGTCAATTGCCAGGTCTCCCTCAATACCCAGCCCTATGGTGTTTTCTTCCTCCTCCTCCTCGGCAGCCTGACTCGTGCTCGGCCCTGCGAGTGCAGTGGTAGATGGTGCTGCTGCCTCCTTTGGCAGTGGTTGTCCGCCTGATGGTGCCCCTAGGTACAAAGAAGCATTTGTAAATAGAGTGCCGATGTATTACAGTCAGTACAATTAAAGCATTCCACATGTCCTAGCATCTCCGTAGAATGTGTTCCACTGTTTCATGTGTTGTGATTCTGCACTGCCATATTTTGATACCTTCTGCTGACTGGATGTACCATGATGCTTGTCTCTTGTATGTTGGTTACAGTACTGTGCTGGGGTTTGGCTATGCATTGTGTCTAATGGGGAGGTGTCTGGTAGGGTGTGTCCTGATGCGCATGCCTCTTACCTGTAGCTGTAGCTCTGGCTGAGCTGTCCAGGGTCCCAATTCCGGTCACGCTCTCCCTCTCAATGGTGCTGGAGACCAGTTCCTCCAGCTCGGTGAGGGGTGGCGCCGGGTTCCTGCCACCACCAGTGACTCCAGCCTGCTTCTGGATCTCTGCCATCTTCCGTTTGGTCAGGCTTCGGATGTCGTAGAAGCGCTTCTTCAGCTCATCCAGGGACCTGGGGGTGACACCCACAGCGTTGACCTTTTGGGCGATTTCGCTCCAGAGCCTCCTCTTGGTGCTGTCTGGCACATTGAGGGACAGCTTTCCGAATAGCTGCCGGTGCACCCTCACCACCTCCTCAACCAACACCTGCAGCTCGGTGCTGCTGAACTTAGGCTTCCTCTTCTGGCTGGACTTCTGGCTCTCACTCTGGTTTGCCATCTTGCTCTGAACAGTTCACTACCTCCTACTCCCACTGCTGCTAACTGTGACTGCTCAGCTCAGGCTGGCTCTCCAGAAAGTTCTTAATTGGCTGCACCTGCCAGGGTTGCCACTCCCTGTTTGGGTGGGGGAGGGGGAGCCACCTCATTGGCTGAAGCGGCTTTTACCGAATCGGCTGTATCCGATTCGGATATTACCGAATCGGTGAAATCCGAATCGGTATCATCCGATTCGGATTTTACCGATTCGGTTTCTTCAATGCATTCCTATGGGCTTTTTGGCCATGGGTGTGTTTTCATACCTCCGATTCGGTAGTTGCCGATTCTGATTTTTCCGATTCGGCTATTTCCGATTCGGTGGTAGCCGATTCGGCTAGTTCCGATTCGGTGGTAGGCGATTCGGTACTTTCCGAATCGGTCCATGCCGATTCGGTACGTACCGATTCACATTACCGATGCCGACCGATTCCCTATTATTTCGCTGTTTGTTTGCTACATCTCGTTTTCCGATTTCAGAATACCGATTCGGCCCGCCTCGGTATTTTGAAATCGGAAATTCCCTTTTACCTACATCGGGCCCTATGATCTTTAAAAGATAGACTGGTCACTAGCCACCTACTGAAGGGCAAATCCAAAGGAGAACTGCAGTCAATGCATGGCTCGTATCCATGCGGGAAGTGCAAAGCCTGCAGTAATAGTCAGAGGGTATTGAGCTACCAGGTGCCACACAGGGACTCTAAAATCAAAATCAACAAGTTTATCACTTGTTCGACCACATTTGTGGTATACTGCCTGAAGTGCCCCTGCGGACGGATGTACGTAGGAAGCACCACAAAAGCAGTTAAGTTGAGAATCTTAGAGCACCAAAGAGCCATCGCAAATAAAGACGAAAACTATCCGATGGCCCGGCATTTTGCGAGTCACCACAACAGCGATAGGACACAACTCAGTTTCTTCAGCTTAGATTGCATCCCTCAAGACATCAGGGGTGGAGATCTAAAGAGGCGACTTAGACGCTTGGAGTCTCGATATATTATTGACCTCCAAACGAAGTCACCAGGAGGACTTAATGCAGGGGAGGAGCTATTATCACACTTATAATCACCTTCCTCTATTCCTGAACCACGTAACTGTCTGTAGAGAATTTTTGAATTTTTCTTTTTCTTTTACTGTAAAATTGCGGTGTTATCATTTGGTTAACAGATGAATTATCAACCCCCCCCCCTATCCACACCCCTTTCTTGAGTTAGGGTTAATTTAGTGTGGTATTGTAAATATTGGTACTGTATCCATGGCCATCCAGGCCTTAATTGTCACCAAAGATAGAGAAACTATGGGGATCGTGTTAATTTCAACTGTATACCAACACGAGTACAGATTAAGTTGAGCAATGACTTTTATGCTGAATCATGAATTTGTGTTTAATTGTTATGCCCATCCAGGGCTCAATAAGCAATACACTAATTGAGTGTTACAAATGTACAGCTTATACCCATTGCTTAAGATGTGGCACTTTGAAACTGTAAATAGCGTTATTTCATCGTTTAAAGATGGCGCTTTCATTTGCATCATGAACCTCTTTTTATTTCAATGAATTTAGCCTTATCAATTGCTGCCTTGCCGACGCCAGCTGACACTGACGAAGGCAAGTGCTGAAACGCGTCTGTAACTATTTTCTTTGCGCAAAATAAACCGTATGTGGTTTGACATCTGCTGCGAGTGCCGTCTTGTTGCTTTCTGCTGCCGGTCGCAGAGTTGCGGAGCTTCGAATATATATATATATATATATATATATATATATATATATATATATATATATATATATATAGCATATATATATAGCATATATATATAGCATACAATAGATACACCAGCATTTAAAAAAAATAATAATAATTCTTTTGGCACAAGAGGGGGTGTAGGGGATGTAGGGGTAACATAATTTAATTTATAACCTAAAAATGTATGTATGTTTGCATATATATATATATATGTAAATACATATATCTGTGTAGTTGTGTACATACCAAAGTGTGGGGAAAAGAGGAGAGCTAACAACAACACACACTCTTTACCACATAAGGGGTTCCCTGGCCTTTCCCATCACAAAATAAGTTCCCCCTCAAGTTCCATACTGGTTTGGCGTCGCGGTTTATCGACAGATTATACTAGCAGGGTGGAGGTAAGGCTAGAGAGCTGATGGAGGTGTAAATCTGGCTATCCATCAGGCCAGAGTAAGTAGGGGAGGGTTTTCCAGGGGGGGGATGGGAGGAGGGAGGGGGAAAAAAGCAAAAAATCCTCATAAGTCTGCCTCTTGTTCTACAGGATGTTTATTTCTGACACTTGTCCAACATCAGAAGTGTAAATGGTTAATCTTAGGATCCCAGCAGGAGCTGCTGGGAAAGGTCGATGAGAGGGGGATAGAGGTGGCACCATGATAGTTCTCCACTATATGTCCTGGAATGTCAACAGTCTGCGAGTGAGAAGGAGGCGGGAACGCATAGTGCAGTATCTGGGGGACTCCCCCGCGCAAATCATTGCCATCCAGGAGTCACACCTTCTTAAAACAGAGGCCGTGGAGATACTAAAAAAACAGAGATGGGTTGATAAATTCTGCTCTACCGATCATAACGCTAATATTGGGGGTTCTATTTATCTTTAAGAAAGCTGCTAAAGCCCACATTTTGGATCTCATAGAAGACCACACAGGGAGATGCTTGATATTGAGAGTACAGTTGGTGGGTCGATGCTGCACCTTGGTGGGCTATTATGGCCCTAACTCAGACGATCCATCGCATATGGACGCCATTAGGAACCACCTGGTACTTTCTCAGGATCCGGTGATCTGGATGGGCGACTTTATTATCGTGCTGAATCCCAAGTTGGATAAATCAGTAAATTTGAGGGCTTGTAGCTCACCAAGGTCCAGGCGAACTCTTATAGCAATCATGACTCAGCTCGGCCTGGCGGACTTTTGGAGGGAAAGAGTGGGTAGTAAAATGGGGGTCTCCTTCCGGAATAGCCGCTTCAAGCACATATCCAGAATCGACTACGCTTTGTTCAGCTACAATTTGAAAGACACCTTAGTAGCGATAGAATATCTCCCATCTCATCTGTCGGACCATTCGGCTCTTGTTTTTTCACTTAGAACCGAGAGTAGGAAGGAACATCCATCTTGGTCATTTGATCGGACACTCCTACTTGAGGAAGGTGAAGTTAACTTCCTGGCCGCAGAAACAACTGCATTTTTTTAAATAAATCTTAAATCCTCATCTCCGGCAGTGGTCTGGGAGGCCTTTAAGGCCTTTTTAAGAGGGTGTATTACTAGTAGGGCCTCCTATCGGAGTAAAAAATACAAGGATATGATAGCCAGTTTGGAACAGGAAATGAAGGGCATTGAGTTAAATCTAGGGCAGTCTCTAGGTTCTCCAGAGGAGCAGTCAAAATTGGCTGAGCTAAAGCTCCAGCTAGAAAACATTTGACAAGAGAGGGTTAATAAAAGATGTAAAGCATGTAAGATCTCCCATTTTGAGTTTGGAGAGGCCGCGGGTAGAGTATTGGCATGGAAAATAAAATCCGACCAAGCCCTGAAATACATCAGAGAAATCAAGGTGGAGGGGGAGGCGGCGCCAAGGGTATCTAATCAGGAGATCGGTAAAGCCTTTTTCGAATTCTTCGAGGCAATCTATAGGGAAGAACTACCAAATGACCAGACGACAAGAGATATGTGGCTGGAAGGGATCATGCTTCCAACCCTCTCAACAGCACAGAGCAATAGTTTAGAGACTGTAATAACGGATGTAGAAGTAAGGGAAGCAATACAGCATGTAAAAAAAGGGAAAGCATCTGGCCCAGATGGACTTCCTGGAGAGATCTACAAAGTCTTGGGGGAGGATATCGTCCTCGTATTGACGACCCTTTTTAATGGCATCCTTAGAGAAGGGATGCTACCGCCAAAATCGTGGGGTGAGGCCACAATTGTCCTCATACCCAAACCAGGGAAGGATGTATCAGACTGTGGGTCTTACAGGCCAATATCGTTGCTGAACAGCGACTATAAGATCTTTGCAGCCATACTGTCAGCAAGATTGGGAAGAGTGAAAGGCACCATCATCCATCATGACCAAAAAAGTTTTATTAAAGGGCACCATCTCTCGGACCTTACACATGACTTGGTAGGGGCAATAGATATTGCCTCGGCTTTCTCCCTTCCACTGGCCACCCTCACCCTTGACGCGGCAAAGGCCTTTGATAGGGTCAACTGGCCCTATCTAAACGATGTACTAAAAAAGTTTAACTTTGGGAATGGCTTTTGCATTACCATCGCCTTGCTTTATGGGGCCCCTTCGGCTAGGCTGCTGATCAACGGGGTCTTGACTGAACCCTTTAAGATTACATATAGATTTATATATTGTGCCGTTTGCCCAGGTTTTGCGGGCAGACGAAAATATTCCATCATTTAAATTTAAGGAGTGGGAAAGGCGGACAGCATTATATGCTGATGATATTTTATTCTTTACCTCAGAGCCCGTAATGTCCTTCCCTGCTGTGATCCAAAGGGCACAAGAGTTCAGTAATATCTCGGGCTACAGTATTAACTAAAGCAAGACTGAGGTCATGGTGTGGAATATTCCAGATCCACGGTTAGGCATAATCATCACCACCTCTATGCGCTATCTCGGGATCCGAATCACCCAAGACATCGGTACCATTGCCCAAACTAACCTAGACCGAATCTCCAGGGAGTGTAAGGGCCTATTGAAATCTTGGACTCACCTGCCACTCTCTATAATGGGTAGGGTGAACCTAATAAAAATGTCTATTCTTCCTAAGTTTATATTCATTTTTGGTGCCATTCCTTTGGGGTTTGACGTTAAGATGATTGACAAGTGTCAGCGAGAGATTAATCCCTTCATCTGGAATTATAAATCCACTAGAATTGCATGGAAGAAGTTGAGGAGGAGAAGGGAGAAGGGGGGTCTTGCCCTACCGGACTTAGTATATTACGCATGGGCCTTTCAGTTATCTTACTCCAGGATGCTCTTAAAACACCATCTAATCTTCCGGGGGGGATAATGTATAAGGCCATGTTAACCGGAGCAAATCTACCAGCAGATGGATTCCTATTTAAGTTTGGGAGCCAGAAATTCTTTAAGAAAATAAGGCAACAAATTTTACAGTCATGGGCTAAGGTTTGGTTAGCCATTAGAAAAAGATTGGGGCTGTCCTACTACTCGAATTGTGTTCCCATATGGGACTCTCCGGGTCTACCGGAGTGCCTAAGGGACAGCTTATCCTCTTCATTAGAGGAGGCTGGGATTACTAGAGAGCTAATGGTGGAAGGATCGGTACTACCTTGGGATGAATTACATGACCGTATAGGTCCAGGGCTTTCTAGATTTAAATTCATCCAGCTGGAAAGCTGGGGGAGGGCCCAGGGGTGTAAAGACGTACACTTCGGGAAATCAAGTTACCTGGAGCAGCTGCAATTGGAGAGACCTGGGGGAGGCAAGGAGGTGGCCTTCTGGTATTGGCAGCTGCAGGAGGAAACTGATTGGGATTTGACCCTCCCAGATGAACTGTGGGGAGAGGCGACTGGCTTTCAGTGTGAGGAGGTATGGTTAGGATCTTTTGCGCTCCTCTATAAAGTGGTGAAGCCATCATGGCTGAGACGCAACCATCTGTTCACAGCCCATCGGGCATATATAACACCGTTGAGACTTTCCAAATTTCTCCCAGACAAGAAATGTAATAAATGCAATTTACTAGAAGCATAAGGCATTCATATGTTTATGGACTGCCCCGACATCGGACGGTTCTGGGAGGAAGTGTTGTCTACCCTGAATTCCATCCTGTACACATCGTTAGTAATTTCATTGCCACTTATCATCTTCGGCTTGGAGGACAGCATTTCTGGCAAGGCTAGATCTTTTTTGTTCTATGCCATTTTGTTGGCTAGAAGGCAGATTTGTATACAGTGGGTTGAGAAAACTGCTCCATCATATTCGGACTGGCTCACGTCTCTATATGAAACATCAAAGGTGGACATGGCTAGAGCTTGCAATAATCGTAACTTGGCCTTTTGGGATCTGCTGACACAATGGAGATAGTGTTCCGGGGGTTTTTTTTGTTTTTGTTTTTGTGGGTTTTTTTTTTTGGTTTTTTTTCCCGGGTCCTATGATTATGCCATCAACACTCCTTGGACCAGGTCTGGCCTCGTTACGGTTTTTGGTCCTACAGGTTGAAACATACCTAGATGGAGTCAGCCCAAGATTTTAAAACCCCTCTTCCTCTTGGGACCTCTCTGCCACCAGTAAAATATTTCGGGTTCCGGCGCCAGAGATGGGCAAGAACATCTTTGCTCCCTCGATTGGTCAGGGACACGCAAGGTGGTTGGTATCTCCTAAGTAGGGGGCAAGGCAAATGAGAACAAAAAAAAAAAAGAAAAAAGAAAAAAAAAGGAAGGTGGGCTATTACAAAATGGCTATAGGGGGGCAAATATGAAACTGATTGTTCCAATTATGGCCCAGATTTCGATGATACTAAAAGCATCTTACAAACTCTGTCAGTATAGGGAACCTCTTATATAGTGGTTTTCAATTTCCACTTATTTCTACTCTTAATAAGTCCAAACACTACAGAAGCATGGACATCATTATAGATTTTCAGGGGGTTAGACAGCTCATTCCAGACATAAACGAAAAGATATGCGGAATGTTACAAATAGGGGTAAACACTACTGTTAAATGTATTACTTCTCCTTAGGAAGTGGTTTGATAATACAAAATGCGTACAGATGATGTAATCCTTGAAGGGATAATACTTGGAGTGAATATGTATGTATTAAGAAAGCATTTACAAAAGAATTCTGTACCAATAGTTGAAGAAAGTATATTAAAAAGAAGGTACATTGAATTTTTGAACAAATACCTTTTGAAGTTTGACATAACAGAATAAACACTAGTGTTTTTTAATTCATCAAGAATATTTTACAGCCAAGGACTTCTTATAATATTAGTTTTTGCTTTAAGCACAACCACTTTAGCATTGAGGCATTTAACAATGACATGCTACAAACACTACAAACACAGCATTTAGAGATTTACTGTTCTTGATGTGCACATTCAGAACTCCTTCCAAATTATATGCCGTATTCACAGGTAAACTTACTTGTTAGGTTTTGGAAAGAAGGCTCCCACATCTCTGGGTAACTTGTAGAATTCCTCTTTAATAATTTACATTTGGCAGATATCTCAGCCTATAGCAACGTCCAACACTCAGCTGGATCAGAATCAAACTGACTCCATCATTCCATTTTAGCAACCATCACTGCATTCCAGAACATAGCATCATCCCACAACAATAGAAGACAACGTCACCTCCCTCACCCAACATTTTTAAAAGAATATGAGGTGAAGAGTAAAAACGTTATATGATGAACTAACATGCACACTTGTATCACAGACCCAGTTACAGAGGAGGGGCAAATATTTAAAACGCAATCTTGTAGCTGCAGCAGCAAACTCCTGATACTTTGTGGTCTCACCACATAGTCTTTCACTGGTTGTGCACCATTTTTTTTTTGTTTGAATATATTTTATTGGTTTTACAAAAACATGAATACAACATCATATATTGACTCAAGCCATAACCATGCATGTTATCTCCACAAGTCTGTACATCAATCACATTATATCACTGTACTCAGGACGTTACCGTTGTCATATCATGTGAGAAAGGGTAAGCTGGCGCAGGGTTGGTCACCATGGTCTTGTATTGTGCCACACTCCCTGTGATCGGTGCCACCCATATACTATTGGAAGGAGCCAACCCACGGAATGTGACACAACCCCGGTGCCTCGGTCATGCGTGTCTGCGCAATTTTAGTTGTGAACTCGGGCTGCGAGACCAGTATATTGTCCTCGCATCTCGGGGATGGCATGAGGTCCGTTGCCCTCTTATCTCGTGACTAAAGTCCGTCTGCCCAGTGTTTCCGTTGTCGTGTCTAAGCCACTAGCGTGCAGCCCCCCCTCTCGGGTCATCCTATGTACGCGCATTATATTGTAGGCGTGGTCGAGCGTAACAGTGTTGCGTTAGACATGTGGGCTCATCTCTGACTGCCTAACCAGTGCTGGTTGTGCACCATGAGGGCATACGGATTTCCCCAGGTGATATTTATCCACCCTGTTAGGTTGCATATTCTATGATCACTCATCTTCACTGCATTATTAAACAGTTTTACCAAGTCATCCTTTGATTTCCAATGCCCTATGACATCATCCTCACACTCATTCTGACCACAACAGCCACCTGAAACCATACCAATAACCTTCTGTAACATTGTGTCTTCCATTAAGTGTTTCCTCCACTTTCCTTCCAATATAATACCATCAGATAAACAGTCACCTCCTCCTTACACTCTTCACCACCAAAGAAATGTCTCTCTTCTGGAACCTCATCATTTGTATCACACATCCTTGAAAACAGTCTGCCAGTAAATTGTTGGCACCAGGTACATATTATATATCAGAATTAAACTCTTGGAGGGTAGTCATCCACTTGTGAATTCCATTAGAAACAAAATCTACACCATTCTTTGAAAATTCCTCCCTAAGCGGCTTGTGATCTGTCCTAATCTCAAACTTGCACCCCAAATTAATTTATTTAACTTTCTTATCACCCAGAAGACCCCCAATACCTCTTTCTTGATCACTGAGTAGGTGAGCTCTGCTCCTCTCAACCCTTGTGATGCAAACAATATAGCCCTGTCCTGCCCCTTTTTATCTTTGAATTAGGACAGCCCCAAACTTTTTAGCTAGCATCGGTCATCACAAAAGTTTCATCCCTGGGCTCAATGCTTCCTAAATTTGGAGCCTTATCTAAACAAGATTTTACACTTTCAAACTCCTTCTCATACAACTTACATCAGAGAAACTCCTTGCCTTTTGTCAGCAAGTTTCTGATACAGTCTGTTTTTTCAGCAAACTGTGGCACAAACTTATTGTAAAACTCACCCATGCCAAAAGACTTTACCAGCTCCTTCCTCATTCTGAGTTTTTGATGTATTCCAACAATCCAATTTTAGTTCAAATACCAAACGCTGTAACCAAGTGACACAAATATTCAATTTTAGTCACACTGAACTTGCATTTTTCTGATTTCAATGTCAGCCCCCTATTTTGCAATCTTGCCAATACCTCACATAATCTACCATTGTGTTCATCAAGAGGAGCCCCGAACACCTACACATCATCCTGGTAGACCTTCACGCCCTCAATGCCATTAGGAATCTTCTTCATTGCCCTCCGAAGTCCCGAGGCAGCAGATATTAGCCCAAAGAACATCTTCAAAAATTTGAAGGTACCAGTTCTTGAGATGGGGGATGCAACGTTATCTGGTGGTACACAGAGGTTAGGTCAAGTGAGGAGAAATGTTTGGCACCATTAAGGGAACACAACATTTCATTGATGTTTTGCAGTGGATAGTGATCAACTACCACTGTTTTGTTGAGTTCTCTAAGGGCTACACATAGCCTGGCCTCACCATTTACCTTGCATTCCATTAGCACAGAGGCCAAGCATTCCGTGACCTCCACCTCCTGAACAATGCCATTATTCATTAACTTATTCAATTCCTTCCTCATGCTGTTCCTCACTAGTAAAGGAACAATCCTCACTTTAGCCACCATGGGTCGCACATTGGATTTGAGTCTAATCAGTTTTAAATCATCTACAAGACACCCAAAATTGTTTGCAAAAACCTCAGGGAGTTTCTTCATCAACTCACCACATCTTTTTTTCCGTATGGAGTTTTATATAGCGTGAACTTGACCCATAGGTATCGAGTATCAGAGCGCTTTACATAGCACCAGTTGCGTTACATGAGGACACATTCATTTTTGTTAGGCATGGGGAGATTAAGTGATTTGCCCAGAATCACAGGATGTTCAGCGTCATTGCCGAGACTCAAACCCAGTTCCCCAGATTTGAGGTTGACCACCATAGCCGTTAGGCCAACTCCTCTTCCCTCATCCCCCAGAGACACTTTTAACAGTAGGAATATCCTTTACTCTGACAGAGGGATTCCCTTATATCTTTCCCTTCCTGGTATGATTTTGTTCTTAAACTTAATTGTTCCCCAAAAATACCCTAGCAACTCTATTCGTTCTCTACCATACCCCTTAGGCATTATGTCAGGTCTCAATAATTTTACTTTGCTCTTTAAATTTTGCTCATAAAAGAATTTTGGTATAAGTGCCACCTTGCACCAAAATCAAACAGATCACACTGTGCATTTGGCATCTGTTCACTCCATAGATCGTTAGAAAGCTTAAATTCCCCATCCACCGCCTCTTCAATAGCCCAATACCAGTGTGAAACCTCCTTCTTCCCTATTGGCCTCTCAACTAGCTGCTGCTCTAGACTGTTTCCCCACCAATAGAATTTTTCTGTCTAATCTGGGACTGTACCCAGCTTTGTAACTGGATATACTTAAATCCTGAGAGACCGCTGCCCACTCTCCTCTTTAGATCTTCCCATGAGATGAGTGTTTCATTACTAACAAGATCTCCCCATACTTTCAATCCAGCATCTTTAAGTGGCAGCGCCAGCCTGTCCCGAAGGCATTCCGGCAAAACCGGTGATTCTCAAAGTGGCGCTAATTTTGAGAAATAATTGAGACCTACCAAATTTTTGGACCTTGCCCATGTGCTGGAAAATCCCTGAAGGACCTTAAGTTTGACTTTCTTAAAAAAATGTTGGTCACCAAATTTAAACATAAAACCCTCCTCCAGTAGACCTGCCCCTTTTAACATAGCCAATAGCATTTCTCCTCCCCCAGTGCTAGTAGGCATTTTAATAACATCCGAGAATGTGAAAGTTGAAACGCCCAAGCATAGTACTGTAGGTCAGGTAACACGAGACCTCCTTTCTCCCTCCTACGCCTTTGTTTTTTCAAGGCTATTCTGGTAGATCCATATGACCAGATAAAAGATGTATTTCTTGTTGGAGCACTTCTTGTAGAGACAGAATATCTGTCTGCCACGTGCACTGCCTGGCCTTATCGAGTACACATCCCAACATAAATTGGTCTCTTAAACGTTCTTCTGTATGGGTTTCAAAGCTGCTCCTGGAAGCCAGTTTATGCAGTTCTGTGATATATTGCTCTATCGACTCCCCTTGACATTGCAATGTCTTCTCTAAATGGTAGAGCTCTAGTGCAGTGCTTACTTTGGGTAGATAATGTAAGTCTATTTTTTTTAGACATATCTCATATTCATTAAGGTTCGCTGAGTCACTGTCAGATAGATCAGGAAGATGTTTAGAATACCTCCAGACCCTTGCATAGTGACTGAAGACCTTTCACCTTTTTTGTCATTGTTTGTGGGGATCACCAAGTGTTGTTAGGAAAAATGACTGTGCAGTAAAATTTTGCATGATGAAACAACTAAATAAAGCAATATACCAACAACACTAGTACAACAGAATTTACAGAAAATGAACACTGTAACAAAATGTGACAACTGTTAACGAAAGACGCCGGTATTCAACCTCAATACCTGAATGGCAGTGTAGTACTTTAGTTGCCAGTCCATCCCATAAATCAGCATGAATGTATTTCAGTTCCCCACACACTGTTCTTATGCATTCATCAAAAACAAGTAATACCAGGTCAACTCCTTGACACAGCGCATGTGGCTCTATGCAAATGTAAATACCGCTGGACTGCTATAATACTTCCAAAGCAAGGCTACGGTACAGAATCCTCATGCTGTCTCATTTGTAACCCGCATCATAGTCAAGCAACACCTCGACAGAGCTGTAATTTGAGAAGCGAAGCTTGACCGCTTCCTGGTGCGATCTGAGTACCCAATCCTTTCCTGGGGCGCTGATGTGATGTTGCCAAGCAACGCTTAGATGCTCTTCACAGAGCTGCACTCTGTTGTCCGCTGTTGTAAGGTGACGCATGTGCACTCACGTCGGAGCCATGGTCTTCTCTGCAGCATCACAAGGTATGCTCACAAGCCTTCCTGATGCTCGAGTCACACACAGTCATTATGCAGCAAGAGGGACCGCACCAAAGAAATCAATTAAAACACAAAATGAATTAAATCGCAGAAAGGTCGGAATATCTTATTAAGTCTTTAAAAGCAGTTGCCACTCACGTGAGCGATCTGAGAAATAGAAATATTTCGTAGTGTTGGGGTCTCAGTGTGCAGCTTCTTCAGCTGGGACATGTGTTCATGTTGGCAGCAGCACGTCGCTCATCTTCAATGTTAGATTTTGGAAGAAGGCTCACACATCTCTGGATAACTTGTAGAAATACTCTTTAATAAGTTACATGTAGCAGAGACCCCAGCCACTTCCAATAGTCAACTAGATCAGAATCGAACTGACTCTGTCATTCCATCTTAGAAACCATCACTGCATTCCTGAACATATCTTCATTCCACAACTATAGAACACCACAGAACTCCTTCCACATTTTGGGCCTTATTCACAAAGAAAAACGTACTCTTTTTGTGTAAACAAGTAAACCAACTATTTTTTGGATATTCAGAAATGATGAGTGTAGTTTTACGTGTAGTATCTTTTCAACTTTGATGAACTCCACACATTAAAAAATAGGACAGTCTCTGCAGTAAAAATACTACACAGAAAACTACACTTGTACTCTATTAATAGCAAATAAACAACAAAAGGGTAGGTTTACCTTTGTGAATATGGCCCTATATATTTGATTACTCAGCTTATATTAGATAAACAGTTTTGGCTAGTCCATGAGTAATATTACTTCAGAATTATCAAATACACATGATTTGCAAATTTGGTCAGAGGTAGCAGGTGGTTGAGAGAAAAAGTGGCATGGACAAAAGGCATTCTTGAAATACATGATGGTACAGGGGCCTGGGAATAGATGAGTATTTACATAATGGGAAACATTAGAGGCCTGATGATAGAACGGACCATTATATAAAAGATTTGCTGAAGAACTATTTATCTTAGATTTAAAAAAATAATGGAGCTAGAAAACAACAGCCATGCCATTTGTGAAATTTACTTGAAAATGTATGTTCTAAAATCAATCCACATGGTTGAAGTTTTGGTTATTTCCTCTTCCTTGAAGTTTGAGGACCCACTCGCTTGAGATACACTTTTTGTAGTGGGCAGTGAGAATTTATGGAAGCATGACATTTAATGTTCACCTTTGATCATTTCAGTGAGATTCCACTAGCTAATTTGAGGACAGAGTATGTTTATAGCTGATAGAAATGGGGGTCTCTAGTTGGCAGAGGTAGGTACCTTTGTCCAAGTAGGGACCCTTCTTCCTAGTCAGGGTAAGGGGGATACACTTCAGAAATAACCCCTGCTCACCCCGTGGTAGCTTGGCACGAGCAGACAGGCTTATCTCAGAGGTAGTGTGTAAAGCATTTGTGAACACATACAGTAATGCAGTCAAAACACTACAAATGGACAACACACCAGTTTAGAAAGATAAGTAATCTTTGTTTAAACCAAACAAGACCAAAATAACAAAATCCACAATACGGTGATAAAAATATGACTTTCAAATGGTAGAAATAGTGAAGTTCAAAGCAAATTGCAGATGCAACACTTTTCACACAAAGTACCTTGGATGCATCGTGCACACAAAAAAAGGGCCTTAGGGAATGTGATGTGTTGATTCCTTACACTCAGGGAAGATGCTGCGTTGGTTCCTTGCTCTGGGGGAGGTGATGCGTTGGTTCCTTACTGCTGTGCATGGGAGGTGATGCGTCGGTTCCCAACCGGAGAAGAGGTGATGTGCTGGTTTTTTACTGAGTGGGGAAGTGATGCATCTGTTTATTACTGAGTCCCCCAATGATGCAACAGACTTGGCACCTCGATGCAATGCGATGTGACAATCTGGGATGACACGTGGCTTCATGCAGACTCACAGCAGTGCTTGCTTCAGAATCGGCGCAGTGATCTGAAGACTTCAGGGATTCGTGCACTTGATGCAGTGATTTCTCGAGCCGCGGGCAGGTGAGGTGACGATTTCTTCGGCAATGTGTCAGAAACAGGTACGGATGCTTCTTGTTCTTGCATTGCTTTGCCAGCTCCCAACACCCAGAAAAACCGCCAGAGGCCCAGAACAGCTGCAGTCACCTCTTGGCAGGTTAGAACTCCCAGCAAGAAAGTTCAGAGGAGCTGGGGGTGAAGTCTTTGTGTCCCTGAGACTTCAAAACAGGAGGCAAGCTCTTCTTCAAGCCCTTTAAGATCTTCCTCAAGCAGGGCACACAGCAAACAGCAAAGTCCTTTTCCCTTTTCTTGGCAGAAAGTAGCCACTGAAGGCCAACCCCAGACAGCAAACAGCGCAGGGGCAGTATTCCTCCTCAGTTTCTCCAGCTCTTCTCCTTGGCAAAGGTTCCTCTTGATTTCCTAGATATGATCTTTGCGGTCTTTTCTATCCCTGAGACTTCCAACAGGAGGCAAGCTCTACTTCAAGCCCTTGGAGAAACCTCTAACAGCAGGATGATGAAAGCACAGTCCAATCCTTTCCCTACCTACGACAGAAGCAACCACTGCAGGCCAACCCCAACAGCACACAGCACAGGGAAGGTACTCCTCCTCCAGCTTTCCCGGTCCTACTTCCTGGAAGGTTCCTTAGTTCAGCAGTGATCTAAAAGTCTGGGGTATGGGTTCCATTTTTTATACAGTATATCTCTTTGTTCTCTCCTGGCCCAGTGCTCTGAGCCCAGTCCAAAGCAGTTCCAGGGGGGCACTTTGCAAGTGCACAACAACCTCCATTGTCAGTGTGAGCCCTGGCTCCAGACACACCAGGGGGGGGGGGGGACCATCATTGTGGAAGGCAGGCACAGCCCTATTCAGGTGTAGGTGCTACTCCTCCCATCACTTCAAATGCAGCCAATACACATCCTAGCAGAGGCACACTGGATGGCTAAGCAAGAAAATACCTACTTTCTAAAAGTGGTATTTTCAAACACAGAATGTAAAAGTCACCTTCACTAAAAAATGTATTTTAACATTCCGAGTTCAGGCATACTAAACTTTATTTTCCTACCTTGTTCCCAGGGGTAGTTATTTTTATAAGATGTTAAAAGCAAACTCACCATTATATCCTATGGGAATAGGTAGCCTTGCAATAGTGAAAAACGTAATTGGCAGTATTTCACTATCAGGACATGACACACACACCAGGCCATGTCCTACCTTTCACATACTCTGCACCCTGCCCACAGCGGTACCTTGGGCCTACCTTAGAGGTGACTAACATGTAAGAAAAGGGAAGGTTAGGGCCTGGCAAGTGTGTGCACTTGCCAAGTTGACATTGCAGTACCAAACTGCACACTGGCTCTGCAATGGCAGGCCTGAGTTACATTTACAGGCTGCTTATGTGGGTGACACAATCAGTGCTGCATGCCCACTAGCAGAATTTGATTTACAGGCCGTGGGCACACACAAAACTGGAAGCATATAACTATTCAGATTATCATTAAATTTGTGTCCTAAATGTATGTGGCTTAGCCATAGTTTTGGCCTGTTTGTCTCCTGTGTGGTAAATTAATTCACACACGCTGGATATAGTTTTAATTAGGTGAGATATGAGGATGTAGAAGTGTTTGAAATTCGCTCTCAACAGTGGTTTCAGCGGGTATCGACATGGAAATGTGGGTAAATGTGTTATTTATTTTTAGATTATTTTTTTACAGTGTTTAGGGCATAATTGGCAGGGCAATTGAAAAGGTGTGTATGCGGGCGTGGCTGTTTTCCCTATAATCACTGACCCTGCATTGTTTGTTAGATATTTCCGCCATCTACTTCATCATGCGCAGAGTTCAACAACGTACATTTTTTCTAGCTAAAACAGAACAAAATGTATTAAAACACGGCATGCAGTGCAAATATTGGCACAACATTTTGCAAAAGTTATGTAGTCACCTTTCGGTAAAGAGTTGAACATATTACACACATAGCTTTAGATGATGGAACATTCCGAGATGATGGAGCAAAGAATACCTTTTCTCTACAGCATACGGAGCACAAAGTGTCTGCTACAGAGTTACACCAAAGGTACTGGTTTTTATTTTTAGTAACTTTTGGTCAGAAACAAATGGTTTTTATTTTAATCTGCAAATGATGCTACGTATTTTGCAATAACTGGTAAGTGCAGCAAAAACCAGCGCCAAGACACCAGAGGTATCAGCTGCAATTTCATAGTTGCCAACATTTGAGAAAAAAATCCGGGTCACTTTGCCGCACAAGGCTGCTGCATATAGAAAGTTCTTGTTTGCGTACCTGTGTGTAATCAAGAGGAACAGTTTTTGCAACAACAGTCTCCAACTTGCCGGGCCTGCCTCTGCAAAAACGGGACAGTTGGCAACTATGCAATTAAAAAACGTAATAATAATACAAAATATTGCTGGTATTGCTATTAATAGCATAGCAGTGCTAATAATATAAATTGCAATAATTTATAACTATGAGGAAAAGCTCCTACTTCTAGTGTGCCAGCCTTAAATAAGCCACTATACGCACTATCAGACGTTTTGTTCAAACATTGAGTCCTTAATTCTATCACAAAGCGAGTAATGCTCCAGAATTCTCATGCAAGTAGACATTTACATCAGTAAAACTTGGATATGCTTCACAGAACAGATCAATGCGTGTTCCCTCTTTTATTATTTGTGCATTGCATTCAGTCTTCTTCATGCCACTGGGTTCTGCCTTGTTGCTCAGTAGGTTAATGCACCCACTGCAGAAGCCTATGCCTTACCTCCTGGGCACAGGTCCTAATGCCACGGCACACGGCTCCACTCAACCTTTCGTAATTCGAGGGTCGTTAAAATGAGTACTCGAGTAATATTAATAATAAGCATCTTTTATATACTAATAGCGACACAAGACTCCTTGTGGTGATTGTACACTTTACAGACACCAGTAATGTTATTGTTTTACTTAAGTGTCATTTCAGTTGGCCCAAATAGGATTTATGGTGCATGCCTGGTCTGCTCTAGAAGCATCAGGAACCAGAAGTCTTGCAAAATGGAAACGTCTGCACGTGCTCCAACTCACTGTGACACCTCCGTGACAATATGGCGCCCACCGGCCTAACCGAGAGCTCCTCGCCAGAAATCAGCCCGGTGTAAGGCGCGCGCTGAGCAGCTGCTGCCTTCCTCCCTGCCCGCAGTGCTGATCCTAGCACCTTCATGCTTTGCGAATGGTTCCTCAATACCATTTATACAAGCCTGCACGGGTTTGATTTTTCAATTTAAATGCCATTGCTGTTGATAGTCTATTCCCTATATGCTGCCTGTGAGAATACAACTAGGATTACATTTCCAGAAAGCTCACGGTGCTGCGCAGCAGGAACATCTGGTAATGTGCTCTGTGGCCTGGGTGTATAACGGTTCTACATCCCTCAAAAGCAGACCTCCAATAACCACGGTGACCGCTGTCACCCTGTTAAAGAAGTGAGTTGTGAAGCAGGTGCCGGCGAAAGGTCAATGCACAGCAAAAGATGGCTGTTTACTAACAATCTCAGTAAGGCAAAGTGGGAGAAATTGAAACTTTTTCATGCATCTCTGTTGCTAAAAGTGTGCAGGTTAGCCACCATCAATTTAGCATTTACTGCGTTGCAAACCATTTAGACAGACTCGGAGGTTCCACTAATGGAAATTAAACAAGGAGCGTATGGAAGTGACGCAGAATAAAATAACCTTCAGAGAATTGACAAGGCCTGGGTTTCTATTAAGTCCAACGGATCAAGAGCGGATTTGAAGACGACATTTTTAATTTTGTGTGAGATTCACTTACGAGGCCGTTAGGCTTTGGAGTAAAGTTTGCAGGAAATGTCTTTAGCACGTGAATGCCTTATTACCATCTCCTGCCCTAAGCCGTGACCAGTTCCCTCCAGGAGCTTTGTATGAATATCTAGTGCATTCTGCTAGGTTAATATCTAGTGCATTCCGGTAGGTGTAGTCCTGCTTTCCTTACATTGAACTAATTTTACGCACACACCTGAAATCAATAATTTGTAGATGAGAAGTTCCGGATTGGAGACAGTGTCCATAAAGACCTGGACTGAGGTGGTCACCCTATGAATAGGAGCAACGGTCATTGTAATACTAGGTCAATAGGAAGTTTGAGTTACAAGGACACTATTTTTTTTAATATTCTTTTTATTGATTCTCAATTTGACTCACATGACTCCGAGATTCCTGGGAGTTACACATGGTGCGTTACAACAACTGAGAATGGTACAATATTCAGTACAAGTGATATCAACAGCAATGTGACATCAGTGTTACTGTAGGTACCCGTCGTTGCACGATAAACAGTAATATAGCAAAACAACACAACAACTTCTATCTTCCACTTGTGGAAGCACCTGGACAATTAATAAAGAGGAGTTTGTGGTATGGTATGCGGTGTGCAAGTTTTCCTCGTATGAACAAGGACACACTCTAAACACAGCTTCAACCCTTCTAGAGAAGACTTCCATACAAATCATTGTTCAACAATAAAGGAGTGGCCGAGCATTGTGCAAACGTGTTTACCCAAATGCTAGTGACAGTGTGTAACCTGTGTTTCGCAATAGACTTTCTATGCTGATTGATTTGTCTGTTCACAGAAATGCAGGTCTTTACCACTTAAATACCTGTCACTCTTTGTGCATCACACAACTAGCTCGTTGCAGCAGCAATGTGTGCAACACCTTATACTAGGCACCCCAATGTCAAGATGGTAGGCCAAATCAGTGAATTTTCAAGACTATTCACATGGGACAAACATATGTGGGATATGCTGTTATAGTGAGGTAGAATTTGATCACAGGTAGTTGTGCATCCCCTGACCAAAGTTTCACATTAATCTTTTTTGAACAATTGAAGGCCGTAGGTTGGTGTCCTGGTTAGCTGGCCTCACATCTATCAGCATTGAACTTTTTCTGCAACCTGCCTTGCCTTCAGACAGAAAAGCAACCGATCTGGAGATGGAGCAGGTAAATTAAAGCACAAATCAAGTTAAATTCTATGTTTAGAATGTATGCCTGTTGAACAAGTAATGTGATGCATTTTCTGCTCCATAAACCGCTGAATAAGTAGACATGTGAATGTACTTCTTCGTTAGTGCCATCAGCTCTAGAAATGGATAAGTCATGTTGAGCACACACAACTATAGTAGCATTGTGTTTGGAAATCGGACGGTTAGTTGTGAGACCATCACAAGTAACAGATGCACAATTGTTCTCAGTGGGAACCAAACACCCCATTGTATCACTTGACTCGCACACAGTAGTGAAGTTAAGCAGCCCAAGGCCTACTCGATTGATTTGATGTGGGCTAGTAATCACCAATCACTAGCACTCAAAAATAACACTCAATAAATGATTGTCCAGTCAGTACTTTTTCTTTAGGAAAAGGAGAAGTACATTTATTACGCAGACAGTACGAAATATTATGCAGTAATTTACAAATATAAATTGTCACATGGAACATACCATATATGAAATTATTTAATCACTGGTGACCCCCTAGTGTGGTCACCAAACATATCAAGTAAGTTTCAACAGTCATTGTGTAATAACTACATTGTTTTGGCATGAATCATGGTCATTATTGCGATAATGATTAATCAATAACAAATGTGTAATCATTATGAAAACCCAATAACACATTTATCAAGAGTAAACTCTGTGGCCCTTGTATACAAGAGACCTGCTCTTCTGGACCATCACTTTATATGATGATCTGGTGATGCAGGCCTCTCAATCATATCTATGACTTGACGCAAAGCCACCCTGCGTGGCTTTGCATGGCCTCATAGATATGGATTAAAGCAAGGCAGTCAGCAAAATAACATCCAGCGCTGCTCCATGCCAATTCTGTGTAAATGAGGCCCTGCGTTTGTACATTCATTTATATACTTGTCATTAACCGCATGCGTGCGGCATGATTTCCGCCCGTACGCTGGATTTTGCGGAATCGCATGTTACGTGACGAGCTGGGCTCGTCATGAGCGTGCGAGGAGGCTACCTCATGACGAGCCCAGCTCGTCATGAGCGTCGAAGGGGTTAAACTGTAATGGTCAAAAAAAACCCTTGACAACATCATAGTGAAACAGCTTTGTGAAGAATCATTGCATTGCAACCATACAATCGGCAGCTAAAAAAACATAAAACCATGAACAGTGCATTATACAGTTTTAGTGCTTCCCCATGATACCATACAACAAGTCCCTGGAGAGCAAACTTCTCCAGCTGTAGAGCAAACGCTCCAATGATGGGAGAGCATAAAATGCCTCAAAAAGCAAGAAAAGTGATGATTTTGTGCCTTCCCCAACTTAGGGTGAGGACCCAAAAAGTAACATGAAAAGCAAGGCCACGTTGTGCTGATTAATTTGGTGGTGGTCCAGGGACCCCCACAAGCAGACATAAGGGAGAAAATAAATTTTAAATAAGAGGCCGTACAAAGCATTATTGGGTGAGTTTTCCAAAAGGCAGAGAATATCATACTAGCGGCTCTCCTGCTGTGCCTGGGAGAGCTGTGCTTCATGTTTTCCTCTTGTTTTGGAGTTCATTGGGGCATGTGGCATTGCGCCACCGGCCCTTCTCACTGGTTTGGGGTGTCTGCTGCCAATCGGGCACCTGCATAATTTGTTAATGCGGGACAGCCACAGGAACACACCCAGGGCAGCCCCGGGCTAGCTACCCGCACAGCCAACTCTCCTAAGTGCAGCCACGGGAGCCAGCAGGAATCTCTGCTTTGCTCGCTCCTACAGGCAAGGGGGTTTCATAAAAACGTTTTTGGCACTGGGCCCTGGTCTGCCCAAGGAGAAATTGATCAGCTAAGCAGTGGAGCTCCACGTGCTCTGAGAGCGAAAAGAGTTAAAGGTTGTCAAAATTTAGCATGCCATAACTCAAGCTACTTTGGGTCACAATGGACAATCCTGGGCTCATTTTACTCCTGCTGGTGAGCACTATCCACAAGGGAAAGTTGCAACAACCCTTCCCACCTCCAAAGCGATGCAGTCCTGAAAAGACTAGCCCTTCTGGCTCCTTGTGCCGGTTCTCCGTTGTGGCTTTGTTGGTGGGTGCTGAAAAGCCCAGGGCTTTCTCCCAATCGGTCCTCAGGGGGTGCAAGGGGACCAGCCCTCACTGGCCCTTGGGGAGACCCACTGGTCCTGGGTCAATTGGACAGAGTCCTGAGTTCTGAGTGGGGGTCAAGGGGTTCCTCCTTCTAGTTCTCAATGGCAGGCCCAGGATCCAGCAGTGACGTTGGTAGAAAATCTCCAGGCATGAGACAGTCTTCCACTTGTGCAAGAGTTTTTAAAGGGGAGAGGAATGTTCCAGAAGACAGACCCTCTGACTTTCATTCTAGAATTTTAAAGGAAGTCACCCAGTAAGTTTGCTCCAGTTGTCTGTGCTGGATCCTTTGTTCAGTGGGCTTGGGCAGGCCCAGTCCTGGTGCAGAGTGACAGCTGAGTGATTGATACAGATCATTTTGCCTCAACCCTTTCATTCTAAGGAGCTGGGAGAAGTGTTGCTAATTGCCCCTTTTGTGTGAAGGCAGCCTTTGTTCCTGCTGCTGGAGAAAATGTAATTACCTGGGCTCTGATCATGAGCTGAGCCAGGAAAATATGGACATTCTGAATAACTCTTAAGATGTACAGTTATCTGGAAGTTAAAAATGTGGTTTTCTTGCGCAGGTTAAACTCCAATTCAAGATTTCAGTGGTCTCTGTAGGCAAAGGAGAAGTGAGAATACATTCTAAGAAAGTTCCCTCCATATGGGTATAATGGAGTGTCACTATAGTTAAAACAGTAAAGGACACTGAAGGTCTCCAATAGTCTATACTACTCTCATGAGGCCTATCCCAGGTTAATACCTAATTCTGCAGAGTTCCCATTGTGCCAGGCTACCTGTGCTCTGTTAGCGGGCTGTGCATAATAGTAGTTTCCCACGCGCAGCCTGCACACATGTTTTCACGTGTTCATGTGTTACCAGCAAAGTGCCCCTTAAACTTGTTGCATCACAGAGGCCTTATCTTAAAAGGCAGACTCTGGCAGTAAACATATGCAGTCCATTTGCCATGTGATTATCATGGGTGAGGCACTGTTAGTAAGACTCACTTAGAGTAAAAAGTTAGAAAACTGGGTGATCAGAAAAGCAAATAATCCAGACGTACTGCAGGGGCAGAACCCAGTGCAACACAGTGTCTCTAAATGTTTCTGTGCGCCCACTCTAGACTCCCATATCCTTGAGCTCAGCCAATTATTAGACCACAAAGAAGCAGACTTCACTTGGAATTGGCATGCTTGAGGACTGGTGCAGGTGTGGATTAAGAGATTGTATTTTCATGTGTTTATGTCCTACTGTTGTATGATTCCTTTAACCCCCACTCCCAGCACACATGACTCTCATACAGCCCAAATAAAGGCACTTATTTTCCGTTTTTTTTCTTCTTGGTAAGCGTTTTCTGACTCTAGGGTATGTCTTAGTCTTCTTCCAAGCACCCTACATACCTTTGCCTCACATAGACACAAGAAACGCACGAGTCTCCCAATATGCAACTGTGTTGCTCTCACTTAGCACCTAAGGGTATTTGCAGCTCAGAAGGTAAGGGTGGAAAGAGCTTAGCAATGCAAACAATGCTCGGAGGACCAAGGACAGAAAGAGAGAGGCCCAGTCTCTACTGCACCGCTGTCATCACCATTAAGCTTGAAACGGGGCTCCAGAGGTGTCGGAAACCCAGGTGCTGATCTGGGTCACACAACCATCTACTAAAATAGTAGTAGTTATAATTTATTTGGCCTTTCTCTTCAGATGGACTGTCCCCACCAATAGCAGAACAATCTGTCAATAACTCTCCCTCAAATTATGAACAATATAAGCATCAGGCTGTTAAAAATCATTTTTAAACCAATAGTTCTGTCTTTAATGTGCTAATACGTGAAAATATAGGTCTGCACAATTGAGCATGGTCCGTGTAGGTCTGGCTTAGTATATGGTGCACACTTATTTAAGTGAAGCACCTTGTACTAATCCAGATAACCCTTATGGTGATTTTAGTGGTCTTAGACAGCCTTAGAGAGCTCTCTAAGTCGTAACTGTGGAGAGCAGCCTTCGGGCTTATCTTGAAGGAGTGTTAAGCAGCTTGTTTTACCAGATCTAATCATGTAGTGTAGGTTAAATGAAAAAGAATAACAGAGTGTAAATTTAAAAATAGTTCTATTTATTACACAACAACACTCACTAACACTTTGGTATACCTCCTATCCGGATATATGAACACAAATACACAGCATTACTTCAATTGTAACAGGTAAGTAAGCACAATACATAGCGGTCTCCAAGGGGAGACCAAACCAAATACCAAAACAGTGGAATGCAAACTGCGACTGAAGTTGGGACTTGGACCAGGAGACTCAGAAGAGCTGGGGACACAAGAAACCACCTAAGGTAAGTACATAGAAACTCCACGGAGGCTGTATGCAGAGTGGAAACACAGCAGGGTATTAATGGAAGTCAATGGGAAAGTAATGGTTACAGTTTGGAAGAAGAAGGACTCTTCCCAGAATACTCAAGGGGGGTGGGGCACGCCGCGGACATGCACAACGTGTTTACCTTGCCTTGCACTGGCCATGAAACTTCACTTATCTGAAGCAAGCAACCATGAAAACTTCATTTACCACGATGCAATAAGGTAAACACGTTGTGCATGTCCGCGGCGTGCCCCACCCCCCTTGACTGTTGAAAAGGCTCCCTCGAGCCACGAGCTGACGAGCTCAGGGGTGCGCGACGCATGCTGAGAGTGGTAATAATCCTGATAAGATGACGGCAGCATGCACAAGACCCTATGAACTTTTTCCCTACTGAAGAGAAAGGAATTTCGAAACACGTGTATAGGGATACGGGCACTGGCCATGAAACTTTACTTGGAATATGGGCACTGGCCATGAAACTTCACTTATCTGAAGCAAGCAACCATGAAAACTTCATTTACCACGATGCAATAAGGTAAACACGTTGTGCATGTCCGCGGCGTGCCCCACCCCCCCTTGACTGTTGAAAAGGCTCCCTCGAGCCACGAGCTGACGAGCTCAGGGGTGCGCGACGCATGCTGAGAGTGGTAATAATCCTGATAAGATGACGGCAGCATGCACAAGAACCTATGAACTTTTTCCCTACTGAAGAGAAAGGAATTTCGAAACACGTGTATAGGGATACGGGCACTGGCCATGAAACTTTACTTGGAATATGGGCACTGGCCATGAAACTTCACTTATCTGAAGCAAGCAACCATGAAAACTTAATTTACCACGATGCAATAAGGTAAACACGTTGTGCATGTCCGCGGCGTGCCCCACCCCCCTTGACTGTTGAAAAGGCTCCCTCGAGCCACGAGCTGACGAGCTCAGGGGTGCGCGACGCATGCTGAGAGTGGTAATAATCCTGATAAGATGACGGCAGCATGCACAAGAACCTATGAACTTTTTCCCTACTGAAGAGAAAGGAATTTCGAAACACGTGGATAGGGATACGGGCACTGGCCATGAAACTTTACTTGGAATATGGGCACTGGCCATGAAACTTCACTTATCTGAAGCAAGCAACCATGAAAACTTCATTTACCACGATGCAATAAGGTAAACACGTTGTGCATGTCCGCGGCGTGCCCCACCCCCCTTGACTGTTGAAAAGGCTCCCTCGAGCCACGAGCTGACGAGCTCAGGGGTGCGCGACGCATGCTGAGAGTGGTAATAATCCTGATAAGATGACGGCAGCATGCACAAGAACCTATGAACTTTTTCCCTACTGAAGAGAAAGGAATTTCGAAACACGTGTATAGGGATACGGGCACTGGCCATGAAACTTTACTTGGAATATGGGCACTGGCCATGAAACTTCACTTATCTGAAGCAAGCAACCATGAAAACTTCATTTACCACGATGCAATAAGGTAAACACGTTGTGCATGTCCGCGGCGTGCCCCACCCCCCTTGACTCTTCCCAGAATACCTTGAAGAAACCTCATGAAATACAGAAGGTTGGAGAGTCACCCCACCCATGGATACCCCAGGAACCAGGATACCTACATCAGGGAAGCCGGGTGCATAGGTGCAAAGTGACACCGGAAATCACCATAGACCACAATGAAGGACTTCAGTAAATATACCTCTGGTGAAGACTGTGCAAGAGTCTTTTAGGAATCCAAGGATAGATTATTGAAGAGAAGAACCTACAAGCAGAGGGGACAGAGTCTATGCCACTTGGTGGTGACCATGAGGCACGGAAGAGCAATGCCCACCAATGTCAGAAGATGCAGGAAGGATGATGGTGACCGTGTTGCTGCAGCTGTGAGGACCAGTTGACATTGAGGAAAACCAGAAGCCGTGCACAAGCTGTCCCACATTGGAAGTCAAGAACTAGGGTGCTGGTGTCCGGCGGGAGCACCAACAAGACTTGGCAGCTGCAACTAAAATTACATGTGTGTATGTATCTTGAGTCCTGAGGAGCATAATGTCATTAGAGAATATAATGATAGATGAATAAAGATTATGGAGAGGGAAAGTCTATAGAATAGCAGATAAAGGACATTTTAGGTTGAAAACTTTGTATCCTAGGTTAGGGATGGAGCAGGAACGCAGTCAGTGTATTATATATGATGGTATGGCATAATCCATTCAAGGGATTTCTTTTTGTCCTCATCTGAGAATCTTCCCACTCATTTAAAGAAGTCAGAAAAGAATTCATAAAGAAACAATAAACAGTTTCTGCATTTTATATGGTACTTATTTGTAATTCATTATCCTCATTTTCTTGTACTTTCTTGTCATTGTGTAATGCACAGTATTTTGTCATCTGGTCCACATACTTGTTGCCAAGTGTAACTAAATCTTTACCTGCCTTATGGTCCACACGCTTCAATTTCCTATGTCTGTTGTATAGCTTTCAACAAATCCGGTATATAAGCTTTATTTTTGATAGGTGCTCCAGAAGTCCTTATAAAACCTGTCTATTAGCCCTGTTGGATGACGTCATGAACCACTCCAAAACCATATTGGCTTCTTGTATAAATTATCACTCTAAAAATCTCTGACAAGCAGCAGGTGCTGGTCAATGCTAATAATTCTACTACCTGTGCTAAGGTTACATTTGGCAGAAAAAATGCTCCCATGGTCTCAGAAATGGAACATATTGCATAAGCAGCTCCATATTGATCTCTTAAACAAGAACCATCAACAAATATGTCAGAACATCCATTTCCAATTGAGTGTTTTTGACATCTGGTCTTGGTTTGGTACATAATTCAGTAATTGTGATGCAATCATGCTCTTCTAGACCATCAGTCTCATTATTTTCATTACCTTCCCTGCTTCCCAGCACCTGTTTAAAATAGGAAGCAGAGTTGCTGGGTGCGGCAAATTGCATCTGCTAATAGGAATGTTCTCAGTGGCAAGAATGACTTGTTCATAACAAGCTAGTCTATACTGTTTGTCAAATGCTGTTTTCAATTTCTTGTTAACAATGTCTTAACTGAGTGAAGGATATATACAGTTCATGTATGCCCATCAATATTGCTTCACTTTCTTCAATACCAACACAAGGCGCTGCAGCCAATTTCGAACATTCTGGAGTACTTACTGCTACTGAATCATATACAGCTGAAGGGTATGCAATTGGACACATTAACCCATCATGCGTCTGTGTCAGGATTGATAATGAAAATTCACTCCCTTCATGACAGTACATAACACTCTTTAAATTATAGTCCTGAATTCCCAATGCTGGTGCACAACACAGACTCTTTCTCCCAATTATTTAGATGTTTCAGTGCATTCTTTGCCAAATGGCACAGGATCTTGTATATCACTGTGGGTTAGCCTTACTTTGCTTTGCTTTGCAATTAAGGTAAAGTTTGGAATCCACTGACGATAGTAGCCAACAATTCCAAGTAAAAACCTAACCTGCCTCTGGGTGGTTGGTGAGCTAATTTTCAGACTTGCAGAAATGTGTTCTTTTGAGACTTTTTTCACACCTTTTTCAATATGGTATCCAAGATATATCACCTCTCTTTTACAATAGTGCATTTTTGTTGGAGAAACCTTACGTCCACTGTCATCTAGAAACTTTATTGAGGTAATAGTATAAAGTTTACAGTCCTCCTTTGTCTTAGATGTCACTAACAGGTCATCTATGCACTGAACTAAGACTGATTTGCAAACCAACCGCACATTTTCTACATCTTTCTTCAGTATTTGACAAAAAATATAAGGACTTTCTGTATAGCCCTGTGGAAACCTACACCATCCCAAAAATGTATTTTGGACTTGATACTAGGACTGGGTGGTGAACTTCGCTCCGTTCTCTGAGTTTGGGGAGTTTTCTGCACTCCGCGGAGCTCGCGGAGTGCAGAAAACTCTGCTTCGCGATGTGCAGTGGAGTTTTCCCCCCGCTCGCTATCACGAACGGTAAGTTCGCGAGCTACCTCTCGGGTAGAATTTCTAGCCGAATTTCAAGCCGAGCTGCCGAAATCTCACTTTTCTTTTAACTGGCTCAGCACTTTTTATTTAGCCAATCTCTTTTTTCTGGAATAATCTGATACATCTTCCTTGACAGTGTTTCTTAAATCCAGAGGTAGATCAACTTTTGTTAAAGGTGGGAATAACTGATTTCTAGTCTCTTGTCATTTTATTTTGATTACTAAGTCGTGGGTTTCAGACCCAACACCATCCAGTGTGCAATAAGTCACACAATTCATTTTGTGCAACAAGTCCCTTATAACAGATTCACAGGACCTGAATCACACATAATTACCTGGTGTTTATTTTTCATTTGACTTGGACATCACTAGGACATCTTCTGTAACCTGATTAACAATTTGTGTATTACTAATCCCTATAACTTGGATTTCTTTTCCCAAGAAGGGTAGGTTTGGGACTTTTACAAAATAAACTGCAGAACAGGTAGCCCTCATATCAATCAAGAATGAAATCGGTGCACATTGCCTCCTCCGTCAATATATGGGCCACTTTGATCTATCGCTAGGACTGTTCAAAGAAAGCAATCCTCCTCCCCATTCAGACACCCTCATTGTGGATGGGCCCCTAATGAATAATCATTCAGAATCAATGGATTCTGTTGGCACTATATGGCATTTTGATTTGATATTTTGTTGCATCACTGGAAATGAAGGAATCAACATTAGAAATGATTGCTGATTCTGCACACCCTGCTCAAAATTTGATACAGTTGGGGCCATCATGTTTCTCTGCATTTGAGGAACACCATCATCCTGAATTCTATGTGGATTCTGGTTACACTCACTGGTCCAGGGCCCAATGTCCCCCCAGAAGTGACAAGCAATGTATCTTTTCAAGTCAATGCTAACATTCATTCCACCTTTACTCATCATTCCTCTTCCACTGTGATGCCTTACATCACACCAATTCCCATTGCTGCACCCTACTTCTGAGTCTTCTCATTCATTCTAGAATGAAAAATCATATCTGAACCCATGTGAGATCTCCTTTTAAATAGCTTTTTCTGAGCAATCAGCAGATTCTCCTTGATATTTTTCTGTATTGCATCAAAGCCATTTCCACTATTCTTAGCCAGCTTGAACATCTCATCAGGGCTCTTCGTCTGCCAGCACAGCTCACTCTATGGTATATGATTACTAAGCTCCAGACACAACGCTATGACAAAAGCAGAAATAAAACAACTTACACCACCTTTCCTGTGGTCATCAACTACACTGTGCTTCTTGAAATTTTGCATGAGCCTCTCATAAAAAGGCATGCACTGATTCTTTTGACTCCTTTGAGGTTCTCAAAACCTGTACCCAAATAACATCAAACACTTTATTCTTTAAATATTAATTTCTCTGCATTTGTTGGCTACTTCCTTAGAAGGAGCAATATTTGAAGCAACCCTAGCTGATTCCTAAATTGGCCAGGCAACTGCTGGCATACACTCTACCCACAAAGCACTAGGGACCACAATTTCAAATAATGGATTCAAATCAAAATCAGTCCACAGCACTTCTGATATGTTTGTCAACCTTTGCTCCTTTATGTACCCCTTTTCTGGTTCTTCCTTATAATTTAGGGAAGTTTGTAGTAAAGGCATAAAGCTCAACCCTTATCCATGTCACATGATTCCCTTCCTGTACTTACCTCAAAGGAAACTCCAAAACCATGCCTTTTCAGCTTCTGAATCACTATACCTATCACCCTACCTTCAGTTTCCTTAACTTTCTTTTTACATACTGTCACTTTCTTCCATCTTTATTTGTATTTTTTCAGATCACTCCAGTCTCCTGTTTTTTCAATCAAATCTTTAATATGAGTTCTCAAAGTAATAAAGTCGATATCTTTAATTTAATCATGAGTCAAACCCATGATTTCATTTCAAATTTTCCATTTTAGTAATCTCTACTTCCCACTCATCAGTCAGATCCTTTATTTTTCCATGTGTTTCGTTTGCGCATCTGGATGCTTTTTTTATCATACATCTCCTTTCAAATACATTGTATGTCAACAACCTGTTTGGATGAATATTCCTTTGTAACATTTCACAAAATTCAATCTTTAAAAGCTATTATTAATAACTTTAGAAGGATCCTCTATCACTGCTGTTTTATCAGTTGAATTAACTTGAGTCTGGGCAACAGGTTAGGCGTGCCTGCTGGTACTAGTCATTACTGTCATTGCCATGTTAGTGGGTGTATTTGGTACAACAACTATTGGAGCTTGTATATCAGTAGTGGCATCTCCTCTTGCTCTCCTGGCAGGTCCCAAACCAGAACAAGAAGTACCTGTCCCGGCTACTCTAGCAGAATATGGGGGAGGTCTTGAATTCAAAAGATCATTAAAAGATTTATCCTTCTAATCAGAATGATTATTCAGTTTCTTTCCCTCTTTTGTTTTGCTTTGATCATTTGTTCCCTAATACATTTAGCGAACTTTAACATCCTGTATACCTTCTGTACCAGCAATGTGATGTATGCCTCTGTGAAAAAGCAATAAAGAACCATTTGGGAAAAATAAACTGTAGCAGTATAAGCTCTCACCTCTTCCATCGTCACCTTACTCCAGCATTTTTCTTGTTGATCTCACTTTTACTCCAACCACTGCCTAAAGGATCCCTTCACGTGCATCAACATTTTTTTATATCTTTCTCTGTTGCCGTTTGATCCCATTTATTTCATGCCTCAAACTGTGTAGGTCTGGGCATCGGCTTCATGGTGCTTATAGTTTGTGTAACTAAATCTAGCATTTCAATGTTACAGGCATCCACTTAAAGAAAGGTCTTTAGTGGAAGAAGTATAATCTTGCATTCGGAAATTCATGTACAATATAGAACTCAGAGTCCATCATCATTGGGTATGCAAGTTTCCATTCTGCAGGTATTTTCTGACCCTCAACAGCAGGTACCACAGAGAGTGTAAGCTTTTTAATTACACTTACGATTATTTCTGCTCAAAACAATAAAAAAAATCACAAAAAACGAACTTGCGAACAACAACCAATCCCCTCGCGGCTCTGTCAAAGATCAACATATAACAGCATGGCTCAGTCAGCAATCAACCAACGACAATGCAGCTTTGTGGTGACATCTCACATGCTCCAGCATGGCACCCTGGCTTACTAACCAATCACAGCTCAACTTCTCTGTCAATGTGTAAAACAATTGGAGAACCTTCAAAATCAACTTTTAACTTATTAAACCGTTGTGTGCTTATCCTAAATAGGAAGAAAATCAACAAGGTAGAGTCAACAAATTAAGTCTCACAAATAATAGCTAAAGAGTTACTAAATCAGCATCTTTCATGGTACTGTTCTAAAACTACAATTCACACGAGGCCGACCCCCAACCATTGGCAATCTTCCCTCATTAATGCTCTTATTAATGTTGCTCTTAGGAGAAAAGATACACCAACCTAAATGAGGTACACAACCCTAGAAAATAAATCTCATTAATGTCAGAAACCCCTAACTGTGCATGTGGCACCTCACACTACACATTACCTTATGGAGACAAGTATCATCACAATATCTCAAGATCTTGTTTTTTGTCAAATCCGATAACCAAACCAACCAATAACTGAACAAAAATAGATTCACAAACATGAATAATACCTTATCAGTACAGTAAGTAATAAACCAAGTGAACCGTCAATTAGAGTTACATATCCAAACATCTCACAAAGCATGCAACAGTCAATCTCACTAGCTTCTACTTCAACATACTTCACAAATACATACTGTACATCAATTAATTTGCTTCAAATCAGATGCCCTGAGAAACTCCAACCTCTGAAACTGCCAGTAGAGTTTCAGAAAAATCTACAAATCCCAGAGAGGGCATTAAATACCAGGAAACCATTTCTGGGTCTGTTAAAACGCGGAGGTGCTCTTATTACACAACCATCCTCTTTTACCAATTTCTCAATGCAGAATCTCATACGCCAATATTCAAGACACCCCAAAATTCAGATCACCCAAACATATACCACAAACTGCTTGATCTTGTGTAAAAAGGTACCCTTCACAACATTAATTTAGTAGAGTAATAACATTAGTAGCTGGGACCACTCACTAACTAAGTTCTAGATCATGAGAAATATTAAAGGGTTTTATTACAGAAATCTAAAACTCTACATAAAAAATGCCATGAAGGCTCAAAAGCAGAGTAATTACTGAATAGTCAAAAGTCAGAAATAATTTCAAATTCCAAGGGAGCATCAAAATCAGAAAGAAATGGGCAGAGTCCCTAACAGAAAAGGAACTTCTTCTCCAGAATTCCAAAATCTAAATTCTAGATTCAATCATTTTCACATCACCAGAAGCATGGGGTTCTTATATAAAATATTTGCACAGATAATTAGCTAGAACCACAGCTTCAGCATGTCATGATCCCATATAACAATTCTTTAGCAAACCAGAATAATTTACATCAATAGCAATATATGTTAACACTATCCCATTTTCAGCATCCAGTTTTTCTGTGTCACTGTCATACAGAGATGTTCAAACTAATATGAAACATTCAGGCAATGTACCTTTACACTGATGAATAAGACCAGGCACAGCAACGGACCTACTGCGGAATGGCCTTGGATAAATGTTACAGTAAGGAACACTAGAAAGTTCATTAATGGCACAAAAGGAAAACTACATCAACTTATCTTCATCCTATATGCAGGTAAGGCAAGAAGATGTGCTGGGGAACCTTATCGGATTGAGTGAATGCAGAAATTAAAACAGAGACCACAGAAGGATACATTTTATTGAAAATTCAGTTTTCCTCAAAATGCTGCATAACTTAATCATGTTAATAAGCACACTTCTATTTGTTGTATTGAATCATTTTAAACTGTCAATCAATCAATCAATCAATCAGGGGAATTATAAGCGTGCTACTCACCGTGAGGGTCTCAAGGTGCTGAGGGGGTGGGTGCGCAGATCCGTTCAGCAGAAGAGCCAGGTCTTGAGGGTCTTCCTGAAGGTGTTCAGGGAGGGGGCGTGTCTGATGTCTGCCGGTAGCTCATTCCAGGTCTTGGCTGCAGTGTGAGAGAAGGATCTTCCGCCTGCTCGGGCTCTGTGGTTATGTGGGATTTCGGCCAGTGCGAGGTTGGCAGATTGGATTTTTTTTGGGTATGTGGAAGTTGATTCTGTCGTTGAGGTATTTGGGTCCGTTGTTGCGTAGGCATTTGTAGGCGTGGGTGAGGATTTTGAAAGTGACTCTTTTCTCCATTATTGGATCAAACACAATACATCAATAATACTTAATATTATTTGTTGTGCAAAAATATAAGCTTTTAAAACACTCTAACATATGTATAATGGCCATTGCACATACCACTGCTAGTGCAGCTCTGGCAGCTAAATTACATTTATTCCTTGATTAATCCCTTAAGATGTAAAACTTAACATTGAACTGAGGATACCTTGCCAGGTAAGAATGAGAAAAAACAGACTATTATCCCAATAATCAAGATTACTCATCGGGACATGAAGAACTCTAAATATTTTATGCCACTATTTACAAGAGGATGATCCCCAAATAACCTCCTTCAGCTAAAAGAAATAGAAGAGCCTACCATGAATTTGCAAACACACAAATGGGGTCATTTAGAGTTAGGCAGGCAGAGGTTATCCACCAAAAAGCATTGGATGCCTTGTCCACCAAACTCTTAGTTTGGCTGCCACATTTAGAGATGGGTGAAGTGCCTGGTTTCCACAGGTGGAGCCTCAGCTGGCTCCAGAAGTGGAAACCTTTGACTGCCTTTAGCCATCAGTGAATGTATAACAGCAGGACTTGCCTATTTAGGCTGGTTCTTCCTCTGTATATTTTTCCTGTGTGGGGCAGCTAAGGAATGGCTGGTGGTCCTGATTATGAAACAATATAAATGATCCTCCACATGGTGGAAGAAGACTCCCAGTGCACCTTGAGCTTTAATTTCTTGTTTTGCAGTAATAATCTCCATGTTTGTGGGTTTGTTTCTGCAATACTAAAACATTCAGACTGTCCACCATATGTGGCAACCAGCAGACATTTCATGTTTGCTGAAAGAGCTTCCACTACACTGTTGTGTTCCTGAGGTTCACAAACCATGGTGAGTGGTCTTCCACCAAGAAGACAGAGATGATGAGCTCAGCTGACCTGGTGGCCTTGCAGACGGCTCACCATACTCTACATAACCCCAAAAGCATGTGTGATCCTGCAATCATAGATGGGCTTGAACTAGATACTGTAAATGTCCTTTTCTTAACAACGACCTTTCACCAACACAAACGAGTTCATACAGATATCTGTTTCTATTAGCGGCAAGATGAAAAGGGTTATGAGCAGCTGATACCTGTAGAATTGTTGTGTAGGATAAGGCACTAGGACAAGCTTTGCGAGTTATTACTCACTGCTTCTCTATTCCTGGTTTTTTGGGAACTGAAAATCCCAGAAACTCCCCATCTTCATCTGAGTTCCACAAGGTTCCGTCTTCTCATCTATTATATTCAACCTCTACATGGAACCTTTTACAATCTTACTAACAACAACATAAAGATAATTATGGCCAGGATCTCCCTCTCTAAAATGGTCATGCTCCTGCGCTTATTGTACTTCTTTGTCAGTCTCCTGGTTCTAATGCCCATCAATTGGTTCTGACCCCTGAACTTCCTGCTGCGAGAACTTGTGTGGGGTTATGGGCGTCCCAGGGTGTCTCTTCAAACGTTACAACGCCCAGTGTCTGAGGGTGGCTTAGGGGTACCAAACTTTGAGTATTATATATTTGCTGCTCATCTACAGTGGTTGGCGCAATGGGTGGAGGGTGTGAACGAGGATGGAACATTTCTATCACATCCGGATTCCCATCCTAGTCTAGTGATGGCGAAATTATTAATACCAACAATGCCTACCCCGTATTGCTCATTGTTACAGTTCACTGCTTTCCAAACCTGGAGGCGATGCCAGGACAGGGAGTGTTGACTTACAAAGTACACCCCGTGCTGCCACTTGTGGGTCTGCTGCATGGCGATCCTCAGCCTACATTCACGAGAAAACAATTGGCCTGCTGGACGGAGGCGGGCTTGGACAATGTCTGGGATTGCTTTCTGAACAAGTTCCTGCTCCAGTTTGTCAGTCTGGTGGAGGACTGCGTCCTTCCTCCGGGCCAGTTCCTGTGATATGCGGCCCTGGTACGCACATTTGCACAGTTATGGCACAAATGGAGGGACGAGTCAGAGACTAACCCTGGGCGGTGAACTCCGCTCTGCTCACGGAGTTTGCGGTGTTTCCTGCACTCCACATAACACGGAGCTCGCAGAATTCTGAAAAACTCAGCTTCACGCTGTGATAGTGGAGTTTTTTTCCTCGCTCGCGTTCACCAACATCAAGTTGGCATGCGCAAGCGAGGAAAATAAACCTCCCGCGAGATTTCTCAACACGGGGGGGGTCAGGTTAGGTTTTTCATTGCGAGTGGTCGCGTATGCTCGCAACCGCTTGCGTTGAGAAACTGCCCATTCGTGTTCAGAAAACTGCCGCTCAAGTAAAAATCTACTTGAGCAGAAGAAAAGGTAATCTTGTGCAGTGCAGGGTGCTGTTCGTAATGATTGCACACGGTGGACAAGTATCCGGCACTGTGCAATCACCACAAATGGCATTTTTCTACCATACTCCACCGGTTGCCCAGCTCCGTGTAGTCTGACGGAGTTTTTTCGTACTTCCCGTAGCTCTGCGTAGTGCAATTCCGTGAACTCCGCCCAGGGTTACCAGAGACCCATCCAGTATAACATGCCTTATTCACGCTTGGGACAGCGGGCAGCTACTGAAATGGTTCTATGTGGCTCTGCAATCAGCATCGGTCGGACCCCTGAGCAAGATGCGGGCGAAGTGGGATAAGACTGGAGGCACAGTACTTACGGATGCAGAATGGTGAAGGGTTTTGCGCTACCCCAAGAAGATCTCTCGCAATACACGCCTAAAGTATATACAATTCAACTACTCACACATGACGTACATGACGCCTCACCGCCTTAATGTGACTTAAGGGGGTGAAGTCCGCCACTGCCCGAGACGCATGCACCCAGATGCGGATTTTGGACACATGTCTTGGGTTTGTCAAAACCTGCGGCCTTTTTGGGAGGCTGTACTCTGCAAGATTAGAGAAGTTCTGGGCAGAGCGTTGCCTACCATAGCACAGACTTGTCTACTAGGTCTCTTCCCCAGACCACCAAAGCGTAAAGTTGGGAACAGGCTGATAGATCTTGCGCTGGGTTTGGCTAAACGTCAAATTGCAATAGAATGGAGATCCCTATGAGGACCCTAATTTGAGGCCTGGAATAGAGACGTCATTATGTGGGTGGGGGCAGAAGGCAGGGCACTTAGCTGGGAGGAATGTAAAGGCATGAGGAGCATCCAATAGCCGGGCCGAGTGAGGTGATGGCGAGCTGGGAGAATCCAGAGGGGTGTATGTCTCATCGGACGGACTCAGACACAGGACAGGGACCCCGCTCTGAAGATGCATTACCTGAGACCCCTACTGAGCCCATAGATAGCACCGGGTGCTCGCCTGACGGGTGATCGACTGAGGGAATACAAACAATGATGGGCTCGCTGATAATTGGGGGTCCATGTGGGAGGTCCCATTTCGGCACGACTCTCCTTAACGCATGCTACGCTAGCAACGGTCTGAATCCCCCCTCTGCACACAGCTCATCTATCTTGTTATTGTTTACAATATGTTATTTTTCCCCTTTAATTAGGTTTGTTTATAAACAAATGGAGTAGCATTGCGGTAAATGTGCAAGTTATATTGGTATTCAGGACTGTTATTGGAAACTCTCACATGTAATTACTTGCGAACACATTGTGGTGGGACATGTATTGAGAAAGATGGTCACTGATTGAAGGTGGCAGTTATATGTCGGACAATTACTGGAATGTAACCCACTGAGTACATGGACTGCAAGAGATAAAACTGTGCTTCCTCCCTGGTTCTGTCACCGGATCTGTAGATACCTCTCCCTGCAACGTATTACCACCATTGCTAGGTAATTTATTTCTAAATATGATGGTGTCTGAATCATGAAACGTATGTTGAATATTTAAAAATAAAAATACTTTAGAAAAAAACAACAGCATAAAGATTAACCAATATGCCAGTGTTACATTCTACCTTAACATCCAGCAACTCAGAACAACTATAGTAAACTAAACTAAAAAGTTATGAAAACCCAAGTCAATGTGCTACATAGTCCAAACCTCACAATATTAAATCAGTCCTAACCCATTCCTAGATTATAATACTTTTGCGTCAAGAAACTATACAATATAAATCATCAATCAACCTACCATCATTTATTCCATCACAGAATCAGCCCACCCTCCATCATATCTACAACCACCCAATATTATGTGAAAATACGCCCATAATTATATAGCGATCAACATTACATCATATATGTCAGCAGAAGCACAATTAAAAGTACAAACATCAGTACATGGTTAAACGCCCCATCACACAATCCACAGCCACCTTCATGTTCCCACACTTAGCAAGAAATATCAAAATACTCATCATAAAATTACCATACAGTCATCAACTAATACCCAGCCACATGCCAACACACCTGTCTTCATTAATCCAAACACAAAATAGTCCAATCTCACAAAAACCAAAATACAGCATTAGCCACCATCATATGCCAATACAAAGACCAAGTCATCATTAAAGGATTCCAACCCAAGCAGGTGAAAATAGTGCACTTGGTTAGCTCATATTTCACCATACACGTAGAAGGGACATGCTCATCTGCTCTGACTTACATACATCACTGTAAGCCTATTGTATTTCCAGACAAGAATAGTAAGTGTATCCCTACAACTAGGTGCAGCCAGATGAGGATAAGCAGTACTTAACTAAGGGCATTGCTATCAGTGGTGCAGCCGGTGCATGGAGCCCAGACAGGTGGGGACCAAGGCTGTCCTGCTTCAATTGAATGTTACTTATCAGGTGATCTGCTCTGATTCTTTTCTAAAGTGCCTACCTGCCCCTTGCAGCTCGGTGGAGGGTCAGACTAGAGAGTGAGAGGCGGAGACCTTCAAGAGCACAGTCACAGAGAGCAAAACAGGCCCTGGAAGGCAAGGAAGCACAGGGACATAGTGAAGCTTTTCTGCTCACATAAACAATTTCCACCTATCTGCACCTATATTTCAATCCGTCTCTACCTCTCTACACCTATCTAGACTATCCATCCATCCATTCATCCATCCATCTGCTCTTCCCTCTGTGTCCCCCTCTCCCTTCCTTTCTTGCTCTCTAAAGGTAATGGGGTGAATAAGGAGACACTGGTAACTGGACAGATAATGAATAGGAAACGAGAGCCAAGGCATAAGGAAAGAGGAGGATGGGGAGATGCAAAGAAGAATGGCAATATATAGAGAACAGAACAGAGGGATACCGAGGAGAATGCAGAGTTAAGTTGGAGAATGGTGAGCGAATCAGAGGGGGTGGACAGATACAAGCAAAGAAAATTATATTATAGATACAGAAGAAGTTGAGAATGGAGTGATTCATTGCAGAGCTAATGGAATGATGGAGTGATAAACAGAGTAAGGAAAAGAAAGTGTGGAGCGATACAAAGAAATAGACGGAAAAGGGAGAGAAAATGGGGGTGGTGTGGTGAAGTTCAGAGTGAAAGGTAGAGGTAGGAATGGAGAAAAACAACAGATTAGAACGACAGAGGAGAGAGGAGTAAAAGGGAAAGAAGAGCAGAAAGATACAGGGGAGAGTGGCGAGAGGATGAAAGGCGGAAAGCAGTGAAAGGTAGAAGGTAACTAGATGTGGACAGATGCAAAGATGCAGCAGAGAATAGAGGACAGTTTGTAAATATGAAGAGGAGGAGAGAAAAAAGGGAACAATAAGAATCGGAGTAATGCAGGACAAAAAGATAGACAGGGGCTAAATACAGAGTGGAATGCGAACATCACTGGAGAATAGAGTGAAGGGAAGGAAATGGAGAGCCAAAGGGTGGCGTTTGGGGAGAGTGAAAGGCAGAATGTGGCCAGATACAGAGAAAGTGAGGAGAGAAGGCGAGCATGTAGATAAAAAATGTAAAAATGAAATGAATGAAGAATAGCATTGGGAAGTAAATATATACAGACAGAGAAGGAAGTGCGAATTAGACAAGCAAGGCAAAAAGGGAGATACAAATAGGGAGAGATGCTGTGAGAAAAGAAACATCAATGAGAATGTAAGAAAGTAAGGGAAGTCGACAGATAGAAGGGGAGTGGGAAAGATTAAAAAGTAAAAAAACAGCGTGATACAGAGTGAAGCACAAGAGGAAGGCGTTGAAGAGATTTAGGAAGCAAGCAGAGATTTGGGCGTTAAGAGGTCCATGGAAGAAGGAACATGGGTATTTTTAATGCGGTAGGTGCTCTAGCACAGCGACGCTGTGGTAGAGAGGACCACTGCATCCCAGTTACCATTGCTTTGTACTCCCTAATAAGTGTGCTAGGAGGTTAATTTCTTTTCATTGCATTTAGACCCATGACACCCATACTATGCCACTGAAATTGACCTCACCCCTGCTTACAGTAACATGTTGACATCTAACTATTAATTAAGCTAGCTGCCCAGAGAATGACTACAACAATTCTGAATAGGCATAGAGAGAGGTGACCTGTCACTTGTGGAGCAGAGAAGGACTGATAGATACTGAGTGTGTGTGGTGTGTGTATGTGTCCCTGGAGCTTCAGTGTGTGAACTGAAACAAGAGCAATTATTTATTTATAAGTACATTCTCCTCATTGTGTGGTCATCCCCATTTTTTGCTTAATGGTATTGCTGGTTTTTAGATACCGCACAATGGGGCTCTGCTGTCCAGAGCTCACTGGGTATCCGTGATCCCTAAAACATGTAGAAATTGGCTCCCTGATTGGCATATTTAACTCTCCTATAAATCCATACTATATTGTGAGGAAACTGCATTCATGGTATGGAAAGTTAAAATGTCCCCCCGAGACTGCAGCACTTTTTCCACCATCTCCTAGTGTGACAAAGGAAAACAGAGATTCAGGCCTCCCATTGTTGCCTGTCAACTGCAGTTTTAAACCTGATGTGTGACCTGCTAAAATAACCCTTTTAGATAGGTACACATTTTCCTTTTAAATATTATTATTCTACACCTATGTAGGCATTGTAGTCCACAAGAAATGATGCATGATATTTTAAAGTGGAGGATGTCGGAAATTAATGTTAACATGTCTGTACAAGACCCTAAAAGCTATTTTCACTTTGACAGGCCTATCTGTCCTATGTAGAAAAGCAGAGTACAGATTAAAATGGAAAATCTGTATCTGGGAATGGGACCAGCTAGAAAAATGATTAAACCACTATCTTTTAGCTATGAAGAATTCAATTTAATGGTGAAGGTGTGTATTGATAAACATTAAGAAAAATCAGCACTTTAATTATCATTAGCCTCTTCCAACTCCCAGCCTGTGCTCAGCCCTGGAATAGGTGTGAAAGAGTTGAGGAATTTCTTCCAGGAGCATGCTTAAGCTAACATGAATGTACAGGAATGACTCCTCTGAACTTATAGAGATATATTCAGAGTGGGGGCTACAGGCAATCTGTTGGTACCACATAGTATCAAATCATGCCTGACAGGTCTGACGAGCCACATGTAACTCTTTTGCACTTACAAAGGAGAGAACAGGATGCCAGGACAATTCATGTGAATCACCTATATGGTTACTGAAGGATCCTGCTTTTTCCTACCAGAACTTTGTCTCTGGGTTTGTTGTGGGTATAGTGCCTGCTTCAAACTGAGTTTTGTTGTTAGTTATGGGCGGATGCTAGCGACTACCCTAGTCCACTCCCCTATAAGCCCACAAACCTCTAACCTCAAATTTAGAGTGGACAAAGACTTTCATAATCTTGAAAAAGCCCTTTTAAGTGGCTTGGTCCTGTTTGCAGTGAAGCAAACAGGAACTTCTGAAAGAGTACACAAGTCAAGGCCTGGAAACAATTACTCCATTGGTCAGAGAATTACTAGGATTGCCTTAAGGATTCTTCCTCCCACAGGATGTTAAACACTACAAAGCTAGAGCCTCAATCAGCTTTCCTCAGAACACTGCTGTTCATACAAAAGGATATGAGGTGGACTGAACTTGCTGTACCTGATATCTGTGAGAAGGACCTGAGGAGATTGGACGCCCTTCCACTTGAAATCAAAGGCCAGCATGATCTCCAAGGATCATAATGCGTCTCCTGAGTGGCTCCAGTTAAATAAAAAAGCTGAAAAGGACATTCCTTTGTGGACTTCCAGCCGATCAATGACATTGGACCAGGACTGGATTCACGTTTTCCCACTGCCTGACACCTTGAGAGTCTTTAAGTGCTCTCCTTGTGTCCTGCGGGCCTTCAAGGTGTAGTCCTGTGGTGGTTTGGGCACTAAAAAAGGTCAGAAACGTTTGCTATACACCTCCAGAGCTTCAAGGGGACCAATTTTGAAAAGTGTCTGATTGGCAATCCCATGCATCGGATTGAATTTCAGGATTGTCTCACATGGAGGACAGTTTTTCCTTAGAAAAATTAGAAAGCAATTTTTCAGATAGGGGCCAATCTTCTTGGTGTATCTGTAGCGCGGTCAGCCTCAAATCGTGCCTTACAAGGAACAAAGGACAAGGGAACCCTACTCACGGGAAGCCTGGGTACGCAGTTTAGTAAGGAAACAATGGCTCCTGCGGACTAATAAAATATACACAATGGCAATGTACACGGTTGGATTGATGTCAAAAAGAGAGCTGGCCACAAACACCGAGGATACAACCAATTTATAGGATTGTTTATATAGTAAGCAGGTAAGGTAAACACTATATACATAGAGCTTGGAAGTAGAAATACTTTTGTACAACAAATGATAATTGAACAATAGTGAGAGGTGTCCCAGTGAAAAAACGATTGGAACCTAAACTAGTGGTGACATATTATGTGACATATGTACAAGGTTTCACTTTAGAACATTTAGGCGACCATTGGAAATTCAGCATGTATTGAACAACACTCTATACAATCATAAGTGCTGGGTAATGGTTCGCCTTTGTTAACTGTCGGATCGTGGCTAAGGCATGGTCTACCGCGACTATTGACTACCACTGGGTCTTTGCACTTTTTGGTGCAATTTTAACTCTAAATCTTCAAAAATTCATATCTCTATTTCCTTTTACTGGATTTTTGTCATTCTTTATGGTGCTATTTTGCTTGCTAAATGTTTCTCTAGTTTTATAAACTGGAGAGGACTTATGATTGTTTGTTTATTTGGGACATTTTAACTGTTTTGGTACTTTTAGATGCTTTCCACATTTTCATTCAATTAAGCCTGTCAGCTCTGTGCCATACCTACCAGGGGCTGAACTAGGTTTAAATCAGTGAAACCTTTGACTGGGCCAAAAAGATTGTGACTCAGTTATTTGTGTTGAACACCAATCCACCTCAACTAATAAACCATTTCCTCACAATATTCCCTAGTCAGTCCTGTTGTGTATAAATACGTTTTGCTCATTAGATACACAGGGTCTTGTTAATAAAGTCCCATAGTAGGGTCCCAAGTGTATGTCAGTATGTGAGATTATTCCACCAGGTGCTTACGTGGACTGTGTGCTAGAATGGCTGCCTTCAATGGAAATACTGTAGATATTTCACATGAGAAGATTTTATGTTTCTTTAGTGCATGCAATGGCACACTAGACCAGGGCACGGTCTGTTTCTGTGTAGCGGTATGCAGGCTGCACTAAGGGTCTGATTACGAGTTTGGCAGATGGGATACTCCATCACAAAAATGACAGATATCACATCCAACACATTTCAAGTTCCATAGGATATAATAGAATTGTAATCTGGCGAACAGGATATCTGTCACGTTTGTGATAGAGTAAACCATCCGCCAAACTCTTAATCAGGCCCTCAGTGACTCTGCTGATACCATTTTGGGTATTTGAAGGAAGCTTGAAATTCTGATTCCCATATGGAACCCTTTCTCTGTGTATTACTGCAGGCAGAGAAAACCTTTTCATTGTACCAAAGCCTAATGTATTGGCATTGCCAATATTGGTTTCTGCCCGTGTCTGCACCACTACGGTTTCTCATGTGCAATCAATGGCTCCATTGAAGTTACAAACCAGCCACAGGCCTCTGCTTTCTCCTCTTTCAGAACTTCAATGAGGTCAGATCACATCATTGATTATAATGGCATGATTCACTTTACGATCAAATATCCAGATTATTACTGATATTGATATTTGTCTTGTCTAATTCTAACCAGGAAATTCGTACTAAATATAGAATGCCAGCATGCAAAAACAAACAAGGAAAATTGTACACTTGCAGAAAAATATTTTTCTTTTATTTGTGTGAAAGCTGACACTGTTCATCAATTATGTATTGAGTGTTTAAATTGTCAAAGGTAGGAACTGAAGCATTTTGGAGTGCCTTGTTTATATAGGTGAACTATGGAGACATTTATTACAGCAAGCTAGGTGGGGCCCCCATATGAGAAAAAACTGAAATAAATAAATAAAAAGATTGTAAATTGCAAACAAAAGTGCAGATTGTTTGCGTATAATGCAATGGTTAGCCCTGTATCTCTTGCCTTTTTAGAAAAATGTACATTTTGTATACAGATTGTAAAGCAGATTTTTTTAAAGGTTGCATTTCACTTGGAATTTTCTTTGATTATAGTTTTTGTTGGAGGTAACTGGGGTAAGTGCTTATGTTTCCATCTGGGCAGATGTATGAGAAATATTAGATATTGCTCCATCATTTGTTTCTTTCCCAACGGATCTGTCTGTTCTTTCACACGATGCAGGACAGCAAGCAAAGTTTACTGCGCTGGGTTGTGTGGTTAGGAAAGAGCAGACATGCTTCATGTTTACAAAGATATTGAGTATTTCTGCTTGTTTTTTGCGCTGGCACACTGTGTGCCTTAGAGGCATTTTCATCTTTCTATATGCAATGCGGAATGCAGAACATATGGAAAGGGAAAGTAATAAGGTGAAATAAACATATTTTTTCTCATTACGTGTCACTGGGAATGGCGTAGCATCTTGATGCATTCCCATGTCTGCTAGCTTTAGTAAATTTGGGAATGTGCCAAAATCCATAGCTGGATGCATGGGAAAGACCAAGCTCCACTCACGGAATGCCTCCCAGCTTGAAATGTAACGTAATACAGTTAAAGCCACTGCTTTGCATCACTTTTCTTTACAAAGCCACATATAAGTTGCGCAAATCTCCCTTTGCATGGCTTTATGAATATTGCGGAAGCCATTGGTTTGTCCTTGTGTTGCCCTGAGTGATTGCCAAGACAATGCAATGGCTTGCTAAATCTGATTCACAGTCTTTTCTTATTGACAGCGATCTTTGTCAATATTACAAGTCCTGTAGAATCTTTCTTGTATTTCACTTTGGGTGTACGTTTATATGCATGTAGGGTAACATGTCATGGGCATGAAATCAGGGACCTTACCAACAAAGTAATATCTACAAGAAAGGATTTTGGTAGGTAAATCGTGGAACTTTTATGTCATAGACACCACTAACAGGCTGCCAACACCAACCAGCTACGGTCGTCTGAGGATCTGCAATTCTAGCTGCAGGGTGTGTATTCGACAGACTGAGATAGGTTATCACAAAATGTCTGGTTTCTCTGCCAATATTATTTCACATTTGCTTCTTGACACACTTCATTGCCAGGCACTTGCAGATACAGCAAGGCTAGACAGTTCAGTTAGAGGAAATGTTTGTCTCATAGTCTGCTTACTGCAGACGTTTAAAGTTTTGGAAAGAAGGGGAGTGCAACAAATTGAGACTCCATGGGAACTACTCTTTCATCAGCACATTGAAGGATATGCCTGCTTGTGATAGCATGTAATTCTTTTCCTTCCCATCAAGGCCTACATTAAAGACAAATATCCCCACCACATCTTGATCCTGAATACTGTGCAGATGGATGACTCAACAAATCAAAGAATCTGGGCATGAAGGGCATTGTGCGGGCAGCGGAGGTTGAGGTTGAGGTTGAGATCCACTTCTTATAGGTTAAGTGCTGCATTTCACTCCTGAGTTGAGAATCAAACTAGGCTCTTGCAAAAATGTTCAAACCTGGGGAACTGAGGTGTCTGAACATGAATTGTGCTGTGCTCTAAGCCTTTCACCTCCATGACAAAGCTCTGTCAATTCGTAAATTGTGTTGGTGTTTTCCACCGGCAATCATTTTTAAACCTCAGCACTTGTACACTACATGATAGCACCCTCAGCCCATTTGTAGCACAGCATGAGTGTTTAATAATTCAATGTAGAAAAAAAATAACTAATAACTTAAGGGTATCCCTCTGCTTCAAGAGAGAAAGGGTGTGGGTTTGTTTTACTAATACTCCTCCAGTGCATCCCTGTGACAACATTTTCCTTGTGGCATGCAATTATGTTAAGGCATGCACAGGCAGTAAATGCTTGCTGATCCACTAGTACCCTGAAATGGGCATTTTTAGACCCCTCGGGTAGAGGGAGGCTTGGTCTTCCAGTCAGATCGCCTTCAAGGGTCCTTAAACATCAATGGACCTACTTGGCTTCACTCGCATCCGACTTCTGGTACCTAAAATAAAAACCTTGCACTTTCAGGTTATCACAGCTTGTGGTAACCTGCAATAGTAAACAAATGGCACACTGGTTTAAGTGAGATGGTCAGTAGGTAATGCAGACCCTCAGGGCCGGACTGGCCGTAGCGGGCACTGGGCATTTCCCCCAGTGAGCCGTCAGGTTGGGGGCCTGTTTTGGGCCCCTGGGGGGCCGTTTTTGCTGCAGGGCCATTTCGGCCCCGGTAACAAAATCGACCGAACCCAGCCCTAGAAAATAGCTCAGCCGCACCTCCTATCCCCTCGGGGGCCGGCCGAGCACTTTGCCAGGGCCGGGTTTGGTTCCCAGTCTTGCCCCGCAGACCCTGCTTGCACTTATACTTTTATAAATTAAGCACTGCTGACCTCCTGTTGGCCCATGCAAATGTGTTCAATGAGAAAGTGTTTCCACCCAGCGTCTGATTGCTGTTCTCTGCCTCTTAGGTTTAGGGTGGCCCATTTTCAAAAGTTACATAGACGTTTGAAACTATGCGAAAAACGATTGTGTCTCTGATGAGGGTCGGTCTCTCTTGCTCGCTCTTTTTCTCTCTACATGCAACTGCCCTTGGAAAAGTGAAAAGTGATATATATTTCGCAATATCGGGAGACAGAAATATGAGGGGGAAAAAAATAACGTGATACAAAAATATTTTGATGCAGAAATATCGTTGTCAAGAATATCATTTTTTTTCAGTTAAGTAATATTCTTGTTAAGAATACCATTGTTGTTATTACTGTTTTCATAATATAGTTCTAAAAAATATTGTTTGTTACTTATCTTAATGTGTTTTAGTTTAAATATTAATTTGATGTATTATCATTGTATGCACAATTATTAATAATATTTTAAATATAGTTTGTAATTTTAAGAGATTTTAAATATTTTAATCACTTGCTAATAGTACTTTTCAGTGTTGTTGTGGGTTGCTAGGTTTCTAGGGGTATAAGGTGGGACGTTAATGAAGTAATAATTAACAATTACATATTCATTTATAATTAATAATTGAATTGGTTATTAATTTGCAAACTGTGCAATAAATATATTTTTGGTTATATTTTAGGTGCGGGCTGCTGGGGTTGTAGGGGTATATGATGGGAAGTTAATTAAGTAATAATTAACAATTAATATTAATTTATTAACCAATTTGTGTTTTGGCCTCCATTTTGAGTCATGATCGAAACTAATGTCTGTCTACTTGAGAAATGGTTTCTGGTGAGTATACTTCTCCAAGTTTGAGCCTTGTTTTTCTAATGAATACACTATTCTTGCTAGTGCATACCTTTCCCACAACATGGAGGCCTGCTCCCACTTGTCCAGTGGCAGGCACTGCTGGAACAACCTTGGTTTGTAGATAATGTGTGCCAGGCCTCAGAATAGAAATTCAACCTCTGTACTTCTTTGTTTAACTGTATCTGCCTAAAAAATTCCATTGTGGGTGTGTCATCATTGGGTCTGAATTGTACATGCTTGCTAAGGCAGTCCCTCTGCAGAAATCCTAGGAGGCTGGTCAGACTGCTCGAGTGTACCTGAATAAAATATACTTGGTGTGTATTCTCTTCTGTCTAAACAACTCTTCATTTGTATGGAAGGCTGAGAGGTGGTCGTGAGTGACCCAGGTGGCCCTCATCGGGTCACTTCCTTCATTCATTAGTTAAAATATTATTAAATATGTAAATTGTGTAATAATTATATGTTTTTATTATATTTTAGGTGTGGGCTGTAAGGTTTGCAGGGATATAGGGTGTGATGGGAAATCATAATTAACACTTAATAATGTATTTAAATATTTAATTGATAATTAATTATGTACTGATTAATTTTAGTTATATTGTAGTTATGGGTTGATAGGTTTTTAGGGGTATTGGGTGGGATGTTAATTAAGTAATAATTAATTAACAAACAAAGTTAAATTGCTTAATAATTAGTTAATTGGTTATTTATATAGATTATGTTATACGTATGCATTTTAGTTATATTTTAAGTTGGGCTACTAGGTTTGTAGGGGTATAGTGTGGGAAGTGAATTAAGTAAAATATAATTAACCATTTTTTTAAATTCATAATTATTTGTTGAATAATCATGTAACATTGTTATTGTTTTTATTTTATATGTATATTTTATAGTTAATTAATACTTTTCATATTAAGAATTTTAAATTTGTTCTAAATGAATATAGTTCTTCAAATATGCAATGTGTTTGAAGTGAAGTACTTTCCCCGCTGTTGCTTAGACATTGGTGGGAATAATACATTTAACCCCTCCATAGTCCTATGCTTTCTCTACTGTTTCACAAACTGGAGTGGGAATAGTAAATCTTACCCCTCCGAAGTCCAACATTTTCCTCACTATTGCACAGACTGGAGTGGGAATAGTAAATGAAACCCCTCCAAAGTCCAATGCTTTCTCTACTATTGCACAGGCTGGAATTGGAATATTAAATCTTATCCCCCCGAAATCCAATGCATTTTCAACTGTTGCATTGACTGGAGTGGTAATAGTAAATCTTTCACTTCCAAAGTCCAACATTTTCCCTATTGTTGCACAGACTAGAGTGGGAATAGTCAAACGTATCCCTTGAAGTCTAACGATTTCACTACAGTTGCACAGAATGGAGGTGGAAGAGTAAGTTTTACACCTCCTAAGTCTAATATGTTCCCTACTGTTGACCTGTTTGGAGTGAGAGTAGTAATTGGGAATCCCAGATAAATTACTACATATAATTGTGTCACTCCACTCCGAAAATTGGTGCCAAGTATTATTGGGGAAAGAGAAGGGCCTCACATCCCCAATTAAAACACAGAATGGCCTAAGACAAGGGTGTCTTTTAGCTCCTTTATTATTTTCCCTCTACCTTAGTGATCTCCCAAATTGTTTTATGCAGATAACTAATTTCCCTCCGAAAATATCACTACATAAAATTCATACTTTGATGTATGCACATGATGTAATTATCCTCAATCTTACTCCGTTTGGCCTCCAAAGGTACTTGCACGCACTCGAGTCATATGCAGAAGAAAATGTTCTGGTCCCTAACACAACAAAACCAAAAATAGTTCCTTTTCGAGGAAGTAAGAGATACGTAAACTATAACTGAACCTTAGGAGGACAATTGTTAGAGATAGTGAAAGAATATATCTACTTAGGTCGCATTTTTCTCAAACCTTAAAAAATCATTCCCATCTCCAGCACCTGGCCTACAAAGCTGATGTTCACGCCGGGGCGCTTCAAAGATTATACTCTTCTACCGGGCATAGGCATTTTTCAACCCTTTTACAGGTCTTTAGTATTAAGATCCCTCCAGTTTCATATGCTCTTGAGCATATTCCTATAAATCAATGGCACCCAATACAACTCAAAGAAAGCAAGATTCTTCGGAAATTCGGAATCACAGTATCAATCGATGAGTATATAACATCTTACATGCTGAACAAGGTTCTCTAAGAGCTTTACTAAAACTGGAAATCTTTGATGAAGGATCCTCTAAATACATTTTTTATCGAAACTTAATATTTGCACTGAAGATGTCAGAATGTACAGTTTATCTGCTGAAAACCTGGATCCCTGCACATTTGAACTCTTTTTAAAACACTTGACTCCAAGGATCAGCTCCGATCTTGATTTCCAGCACTGTACAAATCTGCAATGTTATAAATTATATGCTGAGTCAATTGAATTCAAACAAAGGCAGCAGTATCTTTCTAACACTTTAAGACACGGCGCCCAGCGTTGCATGATTTTACTTCGGTTTGGGATCCTTCCTCTCAAATCTCTTACCTGTAAATACACAAATAACAGTAATGTCAGTAGCTTCTGTGACCTCTGTAAAGGAGGAGTTCAAGATCTGATGCATATTTTGTTTGTTTGTCCTAACCCCACTGTAGTCGCAGCCAGAAAGCGACTTTTAAAACCAGTTCAAACAAAGTGTAACTCTACAAGTGTACAGAGTTTGATTTCCATTTTTAAATCACCTCCCAATGAATTTGTATGCTATAATCTGTTTAAATTTTTTAAAACATTTTTAAACTTGTATTAGGATAAGTGTTCACAATTTTGCTGCCCATAAATGTAATTTTATTGTTTTATCATCCTATTTGTTGTTCTCAGTAGAGAACTAAACCCTATTAAATAAATAAATGAGAGTGAGAGTAGTAATTTAACCCCTCTGAGAGTCTACTTTTACCCTACTGTTGCACCCAGGCTCCACTACTTTATTCAATTCTGTTGAAATATATCTAGATTTCGTTTATATATATATATATATATATATATATATATATATATATATATATATATATATATAGAGAGAGAGAGAGAGACAAAAATACACTCACACTTTATATATAGCATGTGATCCATTTACATAGGCAATTGCGCAATATGAATGTATAACGGGTACTTTACCTGGTTTATAGAACTGTTAAGTCAGTACTTAGGAATCTCATGTCTTAATGACAGTCTGATCATTTCTTCTGCCCACCACCCCCTCCCCATCCTGACCTTAATACTGAAGTCTTTGCATTAAACACCAAAATTGTTGTATAGACAAAAATGTTATGTGATAACAGGCACTGTTCCTTTAACAACCAACAAAGTTTTTTTCTATGGTGGAGGGTGGGGTTATCATACCTCTTTAAATAAACTTCACACTCAACACTCTATGACCTGGACCAAGGACTTTGGCCAAAACGCGTAGGTCGTTTTTTCTCTTGATGCACTGACTGCACTTTGCACTTTATATGAGAAGAAAAAAATGCAAAAATAATAAAATAAAATAAAAAAAGATTTCCAAGGAGCTACAACCTGGTGTGGTCTTACTTTGTGGAATGCTACCTTTCTGTACCCCTTGGATATAGTGGTGGAACAAAGACGTAGGTAACACAATATACAAGTTCCCCATATATATATGCATTTTTTATGTTCTAAAATGATATGTACGTGTCTTTAATGTACATATTAGGGCAATATATTATCTAAGGTATTCATAAAAATAATATATTTTTACTTGTAATAAACTTACATTATTTTTAAATATATTTCCTCTCCTTGTTAATATGGAGGAGGCTCCATCGCCATCAATACGTTACAAAAAGTGACGAACTGGTGGCGCAGGGGGTTTGTAAATCTGCCCCATAAGTGTTTAGGTATTGGCAGAGTGATACAATAAAAACATAGTTCTCGATGGGGGATTGACGAACTGCATAAGACTGACAGGAGGTATCCTAGGCTGCATGAGTACTACTTCAGTATTTAGTGGAGTGTACCAAAAGTATGTATCTGCTTAGAGGTTTGTAGGGATTGTGCACAGAAATTTGTACGTGTACTTGTGTTGGTGCCTAGGTCATTCTATAAGAACATCACTGGTAACTAGAATGATGACAGTGCTGCAAACAGAGTGCTTAGTTAAATTATAAGTGCTTAGGTATTGTCTCAATGCCTGAGTCATTCTGCAAGTGCATAGACATTGACTGGGTTTCTAGAGCGCTAGTAGTTGACAGCAGGATAAGTTTATAAGCGCTTATTTATTTATTTATTTATTTAATTATTTGTAAGTTTTGTATAGCGCGAACATGACCCAGGTGGGTATCAGAGCGCTTTACATAAGTATGATGAAGAAATAATAACATAGTTCAATAAACATCAAGAACTAAAGGGACATTAAGGCAGGCAAACAATAGGTTGAGACAGATGACATGTAATAGGTAGGATATCCAAAAAGTCTCGAGGTAAGAGGAGCAAAGTTTCTAGATCAGCGCATTGATCATTAGTAGTGCTTTCACTTCCCTTTTGAATGCAAAGGTGGATGGAATAAGCCTGGCCTACGCTGGGAGGGCGTTCCAGATTCTCGGGGCAATGCCTGAGAATGTACGGTTGTAGGTTTTAAGCTTATTGAATTTCTTTGGCTTGAGCAGTAAGGTGCCGGTGCTCCTTGTGGGCTGGGAGCCCCCAGAAAGTTCCAGCTTATTTGCCAGGTAGAGTGGGGTATTGAAGTGAAGAGCTCTGTGGGTCATACAAGCAATCTTTAATTGGATCCTTGCCTCAAAGGGAAGCCAGTTGAGTGATTTCAGGTCCGGCGAGATGTGGTTGGTTTTCTTAGAACCCGTGATGAGTCCCGTAGCCACATTTAGCAAAGCTCTGATAGGAGCTAAACTGAGTTTCGGCGGTCCGCATAAAGTAGCACTGCCATATTCTAGTCTGGAGATGACCAGTGATTGCACTGCCGATTTGAAGTCCTCATGGGGCAGGTATGGTTTGAGTTTTCTTAGGATGCACAGCTGGAAATTAGCTCCTTTGGTTGATGCTCTGATGTGCTCTTGCATGTTTAGGTTTTTATCAAGCAGAATTCCAAGTGATTTTGTGGAGTCAATGAGGTGAGGTGTGCAGTTGAGCGTGGTGAGCTTGGAGAGATATTTCACAACAGTGGGGGTTTGCCTAGCCGGTGCAATGAGGAGGAATTCCGATTTGAGGGCGTTTCGTTTGAGGTGGTTGGAGGTAAGCCAGTTAAGGGTTTTGAGCATGGTTCTGTTGAGAGCATTGATGTCTTCGGGTGAGGATATTTTCATGTATAGTTGGGTGTCATCGGTGTACATGTGATAATGGATGTTGGAGGCTTTAAGAATTACTGTCAGTGGTTCCAGGAAGAGGTTAAAGAGTGTGGGGGAGAGTGAGACCCTTGGGGAACACCCAGCATGCAGGGACTGGGGTTGGATAGAGACTGATTGGATTTGATTCTTTGAGTTCTATTGTTGAGGAAAGAGGCAAACCATTTCCGGACCGTGCCAGATAGCCCCATTCTACATTCAAGGAGGTGGAGGATATTGTCATGCTTGACAGTGTTGAATGCAGATGAGAGATTGAGAAGAATTAGTAGGCAGACTTGGTTCTTGTCCAGTAAAGTGAGAGCGTCATCGACTATATGAGTGATGGCTGTTTCGGTGCTGTGGCCGAAGCGGAAACCCGATTGGAATTGGTCGAGGAGCTGAAATTGTTCAATGTGTCTACTCAGTTGCTCATGAACACATTTCTCCAGTAGTTTAGCCAGGGTAGGAATGTTTGTGATCGGTCTGTAATTGTTCAAGTCTTATGTTTCAGCAGTGTGATTAGATAGGGACATGCTTCTGTCAGGATGATTGTAGGAGTGGACACAGACTCACAGTGTGATTCCAGACAAGCATGACTATTACCTGGACTTTTGCAGGACTGACTCCCTAGTCTGCAAGGGGTTAAGGGATGGCATACATTAGGCACATTTGACTAACCACTGCTTGTCTCAATGCCTGAGTCATTCTGCAAGTGCATAGACAGTGACTGGGTTCCTAGAGTGCTAGTAGTTGACAGCAGGATACGTTTATAAGCACTTATGTTTCAGCAGAGTGATTAGATAAGGACATGCTTCTGTCAGGAGGATTATAGGAGTGGACATAGACTCACAGTGTAATTTCAGACAAGCATGACCATTACCTGGACTTTTGCAGGAGTGACTCAGTAGTCTGCAAGGGGCTAAGGGACTGCATACATTGTGCACATTTGACTTACCACTGCTTGTCGCAATGCCTGAGTCATTCTGCAAGTGCATAGACTGTGAATAGGTTCCTAGAGTGCTAGTAGTTGACAGCAGGATAGGTTTATAAGGACTTATATTTCAGCAGAGGGATTAGATAAGGACATACTTCTGTTAGGATGATTGTAGGAGTGGACACAGACTCACAGTGCGATTCCAGACAAGCATGACTATTACCTGGACTTTTGCAGGACGGACTCAGTAGTCTGCAAGGGGTTAAGGGACCGCATATATTGTGCACATTTGACTGTACCACTGCTTGTCTCAATGCCTGAGTCATTCTGCAAGTGCATAGACTGTGACTGGGTTCCTAGAGTGCTAGTAGTTGACAGCAGGAAACGTTTATAAGCACTTATGTTTCAGCAGAGCTGCTTTCAGCCAGAGAACCAGGTCAGCAGAGCTGTTGAAGAGCCAGAGAACCAGGTCAGCAGAGCTGCTCTAGAGCCTAAGAACTAGGTCAGCAGAGCTGCTCTAGAACTCGAGAACCAGGTCAGCAGAGCTGCTGTAGATCCAGAAAAACCAGGTTAGCAGAGTGGCTTTAGAGGGAGAAAACCAGGTCAGCAGAGTTGCTTTAGAGCCAGAGAACCAGGCCAGTAGAGCTGCTTTAGAGCCATAGAGTCAGGTCAGCAGAGCTGCTCTAGAGCCTAAGAACTAGGTCAGCAGAGCTGCTCTAGAACTAGAGAACCAGGTCAGCAGAGCTGCTGTAGATCCAGAGAAACCAGGTTAGCAGAGTGGCTTTAGAGGGAGAAAACCAGGTCAGCAGAGCTGCTTTAGAGCCAGAGAGCCAGGCCAGCAGAGCTGCTTTGAAGCCATAGAACCAGGTCAGCAGAGCTGCTTTATAGCCAGAGAACCAGGTCAGCAGACCTATTGTAGAGCCAGTGAACCAGATCAGCAGAGCTGCTCTATAGCCTAAGAACTAGGTCAGCAGAGCTGCTCTAGAGCCAGAGAACCAGGTCAGCAGACCTACTGTAGAGCCAGAGAACCAGGTCAGCAGAGCTGCTTTAGAGACAGAGAACCAGGTCAGCAGAGCTGCTCTAGCTGATACTGACTGACTGACACTGAGTGACTGACACTGAGTGACTGACACTGACTGACACTGACTGACTGACACTGACTGACACTGATTGACTGACACTGATTGACTGACACTGACTGACTGACACTGACTGACACTGATTGACTGACACTGACTGACTGACCCTGATTGACACTGACTGACACTGATTGACTGACACTGACTGACTGACACTGACTGACTGCCACTGCCACTGACTGACTGACACTGGCTGACACTGACTGACACTGACTGACTGACACTGACTGGCTGACACTGACTGACTACTCTCTACTACTCTACTACTCACTCTCTACTACTCACCCTCTACTAGTCTACTAATCTCTACTACTAACTCTCTACTACTCACTCTCTACTACTCTCTACTACTCACTCTCTACTACTCTTTACTACTCACTCTCTACTACTTTCTACTACTCTCTACTACTCTCTACTACCACGCTCTACTACTCTCTCTACTTCTCAGTCTCTACTACTCTCTACTACTCACTTTACTAATCTCTACTACTCTCTACCATTCACTCTCTACTACTCTACTACTCACTCTCTACTACTCTCTACTACTCTCTCTCTACTACTCACTCTCTACTACTCACTCTCTACTGCTCACTCTCTACTACTCACTCTCCACTACTCAATTTCTACTACCTACTCTCTACTACTCTCTAACGCTCACTCTCTACTACTCACTCTCTGCTACTCTACTACTCTGTCTACTACTCACTCTCTACTATGCTCTCTACTACTGACTCTCTACTACTCTCTACTACTCACTCTACTACTCTCTACTACTCTCTACCACTCGCTCTCTACTACTCTACTACTCACTCTCTACTACTCTCTACTACTCTCTCTCTACTACTCACTCTCTACTACTCTCTACTACTCACTCTCTACTACTCACTCTACTACTCTCTACTATTTATTTATTTTATTTATTTATTTCATTTCTAAAGCGCGCAATCACCTAAAAGGCAACCTGGCGCTGGCAGACTCATATCAGAGGGGGGCCAAGCAGATGACAAGCTAGGGTTTCTGGAATAGCCATGTTTTTAAGCTCCTCTTAAATAGAAGGAGGTCAGGGGTGTGTCTAAACTCAACCGGAAGGGCATTCAACATTTTCGCTGCGGCCACACCAAACGATCTTCCTCCTGCTTTGGCTTTCTTAAACCTAGGTATTGTTACCAATCTAGCCGAGGAGGATCGAAGATTACGGGCCGGCGCATGCCACACAAACTTCCTTTGCAAACGAGCAGGGCCCGACCCATGAAGGGATTTAAAGACCAAGCAGAGAGACTTGAATTGGACTCTGTCTCACCGGGAGCGGATAATCTTGTGGGCCACCCCAAGGCTAATTTTGCCGCCACAGACTGAATTCTCTGTAGTCTGTCCATAAGGTAGTTTGGAGACTCCAATAACAGAGAATTACAGTAGTCTAACCTACTGAGCACAGTGCAATGCACCACCTCTACCCGAGCACTCTCTACTACTCTCTCTCCACTACTCACTCTCTACTACTCTCTACTGCTCACTCTCTACTACTCACTCTCTACTACTCGCTCTATACTGCTCTCTACTACTCACCCTCCACTACTCACTCTCTACTACTCGCTCCGTACTACTCTCTACTACTCACTCTACAACGCACTCTCTACTACTCTACTATGCTCTACTACTCTCTCTACTACTCACGCTCTACTACTCTCTCTACTACTCTCTCTACTACTCACTCTCTACTACTCTCTACTTCTCAGTACTCTCTATTACTCACTCTCTATCTCCCTCTACCTCTCTCTCTACTACTCTCTACCTCTCTACCTCTCTACCTCTACCTCTCTACCTCTACACCTCTACACCTCTAGCCACTCTACCTCTCTCTACCTCTCTCTACACGCACACATATGCACATATATATGCATATAGTGAGCAAGGCGGGAGCAGGCCGCCGAAACGCGTCTGAGCAGAAACTGAGCAAAGAAATAAAACGTTTGAATTGAAACTCACGGAGTCAGCGCCTTCTTTCATCAGAAGTTTGGTATGGTAAAGAATATATGCATATATATGAATTTATATATATGTATGTGTATATATATATATACATACATATATAAACATATATATAATCTGCATATCTATATAAATACAAATATAAATGCATGCATACATATACATATATGCATACATATGCATATTATGTATATGAAAGTTTGAAAAACACTAATAAAAGCAAAGCTAAAAAGCCACCTAATTACAAACAGAATTGATTTAACTTAAACGAGGGCGAGACCTGTTGCATTTTTAATGCTTGTTTACTTTGGTTCCATCTAGAGGGCATTCAGATGTGTCACACATTTGCCATAAATTCTGAATGTTAGCACTCTAGTTACTCATTAGATCACTGTAGTAAAGCTACTGCTCACCAGGGAAGTCTGCCGATGGTATTCAAAGTGCATGTTTCAGTCTGCATGTTAGAATTTTTAATGAAATAGAAGAGGATTTGAGACGTCAAAATGTGCCCAAATTTTTCTTTCTGCAGCACTAATCAATTTCTAGGGCAAAATGAAGCCCCTCATTTTGTTCCTTTGCAAATTAAATGTTTTGAATGTTACCACTTTATGCCAATCAAGATGGCTTCAGGTGTTCCATACTTTTGTCATAACACTGTTAGTGCTCTAGTTGTTCTTTAGAACACTCTGGGACATTCTGTCATTGGGCTATACTTGGGCTACATCTGGGTGATATTTGTGCTGCATTTGGGCACTTTTGTCTCTGGTGGCCATCTTGGGAGACTTATTTGTATGAAGTTTCCTAATTTCCTCATTTACTACTGTCTCCTCAGTAGGAAATACTTTCAGGTTGTTTACTTTGGTTCCATCAAGAAGACATTCAGATGTGTCACACATTTGCCATAAATTCTGAATGTTAGCACTCTAGTTGCTTATTAGATCACTGTAGTAAAGCTACTGCTCACCAGGGAAGTCTGCTGCTGGTATTGAAAGTACATGTTTCAGTCTGCATGTCAGATTTATTTTTATGAAATAGAAGAGGATTTGAGAAGTCACTCAAAATGCGCCCTCATTTATCTTTCTGCAGCACTAATCATACTTTCTATGGCAAAATGAAGCCCCTCATTTTGTTCCTTTTTAAATTAAATGTTTGAAGGGTTACCACTTTATTCCAATCAAGATGGCATCAGGTGTGCTGTACTTTTGCCATAAGTAAGGCTGTTAGCACTGTAGTTGTTCTTTAGAACACTCTGGGAAGCTGGAGTAGAACACAAAGGAATAAACTGACAGTCTCTGCCCTTGTTGGATGTACATGTTTTACTGAGAATGTCAGACTTCATTCTCACATGACTGAGAAAGATAATGTGAATTTACAGAAAATATGCTCTCAGTTTAGCTTATAGATCACCTTCCAAACCTCTGTGGGAAAAGCATGAGAAAATAATTTTCTCTCAAACATGATTCATGATATCCCAGCAAAAGGCTTTTTCACATCGTAAAATCACCTTAGAACACACCACAATTCCTAAGATGAGTATGGTACCATCAACAAATGATTTATAATGTAACTAAAGTCTTAAATCCTTCTATTAACTGCAATGCTTTTTAATGAGGTGCTATCATGTATATTGGTCCCAAGATGGCTGCCAACACTTCTTGGATGATGTGCTGACAGAAAATCAGATCTCACGATGAGATGTGTTGTTTGCTCAGCCCAGATATATATATATTGTTTTCCTTTAATATCTAAAAAACTACTGAACAGATTTACACCATTTAACAAAAAGGCACAATTCTGAACCAAGGACTATCTCTTTGCCAAATTTGGTGTAATTTCATTCAGCAGTTCGGGCTGTAGCTGCGATTAAAGGTTCCTATGGAAAATTGCATGGGGAAAACACGTTTTGGGACCCCCTTTTTTCTCAGCCCCCACTTGATGAATCACCCAGAGACTTTCAGGATCGGAGCGGACCGGAACTGGCCAAAAGTTTTGAAAATTTCGCGAAGATTCGTCAACCGGCGTCAAAGTTATTGGGAATAGAATGTTGCGGATTTCCTATGGAAAATAGGTCCTAACTATAACTACCTACTGGTGACCGCCAGTAGGTAATATATACAATTCCACACTTCATGCGCAGAGTTTTCATCCACTCAAACTGAGGCCGAGCAGTCCTTATGCAGAATCCCTGCGCATGAAAAGGAATTGCAGCGAGGCTAAGTCTTCGAGGGAAGTACCGGCTGACGTAGACCACAGATTCCTTGCACGTGGCTACAGCCCTGAGGTGTTGAAAAATTCAAAGACCAAAGTTGAATCCATTTCTAGAGAGGCATTGTTGTTCAAACCAAGTAAAACTAAATCTAACACACAGGGCTCTGTGATAATGATTACGGAGTATAACACTTACCACCAGAGAGTGAGGAACACCCTTCACTCACATTGGAATCTGATTTGCAGTGATCTGACTATTTGACAATCTATGCCCAATTATCCACTGCTATCTTTTAGGCGGGCTAAATCTATGAGGACAGAACTGTGTCCCAGCAGTCTGGAAATGGCCAAATCAGTCTTGGTTGGCACTACCCCCAGGTTTCCATAAATGTCATAAATGCAAGTCATGTACCATTGGCCAAAACACCAGCGAGGTATATAGTCTTCTGAGTAATACCGCTTTGAAAATCAGTTATTCATTTAACTGCAGGAGTGACTATGTGGTGTATGTGCTCCAATGTTCTTGTCCCAAATGCTATGTGGGCAGCACTAAAGATATGGTCCACATAAGAATCCTTCAACACTTATGAGCAATTGCTAAGAATGAAAAGACATACCCTGTCACACATCACATTAATGACATACATGGGGGCAACAGTGCCGATCTGGTGTAATTTGTCATAGACTCAGTCCCTAGTCATATAAATTGTGGCAATAGGGAACACAAATTGAGTAGACCCAAGTCTTGGTACATTATTTTACTCAATATCAAGATCCCCAATGGTCTGAACTCGGACGAGGAATTGTATATTCATTTGTAACATTCCCGTTTTTAGTAACATTGGGCATGTACCTTACGCTCCTTGAGCCCAGTTCCAGCGCTTCTAGCTGCAAACAGAATAATCTGCTGTCCTTTATATTTATTCCGCTTAAAAAAAAAATCACTCGGGTGGCTTGGTGTCACTCTAGTTATCGAACACTAATTTCAAAATTTTTTGTGCATTTAAATTTTGATTAGGTTACTCTTTGCTGTTGTGCGTGTGAGAAATTCAGCGGCAGGATTGTCTCTTGTATATTTTGATTGTGGAGAGATGTCAGGGACACTTGTCCTACTATTCATTTGGGATCTATATTTGCGCTATGATTTTAGCCACTTGGGTTAATTTTGCTCCTTTTGCTTGCTTTACGCAGTGCAGTAGCATCTAGAATGCATCAACAATTGTTATGATGTAAGTTGGTAGTTAACGGCATTGTCCCCGTCCCTTACTTGCACCTGCTTTTGCAGCTGGAGCCACACCACACCAAGAGTGTACACACCAATTTTCATGTTTGATCCAGGCAGACTACTTTTGCCAGAATACCAAGGCAACATTGCAGTTTACCATTCTAATTCTGCCTGGGGTCTTGTAGAGTGCCATATTGTGTTGCTTTACTTTGCTCATCAATAGTTTAATTTTTGAATGTTCGATTTCTATGTTCCAATAGTAATGAACTAATATGTTGCATGTTTCATGTTTTCAATTTTATAATGAAACTTTACCATTTTTATAATTTATTATTCACATTTTCCATGAATGCATGCATTAGTATATTTTCTGTATGTTGGACCCTAGGGACCCTGAGGATTCAAGGGGACTTAATCCCCCAACTTAAAACACGCCATGGGGCACGTTTGCACTGTGGTAAAGGGAGGGCCGGGGCCTGAGGTGACATGTGATAACAGGCCCTGTGACACATTTTAAGTTGGATAATTAATTCCTCTTCAATCCTGAGGGTCCCTGGGGGCCAACTAGCCCACCAGGTACCTCCAGTAAGCGCCACTGTGCTGCATTGCAGATAGGTGGCCCAGGCCACGCCCCATTTTACACCTCTCTGATGGTGATAAGATGACATTTCTCACTTGAGAGCTATAAAGAGACTGTTAATCTTTAAAAAAGACTGCTGCGCGTTAAATGGCTATACAAAACGTAAAATTGTAAATACAAGTTCACTTGAAGCATTATGAGCACAGAGCACTAGAACCCTTTTTTTAAAAAAAAATGCAGAATTTACAATCATGTAAATCTTTGTAAAAGTTTAAAACCACAATAACCACAATGCACCACAACAAAACAGAAAGTAACTGTATGCAGAATAGTATAAATGAAGTCTGTTTTCTATTGCTGTGTATCCCATGATCAAGCCTGCTGGATGGGTAAAACGCGTTGGGAATGGCAAGTTCTTGAAAATAAAGCCGCTTTAATTTTAAAAAAAAGATCATGAATGAGTGTGTTTTTCAAAACTTAGTCTAGTTGACTAAAATCCTGTTTAATATATATATATTTGATGGTCCAGTTGAAGGCATCCGCCGAAACGCGTTGACCGTCCTTACACATTGCACTAATGGTGTTGTTATAATAAAGTACCTTTAAACAGAAGAAATCTTCGTGGACTCCGTCTGTGCTGTGGAGAATCTGGTCTGCCGATGGGAGCCTTGCAGGGTTCTTTTTTCGAATATATATATATATATATATATATATATATATGATTGATGTTCCGCTTGCAGTCTACAGATGCATTAGAAACGGACGCAGACCCAGATTCATGTGCAGATACGTGTTTTAATCCATTTCGCCCTGCACCACCGCCATGACGCGTTTCGGGCAACTCAGTGCCCTTGCTCACATGACGCGCATGAGGAGTGCCATCCCTTTAAAGCAACAGTGTTTCAGATCATTAGCATGGAAATAGAAGACACAGTTAATGGGAACGTTATATGTCTCAATGTTAAATTGAACATAAACATATTGCTTTTTACCCCACAATAAGCCGCTAGTAATTATTGACAGTCAATAAATAAATAAGTAAATAAATATTAACAAAGTCATTATTTACACATTACATCCAAATGTTAAAAAGTTATTGCATAAAAAACTCTATAAATAGGTTTTTCACTTCACTTTAAAAACATCTGAAAATTTAGCAGCTATATATATAATGCAATAATGTGCAAAATACGCAGTGTAAACAAGGGGTATATGTAAACGTTCCTACAGCTGGTGATATTGCCCAAGTGGGCATATTTTGCCTAAGTGCTTCAATTCCTTAAATGGCTAAAAAAGTGCATTAAATTACATGTGCAAATGTGCAGAAGATCATACCTATGACCATTCCATGTGCAATGTTGTGCAAAGAGATAAAATATTTTTGTGTCTTTTTTCTGTTTTAAATAAATAAAATTACTTAAAAAAGCTGGTTACTGTTTTTATCTGTGTCAGTTCATCTTAAGCTACCCAATCCTAATTAGTAGACTGTATTCTCTATGGTGTCATTCAGTTTTTCATAAACATGAACGTAAATCTTCAGTAAAATTTAAGCCCTGTGGGGTTTTACTGTCCAGCTCAAGGATGTAGCGAGTTTCCAATCTATGCAGTAATGCTTCCCGGTGTCCACCTCTTTTTTGCGGTAGGATACTGTCAATGACATAATAGTTAAGGTCTTCTAAATTATTGCCATGACATTCCTTAAAGTGGCGGGCAACCGGATAGGCTGCGTCATTGTTGGTAATAGCTCTCAAGTGTTGTAGAACTCGCTTATGTACTTGAAGCTTGGTGCTTCCTACATACCTCAACTTGCATGTGCACTCCAATACATATACTGCGAATTCTGTTTTGCAGTCTAAGTTCTTCATTATAGGTATTGGTTTGGGCTTAAATGGGGTGCTGTACTCCTTCATGTTTTTTCCATATTTACAAGCTCTACACGTTTTACATTTCCTAAAACCCCCTCTTGGACTCAGCCATTTGGTTGGTGCCATTACCTCTGGACTGCTCTTTACCAGGGCATTGTTCATAGAAGGAGCTTTTCTGAATGTTACAGTTGGTGACCTGGTAGTTTGAGTGTTCAAAACCGGGTCACTTCTAATCAAAGGCCAGTTTTTTGTTACTATTTTTCGTATGGCCTTATGCTGGAGACTATAGGAGAGAATTAGTCGGTGGGAGCGTCATCTTTGTTAATTACAGGTTTACTGCACTCTACCAGGGCTACTGATTGCTGTAAGTTGATTGTTCTCTGGATTGCTGTGTTTAAGACCACTTCTGAGTACCCCCTCTCTAGGAATATTTGTTTACTCGCCTCCTGTGCCTTTCTGCATTCCTGGTCGTCACTACACAGCCTACGTATCCGAAGCATCTCCCCGTAGGGGATGCTCCTGATGAGATGTGCTGGGTGATGACTGGTGGCGTGTAATATTGTATTTCCTGCTGTGGCCTTACGGTATAACTTGGTGTTTATGGTGTTATCTACAATGTAACGGCAAGTTCTTGAAAATAAAGCCGCTTTAACTTTAAAAAAAGATCAGGAATGAGTGTGTTTTTCAAAACTTAGTCTAGTTGACTAAAATCCTGTTTAATATATATATATTTGATGGGCCAGTTGAAGGCATCCGCCGAAACGCGTTGACCGTCCTTACACGTTGCACTAATGGTGTTGTTATAATAAAGTACCTTTAAACAGAAGAAATCTTCGTGGACTCCGTCTGTGCTGTGGAGAATCTGGTCTGCCGATGGGAGCCTTGCAGGGTTCTTTTTTCGAATATATATATATATATATATATATATATATATATATATATATATATATATATATATATATATATATATATGATTGATGTTCCGCTTGCAGTCTACAGATGCATTAGAAACGGACGCAGACCCAGATTCATGTGCAGATATGTGTTTTAATCCATTTCGCCCTGCACCACCGCCATGACGCGTTTCGGGCAACTCAGTGCCCTTGCTCACATGACGCGCATGAGGAGTGCCATCCCTTTAAAGCAACAGTGTTTCAGATCATTAGCATGGAAATAGAAGACACAGTTAATGGGAATGTTATATGTCTCAATGTTAAATTGAACATAAAGATATTGCTTTTTACCCCACAATAAGCCGCTAGTAATTATTGACAGTCAATAAATAAATAAGTAAATAAATATTAACAAAGTCATTATTTACACATTACATCCAAATGTTAAAAAGTTATTGTATAAAAAACTCTATAAATAGGTTTTTCACTTCACTTTAAAAACATCTGAAAATTTAGCAGCTATATATATATATATATAATGCAATAATGTGCAAAATACGCAGTGTAAACAAGGGGTATATGTAAACGTTCCTACAGCTGGTGATATTGCCCAAGTGGGCATATTTTTCCTAAGTGCTTCAATTCCCTAAATGGCTAAAAACACTTTTCCACTCTCAATTCGGGCTGAAAGATGACAAGCACACAGGTATCCGTTTGTTTAATTACAAACCCCTCACCCCTAACAGACGCGTTTCGCTAAAAAGCTTTGTCAGTGTCAGTTTGTGTGCACATAGTGACGCCATTTAAAGCCACGATATGTTGTACATTCATCAACATAGAAAATGGTGCTCAGTGCCTAGATTGCATTTGCAGCGGCCATCTTATAGTGTATCACTACTATAAAAATTCATGTGGTTACTAAGGCGTATTTCAAATAAAGTGCTCTAGTGCTGGCCATTTAAAAACATGTGTCAACAGACTGGGAATTTCCACAATAAATACTGACTTTGAACAAATCAACGGATAATCCGCATACACATAATGCATAGTATTAATTTAATAAAGTGTTCCTATTTCTTTTCTCCCATAATATGACTTAATGCATTACTTGTCCCTTTCTCTTTTCAGGATACGTTTGTGGCCCTGGATGGGCTTATCCCTTTTCTTTTTTTTTAAATTAGTTTTACAGCCCTGAATGGGCCTAATCATTCTACAGTCTCTATAGTTACAGGCTGTCATTCGCTTTCTAGAGTTCATTTATGAGTATTAAGGGTGCCTATTCCTATTCCTCTCTCAACAGCCTAGCAATCGGGTTCTTTCATGATCAAAGATTCAAGTTTACAGATGGACCCACATTTCTTCATCATTATTGAGCCCCCATGGTGCCATGGTTTTGAGATCAATTATGTATTTTGATTACAGAGTACGTAAAGCCTTCACCCTGTCCCCCCCTCTTTCTGAGCGGTCCACTTGATCAATGCAGTAAAAGCTCAACAGATCCCTGTTGCTTTGGTGTAATTCTGCAAAGTGGCGTGCCACTGGATAGGATTTATCAATTTTTGTTACGGCACGCATGTGTTCTAGAATTCTTAACTTTGTGGGATTGATTGTACTCCCTATGTAGCGTTTTCCGCAGGGACATTCTAGGCAATAAATAGTGTACTCTGAGTTACAGTTCAAAAGCTTTATGATCTCCCTGTTCGGTTTGTTATCATTAGTTCTTCCTGGGTAGTCTAAAACCTTTTTGCTACCTTTACAGGCCTTGCACCTTAAACATGGGAAGAACCCCTTGGCTTTGGAGAGTTTAATTGACGGAGGTTTGAAGGAGAAGTGGCTACGGACGAGGTGATCTGCCAGAGATTGACTACGTCGATAAGTTATCAACGGTCTCTCTGGAAGAACACTTTTAAGCACATGATCAGTGGTCAGGATGTGCCAATTCTTCTTAAAGATTTGTACTATTTTTCCTGCTTTTGTGCTGAAATTGGTGATCATTCTTGTTGATTCTTCCAATTTCAGTGTTGGTTTGATTACTAAGAGAGCTCTTCTGTTTATTTTGGAGGCTTTTTCTTTAGCTTGTTTTAATGTGCTGTTCGCATACCCCCTGACTTGGAATCACCTCTTGGCCTCATTTTTAGCTAATATGAATTCTTCTGTCGCCGAGCAGTTGCGTTTCAGGCGTATGAGTTCGCCATAGGAGACGCTCTGTATTAGACTCTTTGGGTGGTGGCTCGCCGCGTGAAGCACGGCGTTCCCCGCCGTTGGTTTTCTATAGAGTCTCGTTTGAATCCTTTCGTTCTCTATGTAGACCTCCAAGTCCAAGTGACAAACACTGATATCACTGATTGTGTTTGTGAATCTTAGATTCCAATCATTGTCATTTAGCGCGGAGATGTATTCCTCGGCTGAGGCCCGATCCCCGCGCCAAACCACAAAGAGGTCATCTATATACCTCGTCCATAAAAGAATTTTCTCAGTCCAGTGGTCGTTGGCCTCACCCCATGCCTCGTGCCTCTCCCACCAGCCCACGAACAAGTTCGCATAGCTAGGGGAGAAGCACGAGCCCATCGAGGTGCCCCTCGTCTGTTTGTATAGTTGCCCTGAGAAAAGAAAAATATTGTGAATCAAACAAAATTTCATCATCCCCAGCAGCATAGAGTTATGTTGGCGATACTTTTCTGGTTTCTTATCCAGAAACCACTTTACTGCTGCTAGGCCGTTCTCATGGGCAATACAAGTGTAAAGATTTACAACGTCCAGTGTGATCAAGAGCATGTTGGGTTCCCAGTTGATGTTATCTTTTTGTCTCAGGAAGTCCTGTGTATCCCTCACATAGGAGAGTAAGTCTTTCACAATTGGTGCAAAAAAATGACCAATGAAGAGTGACGTGTTTTCTAGCAAACTCCCGATAGACGACACTATTGGTCGCCCTGGTGGTCGTTTGGCATTTTTGTGAACTTTTGGCAGGTGATAAAACGGTGGCAGGACTGGTGCCTCACATTGCAGGAATAGAAATTCATCCATATTAAGCATCCCTTCTCGTTTCCATTCTTCCAGCATTTGTTGGAAGTCCATAGTGCTTTTCACATATTCTGCTCTTTTGATGATGGTATAGCAGTCTGGGTTCTTCAGTTGTCTTAGGGCTTCCTGTTCGTAATATTCTTTTGAAAAGATCACGATGTTACCTCCTTTATCGGACGGTCTTATTTCTATGGAGATGCCATTCCTGAGGGATTTGATGGCTTCCCATTCTTTTCTAGTGATGTTCGAATCTCTCATGTCCATTTTTTCTTTTGCTAGTTTCTCTAAATCCATTTGGATAGCCTCATTAAAAATAATCAATTGCGTCGCTTGGACCATTGGGTAGCTTCCTTGATTTGTTTTTCATATTGCTCGGATCACGAGCCTGTGTAATGATGACATTCTCGACTTGTGACTCATTTGTGCTCCACCCCAAATTATCTTGTGTTAGAGCTCCAATATTGGGGGGTGTGTCCGGAAACTCATCCATTATTTCTGCTGCATTCTCCACCGTGTTGTTCACATTTTCACAGCTTGGTAGATTTGTGTACTGTTGTGCAAAGATTTTTTGAAACTTTTGTTTTCGAATATATCTAAATAAATCAATTCTTGTATTCACAAGATCAAAGTCACTTGATGGACAGAAGCTCAATCCTCTCTTTAGGACCTTGACTTCATCCTCTGTTAAAGTTCTTTTTGAGAGGTTTATGATGTTATTGTCTTCTATATTCTTTACCACTTCTTGCGTCTCGATAAGCTCCTTGTTACCATTGGTGAAGCGGTTGCCACATTTCCCCCTCTTGCCCCTCCTCGTTTTCCTCTTTGACTTTGCTGGGGGGTAACTCCGTTGTTGTGGCCTCTGTTTTCTCTCCTTGATAAAAAAAAAAATATATATATATATATATATTCACAGAAAAAACCATAGGTTATAGACCATATATAGTTAGGAATTAGCATTTACAAAACCTTGAAAATTCACTGAAAAAACCATAGGTTATAGACCATATATAGTTAGGAATTAGCATTTAGAAAACCTTATTTTACTCACACAAAACCATTGAAATTCCATATATAGTTAGTTGCACTAACTATATATCGCGCACCCGCAATCCACTGCTGATGATGTCACATATTACATCATTCATGACATGGTCAGTGACATCACTGATGACATCACTGATGACATCTCAAATGACATCACTGATGACATCACTGATGACATCTCAAATGACATCACTGATGACATCATGACACACCAATACCAGTTACTACATACGCACTCACTGATTCCTACGTCTACACACACATTCACTCATTCACCCATACAATCACTCATACATACAGTCACTCATTATTACAACACTATCATATGCAATCATACACCTATGCAGACAGTCACACACTGCCACTCATCCATGGAGTTACTCACACACCAAGTCAGTCCTGTAAAGAATCAATCACACTTCCATTTCTTCATCTATACAGTTAAACACAGAACACCATACTTCAGTGACATCACTGATGACATCACTGATGACATCTCAAATGACATCACTGATGACATCTCAAATGACATCACTGATGACATCATGACACACCAATACCAGTTACTACATACGCACTCACTGATTCGTACGTCTACACACACATTCACTCATTCACCCATACAATTACTCATACATACAGTCAGTTATTATTAGAACACTATCATATGCACTCATACACCTAGTCAGTCCTGTGAAGAATCAATCACACTTCGATTTCCTCATCTATAGTTAAACACAGAACACCATACTTTTCACACATATACTAACACATACTTACTCTCTTATACAATCACTGATACAAGTACACATTGATATGCACAGAGTCACACACCTCCCAGCCAGCCACACACACACTCAGTCTTCCATACATCCACTCATTCTTCAATATGTAAAACGTATTTAAACTTTACAAAAACACACAGACACTAGATGATGTCATCAGTGATGTCATTTGAGATGTCATCAGTGATGTCATCAGTGATGTCACTGACCATGTCATGAATGATGTAATATGTGACATCATCAGCAGTGGATTGCGGGTGCGCGATATATAGTTAGTGCAACTAACTATATATGGAATTTCAATGGTTTTGTGTGAGTAAAATAAAGTTTTCTAAATGCTAATTCCTAACTATATATGGTCTATAACCTATGGTTTTTTCAGTGAATTTTCAAGGTTTTGTAAATGCTAATTCCTAACTATATATGGTCTATAACCTATGGTTTTTTCTGTGAATTTCATTGGTTTTTTAACAGCTAATATCTGTAGCTGTAAAATGTATTCTTTAGGTAGTGCTTTTCTTCATGAGGTCTGGTCGCTTCCATACACATACAGATGTTTCAAAGATGATCAAGAAGTTTATCTGAATGGAGAGGAATGCACTGAGACGCCAGATCATTCACTAATGTGTAGGCACATACAGTTACACGGTTCATGCAACAAACACCGACCAAATATGGCTTGCGTGTTGCAAGGCACGCCAGTTCCTGCTATCATCCCCACGTTCAAGTTGTTGGAAAATGGTAGTTATTTGATGCTCAATAATGAAGATTGTTCTGAGTTAATTAAAAGTATTCCTTTTATCGTAACAGTAAGTGAACGGGTTATTTGCTGCAGAAATGTTCTATTTCCTCCCACACATGAACATAGGGAGTTTTCAATCTGGCCACAAATACCAACCTTGGGACACGTTTCAACGGCATGGCAAGAATAAGAGCTCTTTTGTCTCAGAGAGAGGTGGCCTTGAGTTCGGCCCGTGAAACTTTCGTACTTCACATAGCGAACACCCGTACAGAGGTGCACACCCTTTTAAATTAAGATTTGCCTTTCAATTTCAGCAACATGTTTCCGACTATCTTTAACGCATCCTCCACAAAGTCCCTGGCGCACTTTTTTAAAGGTGTTACCAGTGGTCTCGTGACTTCATTTGAGAAAATCTTTGGAGTCATCCCTGCTTCCTTTCATTCCATTTTCTCCACTCTGGTTCGTGGATTGGCATTTTTACTTGCATTACCAGCGGACGCTCTTGTGCTTTTTTACATTTTTAAATATGGATGTCCCTCCTATGCAACCTCACTCCCTGCAGCTGCTGACACTGTTCCGCAATCGCATGCTAGAATATTATGGCACAATGCCGTTGGCGATATTAAGCACGGCATATGGATTATCTTTTCGATTCTCCTACTTCACCTGTGTCCAGCCTGTATTTCACTGCCTGACCTGTGATTTCGATTGGGCCATTGATTTGTGTCTCTGCGGACCGGTTTCTCCTGACGTCGACTTTAATCAGCTGATGACTCCTATCATTACTCACGAGTTGGTTTGTCCTGGCGAAAGGATTATGGCTGTGGCATTGATGCATGGACTACTTGGTCCCTGGAATTTACTGGTGGCAGCACAGTCTTTCTTGGAACAGAGCTTTCTTGAAAACCCACCGAGCTGTCCTCTGATAGTGATAGAGGATCCGGTGCTGGGAGAGCACGTATGTTCTTTTCCGCTTTTAAATTGGATGGCTGAACTGTTTTCGGATGAAGACGGTGACTTCCTATTGGAGGCTGTTGCAGCTTATTTTGCATACACAGTTATGTCATAGACCTTTTTCATGTTTGATATGCTGAGTACTAGCATTTCATTGACAATTCATTGACTTATTTGTCAAGTTTTTATTATTTACCTTGCCTATTGGCTTAAGACTCGATAAAGTACTTGGCTGTTTTATTTTTCTTTAGCATTAAATTTTCCTAGTTTTTAATGCTTTACCTTGCGGACCGTCCACATATAAACTTGCAATCTGCTCTCATGAGATGGCACTTCTATTATCTTATTCAGTTCGTTTCCGGATCATGGGGAGGTGTCATCTAGGTCCTGGATATCTTTACACCGTGTTAAGTTAGCATGGGCTCATTACCGGTTTAAACGCCATTTTTCCTTTTTTGCAACTTCTGCACAAGACACTTAGTTGTTGCTTTAGCTTTCCACCTAGTAGTTCATCGTGGTTTACATGAGAATAATATGTTATTGGTCTACTATCTGCTTTACTTGTTAAACTATATCTGTACAGCGAGTGCTAAAGTTTCAAGAACAACACGATACAGAATTGTTATGAGGTCTGATCTCCACGACTTCATACTCATAACATAAGTGCAACTTCTGCCAATTCTGGGCATGAGGCGGGTTTTATATTGCTTTGCCGAACACACATACACAATAGTTGATGCGGTTCACATGAAGAGAGAGCTGGTGTATGCTGATGTGATTCCTTCAAATCTAAGACACTAAAGTATGGGCACGCCCTAAACCAACACAAAGAGACCTTCTTAGCAAATAATATAATATGTGTATTAGGGAGGGTGAGATATAAGCAGCCGCGGGCCGTGGAGGGAGTTACGATGGGGCAGGGAGGCGGGGAGGGGGAGAAGCAGGGTGGAGCCCTCTCTACCTTGCCCCTCCCCCTCCCCGCCTCCCTGCCCCACCGTAACTCCCTCCACGGCCCGCGGCTGCTTATAAGTGTTGCTAACTCTTATTCATTTACAGCATGTTAACATACTGTCACCATTCGCTTTTTATGTACTAGTAACTATGCTGGTAATTTTGCTACTGATAATATGTGTACTTGTATTCTCCACCCTGCTTCTCCCCCTCCCCGCCTCCCTGCCTCACCGTAACTCCCTCCACGGCCCGCGGCTGCTTATAAGTGTTGCTAACTCTTATTCATTTACAGCATGTTAACATACTATCACCATTCACTTTTTATGTACTAGTAACTATGCTGGTAATTTTGCTACTGATAATATGTGTACTTTTATTATCTAAGGTACTACGCCTGAGAAGACGGCATTAGTAAATAAACATTTCAAATACACATCTGTTCTTCTTAACTCCATGTTCTGGTTTCTAAGAAATCTATAACGACCGACTGTTCATGAGTTCCACGTATCCTGAGGTACTATAAGTTCATATTCTGGATTGTCTAAACATTGAGAGTTTGTTATATCCAATGTGACACTGTACCTAGCTTGCTAAGGAGTTTTTGATTACTAACGTGAGTTTTGGGACACCCTAATTCGCCGAGGTTCCAATCCTCTGTCCACAGTTCTGTGTGAGTACAGAAACCCTGCGACAGGGGCACCCCGACCCTTGCTGGAGCTTCATCACACTTGCGATACAACTCCAGCAATGCATTCGCCGAGGTTCCAATCCTCTGCCCACAGTTCTGTGTGAGAACAGAAACCCTGCGACAGGGGCACCCCCGACCCTTGCTGGAGCTTCATCACACTTGCGATACAACTCCAGCAATGCGCCACCTTTACGGCACAGATACATCACGCATCTGTGCTGTTTTTGCCCCATGATGCGCCGCATTGTAAATGCAGCACACCATAGGTGACGGAACAGCGGCACAGAATGACTAACACATCCCTGGTGATGCGCCAGTCATCATAAATGTATCCCTATGCTTCTTATCTTGTTAGAGATGAACCGCCATATGTATCATCAAAGTTTTTTGCATTTCCTTAATAGCGAACTTTAAGGAATAAATAGCGATTCTTTACCATTCCTAGTTTGCGATGAGCTATTTGCTAATTAGCCGAATGTAGCCCAATGAAGCCCAATGTAGCCCAATGTAGCCCAAAGATGGCCGCCAGACACACAAAAAAACAAATGTAGCCCAAATATCAGCCAGATGTAGCCCAACTATAGCCCAGTGACAGAATGACCAATCAGCTTCGCAAACCTCCGTTACGCGAAGCGGAGCGCTGTTACAGATATATATCTTTTTTTGAACGTTAATTTCTCAAAATCCACTGGAGCACATATATTGAGACCTAGCAAAGGCACATCGGGCTACCAGTCCCTAATATTTTGCCAAGTTTCGTGCAAATCCATTCAGCCGTTCGATTATTATTATTATTATTTTTTTTTGCCCCGCGGGGCCCTTTTAAAACCTCCACATCAAACCTAGGGGGTCAGCGAGGATCTACTATGCCCCCTTATAGTTATTTCCCCCTTTGTTTTGACCTCCTCTTGTCTCTCGATCCTACCGAGAGACAAGATGGCGGCCGCTACGGACTGTTTGGAATGTTGACAGACGCCGGAGAACCAATCAGCTTCGCTTCACAAAGCTCCGTTGCGCGAAAAGTCCGCGTCCTGGGCCGCTGCCCAGTCCGCTGTTACAGATATATATCTTTTTTTAAACGTTAATTTCTCAAAATCCACTGCAGCACATATATTGAGACCTACAAAAGGCACATCAGGCTACCAGTCCCTACAATTTTGCCAAGTTTCGTGCAAATCCATTCAGCCGTTCGGGCTAAAAGTGAGGCCAACCGCCCTATGGAAATTAACATGGGAAAAACGCGTTTTGGGACCCCCCTTTTTTCTCGGCCCCCCCTTGACGAACCCCCCCAAAATTTTCAGGGGCTGCTCAGAAACAAAATGTGCAATTTTCCTGAAAATTTCAGCCAATTCCGTCCACAAACGCCAAAGTTATTAGACATAGAATTTTCAAAAAACCCATAGAGAAAAAATCCTAACTATATATACCTACTGGCGACCGCCAGTAGGTAATATATATATATATATATATATATATATATATATATATATATATATATATATATATATATATATTCACTGAAAAAACCATAGGTTATAGACCATATATAGTTAGGAATTAGCATTTACAAAACCTTGAAAATTCACTGAAAAAACCATAGGTTATAGACCATATATAGTTAGGAATTAGCATTTAAAAAACCTTATTTTACTCACACAAAACCATTGAAATTCCATATATAGTTAGTTGCACTAACTATATATCGCGCACCCGCAATCCACTGCTGATCATGTCACATATTACATCATTCATGACATGGTCAGTGACATCACTGATGACATCACTGATGACATCTCAAATGACATCACTGATGATATCTCTTTTGACATCAATGGTCACATCAATGATGATATCATTAATGTGACAATACAATGCATCTCCTCACACTTTAATATAACCTCTGTTACACCCAGTGTTAAATACAGAGTATAATTTTTGAAACCATTGACACACCAATACTAGTTACTACATACGTACTCACTGATTCCTACGTCTACACACACATTCACTCATTCACCCATACAATCATTCATACATACAATCACTCATCTTTACAACACTATCATATTCACTCATACACCTATACAGACACTCAGACTCTGCCACTCATCCATGGAGTTACTCACACACCTAGTCAGTCCTGTAAAGAATCAATCACACTTCCATTTTCTTGTCTATACAGTTAAACATAGAGCACCTTACATTTTCAAACATATACTAACACATACTTACTTTCTTATACAATCATTGATACAAGTACACATTGATCTGCACAGAGTCACACACCTCCCAGCCAGCCACACACACACTCAGTCTCCCATACAAATACTTGGACAATCAATCAAGAACCCATATAGTTAATCATATAGCTACTGATCAACACATGCAGCAGTTTACAGAACAACAGACATAATGATGCACAAATTAAGACAGTTTAGTCACTAACCCATGCACTCAGTGAGACACATTTAATCACTCACTCATACATTCAGTCATGCACCTACTAAATCCTTCGTCCAGACACTTATACATCTACTCATTCTTCAATATGTAAAACATATTTAAACTTTAAAGAAACACACAGTCACTGGATGATGTCATCAGTGATCTCATCAGTGATGTCATTTGAGATGTCATCAGTGATGTCATCAGTGATGTCACTGACCATGTCATGAATGATGTAATATGTGACATGATCAGCAGTGGATTGCGGGTGCGCGATATATAGTTAGTGCAACTAACTATATATGGAATTTCAATGGTTTTGTGTGAGTAAAATAAGGTTTTTTAAATGCTAATTCCTAACTATATATGGTCTATAACCTATGGTTTTTTCAGTGAATTTTCAAGGTTTTGTAAATGCTAATTCCTAACTATATATGGTCTATAACCTATGGTTTTTTCAGTGAATTTCAATGGTTTTTTAATAGCAAATATCATAAGCTGTCGAATGTCAAGTACGTGGTAAGTGAAAACATTTTCGTGTTTATGCACACTGATCTGCTTTGAATGGTGCCCCCCCCCCTCATTTCTATTAGGAGTACTCTCTCTTTGCACATAGTGAAGGGTAGTTAACGCAGGCCTTTGCCCCCGTTGTAATACGTCGTGCCTGCTTCTCTCTCCATTTGATTGATTGTTATCCAAGTATTTACTGTTTTAGAATTGGTTCTCTTTGGTTCATTCTCTATTTACAAACAAACACAGAGTCGCAATACTCTGTTTAGTCTTCGCAGATAACGAAAAATCGTGTAAAAAAAAAAAGAAAAGGAATCGAGCAAAATCAGTAGGCCACTAATGGGATCTCTTTTTGACCTCGCTAAAATAGAAACATTAAGAACAACCCCTCATGACAAATACAAAACTAGTGAGATGAACTGAACTCCACACAATGATGGCTGCAAAACAGCTTGGCTCCGCCACCCACCCCGCCCAAAATAACGATAAAGAGCGGCTGCCATGATTGGTTGCGGAATGGCCACGACGGAGCTACGAAATGGTGCTGCTCTCATGCTAACCCCAGCTTCAGTCTGAATATCCAGAAACACTGTAGACTACCAATTCGATCAGTTCCGGTAGCGCCCCAATGTAACCCGGTAGAGAAGAACTAGCCCTCCCCTCTTTGACTGATGGTTCTTGTTGCCTGTCCCTTCTGTTGTCATTTAACAGAACTATTTAGCCTGCTGAAAGGGGTTGTGTTCCAACCGCTGGTTGGTGGAGACATTTTGACTATATTCTGGACCTGCGTTGTCGCGTAATGCGTCATATGACGCGCCGCGTTAGCGCATCCGGAAGTCATCCGGGGCGCGCAGCGCGTAACGTAAGCATAACAAGTCATGTGACTTGTTAATAAAACTTTTCATTGGTTCATTTTACTTTTCTTATTCTAATGATGAAAGGCTTGGTCATATGACCTAAAAATTACGCTTTTTATTACTTCCGAACATTATTTTTTCTTAAATATATGTTATAATGTTCCAGGCTAATGTACTTTCCCGGAAAATTTACAACTGTCCTGCAAGTAAAATATATTCTTTTTTCGAGAAAAAGAGCGTTTCTTCGTCCCATGACGGAGCCGTTGAGCAAAAGAGGGTCGACCTGCTGTCTTAGTCGCCGATACGCCTGAATATGAGATTCTTATCGATCACTTTATGTTGCAGGAGTAGAAAACACAACAGCCCTTGACCATTTATCTTTACTGCGTTCCTTCGAATTATACCTTTTACCCTTCATGTAATTGGTCTGCTTTATTTCACTTGCCTTTTACTGATTCTAAAACAGTGACTATTATTAAAAACTTTACCAATGTATATACTACTACCATGTTTTCTTTTAAAAACCTTTATTGTGAAAATTTCATTATACAAATACGAGCCTATAACCACGTGGGCCGGCCACGGAGCAAACTGTAATCGTATATGATGAGTAGACATTTACACTGTAGAGGAACGTAACGGGCGGGCCATTAGGTTGCAAGAACTAAGGTGTCTAACAGTTACGGAATCGGTGGACGTACATTTTATAATTAAAATACGACAGGGCCAGTTACAATAAAATTATCTAGATATACATTTGCGGGCAAGTACCATCGGTGACGTTAATTCGAACTTTCAATAGTACAGTAATCAATAACACATCAGAACTTAATATCAATAGGGATGTCGAAATATTCAATCAATTCTCGTCCCCGCCCGCCATGTGCTTCAAAACTGCATACGTATCTCGTGATTTCAAGGTTCTGCAACCAGTACACAACAAGGAGTTACGAGTCCCATTTATTCCGGCGCCATTTTGGGCGAGGACGGGCAGGTCCAGGATATAGTCAAAATGTCTCTACCAACCATCGACTACGATGATGTTCATATGCTGTATTTATTAGAGTAACACTCATCTGTCCACATGAAATTAATTTGCCACAATCTAAACATGTCATTTTAATCTTTCCAAAGTTCTTCTAAATATTTGGGACCGTTTCCCTTGCCTCTGATGCTGTCAGTGCCACTTCTTTGATGAATGTACTAGCAGGTCAAGGGTTCTCCTCCAAATCTCTCTTTTATGCAGCACTATAATTAATTGGTGCCACCTCTCCATATGACGATGCATGGTATAGTTACCATAACTATATTTTTTTTCGGTTCCTCTGGAGAGTTCATCGTGGCAGATGAAGCGTGTAACGTACCGGGCATTTACCTTTTTTTGCATGTACAGGAAAGGAAAAAAAAAATCGAGCGTCCGAGTTCTAAGGTGTCCCAGGGCCATTTTAGTGGACCAGGCCCAAATCCAAAGAACAGGCCGCCATTTTGAGAGTCCTGTTGCAGCCGCCTGTCGCTGTAGCATCAAGAGCAGCCGAAACTCAGCTGAATGGCAACTGAAACGGTAAAGGGGTGCCCCACTACAGCAGACGAGCCTCCACCTAGGAAGGCCCGTTCACGCCGCCTCCCCCCCCCCCCCTTCGGGCACCCCACGCCGTTATTCGGAGCAGTATTGTAGGATGGCCACACCAGTGCGGCAACTTGCTAGACATCACCTCGGTGGTAACCGAATCTCAACGCCTTGTGGTGTCTTCTATTCAGAAAACATTGTTATGCTGCCTTCGACCTATTCGCCACAAGTGCGCACACAACTCAACTGCATAGCTTCCTAGACACCACCTCGGTGCCATCCGGATCTTGGAATCTCAGCGCCTTTTGGTGTCTTCTCTTCAGAAAATATTGTTGCGCTGCCTTTGGCCCCATTCACACATCGGTCCGCTACTGACGCCATCTCACAGGCTAATGGGGCGCCCCACGCCGACTTTCAGCATTGTAGGATGACCACACCAGTACAGCAACTTGCTAGACATCACCTCGGTGCCATCCGCATCTCGGCGCCCCACTGCAGATGAAGTGCCTCTCAACTATGAAACCACCACGGTGACATCCGGATCTTGGCGCGTTGTGCTGCCTTCGGCCTATTCGCACATCGGTCCGCTACTGACGCCATCTCACAGGCTAATGGGGCGCCCCACGCCGACTTTCAGCATTGTAGGATGACCACACCAGTACAGCAACTTGCTAGACATCACCTCGGTGCCATCCAGATCTTGGCATCTCAACGCCTAGTGGTATCTTCCATACAGAAAATATTGTTGCGCTGCCTTTGACCCCATTCGCACATCGGTCCGCAACTTAGACATCACCTCGGTGCCATCCGGATCTTGGCATCTCAGCGCCTTGTGGTGTCAGTCAGAAAATATTGTTGCGCTGCCTTTGGCCCCATTCGCACATCAGTCCGCTACTGACACCATTTCACAGGCCAACAGGGCGCCCCACGCCGACTTTTACCATTGTAGGATGGCCACACCAGTGCCACAACTTGCTAGACACCACCTCGGTGCCATCCGGATCTTGGCATCTCAGCGCCTTGTGGTGTCTTCTATTCCGAAAATATTGTTGCGCTGCCTTTGGCCCCATTCGCACATTGGTCCGCTACTGCCGCCATCTCACAGGCCAACGGGGCGCCCCACGCCGACTTTCAACATTGTAGGATGGCCACACCAGTGCGGCAACTTACTAGACACCACCTCGGTGCCATCCGGATCTTGGCGCGTTGTGCTGCCTTCGGCCTATTCGCACATCGGTCCGCTACTGACGCAAACTCACAGGCCAACGGGGCGCCCCACGCCGACTTTCAGCATTGTAGGATGGCCACACCAGTGCTGCAACTTGCTGGACACCACCTCGGTGCCATCCGGATCTTGGCGCGTTGTATTGCCTTCGGCCTATTCGCACATCGGTCCGCTACTGACGCCGCCTCACGTGCCAACGTATTTTCTCCGCATTTTATACCCTATGCCGCATAACAGGTCATGTGACTTGTTTATAAAACTTTTCATTGGTTCATTTTACTTTTGGTTTCCTAATGATGGAAGGCTTGATCATATGACCTAAAAACAACACTTTTCATTGGATGAAAACTTTTTTTTTCCCCAAACGATGAAAGCCCCACCTTGTTTCTGGATGTTTCAGACTGAAGCTGGCTTCAGCATGAGAGCACCACCATCTCGTAGCTCCGTCGTGGTCATTCCGCGAGCAATCATGGCAACCGCTCCCCACCAGAAGCCTACAGGAGTCGGGGGCCCCCAAAACTTTTGATAAATCCTCAAGGCGGAGGGGACGCTTTCGAGAATGGGGTCCAAGACCTAGCAGACAAGCGTCCGATTTCCAAGGTGTCCCAGGGCCATTTCAGTGGACCAGGCCCAAAAAGGAAACAGCCTGCCGCCATTTTGAGAGTCCTGTGACAGCCGCCTATCGCTGCACCGCAAGAGTGGGCGCAACTCAGCTGAATTGCGGCTTTTGACACAGTGGACCAAAAACGGACGGAATGGCAACTGAAACGGTAAAGGGGCGCCCCACTACAACAGATGACACTCCACCTGGAGAGGCCCGTTCACGCCGCCTCCCCCGGGGCGCCCCACGCCGTTATTCGGAGCAGCATTGTAGGATACCAAAACCAGTGCGGCAACTTACTGGACATCACCTTGGTGCCATCGTTCTGCTGCCTTGGAACTATTCGCACAACAGTTTGCTACTGATGACCCACCCCCCGCGACGCCCCACGCCAGAAATCTGGACGTTGTGCTGCGTTGGGACTATTCGCACAGCCGACCGCTACTTCGTTGTTTTTCCCTAAAAATGTTTATATGTTATTACTGTTTTTGTTTTCTTGTATATATTTATAAGTTATTAAAGTTTTATAATCTTACTACTTTGTTGGAGTGCTATATATTTTTAATGTGACACATAATTGTAAAAACTTTGATGTACAAAGAGTCATCCCTGGAATCTTCCGCTTCAGGCTCGGTCCCCTCCCCAATCACAATACAGGATGGTTTTCAGATAATAGGAACGCGTCTGCTGTGACGGATCTCATCGAGTGTGGGCCTTGATCTACTATAACTCCTTTGAAGAGGGGTGATTCTTTACAGCTGGGGCCATAAACTACATCTGCAGGGCTAGCTGATACCCTAGGACCGGCCTGGACAATCGGACACAGAGGAAGAGGAGTGTCAGAGGGTGCGGTAGTGAATAGGGCGAAAGGGAGGTGTCGGGCGGGCACAGGGTGTGATTCTCAGGGAAGAGCAGCGCAGATGGGGGGAGGTTTATTACCCATGCATAAGACAGAGAGCGGGGGTGACCACTGCCTGGGGGAGATGCTTGCGAGGGTGGGGAGTCATGCTAAGGATCGACAGCGTGCACAGAGTGGGTCTGGTCAAGGCATCTAAAATGACTGCCATGCACGACAAAAGTGTGGCATTTGAAAAAAGGCAAGATGGCGCAGACAATGTTTTTCAACGCTTCCTGATTTCCTTCGAATCGAACGTTAACAGACGTTGGGGCATATTACCAAAGTTAAGCGATATTTATCCCTAACGATGCTTAGCAACGATTTTTTTACCACTAAGCATCGTCAGAAATTATCGCAGATAAACCTTGCTATTATTAAGGTTTATCGCAAATACGATAAAAAACGACCGCAATGCATTAATATCGCTGAAAACTCAGCGATATTCATGCATTACCGAGCTAATGCTCTTAGCCATGTTATCCACCTCCCATTGGATAACATGCCTTAGAACTGCTCAGGGCAGGTGCTAGCTTTTGGAGATATTCGCGCTTATCGCGAATATTTCCAAAAGTTGATAATAGGAGATAGCGATGTTAGCGACTGTTTCCAGTCGCTAACATCTTGGCATGCCCACTTTGCATGTCATTAGTGATAAATATCACTCACATGCAAAGTGGGACCCAAGATGGTCGCTATCTCCTACTAGCCGTCGCTAACTGGTGTTAGCAACAGCTAGGTAATACAGATATAATTTTATCTCCGCGAAGCGGAGCGCTGTTACAGATATATATCTTTTTTTGAACGTTAATTTCTCAAAATCCACTGGAGCACATATATTGAGACCTAGCAAAGGCACATCGGACTACCAGTCCCTACAATTTTGCCAAGTTTTGTGCAAATCCATTCAGCCGTTCGATTATTATTATTTTTTTTTTTTTACCTCGCGGGGCCCTTTTAAAACCTCCACATCAAACCTAAGAGGTCAAGGAGGATCTACTATGCCCCCTTATGGTCATTTGCCCCTTCGCTTTGGCCTCCTCTTGTCTCTCGATCCTACCGAGAGACAAGATGGCGGCCGCTACGGACTGTTTGGAATGTTTACAGACGCCGGAGAACCAATCAGCTTCGCAAACCTCCGTTACGCGAAGCGGAGCGCTGTTACAGATATATATCTTTTTTTGAACGTTAATTTCTCAAAATCCACTGGAGCACATATATTGAGACCTAGCAAAGGCACATCGGGCTACCAGTCCCTAATATTTTACCAAGTTTCGTGCAAATCCATTCAGCCGTTCGATTATTATTATTATTATTTTTTTTTGCCCCGCGGGGCCCTTTTAAAACCTCCACATCAAACCTAGGGGGTCAGCGAGGATCTACTATGCCCCTTTATGGTCATTTGCCCCTTCGCTTTGGCCTCCTCTTGTCTCTCGATCCTACCGAGAGACAAGATGGCGGCCGCTACGGACTGTTTGGAATGTTTACAGACGCCGGAGAACCAATCAGCTTCGCTTCACAAAGCTCCGTTGCGCGAAAAGTACGCGAACTGGAGCGCTGCCCGGTCCGCTGTTACAGATATATATCTTTTTTTGAACGTTAATTTCTCATAATCCACTGAAGCACATATATTGAGACCTACAAAAGGCACATCGGGCTACCAGTCCCTACAATTTTGCCAAGTTTCGTGCAAATCCATTCAGCCGTTCGGGCTAAAAGTGAGGCCAACCGCCCTATGGAAAACTCAATGTTAAAAACACGTTTTGGGACCCCCCTTTTTTCTCGGCCCCCCCTTGACGAACCCCCCCCAAATTTTCAAGGGCTGCTCAGAAACAAAATGTGCCATTTTCCTGAAAATTTCAGCCAATTCCGTCCACAAACGCCAAAGTTATTAGACATAGAATTTTCAAAAATCCCATAGAGAAAAAATCCTAACTATATATACCTACTGGCGACCGCCAGTAGGTAATATATATATATATCTATATATACATATATAGATATATATATATAGATATATATAGGTATATATATATATATATATATATATACTGGGCGTCCTACCACGTGTATCCTGCGGCCAAGGACACTCTGAGCTGTGGGGGGCGGAGTGCTTATTCACCTGGCAGGTCGGGACCAGGTACACTCACCGGTCATTTTGCGCAGACGCTGCCTGAACCACGTCGCGCTGAGGAAGGCTCAAACGGAGCCGAAATGCATTCGCTTGGACTTTGGTTCTCAGATGCAATAAAGGAAACCCCCATTTGACTCCCCTGTGTGGCCTCACCTTCTTGCTGCTGCAGAGGTATTCCGTTCATTAATTAGCGCGCACACCAGAATCGCGCTGTGAGAGGCCCCTGCACCGAAAAGAGGCTCCTGGCTGCTGGTATCTGCCTTGGTGGAAATTGTGATGTGCCCGAGTTATTGGGATTCCAGGAGCCCACCACTAGGAAGCGGCACGAAAACACGGCAGTGCTGGAGTATTGTGCTTCACCTCGGGCACCGGATCATTGATCCCGCCCCTGTCGCATGGGACTGTCGTTTCTGTGTGGTTGGTGCAGTTATGGGGAGCGGAGGTGGTTCCTGCAAAGCATTATAGAGGTGGAAGCATTCCGGGAACATTTGACATCGTTGATGCGGTGCCGGACCAGCGCACTGCATCCTGGAAGCGGTAGTTCTGACGCACTGGGCGTCCTACCACGTGTATCCTGCGGCCAATGACACTCTGAGCTGTGGGGGGCGGAGTGCTTATTCACCTGGCAGGTCGGGACCAGGTACACTCACCGGTCATTTTGCCCAGACGCTGCCTGAACCACGTCGCGCTGAGGAAGGCTCAAACGGAGCCGAAATGCATTCGCTTGGACTTTGGTTCTCAGATGCAATAAAGGAAACCCCCATTTGACTCCCCTGTGTGGCCTCACCTTCTTGCTGCTGCAGAGGTATTCCGTTCATTAATTAGCGCGCACACCAGAATCGCGCTGTGAGAGGCCCCTGCACCGAAAAGAGGCTCCTGGCTGCTGGTATCTGCCTTGGTGGAAATTGTGATGTGCCCGAGTTATTGGGATTCCAGGAGCCCACCACTAGGAAGCGGCACGAAAACACGGCAGTGCTGGAGTATTGTGCTTCACCTCGGGCACCGGATCATTGATCCCGCCCCTGTCGCATGGGACTGTCGTTTCTGTGAGGTTGGTGCAGTTATGGGGAGCGGAGGTGGTTCCTGAAAAGCATTATAGACGTGGAAGCATTCCGTGAACATTTGACATCGTTGATGCGGTGCCGGACCAGCGCACTGCATCCTGGAAGCAGTAGTTTTGACGCACTGGGCGTCCTACCACGTGTATCCTGCGGCCAATGACACTCTGAGCTGTGGGGGGCGGAGTGCTTATTCACCTGGCAGGTCGGGACCAGGTACACTCACCGGTCATTTTGCCCAGACGCTGCCTGAACCACGTCGCGCTGAGGAAGGCTCAAACGGAGCCGAAATGCATTCGCTTGGACTTTGGTTCTCAGATGCAATAAAGGAAACCCCCATTTGACTCCCCTGTGTGGCCTCAACTTCTTGCTGCTGCAGAGGTATTCCGTTCATATATATATATATATATATTCACTGAAAAAACCATAGGTTATAGACCATATATAGTTAGGAATTAGCATTTACAAAACCTTGAAAATTCACTGAAAAAACCATAGGTTATAGACCATATATAGTTAGGGATTAGCATTTACAAAACCTTATTTTACTCACACAAAACCATTGAAATTCCATATATAGTTAGTTGTACTAACTATATATCGCGCACCCGCAATCCACTGCTGATCATGTCACATATTACATCATTCATGACATGGTCAGTGACATCACTGATGACATCACTGATGACATCTCAAATGACATCACTGATGACATCACTGATGACATCTCAAATGACATCACTGATGACATCACTGATGACAACATCCAGTGACTGTATTTTTCTGTAAAGTTAAAATATGTCTTGAGTGGATGTATAAGTGTCTGGATGAAGGATTTAGTAGGTGCATGACTGACTGTATGAGTGAGTGATTAAATGTGTCTCACTGAGTGCATGGGTTAGTGACTAAACTGTCTTAATTTGTGCATCATTATGTCTGTTGTTCTGTAAACTGCTGCATGTGTTGATCAGTAGCTATATGAGTAACTATATGGGTTATTGATTGGTTGCCCAAGTATTTGTATGGGCGACTGAGTGTGTGTGTGGGTGGCTGGGAGGTGTATGACTCTGTGCATAGATATGTAAGCAGTTGATTCACTAGATGTATGGGTTCAAAAGTGCATGTGGAAACAGCTGTATGGGCGGTTGACTGTGTGCATGAGTGTATTGGTGAGTGAATGGATATCTCAGTGTTACATGTCAAAGTAAGTACATATGTAAAACACAGTACATGTGAGAGTTGACATATATAAATAACTGTGCATAAGAGCCAGTGAATGTGTGAGTGGCTGTATGGATCACTGTGAACTTGTATCAGGGATTGTAGAAGAGAGTAAATATGTTTTAGTATATGTTTGAATAAGTAAGGTGTGTATAACTGTATAGTTGAGAAAATGGAGGTATGATTGATTTTTGCATGACTGACTAGGTGTGTGAGTAACTCCATGGATGAGTGACAGTCTGTGAGTGTCTGTTTACACTGAGTGTATCTAAGGTTATATTAGAGTCTGAAGAGGTTAATTGTATTATCACATGAATGATGTCATCAGTGATGTGATCAGTAATGTCAAATGAGATGTCATCAGTGATGTCATCAGTGATGTCATTTGAGATGTCATCAGTGATGTCATCAGTGATGTCATTTGAGATGTCATCAGTGATGTCATCAGTGATGTCACTGACCATGTCATGAATGATGTAATATGTGACATGATCAGCAGTGGATTGCGGGTGCGCGATATATAGTTAGTACAACTAACTATATATGGAATTTCAATGGTTTTGTGTGAGTAAAATAAGGTTTTGTAAATGCTAATCCCTAACTATATATGGTCTATAACCTATGGTTTTTTCAGTGAATTTTCAAGGTTTTGTAAATGCTAATTCCTAACTATATATGGTCTATAACCTATGGTTTTTTCAGTGAATTTCATTGGTTTTTTAACAGCTAATATCAAAACCTTTACAATGTATTCTTCTTTAAATAGAAAAATATTTTTTACATGTTTTTAATACAATTTTTTTTAAATTATTTTTATTGTTTCGCTCCCGGTACGCGAACCGGTTAGCTTCCCGTTAGCTCAATTCGGAGGCGCGACCCGGTCCGCGAACCGGTAAACGTTCCGTTTGCGCACCTCTCGCGTTAGAAAACAACATCGTGACGCGTCGCGTCAGCATGACGTTTCGCGTTCTCGCGTAATACGTCATATTACGTGCTACGTTAGCGTACCCGGAAGCGCAGCGGTACGCGAACCGGAAGCGATCCGCGGCGCCGACCGCGTAACGTAAACACAGCAGGTCATGTGACTCGGTAATAACACTTTTCATTGGTTCATTTCACTTTTGGTTTCCTAATGATGTAATACTAGGTCATGTGATCTAAAATGAACACTTTTAATTGGTTTAGAACTTTTGCTTTTCCCAAATGATGAAAACCCCTCCTTCTTTCCTCACTCTGACTTTCATCTTGGTGAGAGAAAGACCCTTTATTTACACTTTGACATGGCTTCATTAGTAGCTTCAGCTGGTGCTAACCCACCACCTCCACCAAATCCAAGAAAGAGAGGACCACCTGCTGAAGTAATTTTGCAAGAAGAGGAAGAACAGGAAGAGGAGGAAGAGGAGGAAGAGCCAAGGTTTTTGCCAGAGGAGCCCAGGAGGTACAACCGAAAAGAGAATTACATTTGGCAATTCTATAGAATTCCTGAGGGGCAAAAAAAAGTGAATGCACGCTACGTGTTTTGCCGTATATGCGGTGATAGATTGTCAAGGGGAACTGAAAAAAAATACAGTTACGGCAATCACACTATGCATCGGCATATGAGTAGGTGGCACCCAAATAATTATAGTGCTGCCCAGCTACGTGATGAGCAACAAAATCCCCTCCCAAAGGCAAGAAGATCGGTTGTTCCAGAGGTGTCGGGACCAGAGGCGAGGGAGATGATCCCAAACATTCAAATGTTGTTTGGGCACGTGAAGCAAGTGTGCGTGCACTGCGGCGATTTCATCTGCTACAGGGAAAGTAGCATCATTTTGATTATGAGAGCTATTCAGAATCATGTTAATGTTTGTCCGAGATGCCCCAAAAAATAAATTCTTTTTTTGTTGTTGCTCCTGTTGAGCCCTTTACAATGGATCGTTTTTGTTTCCCCCCCCCAAAAAAATCAAAAAAAATATAAAAACGTTCAGAAAATACAAAAAAAGTAAAAAAATGTTTAAAAAATACAAAAAAAAATATAAAACAACAAAAACATAAAAAAAAAGTTCTTTTCAGAACTACCTCCCCATTATAAAAAAATTGGTAGAATATTTGGAACTCTGCCAACCTCTATTTCTCTTAGTTCGCTCCCCGGAGCGCTACCCGGTACGCGTACCGGAAGCTAACCAAAAAAAATATTTTTAAAAAAAAAGAACAGTAAGTATAAGGTAAGCAAACAGACAGTTATGTGAAAAGAAAGACAGCTCTAGGGAGTAAACAAGAGATACTGTTACCTACAATCCACTGCTGATGATGTCACATATTACATCATTCATGACATGGTCAGTAACATCAACAGCAGTGGATTGCGGGTAACAGTATCCTTAGTTTACTCCCTATAGCTGTCTTTCTTTTAACATAACTGTCTGTTTCCTTCCCTTATAGTTACTGTTCTTTTTTTAAAATTTTTTTTTTGATCAGTCATAAACAGTGACATTAATAGAAACAGAGAGAGTGAACAAGAGTGAAGAACTATGGTCCTCCTCAGCCACCCTCAGAAAACCAAGGGGGTCAAGATACATCTACCGTGCCCCCTTCTACCCATTCTGAACATTATTTGCCCTCCATCTTGTATCTTGATTCGACCGAAACACAAAATGGTGGACTCCCGTAACGCTGCTGGTTTGCGAACCGGGCCACTTCCCGGGAAGCGGTCCAAAAAAAAAGGTGGGAAAGTAATTCACAGACACTAAGAGTAATAGAGACGGAGTGAGTGAACAAGACTGAGGAACTATGAGAACAGAGGGACTGAGAAAAAAAGTGGAAGGAGTTGAGTAAGTAGGTAATAGAGAAAGGAATGAGGAAAGTAGCAAAGGCAGGAAACTGAGGGTTAAAGAAGTGAAGCTTTGGATCTAATAGTAGGTGAATGTGATAGAAATGTAACGAAAAGAGTACAACTATTTACCTTATAATTGCCGTTAAATTATTCACTTTTTATTTTTATACTTTCAATCTGTGAAAGAGAGAACCAACATTTGAAAAATATTAAAACATGTATTTAAAAATTACAAAAGACAAGGGAAAAGATTGAAGGACAAATAGTTTTTCAACAACTTTGACACTGACAGAAGCTTCTGCTTCTCCAGGTCCCCTACACAGTCCTAAAGATATACATTTTAAACTAACAGTATCTTGATGCAGATGAAGTGAGGCCTATCTTAAAACATGGTGCATCTTTTGCATTGCTCTTGTTTCAGAAAAGTGTTGCTTCAGGATGCCAATAACATGTCTCCTATCCAAAGATTTGTTTGAGGTGAGGCCTACTCAGAGTTCAAGATGAGATTTACACTTGTTGAAGTGTACAGAGGAGATAATATCTGTGAAAGTCTACCAATGAAGTGAGTCATGTCCACTGCACTCTTCAACAAAGTAGAAACCTCCTATGTTTCCCTGGACAGACCTAAACTTGATCTGCACAATGTGATTCATAATGATAGGAAACACAGGTGATGTAATTGAAATATGTGCAATTTATTTTGCTCATTTCACAATCACATCACTTGTGTTTCCTTTGCTTAGGTATCTCATTGTGCAGATGTAGTCCAGCATATGAAAGAATACGTAGAAGTGCAGCACTGCATGCAACAACTTTGACACTTACAGAAGCCTCACCTTCTCCATGCCTCCTACACAGTTCTACATATACATCATAAATGCAAACAGTACAGAATTAATTATACATGTTAAATGGTTTATTTTTGCTGTTCTCAGAATGTATCAAAATTCACTAAAAACAGTGACTTGAAGGTATTCATCATGTAACAGCGGGGAAAAAAAAACACAATCAAAATGATTGTGTTTAAAAAACCCATACAACATCAGAAATCAAAATTCAGAACTCCTTAAAGTTAACTTACTTTCCATGATGTCCAAGGATGTCCTATGAACAGCTTACACTCTTTTGTGCTGTTATTACTTTCAGCCCGCCACTTTCTGAAAGAAAACCTCCATCGTTTTTAAAAACACGTTACATGCAATAAATGACTTCTTGCTCTCTACCACAATTTTCCACAAGGCCAAATCTAGTCAGAGCCATTTATAACTCTTGGATTTCTTGTAAGCCAATCCCATCATTTGGCATTTCCGCAACTTTCAGAATTAAAATGTTGAAGATCATTTTCACAATCCTGGAATAGTAATATCTTCCCCTTCTTGCTCAGCCATGTTCTACATTTCCTATGACACTGATACTGCTTAATATGAAGCAGACTTACACTACCTCTATGACTACTACAATTATTTAATTCTCTACATCACTTTTAATCACAAAGCAATGTAAAACAGTAGACAGCATTGCAGACTTACATTCCCTCTACTCCATGTTTTGATTGGCTGCTTCAATTAGCTTATAAAAAGAAACAGTTTTTCTGAACTCATTCAAAGTGCACATATATCTCCATGATGTCCAGTCCTATGATTAGAAGTTATGTCTCTGAACTACACTTATCCTCAAGGCCAAATTGTGTAGGAGCCATTAGAACTTCTTGAAATTCCACAGAGCACATCCCGAGATTATTTCCCTAAAATTTTGGTTTTAAAAACACCAGGTAAGAGTTTTTAAGGTCATACGGCAATTTTTTTTTGAAAATTAAAACAGAATCATTGCAGAATGACCAGCCATTTCTAGACTTTAAATAAGCTGTGTAATGTCCTGATGTTATTGAAGGGCCGTCATGATATATAATTGCTGTAGTTACAAAAGTCCTTCCTGATATTGACAACTGCGAAGCTACAACATTTTTTATTAAAGTTGTCAATTTTGTTCCATCAGGCCTACATCGTTGGAACATTAAAATGACGTACTGGCCATATGTTCGTATAAATAATGTGGACATCATTTCAGATTTACATTGGCTACACTCCATGTTGTGATTAGCAGCTTTTACTAGCTTATTAAAGGAGACTGATTTACTGTCTGGCAAAGTTAAATATATAAATCTTTCTGAGTCTACACTAGTAGTACTTGATACCATACAGTTCTCGCAGTCATGCTGCCATTGATAAGAAAGCCCAAACAGCTGATCTACATCTACACCTTCAGCATGTAATACATCAAGCATATACATTAAAAACTCCTGACAATCTTGCTGAATATTTTGAGAGAATTGTGTTTGGCCTGAACATCTGTCTAACAGATTTCGAATTTCAGACACACTTTCTATGTTTCTTCTATCAGTGGTACATTTCTCTAACACAGAATTTAACAAACTGCAAAATCTTTGATCAGAATTGACCACAATCTCTTCTTTTACATTTTTTAGAGAAAACAAAACATTAATTACTACATTAGCATAGCAGTTGACACCAGAACTGTTTTCAAACTGAAAACCAACAACATCTTCAACAGAATCCTTTTTGTTTCTGCTTGTAATTTTAGGTTCATTGACTTTTTGTCTTTTTGCTACAACCTCCCCAGTATTGTTCTCATTTCTTCGTTTCCGGCCTACCACACGTTTCTCAAACAAAGGAAACTGAGGCAAATGTGGCGCATACTCTCTTCTTAACCTATTGTATTCCTTAACACAATCTAGATCTGCACAAATGTTTGTGACATCACACTCAATCAAATACAATCCCGATAAAGTTCTAACTCGTGACAATGCCACATATGCCATACCCTCCTTGAACACAGAACTGCCAATATTCACCAATGCACTGTCTACACTTAAACCTTGCGATTTATGGATTGTCACCGCATATGCCAAGCAAACAGGAAACTGCTTACGGCGAACATATAAGTCTTTTACAAGCAAAAATCTAGCAGAACAACGAGCAATTAGCTGTACTTCCTCAATGCCATCAAATTTAATTTTTAAAAATTCAATTCCATCTCTATTTCTGTATTTCACAAAATCAACAACATTACCCATTGATCCATTTACCAGACCTCTTTCAACATGTAAATTCCTTCTTAAAATTATACGGCAGTTCAAGCACACATTCAGAGTCTTTTCAAAACCTGCAGTTTTAGATATACTCTTCTCTAATGAATCCAATTTTGTTTTCAGATTCTCAGACAAAATAATTGTTGATCCCATATGCTCTACTCTATCAATAGCTTCCAGTTTCACAATCTCTTGCTTTTCTAAATGCAACATTTTGTTGTTAAATTTGGCACATTCTGCAAGAGTTGGCATCAAACATATTCCAGATTTCTTTTCAGTAATTTTCTGAAAAATATTCTCAGGCACAACATCTTGTTCTGGATATAAATTTGACAGTAATCGTGCATGTAAAACTTCTTTCCCATGCTCGGTCACTTTTCCAATTCTAACATCTTGTAGAATAGTCTTGTAAACTTCATCCTTCGCCTGACGCATATTTTCATGCAGTTCAGCATAATTGAAGTTTAACCATATATTGACGTTGCCAATGCTGCCTAGGCACTTCCTGGTATCTTCATGCGTGAGCATTTTGAACACAGGTTGCCCTTTCACTGGTGTCAGCTGCAGAAGATCTCCGAAAACAATGATGTGTTTGCCACCAAATAACACATCATACTCTGTTTTGAGAACTTCTTGCATCCTCAAATGCACAAAGGCAAGCATGACATTGGAAACCATGCTTACTTCGTCAATGATTAGAAGTTTCATTTTCCTCAAGATTCTTGAAACTTCAAAACAAGCATCTCCAGATAGCTTGTGATATTCTAATTTGTTGTCATGCTCCACTGGCAGCATCAGTAAACGATGTAAAGTAATCCCTTTAATATTATGTGCTGCGAGTCCAGTTGGAGCAGTGACAACACAAGACAGCGATGACTCTGTCCTTTCCTGCAAATAGCATGAAATTGCTTTAATGAGGAAACTTTTTCCAGTTCCCGCTTCTCCACTCACGTACAGTCGGACAGGCTTCAACGACGTACATGAGCACTCTTTCTTATCATGACTTAATCCATGATCAATTTGCATGGTAACTTCGTCATATATTTTCCTCTGCTCAACGTTGAGTTGCCTTTCCAACTCTTCTAAGTTAACCGCATCCTCTTGAGCATGTGCCATGGCTCTTTCCACTTCATTCATAGCAGTGGCAGCTTCATTTTCGATAACAGGTCCTCCTAGTGGATCCTGACTCAATGAAGCAGAACTCTGACTGTCCTGAGAACTGTCTCTGGCAATCTCGGCTGCAATCGTTGCTTCCTGCTCAATTTCCGCATTCAACATTTCTACATATTTGGGAAAAGCAGGACATTCTATGGTCTCCTTGGCGGCATTGAAAGAGTCTTCGTAACAGAGAAAATCTCCAAGCAGTTCCTCTTCTGCACGCCAAGGCTTGAAAAGTTGCAAAAGTGCTAAATAGAAAAACTCCTTTTTTTCAGGAGATTCGCCACTCAATTTCCGATGGTTTACCAAGTGGCATTTTCTTTGCTTGACCAGACATCCCTCACTTCCTATTACAGCATACACTCCTTTCTCAGTATCTTCTTTGATGTTCCTCTTGAATATGTAATTTTGCAGAACCTCATACAGACAAACATTCTCGAGGTGACTGCTTCGATTTGGATAATATGTATCCAACATGTTTGTCTTCAAAATGTCGGTACTGTTTGGCTCCTTTTCCGCCAAATACTCAATTTCCCGCACAGGTTTGAGAACTCGATTACGCGTTGCAGCAAGACCAAGACTCGCCCAAACGATACTCCTGGACTTGGCATAGAGACTTGCTGAAGACAACCGGTCAGAACATTCGTACGCTCCGATTTCTCGATGCGACAACATCTTCAGACTGAAACTGTACAACTTCTTGCTGAGGCTCTTTTCATGGGAAATGTCCTCCCACATATCCTTCAATTCTGTCTTCTCTTTTTTGGTGATGTAAGACGTCACATACCGAGCCACAGCCATACAGTTATCAGCCACAAACTGTATATCCATGTTAGCATTCCACATGGACAAAATCACCGGGTTGTAGTCGTTGATGTACTTGGACTCTTCGTTCCTCTTCAAATTGTAAGTGTTTTTAGGTGATTTCTTCATGACATTGTGTCGCAACGAAGACATCAAACTGTTTACTCTTCCTTTAGAAATCACCGGTCGTGGAAAGCCGAAACGACATTTAGTGTAGAACTTGTCTTTGTTTCGGAATTTACGACGGCAGTACTTTCCACATCGATGGCTTTGGAAACGCAGAACTTTTTCTCTTAGGCTTTTCTTCTCCTTTGCGTTTGGAACAGCACACGTAGAATACTGTTGGATGAAACTCATCACTGAGTCTTCTGGATCCGTTCCAAATTTAGGTGCATCCTTGATCCACAGCAACATATGTATATGAGGAGCACCTCTTGCTTGGTACTCCTTTCTCCAGAAGAAATCCAACACCTCTCCAAGAGGTGGATTCTTCTTATTCATGATGAAAGACATCATAGCTTCAAATCTATGATTGAAGTACCTACATACATTGACTGGATCCAAAGAGCACAGTTCTCCAGGTGTCTTGAATTCGATGTTATCTACGTTAGCATTTGCCTCTCGTAGAAATTCAAGTAAGTCTTCCCAGCCATACTCGGCACAGCTCAGAGTGAGGAACCATGTGGGAGTACCTAAGTTCCTCAGCATACATTTTAAATCACCATGACGACGGTACCAGTACTCATTAGTACCACGCTGACACGCCATGAGATTAATCAGGTGAGAATCCAAAATACTATCTTGGACATTGACTTTATCCATAAAGTCACTTGCCGAGATGTTTTGCATGTGTATACCACTTTTCAAGATGTGGTTCACTGCATATGACAGTCCAGACAGATCGCTTTCAAACAGGAGATGAAACAAATAAGAAATGCATTGTCGAAACCTAGCATCTCCTGCATACAATCGCAAAGTCCGGTATTCAGAAGCAGGAATTTGATGAGGTCGCTCATCATATCTTCCTCCCTGACCTGTTGGAAAAAGCTGTGGGAAACACCGAGCTTCCAAACTTTCCTCCCAAACACTAATGGGACTCCCTTTGGCTTGTTTCATTTGAAACAACTCAATAGCATTCCCCATGACTTCCTTGGAATGCAAAGGATGAACACTATAATGTTCATATATTTCTTCACTAGTAGAGGGTTCTACTTTCTCAATTTGACCAGCACACAAATCGCTATCCTCTTCCTCACTTACTTCCTCTTCTGCAACATATACATTCTTATAGTATTTATTATTTTTTTTCAAATACAATGTTGCCTTTTTAACTTTCCTAACATCTACTAAATCTTGCCATATTTTCTTATTCTTTGTCGGAACCCCATTAACTAAGATAACCAGAGGTTCCTCTTCCACTTTTTCTACTCCAATTGTGTTAATGTTTTTCTTGAAATCTAGAGGCAAATAAACAACTCTTCCCTTTAATCCTCTCTGTAAATCTGATGGAGGCAATTTCCCTGTCTTTGGCTCCATTCTTACAATAGCCTGAAAGGGATGGATACTTTGAATCAAAATAGATTCATAAGTATTTAAGTCCTTCAATTCAGAAGGAATCTCAACCAATTCCAGATTATTATGAACTGCTCTAGCAGGCATCTGGTTTTGTTTTAATTTGTTACAACAATAAGTACACACACGTTGATCCAATCCCAAATCAAAACAATTTTCTACCATCAAGTATGTTGCAAAATCCTTCCATTCACTATTATTTTCCCTTTCACTTTTTGCATATAAATCCACTAACTTAGTCTGATTCTTATAATAAGTGCGTCGACAACACACACAAGTGAAATTAGGCCTCTCACTTGATTTCACGTCAAACGTCGCAATTTCCCTCTGGAAATTATCTGTACTGGAAACCTGTACACTATCTTCCACATGACCCTCTACTTCTTGCTCAATTTCAACATTCTCCTCTTTACTTCCAAAGTAACAAAACTCAATTTCTTCACATATATTCTTCACATCTATTTCAGAACCATGCAAAAGAGCAGCGCATAATTGTTTCAGCATAATTGCTGGACTCTTAGCATAATACAACATTCTAACTAATTTCCTCACTTTGTTATGATGCACTGCTAGCATCCTGAAATGATGAAAAACACTCTGGCATACTCTCCTGGAAAGACAAGCCAGTGAATGACCATGCAAACCTGTCACTTCTCTTACTCTGCAAGGATCTAATTCTTGCAACAACATCATTTTCTGCTTCAAACTTTTTTTGTTAAATGACCGTACAAAATCACAAAGCAAATTGATGGAATCCTGTCGCACACTGCAAATACTACTACACTTCCAGGTGTACACAGGACCCTTAGCACGTCTTCCTAAAACCTCATTACCTAACACCTCTTCTGCCTCTGTTGTCACAAGTTTTTCTTTTTCAACTGGACAACCATCTTTCACTTCATAAGCACGACCACTGGTGTCAACTGCATGCACCAAATCATTATCCTGGAAATAACTCTCCTCATTAAAAAATGCCTCACAGCTTGAACTATGCATCCATTCTCCAGAAAAAACTTCACAAAAATTACTACGATTAACTATTCTCTTCCATCTACTATTTCTTTTGAAATCAAAAATTGCCTTGTTTAGCTTCCTAATTCTATTGATTATCAAAATAAATAACTTACGTTTAATTTCAAATGCCTGATCAATAACTTTCTCAACTTTTTTTTTCTCTTATAAAAAACTAGTTTCTGTTGACCTTTCTTAATATTTTTTAACAAATTGCCAATTATCCTGTTGCGGAACATTCGTTTACGAATCTCCCTAAACTGTTGTTTCCTTCTACTATCATGCACAGATTTATCTCTTGCTCTAGCAGTAACATTTTTCATTGTCCTTTTCTTTCCATTTGATTTCCTTCTCGTTTTATGGACTGAAACATTTTCTGTAGTAATATTTTTTTTATTACAAATATTTCTTATGAAATATTTAGAGCTCTTACCCGGTGCTTTCTTCGTGGCTTGAGAAATCTTTTTGTTAGAGGACTGCTGCGTTTTTTTTTTCACCTGCTGTCTTTGACGTTTTGCAGCCTTTATCTGTCTTTCTAGTGTAGGCATGGTGAAATCTTGAAATGATCTGCAGTTGAATCTGTGGAAAAATATAATAAAAAATGTTATTAAACATTATTACCAAACAGTAAATCAATAACAGTGATCAAAAACTTAACACACTACTTGACATTTTAATTTGAAGATTTTTTAGTCATTGGCAATTTTACAATACAGAAATACCAGAAAAGAAATGACATTTATATTTATGTTACCTATGCTATTTTATATGTGAATCTGATCTAATTTTATGAGCATATTTTAATATTTTATTGAAGACACTACACATAACCTGTTTTTGAAGGTGTCTTTATTTTTAGATTAAACGGTTTACCTTTTTACTTTTTATTAATTATAAATTTTAAAAATAAATATTTATATTTCCAAAGGCTCAAGCAGGTCAGCTTCCCATCCTATATCATATAATTCGGACAAATCTGCATCCTCATCACGCTCTTCTTCATCCTCAGGATTTAAATCATCCAAAGGATCAACATCCACTGATGTTTCAATTACAAGTTCAATGATGAGGTCAAAATCAACTGATTGCAGATTGTCGCTCATGTTGAGGTTGTCTTTATCTTTAAAGAAAGATAACAACAATGAGATGTTGCAGAGTAAGAGACAAATCTCAGATATTATAATAGTAAAATTGTTTAACAAGATTAACATTTTGCAGCTATTATTTAGCCATGTCCAGCAATGCTGAGCAGGTGAAGCCTATGTCTAATTTTTCACTGAACAGGACTCATCTCTTCTTAACCTTGGATAAGCCTCACCGACTGTGTGTCCCCTGCACATACTTAAATGTAAAGGGGCAGATTTATATTAAATGGCACATCCCCAGGCATGCACCAGTTAACGTGCACCACTGCTCTGCCACCCATGGTGTGCCGCATTTACAATCAGATAGGAGAAAGCTGCGTCAAAACCCTGCGCCTGCTTGAAGCTGGCATAGGTCTTGACGCAGCATTGTGGAGATGGGGCACCCCTGAGCCTTGCTGGAGCTGCATCGCACTTGCGATACAACTCCAGCAATGCGCCACCTTTACGGCACAGATGCGTCACGCATCTGTGCCGTTTTTGCCCCATGCTGCGCCGCATTGTAAATGCAGCACACCATGGGTGGCGGAACAGCGGCGCAGGATGACTGTCACATCCCTGGTGATGCGCCAGTCATCATAAATCTATCCCTAAGCTTCTTATCTTGTTACAGATGAACTGCCATATGTATCATCAAAATATTTAACATTTTCTAAATAGCGAATTTTAAGGAATAAATAGCGATTCTTTACCATTCCTAATTTGCGATGAGCAAATTGCTAATTGCAAGTTACCCATTCATTTCCATGGGCTAGGAGGCTCATAGGAATGAAGGTTTAATTTGCGATTAGCAATTTGCTCATCACAAATTAGGAATTTTTCCAAGGGTGCAGGGGTGTCTCAAGAACACCCTGCTGCACCCCTGAAAAACAAATTTGGGGGCATATGGCACACATACATGCCCTAAGGGCATGTGTTGGCGTCATATGGCACCTTTTTTTTTTTGAAAAAAAGCTTTTTGAAAAGAATTCACAAATTACCACCAATTTACCACAATAGTTTCCAAATCCTTAATGTCATTTTTTACATAGTTTTTGTTTGATACATTGCATTTAAGTAGTCACAAAATTTGCAAATCCTTCAGTGCAATTGCAAAATAAGGAATAGCAAATTTTGCTACTCCTTATTTTGCATCAAACTTGTTTGATACATACCATTTGTCTAATTAACATTCGCAAAGGCCGAAATTCGTAGAATTTTGATCTTTGCAAATGCTAATTAGCTTGATACATATGGCCCCAAGTGAGGCCTGTCTTGCGACATGGTGCATCTTTTGCATCACTGCTGCTTGGGTTTTATGTGGTACGTTTTTTTTACACCATGACATATCTGCCTAAATGCATCAATTTGTAATGTTGTCGCCTCATAGCAAATCTTTTGCACCACCGCTGCATCATAAAAGTGACGCACAGTGGCACAAAAGAGGCATACACCTATCATAAATCTGTCCCTAGCATTTTAAATGATTAATCCAGGATGACAATAAAGTGTGTCCTATCCAGAGGTTTGTTTAAGGTGAGGCCTACTCAGGATTGCAGATTAAAGTTACGCTTGATGAAGAATACAGATGAGATAATACATGTAAAGGCCTACCAATGAAGTAAGTAATGTGCACTTTATTGCGCCAGTCATCATAAATGTATCCCTAAGCTTCTTATCTTGTTACAGATGAACCACCATATGTACCATCAAACTATTTTGCATTTCCTAAATAGCAAATTTTAAGGAATAAATAGCAATTCTTTACTATTCCTAATTTGCAATGAGCAAATTGCTAATTGCAAATTACCCATTCATTTCCATGGGCTAGGAGGCTCATAGGAATGAAGGTTGCAATTTGTGATTAGCAATTAGCTCATCACAAAATAGGATTTTTTTCAAGCGTGCAGGGGTATCTCAAGAACACCCTGCTGCACCCCTGAAAAAGAAATTTGGGAGCATATGGCACACCTACATGCCCTAAGGGCATGTATGGGCGTCATATGGGACCTTTTGTTTTTTAGAAAAAAATGCTTTTTGAAAAGAATTCGCAAATTACCACAAACTAGAAGTTGGTGGTAGTTTCCAAATCCTTAATATCATTTTTTACATATTTTTTGTTTGATACATTGCATTTAAGGAATCGCAAATTTTGAATTATTGACATTTTAAGTCATTTCCACATGTGCAGTGTTTTCAAAATATGATTTGAAAATCGTTTTTGGGAAAAAGTAATGGTTTGCAAATTTATGACAAGGACATAATGGTGTATGCTTCTCTATAAGGCATTTCAGTGTCTCTGATGTCATTTTTCCCATATTACATTATAAGACCTTTCCCCATGGAGCACATTCCTTGTAAATATGCTCCCACCTGTGCATTGCGAATTTAGATTTTGACTGTTTGAGTCACATAGCCATGTTAAAAGTGACCCAAAAAAATAGCAAACGTTTTAAAATAACACATTCAAGTGTCTTAAGGACATTTTAAGTCATTTCCCCATGGACAATGTTTTCTAAGTGGCGCAAAAGAGGCATACACCTATCATAAATCTGTCCCTAGCAATTTAAATGATTAATACAGGATAACAATAAGATGTAGCCTATCCAGAGGTTTGTTTAAAGTGAGGCCTACTCAGGATTCCAGATTAAAGTTACGCTTGATGAAGAATACAGAGGAGATAATACATGTAAAGCTCTACCAATGAAGTAAGTGATGTCTACTTCATTGCGCCAGTCAGCATAAATGAATCCATAAGCTTCTTATCTTGTTAGACATCAACCGCCATATGTATCATATAACTATTTTGCATTTCCAAAAAAGCGAATTTTAAGGAATAAATAGCGATTCTTTACCATTCCAAATTTGCGATGAGAAAATAGCTAATTGCTATTTTACCCATTCATTTCCATGGGCTAGGAGGCTCATATAAATGAAGGTGCAATTTGCGATTAACAATTTGCTCATCACAAATTAGGAATTTATTCCAAAGGTGCAGGGGTGTCTCAAGAACACCCTGCTGCACCCCTAAAAAAGAAATTTGGGGGCATATGGCGCACATAAATTTTAACAACATTCCTTTACCTCAACAACGATTTTCAAATCATAACTTCAAAACACTACACATGGGAAAATTACTTAAATTGTCCTTAAGACACATAAAAGCGTTTTTTGATTGGCTTTCCTGCATGGTAGGGTCACTTTTAACATGCCTATGTAACACAAACATTCAAAATCTAAATTTTCCATGCACATGTGGGAGCATATTTACAAGCAATTTGCGCCACAGAGAAATGTCTTACACTAAAATGAGAAAAATAACATCAGGGACAGTCAATTGCCTTATAAAGAACCATACACCATTATGTTCTTGTCATGAATTTAAAAACAATTCCTTTTCTCCAAAAACGATTTTCAAATCATAATTTCAAAACACTGCACATGAGAAAATGACTTAAAATGTCATTAAAACACATAAAAGCGTTTTTTGATTGGCTTTCCTGCATGGTAGGGTCACTTTTAACATGCCTATGTAACACAAACATTCAAAATCTAAATTTTCCATGCACATGTGGGAGCATATTTACAAGCAATTTGCGCCACAGAGAAATGTCTTACACTAAAATGAGAAAAATAACATCAGGGACAGTCAATTGCCTTATAAAGAACCATACACCATTATGTCCTTGTCATGAATTTAAAAACAATTCCTTTTCCCCAAAAACGATTTTCAAATCATAATTTCAAAACACTGCACATGAGAAAATGACTTAAAATGTCATTAAAACACTTGAAAGCGTTTTTTGATTGCCTTTCGAGCATGGTTGGGTCACTTTTAACATGGCTATGTAACACAAACATTCAAAATCTAAATTTTCCATGCACATGTGGAAGCATATTTACAAGCAATTTGCGCCACAGAGAAAGGTCTTACACTAAAATGAGAAAAATAACATCAGGGACAGTCAATTGCCTTATAAAGAAGCATACACCATTATGTCCTTGTCATGAATTTAAAAACAATTCCTTTTCCCCAAAAACGATTTTCAAATCATAATTTCTAAACACTGCACATGGGAAAATGACTTAAAATGTCATTAAAACACATGAAAGGATTTTTTGATTGCCTTTCCAGCATGGTTGGGTCACTTTTAACATGGCTATGTAACACAAACATTCAAAATCAAAATTTTCCATACACATGTGAGAGCATATTTACAAGCAATTTGCGCCACATAAATCATAATTTTCTCCTTAAAGCACACTATTCTCTATCTAAATTAAAGAAATATTTTCTCACCTTAGCAAATACTTTGAGTTTGAAAACAATCTCAGAAACACGCCAATTTGTCTTCAGCAGAGCAAAAGGTATGCACTCCAGAGTCTGCAGCTATCAAAAGCACAGAAATGCTGTAATTCTTCACACATATTTCTCATGTCACCAAATCAAAACTCTTCCCTCACTTTTTTTCAAATGAAAACCCTTCCCCCTCTGCCCTTTCTGCCTATTTTCCATAGCAACCACCTTTTGGAAGACCTCTGGTGTTTGCAAGTTCACACAACAATGTTGCAATTGAACTCTGAACTCTCAGTGCACCTGCATATCCAGTGTATTCTTTCATTTAATGATTTTTTATTGACCACTCAAAATACATCTTTCAAAGAACACATCTGTGCACCCTAACTTTCTGTTTTCATCAATCAAAATCCACCAATCACTGTTACTGCTTCATGAACACAGAAACTCCACAGTTTTTTTTTCATTTTACACTCTCATTTTTTCAACTGCCATTTCATTGCCACACTTCATCTGACTGCAGGAGAACCTTCTCTCACCATGTTTTCTGTCTGGATTGTTGGTCATAGTTATATTCACTGGGCTCAAAGGTACGTTGAAAGCAGGAATTTACCTAACCTCAATTTACAAGATGTGGAAATTAAGTGGTTTGGACACAGAGGATTAAAATGTCACCAATTGATACCATTGGTGAAAACCTTTATGCATTTGCCAAAACCTGACCTGTTAATTGTGCACTGTGGAGGTAATGACTTGGGCACTTTGACTGGTGTAGGTCTGGAAATGCTTTTAAAGGACACCTTTGAGCAATTAATGGCACTTTTTCCTCAGACTGCCTTGGTATATTCAAATATATGCCAAAGACAGAAATGGAGGTGGTCAAACCAATTTTGTCCACAAATTGAGAAGTCGAGGAAGCATGTAAACAAATCTGTTTCAGCTTACATGAGAGACCATGGAATGGGCTCCCTGTACAACAATAACTTGCGTTACTACATGCAAGATATCTACAGAGGAGATGGAGTTCACTTCTCAGATGAGGGCAACAGAGTTTTCACTCTGAATTTAAGAATGTGCATTGGTACCTACTTATAAGTACGTAAATGTACCATAAAACCAAAAGCTCTTCTCAGAGCTACCCTACATCTGATCACTCACAAATATTATTTTACTCTAACTTTTTTCACTAATTTTCAACAAAGTACGCTCCCTGGGGCGCTACCCGGTACGCGTACCGGGAGCTAACCTCGCGAAATTTTATTAAAAAAATGTTTTTTTTTCGCACATATAAGCCTCCTCAGCCACCCTCAGAAAACCTAGGGGGGTCAAGATAACTCTACCGTGCCCCCTTCTACCCATTCTGAACATTATTTGCCCTCCATCTTGTATCTTAATTCGACCGAAACACAAAATGGTGGACTCCCGGAACGCTTAAGGTCCGCGAACCGAGGCGCTCAACGGTTCGCGTACCGGGTCGCTCCCTGGGAAGATAAAGGAAATAAAAAATAATCAACAAAACCAACAATCAATTAACCACTTGGCTGCTAAGGTACATCCCCCTCTTCCCATTGACTTTCCATTGAAATCAATGGAAACTCCATGACGAGTTACCCTTGTCATTAGCACTGAAGGGGTTAACATACAACATTTGAAAAGTCTATCATTCATTTTTCATTGTAGTACGCTCCCCAGAACGCTTCCCGGTTCGCGTACCGGGCGCTACCCACGCAAAAAAACAAAAAAATTTTTTTTTTTTTTTTGCCCCGCGGGGCCCTTTTAAAGCCTCCACATTAAACCTAGGGGGTCAGCGAGGATCTACTATGCCCCCTTATGGTTATTTCCCCCTTTGTTTTGACGTCCTCTTGTCTCTCGATCCTACCGAGAGACAAGATGGCGGCCGCTCCGGACTGTTTAGAATGTTGACAGACACCGGAGAGCCAATCAGCTTCGCTACGCGAAGTTCCGATACGCGTAAGGTCCGCGAACCGGGGCGCTGCCTGGTCCGCGCTTACAGATATATATCTTTTTTTAAACGTTAATTTCTCAAAATCCACTGCAGCACATATATTGAGACCTACAAAAGGCACATCGGGCTACCAGTCCCTACAATTTTGCCAAGTTTCGTGCAAATCCATTCAGCCGTTCGGGCTAAAAGTGAGGCTAACCGCCCTATGGAAAACTCAATGTTAAAAACACGTTTTGGGACCCCCCTTTTTTCTCGGCCCCCCCTGGACGAACCCCCCCCCAAATTTTCAGGGGCTGCTCAGAAACAAAATGTTCCATTTTCCAGAAAATTTCAGCCAATTCCGTCCACAAACGCCAAAGTTATTAGACATAGAATTTTCAAAAATCCCATAGGGAAAAAATCCTAACTATATATACCTACTGGCGACTGCCAGTAGGTAATATAGATATATATATATATATATATATATATATATATATATATATATATATATATATATATATATATATATATATATTCACTGAAAAAAACATAGGTTATAGACCATATATAGTTAGGAATTAGCATTTAAAAAACCTTATTTTACTCACACAAAACCATTGAAATTCCATATATAGTTAGTTGCACTAACTATATATCGCGCACCCGTAATCCACTGCTGATGATGTCACATATTACATCATTCATGACATGGTCAGTGACATCACTGATGACATCACTGATGACATCTCAAATGACATCACTGATGACAACATCCAGTGATTATGTGTTTCTGTAAAGTTTAAATATGTTTTACATATTGAAGAATGAGTGGATGTATAAGTGTCTCAATGAAGGTTTTAGTAGGTGCGTGATTGACTGTATGAGTGAGTGATTAAATGCGTCTTACTAAATGCACGGGTTAGTGACTAAACTGTCTGAAAGTGTGCATCAGCATGTCTGTTGTTGTGCAAGCTGCTGCATGTGTTGATCAGTAGCTATATAAGTAGCTATATGGGTTATTGATTGGTTGCACAAGTATTTGTATGGGAGACTGAGTGTGTGTATGACTGGCTGGGAGGTGTGTGACTCTGTGCAGATCAATGTGTACTTGTATCAGTGATTCTATAAGAGAGTAAGTATGTGTTAGTATATGTTTTAAAATGTAAGGTACTCTATGTTTAACTGTGTAGATTAGAAAATGGAACTGTGATTGATTCTTTACAGGACTGACTAGGTGTGTGAGTAACTCCATGGATGAGTGACAGAGTGTGAGTGTCTGTATAGGTGTATGAGTGCATATGATAGTGTTGTAAAGATGAGTGATTGTATGTATGAATGATTGTATGGGTGAATGAGTGAATGTGTGTGTAGACGTAGGAATCAGTGAGTGGGTATGTAGTAACTAGTATTGGTGTGTCAATGGTTTCAAAAATTATACTCTGTATTTAACACTGGGTGTAACAGAGGTTATATTAAAGTGTGAGGAGATGCATTGTATTGTCACATTAATGATATCATCATTGATGTGACCATTGATGTCAAATGAGATATCATCAGTGATGTCATTTGAGATGTCATCAGTGATGTCATCAGTGATGTCACTGACCATGTCATGAATGATGTAATATGTGACATCATCAGCAGTGGATTACGGGTGCGCGATATATAGTTAGTGCAACTAACTATATATGGAATTTCAATGGTTTTGTGTGAGTAAAATAAGGTTTTTTAAATGCTAATTCCTAACTATATATGGTCTATAACCTATGGTTTTTTCAGTGAATTTTCAAGGTTTTGTAAATGCTAATTCCTAACTATATATGGTCTATAACCTATGGTTTTTTCAGTGAATTTCATTGGTTTTTTAACAGCTAATATCTGTAGCTGTAAAATGTATTCTTCTTTAAATCCAAAAATATATTTTATATGTTTATGAATAATTTTTTTTTTTAAATATTTTTTTTTCTTCGTTCCCGCTTCGCGAATCGGGAAGCTTCCCGTTAGCTGACCTTGATGCCGCGAAATAGACCGCGAGCCGGTAAACGTTTCTTTACCGCAACTGCCGCGTTAGAAAACAACATCGTGACGCCTCCCGTCCGCATGACGTTTCGCGTTGTCGCGTGATACGTCATATGACGTGCTACGTTAGCGAACTCGTACGCTTACCGAGTCGCAAAGCACAGGTTTCTGGAAGCAAACCGGGAGGCCCTGCAAAGCGCGTAACGTAAACACAGCAGGTCATGTGACTTGGTAATAACACTTTTCATTGGTTCATTTCACTTTCGGTTTCCTAATGATGTAAGACTAGGTCATATGATCTAAAATGAACACTTTTCATTGGTTGAGAACTATTTTTTTTCCCAAATGGTGAAAATCCCTCCTTCTTTCCTCACTCTGACTTTCATCATTGTGAGAGAAAGACCCTTTGTTACCAGTGAGCAATGGCTTCTTTACTAGCTTCAGCTGGTGCTTCCCCACCACCTCCACCACATCCAAGGAAGAGTGGACCACCTGCTAAAGTTATAATTCAGCAAGAAGAGGAAGAAGAGGAACAGGACGACCTAGATAATCTCCCTATTATGGCCAGAAGATCTGTTGTACCGGAAGTAACGGGACCAGAGGGCAGGGAGATGGTGCCAAATATACAAACGAGATTTCGTGAAGTAAAACAAGTCTGCGTACATTGCAGTGGAATCATTTGCTACGCAGAAAGTAGCATCACTCTGATCAACAGAGCTATTAACAATCATGCTCATGTTTGTCCGAAACTCACCAAACAATAAATTCTTTTTTTTGTTTTCTTCCTCCTGTTGAGCCCTTTACAATGAATCGTTTTCGTTGCCCCCTCCGAAAAAAAACCAAAAAATATATAAAACTGTTCAGAAAAATTCAAAAAAAGTAAAAAAAATGTTCAGAAAAATAATAAAAAAAATATAAAACAACAAAAACAATTTAAAAAAAAGTTCTTTTCAGAACTACCTCCCCGTTATAAAAAAATTGGTACAATATTTGCAACTGTGCCAACCTCTATTTCTCTTAGTTCGCTTCCCAGTTCGCTCCCCGGTACGCGAACCGGAAGCGAACCAAAAAAATTTTTTTATAAAAAAGAACAGTAAGTATAAGGGAAGGAAACAGACAGTTATGTTAAAAGAAAGACAGCTATAGGGGAGTAAACTAGAGATACTATTACCCGTAATCCACTGCTGATGATGTCACATATTACATCATTCATGACATGCTCAGTGACATCATCAGCAGAGGATTGCGGGTAACAGTATCCCTAGTTTATTCCCTATAGCTGTGTTTCTTTTAACATAACTGTCTGTTTCCTTCCCTTATACTTACTGTTCTTTTAAAAAAAAATTTTTTAGATCTGTGAGAAACAGTGAAAGTAATGAAATATAAAAGACTACGTAGAATATGAGCACTGTATGCAACAACTTTGACACTGACAGAAGCCTCACCTTCTCCATGCCTCCTACACAGTTCTACATGTACATCATAAATGCAAACAGAACAGAATTAATTATACATGTTAAATGGTTTATTTTTGCTGTTCTCAGAATGTATCAAATTTCACTAAAACAGTGACTTGAAGGTATTCATCATATAACAGCGGGGAAAAAAAAACACAATCAAAATGATTGTGTTTAAAAAACCCATACATTACAAATCAGAATTCAGAACTCCTTAAAGTTAACTTACTTTCCATGACGGCCAAGGATGTCCTATGAACAGCTTACACTCTGTTGTGCTGTTATTACTTTCAACCCGCCACTTTCTGAAAGAAAACCTCCATCGTTTTCAAAAACATGTTACATACAATAAATGACTTCTCGCTCTCTACCACACGATTCCACAAGGCCAAATCGTGTCAGAGCCATGTATAACTCTTGGATTTCTTGTAAGCCAATCCCGTCTTTTCGCATTTCCGCAACTTTCAGAATTAAAATGTTGAAGATCATTTACACAATCCTGGACTAGTAATATCTTCCCCTTCTTGCTCAATCATGTTCTACATTTCCTATCACACTGATACTGCTTACTATGAAGCAGACTTACACTACCTTTATGACTAGTACAATTATTTAATTCTCTACATCACTTTTAATCACAAAGCAATGTAAAACAGTAGACAGCATTGCAGACTTACATTCCCTCTACTCCATGTTTTGATTCGCTGCTTCAATTAGCTTATAAAAAGAAATAGTTTTTCTGAACTCATTCAAATTGCAGTTATTTTTCCATGACGTCCAGTCTTATGGTTAGAAGTTATGTCTCTGTACTACACTTATCCTCAAGGCCAAATAGTGTAGGAGCCATAAGAACTTCTTGAAATTCCTCAGAGCACATCCCGAGATTCTTTCCCTAAAATTTTGGTTTTAAAAACACCAGGTAAGAGTTTTTAAGGTCAAAAGGCAATTTTTTTTTGAAAATTAAAACAGAATCATTGCAGAATGACCAGCCATTTCTACACTTTAAATAAGCTGTATAATGTCCTGATGTTATTGAAGGACCATCATGATATATAATTGCTACAGTTACAAAAGTCTTTCCTGATATTGACAACTGTGAAGCCACAACATTTTTAATTAAAGTTGTCAATTTTGTTCCATCAGGCCTACATCGTTGGAACATTAAAATGACATACTGGCCATATGTTCGTATAAATAAAGTGGACATCATTTCAGATTTACATTGGCTACACTCCATGTTGTGATCAGCTGCTTTTACTAGCTTATTAAAAGAGACTGATTTACTGTCTGGCAAAGTTAAATATATAAATCTTTCTGAGTCTACACTAGTAGTAGCTGATACCCTACAGTTCTCGCAGTCATGCTGCCATTGATAAGAAAGCCCAAACAGGTGATCTACATCTACACCTTCATCATGCAATACATCAAGCATATACATTAAAAACTCCTGACAATCTTGCTGACTATTTTGAGAGAATTGTGTTTGGCCTGAACATCTGTCTAACAGATTTCGAATTTCAGACACACTTTCTATGTTTGTTCTATCAGTGCTACATTTCTCTAACACAGAATTTAACAAACTGCAAAATCTTTGATCCGAATTGACCACAATCTGTTCTTTTAAAGTTTCTAGAGAAAAGACAACATTAACCACTACATTAGCATAGCAGTTGACACCAGAACTGTTTTCAAATTGAAAACCAACAACATCTTCAACAGAATCCTTTTTGTTTCTGCTTATAATTTCAGGTTCATCAACTTTTCGTCTTTTTGCTACAACCTCCCCAGTATTGGTCACATTTCTTCGTTTCCGGCCTACCACACGTTTCTCAAACAAAGGATACTGAGGCAAATGTGGCGCATACTCTCTTCTCAACCTATTGTATTCCTTAACACAATCTAGATCCGCACAAATGTTTGTGACATCACACTCAATCAAATACAATCCCGATAAAGTCCTAACTCGTGACAATGCCACATATGCCATACCCTCCTTGAACACAGAACTGCCAATATTCACCAATGCACAGTCTACACTTAAACCTTGCGATTTATGGATTGTCACCGCATATGCCAAGCAAACAGGAAACTGCTTACGACGAACATATAAGTCTTTTACAAGCAAAAATCTAGCAGAACAACGAGCAATTAGCTGTACTTCCTCAATGCCATCAAATTTAATTTTTAAAAATTCAATTCCATCTCTATTTCTGTATTTCACAAAATCAACAACATTACCCATTGATCCATTTACCAGACCTCTTTCAACATGTAAATTCCTTCTTAAAATTATACGGCAGTTCAAGCACACATTCAGAGTCTTTTCAAAACCCGCAGTTTTAGATATACTCTTCTCTAATGAATCCAATTTTGTTTTCAGATTCTCAGACAAAATAATTGTTGATCCCATATGCTCTACTCTGTCAATAGCTTCCAATTTCACAATCTCTTGCTTTTCTAAATGCAACATTTTGTTGTTGAATTTGGCACATTCTGCAAGAGTTGGCATCAAACATATTCCAGATTTTTTCTCAGTAACTTTCTGAAAAATATTCTCAGGCACAACATCTTCGTCTGGATATAAATTTGTCAGTAATCGTGCATGTAAAGCTTCTTTCCCATGCTCGGTCACTTTTCCAATTCTAACATCTTGTAGAATAGTCTTGTAAACTTCATCCTTTGCCTGACGCATATTTTCATGCAGTTCAGCATAATTGAAGTTTAACCATATATTGACGTTGCCAATACTCCCTAAGCACTTCCTGGTATCTTCATGCGTGAGCATTTTGAACACAGGTTGCCCTTTCACTGGTGTCAGCTGCAGAAGATCTCCAAAAACAATGATGTGTTTGCCACCAAATAACACATCATACTCTGTTTTGAGAACTTCTTGCATTCTCAAATGCACAAAGGCAAGCATAACATTGGAAACCATGCTTACTTCGTCAATGATAAGAAGTTTCATTTTCCTCAAGACTCTTGAAACTTCAAAACAAGCATCTCCAGATAGCTTGTGATATTCTAATTTGTTGTCATGCTCCACTGGCAGCATCAGTAAACGATGTAAAGTAATCCCTTTAATGTTATGTGCTGCCAGTCCAGTTGGAGCGGTGACAACACAAGACAGCGATGACTCTGTCCTTTCCTGCAAATAACATGAAATTGCTTTAATAAGGAAACTTTTTCCAGTTCCCGCTTCTCCACTCACGTACAGTCGGACAGGCTTCAACGACGTACATGAGCACTCTTTCTTATCATGACTTAATCCATGATCAATTTGCATGGTAAGTTCGTCATATATTTTCCTCTGCTCAACGTTGAGTTGTCTTTCCAACTCTTCTAAGTTAACCGCATCCTCCTGAGCATGTGCCATGGCTCTTTCCACTTCATTCATAGCAGTGGCAGCTTCATTTTCGATAAGAGGTCCTCCTAGTGGATCCTGACTCAATGAAGCAGAACTCTGACTGTCCTGAGAACTGTCTCTGGCAATCTCGGCTGCAATCGTTGCTTCCTGCTCAATTTCCACATTCAACATTTCTACATATTTGGGAAAAGCAGGACATTCTATGGTCTCCTTGGCAGCATTGAAAGAGTCTTCGTAACAGAGGAAATCTCCAAGCAGTTCCTCTTCTGCACGCCAAGGCTTAAAAAGTTGCAAAAGTGCTAAATAGAAAAACTCCTTTTTTTCAGGAGATTCGCCACTCAATTTTCGATGGTTTATCAAGTGGCATTTTCTTTGCTTGACCAGACATCCCTCACTTCCTATTACAGCATACACTCCTTTCTCAGTATCTTCTTTGATGTTCCTCTTGAATATGTAATTTTGCAGAACCTCATACAGACAAACATTCTCGAGGTGACTGCTTCGATTTGGATAATATGTATCCAACATGTTGCTCTTCAAAATGTCGGTACTGTTTGGCTCCTTTTCCGCCAAATACTCAATTTCCCGCACAGGTTTCAGAACTCGATTACGCGTTGCAGCAAGACCAACACTCGCCCAAACGATACTCCTGGACTTGGCATAGAGACTTGCTGAAGACAACCGGTCAGAACATTCGTAAGCTCCGATTTCTCGATGCGACAACATCTTCAGACTGAAACTGTACAACTTCTTGCTGAGGCTCTTTTCATGGGAAATGTCCTCCCACATATCCTTCAATTCTGTCTTCTCTTTTTTGGTGATGTAAGATGTCACATACCTAGCCACAGCCATACAGTTATCAGCCACAAACTGTATATCCATGTTAGCATTCCACATGGACAAAATCACCGGGTTGTAGTCGTTGATGTACTTAGACTCTTCGTTCCTCTTCAAATTGTATGTGTTTTTAGGTGATTTCTTCATCACATTATGTCGCAGCGAAGACATCAAACTGTTCACTCTTCCTTTAGAAATCACCGATCGTGGAAAGCCGAAACGACATTTGGTGTAGAACTTGTCTTTGTTCCGGAATTTACGACGACAGTACTTTCCACATCGATGGCTTTGGAAACGTAGAACTTTTTCTCTTAGGCTTTTTTTCTCCTTTGCGTTTGGAACAGCACACGTAGAATACTGTTCTATGAAACTCATCACTGAGTCGTCTGCATCCGTTCCAAATTTAGGTGCATCCTTGATCCACAGCAACATATGTATATGAGGAGCACCTCTTGCTTGGTACTCCTTCCTCCAGAAGAAATCCAACACCTCTCCAAGAGGTGGATTCTTCTTATTCATGATGAAAGACATCATACCTTCAAATCTATGATTGAAGTACCTACATACATTGACTGGATCCAAAGAGCACAGTTCTCCGGGTGTCTTGAATTCGATGTTTTCTACGTTAGCATTTGCCTCTCGTAGAAATTCAAGTAAGTCTTCCCAGCCATACTCAGCACAGCTCAAAGTGAGGAACCATGTGGGAGTTCCTAAGTTCCTCAGCATACATTTTAAATCACCATGACGACGGTACCAGTACTCATTAGTACCACGCTGACACGCCATGAGATTAATCAGGTGAGAATCCAAAATGCTGTCTTGGACATTGACTTTATCCATAAAGTCACTTGCCGAGATGTTTTGCATGTGTATACCACTTTTCAAGATGTGGTTCACTGCATATGACAGTCCAGACAGATCGCTTTCAAACAGGAGATGAAACAAATAAGGAATGCATTGTCGAAACCTAGGATCTCCTGCATACAATCGCAAAGTCCGGTATTCAGAAGCAGGAATTTGATGAGGTCGCTCATCATATCTTCCTCCCTGACCTGTTGGAAAAAGCTGTGGGAAACACCGAGCTTCCAAACTTTCCTCCCAAACACTAATGGGACTCCCTTTCGCTTGTTTCATTTGAAACAACTCAATAGCATTCCCCATGACTTCCTTGGAATGCAAAGGATGAACACTATAATGTTCATATATTTCTTCACTAGTACAGGGTTCTACTTTCTCAATTTGACCAGCACACAAATCGCTATCCTCTTCCTCACTTACTTCCTCTTCTGCAACATATACATTTTTATAGTATTTATTATATTTTTTCAAATACAATGTTGCCCTTTTGACTTTCCTAACATCTACTAAATCTTGCCATATTTTCTTATTCTTTGTCGGAACCCCATTAACTAAGATAACCAGAGGTTCCTCTTCCACTTTTTCTACTCCAATTGTGTTAATGTTTTTCTTCAAATCTAGAGGCAAATAAACAACTCTTCCCTTTAATCCTCTCTGTAAATCTGATGGAGGCAATTTCCCTGTCTTTGGCTCCATTCTTACAATAGCCTGAAAGGGATGGATACTTTGAATCAAAATAGATTCATAAGTATTTAAATCCTTCAATTCAGAAGGAATTTCAACCAATTCCAGATTATTATGAACTGCTCTAGCAGGCATCTGGTTTTGATTTAATTTGTTACAACAATAAGTACACACACGTTGATCCAATCCCAAATCAAAACAATTTTCTACCATCAAGTATGTTGTAAAATCCTTCCATTCACTATTATTTTCCCTTTCACTTTTTCCATATAAATCCACTAACTTAGTCTGATTCTTATAATAAGTGCGTCGACAACACACACAAGTGAAATTTGGCCTCTCACTTGATTTCACCTCAAACGTCGCAATTTCCCTCTGGAAATTATCTGTACTGGAAACCTGTACACTATCTTCCACATTACTCTCTTCTTCTTGGTCAATTTCAACATTCTCCTCTTTACTTCCAAAGTAACAAAACTCAATTTCTTCACATATATTTTTCACATCTATTTCAGAACCATGCAAAAGAGCAGCGCATAATTGTTTAAGCATAATTGCTGGACTCTTAGCATAATACAACATTCTAACTAACTTCCTCACTTTGTTATGATGCACTGCTAGCATCCTGAAATGATGAAAAACACTCTGGCATACTCTCCTGGAAAGACAAGCCAGTGAATGACCATGCAAACCTATCACTTCTCTCACTCTGCAAGGATCTAATTCTTGCAACAACTTCATTTTCTGCTTCAAACTTTTCTTACTAAATGACCGTATAAAATCACAAAGCAAATTGATGGAATCCTGTCGTACACTGCAAATACTACTACACTTCCAGGTGTACACAGGACCCTTAGGACGTCTCCCTAAAACCTCATTACCTAACACCTCTTCTATCTCTGTTCTCACAAGTTTTTCTTTTTCAACTGGACAACCATCTTTCACTTCATAAGCTCGACCACTGGTGTCAACTGCATGCACCAAATCATTATCCTGGAAATAACTCTCCTCATTAAAAAATGCCTCAGAGCTTGAACTATGCATCCATTCTCCAGAAAAAACTTCACAAAAATTACTACGATTAACTATTCTCTTCCATCTACTATTTCTTTTGAAATCATAAATTACCTTGTTTAGCTTCCTAATTCTATTGATTGTCAAAATAAATAACTTACGTTTAAATTCAAATGCCTGATCAATAACTTTCTCAACTATTTTTTTTCTCTTATAAAAAACCACTTTCTGCTGACCTTTCTTAATATTTTTTAACAAATTCCCAATTATCCTGTTGCGGAACATTCGTTTACGAATATCCCTAAACTGTTGTTTCCTTCTACTTTCATGCATAGAGTTATCTCTTACTCTAGCAGTAACATTTCTCATTGGCCTTTCCTTACCATTTGAATTCGGTCTCCTTTTCTGGAGTGAAACATTTTCTGTAGTAATATTTTTTTTAGTACACATATTTCTTATGACTGTTTTTCGACTCTTACCCGGTGCTTTCTTGGTGACTTGACAAATCTTTTTGTTAGAGGACTGCTGCAATATTCCATGCTCCTGCTGTCTTTGACGTTTTCCAGCCTTTCTTACTCTTTCTTTGCTAGGCATCCTAAAATCTTGAAATAATGTGCAGTTGAATCTGTGGTAAAATATAATAAAAAATGTTATTAACCACTATTACCCAACAGTAAATTAATAACAGTCATCAAAAACTTAACACACTACTTAAGTATATAATATACTGAAGCCTATCTCCAATTTTTCACTGAACAGGACTCATCTCTTCTTAACCTTGGATAAACCTCACCTACTCTGTGTCCCCTGCACATAATTAAATGTAAAGGGACAGATTTATATTAACTAGCACATCCCCAGGGATGCACCAGTTAACGTGCACCGCTGCTCTGCCACCCACGGTGTGCCGCATTTACAATCAGATAGGACAAAGCTACATCAAAACCCTGCGCCTGCTTGAAGCAGGCATAGATCTTGACGCAGGTAGGCTGAAAGCTAAAGCAACAACTAAGTGTCGTGTGCAGAAGTTACAAAAAAGGAAAAATGGCGTTTAAACCAGTAATGAGACCATGCTAACGTAATACAGAGTAAAAATATCCAGGATCTACATCAGTTTGGGGTTCACGAACCTGGCAGGTACAAGGCACTGAGGCTTTCCACCGTGCATGTCTCATCCCAAAACATATGTTGTTTGTGAATGAAACAATTTCCCAGACCAAATGCTTTGGATTGGCTACTTCTAAAAAATTAAACACCCCTACTATCCCGGAGTTAGAGGAATACGATGGTTGGAGTAATTTTACTCGTTGTCTATTAAAGATTTACAGGCCCTACTCCGTAATTCTTCCTTTAACATTTGCAGTATAAATCCAAAAGGTTGACTGCTTTGGCAACGTGCCTTATCCACGGTTTAATAACGCTGCCTTTTGCTTTATATAAGTTTTCAAATTGTATGAAATATATACCAATAGGTCGTTATTAACCTTTAGGTAGTGGTTTTCTTCATCAAGTCTGGTCGCTTCCATACACATACAGATTTTCAAAGATGATCAAGAACTTTATCTGAATGGAGAGGAATGCACTGAGACGCCAGATCATTCACTAATGTGTAGGCACAGACAGTTACACGGTTCATGCAACAAACACCGACCAAATATGGCTTGCGTGTTGCAAGGCACGCCAGTTCCTGCTATCATCCCCACGTTCAAGTTCTTGGAAAATGGTAGTTATTTGATGCTCAATAATGAAGATTGTTCTGGGTTAATTAAAAGTATTCATTTTATCGTAACAGTAAATGAACGGGTTATTTGCTGCAGAAATGTTCTATTTCCTCCCACACATGAACATAGGGAGTTTTCAATCTGGCCACAAATACCAACCTTGGGAGCACATTTCAACAGCATGGCAAGAATAAGAGCTCTTTTGTCTCAGAGAGAGGTGGCCTTGAGTTCGGCCCGTGAAACTTTCGTGCTTCACATAGCGAACACCCGTACAGAGGTGCAGACCCTTTTAAATACAGATTCGACTTTGCATTTCAGCAAGATTACCCATTCATTTCCATGCAGCAGGAGGCCCATAGGAATGAAGGTGCAATTTGCGATTAGCAATTACCTCATCGCAAATTACGAATTTTTCCGACGGTGCAGGGGTATCTCAAGAACACCCTGCTGCACCCCTGAAAAAAAAATTTGGGGTCATATGGCGCACATAAATTTTGAAAACATTCCTTTACCTCAAAAACGATTTTCAACTCATAATTTGAAAACACTGCACATGGGGAAATAACTTAAAATGTCCTTAAGACACATAAAAGCATTTTTTGATTGCCTTTGCAGCATGTTTCAGTCACCTTTAACATGCCTATGTAACGGAAACATTCAAAATCTAAATTTGCCATGCACAGGTGGGAGCATATTTACAAGCAATTTGCTCCACAGACAAACTTCTTACATTGAAATGGGAAAGACTCTCAATTACCTTATAAAGAAGCAGACACCATTATGTCCTTCTCATCAATATTAAAACCATTGCTTTTTCTCAAAAACGATTTACAAGTCATAATTTGAAAACACTCCACAGCTCCTATGCACATAAAAGCCCTGTCAGTACTAATACTTCACATTTTCTCCAATTACAATTTCTCAAACAAACAAAATCTATTTGTGAAACACTTGAGACAAAGCAACATTTGAAAAACACAACTTTCTTCATAATTTTCTCCTTAAAGCACACTATTTTCTATCTAAATTAAAGAAATTTTTTCTCACCTTAGCAAGTACTTTGAGTTTCAAAACAGTCTCAGAAACACACCAATTTGTCTTCAGCAGAGCAAAAGGTATGCACTCCAGAGTCTGCAGCTATCAAAAGCACAGAAATGCTGTAATTCCTCACACAGATCTCTCATGTCACCCAATCAAAACTCTTCCCTCACTTTTTTTCAAAGCAAAACCCTTCCCCCCTCTGCCCCCTCTCTGCTTTTTCTGCATAGCAACCACCTCTTGCAAGACCTCTCACACAACAATGTTGCAATTGAACTCTGAACTCTCAGTGCACCTGCATATCCAAAGCATTCTTTCATTTAATGATTTTTTCTTCGCCACTCAAAATACATCTTTCAACGAACTCATCCATGCACACTAACTTTCTGTTTTCAGCAATCAAAATCCACCAATCACTCTTACTGCTTCATTAACACAGAAACTCCTCAGTTTTTTTCATTTTACACTCTCATTTTTTCAACTGCCATTTCATTGCCACACTTCATCTGACTGCAGGAGAACCTTCTCTCGCCATGTTTTCTGTCTGGATTGTTGGACATAGCTACATCTATTGGGCTCAAAGGTACGCTGAAAACAGGAATTTACCTAACCTCAATTTACAAGATGTGGAAATTAAGTGGTTTGGCCACAGAGGATTAAAATGTCACCAATTGATACCATTGGTGAAAACCTTTATGCATTTGCCAAAACCTGACCTGTTAATTGTGCACTGTGGAGGTAATGATTTGGGCACTTTGACTGGGGTAGGTCTGGAAATGCTTTTAAAGGACACCTTTGAGCAATTGATGGCACTTTTTCCTCAGACTGCCTTGGTATATTCAAATATATGCCAAAGACAGAAATGGAGGTGGTCGAACCAATTTTGTCCACAAATTGAGAAATCGAGGAAGCATGTAAACAAATCTGTTTCAGCTTACATGAGAGACCATGGAATGGGCTCCCTGTACAACAATAACTTGCGTTACTACATGCAAGATATCTACAGAGGAGATGGAGTTCACTTCTCAGATGAGGGCAACAGAGTTTTCACTCTGAATTTAAGAATGTGCATTGGTACCTACTTATAAGTACCTAAATGTACCATAAACCCAAAAGCTCTTCTCAGAGCTACCCTACATCTGATCACTCACAATTATTATTGTACTCTAACTTTTTTCACTAATTTTCAAGAAAGTACGCTCCCCAGAACGCTTCCCGGTTCGCGAACCGAGCGCACTCCACGCAAAAAAACTAAAAAAACGGTATATATTTTTTTGCCCTGCGAGAACCTTTCAAAGCCTCCACATCAAACCTAGGGGGTCAGGGACGATCTACTATGCCCCCTTATGGTCATTTGCTCCTTCGCTTTGGCCTCCTCTTGTCTCTCGATCCTACCGAGAGACAAGATGGCGGCCGCTACGGACTGTTTGGAATGTTTACAGACGCCGAAAAACCAATCAGCTTCGCAAACCTCCGTAACGCGAAAAGTACGCGAAGCGGAGCGCTGTTACAGATATATATCTTTTTTTGAACGTTAATTTCTCAAAATCCACTGGAGCACATATATTGAGACCTAGCAAAGGCACATCGGGCTACCAGTCCCTACAATTTTGCCAAGTTTCGTGCAAATCCATTCAGCCGTTCGATTATTATTATTATTTTTTTTTTTGCCCCGCGGGGCCCTTTTAAAACCTCCACATCAAACCTAGGGGGTCAGCGAGGATCTACTATTCCCCCTTATGGTCATTTGCCCCTTCGCTTTCGCCTCCTCTTGTCTCTCGATCCTACCGAGAGACAAGATGGCGGCCGCTACGGACTGTTTGGAATGTTGACAGACGCCGGAGAACCAATCAGCTTTGCTTCACAAAGCTCCGTTGCGCGAAAAGTCCGCGAACCAGACCGCTGCCTGGTCCGCGCTTACAGATATATATCTTTTTTTAAACGTTAATTTCTCAAAATCCACTGGAGCACATATATTGAGACCTACAAAAGGCACATCGGGCTACCAGTCCCTACAATTTTGCCAAGTTTCGTGCAAATCCATTCAGCCGTTCGGGCTAAAAGTGAGGCCAACCGCCCTATGGAAATTAACATGGGAAAAACGCGTTTTGGGACCCCCCTTTTTTCTCGGCCCCCCCTTGACGAACCCCCCCCAAATTTTCAAAGGCTGCTCAGAAACAAAATGTGCCATTTTCCTGAAAATTTCAGCCAATTCCGTCCACAAACGCCAAAGTTATTAGACATAGAATTTTCAAAAAACCCATAGAGAAAAAATCCTAACTATATATACCTACTGGCGACCGCCAGTAGGTAATATATATATATATATATGTGTTCTAATTAGAGCGAAACACTGTTTCAGGGGTTGCTTTTACTCATTTCAGGTTGGTTCGAGTTGGTATTTTACCAGTTCAAAGCTGTAATACTGTGCCTGGAGTGATAAATGGCTTTTGTCATTTTACAGCTCGGCAAGGACAGCACTGTGCTAGTCCTATGCTTAAAGACTTTACTGTAGAAATGGCAAAAGACTTTGTCCTTTTCTATCTCGGCTTGGATGGCACTGTGCTAATCCTATGCTTAAAGACTTTGATAGAAAAACTGACATTTGAGGTGAGCAGATCTAGAGTGTCTCTGGTGTTGAGAGTGCTCTAACAGGAGCTGCTTTCCACCTAAACTTGAGAACTGCCCAGAGTTCTCTCCTTCTTTTTTGCATATATATATATATATATATATATATATATATATATATATATATATATATATATTTTCAATAGCATCCAAGTTTTAACGCACTCTCAGAAGCCAGGGTTGTACACAGTGTTGCTTTATTGCTGTTAAGCGTTTGGGAAGCCTTTGCTCCCTTGCTCACACAACAATACATCTGCTCTCCACCAGTTACATACACAATTCGTGCTGGCTATAGAAACAGGACTGCACATTTCATTTTGGCTGACATCTTTGAGTGTGTCCATTTCACATTATTTCTTTTCTCATGATGTCTTACTTTTCTTACAATAAAATCCTAATCCTTCTCTAAGTTAAGTAAACTTATTATTTGTCGCTCTCATTCCTTCGCCACAGTGGCTGAATGCGCTAGTATGTTTTGTTACCCCTATTCTTTCTCCAAGTGGCTTCATAAGGGTCCAATGTCTCTAGGGAGTGCTGATAAATCATTAAGTGAAACAAACGTGAACTAAAGTGAATAAATCATTACATTACTGGGTGACGTGATCTTATACTCTATCTTGTCATGAGTTCTTCCAGGTGACAGGTTCAATTGCTCGTGAAGTGCAAGTGATATCTACTCTGAGCTCCTTGATTCTACCTGTTAGAGTAAAACAAACGTATAATTACAAATGCGCTACCATCACAGTTAAAAACATATATACATTTTCAAGCATTTCTTATTACCATTAGATGAGAAACTCTTAAACATGATAGCCCTAAATCATTTCAAATACCGATGAGTCACACATTCATAGTGCTTTTCAATTGATACAGTATTTCCCACTTGATGAAGTATTATTATTTTCAGCTTCAGGAATCATACAGGTGTACTGCTAGCTCTTTGTGGTCATTATGCCCATTAGGCTGTCTCGTTTCTAATTCTAGGATCCATTTGGATTCCTTCTTTCTCAGCTGTAGCTCTCTGTAGCCCCCTCTCGGGTTCAGGTTCACCTGTTCTATTGCAAAGTATGTTAATAAGATGCAATTGGATTTATGATATTGGGCAAAGTGTCTCGCAACAGGGTATTGGGAGTCCCTGTTAGTGATTGCCCTCAGGTGCTGCATAACTCTATTCTTCGCCATTACTGTTGTGCTGCCTACATACCTCTTTTGACAGGGACACTCAAGTACATATACTACATGTGTTGAGCTACATGTCAGAAATTGACCAATAGTCTTTCTCTTGTTCGTTCCATGAGGGATCTCAAAATCCTTTCGCATCGAACTGTATCTACAGGCTCTACAGTGCCCGCACGGGAAAAATCCTACAAGGTTATGTTGGTTCCTATCCTTGTAATCTGTGATATCTCCCTTCGTAATTATGTCCCTCAAGCTCCGACTTTTTCTGTATGTAATTGCTGGTCTTGTACTCAGTTTAGGGCCAACAATGAGGTCGCTTTTCAAAATATTCCAATTCCTTGAAATTATTTTCTTCACATTTTGGGACCCCCTGTTATAAGTAAGGATTACTCTGGTGGTATCATTCTCCTTATCCTCACATTCCTTTGGTGTCAAAGTACTCTCTCTTGTTATACTTTCCATTTTAGAAAAGGCCCTATCTAGGACCCATTTAGGGTAGCCCCTTTCCCTAAATCTCTGTATCATGTTGTTACTCTCTTGTCTGTACTCTTCTGTATTAGAGCAGTTTCCCCTTGCTCTTAGAAGCTCCCCATATGGAATGCTCCATTTTAGGGTATCTGGGTGGCTACTAAGAGCATGGAGGACACTGTTGCCTGCAGTTTCCTTCCTGAACAATTTAGTTGCCAATCGGTCTCCTTCCGCCCTGACCTCAACATCTAAATATTCAACCTTATATCTGTCCTTATGGTGAGTCAACTTTATGTTATAGTTGTTAGCATTGAGTTGTTCCACAAAGTTTTCAGCTTCCACATCACTCCCACTCCATACCACAAACAGGTCATCTATGTACCTAAGCCATACTTTGACTTTTTAAAATGCCTGCATGTATTGGGGGTCTGTTTGGATTTCCTCTTCCCATCTTCCTAGGAACAAGTTCGCGAAACTCGGCGCGAAGCTCGTACCCATACAAGTACCCGTGGTCTGCTTGTACAGCTCACCATTGAACATAAACACATTGTTCTCTAGGCATATTCTTATCATGTCCCCTATCATTCTCGTGTGCTCCAGGTACATTATATTACGCTCATTTAAATAGTGCATGCATGCATCAATGCCATGTTTGTGTTCAATTATGGTGTACAATGCGTTAACATCCATTGTCATCAATAGATATTCTGGTTTCCAGTCTATGTTGTTAACTTTTTTTAGGAAATCTTGAGTGTCCTTTACATACGACGGGAGCTTTCCTACATATTCCTGCAGAAAATGTTCGACGTATTTGGAGACATTTTCGTAGACACTTCCTATAGATGACACTATAGGTCTCCCTGGCGGTGCTAGTGGGTTCTTATGGATCTTCGGGAGAAAATAGATTATCGGAAGTTTTGGATAATCTTTCTTTAGGAACACATATTCCTCCCATGATAAGAGGCCCTCCTCCTGCCATTTGGCTAGCTTTGACCACATTGTCAAGATGTTGTTTCTATACACTCCACCATTACTCTTACAGTAGAATGTTTCATTCTCCAATTGCCTCATGGCCTCTTCAATGTACATATCTCTGTCTTGTATAACCCCATTTCCCCCTTTATCAGCTGGGCGTATTATAATTGAGGAATCAGTCGCTAGGGATTCAATCGCTTTTCTTTGTTTGAAGTTTAAGTTAAAACCTCCTTCCTTTTCTCTAGAATAGTGTTTGTATTTCAATAATGACTTAGTTGTAACGTCATGAAACGTGTCTACATTGTCATGAGGGAGATTTGGATAAAACACAGATTTAGGTTTAAAACCCGTCAGGGCAGCTCTATCTGTGGTCATATTCCATGTCTCCATGTCCTCATTATGGCCAGATATATCAATACTATCTCCTTCCCTAAGTAGACTATGTGCTACTTGGATAGCATTAGCATCGCCTAATTCTAAAAAGGGCTGACTAGGAGCAGTATGTTCTTGTGCAATAAGTGTTCGGGTATCTGGTCTTAGTGCATGCCATTTCTTCAGTTTTAACTTTCTTATAAAGCGAAAAATGTCTATTCTAGTCTCGCTGTAGTTGAATATTTCTGTTGGGCAGAACGAGAGATGGCATGCACTTAGACCAGATACCCGAACACTTATTGCACAAGAACATACTGCTCCTAGTCAGCCCTTTTTAGAAGTAGGCGATGCTAATGCTATCCAAGTAGCACATAGTCTACTTAGGGAAGGGGATAATATTGATATATCTGGCCATAATGAGGACATGGAGACATGGAATATGACCACAGATAGAGCTGCCCTGACGGGTTTTAAACCTAAATCTGTGTTTTATCCAAATCTCCCTCATGACAATGTAGACACGTTTCATGACGTTACAACTAAGTCATTATTGAAATACAAACACTATTCTAGAGAAAAGGAAGGAGGTTTTAACTTAAACTTCAAACAAAGAAAAGCGATTGAATCCCTAGCGACTGATTCCTCAATTATAATACGCCCAGCTGATAAAGGGGGAAATGTGGTTATACAAGACAGAGATATGTACATTGAAGAGGCCATGAGGCAATTGGAGAACGAAACATTCTACTGTAAGAGTAATGGTGGAGTGTATAGAAACAACATCTTGACAATGTGGTCAAAGCTAGCCAAATAGCAGGAGGAGGGCCTCTTATCATGGGAGGAATATGTGTTCCTAAAGAAAGATTATCCAAAACTTCCGATAATCTATTTTCTCCCGAAGATCCATAAGAACCCACTAGCACCGCCAGGGAGACCTATAGTGTCATCTATAGGAAGTGTCTACGAAAATGTCTCCAAATACGTCGAACATTTTCTGCAGGAATATGTAGGAAAGCTCCCGTCGTATGGAAAGGACACTCAAGATTTCCTAAAAAAAGTTAACAACATAGACTGGAAACCAGAATGTCTATTGATGACAATGGATGTTAACGCATTGTACACCATAATTGAACACAAACATGGCATTGATGCATGCATGCAGTATTTAAATGAGCGTAATATAATGTACCTGGAGCACACGAGAATGATAGGGGACATGATAAGAATATGCCTAGAGAACAATGTGTTTATGTTCAATGGTGAGCTGTACAAGCAGACCACGGGTACTTGTATGGGTACGAGCTTCGCGCCGAGTTTCGCGAACTTGTTCCTAGGAAGATGGGAAGAGGAAATCCAAACAGACCCCCAATACATGCAGGCATTTAAAAAAGTCAAAGTATGGCTTAGGTACATAGATGACCTGTTTGTGGTATGGAGTGGGAGTGATGTGGAAGCTGAAAACTTTGTGGAACAACTCAATGCTAACAACTATAACATAAAGTTGACTCACCATAAGGACAGATATAAGGTTGAATATTTAGATGTTGAGGTCAGGGCGGAAGGAGACCGTTGGCAACTAAATTGTTCAGGAAGGAAACTGCAGGCAACAGTGTCCTCCATGCTCTTAGTAGCCACCCAGATACCCTAAAATGGAGCATTCCATATGGGGAGCTTCTAAGAGCAAGGAGAAACTGCTCTAATACAGAAGAGTACAGACAAGAGAGTAACAACATGATACAGAGATTTAGGGAAAGGGGCTACCCTAAATGGGTCCTAGATAGGGCCTTATCTAAAATGGAAAGTATAACAAGAGAGAGTACTTTGACACCAAAGGAATGTGAGGATAAGGAGAATGATACCACCAGAGTAATCCTTACTTATAACAGGGGGTCCCAAAATGTGAAGAAAATAATTTCAAGGAATTGGAATATTTTGAAAAGCGACCCCATTGTTGGCCCTAAACTGAGTACAAGACCAGCAATTACATACAGAAAAAGTCGGAGCTTGAGGGACATAATTACGAAGGGAGATATCACAGATTACAAGGATAGGAACCAACATAACCTTGTAGGATTTTTCCCGTGCGGGCACTGTAGAGCCTGCAGATACAGTTCGATGCGAAAGGATTTTGAGATCCCTCATGGAACGAACAAGAGAAAGACTATTGGTCAATTTCTGACATGTAGCTCAACACATGTAGTATATGTACTTGAGTGTCCCTGTCAAAAGAGGTATGTAGGCAGCACAACAGTAATGGCTAAGAATAGAGTTATGCAGCACCTGAGGGCAATCACTAACAGGGACTCCCAATACCCTGTTGCGAGACACTTTGCCCAATATCATAAATCCAATTGCAACTTATTAATATACTTTGCAATAGAACAGGTGAACCTGAACCCGAGAGGGGGCAACAGAGAGCTACAGCTGAGAAAGAAGGAATCCAAATGGATCCTAGAATTAGAAACGAGACAGCCTAATGGGCATAATGACCACGAAGAGCTAGCAGTACACCTGTATGATTCCTGAAGCTGAAAATAATAATACTTCATCAAGTGGGAAATACTGTATCAATTGAAAAGCACTATGAATGTGTGACTCATCGGTATTTGAAATGATTTAGGGCTATCATGTTTAAGAGTTTCTCATCTAATGGTAATAAGAAATTCTTGAAAATGTATATATGTTTTTAACTGTGATGGTAGCGCATTTGTAATTATACGTTTGTTTTACTCTAACAGGTGGAATCAAGGAGCTCAGAGTAGATATCACTTGCACTTCACGAGCAATTGAACCTGTCACCTGGAAGAACTCATGACAAGATAGAGTATAAGATCACGTCACCCAGTAATGTAATGATTTATTCACTTTAGTTCACGTTTGTTTCACTCAATGTTTTTATCAGCACTCCCCAGAGACATTGGACCCTTATGAAGCCACTTGGCGAAAGAATAGGGGTAACGAAACATACTAGCGCATTCAGCCACTGTGGCGAAGGAATGAGAGCGACAAATAATAAGTGTACTTAACTTAGAGAAGGATTAGGATTTTCTTGTAAGAAAAGTAAGACATCATGAGAAAAGAAATAATGTGAAATGGACACACTCAAAGATGTCAGCCAAAATGAAATGTGCAGTCCTGTTTCTATAGCCAGCACGAATTGTGTATGTAACTGGTGGAGAGCAGATGTATTGTTGTGTGAGCAAGGGAGCAAAGGCTTCCGAAACGCTTAACAGCAATAAAGCAACACTGTGTACAACCCTGGCTTCTGAGAGTGCGTTAAAACTTGGATGCTATTGAAAATTGAATATCTGGCGGGGCTCTGCCAGCACGACGCACCACCAGACTACGGGCGGTTCCCCCTGAAACGAGCCGCGGAGAGTAAGTATATATATATATATATATATATATGTATATACATACATAAATACATACATACATACATACATATACTATAACAGCCAAATTTCTCTGATTTTGTATGAGTGAAATGTCCAACTAACTATAATGTCCCTGAAACCTGTGAGCAAGGCTGGAAAGTTGAAACGCATTAGGATTTAAAGAGTGCATTTCTCTCTGCATTTCATGACAAATAAAGTCTACTTGTCAGTAAGTCGATGTTGGGCTCTTTTACTTTTGGTAGCAGAACTGCACTTTCCAGGATCTCCATTCCTGGTCCAAGAGCCCGTCCTGCAGGATTGGGGGCCCCCAGCAAAGTGGAGTTTGTTTGGTGTCATTAAATGGAGGGGACATGATCCGCTCACAAAAGCGCCAGCATGAAGGACTTCCGAGGTATTTGGCTGCTTCATGTTGAGAAAGGGAGAGGAGAGTGATTTATTATCATTTTTCTGCAACATCGCTTGGCAAGTAATTATCTTAAGAAGTGCAGAGGCACCGGCAATGTGCCATTACAGAACATTTTACCAGCAAGCATCCGATAATATGTGGGACATTGGCTGTGGAAATGCTATTTGTCAGAATTGCGCAAAGTGCCATGTCTTGCAGTGCATTTGAAGTACTGATGCATGCTGGTGTTTGTGGTTCGAGGAGCAAACACATGACCACTTGGACTACACAGAACAATTGCACTCACCTGTGAGCAAGGCTGGAAAGTTGAAACGCGTTAAGATTTAAAGAGTGCATTTCTCTCTGCATTTCATGACGAATAAAGTCTACTTGTCAGTAAGTCGGTGTTAGGCAAGAGCCCGCCCTGCAGAATTGGGTGCCCCCAGCAAAGTGGAGTTTGTTTGGTGTCATATATATATATATATATATATATATATATATATATATATATATATATATATACCGCTGGCAATTCCACTCTTTTTGCCAGCAGCAGCCACCCTCCTCAACTAATCAAGAGCATTCCGTACGGAGAGCTACTCCGGCTCCGTAGGAATTGTTCAAGATTGGAAGACTTTGATGAGGCAGCCAATGAGTGTGTGAAGAGATTTAAGGCCAGAGGGTACGGAGAGTCTATCCTGAAAAATACCTTGAGGAAAGTAAGGGCTATTCCCAGAGATTCCCTAATCACCACTAAACCTGCCATCAAGAAAGCTGAGGATGGTAAAGGAAAGTTTAGACTTATAACTCCCTTTTCGGCTGGAGCAAATGATCTCAGATCAATGCTGCGTAAAAACTGGCACATTCTCAAAACTGATAGCACCATCAAAGATGACCTACCAATCCACCCACTTATAACTTTTAACAAAACCAGATCTTTAAGAGACTATCTGGTGACCAGCCACTTAGAGAAACCACTCCCCAAAAGTAACACCTTAAAATCCATGAGTGGTTTTTTCCCTTGCGGAAAATGTAAAGCGTGCGCTGGGAGCAAAAGAGTTCTCTCAGTGGAGAATCAAGATACGGGCAAGAAACTGTATATAAAACAGTTTATCACTTGTAGCACTCCCCTAGCAGTGTATTGCTTGGTCTGCCCCTGTGGCCTCCGCTATATAGGGAGCACTATCAATATGCTAAAGCTGCGGATCTTAGAACACCTAAGAGCTATTGATAAGGCCGACCAAGCATACCCGGTTGCCCGGCACTTTGCCGAAAAACATAACAGGGACCGCAACCAGCTCCAATATTTTGGACTTGACACCATTAAAACTAATGCTAGAGGGGGAGACTGCCTGCGACGTTTACGCAGGCTTGAGTCGCGCTATATCATAGACCTCTCCACAAAGTGGCCAAAAGGGATGAATAGTGGGGAAGAAATGGTCTTTCATTTAGGCAAACAGTAACATTGCTGTCCTCAGATCTATATGTATTCTGCCTTCGCTGAAGTTTTGTGGATCATTGTATATATCACTGTATATATCATTGTATATAATATTACGTGTGTGTATATATATCATATGTCGTTGTACAGTTACAGGGGAGGTTAATTAAGATGAATCGAGAAATTTCCTCTCCAGCGTACATACTTACTGACTTAACCAACAAAGAGAATCAGTTTTCTGTATACACCCACATCGTCTAAAATAAGTGGTAATTTAATAGGTTCAAAGGGCTCTTTGATTCCTATGTTATATGTTAAATTAACATTAACTAGATTATTTTTTACCACTGGCACATCTTCATAGTCTTTTTGGTACCTCACACTCTTTGCACTATGTATGACATGTTCACATTTAATTAATTTTAGTGTATATAATCCTGTACAAAAGGTTGTATATAGTGTCACCTCCCGTTATTTTAGAGGACCATCGCCGATCCACGGCTATATCAAACAATGTATAAAATATCATTTGAAATATACAAGATACCTCCCATGCGTACATATTCACCTATCTATAGGTATGAATACGTTGAGAACATTTATTATGAGCATTTTGATAATATATATATATGTATATATTTCACCATTACAAGATGGCGCGTGCTGGGAGATTTGAAGTCCTCTGTCGATGTCGACTGAGAGGTGTAACCTTTGTACTATGTCACCTATATTAAATGAACCGGTTTTACGTGTTTAAACACACACACTGACGAAGGCCAAGTGCTGAAACGCGTCTGTGGCGAGCTTGTAGTTAATAAACTACTGTGTGATTGAAGGTACCCCCGAGTGCTGTCATTTCTTTCCTGGGATCTTTGGGATTGTGACGATCGCAATATATATATATATATATATATATATATATATTACCTACTGGCGGTCGCCAGTAGGTATATATAGTTAGGATTTTTTCTCTATGGGTTTTTTGAAAATTCTATGTCTAATAACTTTGGCGTTTGTGGACGGAATTGGCTGAAATTTTCAGGAAAATGGCACATTTTGTTTCTGAGCAGCCCTTGAAACTTTGGGGGGGGTTCGTCAAGGGGGGGCCGAGAAAAAAGGGGGGTCCCAAAACGTGTTTTTAACATTGAGTTTTCCATAGGGCGGTTGGCCTCACTTTTAGCCCGAACGGCTGAATGGATTTGCACGAAACTTGGCAAAATTGTAGGGACTGGTAGCCCGATGTGCCTTTTGTAGGTCTCAATATATGTGCTCCAGTGGATTTTGAGAAATTAACGTTTAAAAAAAGATATATATCTGTAACTGCGGACCTGGCAGCGTCCCAGGACGCGTACTTTACGCGCAACGGAGCTTTGTGAAGCGAAGCTGATTGGTTCTCCGGCGTCTGTCAACATTCCAAAAAGTCCGTAGCGGCCGCCATCTTGTCTCTCGGTAGGATCGAGAGACAAGAGGAGGTCAAAACAAAGGGGGAAATAACTATAAGGGGGCATAGTAGATCCTCACTGACCCCCTAGGTTTGATGTGGAGGTTTTAAAAGGGCCCCGCGGGGCAAAAAAAAATAATAATAATAATAATCGAACGGCTGAATGGATTTGCACGAAACTTGGCAAAATATTAGGGACTGGTAGCCCGATGTGCCTTTGCTAGGTCTCAATATATGTGCTCCAGTGGATTTTGAGAAATTAACGTTCAAAAAAAGATATATATCTGTAACAGCGCTCCGCTTCGCGTAACGGAGGTTTGCGAAGCTGATTGGTCATTCTGTCACTGGGCTATAGTTGGGCTACATCTGGCTGATATTTGGGCTACATTTGTTTTTTTGTGTGTCTGGCGGCCATCTTTGGGCTACATTGGGCTACATTGGGCTTCATTGGGCTACATTGGGCTACATTTGGGCTCCAACATATATATAGGCCAATGTAGCCCAATATATATTTTTCAAAGTTAATTTTCGTAAAAACCACTGGAGCATATATCTTGAGACATAGCAAAGGCACATCGGGCTACCAGTCCCTACAATTTTGCCAAGTTTCGTGGAAATCCATTCAGCCGTTCGAGCTAAAAGTGAGTCCAACCGCCCTATGGAAATGAAGGAAATGAATGGGTAATTTGTAATTAGCAAATAGCTAATCGCAAACTAGGAATGGTAAAGAATCGCTATTTATTCCTTAAAGTTCGCTATTTAGGAAATGCAAAAAACTTTGATGATACATATGGCGGTTCATCTCTAACAAGATAAGAAGCATAGGGATACATTTATGATGACTGGCGCATCACCAGGGATGTGTTAGTCATTCTGTGCCGCTGTTCCGTCACCTATGGTGTGCTGCATTTACAATGCGGCGCATCATGGGGCAAAAACAGCACAGATGCGTGATGTATCTGTGCCGTAAAGGTGGCGCATTGCTGGAGTTGTATCGCAAGTGTGATGAAGCTCCAGCAAGGGTCGGGGGTGCCCCTGTCGCAGGGTTTCTGTTCTCACACAGAACTGTGGACAGAGGATTGGAACCTCGGCGCATTAGGGTGTCCCAAAACTCACGTTAGTAATCAAAAACTCCTTAGCAAGCTAGGTACAGTGTCACATTGGATATAACAAACTCTCAATGTTTAGACAATCCAGAATATGAACTTATAGTACCTCAGGATACGTGGAACTCATGAACAGTCGGTCGTTATATATTTCTTAGAAACCAGAACATGGAGTTAAGAAGAACACATGTGTATTTGAAATGTTTATTTACTAATGCCGTCTTCTCAGGCGTAGTATCTTAGATAATAGAAGTACACATATTATCAGTAGCAAAATTACCAGCATAGTTACTAGTACATAAAAAGCGAATGGTGACAGTATGTTAACATGCTGTAAATGAATAAGAGTTAGCAACACTTATAAGCAGCCGCGGGCCGTGGAGGGAGTTACGGTGGGGCAGGGAGGCGGGGAGGGGGAGGGGCAAGGTAGAGAGGGCTCCACCCTGCTTCTCCCCCTCCCCGCCTCCCTGCCTCACCGTAACTCCCTCCACGGCCCGCGGCTGCTTATATCTCACCCTCCCTAATACACATATTATATTATTTGCTAAGAAGGTCTCTTTGTGTTGGTTTAGGGCGTGCCCATACTTTAGTGTCTTAGATTTGAAGGAATCACATCAGCATACACCAGCTCTCTCTTCATGTGAACCGCATCAACTGTTGTGTATGTGTGTTCGGCAAAGCAATATAAAACCCGCCTCATGCCCAGAATTGGCAGAAGTTGCACTTATGTTATGAGTATGAAGTCGTGGAGATCAGACCTCATAACAATTCTGTATCGTGTTGTTCTTGAAACTTTAGCACTCGCTGTACAGATATAGTTTAACAAGCAAAGCAGATAGTAGAGCAATAACATATTATTCTCATGTAAACCACGATGAACTACTAGGTGGAAAGCTAAAGCAACAACTAAGTGTCGTGTGCAGAAGTTGCAAAAAAGGAAAAATGGCGTTTAAACCGGTAATGAGCCCATGCTAACTTAACACGGTGTAAAGATATCCAGGACCTAGATGACACCTCCCCATGATCCGGAAACTAACTGAATAAGATAATAGAAGTGCCATCTCATGAGAGCAGATTGCAAGTTTATATGTGGACGGTCCGCAAGGTAAAGCATTAAAAACTAGGAAAATTTAATGCTAAAGAAAAATAAAACAGCCAAGTACTTTATCGAGTCTTAAGCCAATAGGCAAGGTAAATAATAAAAACTTGACAAATAAGTCAATGAATTGTCAATGAAATGCTAGTACTCAGCATATCAAACATGAAAAAGGTCTATGACATAACTGTGTATGCAAAATAAGCTGCAACAGCCTCCAATAGGAAGTCACCGTCTTCATCCGAAAACAGTTCAGCCATCCAATTTAAAAGCGGAAAAGAACATACGTGCTCTCCCAGCACCGGATCCTCTATCACCATCAGAGGACAGCTCAGTGGGTTTTCAAGAAAGCTCTGTTCCAAGAAAGACTGTGCTGCCGCCAGTAAATTCCAGGGACCAAGTAGTCCATGCATCAATGCCACAGCCATAATCCTTTCGCCAGGACAAACCAACTCGTGAGTAATGATAGGAGTCATCAGCTGATTAAAGTCGACGTCAGGAGAAACCGGTCCGCAGAGACACAAATCAATGGCCCAATCGAAATCACAGGTCAGGCAGTGAAATACAGGCTGGACACAGGTGAAGTAGGAGAATCGAAAAGATAATCCATATGCCGTGCTTAATATCGCCAACGGCATTGTGCCATAATATTCTAGCATGCGATTGCGGAACAGTGTCAGCAGCTGCAGGGTGGGAGGTTGCATAGGAGGGACATCCATATTTAAAAATGTAAAAAAGCACAAGAGCGTCCGCTGGTAATGCAAGTAAAAATGCCAATCCACGAACCAGAGTGGAGAAAATAGAATGAAAGGAAGCAGGGATGACTCCAAAGATTTTCTCAAATGAAGTCACGAGACCACTGGTAACAACTTTAAAAAAGTGCGCCAGGGTCTTTGTGGAGGATGCGTTAAAGATAGTCGGAACCATCTTGCTGAAATTGAAAGGCAAATCTGAATTAAAAGTATTCCTTTTATCGTAACAGTAAGTGAACGGGTTATTTGCTGCAGAAATGTTCTATTTCCTCCCACACATGAACATAGGGAGTTTTCAATCTGGCCACAAATACCAACCTTGGGACAGATTTCAACGGCATGGCAAGAATAAGAGCTCTTTTGTCTCAGAGAGAGGTGGCCTTGAGTTCGGCCCGTGAAACTTTCGTGCTTCACATAGCGAACACCCGTACAGAGGTGCAGACCCTTTTCAATTAACTCAGAACAATCTTCATTATTGAGCATCAAATAACTACCATTTTCCAACAACTTGAACGTGGGGATGATAGCAGGAACTGGCGTGCCTTGCAACACGCAAGCCATATTTGGTCGGTGTTTGTTGCATGAACCGTGTAACTGTATGTGCCTACACATTAGTGAATGATCTGGCGTCTCAGTGCATTCCTCTCCATTCAGATAAACTTCTTGATCATCTTTGAAACATCTGTATGTGTATGGAAGCGACCAGACCTCATGAAGAAAAGCACTACCTAAAGGTTCATAACGACCTATTGGTATATATTTCATACAATTTGAAAACTTATATAAAGCAAAAGGCAGCGTTATTAAACCGTGGATAAGGCACGTTGCCAAAAAACCCGCAATCCTCTGCTGATGATGTCACTGAGCATGTCATGAATGATGTAATATGTGACATCATCAGCAGTGGATTACGGGTAATAGTATCTCTAGTTTACTCCCCTATAGCTGTCTTTCTTTTAACATAAGTGTCTGTTTCCTTCCCTTATACTTACTGTTTTTGGTTCGCTTCTAGTTCGCGTACCGGCGAGCGAACTGGGAAGCGAACTAAGAGAAATAGAGGTTGGCACAGTTCCAAATATTGTACCAATTTTTTAATAACGGGGAGGTAGTTCTGAAAAGAACTTTTTTTTTTATTGTTTTTGTTGTTTTATATTTTTTTTATTATTTTTCGGAACATTTTTTTACTTTTTTTGAATTTTTCTGAAGTTTTATATTTTTTTGGGTTTTTCTTGGAGGGGGCAATGAAAACGATTCATTGTAAAGGGCTCAACAGGAGCAACAAAACAAAAAAAGAAGTATTTATTATTTTGGGCGTTTCGTACAAACTTGCATATGATAGTCAATAGCTCTGTTGATCAGAGTAAGGCTTTTTTCTCCGTAGGAAATGAATCCATCGCAAAATACGCAGGTGTGTTTTACTTCACCAAATTTCATTTGTATATTTGGCACCATCTCCCTGCCCTCTGGTCCCGTTACTTCCGGTACAACAGATCTTCTGGCCATAATAGGGAGATTATCTAGGTCGTTCCGAAACTGTGCAGCACTGTAGTTGTTAGGATGCCACCTAGTCATATGGCGATGCATTGTGTAGTTTCCGAAACTGTATTTTTTCTCGGTTCCTCTGGACAGTCTATCTTGACATATAAGGCAAGTTACGTATCTTGCATTTACTTTTTTCTGACCTTTGGGAATTTTAAAAAATTGCCAAATGAAGTTTTCTTTCCGGTGAGACGTCCTGGGCTGCTCAGGCAAAAACTGCCTCTCTTCGTGCTCGTCGTCCTGTTCCTCTTCTTCTTCTTCTTGTTGAATTATAACTTGAGCAGGTGGTCCACTCTTCCTTGGATGTGGTGGAGGTGGTGGGGAAGCACCAGCTGAAGCTACTAAAGAAGCCATTGCTCAGTGATCACAAAGGGTCTTTCTCTCACAATGATGAAAGTCAGAGTGAGGAAAGAAGGAGGGATTTTCATCATTTGGGAAAAACAAGAGTTCTCAACCAATCAAAAGTGTTCATTTTAGATTATATGACCTAGTCTTACATCATTAGGAAACCAAAAGTGAAATGAACCAATGAAAAGTGTTATTACCAAGTCACATGACTTGCTGTGTTTACGTTAAGCACTTTGCAGGGCCTCCCGGTTTGCTTCCAGAAACCTGCGCTTTGCGACTCGCTTCGCGTACCAGTTCGCTAACGTAGCACGTCATATGACGTATCACGCGACAACTGAAACGTCATGCGGACGGGAGGCGTCACGATGTTGTTTTCTAACGCGGCACTTGCGGTAAAGAAACGTTTACCGGCTCGCGGTCTATTTCGCGGCATCAAGGTCAGCTAACGGGAAGCTTCCCGATTCGCGAAGCGGGAACGAAGAAAAAAAAATATTTAAAAAAAAAATTATTCATAAACATATAAAATATATTTTTGGATTTAAAGAAGAATACATTTTACAGCTACAGATATTAGCTGTTAAAAAACCAATGAAATTCACAGAAAAAACCATAGGTTATAGACCATATATAGTTAGGAATTAGCATTTACAAAACCTTGAAAATTCACTGAAAAAACCATAGGTTATAGACCATATATAGTTAGGAATTAGCATTTAGAAAACCTTATTTTACTCACACAAAACCATTGAAAATTCCATATATAGTTAGTTGCACTAACTATATATCGTGCACCCGCAATCCACTGCTGATGATGTCACATATTACATCATTCATGACATGGTCAGTGACATCACTGATGACATCACTGATGACATCTCAAATGACATCACTGATGACATCACTGATGACATCTCATTTGACATCAATGACCACATCACTGATGATATCATTCATGTGACAATACAATGCATCTCCTCACATTTTAATATAACCTCTGTTTCACCCAGTGTTAAAAAGAGAGTATAATTTTTGAAACCATTGACACACCAATACTAGTTACTACATACGCACTCACTGATTGCTACGTCTACACACACCTTCACTCATTCACCCATACAATCATTCATACATACAATCACTCCTCTTTACAACACTATCATATGCACTCATACACCTATACAGACACTCACAGTCTGCCACTCATCCATGGAGTTACTCACACACCTAGTCAGTCCTGTAAAGAATCAATGACACTTCCATTTTCTTGTCTATACAGTTAAACATAGAGCACCTTACATTTTCAAACATATACTAACACATACTTACCTTCTTATACAATCATTGATACAAGTACAGATTGATCTGCACAGAGTCACACACCTCCCAGCTAGCCACACACACACTCAGTCTCCCATACAAATACTTGGGCAATCAATCAATAACCCATATAGTTACTCATATAGCTACTGATCAACACATGCAGCAGTTTACAGAACAACAGACATAATGATGCACAAATTAAGACAGTTTAGTCACTAACCCATGCAGTCAGTGAGACACATTTAATCACTCACTCATACAGTCAGTCATGCACCTACTAAATCCTTCGTCCAGACACTTACACATCCACTCATTCTTCAATATGTAAGACATATTTAAACTTTATAGAAACAAAAAATCACTGGATGTTATTATCAGTGATGTCATCAGTGATGTCATTTGAGATGTCATCAGTGATGTCATCAGTGATGTCACTGACCATGTCATGAATGATGTAATATGTGACATCATCAGCAGTGGATTGCGGGTGCACGATATATAGTTAGTGCAACTAACTATATATGGAATTTCAATGGTTTTGTGTGAGTAAAATAAGGTTTTCTAAATGCTAATTCCTAACTATATATGGTCTATAACCTATGGTTTTTTCAGTGAATTTTCAAGGTTTTGTAAATGCTAATTCCTAACTATATATGGTCTATAACCTATGGTTTTTTCTGTGAATATATATATATATATATATAAATAGGTCTCAGGGACTTTATAGTTAGTTGGACATTTCACTCATACAAAATCAGAGAAATTTGGCTGTTATAGTTAGTTGAGCTAACTATAACTCACGCCCCCGGCAATGCACTGCTGATGCCGTCACATATTACATCACTCATGACATGGTCAGTGACATCACTCATGACATCACTGATGAGATCTCAAATGACATCACTGATTAAATGTGTCTTACTAATGCATGGGTGACTGACTACTCTGTATGAATGTCTGTGTCAGTCTGTCAGTTGGTTTGTAAGCGGCTGCTTGGGTTGGTGATTAGCTAAATGAGTATCTATATATGGCTTTTTGATTTGTTGTCTGAGTACGTAAATGGGTGTTTCAGAGTCTGTGTGGGTGGGTGATATATGTGTGACTTCCTGTATGAATGTGTGAGTGGATGATTCACTGGGTTCAAGAGTGTATCTGTGAGGGACTATATTGGTGAGTGAGTGTGTGAATAGCTGTGTTGGTGAGTGAATGGATGTCTCAGTGTGAGTAACTACGTATGTGAAAGGTAGTATTTGTGAGTGTTTGAGTATATAAATGATTATATGTGAGAGTGAGTGAGTGATTGTGAGAGTAGCTGTATGAATGAGTTTGTGCTTGTGTCAGTGATTGCAGAAGAGAATAAGTATGTGTTAGTATCTGTATGAATAAGTGAGGTGGTGTGTGTATAACTGTGTAGGGGAGTAAATGGGAATGTGATTGATTCTATTCATTACTAACTAGCTGTGTGAATAACTGTATGGGTGAGTGGTGGTGTGTGAGTGTCTGTATGGGTGTATGAGTACATATGATAGTAGCGGTGTTGATGTATGACTGCATTTATGAGTGACTGTATGGAGGAGGGTGTAGATGTGTGTGTAGAGCTATGAATCAGTGAGTGGGTATGTAGTAAATGGTATTGGTGTGTCTATGCTTCTGAGAATGGCAATCTGTATTTTAGAGTGGATGTACTAAATGTTATATTAGGCTGTGAGGAGATGCATCAGATTTCCACGTGGATGATGTAATCAGTGATGTCATTTGAGATGTCATCAGTGATGTCACTGACCATGTCATGAGGGATGTAACATGTGACGTGATCAGCAGTGCATTGCGGGGGTGCAAGTTATAGTTAGCTCAACTAACTATAATGGCCGAATTTCTCTGGTTTGTACAAGTGAAATGACCAACTAACTATAACGTTCCTGAAACCTATGGTTTTTTCAGTGAATATATATATATATATATATATATATATATATATATATATATATATATATATATGCACACAACATGTATCCTTGCTTTGATACCACGAATGGAAAGCACACACGGAAGTGGTTGATCCAGTAGAAAATACTTTATTTAGTGCAGACCCCCCTGACAGACGCGTTTCGCCGTAGCTTTATCAATGTCAGTTCCCCTGTGCTCCTTGTGCAGTATTTCATATAGATACACTGGTCACCTGATTTTCATTAGACATATAAAACATTTTTACCATGAACTACCACAAGTTAAACAATTTGTGACCATGTTGTAACGTGGTGTTTTTTTTTAAGTTTACAAGAAATGTGTGTATCCATACTATATATATTGAGTGAAAATAAGTGAGTAAAAGTGATAAAAGAATAATACAACTTATTCAAAAAATGATTATATGCAAGGGGGTCACTGTTAAAAACATGTTTATACATATAAACATAGTCCTGGCTAATTTCATCGGCATAATTTGTCAGATCGGTCTCCTGTTTAGGAGAAATTGTTATATCCTTTTAGGAATACAATGTTTCAACAACCCCAATTTCATCATAATTGAGCCCTGAATGGGCCTTTTTTCAGCAGCAGTTTATATTTTTTCAAAGTTATTTTCTTAATTCATGTTTCAGTCTAGCCCTAATGGGCATGCTGTCCTATCATCATTAGATGTGGCAACAAATGAAAACACATATAAAAGAAATATGAAAAATGAAAAATGAAAAAGATACAAATCCACATAAAAATTGTATCTGGATATATCTGATTATAAAAGTGGTGTACCTGTTCAGTTATTCTATACATTTTAAGTTTCCAGATGCACCCATAGCTTCTCATCGTTGTTAAGTCTAATTGGGGCCTTTGTCTGCAGGTCTATGATGTATCTGTTACCCCCTCTTTCTCTTCACTCAACCTGATCAATACAATAGTATTTCAGGAGATCTCGGTCACTCTGATGAAATTGTTCAAAGTGCCGTGCGACTGGGTAACTCGCATCCTTGTTCGTTATCGCACGCATGTGCTCAAGGATGCGCTTTTTCGCTGGGTTAATAGTATTGCCAATATAACGTTTCTGGCAGGGGCATTCTAAGCAGTCCACCACATATTCAGAATTACAGTTCAGGAGCTTTCTAATTTCTCTGGTTGGTTTTTGATCCCCTGGCCTTCCCCTGTAAGTAGTTGTTTTTTACTGAATTTACAAGCTTTACAGCGTAAACATGGGAAAAAGCCCGTCACATTGATCTTATTTTTCGGTGTTATTTTGGGATCAAAGTGGCTGTTTGTTAGATGATCACTTAGAGAATGGCAGCGCTTATATTTTATTAAAGGATGTGACGGTAATTGATTCCTCAGTACACTGTCCGTCTGTAAGATGTGCCCGTTTTAAAAAAAAATGTGCACCGCCACATTAGATCTAATATTGTACGTAGTGATCATTCTTACACCATGATTCTGGGACTCAGGCAGCACCTTTTTTGGCCACAAGTAGATTCTTTCGCTCCAATTTGTCGGCTTTTGCCTCCGCTTGTTGTAAGACGGAATTTCCATATCCCCGTTTTTTAAATCTATATATAGCTGCATCTTTAGCAGATTCATCATTTTTTTGGTTGGAACAATTGCGTTTAATCCCCAAATGGGATATTCCTGATTAAGCTTCTAGGGTGGTAGCTGGCAGCGTGTAGTACCGCATTACCAGCGGTTGGTTTGCGAAAGAGTCTGGTTTGCAGTGTGTTATCTTCGATAAAAACTTCTAAATCCAGGTAATTTACCGAAACCTCACTAATGTGGCCCGTGAATTCCAAATTTAACTCATTAGTGTTGAGTATAGATATGTACTCCTCATCCGAGGAGCGACTCCCCCTTTACACAATAGAAAGGTCATCAATATACCTTGCCCATAATATAATGTTGTCCAGCCAAATTTAATTTACCTCCACCCAGACCACGTGCTTCTCCCACCAGCACACTAATTAATTTGGGTAGCTGGGATGAAGCACGTGCCCATGGCGGTACCGCGTAATTGTTGGTATAGTTTACCAGAAAAAAGAAATATATTGTTGTGTAAACAAAAGTCAATCATTTCTTAAAGCAAAAAAAACAATATATATATATATATATATATATATATATATATATATATATATATATATATATATATATATATATATATATATATATATATATAGTAATCCAAAATCCTTCTTGCGAAGTAAAGACGAGGCACACCTCCTTCACAGGAATGAGTACGCACTCCCAGGATCGGTTCTTTTCCAATTTTATTCACCAAAAAGAATTAAACTAAAATAATAAAAAATTAAAACACATAAAAATAAACTGCCATGTGTCATGAAATAAAAATCAATTTAATAAGGGAGAACAAATACTGTTCATGTATAAGTAAAACGAACCACAATTCCCAGGACGCAATGCGACTGGTAAATACAGCAGGCCCACTAGAGGGCGACAACGCGTACCTAGTTTTGATGTTCAATAATGTTTTTTGAACACAAATAAATCCCAAATGAAGCACTAAATGAGTACGTATAAAGTTTAAACGATATAAATGTGGTGTAATCGGATAACAGAGGTGAAACCGAATAAAATGTAATAAAGGGAATTTGCCGTTAGCCCAAAGGTAGGAAGTAGGAGGGAAAATTCAAAGAAACTACATGTCCCATACTGTTTCAGCATTGTAAACCGGAAATGATGTAATGTATCACATGTTTTGGCTAACCATTTCTAAATATAGGAGGGGTTTGAAATTTGAAAATATCTACCGTGAGCAAGCCACTGGTGGGTGGCGAAACGCGTCGGTATTGAATTGTGATGCTGGATTATTGCTGTGAATAAAATTGGAAAAGAACCGATCCTGGGAGTGCGTACTCATTCCTGTGAAGGAGGTGTGCTTAATTAATGACGGCAAGGCTCTGCCGAGGAGTATCGCACCGGTCGGAGAGGCGCCAGGGGTCACCTAAGGAGAGCCAAATCGATGTATATATATATATATATATATATATATATATATATATATATATGTTTGCCACCAAGCACAGCGGCCGCTGTGCGTATGCAACTCCAATCCAGTAGAATACGATAAATTTCACCAAACAGTACATGTGCTCCAAAAGAATTTATTTCTTTAAAGTTCCAGCATGTGGTACACGGCAATTACGGAACAAACCCAACGCGTTTCGGCGATGAAACTCTCGCCTTGCTCACGGGTAGCTCGTCTATTGAAAACAAACAATATAAATAAAGTTTAACCTAAGTGCATACGAGGTCAGGTTGCCGGCCATGAACATAAACATAGGACATGATTGTGGTGATTATGGTGGCCATCTTAGTGCGGTGTCTGTACCATTTAAACATTGTTATATACCAATTTATATATATATATACACACAACTGCTTCCTGTACCTCCTTTCGGCGAACACGTAATCAATGGACCACCAGGCAGCTTTGAAATAGCAGGTACGTTTTTATTTTTCCTTGCTTCTCACTCCTCGCATGACGCGTTTCGGGCAACAAGTGCCCTTGATCACATCAATATATATATCCAAGATTCTCATCTCTTATCGCTCCTTTCCCAGGAAGAACGGGTGTGGACCACAAATCTGTGCAATAATATTACGTGTTTTATTTCATTCCGTCTGCCATAACGCGTTTCGGCCACTTCCGGCCTTGATCACCTGACAACGCTGGACATTCTGATCAGCCCTTTTAAAGTGACAGTGCTCTATACTTAATTCATGAAAGTAGGCAACAGACTATCCAGCCAGATACAAAAAATCGCTATTTGCACAAGTATAAATACTTTTGTTATCAGTATTGCATAGTTATGCACCAGTATTTTACCTCACCATTTGAATTGTTGAAATACAACATTGTTTCCGATGAATGGCATAAATGCAATCTCGTTTATGATAAATGGCACAAATGCATTTTTTCATTATTTTTGAATTTGTACAAAGTCCACTTCCATTTCTGTGCAAATGCTCATAAGAGAATATTAATTATTTAATAATACCAAGCTCAATCCCACTAAAATCTGTGCAATAATAAGGTTATTAAAGTGACTAATGCTTAACTTATAACGGATTTGTACACAATATAGAATCTAAAATGAAATTTCATTCATACAAGCTATAGAGTGTACCTTATTCCATTTTTTATATACTTTTTAATTCCTACAATGATTTCGACAATCATCTGATTGTCGTATGGTACCATCCCCATCTCTTTTGTATCATATCATGTCAAATCTTATATGCACATAACAACCTATGAAGAAAGTGACTATGTACTAGCAAATCATCTCCTACCAGGGTTTTGCCTAATAAAGTGCCTAACACATAAAGTGCTTGTGATATACTATTTAACTAATTGAGTTCAGTTGCAGATTATACCTTTCTAACATGATGTTTTATTGGCCCATCTGAATTGTCTGATGAAGAACAACTAGTAAGTACATGCTTAAGCTTTCTGACTCATTGAGATACATCATATTAGATAAAAAATGTATCCACTAAAAGTTGTTATAAATACTCATAAGAACCAGAACATGTGCGAGACTAATGACCTGAGAGAATACACTCAATTTGTTAAAGGTATGTGCAAATCCTCACTTGTATTCAGACCTCCTGGGCACTTAGTATCCAACTTTAGGATATATTTTGTTTCCAGCCGCCTAAGTCTTTCTTCTCGGTTACCTCCTCTTTTTTGAACAGGGACTTCATTGGTTATAAAATATTTAAAACAATTAAGGTCATTATTGCGGAATTGCCTGAAGTGTCTAGCCACCGGATAACTAGGATCTTTATTTATTATTGCCCTAATATGTTGCAGGATCCACTTATGTGCTTGCAGTATGCTACTGCCTACATACTGCAAGCCCGAACTGTATTCCAGTATGTACTCCACATGATCTGTTTGACATGTTAGGTGTTTGTCAATCATCTGCATTTTATTACAAAATGCCAACTGGAAAGAGGTTTTATTAATGCCATATTTACAATGTTTACAACTTTTGTATTTAAAAAATCCTTTCCTTGCAGTGAACCAAGGACCTGTTTGTATGTCCTCCGGGCTACTTTTCACTAAGGCATTTCCCATCAATGTTGTCTTCCTGTAGGTGATTGCTGGGGTTTTAGGTAATAAAGGGCTTATCACTGGATCATCTAAAATTAGTAGCCAATTGCGCCTAATTATACCTCTTAGTTGTTTTTCCTTCTTAGTGTATGATAAAATAAGTCTAGCTGGCTCAGACACTTTATAACTATGCACATTATCTCCCACGCATCTCTGTTTCTTATTGCTATGCAAGAGGTCAAGCCTAGTTCGCTGCCTTGATTTTGCTATAATTTCAGATTTATAACCTCTTGCCGAAATCCTCTCCTTGCTTTCTTGTTGTTTGATAGCTAAGTCTGCCTCATCTCTGCATATCCTCCTTATCCGTAGCATTTCTCCATAAGGGATACTTTGCATGAGGTGCGCAGGATGTGAGCTTGTAGCATGCAGTACAGTATTGCCTGCTGTTTGTTTCTGATGCAGAGATGTAGTGATCTCATTGTTTAAAATACGTACCTGGACATCTAAAAAGGTGACCTTCTTCGAGCTAATGGTAGAGGTAAAATTCAAAATCATATCATTATATTAATCGACGAGATAACATAATTTGCACTTGCTCTGTTCCGCACCAAATTTTAAACAAATCATCGATAAACCTATGCCAGGTTACTACATTTTCTTGAAATATTTGGTTGTATTGCTTCTTGAGGACCAGCTCCTCCCACCAGCCCATATGCAAACAGGCATAGCTGGGAGAGAAGCTGGCCCCCATTGCTGCTCCCTGGACTTATTGGTACATCTCGTTTTTGAACATAAAAAAATTATTTTCCAGGCAGAACAATAGCATACTAATTAACATTTGATTGTGATGTGCAAATTTCAGAGGACGATGACTCAGGAAGTGCTCAACTGCTCTGATGCCATCTTTATGTTTAATGTTCGTGTAGAGCGATGTAACATCTAGAGCTCTTGAAAGGGTCGCTGGACGCCACTGTATACTTTCAATTTTGCACAAAAAATCACTAGTGTCTTGTACATATGACTGCAAATTTTCGATGATCCTGTAAAAAATAATCAATGTATCTAGACATGTTTTCAAGAGGGCTATCACATGCCGCTATGATTCGCCTTGGTGGGTTTGACATGTTCTTGTGCACTTTTGGGATAAAATATATGAATGGAATAGTCAGATGTTCCTTCTTTAAATATTTATATTCCTCCATATTTAATAATCCCGCACTTTTCTATGCTAGAAGTTTGGCAAAAAAATCATCTTGGGTACTTTTCAATTGCTGCAATGAACTTCTCCTGTAACATTCAATATTGATGGGCTGTGATAATGCTTCCTTCATGTAATCGTCAAGTGGCCAAAGGACGATGTTTCCTCCCTTCTCAGAATTTCTGACCACTACTTGTTTTTCTTTATGCAATTTCTCAATCAATTGTCGATATTTCCTTTCGTGATTAGTGAGTTTCCTCTTTTTTTATTAAAATGAATGCTCAACCTTTTGATTTGCGCTATCACATGTTCATTAAAAACATCCAAGGAGTCTCGAGGCATCACTGAGATGAATTTTGATTCAATTTTAAATGGTGTATTGGGTTTAGCACACATTTCTTTAGATAGCGTGTTAGTTCCTATTAATTTCAGTTGTAGTTCACTTTCCATTCCCCACTTTCAGGAGATATATTTTCCTTCTGTAATTCTTGGAGGTCATGCAGTAGGTCTGCGTCCGCCACTATCAAATTAGATACACTTGGAGAAGATGTTGTTCCCATATGAATGTCATCATTTTTTGAAAGGCTCCTAAGTTGATGGAATTTCTTCAACTTGAGTTTTCTTATAAATTTGTACACGTCCTTTCTGGTTTGCTTGTAGTTGAAGTTGCTTTTAGGGCAATAAGATAGTCCATTAGTTAGTAGTTGTTTTTCAGATATATTGAGGTCTACGTTGGCTAGATTGATTATTGTGTTGGCACTGGATAGTTTTTGACTTTCATCTTCTTGCATTTCCAGTGCCCCCACCCATGTGCAGCTTCTTTTTGCCTTAGTTTACGGTCGGCCTTTCTTCTTTCCCATCTTCTTTCATTGTTCCGTTTTTTCTGGGTCTACTGTTCCTTGGGCGCAAAGTCTTTCTCCTGCTTTGTCTTAAAACCTCCAGTTCTTCCCCCAAGGGTAGTTTGATGTTACTTTGGCTAGATCTTATGGCACTTGCTTCAAATTTTGGCTCACTTTCCAGTGCTGAGCTTATGTCAGATCACGTGATCAAGGCTTGTTTCAAGCCGAAACATGTTGTAGGTGTGAATAAACACCCTTGGAGTTACTTTTTGGCGTTGAGTGGCGTTTTCCTGAGAGCGTGAACATTGTCTTGTTTGGAATATATATATATAATTATATATATATATTCACTGAAAAAACAGGTTGCAGGAATGTTATAATTAGGAAATAGCATTTAAAAAATCTTAAAAATACACTAAAAAAACAAAGGTTTCATACTCTATAGATAGGCTCAGGTTTCGCTCGTAGAGAACCAGTGGTGTTCAGCAGAGCTAACTATAACTCGTGCCCCGGCAATGCACTGCTTATGATCTCACATATTACATCACTCATGAAATCGTCAGTGACATCACTGATGACATCACTGAGGACATCTCAAATGACATCGATGATGACATCACTGAAGACATCATCCAGTGACTGTGAGTGTATGAGTGTTAAATATATATACACCAAGGTATATTGGTGAATTAGTGGGTGTGTGACTGACTGTATAAGTGAGTGATTAGGTGTCTCAGTGAATGTATGGGTGAATGACAGGTTGTGTGAATGTCAGTATCAGTCTGTCAGTTGGTGCCTTAGCAGTGACATAGCAAACGGGGCGAGTTTTGGGGCATTGCCCACACTCTTCCCTGTGGCTGCGCAGGGGTGGCAAAGGCTGATATCAACTGCCAGCACCCCTTGCTCTTACACCGCAGCTGGTGGCAAAGGGTTGTACCGCAATGGGCTTCAAAAGGCCTAACTATGCCACTGTGTCTAAGTGGCTGTATGTGTGTGTGAGTGGGTATGTGAGTGGCTGTATGGGTGAGTGACTGGTTGGCTGAGTACCTGTATGGTTGTCTGAGTGTCTGTGTGGGTGGGTGAGGGGGGTGTGACTGCATGTATGGATGGGTGTGTGGGTGAGGCAATGGCTGTATGGGTTAGTGAGTGCATGTGTGAGGGGCTGTATGGGTGAGCGAGTGTGTGTATTGCTGTATGGGTGAGTAAGTGGATGTATCAGTTCGGTATATGGGTGAGCAATTAGGTATGTGAAAGACAGTATAAGTGAGTGGTGGGGAATATGGGTGAGTGAGTGAATGTGATAGTGGCTGTGTGGGTGAGTGTATGCTTGTGTCAGTGACTGTATAGGTAAGTGTGTACGTTAGTATCTGTATGAGTAAGTGAGTGGGTGGGTGTGTATCTGTATGGGTGAGTAAGTGGCTGTGTGATTTACTGTATGGGTGACTGACTCAGTGTGTGAGTTGCTGTATGGGTTTATGAGTAGATATGTCAGTGGTTGTATTAGTGAGGGAGTGGGTGTATGAGTGGCTTTGTGGGTGTGTGAGTAAGGGGCTTATCTTGCTTCAATGGGTTCCTGACTCTCCTGCATTTGGTGCGTCCCTTGGACCTTGCTGGTCTCAGCGTTTTCTCTTTTTGCCTTCCTTGTCAGTTGCGGCTACCAAAACTTGTTGGTGCTTCCGCCAGACACCAACCACCTAGACACTGATACCCGACATGGGACAACGTGTGCATGGCTCTTGGTCTTCCTCAGTGTCACATGGCACTCACAGCTTCAGTGGCAAGGTCACCATTAACGCTTCATGAATGTCAGGCCTCCCCAATTGCAGATAGGGTCGGTAACGCAGAAAAGACTCAGGAATAACGATTCCCATACTATGAATAAGACCTGGACTGATTTAACTCGAAAATGGCACCTGAGTAAGCCGCCAGAATCGAGTGGTCATTAGCGTTCTAGTCTCTGCAGAGAACGCTGGCGAATCCTGGTGAGGCGCGCGCACTGCTTGAGAACTGCGCACTTCACCGAGGATTTGACCCAGTACCGAAGCAATTCTGAAGTGTCCGTAATTTGTAGTTAGAGAGTTCAAGTTAGTTATTTAAAATAACAATTCTGGAGTGAGGAGAATTTCGAAGTATTCAAAGACACCGTGCCTGAGAGGTCGTTCGAAGAAAGCTCGCGTCCGTGTCTTTTGAAGAGGCAATGTCAAGTCACGAGCGTTTCACTCAGCTGTCATGAGGAAGGGTCGAGGGTGACGAAAACCAGAGCTAAGTGACCAATAGATAAACTTAGTCAGAGAAACGTTTGCACCTTGTTATTAAATGAAAGCGTAAACGAACTGCATTAGAACCAATTCACGTCTGAAAAGATTGCATACAGAGGAGCCTTGTAAAATCTGAGGAAAATGAGGAATAGTAGAATATAAGGAGAAAAAGGAACACGTTTGTTTGCTAATCGAAAAAAGTAATTAAAATAAGACAGATACTTACCAAGGTCAAGAAGTAATCTTTTTCAGTCAAGCTTCACGAACTATTATATGAATAAATTCTGAAAAGAGAAATAAAAAGAAATACAGAAGGATTAATATCAATAAGAAAAGCCCCAAGGCAAGCACAGTAAGTTAAAAGATAGGGAAGTACATTTAAAACAACAGGATTAAAAAGAAGGATAGGTTAACCAATGAATATTAATATATTACAGGTGTGCCAGAAAAGAACATAACAAGATTAAGGCAGAGGGCAAGAGAGATAGAAAAGAGACACAAAGAAAAGATAGATAAGTAAGTAAAGGTCAAGAGGGAAATACGAGGCAGATAAGGAATATTAAGTCATCTAATAGGTGTTATCTTTGTAATTGCAGACAGAAATCTCCTGCCTTTAGAATAACAGCACGCATTAAGAACGCACACACACAACAAGAAGAGAAGCAGAGTTCTGGAAGTCATAGGGTAAGATAGTGAGAGATAAGAGTTTAGAAGCCATAGAAGAATAGAGTAGAAGTAGATTTATGTTGATGTAATTCTTGTCCACAGGTCTTCGGCATAGAGGTCTGCAGGACGGACTACCAAAGAAACCCACCTGAAACGTCTCTTCTCTCTTTCTCTTTTGTTATTTTATCCAATATCCCCCTTCCTCCATAATAGCCTCTTTGGAGACTTGTTACACCAAGCTCCAAGTTGCTGTTGGGGTGGATCTGGGAACTAGCATCTCTGTTCCTGTGTAGTAAGAAAACTGTCTAGAGTCTGACAATGAACTCTTGACATCTGGGGACTCTTACGTGATGCCTGGTCACGTCTGTCTGTGTTCCCTCTGCTTGCAGGTTCTTCACTTCCAGAATCCCCCCTTGGTTTCAACCGCACTCCTTCGCCATCTTCTCCAGAGGCATCTTCTTCAAATTCTCCCACTGCTGTCTTTGGCAGGTTCCAACGTCAATTCACCTCTACGCACCCTGCTTCCTTGGTGCAGATAACTTGGTTCTTGGGGCATCCACAGATGGGGGGCTCTTCAACCTTCTGTCTTGTAAAGGGTTTCTTTCGGGTCCTCTGTGAAGGGTCCTTCTTCTTTAAAACTGCGACCTCAACTTCTCCATTGACTTTGTTTCCACTCTACACACAGACTCATTGGGGTCCCTGGTAACGTATCTTGGTTGGTTCCTTGTGTCCCTTGCTTCTCTGGGTCTTCTGGTCCTAGTCTCATTCTCTTTTGCAGTTCGCATTTTATTTTCCTAATATATGGTTTGGTCTCCCCCTTGAGTCCATGTACATTTGTTCTACTTACCTGATTATTGCAAATTATTCTTGGTATTGCGTTGATATCCCCGGTTGGAGATATACCAATGTGTTGGAGACAATGGAGTAGACCTATTTTTATAAACACTGTGTGGTTTCTTTTCATCTAGCTTACACTACAGATTAAAGTTGGTAAAACAAGCTTCTGTGTATGCCTGAAGGCTGCTCTCCACAGCTACCACTTTGAGAGCTTTCAAAGTCTATCAAAGACCACTAAAATCATCATAAGGGTTGTCTGAATTATTGCAAGGTGCATCACTTAAACAAGTGTCCATCATATACTAAGCCAGCCTCCTACATTGGTGTGCAACGGTTGAGATTAAAGCCTGCACTGTTTTACCATTTAATCTAGGTAAAGATTACCTGACGAACCTTCACTAGCTAGGCACATATAAAATACTTTTGTTGTCAATAAGTTCTACTGAACTTTTTGGATTGGTAGTTAAGGGTCTAGCACAACCCTTTCTCCAATCTTTGGAAATGCAGTTTTCACTAGAGTAGGTAGGTGCAACACCACACTTCACTTAGTATCATGTATTTAGTTGGTGAGCCCACTGAAGCCCCGCATCTCTAGATACAGTGGTTCTAAGTTCCAAAAACGTAGGACCCTGGCTAGCATCCTGAAAATGTAAGACAGGTAGCAACCCTAACATAAAGCAGCTCTTAGAATTGCTCCTGCAGGATGACCTCTCGAATCCTGATAGGTCAGGAGAACAGAACAATGTGGGTAAGGGTGGTGTGGCTGCAGAAAAATTCAGGGGTGTCTCACTACAGTGGCCCCAATTCTAAGCCTGACCAGGAGGAATCTGAAGACCCCTCACTGGTGAACTCTAATGCCTCAGAGAATACTTCTAGTGACACAGAGGGAGGTCCCAGAGTTGGACAGCCTTTTTTCCTCCTGGTAGGGTGAAAAGATTCCAGGGAAGGTCTAAGTCCTCCTCTGTAAATTTAACCTCCTCTGTTGCTTTCATAGGGTCCTCCATCTCTAGCCAGCGTGAGGACTCATTAGAAAGGGAATACCATCTGCTCAAACTTGAGAGAGCCAAGCTCAGATTCAAGCAGTAACAAACGGCCCTACATAAGGAGACTCTGAGATTTCAAAGGGCTAGGAAGAATTTGGGATTAGGATCCCATGGTGGCAGCGCTAGTGAACCTAGGCTTGGGGACCACTCCTTAACACTAGGAACTTGAGCAGGATAGTCTCTCCTTACCAGAAGGGGGATGACATCCATAAATGGATCACTGCTTCAGAGAGGGCCTCAGGGGGAGTGGGCAGCTATCCTCTGGCTTTCTTTTGCTAACAAAGATAGAGACAAACGTCTCACTGTAAGGGAGGAAGATGCAGATAATTACACAGTCTTGAAAAATGGCCTGATAGATGGGTTTGGTTTGACCACTGAGCAATACAGGGTTATGTTTAGTGACACACAGAAGGCACACACTTAAGACTGGGTGGGTTTTGTGGATAATGCTAGTAAGGCTCTGGAAGGCTGGCTTCATGGAAGTAATGTGCTTGATTATGAAGGACTGTGCAATTTACTGATGAGGGAGCACATCCTTATTAACTGTCAGAATCAGCAACAGCACCGGTCCCTGGAGGACTTGGATCTGACCTCTCACCAAGAACTGCGAAAGAAGGCGGACAAGTGGGTCCACACCGGGGTGAAGCAGAAATCTCATGGTGGTGGTGACCAGAAGAAGCAAGATTCTTCTCATGCTCAATAGAAGGTTGGGGAGAAAGTTAAAGACAAGAAAGAGTCTTTGCAAGGTCCCCAAAAGTCTTCCTCTTGGGGTGGGTCCCAAACCTCTTCTTCTTCTATCAAGCAAATTGGTGCTACCTCTGTAAGGAAAAAGGCCATAGGGCAAAGGATGCCATTTGCTCTACATCTAGCACCAAGGACACTACTACTGCTGCTACTACTGCTTCTAAAGCACATAGTGCCCCTAGTAATAGCACTGGTAGAAGTAGTGCCCCCAAGAGTTTAGTAGGGTTATCTTGGGTACTGAAGTGGAGTCTGGCCCAGTCAGGACTCCCACTCAGGCTGGGTTAGTCTGTGATGGTGGTATGGAACTTGCCACCTTACTTGTAAGGCCCACTAACCTGGGCAAGTACAGATAGCAGCCTCTCGTAAATGGTCAGGAATCTGTAGCTTAGAAGGACAAAGGGGCTAGTGTCACTATGGTGACAGAGAAACTTGTGTCTCCAGATTAAATCCTACCTGGTCAAATTTACCAAGTGACTAATGCTTGCAATGTTAGGATAGATCATTCCATGGCAGTTGTTAATCTCAGCTGCTGAGGGGTAAAAAGAGGGATGCCTTTCCCAGACCTACCTGTGGGCTGTCTGCTGGGCAATGATTTAGAAATGTCAACCTGGTCTGAAGTGGATTTCAGAATGCATGCAGAGATGATGGGAATCTCAGCCAGTGCTTTTGCTGTAACCAAGGCTCAGGCTAAACAGTTAAGCACTGATGGAGCTCTGGATCTTGAAAGAATGGACCAGCCAGCTCCCAGGAGAAAGAGCAGGAATGGTAAGGATTTCTGCTCCTCACAAACTCCCGGTGAGAATCATCCTCCTGAATGAGATGATTTCAGTACCTGTGAAGAAATTGTCCCAGAGGAGCTTGAGCTGACACGGCAGAGCTGCTGAGAGCAGTGGGACCTTCCAGGGAAGACTTGAGTTTGGAGCGGAAACCCTGCCCCTCTCCTCAACAACTCAGACAGGCAGCTGCTGCTGAGGATGCAGGGAATGGCAGTGGCTCCCATAGAACTTATTAGAAAGATGGTCTCCTGTTTTCTGAGAGTAGGGATCCCAAGCCTGGTGCCACCAGGAGGTTGGTCATACCTCAGAACTTTAGGGTTTTTCTATTAACCCTAGCATCCTGTATTACAGTTTTTTGCCTCTGGGGGGATAGTGTTTTCACACTCATGAAGGTGCTGCGGGGTGCCTGAAGGCCTAATCTGGCGGAACGAAACTAAGTAACTGTTTCCTTCCACTTTAGGTGGTCCTGGCAATCTATTCCTGTTATTTGCTGTTTTATGGATTTTTAATATATTTTAAAATATTTATTCACAATATTTTTATTACATGAGGTTTTGTCTATATAAATTTGTACTTTTATGATCTGTATGTTTTTAGATCGAATAAAGTGCAATGTGTATCTTTGGCTGATGTAGTTTGAGTGGTTGAGGGACAGGGTCATGAAGCGTAGTCAAAACCTGTGATTTCTTGACCATTACAACTGTACGGGGTATGCAATATAGGAAATGTGTTTTATGCTAATCTGTTAGTGGGAATACCTCTGAACAGCCAGCATATGTGTTTCTGTCACTTTTGATGTAGGGGGATTGCTTGGATCGTAAACACCTTGGGGAAGTACGCACATGGGTTTATGTTGCTGTCAAGGCTGAGCAGATAACGGGGCATGGGAATACCTACAACTAGTACATATATGTTCATGTAGTTCTGCTGTTAATGGGAGAGTTTGACAATTGTATATAACTGTAAAGCATATAGCCAATGTGTATGTCTTTTGGATTTCAATATGTGTGTAATACAAAGACCAGTGACTTATACATACGGTGTGGAGTCTTTTTGTTGTGTACTCAGTGTGTTGCAAGGGGGGTGTTGTGCCAATCCTTTACATTTTGACCCTGAGGATGAACCTGACTGCTCTGTGCCTAGCAACCCAAGGGTGAGCACAGGTTATCTGATAAGTGTATCTTACTCATCCTATCTAGGATGGTGGATTCTGCTTGGCTTTGACGCGTCCCAGCCAGCCAGAAACCGCTGGGTCTAACACCAATCTTGTGAAAGGTCCTGATGAAGATTGGGTGTGAGACCATGTCAAGTGCTTCAGAAAGGTTCAGAAAATGAGGTCTGCCATGTCTCCTATGTTGAGGATCATGCAGATGTCATCTGTGATGGCAAAGAGCCTGCATCTGTGCTATGGTTCGGCCTGAATCTGTACAGCGTGCCTTGAGGAGCTGGTTGCTGCTGAGGTGGTCGGTGAGCTAGTTAGTTTCTCTGAGACCTTTGCCAGATATGGGAGGAGGGAGATGAGTCTGGCTGACCTAAATGAAACTGAGAAATAATAATAATGAGTCCACAGAGTAAAATGTATATGGCAGGAGTACCCTACAGGGTTAAGAGCCAATGTGTCACATTTGTACCTCCGATGCTGTTGGTATATTTTGAGGCACCCATTAGGGTAATTTTTTTATTTGTAGAACAAAAGTTCCATACTGAAAGTCAATTAAATAGATGGTAAGCAAAAGTTTAATATAGAAAGATGGCTGTCACTTGACCCTCTGTTTTTGAAAAAGGAGTATGCACTGCAGGAGACAAAGAACATTTCAAACCATCTTATTGCTGATTTTTCAGCTTAAACTTCAGAGGTTACCTGAAGGTCTGCAGCACCTCCTGCACCTCTAATTCCAGTACCACTGCCATCGTCTAAAAAGTAATGAAAGAAAACTTGAAAATATTTGTACGAATTTAATTGGAGATAAACTGGAAAGAAGAAACTCCAATCCAGGTGTATTGATTTTTTTTTAACCAGGGCTGTATTAAAAAATACACGATTCAACAAAGGGCAAAGTTAGATGCAGCCATCTTCCCCTCCAATGATGTGAATCAAGATTCTTGTAATAGCTCATACCATGCCAGCTTGACAAAGCGGACTTTAAACTTTGTAATCCTTGGATCATTTGTAAGATAGAGTTACTCATGGAAGATCAGAGTAGCAATCATAGTATCTCTAGCAGTTAATTACCTACAGTTTTCCACTAAATACACATGAATAAGACTCAAGGTTTTAGGTTTCCTCTTTTCACTTCCTATTGATATAAATATGCAGAAAGCATACAATGTTTTATTGTCTATGCTTTATAAAAAAAAAGGCACAACGGAAATCAGGCATTTTTATTAGTTGCCCTTGCAAATAAAGGCCAGTTATTGGAACGATATTTATCCACTGGTACGATAAATACTAACCAACAGGAGTTACCCCTCATTTCAAAATTTAAAAGCCAATTTGTAATGATAGAACCAAAGCCATCTAGGCTGAAGGATATTGGGAATGACAGACTGGAAAAAAGCAAGGCATGTCCTTGCATTTAGCCCTGCTTTGCCGTCTTTCATTATTTCACTCCCTTTGCCCTTCAGTTGACTAATAACAACCTGCATTCCCACTGAGCGGAATGGATACTTCTTTTGTGTTTCCAAATGAGGATACGTTTAAATGTATTTTAAAAACTAAAAACAAAACCAGAATATCTGCTTAAAATCCTAAACCGAACTGGATGAATCAACAACTTTACGCAGTAGAGCTAAGCAACTTCTCATTCTTGAGAGCACACTCTCTGCATATTAGTATTGTGGGAGTCTTTGTGAGTAGTCTTGTCCTGCTGTATAGACAATGCTTTCTGAAGCAATGGACATAAAGGAACCCAGCCCCCCCCACGTTTTTGCATAATTTATTTATGGATTTTTAGGCATAAGTGAAGAGCAAGCTAATATAGCTAATATCACTGAAAGGGCAAACGATGCTGGAACTGCTGTGTTGTCTCTTTTCCTGCAGGACTGTTTTTTAGGTCTAGCTTTATGTAAGACCTTTTTATTTTACTAAAATGACATGTATAAAATTGTTATTTATAGCGGCTTTCTGCCAGCCCTTTTATCTGTTGGCCAGCTATTGGGTCATTTACATTCTACTTCTGCCTCCCTAAAACATACAGCAAGGGACAATGGGTCAACCCACTATAGCCATTGGCTAGCTTCACTGTGAGTGATTGCTTTCTGCCCTTTCACAAGGACCACATACACACACAAATTAGTTTGGCTAAGTGCCTGGGCCTAGTATGACAATGTGTGCTTTTTGAGGCCAAAAACATGTATTTCCTTATATTCACAGTTTTAATTCTTTAATTTAATTTGAATTCTCGGCAGCGTCCCAACAATACAGTTTTGAAAAAACCATGACAAAACAAAGCAAGTACTGACAAAACCAAAAGGTCTGTTTATTTTGTAACAGGCTCCGTGCTACGGGGACCCCACAGAAGTTTGTCAACCTGGGGGCCAGTAAACCTTCTGACAAGCCTGTTTGGAGGACTTCAATAAGAAATTTCGAAACGACAATAATATTACCAATGTTTGGATATCTTCAAGGTTTCAGTGCTATCGAAATGTATCTAGATATTTGAAATAAATAAATGTAAACAAATATTTTGTTGTTCTTAACTGGCTTATTAAGGCATTGAAAGAACCCCATGGGTGTTTACATGCAAGTTTATATTTCTAATTAAAATAAATGTGAACAAAATTGCAATGTTATTTTTTCGAAGAATCAAAAATAATATGGATAGACACGGAGTCAGAAATATAGATACTATAAAACCAGAAGCCTTAACCATTATTCACAGTTTAATGATAATCACAACAACAGAGAGGGTGGGAGACTGCTCTATAGTCAGAGAAGTTACTCCACTATGTCCCAAAAACTCGTTGTCTGCTCCGTTTTCATTCCACTATGTCCCCAAAAATCTGTCTGCTCCATTTATTTAAGAATAGTGTTTTGCACTTGTTTCTAGTAGTTTTACACCACAGAAGTTGCCATACATTTATCTTCCTTCAAGCAAAGGCAAGGATAGTTTCATAAAACGGACCAGCATTGGTAAATTAACATTATAAAAATAAAAAGGAACATCCATGGTACACTATTGTACACCTCCTATTTACCCTTAATTGTTATTAATCAATCAGACTATATCTATACTACTACAGCAAAATAGACCGCAGGCTGATCAGTCTTGTAACAACGTGACAGTGCATCTGTGGGGCCTTAAAGAAAGATTTTAAATATCAGTAATAACCACTTTTTACGAGCAATTGGCATCTTTTTGTACAATAGCATGAAATGAGTTACTGTCTGTTTGCACCGCATTTGAAGCTCTGTTGCTACCGCATACCCTGGTGGTGGGACAACTTCACCCAGGGCACTGGTCACCAGCCCTCACAGGCGCTAAAACGCACAGGACATTTGTTTGCACCACATTTGAAACACTGTAGCCGCTGCATGTCCTGGGGTAGGACTACATCCCCCAGGGCACTCTTCACCTGGAGAGGCGGGGCCACTCCCCTTTGTTCAACAGTGGCCACCACTTAAGTATCCTTCCCGGTGGACAGATGGTCAAAAGGAAAATAGGGAGCAGTGCTACTGCAGGTAACACAATTGTCACCATTGATTCCTTTTTGGTGCAGGCGGCGGGGTGGGGGGCCCTCTAAAGAAATTCAGTTTACTGAGAGGAGGCACTCGCTGGAAGATGCTAGGAGGGACCTGCCAGCATGTGTCTGCTGTGATATCCCTGCGGTTGTCAATGTCCCGATAGACTCAGCCCATCCGTCCATTAGCCCGAGGTCCATGGATAATGCTGTAACCGAACATGCAGATATTTCAGCTGTGGGGGGAAGATATGTAAGATGTTTTTTTTGGCCAGAAGGGGGCAGAGGTCAACGTGGACACAGAAATGTTCACTCCTGCAACATTGATCCCGGATGAGATCTGTAGTAGGCTAAAAATTATGCTGGAAGGGCTTTTAAAACCGCTGATTGACCTCCAAGAAAGCATTGAGGGTAGGTTATCCTTTTTGTGTACACATTGGAGTAGTAATCACAGTGGGGTCCCCTCTACCCCAACCCCTGACTCTGCATCCTGCCCCTAGCAATATATAAGAGGAAAGAAATAGAGGAAATGTTTAAACAGTAGGTTTACCGCACATAGCAGCCCAAGGGGAGCCACAGGGACCAAGACCAGTCCTACTGGAATCTTCTTGGGGTCCTCTCAGGGGAGAGACAGGGCAAAGAGGACCTGTATCAGGATACTAATCTTCCTGGTCTGGGCACTGTTCAGATGACTGGGGTCAACAAGGCATCCTTACAGGGCCCCACAGCTGAAGTATACATATTGTGTGAAGTCTACTAGATTGGATCTCCCCCTGCTGCGATATCCCTAGTATGGGCTTTAGTGTGTTTGCCATCTTTGAAAGGAGGTTTGCTGGAGTCAACGCCTGAACTAATGTGCAAAGTTAAAAACTGGTGTCACCATCTTAGAGAAAAGCTTTTATTGTACCCCCATATAATTATGGTGAGGAGAATGTAATGGAACAAGGTGGTACCATAATTTTTTACTGATATTTTCTATTTTGACAATGCATATGATATTAACACGTGTCTAGATGAAGCCTCGCGAGAGGATGAGATCCTGAATACATTTAAAAGGTTATGTGGCAGATATCTAATAGTCATAAGGCCCAGAAGAGTAATAACAAGGTAGGGGGAGAAAATGGTTTGATAGAAAATGTTCGAAGGCCCATAAAAATCTGTTGATAGCCTTGAAACAAAATCCAAAGGACAGGAGTAACATAAGGGCTTGAAGGAAAGCCTATAAACTTGCTCAGTAGCTGGTAAGCAAGAAATTAAAGAACAGGCTTGGAACGACCTCCTCCAGACAAGCGTGTTAAACAATAGATCCACATTTTGGAAAATAGTGAATAGACGTATTTCCGTAGGGTAGGGGAATGGGTTGGAAGATTGCACCATTGCTCGAGAAGCCTGGGTGTTGCACTTCCAGAATATGTATGGAAGAGTTGAAGCTGAAGAACATAATACAGAACAGTTGTCTTTTAGAGATTACCCCCATGATATTTGATGAGTGTGAGATTTACAATGTCATTTTAATTATGTCAAGCAGTAAAGCCCCGGGCCCCGCTCCTCGCCTAACTACTCATATATATGATGGACTTTACTTCCACTAAGTGGCTTGGACCTGGTCTAAGAAAGTCTCCTTCACAATTACTTTCTCATATGTGCTTAAGATACTCCCTCATCACCTTTTCTACGTGAGAGTAGACTATTAAGGTCATCTGACAGCTTTTCCATCAATACCCGTGCCAGCCTATCAAATTTTTCGGGATTCCATTTGACTACTCTTCAATTGTTTAGTGGGACAGTTTCTGGATGTGAATAATTGGCACAGCTCTCTGCAGGCCAGTCATGTCAAATTCAGCAGTGTTCATTCACAAATGGTTCATGTCACTTTCCGTGCACAAAATCTCCTCCATATTTGAAACATGGGGCAAATTTATTAAGTTCTCACACAGGCACATCCATGTCCACGTGCTCACACTCCTTGCTTCTCATCAGTGGAAAAGTCACAGCATGACGTCATGCCAGGTGAGCGTTGTAGGGGAAGGGAAATCCTTTAGAGAGAGTCATTTTCTCTCTGGATTTCCCTTCTCTTTTTGAAACTCAGGAGCAGCAACATCATCGTGGTGTCATCAGGGTTTAAGTGGAAGCTTTTTCAATATTATATACAAGCAAAAGTTGCTGTTTATTTATCTTATGCAATTAACAACCACTGGGGTTGGAGCTTGCCGGCTCAACAAGATGACCGCGAGCTAGTTGAGTTTGGCAACGCCATACGATATCCTGAAGTATCCTGGCTGACCCTGCGGGTTAAATCGTAAAACTACTGTACGTAGGCTGGAGTTGGAATAGTAAATCATACTATTCCTAAGTCCAGCACCCTACCGCGCAAGTCGTGATAACGACTTGCGTTGTAAAAGCTGCGTTGTGATGGTACTGCGGTGTTCTGTACCGCGTTGTACCATCATACATCCAGATTTAAGCAGTATTACTCGTCACTACATAGTGCGGGCAATGGGGAAGATGATGCCACACTCATCGATTACCTGACACATATTAAACTACCCTGGTTGACGAACCAGCATAGGGAATATCTTATGCGGCCTCTAGACACAGAGGAAATAGCTGCAGCCCTCTCTGTGACAAAATCTGGTAGTGCCTCAGGAGTAGATTACCTGACAGTCTCCTTTTACAAAGAGTTCAGAGACCTGCTAACAACATATTTAACTAGGCTGAGGATATGAGTGAGAGTGGAGTGATGCCACCCTCGATGAGGGAAGCCTTAATAGTCACGATCCTTAAACCTGATAAACCACCAATGGAGTGTTCATCGTATCACCCTCTGTCGCTCCTGAATGTTGACACAAAATATACACCAAATTCTTAGGGAACCATTAAGCCCCCTTGGTGCCACAGCTGGTGGCTCTGGAGCAAGCTGGGTTTGTTCCCTGTCGGAATCTAACTTATAACTTGAGAACAGTGTTTGTGGCTATTAGACACACTAAACAAGATATAAAGGTGGTTGCTGTTTTCCTCGACATGGAAAAAGCATTTGACTCTGTTGAGTGATCATTCGTGACCCAAGTCTTGACGAGACTGGGGCTGGGTGGTATGCTCTTGCAAATGGTAGATGTTCTATTCAATTCTCCCTCTGCCAGAATCAAAATTGGCGACATGGTCACAGACTCGATAAGAATTACCAGAGGCACACATCAGGAGTGCCCGCTTTCCCCGCTGCTTTTTGCCCTGATGGCTAAGCCCCTGGCTTGTGCTCTCCATAAGTACCACAGTTATACAGAAATACGTTTTAGGGGCTATAACTTGATAATTTCCACATATGCTGATGACACGTTGTTATACATAAGAGTCCCTGATCATAACTTGTCACCAGTGCTGCGAGAGGTGGTTAGGTTCGGAGCGATGTCAGGCCTAAGGGTCAATTGGACTAAGTCGATCATCTTCCCCCTTACTCTGTCCACCACCCCCTTTACCCCTGAGTATCCGCTAAGATGGATGATCGAATCGGTGCAATACTTGGGAATCAGGATCCACACTGATTCGAAGGTGGTTTTCATAGAGAACTATGGGAGAGCTGTCACGAAATTGGAAGAAGATGTGGACCACTGCATCCACTTGCCTTTGTCACTGGCGGGTAGAGTCTCGATTCTGAAGATGGTGGTCCTGCCCCGCTTATTGTTCTTGTTTGCCAATATTCCCATGGTCCTTCCTAGATCTTTTTTCTAGACAATTAAATCATTACTGATGCGGTTAGCTTGGGCTGGAAATCATGCTGAGGTTAAATGGGACATCCTCACGCTGCCTTATAACAAGGGAGGTCTGGGAGCTCCGAACCTATATTTGTATTATAGGGCGGCGCAAAGTTCACAAGCCCATCACTAGATTCATGATCCTACTGGTACTCCACACATTCAAATTGAAAAAATTTGGCTGACAAGGCGTCAAAGCGCGCCGGTTAGGAAGGAAAAACTAGTGGAACAGAGGGCAGAAGGGCACAAAAAACAAGTGGAACAGAGGGCAGAAAGGCACAAAAAACGAAGGAAAAATGAGTGGAACAGAAAACAGAAAGGCACAAAAAACGAAGGAAAAACCAGTGGTACAGAGGGCAGAAAGGCACAAAAAACGAGTGGAACAGAGGGTAGAAGGGCAAAATAAATGAAGCAAAACGAGTGGAACAGAGGGCAGAAAGGCACAAAAAACGAGTGGAACAGAGGGCAGAAGGGCACAAAAAAAAGAAGGAAAAACGAGAGGGACAGAGGGCAGAAAGGCACAAAAACGAGTGGAACAGAGGGCAGAAGGGCACAAAAAACGAGTGGAACAGAGGGCAAAAGGCCACAAAAAACAAAGCAAAAATGAGTGGAACAGAGGGCAGAAGGGCACAAAAAAACTAAGGAAAAACGAGTGGAACAGAGGTCAGAAAGGCACAAAAAACGAGTGGAACAGAGGGCAGAAAGGCACAAAAAACGAGTGGAACAGAGGGCAGAAGGGCACATTTGAAATGGTGTTAGATTTGGGGGTCTCTAGTTGGCACAGGTAGGTACTTGTGGCAAGTAGGGACCCTTGCCTCTAGTCAGGATAAGGGGATTACACTCCTAAAATAACCCTTGCTCACCCCCCTTGGTAGCTTGGCACGAGGAGACAGGCTTATCTCAGAGGCAGTGTGTAAAGCATATGTGACCACATACAGTAACCCAGTGCCAACACTACAGATGGACACCACACAAGGTTTCATATAAAAAATAAGTATACTTTATATAGAGCCGGGGTCTCCAACAGGTCGATCGCGAGCTACGAGTAGCTCGCGAAGACCCCGGGAGTAGCTCGTGTAGCCCTTCAGCCTTTCCGGCTCCATTTTCCCACCCTCACCCAAACCAGCCGCTCGTATTGGAGGTAAGCTGGGGTGGGGGCGGGCGAAGAGGATGGCGCTCCTCTCCTGGAGCTGCAGACTCCTCTCTTGAAAGTCTGACTCTTGTGGCGTCATCGTCGGGTGCCAGCGCGGAGCAGTAGGAGACGTGCCTTCCACCTCAGGTAAGCTCAATGGTGGAATTAGGGATCCCGTGGGAGGGATGGCTGACAAGGCGTCAAAGAGCGCCGGTTAGGAAGGAAAAACTAGTGGAACAGAGGGCAGAAGGGCACAAAAAACGAGTGGAACAGAGGGCAGAAAGGCACAAAAAACGAAGGAAAAATGAGTGGAACAGAGGGCAGAAAGGCACAAAAAACGAAGGAAAAACCAGTGGTACAGAGGGCAGAAAGGCACAAAAAACGAGTGGAACAGAGGGTAGAAGGGCAAAATAAACGAAGCAAAACGAGTGGAACAGAGGGCAGAAAGGCACAAAAAACGAGTGGAACAGAGGGCAGAAGGGCACAAAAAAAAGAAGGAAAAACGAGAGGGACAGAGGGCAGAAAGGCACAAAAACGAGTGGAACAGAGGGCAGAAGGGCACAAAAAACGAGTGGAACAGAGGGCAAAAGGCCACAAAAAACAAAGCAAAAATGAGTGGAACAGAGGGCAGAAGGGCACAAAAAACTAAGGAAAAACGAGTGGAACAGAGGTCAGAAAGGCACAAAAAACGAGTGGAACAGAGGGCAGAAAGGCACAAAAAACTAGTGGAACAGAGGGCAGAAGGGCACATTTGAAATGGTGTTAGATTTGGGGGTCTCTAGTTGGCACAGGTAGGTACTTGTGGCAAGTAGGGACCCTTGCCTCTAGTCAGGATAAGGGGATTACACTCCTAAAATAACCCTTGCTCACCCCCCTTGGTAGCTTGGCACTAGGAGACAGGCTTATCTCAGAGGCAGTGTGTAAAGCATATGTGACCACATACAGTAACCCAGTGCCAACACTACAGATGGACACCACACAAGGTTTCATATAAAAAATAAGTATACTTTATATAGAGCCGGGGTCTCCAACAGGTCGATCGCGAGCTACGAGTAGCTCGCGAAGACCCCGGGAGTAGCTCGTGTAGCCCTTCAGCCTTTCCGGCTCCATTTTCCCGCCCTCACCCAAACCAGCCGCTCGTATTGGAGCTAAGCTGGGGTGGGGGCGGGCGAAGAGGATGGCGCTCCTCTCCTGGAGCTGCAGACTCCTCTCTTGAAAGTCTGACTCTTGTGGCGTCATCGTCGGGTGCCAGCGCGGAGCAGTAGGAGACGTGCCTTCCACCTCAGGTAAGCTCAATGGTGGAATTAGGGATCCCGTGGGAGGGATGGCTGACAAGGCGTCAAAGAGCGCCGGTTAGGAAGGAAAAACTAGTGGAACAGAGGGCAGAAGGGCACAAAAAACGAGTGGAACAGAGGGCAGAAAGGCACAAAAAACGAAGGAAAAATGAGTGGAACAGAGGGCAGAAAGGCACAAAAAACGAAGGAAAAACCAGTGGAACAGAGGGCAGAAAAGCACAAAAAACGAGTGGAAGAGAGGGTAGAAGGGCAAAATAAACAAAGCAAAACGAGTGGAACAGAGGGCAGAAAGGCACAAAAAACGAGTGGAACAGAGGGCAGAAGGGCACAAAAAAAGAAGGAAAAACGAGAGGGACAGAGGGCAGAAAGGCACAAAAAACGAGTGGAACAGAGGGCAGAAGGGCACAAAAAACGAGTGGAACAGAGGGCAAAAGGCCACAAAAAACAAAGCAAAAATGAGTGGAACAGAGGGCAGAAGGGCACAAAAAACTAAGGAAAAACGAGTGGAACAGAGGGCAGAAAGGCACAAAAAACGAGTGGAACAGAGGGCAGAAGGGCACAAAAAACAAGTGGAAAAGAGGGCAGAAAGGCACAAAAAACGAGTGGAACAGAGGGCAAAAGGCCACAAAAAACAAAGCAAAAATGAGTGGAACAGAGGGCAGAAGGGCACAAAAAACTAAGGAAAAACGAGTGGAACTGAGGTCAGAAAGGCACAAAAAACGAGTGGAACAGAGGGCAGAAAGGCACAAAAAACGAGTGGAACAGAGGGCAGAAGGGCACATTTGAAATGGTGTTAGATTTGGGGGTCTCTAGTTGGCACAGGTAGGTACTTGTGGCAAGTAGGGACCCTTGCCTCTAGTCAGGATAAGGGGATTACACTCCTAAAATAACCCTTGCTCACCCCCCTTGGTAGCTTGGCACGAGGAGACAGGCTTATCTCAGAGGCAGTGTGTAAAGCATATGTGACCACATACAGTAACCCAGTGCCAACACTACAGATGGACACCACACAAGGTTTCATATAAAAAATAAGTATACTTTATATAGAGCCGGGGTCTCCAACAGGTCGATCGCGAGCTACGAGTAGCTCGCGAAGACCCCGGGAGTAGCTCGTGTAGCCCTTCAGCCTTTCCGGCTCCATTTTCCCGCCCTCACCCAAACCAGCCGCTCGTATTGGAGCTAAGCTGGGGTGGGGGCGGGCGAAGAGGATGGCGCTCCTCTCCTGGAGCTGCAGACTCCTCTCTTGAAAGTCTGACTCTTGTGGCGTCATCGTCGGGTGCCAGCACGGAGCAGTAGGAGACGTGCCTTCCACTTCAGGTAAGCTCAATGGTGGAATTAGGGATCCCGTGGGAGGGATGGCTGACAAGGCGTCAAAGCGCGCCGGTTAGGAAGGAAAAACTAGTGGAACAGAGGGCAGAAGGGCACAAAAAACAAGTGGAACAGAGGGCAGAAAGGCACAAAAAACGAAGGAAAAATGAGTGGAACAGAGGGCAGAAAGGCACAAAAAACGAAGGAAAACCCAGTGGTACAGAGGGCAGAAAGGCACAAAAAACGAGTGGAACAGAGGGTAGAAGGGCAAAATAAACGAAGCAAAACGAGTGGAACAGAGGGCAGAAAGGCACAAAAAACGAGTGGAACAGAGGGCAGAAGGGCACAAAAAAAAGAAGGAAAAACGAGAGGGACAGAGGGCAGAAAGGCACAAAAACGAGTGGAACAGAGGGCAGAAGGGCACAAAAAACGAGTGGAACAGAGGGCAAAAGGCCACAAAAAACAAAGCAAAAATGAGTGGAACAGAGGGCAGAAGGGCACAAAAAACTAAGGAAAAACGAGTGGAACAGAGGTCAGAAAGGCACAAAAAACGAGTGGAACAGAGGGCAGAAAGGCACAACAAACTAGTGGAACAGAGGGCAGAAGGGCACATTTGAAATGGTGTTAGATTTGGGGGTCTCTAGTTGGCACAGGTAGGTACTTGTGGCAAGTAGGGACCCTTGCCTCTAGTCAGGATAAGGGGATTACACTCCTAAAATAACCCTTGCTCACCCCCCTTGGTAGCTTGGCACGAGGAGACAGGCTTATCTCAGAGGCAGTGTGTAAAGCATATGTGACCACATACAGTAACCCAGTGCCAACACTACAGATGGACACCACACAAGGTTTCATATAAAAAATAAGTATACTTTATATAGAGCCGGGGTCTCCAACAGGTTGATCGCGAGCTACGAGTAGCTCGCGAAGACCCCGGGAGTAGCTCGTGTAGCCTTCAGCCTTTCCGGCTCCATTTTCCCGCCCTCACCCAAACCAGCCGCTCGTATTGGAGCTAAGCTGGGGTGGGGGCGGGCGAAGAGGATGGCGCTCCTCTCCTGGAGCTGCAGACTCCTCTCTTGAAAGTCTGACTCTTGTGGCGTCATCGTCGGGTGCCAGCGCGGAGCAGTAGGAGACGTGCCTTCCACCTCAGGTAAGCTCAATGGTGGAATTAGGGATCCCGTGGGAGGGATGGCTGACAAGGCGTCAAAGAGCGCCGGTTAGGAAGGAAAAACTAGTGGAACAGAGGGCAGAAGGGCACAAAAAACGAGTGGAACAGAGGGCAGAAAGGCACAAAAAACGAAGGAAAAATGAGTGGAACAGAGGGCAGAAAGGCACAAAAAACGAAGGAAAAACCAGTGGAACAGAGGGCAGAAAAGCACAAAAAACGAGTGGAACAGAGGGTAGAAGGGCAAAATAAACAAAGCAAAACGAGTGGAACAGAGGGCAGAAAGGCACAAAAAACGAGTGGAACAGAGGGCAGAAGGGCACAAAAAACTAAGGAAAAACGAGTGGAACAGAGGGCAGAAAGGCACAAAAAACGAGTGGAACAGAGGGCAGAAGGGCACAAAAAACAAGCGGAAAAGAGGGCAGAAAGGCACATAAAACGAGTGGAACAGAGGGCAGAAGGGCACAAAAAACAGGGAAAAATGAGTAGCATAGAGGGCAGACGGGCACAAAAAACGAAAGGCACAGAGGCAAAATACAGAATACAAAAATAAAAGGGCAGCTAAGAACAGAAGGCAGAACGGGCAGAGAGGCACGGGGGCCGGCGAGGGGAACAGAAGGGATAACCGGGCAGAGACATGGGGCAGCGAGGGGTACAGAAGGAAAGACCGGGCAGGGAGAGCACGGGGACAGCGAGGGGAACAGAGGGAAGAAAAAGGGGCACGGACCACGTACAGGCAGCAGGGGAAGACAGACAACAGCATTCACAGACACAACAATGATAATACATGCAATACAATAAAAGCAATAAAACGTTGAAAGGCACATGTGTATAGGTTACCGTTACTTGGCAGGCAGGTAAAAATAGATGCAGCCAGGATCAGCAGTAGGATTTTCGTACTGCTGTCTGATAGCTCACTTTCCACAAGCCCTTGGGTACCACTGCCTCTTACAACTCTGCAGTTATCTGTGTCCAGTAGTCAAGGCCAAGCTCGTGATGAGGCGGGGGGGAGTAGAGAGGTATGGGGGCATGGGATTGAGGGGGCATGACTGTTAAGTCATTGTTCAGGGCCAACGGTATTATGTGGCACTGAGGGGCCAAATTATGCAGCAAGTTTGACAAAATCATGCAGCAAAAAAGACAAATTATATGGTGTATTGCAGCTAGTTTTGTGATAGTACTACTTTATCGTTTTGTAATTTGTACTCGTTAGCAGTGTCTCTGAAAGTTTGGACCTTAATTTTGGACCTATTAGTTGAAATGTCTTGAAGCGTCACAAATCCAAAGTCATTCCTTTAAGTGTTCTAGGGAACCCTTAAGTCAGGCCTGTCTTGGGTATTTTGTTCAAACCACAGTATGGGCTCTGATAAAATTAGGCTTAAAGTCAATGAAACTAGGCGTGGGGGTCTCCCTGAAAAATGCGCGAGTTGCTTCGGGTTCAGTAGCTCACGACGATTTTCACTGGCCAGAAGTTTCTTCTTGTAGTCCAAAGTGATCTAATTTCATGGGATCAGAGTCCCAATATGTATACCCCAAAATCTTTTTTTCTCTGAGGGGATAGGGGCCTGGCAAGTCTGACAAGTTCTGCAATGAGTGTCTGAACTTATGCGCATTTGGGGTCAATGAAAGTGGGTAACAAGCCTCCCAAAGGTCTTGTTCTGCCCCAAATGTCCTGCTAACAGCACATCATGAGCAAGCCCCAGTAGGAAGGCTCTGAACTTCTGGGGTACCACCACCACAGGGGCTGATCCAGGTTCAGCAACCTTAGGCTCACTATACAGGAGACCATTCTCCCAGTAAATCCAATGTGACCCTGACTGATCACCTGCTGCCTGGCTTGCAGCCTGTTGCCGCAAGTCCTCAAGAAGAGGACAATCTTTCTGTTCCTTACAGAATTCTTCCTTGGAGGGCCCTCCTTCTTGCTGCCAATGTGTTAGCTCAGGCATGTCCCCCAGTTCAGCTACTTGTTCCCCGGTAGGCTACAGGGCATCCCCCTTAAGTTCTACCTCCTCCTGGGCCATGGGAACATTGGGGGCCGGTTTCCCGTGCCCCGCCAATTCTCTCTGAGGCAGGTTCCTGGGCCTCCCTCTAAGGCTCCAGTCCTCTTGAGAACCCCTACTGGCTGCCATTGACCAGGTGGTCACGCACGCCCAGTCAGGCAGTCCAACCATCTTCAAGTGAGTCATTTTCTCCACCTTTTCCCAGGGAGAGCTCTCCAAATCGTTTCCCAACAAACAGTCAACAGGCATGGCGGGCCTAACAGCTAACTAAAGAGTATTAGAGACCCCCCCACTCAAAGGGAACCTGAGCCATCAGACAAAGGCTCTCTGTGTTGTCGGTGGCAAAAACTCAGCAAAACGCATGAGGGACAATCTGCTCTTGGCACAGTGCCCAAAGCGTCTAACACCAGCAGAAATACATGAGGCAACAGCAAAAATGGAAGGAAGACCCACCCCAATGGTGCTGGGTCTGACAAATGGTATTCTTGATTCTCAGATGGGTGCACTTTGATTAGTTTTACTTCTTTCATGTTTGCCACAATTACGTCCTTCGCCTCAGTTCCATCACTTTGTGAGAGTTTAAGTGACCCAGTTTAGTCAGCAAGTAACAGTGTTTTTACATTTACCTACAACTAAAGTATTGCTTCTTGAAGGAGTACGACAAGGGAATACATCAGTGCCCATTATGCAGAGTCAATCAGTGATATTTTTAAGCAGTATTCCCATTTGGTAACAATTGAGTTTCACTTGCTCTGCCAAAGGGGGTAGGTGCATTCCTCTTAACAGACAAGAGATCACCCAACCTAGGTCACAAAAGTTTATTCAAACTCAGGCAACCTCAGGGATAAGACGAGGAAGCATCAGGCAAGAGATTGACAAAATCAAAGTAGGGTGTGTTTAGTGGTCGGGGCATGATTTTAATCAGTCAATTAAGGACACTTCTCCTTACCCTCTGAAGCAAAGGTTTCTGCAAGTGCCTTGAGTAGTCAAATCACAGTTTCATATGGTTCGGTTAGATGATCATTCCCTCTGAGTGGCCTGCAAGATTGGAGGATCGCCCAGGACATTAGAGGGTAGATAAGCTACAGAGTTGTTCAGTCATAAAACTTTATGCCACTTGGCAAGCCATAAAAGATCAAAACAAAGATTTATAAAACACATAGAATTCAATTTTATACAGATAATAATAATCATAATTAAGTTTGTTTTTTTAAAACAACCATAGCCATTAAGAAATCCCAGCTACAGAGTCACTGTCATCATACGGAGGTACCATTCTAAATGTATGAGTGTGATTACTTGGTATACACCTCAATTTCCTTTTCTTCTGATTCTTCATATTAACCAATGACTTCTTTGTCATTTCTTTTTGGGCTTTGATATCTGTCATATTTATTTTTTTGCTTGTTACAAGCTGACATGTCTCTCGCATTGTAGGAATAGAAGCTGCAAGAGAAGGCCTGGTGGAAGCTGGTACAGAACACTTTCTAGCCCAGTAGGTGTTTGGCTTCACAAAGATATTGCTTAAGGCATAAACATCAGCCTCTTGTTCTGCTTGGCCCGATGTACCTCTGTGTGTTGAGGAAGCTTCTGCAGCTGAGTGGTGCTCAAAGCTTGTCGCCTTGGCTTCTGTGGCCGCCTCCTCTGCTCTGCCCTGGATGTGTATGCCGGTACAATTATCTGGGACTATTTCACATAATCTGGAAGAACCCTCTGAATTGTGTCAGTTTTCTAATCTAATCGTGAGCTGTCGTTCACTTTCGATACACCATTGTAAATACACGCCCGAGCGTAGGGGCGAGATGGGAGAACGTGCAGAAGACACAGCTGGGTATGGATCCTAATACAGCCATATCTGATGCTGTATCATGTCTGTCTAAATGCATGCATCAATATTATGACTGCTTCTGTTCACTGTTTTTGTCTTCCCCAGACAGGGGTTCTTGCATTAGGCACAACAACCTCTCCATCTCTTGGAAGTTTAGAAAACCAGCTATTAGTGTGTCATTGCAACAAAAGCTTTTACATCTCTCAAAGTTATGTGTGTGATCAAAATGTTCCCGGAGTTCCACGTGACTTTTACATTACATTTAAAGTGGTCTTGAACCCTTTTAACATGTCCGTTGTCGCAAATACAGTCATGGGTGAGACCGAGAAGCAGGTGAGTAGCTTCAACCCGTTTGACATCAAAAAAAGAGACAAATATTTTGTTAATTCTGGAGCAAACTAGGATATTTTGCCATTCATGTTTGAACTGCTTTTGTGGAAGAAGGGAGGAGAAGTGCTAATGAGTGAAACTGCATGGCTTGGAGACAAATGACTTGTGATTCCACTATTAAGCGTATTTTGGACATTGTGTGATTGGAAATATATCCCACTTTGTGAATGTCTTTAAATGCCAATAATTCCTATTAAACCTTAAATAATCAAGTGTATCCATTGGTTGAATTAAATAACACAATAAGCTGTAACCGGTCGGTGAAATGCCAAACAAATACTGAAAATTGTGAATCTTTGTTTGGGTGGAGGTTTCTGGGTTTTCGTTCTACAATTGTTATGGCTCAAATATGTTGTGGCACGTAGCATAAAAGATCGGCGACCTTCCTCTCTTCCCTGATTACACTGTCTCGCCGCGTCTTTATATTCAATGAGACTCACTAATAATCGCTCCATACTTTTTCACCTTAGATTTATGAATCTGACTGGACATTTGATTTTGGTAGGCCCCACGACTTCTATCCACACTGTTTTCAAGTTACTCATGTCCAACTGTGTTTTTAAAGCTTTTTCGACTGCCACATTGTTTGTGATTTAACAACCTAGTACATATTTACAAACACATCAGAATTAAAAAGCTGTTTCTACGGTTATGCCACCCTTTGGAACACTATGTTACATGTACTTTACAACCTAGTCCCAATAAGGCGCTTACACTATTTAGAGGATGCAAACTTTTTTCAATGTGGCAACCTTTGAACTTTAAGCTCAGTTTAATGTCTTCTTTCAATTGCCCCAAGAGCATTCCCTTTGTGTATTTATGTCTGTTTGGGCCAATTCATTTATCCTAGATGATGCAATATTCATTAATGTATTTAATACCAGTCGTAATTTTTGTTTATTGCTGTCACATATGATGATTATGTATTTCATGTTGGTGTACTTCTCTATTCAAGTCCCTAAATTGGAATACTTTATTTTGAATTGCGTGTTAAAAGTTTATTCTTGTAACCCTTGTGTCCATTTTTGACTTATCTTTAGCTAACTGTATCCACCAATTTTTAATGTATTAAATGTTTCTTTTTGCTACCACTTACACTAATTTACCTTTTTTTCTTTCTTTTTTTCTCCTTTCCTTCCACATTTTTCCCCACGCCATACTTCTCTCTTCTTTCTGATGTTTTCCTTTCTTTCCCTCCCAACTTCTCTTCACACCTCTATCTTTCTCCTTTCTTTGACGCTTTATTCAATTCTCTCTCTTTTCTCTGCCACTCCTTGTTCCCAATGATTCTACCTCTTCCACTCTATCTAAAACTATTTAATTCTATTCTTTTCCTTTCCTCATTTCCGAAATGGGATCTTGTCTTTCTCATAAACGTTTATCTTTCCCCATGTTGACCTCATCAGCCTTGAAAAAGCCCACGGCCTAAACAGGCCTTTTGGGCAAAACACGTGTCGGCTGTCCTACTATACTGTGAAAAACGAAATAAAACTTAAGCACGCTAAACTTTCAAAGAACGCCTGAATTTTCTTATGAACCTTTATTGACAATTGTGAGGGCACAATCCTCTACCTTTCTTAATACTGAAAATTGGGATGTTTGGCACATTCTGGCCACACCTCTGACTCCGCCCACTGATCCAATCCTTGGGTTATCCCCACCCTCGGAGTCTCCACCCACAGTTCCCCTACTTTTCCCCCCACTTCAACCACTGATTAAAAACACCTGACCTGCCCATGATGACGTTCGTATAGTCGTAGACACACACAGCGCACAGATGTCTCCGCCTCCGCGTCAGCGGGATGGCGTTATACAGTTAGTTTTACCCTAGGGTGGGGTCTCTGCTGCCTGGTGATGCTCATCATGGCATGCACATTTGGGCTTTCGCATTAAAAAGTGAGCGTGACTCTGAGGCAGGCAATCTCAGAGGTCAGAGACAGGACTGGGAAAGAGAGGTCTATAGGTGAGTCTATTTAATTACGACTGGACGCCAGCCGTTTCAATTGCATGCAATGTAAATGCAATCCAGTATAGCGTTTATGCCGCCCCAAGCCATGCTGGAGGCGATGAGACCGGCACAGGCATCTGATTGAGACAAACAGCGTCATTGTTGTGGATTGCCGTGTTTTGTTATGCTGGCTTTGTAACAGGTAAGCATGGCCCTACCTTCAGGGCATAATGAAAGGACTGCTTGGCAAAGAGGTGTTCAGTTATAAAGGGATGTGCGTCACATTAATATATTCAATGTATGCAAAATTTCACGCATATTAATGAATTAAAAAAAGCTTTTGTATATGTTTTCATTTATTTTAATGATTTGCATAGCGCTGGCATGACGCCTTTATGTCTCACTGCGGCCAGGGGCCCAGCGCAGGCTCTTGCGGTGGTGTTGTTCCACCTTTAAGGGCCCCAGTTCAGCCTCCATACTGAGAATGTGTGTGAGGTATGAGGCTTTCAGTGGCCTCTCAGCTCATTTTGCTGGGGATTGGTGGATTGCGTCATACCACTATCTGCAGCTAGGTCTGTGTGATGAGTATCTATAGAGCTACCAAGAACCATGTGATGCCTCCTAGGCTCTAGGCTAGTGAGGAGCTGACGTCCTGGGGTGTGAGGGAGTGCTGAGTGAGTGAGAAAGCATCCCTCCTTTTTTAGCAGGTCAGTGTATGACTAGAGATTTGCGATTTACCACCTCAGTTGTTTTTATAACAACTTATATTGCCCTGTTTTGCAGTTTGTGTGCTGCTACTTGTAGCCTGCGTTCATAGGAGGAAAACTTAAACTACACAAGCAGCTTGTGTTCTTCTTGTTTGTTAGATATTGCATTCTGGTAGCTGCAGTCCTGCATTTGTAAAAAGAAAATCAAAAAAACAGTGTGCATTGTTTTATATCATGCATGTACATTAACTATTGCATTCTGGTACTTGGAGTCCTGCATTTGTAAAATGAAAATAACATGTACAGGGTGTTTTATGCTATAATTGACCTGGGATACATTTTGATACTTGTAGTCCTTCATTTGTAAAATGAAAACCAGCAGAACATGTACTCGGTGTCTACTAGATAATACACGTAGGAGGAATATTGCATTCTGGTACTTGTACTCCTGCATTTATAAAATGAAAATCAAAGCAACATGTACAGGTTGTAGCATATCTGTGCTTGATAGATTTCACTCTGGTACTTACAGAACCAGAATGAAAGTCAAAATTACATGAATTTTTTTATATCATACCTTCTCATGGGATATTGCTTTATGGAACTTGAATTCCTGCGTTTATAAAATGAAAATCAAAACTGCATGTACAGTGCGCATTGTTGTATATAGGACTTCTGCAAGGCAGAGTGCATTCTGCTACTTTTTGTCCTGTATTTATTTTTATATTGGTGTTCTGTTATGGTATTTCCAAGCGAAGCATTTATAATGAGAATTCAAACCACAGATGACGCTTGTATTGTGTCCTCCCATGTCTGGGTGTGGAAAGCTGTTTTCCTTCGTATGTTTAGCATGGACAGGGTGCTGGCCATGATTGACTTGTATGTAGCCTGTGCAGACTAGGTGCTGGGGGTTATGTGCGTCTCAGTGGTTTAACATACTAGGCACCCTGCATGCTGCATGCCCCACGATGAAGAGAAGGTGGCATTGGGTTTGTGCGCACACACTGCCAGGCCAGCAAACCTTGTGACTGAAGATGCTTGGAGTGGGTGCTGCGAGAGGTGTACCCACATGTTAAGGGGTGCTCACACATGCAAGGGCAGTCTGATGTGTGTACGACCATGGGATTCCAGCTGGGTCAGGGGCACACCGCTGCTGGAGGGAAATGAGAAAGAAAGTTTGTGGCACCAGGAGAAGCCACTTGGTAATTGGCATCATGTCAGCAGGACCCCAAGTATGTGGGCACACATATAAAGAGGAGGTGTAGTGAGTGATAGCTAATGAGGAGGACAAAACACTGTGTCAAAAACATTTAGTGTCTTCATTTTTTTCACTACTGGTTGATGAAATTGTGATTCGCTTTGATAAACAGACTGTAAAATGACTCCTGACTGGCGTGTGATGCTTTCACCTCATCGTGATCTTTTAGCCTCAGCACTTTGCATGAAAATCTAGACCCAGGCCCATAACTGGAATAAAAAAAATACATGTCCCAGAATGCAAGGTAATGTCTGGGAAACAAGAGTAGCACCTATTGTCATGGCATGTGGTCTACTGGCAGCACTGCACCCCTGCAGCAACAAAAAGCACCCAGCCCAGGAGAGACCATGGCACAAAGATGACGTCTTTAAATATTCTCTATCTCAAAGGCATTGTGATAGAATCATCCATTATATCTATGAACTGGCTTAGTTGAACATGGATGCTGTGATCAATTATTGGAATTGCCTAATTCATTGCAGACATGGTGATGTCATCAGTTCGGTTTAGGAGAGAAAATGTGTTGAAAAATGTTTTGTTTCGGCCTTTCTGTCTCCAAACTTTTCTTGGGGGGACAACCCCCCCTCCAAGCTCTCCCTAATAGTGGTTGCTCACTGATGTTCTTTAAGGTCATCATCTACTATTTACTGTGCTTTGAAAGTTGATACAATTGAATATGTAATAAAAAATGTGCTGTAAAATTCACCATTATGGTCTGTCTTTTTCCAAAAGTTTTGTGGGGGGAGAACCCCCCAAACTCCCCTAGTAGTGGTCGGGCTCGCTCGCTGTGCTCGCTCGCTATGCGACGGACGTGGGCTGGTCTGGGAAAATTAGCCAGGGCTGCTTTCAGTTCCCAGTCCGGCCCTGGTAGGACTACATCCCCCAGGGCACTGTTCTCCTGGAGAGGCGGGGCCACTCCCCTTTGTTCAACAGCTGCCACCACTTAAGTATCCTTCCCGGTGGACAGATGGGCAAAAGGAAAATAGGGAGCAGTGCTACTGCAGGTAACACGATTGCCACCATTAATTCCTTTTCAGTGCATGCGGCCGGTGGCCCTATAAAGAAATCGAGTTGACTGAAAGGAGGCTCTCGCTGGAAGATGTTAAGGGGGACCTGCCAGCATGTGTCTGCTGTGATATCCCTGCGGTTGTCAATGTCCAGATAGACTCAGCCCATCCGTCCATTAGCCCTAGGTCCATAGATAATACTGTAACCGAACATGCAGATATTTCAGCTGGGAGGGAAGATTTATAAGAAGGCTTTTTTGGGCCAGAAGGGACAGAGGTCAATTTGAACATATAGATGTTCACTCCTGTAACACTGATCCTGGATGAGATCTCTAGTAGGCCAGAAACTATGCTTAAAGGGCTTTTAAAACCGCTGATTGACCACCAGGAAAGCATTGAGGCAAGATTATCCTTTCTGTGTACACATTGGAGTAGTAATCACAGTGGGGTCCCTCTCTACCATAACTCCCGGCTCTGCATCCTGCCCCTAGCAATATAGAAGAGGAAAGAAATAGAGAAAATGTTTAAACCATAGGTTTACCACATATAGCAGTCCAAGGGGAGCCACAGGGACCAAGACCAGTCCTACTGGAATCTTCGAGGGGTCTTCCCAATCTCAAGGGGGGAGACAGGGCAAAGAGGACCTGTATCAGGATACTAATCTTCCTAGTCTGGGCACTGTTCAGATGACTAGGGTCAAACAGGCATCCTTGCAGGGACCCACAGCTGAAGTATAAATATTGTGTGAGGTCTACTAGATTGGATCTCTCCCCTGCTGCTATATCCCTAGTAGAGGTTTTAGTGGGTGTGCCACCTTTGAAAGGAGGTTTGCTGGAGTCAATGCCTGAACTAATGTGCAAAGTTAAAAACTGGTGTGACACCTTCTTAGAGAATGGCTTTTTTTGTACCCCCATATAATTATGGTGAGGAGACTGTAATGGAACAAGGTGGTACCAGAATTGTTCTCTGATAATTTCTATTCTGACAATGCCTGTGATATTAACAGTGTCTTGACAAGACCTCGTGAGAGGATGAGATCCTGAATGCATTTAAAAGGTTATGTGGGCAGATATCTAATAATGATAAGGCCCAGAAGAGGAAAAACAAGGTAGGGGGAGAAAATGGTTTGATAGAAAATGTTTGAAGGCCCATAAAAATCTGGTGATCATAATTGAAACAAAATCCAAAGGACAGGAGTAACATAAGGGCTTGTAGGAAAGCATATAAACTTGCTCAGTAGCTCGTACGCAAGAAATCAAAGAACAGGCTTGAAACGATCTCCTCCAGACAAGCACGTTCAACAATAGACACACATTCTGGAAAATAGTGACTAGACCTATTTCCGTAGGGTAGGGGAATGGGAAGAAAGATTGCACCATTGCTCGAGAACCCTGGGTATTGCACTTCCAGAATATGTATGGAAGAGTTGCAGCTGAAGAAAATAATATAGAACAGTTGTCTTTTACAGATTATCCCCCATGATATTTGATGAGGGTGAGAATTACAATGCCATTTTAATTATGTCAAGCAGTAAAGCCCCGGGCCCCGCTCCTCGCCTTACTACTCATATATATGATGGACTTTACTTCCACTAAGTGGCTTGGTCCTGGTCTAAGAAAGTCTCCTTCACAATTACCTGCTCATATGTGCTTAAGATTACCCCCTCACCACCTTTTCTACGTGAGAGTAGACTATTAAGGTCATCTGACAGCTTTTCCATCAATACCCGTGCCATAGACTATTAAGGTCATCTGACAGCTTTTCCATCAATAGGCGTGCCAGCCTATCATATTTTTCGGGATTCCATTTGACTGCTCTTCAATTGTTTAGTGGGACAGGTTCTGGATGTGAATAATTGGCCCAACTCTCTTCAGGCTCAGTCACGTCAAATTCAGCAGTGTTCATTCACTAATGGTTCATGTCACTTTCTGAGCACAAAATGTCCTCATATTTGAAACATGGGGCCAGATTTATTAAGTTCTCACGCAGTACAGTGCAGCAGCCATTAATGCTGCACTGTGTGAGGAGTGAGCAGGAGAGCACCAAATGAATTGGGAAAAGGCACTCTCCTCCCCTCTCCCTAGCACAGTCACTAAAATCAGCTGCTGTGTGCTCCAGAGACACCTTTTTGCCATGGTGCAAGGGTGTCTCCATGAGTCTAGCATAGATTTTTCACCAGTAGAGTAGCCTCCCAGTGCAAAATACCATGCATAGACTGACTTTAACCCTTTTCCAACTTTGTAGGTGTGCTCTACGGTGCAGCACAGTACAAAGTCGGACCAGGAAGTTCTCCTTTCTTGCTCCTACTTTAAAAGTGTGCAGTTCTCTGGCGCTAAACCCTTTCTTTGTTGTTTAGTAAATTGGGTTTTACGTCAGAAACCATGGATGGTTGCATGGAAATGCCCATGCACCACCCAATGTGCGCCCCCATGGTGCTAAGTAATACAACTATATAGGGATGGGGCTGCATCTAGCCCCATGAAACCACTCGCACAGCATCATGCCGCCCATGGCGTGCATATGTATTTGAAGGTTCTTTAACCATTTTACAGTGCTACTCCATATTTTTCACCAAGTTTTCCAACTTCTTATTTAATCATTTTCATCAGAATTTTTTAATCCACAGAAACCGATTCTAGTGTCAATTTCCAGTTTTCTAATATTCTGATCTTGCCGATCCGGGCCTCTTAAAAGAATATGAATAATGCGTTGTTCATCACAAGCAGTCTTTATTTCTCTTTAAAAACCCAATGCATTTCGGGCCCCTCTGTGCCCTTCTTCGGGGGTCACTACAATTAAGAATAACAAGATAGACATTAGCGCTGTGATTCAAAAGTATATACATAGTTACAATTAAAATTCAAATTCATCAGTGTTGCACTTTTTTAACATGGCATGTTCACGTATTACATCTCTCCCATCATATTTTATTCCTCGCACAACCTTTCCTCTGCCTTAACTATCTCCAACTTGCATTTTCCCTCCTGCGGTGACTGCTAATTGTGCCCAGATGCTCCCGATCTCTATACCTCCATGTCGACGTATCTATCATCCAACCCTTCTATTTGCGTACAGAGACTCCCCTTCTACACCCGAGTTTACTCAGGAAGTTACCAATTCTAAGGGGTTATAAAAGCGTGTAAAAATTTCTAAACATGCGTGTCCTACGTCGTCCTTACACTGCTTAATTATGAGTTTAAAGGAACAAAACTCCCTTATGTGCCCCATGCTTATGCTTTACGAGTCAAGCAGCGTTTCCCTCACCCCGCTGCTGTGGTAGATAGTTAAAAACTGCAATCATCGCCATCTCTCGCTAAACTGTAGATCAGTTACTTGCTCCCACCCACTTGTTTAAATCCTATCACTCACGTGCTCTCCCTCCCAGTCAACTACGTGTTTGAAACCTCCCACCCTGTCGTGCGATCCAACTTTTCAAGACTACATTTCCCAACATGCAAATCCGCGATTCAAAAAGTGCCTCAATTCTTTCCGGTAATGTTTTTGAAAACTTTGCCACAATCTGTCATTTCATGTTATCGTTAATAAGTACACGTTTAGTCCCACTTGCGATGAACTAGGGTCTTCCATCAATTCCTGTGTATTAATGTCATGTTACTTCTTCTTTCCATTTATTATGCTTCTCCGGTGGGTGCATTCCCTAGGTGGGGTTATAGTATAAATGTTCAATGAGTGAAGGGATGCAGACCATTGTTTGCCCAATATCTTTTATTCTTCCTGTTCCTCTTGCCTTTGTTCAGATTGCGTGCAGAACGGTTGTATAGGCTTACCCCACTGCCATCTGTTGAAATGAACTGTAAGTAATACAAAGCAGCATTATTCGCTGCTTTGCGTTACTGTTGCATTATTTCCATCGCTAAACAAGTTTAGAGCTGAAATGCAAATTGGAAAAAAAGATTTTGCGTGGACTTGTGTAACTTTTGTGATGCAAACACAGTGCAACATCTTAATAATTCCCCCACAAGACCCACCCTTCAACATTGATAAGGATATAATCAAGTAACCTAGCGCTCCTTTCAGACCTACATATTTTTTGAGCGTAGTACGCCTCTTTAAAAACACTGGTCGCCTCCTAGCATCAGAGGCACCAAACCTTTCCCCTGTTTAGTGTTCTAGCTTCAACAGTCTAGGCTCAGAAATGCCTAATGGTATTTCCTCCTCATTGATTACACCAAATAACCATACTATGGCAGGTGAAATATTAACGCTGTCGCATTTCATTATAGCACGACAGACTCAATTAATTCTAGTATATTTAATGAGATGAAGAGCGTCTTTTTGAATTTTGAACATAAACATATCATTGACACTGTTGCCTGCAGAAAATATAAAACATTGTGGATAGCTAACACACATGCTTGCAGTGCCACAGCAGCCAATATAACACGTAAAACATTTGAAGGAGACACAAAACAAGTAGTTGGCCTGGTGACACTGAACGCTGTTGGGAGTGGCATTCTGTATAGCCATCCAGCACAATTTCTGACACGACCCACTTCCCCTCGAAGCAACAAATGTCCTTTTGCTTCACAAGGGTTTACCAATCTGGCTCCTTAAGTTGGCTACTCTGTCCTTATGTGTTCCAGCTGAGGTTACAGAGACTGGTGGAGAGCCTCGCTTTGTCCCTGCCCCCGGGAAGTCATCCAAAGGTGGGGTCCTGCTAACCTGGCCTTTCTGGTTGCTAAACACATAACATCTGGCCTAAGAGTGCTCCACAAAATGTTTACTGAAATGGTACTCTTCATTCTCAGATGGGTGCATTTTGATGCATCTTACTTCTTTCATGTTTGCCACAATTACGTCCTTCGCCTCAGTTCCATCACTTTGTGAGAGTTTAAATGGCCCAGTTTGGTCAGCAAGCAACAGTGTTTTTACATTTACCTACAACTAAAGTATTGCTTCTCGATGGAGTACGACAAGGGAATACATACCTGTCCATGATGCAGAGTTGATCAGTGCTATTATTAAGCAATATTCCCATTTGGTAGCAATCGAATTTAACTTGCTCTGCCAAAGGGGGTAGGCGCATCCCTCTTAACAGACAAGAGTTCACCCAACCTAGGACACGAGTTTATTCAACCTCAGGCAACCTCAGGGATAAGACTATGAAGCATCAAGCAAGAGGTTGACAAAATCAAATTAGGGTGTGTTTAGTACCATCCGGGCATGTTTTTAATCAGTCAATTAAGGACACTTCTCCTTACCCTATAAAGCAAAAGTGTCTGCAAGTGCCTTTAGTAGTTAAATCACAGTTTCATATGGTTCGGTTAGATGATCATTCCCTCTGAGCGTCCTGCAAGATCGGAGGATCGCCCACGACATAAAGGGTTGATAAGCTACAGAGTTGTTCAGTCATAAAACATTATGTGGCTTGGCAAGCCATAGAAGATCAAAACAACGACATATAAAACACGTATAATTCAATTGCATGCAGATAATAATAATCATAATTAATTAAAAAAACAAAAAACATCCATAGCAATTAAGAAATCCCAGCTACAGAGTCACTGTCATCATACGGAGGTACCATTCTAAATGTGTGGGTGTGATTACTTGTTATACACCTCAATTTCCTTTTCTTCTGATTGTTCATATCAACCAATGACTTCTTTGCCGTGTCTTTTAGGACTTTGATAGCTGTCATATTTATTTTTTTGCTCGTTACAAGCTGACATGTCTTTCTCGCCTTGGAATAAGGTTTAAGGCATACACACCATCATCCTCTGTTTCTGCTTGGCGGGATGTACCTCTGTGTGTTGAGGAAGCTTCTGCAGCCGAGTGGTGCTCAAAGGTTGTCGTCCTGGCTCCCGTGGCCGCCTCCTCTGCTCTTCCCTGGATGTGTATGCCGGTACAATTATCTGGGACTATTTCACATAATCTTGAAGATCCCTCCGTGAATTGTGTCAGTTTTCTAATCTAACCGTGAGCTGTCGTTCACTTTTTATACACCCGTGTAAATACACGCCCGAGCGTGGGGGCGAGATGGCAGAACGTGCAGAAGACACAGCTGGGTATGGATCCTAATACAGCCATATCTGATGCTGTATCATGTCTGTCTAAATGCATGCATCAATATTATGACTGTTTCTGTTCACTGTTTTTGTATCCCCCCCGGTAGGGGTTCTTGCATTAGGCACAACAACCTTGGAAGTTTAGAAAACCAGCTATTAGTGTGTCATTGCAACAAAAGCTTTTACATCTCTCAAAGTTATGTGTGTGATCAAAATGTTCCCGCAGTTCCACGTGAATTTTACCTTACATTTTAAGCGGTCTCGAACCCTTTTAACGTCCGTTGTCGCAAATAAAATCATGGGCGATACCGAGAAGCAGGTGAGTAGCTTCAAACCGTTTGCGATCAAGAGAAGAGACAAATATTTCGCAAATTGCAGCACAATCAAACTGCTTCAGTTTCCTTCTTGTTTGAAGAATAGAATAGTACTTAATGAAGCCTCAGCAGGGTGCCCATCATCAGAAAACCATTGATGACAGTCCGTATCCATCTCTGGGCTTTACAGGGCTCTTATGGGCCGATCTAATGTCTGTAAATACTATAATATGCTGTCCAACTCTAAAAGACATACGTATCATGAGTTAAGTGGAATAAAGCTACACTCAGCGCTCACAATATTCGATTTAACTGATGCATGCATTGGTGAGCCACCTGAAAAAGTGTCACTATTTCTGAATATTATATGTAAATATATTTAGAATTTGAAAGAGTTCGCCTGTGCCCAGTAAGTGACCTGGCCAAAGAGTGCATAAAACAGCTAATATTGGTTCATACATTCAAAGCTGTTTCGAACAGGGTCCCCAAAACACGTTTGGCCTAGGGCCCCCCAAATCCTTAAAATGCTCTGCCTTTGATCCCAGATTTAGAGACTGGATAGGAAACGGATTACAGGGGAGAAAAAGGATAACAATAAGAATGTACAAATCATTGTAAGACCCTAATTAAATTGATAAGCAGCATTCTCCATTCGTTATTCCATGGCTTGTTTCTGACACACACCCATCTAATCGCGCACAGTAGACAGACAACACTAATCTGCTGTTACAAAAGCTAATTGCAACATTCTTCCTGCCATAACAGAATTTATGTGGAGCTGTAGCAGGTCTTGCCCCAGATTTGGCTATGCTTGGTGCTTTGTACGCTCAATGGAACCTGTCTTTATTCAGCTAAATAATCAAATGAACGCAACATTTCTCCAGGTTTTGGAATTTGTCTCAATAATCTCCATTTCTGTCACCCAATCAAATCTGCAGGCATATGCAGAACGAATTTATATTCCTTTGTATTTGTTCACCAATAAACTGGACAGATGAAAATAAAGGACATTATCCTAACTCAATTTGACAGAAATAAAAGCATTGGCCAAGGAAAGAGGTTTGGTCTGGAAGAGTAAAGGACATCTTTCATGAGGAATCACGGCTAGAATAAGCAAGTAGAGTATACTAAACTAATGTGAGATGTAAGAATAATATTGTTATCAAATATCGGCAACTGCTATTCTGCATTATCAAGAGATTGTCCTAACAATACTGACCATATCGATGCATCCAGTGAGATTTTTGCCATTGCCTACCAATAAGACCTCTATTTCATTGAGTTTCATGAAACTTAAGGAAAGTGCCAGCCATCCAGAAGAATATGGCAATTGCATAGTCCTCAAAGCTGTAGACAGTGAAGTATGAGTGATGGTACAATCACAGAAGAATCAGGGTGTCAAAAGCATGGCAAATAATTTAAAACTTATAGAATGGATTTGGAGGGTCAAAGGCTGAAGATATATATTAAACAGATTCAGCTAACACCATGAAATGGATCAGAATGACATGTCTACATTATGTAATTGATAAAGAAAGGAACAATGCCACAACACCCTTGGTACCCTCAATGGTGCATATCCCTTACAGCATTGCGACAAAGGCTCAGCCCCTCCAAAAAATGGGATGTTTGCTCAGAAGCTGGGAGGCTGCCTATTCATACAGTTTGTCTACACAGAAAGCATGTAGAGGGTCTGGACTATAAGGGATCACTAGAATCTAGGTTTCTCTAATGAAATTGGCCACAGCCTTATCAAGGCTATGGAAGATTTCCAGTTAGTAAGGACTTGTTACAAACATGGTTGATCATGGGGGTCACTGCAGGAAAGTGGTTCTCAAGAAAAGAAACTTGGCAAGGATGATCTGGAGATCCTGATTGAAGTTTGGCTAGAAGGGTAGGTATATCATATTTAATATAATGGAGCAAATCAGAAACTAGGGCAGAGCCCTGAATGATGAGCTTATGTAGCAACTTCATGTTTGGATAATTGAAGGATGAGGTAATATTTCTGATATTTTGTTACAGGGTGGTGGAAATTCTGTCACCTCATGTTGAGATGAAGCATGTTAGGAGAAAATAAAGAAAGCTTGAAGACATTGAGGACCACAGAGGAATTAAATCAGCCACCAAGTTAACTTCACAGTAAAGGGCATACATTTTGGCTTACTTTACAAATCTTCTATAACACTAAAGAATAAATGAACCATCATCCAAGTTAAAATTGGTACATTTATTGTTTATCCTCTTAGAGGACGAGAACCGAACATCACTTTTATTTACATCACCAGGTTTAGCAAACTTAAGTAATTCAGTTTTTGAAGCACTCAAAGAATAAAATAAATCAGACACCTCATCAATGTAAAATTGTGAATTGGCCAAAGACTTAGATAAAGTATCTGATGAATAGTGCTCTTTGTGTATTTCGAATTGCCGAAATGGCAGATTTAGCTTTTTTTGTTTTACTTGCATCACGGGAAACCTCCCTGTCTCTTCTCCTTGCTCACAATGTGTCCCGTGAATTCAGAGAAGCGTTTTCTCTCAAATGGTCCTAAACAGGGTATTTAGTTCATACTTCTTCTGGAGCCGAGAACTAAGATTGCTCTGGTGTGTCTTCTCTTTATTTCCGTTGAAGCTGGTTTGATTCTGATTCTAAGGTTGAGCGTTTGGCCATACACATTTCAAATTTTTTTAATCATTAAGCTCCTGCTACCCACATGATGCGGTCGAAGATCTCTAAGCTGTCATTCAGTTGTAAGTAATTTTGTACTTGTTTATTATTTACTTCTTTTTCACGGTTTGCCTCTAATGTAACATGTTGATCCTCCAGGCATTTGTTTTTAATACAAAGTTTTGTCGGGTCAGTATCTGGCAGATTGGAGCGGTATAAATCTTCCCATCATTAAAATGAGCTGTCCTGAAGTTTATAAAAAAAATTATCTGTTCTCATTTCAGTGATATGCAAACAGGAAAGTAATACATAGCCTCTGGTTGTTGAGTGATGTGGATACCAAGGATGTTCTAATGGGTGATCTAGCACCAGGTCTTGGAGAATTACTTGGGAATGCGTCAAAATCTACACCACAAGAAACATTTTTATTTCGCCTCGTTTTTTCCTCTTTCTATGGGTTGTTTTCTGCATAGCACATGGAACAAGCATATACAATGCAATCGGTCTCACAACTGCACATTTTGGAGCTTCTGGCATTTTAAATGGCACTGCCTTTAAAAAAATTAAAAGCCATTGTTATTTACAACACCAAAACAACACCTATTGCATTGCATTACCGGGTGTCCGTGAAAACGACGCCGTGCTCATTGAAGAAAAGAAAAAGAACAAAAAAGTAGAGTGAGGGGTTTAAACAAAACACTCACTCCACACATATACTGAATATTAACACTACATTCTGGGCATATACATAATAGCAGAATAAATTGGTGTTTATTCGAGTAGTTATGTGGTGCAAACCTCGTATAGCGCCAAAGCAAATGGAACTCAACACACATGCATGGCAGGGAGTTGGTGGCACTCTCTTGGGCCCACAATCATTCATGTTGGAAATATGGGGGCTTCAAGGACTCCCTCAGGCATTCTGCAGCCCACCCCTCCAGTCATTTTGCTTTACACCACTGCACGCATTGGTAGGCGTTACAATTGGCCATTTAACGCAAGCCTTTGGAAAACTGAAAGTAAAAGTCACAAATATTTGAAGCACAAAGAAAGGGGCCAGCAGGGACAAAAAACCTGCCAAACAGAAACCGAAATCTATAGGTAAGGAGGACAGTAGGTCAGAAATTGAGGGGCGGATTTAGGGGATTGTTTATGCCGAGTCTACAAAAGAGAAACCAGCTCAGAGACCCGCAATAATCAATAGGTGCAAAGGCTAGAACATATTCTACAGGCACTGACTGCAGAGCTGTCTGGGGGGGTAATAGGTTCCGGCAAAAAGAGTGAACAAACATTGTTTTTTAAATAGAGCGTCTGTACCATGCTGGGCACCGCCTGTGCAGAATTTACTACCATGTACTCAATGTACTAAACTTCGCATACAAGGCCGAATCTACGTTGCCAGGATTAGAACCACGGATTAGGATAAAAGATGTTCAACCCACTGCACTACCCTAAAGACTCCTGCAACACATGAGGTTGGAAGGGGGGTCTTTGTGTGAGCCGGCCTATGAGCTCTGGACTCCGCACAAAAAGGCTTGGTCCTCAGCGCGGAGCAGGAAGACCCCCGGCATGCGCCAAGAGGGGGGACGTGCAGTGCCTCACGGCTCCCCTGATGCCCACGGGCTGCGAGTTCAGTCATCGGATGTTACAGGAGTAGTAACAAGACACACGCACCCTGCTGTCCGTAAATACATGGAGAGGAGCCGCTAGCTGTCAACGCCCATCGCAGCGCTACAGGGAGCCCCTGCCCCCTTCGGCAGCAGGTTTGGAAGCGCCTCCACCTGCCTCTTCTACAGTGGAACAAAGCAGCGCGCAGGACTGGTTTTGGCTAGTTGTGCCCGTAGGCGGGATTTTTTTTGAAAAATAGTAGTTCCAGAAGGTATTTCTGACGTGGTCGGAATTTATTTCTACTGCACACTTTACGCTGGTGTGTCTTGTGGGAAAAAGTGGTTTTACGCATTTCTTTTGATTTCTTGTAGAAGTGGAAAAAGTTTACCAATGAAAAGTGACAAGGCTAAAACACTAGGGAGGCGTAGGTAGAAAATATGGTATGCCATGATATGTGACGGGCGGTGTGATGTTATTGTGTGTAGTGCTTTTTAGCAGGACTGACATGCTCTCATTGGGACAGCGTGAGCACTGTACAGCTGAAATGACCCACTCTCACTGGGATAGTACTGGCTCTTATTGCCACGCTCAACTTCAAAGGCCTAAAACAAGCTCTCGAAAGGCAGCCGCTTGTTTATATAACACGCCTCTTTTAGATAAGAAATTCCTTTGCGACAGCTGTGAAGCAAAGAATCCAGTCTGCATGGGTCGTCCCAAAAGGAGAAAGGGCAATAACAAAGAAGCCTCATTTTTAATCCGAGGCCACCGTTTACCATAAACAATGGCGCCATCCAATGAAAATGAGGGGCGGGGCTTCAAGCCCCCTTCTGAAATCTCCTCTCTCAAAATATGGCTCGCAGAGCAAGTAGCGCATGCGTGCTGCAACGCTAGGCGAGACCTAAAAAGGAAGATTGTGTGCAGGAAGGTGTTCCTTCCTGCAGAAAAACAATTCTGCCTACAACGCAGGCACCCTTGCAATACGACGCAATAGTGCCTGCATTGGCATTAGTCAGCCAACAGTGTGCAAGCGCTAGGAAATGTCAGGAATGTGCCGTATAAGGGTTGCTAATCCCCAGTTTTGTGCTTTTAGTTACCCACCTGTTTGCCATCATACGTTTGCTAATAAGTAGGAGTATTATATCCGGGTCTGCGTCTTGCATGGTAGCATCAGCTGCTGCGAGTTCAGTTGCTAATCTAACTGCCTCTCTTTCTTCATCACTGTCTCCCATTTTACTGACAGGATGGTTATTTTTTTGTTTGTTTGCAGATCAGGTTTCTTATGGAAACAAAGATTAGATGCACAATATTTTGGAACAGTGTATCCTTCAACGTTGACTATACCAAGAACCATACATAGGAGTTCCCTCCTGCGAGGTCTGGCGGATATAACCTTTCACCCACTCCAGACGTCTTTGGAGTATTATGGGAAAAGGGGTCTGAGTGAGAAAGCACGACTGAGTTACTCTAAATGTCTTACGTTAGTTTTATCGCCCTTTCCAAACGCGTTGGGCGCCATGTAGTGTAGTTCCTATCATCCCAATAGGCTCTGCGCATTGGAATAATACCTACAGCAGTAAAGGCCTAGGCCAGACGTTAACTAGGTCTACTACTGTCGATACTAGACTTAAAGTTTTGGGTTTTGCCAGCTTGCTCAGAGTTCACTAGAAACTTTCTCGAATGTTCAGGAAGGACTTAACTTCCCTGATTAGACAAGAAGGGATTTAGTTTCTGACAACCATAGAACATGACAACTTTGCTCTCCCCTAATCAAGAGTATATCTCGAGAGTCGTGTGAACAAAAGGCAATTTATTTTACTCAGTCAGTACGTGCATTCTTAGTCTGATCAGATTGTAGAGAAAAGGAAGAGACGGGCGTGTTCAATAAAAAGGTGTTATTTATTGATCAGTCTCTTTTCTCATACAAGAGAAATGGATCGATATTATTGCAATACTTATAGCTAAGTAAAGTGCATACATTAAAAGCAATAGTATAAAATAATACTGTAAAAACATTGATATGGTTTCTAAGCCATAAGATGTTTTAAAATGAATAAAATATATTACATACACATATACATTTGACTAAACGTGCTCAACTGGTGTTTCTAAATACGCCTACCCCGTGTACCTGACCTAAGCCCAATACGTGGGCGGGAATAGAAAGTTACAGTTTAAGTTAAGTTTGTTTTTGCCAAGTGAATAACTAAAGAATTCTCTGTGAGGGGTTATTCAGTTCTGTACCTGGAATCTAGGTTGAATGAGGGATGGTATCTCTCGTCTCTGGTCTCGATATTCCAGGCTGCCTGCGAGGGCTACCCAGAAACGCCGGTGCTGGATTTCTCGGCAGGAGAAAGCAGCTTCTCTCAGCGCGTCAGGAAGGCGGGGCTGCGCCAGCGGGGTCTGCTCTGCTCTGGGCTTCGGCAAGTATGGCTGCTCCGTCTCGTCACCACCGCGTGTGTTTGCATAGGGCAATATCGGTAATATTTATACCTTTAAGGTGCCGAGATTGACGTAAGGATGGACATAGATACGTCAATAAGGATGTCATACGACTTACTCGTTAGCACATTCTTTTGCTGAAGTTCTCGGTGAAATCAAAACAATGGCCGCAGGGTTTTGCCCAGGTTGTCATAGGTTTGATTTGTTATGAGAACTCCGTATGCCTTATCAGGGGCTGAAGGAATATCGCTTGTCTAATTAGATCGCAAGCGTTATGACCTAATCAGATAACACGTTCCTGTGCCGTAGTGTGACTGCGTCAGATAACGGTATCTGCCTCATGGGGGTTTTCTGCCTCATGGGCTGACTGTTAGTTAACTTGTTGGTTTGTTTAACCAGAATAGGGTCAGGAATAGGGGGATCGATTCAGAACCTATAGGAATACATCACACCCACTCCACGCTAACTATGGTCATATTTACTAATCTATGCATAGTAAAACATAGTACAACATACTATAGAGTATTGTGTATACCTTACCACCCCAAAATACATAAATGCATTTTGAAATTTTCAAATATACGGAAAAGTTGCAATCATATGTATTGTATGCACTCAAGCTGTATAATAATGCTAAGGTAATCACGCATTTGTATACATTATTGCTTATTTGGTATATGAGAATTTACACATGAAATGGCTCTTAATACAGAAAAAAAGTTCGAGACCATTCCATCACAGAATAAAATATTTAAAATATTTATGAACATACCAGCGGGCAGCTAATGTCTATAAGCTATGTCTATAAGCTATCTAAAATTTAGAAACCTTAGTTCTTTAAGAATAGTTCTTACTTTAAGCAGAAGATAGTGTCCCGAAAAATATGAAAAAATATTTTGGGGCTGCTGAAAAATTGCTGTCCGTGAACTGGAGGTAAGATTGTTCATGTGACTTTATTTTTAAAGTTGAAGGCCGAATTCAGGGAACGCCGTGTGCGAGCTTGTTCAAAAGTCTCTATTTCTGCTCTGGTGAGAACATCATATCATTTAGGCTTTCGAAAAAACTGTCAACAGCTTCCTGGGAAAGTTCCACTAACTCGGAAATAGGTGTAATCATGCATTCGTGCGCATGATTGTTTCCATTGACATTCTGATTTGCATTGCTGACAGAAGGTCGTACCTGATCGATGCTGCTTTCATCTTGAACTTCACTACCCATCAATCGTAGTGGTGAAGCTTCCACGAATGCCGTCATCAGGATTGGTAGCCTTTGAGGGCAGCACAAAGCATGAACCTTGATCGGGCTCAACAATGTTTCTGCATCCATTGGCGCATCCGATTGTAGCGTCAGACAGGTGTCTAACACGCATTCTTCTCCGCATAGCAGACACCTTAATACAGGTAAAACACATCTTTGCCACATTGGTCGAAATGATAGAAACCAAGTCATGTTCAGGTCTCTAAGCCGGGAGAGTCCTAGGATTTTTGATATCCGGTCCCGGTATCCAATGGCTAGGATTGTTTCATCCCTTGTCGCAAGAGTTTTGTCTGTGACATGGGTTGCCATACCGAAAAATAAGGACCAAGAATAGGATTCCTGCAATTAGTCCCAAGATCAGGGGAAGTCCGCCAAAAATCGAATGGACGAAATCTGGAAAAATACCCAGTATGGCTTTGAATGGTGTTAATGCCATCGAAAATACTGTCTTAAATACCTTTGAGACCCCATTGGTATCAGAAATATTTAAGATTTCGTTTAGTATTTCTGCGAAATGTATGGGGGAATTAGTTGATAACAATGAATGTATCTCTGCAGTCGTCCTTGCGACTTGTAGATCATACGTTTCTTTTGATGACGTGAGCCTTGTAGGCGTCTGAAGAAGCACTGTTTTCATTCTGCTTAAAGTATCTATTCGAATAGAAGTAATTTTCAAATTGGGCCATGCCCTTGCCTCCCTGTCTGGAAAGGAGCTGGGGAACAATGATCGTCCACAGCACTTGACCTTCGCAGTCGTAGTGACTAGATAAGGAGTCCCGGGCATAAGACTACAACATCTGCGGTCTACAATTAGAATGTAACTCCCATTATAGAGTCTTTGAAAGAATGGTTCTATTTCTGTTGCAGGTGCGCCTTGCTGGTGACATGAAAGGTTGTATGAATTCCCTTCACAGGCTCCATGCAAACTAATTCCGTTACACAGAAGCGTGCCGCTTAGTGACATCGCACAATTATTGCCACTAAGAAACACTTTCTGTCCTTTATTACTGACACATGCATGTGAATAGGGCAGGTTCCATGATGTTTTAATGTACCCCTTTCCCAATTTCTCGTACATGCCAGCCTGTATATATTTTTGGCAGTATTGAAACCTGAAGGTTGAGATTGGAATATTTATTATCCCATGTATTATCCATTCACTGACAGGTCGTTCTGACATTGTCACTGGTAATCTTTCGAGTTTTTCAATGCTCAAGATTGTATAATCAGCACCCTTTTGTGCCATACTGATTTGTCTATCAGTAAGGTTAAAGATTTGGAATAGTGACGTTGTGTTGATTAAACGCCAAGGCACATAGCCTGAACGCAGATTTTGTAACGTCCAGCCAAGCTGTACAATAGAGCGCAATTGGGACTGACTGTGTTGTAATAACAGTAAGTCTTGCGACAATATGTCGATTGCTGAAGACACAATGCTGTCCAAAGAAAGAATTCTGGAGGACAGAGTCATTAACCCATTGTCCACTACAGAAAGTGATTTTTCCAAATTAATACGGTCAATTTCCCGTATTCTCTCTGCTGTTTCAATTTGAGTAACCTTCCAGGCCTCATTGTATGCTGCATATACAGAGGCTGCTATGAAACGTTTTTGACGCTGTTTGCGCGGTCCCATAATGAAATCACGCAAGTCAGCACCATCAGTAAGTAAAGTTAGGTGTTGTTTAATTTCTGCCAGTGTGGAAGTTTGTAGCCATTGAAGGCATAATTTGCCCACACTGTAGGTGGTTATTATCCCTGGGTGATGTCTTTGGGGATATCTAGGGTCTGGCCTGGTCATTTTGAACCCCTGTGTTTTGTTCAGGAATCTATCTTGACAGTTATTTGTATCTGTGGGCCAGATCAACCACTGTTTCCAATCAGGATGTGTTCTGTTTTGGTTTAATATATAATTTACGTCTATCTCTTCATCTGTAGAGCTATTGCTGAACATTGTTGGCTTTGGAATAGACGGTTTATTTAAGTCTTTGATTTTGGCTAGGCCAAAACAGGTGGTTTGTTGAACAGTGTCATTTAAAAATATCATTTGTTCTGGGATCATGCAGGCTCTAAACATAGATTCTATGCCCTGCACTTGCCATTCTTTTGTACCCCAAACACTTTTCAATTCAACATTCTTGTCCCAATAATCAAAACCAAAAGTATTCATTTTTTCAAAGAATGAGTCTGAATATATCAATTTTGTGTTGGTTATCATGGTCTTTGTCCCTGTCTTGTTTGACAATTTAAAATAGAATGCTTCAGCATTACTTGTGTTAAAACCTGAAAAGTATGAATATTTGTCATAGAAGGTCCTTGAGCTTCCTTTTGGAGGGGTTGCACAATGTTCCCACTGATTATAATTTAAAACATTTCTAGGTTGTGCAGATCTATGTAAAAAATGGTTACCATAGTGGTTATAACAGTACATACTATCATAATTTGTAGAACCCTGCAAATAATCATGTTTGGTAAATTTAGCAGACCTTACTAAGTCAGACATCATATTATTAATGCTTTCGAAGTCCCAATCATCAGCAAATGAGCTCGGTTTTACAAAGTCACTCAATGAGATCTTAATTTGGTGTGGATATTTCAGGATTTCGACCGGACCATAAATTTCATAGTCTGTGTTGTCCCATGCTACCCCACCAGGTATCGGATTGGCTGTGAAGTTGACTGAAGAAAGTTCTCTTTTCTCGATGTGTGAAGATGTGTGTGGTTTGAGGATCAAGTTGATTTTCTGACTTGCTGTGTCCATTTTTGCATATTTTCCCTCAATGAAGCGTCCCAAAGTTAGTATCATGATGAGCCAAAGTATGAGGATAAATGCACCAAAACCCACCCAAAATTCAATCCATGGAGAAATCAGATATGTTTCTTTCAGTTGTTTCAAAAGTTCTTTAGCTTTATCTTTAAAGGTTTTTGATGATGGCTGTGTCTTTGATTCACTGAAGCCTTCAGAGGAATCATCGAAGTTTATGAAGTAGCCGGATGCAGTTCTGTCAATTGTTCCAATTGGTTCATTGGTTGCATTTTCACTTGGTACTTCATTATAGATTGGTGTGTCTCTGCTAAATGTTTTTATTTGGGTTTTCAGAGGTCTGAGTTCTATTGCATTGTTGCATAGTCCTTGTTGTTCTTCTGTAGGCGTTTCGAATGTGATGAGCCTCTTCGTTAGGACCTCTGTACTGGTAGCAAACCTTGGTGTTCTGCTACTTATTGGGAGTCCACTTGGCCTACTGTTTGTTATTGGCAACATGTTGTGGTTTTACCAGGTCGATGGATACAACTCGGTTCTCCTTTTTTCCAGCAAGTGGCGGTAGTACAACTGATCTTGTCCCGTTGACAGACAAGACAGGAACTGCTTTTATGTAAGAAGGCCCAAATTCCTTCTTTACCGCGATCTTTTCCCTGACTAGATCCCCGACTTTTGGAATCCAGACAGGTCTTGCTGGGACAGGTGGTGGTTCTTCAGTGGTTGTTGGCTGTTGTTTCAATTTTATGTTGCTCAGGTCTTTTCTTGTTTTGTTTAAGTCCTGCAAAATAGCCAAACGGTCTTTGATATCAAAGCTTTTTTCTTTCACCACTGAAGTCTGACTATCAATGTCAGAGATCAACATCCTAGTTCCAAATAATAATTCGTACGCACTGAATCCCTTCAGAGAATTTCTTGGCAAGTTATTTAGACTACGTTGGACACTTATTAGATGTTTGACCCACCCAGCTCCCGAACCTAATACCTTTGCCGTTATAGATTGCTTTATGTCACGGTTTTTTCTTTCAACAATTCCGTTCCCCTCAGGGTGAAATGGACAAAAGTACCGCAATGCCACGCCCATGCTGACCATGGCCTCCTTATAAGCTCTAGAGCTAAAAGCAGGACCGTGGTCCGAATGCAGCATGCCAATTGCGTATGTGCCGATAAAGACTCGCAAATCTTTTATAACAGTTCTGGCGTCAGCCGTTCGCTGGGGCCACATCCATATGAATCTCGTGCATGAATCCACTGCGACCAAGATATATTTATAGTTACCATCCCTTTGTAAGGGACCACAGTGGTCTAGATAAACACAGGCTAATGGTTTATCCGAGATTAGAAGGGGCGTCTGCGCTGGACGTCTCACCGTTGATACTTTCATTTTTTGACAAATTTCACATTCTAGAACATAGTTCCTTGTTTGTCTTCTCATTTGTGGCCACCAGTATCTCTGTTTTAATAATGATACTGTGGCTGAGACGCCAGCATGGATGGAAGCAAGCCCTTCGTGTGCCGCTATTATTAGTCCTAACCTGTGTTCCATGTTTGGAATTGCCCTATCCCCCACTCCAGGGATTCGAGCAAAAGGAACATTGTTCGCATCAGTTATGTATGAGTATTTTACTGGAAAGCCTTTCGGGAGTGTTTCTATCGAATCCTTTTCTGAAGCGCTGACAGCTTGTAATATTTCGCTGTCTATTTTTGTTTTTGACCGGGTGATGGCAGCTACGGAAGCCGTTTGCACAGCTGCCTTCGCGGCCTCATCAGCCAATGAATTCCCTGCAACGTGAACGCCATCACGTTGATGACTCAGCGTATGAATCACGTGAGTCTTTGGTAGTTCTTTTTGTAAAAGAACTACTTGTTCCCAGAGCATTTTATGCTTGATTGTGCCTCCTTTTGCATCCTTAAAACCATTCTGAAGCCAGATCTGCAAATATTCATTATAAGACTGAACGCAATAATACGAATCGCACACTATGAGTGTGGGGAATTCTCGATAGGTATTTTCAAGCGCCATCTTGAATGCCAGTAGTTCAGCTCGCTGAGCTGTACAATCTCCTAAAGATTGTGTTTTAGTGATTGCTGGTTTAAATTTTCCTTCGTGCCAGCGACCTTTAACGATCGCGCACGCAGCACTGTAAGCTTGCTTACCCCCCACCGCGGGTTGTGCTGATCCGTCTGTATATATTATACAGCCGTAGTGTTCTAGAGGCAAAATTTCGGTCGGCGGAGGACATTCAAATTCATATTGGAGAAATTCTTGTGTTTTTAAATAAGGATCAAATTCGTACGCCACGTCTGTTGCAGCAAGAGAATTAGCCCATTGTATCCATCTCGGATGGAGAGCCTTAGCATTTGGAATGCTTGCTTTCGTTACAGCCTCTAGGGCTGGTATCGGTGTCACGATTATTATTCGTTTACCTTGTGCCAGGGCTCGTTCTTTTGCTATAGCTGTCTGTGTTGCGGTAAGAATTTTTTCCGTTGGGCTAAATTTCATTTCAGCCTTAGTGTACAAGTGTGATTTGAATGCAATTGGTACCTTTTCTCCCTCATTAGAGGTCAGGTATGTGAATCCGCATCTCCCTGGGATGACTCGAATCACAAGATTGCGTGTGTTATCACGTGTTTCTAATTTTGTTTTAATTAGCATGTCTGTTTGTAGGGATCTCAAAATTTCTGTGTGTATTTGAGTCCAATTGGATCTTTTAAAATCGGATTTTATCAGATCATAAAGGGGTTTGACCCTTTCTGCGTAATTTGCAATGTATGTTCTTCCGAAATTTAGGAAGCCTAGAATTGACTGTAAGTTTTTTAGTGTTCTAGGTGCTTGGAGTACGGCACATTTCTCTAGGAAATTGTCAGCCAGGCTTTTGCCTTCGCTTGATAATTCATATCCTAAGAACAGGACTGTCAGATGGGCAATTCTGGATTTTTTAAAGTTGAATTTGTAACCCTCTGCTGCGAACCCAAGTATTATGGTGTTCACTCTCTTCAAGTGAGTCTCCAAGTCATCATCTGTTAAGTAAATGTCGTCGACATAAGATAATGCTTCATCATCATATATTTGTAGCAATTCTGTTACTCTCGCTGAGAATACCCCCGGGCTGTTCTTGTACCCCTGGGCTAACCGACAGAATTGTTTTTGGGTGCCATTTATTGAGAATGCAGTTAAATATCTGCTCTCTGGTGCTATGTTTTGACAAAAGAATCCATTAGAAATGTCTAATGTTGTTTTGTATTTTTTGCGCACTATGTTATAAATTAGTGCAGCACTATGTGAGTTTTGCACTGCAAAAGTTTTGCAACATGTGTTAAGGTGTCGGTAATCCAAAACTAGACGGTATGAATTGTCTGGTTTGGAGACCGGAAACAAAGGGTTGTTCATTTGTGAGGTGCAAGTTTCAATCACCCCCTGGTATTCTAGCTGATCTAGTATTTCATTTACCTGTTTTTTAGCTTCTTGCTTAATTGGGTACTGCCTTTGTGCAGTTGGTTGTGATTTTAACTGGATTTTGTGAGGAGGAGAGTCCTCATCCCATCCGACGTGATTTTTATATAAAGCAGGAGCTAGAGCCACTGCCCACTTTCTAGCAAGTGTGTATTTTTTATGAATAGGAATTTGATTTGAGAAGGCAGGCATAATTATTTCTTCGCCATGAGGGCACTCCCTGACAAACTCTGGTGGCCAGTCTTTTTCAGCTAGAAGGATATCATAGCCCTTGGAGAGATTATCCCAAAATAGTCCCCTTATTTTTCTAGTCTTATCCCCCTCTATACGCAATGTTATTTCGTATATTTTGTGAGGTTTGCTAACTCTGGTGTCCGCAGTTTCCACTTGAAGATATTCATTCGTGTCCACTGTCTCCAGATGATTCATAAGGACTTTGCGAGCTATGCTCACTTCTGCTGCGCTGTCTAGCATTGTCTGAGCCCATTCTCCGTTTTTCAGTTGTGTCCTCAGTATTCTCGGCATTGTTAACTACCTTGATACTGGCTACCTTCTTTTTTGGAAATTGTAATTTCTTTTTTAGCTGAGCAGGTTCCTTGTCTTTGGACTTGGCGTGTAATTTTCAGGAGGTTCCTCTATTTTGTAATAGTGGAAGTACTTTGTTACAGGATTTGCTGCTGGAAAATTTATCCATGAATAGTATACCTCTGTCTGCCGATATTCGTGTGCCTCTATTACGAATATGACTGTACCACCTCTAGGTGTCAGTCCATTTTCTATAAGTTTTATGGTTATAGATTTCCTTTTGATGACCGGGATGAGTATTATATCCGGGTCTGCGTCTTGCATGGTAGCATCAGCTGCTGCGAGTTCAGTTGCTAATCTAACTGCCTCTCTTTCTTCATCACTGTCTCCCATTTTACTGACAGGATGGTTATTTTTTTGTTTGTTTGCAGATCAGGTTTCTTGTGGAAACAAAGATTAGATGCACAATATTTTGGAACAGTGTATCCTTCAACGTTGACTATACCAAGAACCATACATAGGAGTTCCCTCCTGCGAGGTCTGGCGGATATAACCTTTCACCCACTCCAGACGTCTTTGGAGTATTATGGGAAAAGGGGTCTGAGTGAGAAAGCACGACTGAGTTACTCTAAATGTCTTACGTTAGTTTTATCGCCCTTTCCAAACGCGTTGGGCGCCATGTAGTGTAGTTCCTATCATCCCAATAGGCTCTGCGCATTGGAATAATACCTACAGCAGTAAAGGCCTAGGCCAGACGTTAACTAGGTCTACTACTGTCGATACTAGACTTAAAGTTTTGGGTTTTGCCAGCTAGCTCAGAGTTCACTAGAAACTTTCTCGAATGTTCAGGAAGGACTTAACTTCCCTGATTAGACAAGAAGGGATTTAGTTTCTGACAACCATAGAACATGACAACATTGCTCTCCCCTAATCAAGAGTATATCTCGAGAGTCGTGTGAACAAAAGGCAATTTATTTTACTCAGTCAGTACGTGCATTCTTAGTCTCATCAGATTGTAGAGAAAAGGAAGAGACGGGCGTGTTCAATAAAAAGGTGTTATTTATTGATCAGTCTCTTTTCTCATACAAGAGAAATGGATCGATATTATTGCAATACTTATAGCTAAGTAAAGTGCATACATTAAAAGCAATAGTATAAAATAATACTGTAAAAACATTGATATGGTTTCTAAGCCATAAGATGTTTTAAAATGAATAAAATATATTACATACACATATACATTTGACTAAACGTGCTCAACTGGTGTTTCTAAATACGCCTACCCCGTGTACCTGACCTAAGCCTAATACGTGGGCGGGAATAGAAAGTTACAGTTTAAGTTAAGTTTGTTTTTGCCAAGTGAATAACTAAAGAATTCTCTGTGAGGGGTTATTCAGTTCTGTACCTGGAATCTAGGTTGAATGAGGGATGGTATCTCTCGTCTCTGGTCTCGATATTCCAGGCTGCCTGCGAGGGCTACCCAGAAACGCCGGTGCTGGATTTCTCGGCAGGAGAAAGCAGCTTCTCTCAGCGCGTCAGGAAGGCGGGGCTGCGCCAGCGGGGTCTGCTCTGCTCTGGGCTTCGGCAAGTATGGCTGCTCCGTCTCGTCACCACCGCGTGTGTTTGCATAGGGCAATATCGGTAATATTTATACCTTGAAGGTGCCGAGATTGACGTAAGGATGGACATAGATACGTCAATAAGGATGTCATACGACTTGCTCGTTAGCACATTCTTTTGCTGAAGTTCTCGGTGAAATCAAAACATTGGCCGCAGGGTTTTGCCCAGGTTGTCATAGGTTTGATTTGTTATGAGAACTCCGTATGCCTTATCAGGGGCTGAAGGAATATCGCTTGTCTAATTAGATCGCAAGCGTTATGACCTAATCAGATAACACGTTCCTGTGCCGTAGTGTGACTGCGTCAGATAACGGTATCTGCATCATGGGGGTTTTCTGCCTCATGGGCTGACTGTTAGTTAACTTGTTGGTTTGTTTAACCAGAATAGGGTCAGAAATAGGGGGATCGATTCAGAACCTATAGGAATACATCACAGTATCAACTGTAGCCCCCCCAAACTCACTGGGCCATTTAAAAAACTATCAGAGTGCATCCGTGCAACTTCAAATTGGAAATCTGACATTGCCCTGTTCTTTTCTTGTAGGCACATACATGCCATTTTGTAATTGCCTGACAACGTGTAGTAAGGGCACCATCTTACAGATTTTTAAACTATTGTTAGAAATGGGGTCTCTAGTTGGCAGAGGTAGGTACCTTTATCCAAATAGGAACCCTTGCTTCTAGTCAGGGTAAGGGGATGCACACTTTAGATATGCCACTTCTTACCCCATTGGTAGCTTGGAACGAGCAGACAGGGTTATCCTAAAGGCAATGTGTAAGGTATTTGTGGCAAAACAGACAGTAACACAGTGAAAACACCACAAAAGGACACCACACCAGTTTAGAAAAATAAAATCTTTATCTAAACCCAACAAGACCAAAACAACACAAATCCAACATACACAGTTAAAATTATGACTTTCAAAAGGTTTCAAGAACTTGTACCATAGAAAACTATGGTTGCGTAACTTTTACACAAAGGACCTGTAGTTGCATAAAAATTCAGAAGGCCAAACAGCCGCAGTGTCAGAATAAAGAAATGAGACCTTGGGGAGGCAATGTGACAGTACCGCACCATGCAGAGGAAGGGTTTCGTCGAATGCAGTCTGTATGGGGAGTAATGCGTCGATTCTTCGTGGCGGTTCTGGTCTGCATGTGATGCGTCAGAAAAACTAGCCACACAGGTGCGATGCGTGGAAATCCGGGATGCGTCGGTGATTGATGCGGCAGAGTCGAGCGGCGCTGCGTTGGTTTTCTTCAGCCGCGATCCCTCGAAGCGTCGATTCTTGTATGGGATGCGTGGAAATTCTTCTTGTGCCGTGGAGATGCATCAGAAAAACAGCGGCAAGTTTCTTCTTTCATCCAGCTCCCAAACAGTAGCAAGAACCTCGAGACGTCCAGAACTTGCACAGGCACCTCTTGGCAGGACAAAACTCCCAACAGCCAAGTTCAGAGGAGCTGAGGGTGAAGTCTTTGTGTTCCTGAGACTTCAGAACAGGAGGCAAGCTCTACTCAAGCCCTTTAAGTTCTTCCTCAAGCAGAGGGACACAGCACACAGCAAAGTCCTTGTCCTTTCCTTGGCAGAAACAGCAACTGCAGGCCAACCCCAGACAGCACACAGCAAAGGGCAGTACTCCTCCTCAGTTTCTCCTGCTCTTTTCCTTGGCAAAGGTTCCTCTTGGTTCCATAGGGGAACAGCCAGTACAACGCGGTTTTTACCACGCATTGCTATTACATCGCAGGTGATGTTACAACGCGTGGTAAAAACCACGCATACCATTACATCGCATGCGCTTTTACAACGCATGTGATGTAATGTGTAATGGCGGTAGTTATCCAAGTCGTTGTGAGGAAACTTAGGCTGTTTCCTCACAACGATGTGCACCAAGCAGGAAGGAGGAAGCAGGAACCGCGAGCAGAGACGGTGACTCTGGAGAGGAGAGTGGTAAGGGAGTTTGAGCTTGGGGTGGGGGTTACCGTTGTAGGGTTTAGGGTAATGTAAAAGTAGTGTCCTAACGTTTGTGTGTTTTTTCACATTTTAGTTTGTTTTTTTGTAGTGTAGTGTAGTGTAGTGTCATAGTGTATTAGGGTTTAGGGTACTGTTGTAGTGATTTAGGTTTTAGGGTAGTGTAGTAGTGTTTGTGTAGTGGTTTAGGTTTTAGGGTAGTGTAGTAGTTTTTTTGTAGTGTAGTGTTTTAGGGTTTAGGGTAGTGTCATGTTTTAGGGTTTAGGGTAGTGTAGTGTTTTAGGGTTTAGGGTTGTGTAGTAGTGTTTGTGTTGTGTAGTGTTTTAGGGTTTAGTGTAGTATAGTAGTGTTTGTGTAGTGTTTTAGGGTAGTATAGTAGTGTTTGTGTATTGTTTTAGGGTTTAGGGTAGTGTAGTAGTGTGTAGTAGTGTTTATGTAGTGTAGTGTTTTAGGGATAAGGGTAGTGTAGTGTTTTAGGTTTTAGTGTAGTATAGTAGTGTTTGTGTAGTGTAGTGTTTTCATGTTTAGTGTAGTGTTGTAGTGTTTTAGGGTTTAGGGTAGTGTAGGGGTGGAAGTAGTGTGGGTAGTGTTCTAGTGTGGTAGTGTTTTAGGGTTCAGGGTATTGTAGGGTTGGGTGTAGTGTGGGTAGTGTTGTAGTGTAGTAGTGTTTTAGGGTTTAGGGTAGTGTAGAGGTGGAAGTAGTGTGGGTAGTGTTGTAGGGTAGTAGTGTTTTAGGGTTTAGGGTAGTGTAGTGTTTTAGGGTTTAGGGTAGTGTAGTAGTGTTTGTGTAGTGTAGAGTTTTAGGGTTTAGTGTAGTGTTTTAGGGTTTAGGGTAGTGTTTTAGGGTTTAGGGTAGTGTAGTAGTGTTTGTGTAGTGTAGTGTTTTAGGGTTTAGGGTAGTGTAGTAGTGTTCGTGTAGTGTAGTATTTTTGGGTTTATGGTAGTGTTTTAGTGCTTAGGGTAGTGTAGTAGTGTTTGTGTAGTGTTTTAGGGTTTAGGGTAGTGTAGTGTTTTAGGGTTTAGTGTAGTATAGTAGTGTTTGTGTGGTGCTTTAGGGTATTTTAGTGTGTTTGTGTAGAGTTTTAGGGTTTAGGGTAGTGTAGTAGTGTTTGTGTAGTGTAGTGTTTTAGGATTAAGGGTAGTGTAGTGTTTTAGGTTTTAGTGTAGTGTACTAGTGTTTGTGTAGTGTAGTGTTTTAGTGTTTAGTGTAGTGTATTGTTTTAGGGTTTAGGGTAGTGTAGGGGTGGGAGTAGTGTGGGTAGTGTAGGGTGGTAGTGGTTTTGGGTTAGGGGTAGTGTAGGGGTGGGAGTAGTGTGTTGTGTAGGTGTAGGGGTAGGGATGTCACTTACCTTGCAAACGTTTACTACGAGTATTGCTTTACCACGCATGCCTTTGTGTTGTAATGGCTTGCGTGGTAAAGGCATACTCGTGGTAAAAGTATGCAATGTAATGGCAATCAATGTCATTGACATTGCGTAGTAATACCCGCATTGTAATGGCACGCGTGGTATTACTATGCGATGTAATGACATACATCCAGTTCCAGAAGTAGTCTATGAAGTCTTTTGTATCCCTGAGACTTCCAACGGAAGGCAAGCTCCACTTCAAGCACTTGGTGAAAACTCTTTTGTTTTCTGTTCAATATCTGTATTATTTTAAAAAGTAAGAGTTCATACAATTATAATAAAATGCAACACAACAGATCAAAGTGATCAATAAATAAGTAAAATATTGAGAGAATTCAGATTCAAAGCTAGAATTCATGTCAGAAAAATAATGAAATCACAAAAAGTACTGAAACAATATACCATATATAGCATATGTTATAGCTTGAATATCATAAATCCTGGGTAAGCGGGAAACAAAAAGTGAATATCTCCTAGTAGATTGATATAAATAATTAGTTGTATTGCACAGAAACAGAAAGTACCAGAATGAAAGGAAGAAGAAGAGAAAAAGAAAGGATAGAAAAGAAAAAGCAAAGAAGAAAGAACAAGGAAGGAGAGGAAGGAGAGGAAGAGAAAGAGGATGATACAGGGATAGATAGGTAAATGGATGGATAGATAGATAAACAGATAGGTAGAGAGATAGATAGTGGCACCTACTACAGTGAGGAAAATAAATTAAGAAATAGAGACAAAAGGATATTGGCCTACCAACCCCTGAGAAGACAAATTCATATATTTATCCAGGTGAGCTCCAAATTGCATTAGAAATGGTAGGCGTACAATGCTTCTCTTCGACAGAAGTATGGGCCCCAAGAAGAAATGATATCCATGCCCATCAAGTATGATAAGACAGAAGATTAAAGGATTTCCACTCAGTTAAAATAATGTTGACAGCAATTGATATAAGGAGATATAATAGCTGCATATCCATATCATCCAAGGGTAGAGGAGTACAAGCGGCCCATCCAAGGGTAGAGGAGTACAAGCGGCCCACGGTCCCAATAAGATCATAGGTAATGAGAGCTCCAATGGAATATCAAAGATTAGTGATAAATGTTTCTGAATTAAATCCCAAACGGATTGTAGTAACGAGCATTCAAAAAACATATGTTGGTGTCTGACTGAGACCAAATTGCAATTCCAACAATGATCATTACTTGTATAAGCGAGCAGGGGTCCAATGCAGGAGATTCATAGTAAAGAATTTAGATTGCATAAGAGAAGGAGCAATCTTATTCCGTAGTGAAAGCTTCCCAATTAACTGCCATGACTCTTGTGAAATATGTTTGAAAATAGCTCTATCAAAATGATGTGACCATTTATCTTGAGTAATAGTAGACTGCGAAGGAAGTGGCGCAGATAAAAACCTATATATTTTTGAGACAGTATGACCTAAACAAGACCACATAGAAAGAAGTGAAATAGTCTGCACAGAGGGCTACTTTAGAAACAGCAACCTTTAATGTTAAAAAGCAATAGAAATCCATATTATTAAGGTTATATTTTCTGGCCAAAGAAGAAAAGGGAAGAGGAACATGATTGGAACCATAAAGATGTTTGACCAACGTAAGACCTCTATTAGCCCAGGAAGCCATCGTAACAGGGACAATATCAGTGACAATTTTAGGATTATCCCATAATGAAGACCATCTCGATTTATGAATCTTTTTATTTGTATATTTTAGAGCACTAATTGTGTCTGAAATAATACGGCTTGAATGTGGTAGCACAAGTTTAGAAGCAGTGAGGAAGGAAAGGGTAGAAAGAGGAGAACACAACTCTCGTTCAATATAAATCCACGGAGGGGTATGGTGGGAATCCGAGAAACCAAAGAGCACCCTGAGACAATAAAAAGGCAATTTGATACAAGTTCCAATCTGAAAGATTACATCCAACCAAAACAGATGGTTTCCTAAAATGTTTTATATGCAATTCTAGTACGCTTATCACTCCATAAAAATGTTGACGTAAGTAAATCAATCTCACGGAAAAAGGATGAGAAAAGCCTTACAGGCAGCACGGAGGATAACAAGTTAATAATCAACATCTTAAGAGTTTGAAGTCTTCCCCACCAGGAGATATATTTCGGAAACCAGGAGGACAGAAGATCTTTAACCTTATCTAGTATATGAGATTCATTATAAGAAAAAGTATCTAAAAGGTTATTACAAAACCAAATTCCTAAATATTTAATTTGAGTCTATTGCCATTTAAAATGCGCCTCACCCATATGAGAAGGGAATCACAACGCATTAAGAGGGAACATTTCCTTCTTATCTTTGTTCAGAGTATACCCTGAGATGAGTAAAAACTCTTCAATGGTTATTAATGGCAGGAATGGCAGTAGCAATGTCTTCAGAGAAGATGAGAACATTGTCTGCTTACTCAGCCATTTTGATTGTATGTGAACCAAATTGAAAGCCTTTGATATTCTCATTTAAATTGAGTAACCAAAGGAGTGGGTCTATAGACAATAGAAAAAAAAGGGGTGACAGCAGGCACCCCTGTCTAACGCCCTGACTTAGAATAAAAAGAGAAGACGTAGCCCCCTTGACTCTGATGTTAGCTTTAGGTTGCACATATAGAGACATAACCAAGTTGATAAAAGAATCCCCTAACTTATGAGATTGGAGTACTGCTTGTAAAAAAGGCAAAGAAACTTTATCGAAGGCCTTTTCGGTATCAAGGGCAAGCGCAGCCGCTGGCAAAGCAGAGAGTTTCGCTTTTTCCAATATTTGACAAAAGGTTCGGATATTATCCCTAGCAAGTCTCCCTTTTACAAAGCCAGTCTGAGATCCATGGATAAGACTAGGGATATGGCGCTCTAAACACTTAGCCAGGACTTTGGCAAAAATCTTGGCTTTCATGTTTAATAGCAAAATTGGACGGGAATTTTTAGGGTCAAAATGATCTTTCCCTTCTTTCGGAATCATGACAATAGTAGCTTCAGCGGCTGAGCCAGAGACTTTACCAGACATTACAAAATTATCGAAAACTTCCTTCAGATATTTTATTATTGAGGAAGAAAATGTTTTCTAGAAAGCAATGGGTATCCATCAGGCCCTGGAGCCTTCCCCGACTTAGTCGCCCTAATGGCTTGAAGTATATCTTCAGAGTCAATCGGTTTCCCCAGAGTAATCATCTTTGGCTGCGAAATAGTATTTGTAGGAATCGAGGACAAGTTGCATTGCTCTTTGGGAGTGTAAATCTTTTCATAAAAATCACGAAAAACTTGAAGGATTTCTTGAGTATGGAATTTCCTAAACCAACTATTGTCATTAATATAGGAAATCTGGGCAGTTTTGACATTAGCGCTCTGATACTTTAAGGTGGTAGCCAACATCTTACCTGCTCTATTTTGTAGCTGCAAGCGTCTAGATTTTTAAGCATGTACACCAATATAACCTCTCCTAGTGACAATGGAGTTAAAAGAGTATTTTAAGAGAGACTTATCATTAGAACTTCTATATAATATCTCTTTAAGTTTGATCTCATCCCCTAAAGACTGCAGTGACTTTTTGATATAACTATTCTATTTTGAATTTTTTTCGATAATGTGACCCCTAATAGTGCGTTTAAATGCATCCCATAAAACTATTGGGGAATTCACTGAGGACTCATTATCTTTGAAGAAGTTATACATTTCCACAGATAGTTCTTTAACTTTATCCTTATCATCCAAAATCTCTGTATTTAGAAGCCAAGTACAAGGATCTTGTTTATCCGCCAGATTAAGGAGACTGAATGAGACTGCTGCATGATCAGAAACAACTATTGGGTGAATTATAGCATTACTAGTGTGTTTTAGAAGAGCAGCATCAACTAGAAGATAATCGATACGAGAAAAACTAGAATGTGGAGAGGAGAAAAACGTGAAATCACTACCCGTAGGATTACGTAACCTCCAAACGTCAACAAGCTGATGAGAAGAGCACATTTTGAGCACTTTTTATGTGACCTTGGAGGACGGAATTTAAAAGCAGAATTTCTATCTAAGATAGGATCCAAAGGCAAATTAAAATCATCACCAATTGTTCTAGCATTTTGAGGGATGTCAGAGAGCTTCTTATTTATTGAACACCAAAAGAGTAACCCTGCGCGTAGTGAGCGTAGTGGGGCTGCGCGAAGCTATGCAAAGAGGGCGAGAAACTACGCCCACCTGCGCACTTTGCATAGCCCCACTACGCGCCGCATGCCCCCCTCCCGAACAAACCTAATTTTTAGGAAATGAGCACATAAAAATAAACAAAATACACTTACATTGTCCGCGGCGTCCCGGGGCTCCCTCTGCTCATTCACGCCATTCACGCCGCCGTCTGCTAACCAATGTGCATGCGCGGGCGGCCGCGCATGCGCATTTCTCGCGAGAAACGGCGGCGTGAACGAGCAGAGGGAGCCCCGGGACGCCGCGGACAAGGTAAGTGTCTTTGATTTATTTTTATGTGCCCATTTCGTAAAAATTAGGTATGTTCGGGAGGGCGGGAGGGAGGCGGGTGGCGGGAAACTTCGCTACGCCCAAGGAGTGGGCGTAGTGTTGCCTGCTTTGCCTACTTTGCAAAGGGCGAAGTAGGCAACACTACGCCCACTTCATGGGCGTAGCGAAGTCCTTCGCCCAGGGTTACAAAAGAGTTGATCATCAATGTTGGGGGCATAAATATTCATAACTCGTCTGAGCCATTGGGCAAGCGAGAAAGCAACCATCTGCCAACCGTATCATGCTCAACGGTGACAATAGATAGACCAGAGTTTTGGGAAATTAGAGTCACAACCCCGTTCTTCATACCAGAGGCTTCAGAACAAGCAACATCAAGCAAAGCTTACTTAAAAGGCTATCTTAGTCTCCTGAAGAAGAACAATATCACCAGCAAAGCTTTTGCAGTAATCTAAAATCTTGGAGAAAAAGCAGAATGATGAAAGCACAATCTGGTCCTTTCCCTGCCCAAGACAGAAGCATGCACTGTAGGTCAACCCAAAAACAGCACACAGCACAGGGGCAGTACTCCTCCTCCAGCTTCCCCAGTTCTTCTTCCTGGCAGGTTCCTTAGTTCAGCAGTAGTCTAAAGTTCAGGTGTTTTAGGTCTAATACTTATATCCCAAAATGTCATTGTTCTTTTTGTGCAAGGGTCTCTGAGCCCAGTCCAATCCAGTTCTGTCCTCTCTGGTGCAGCTAACCGGCAGGAGGTGGATACAGCATTGTGTAAGGCCGACAGCCCATATTCAGGTGCAAGGGAAATCTCATCCCACCACTCTAAATGCAGACCGGGCCTATACAGGTGCTAGTGAGAACTCCTCCCCCTACTCTGAATGCAGCTCAGGTCTATTCAGCCCATCCCTGACTCATTCAGGAAAGGCAGGACACACATCAACCCCCCTGTGGCTCTCTGAGAGAATGCACCTTCCCAGCCCCTGTCACTCCAAAACTAGACAGGCAATACACAAACAGGCAGAGGCACACGGAATGGCTAAACAAGAAAATGGCTACCTTTTAAAAGTGGTATTTTCAAACACACTATTTGAAAACTATCATTACGAAAGATGGGTTATTAAATATTGAGTTCAGAGAACCTAAACTTTATTTTGTCATCTTACCCCTATGAGGAGATATGCTTGTAAAATGTTACAAGCATTTCCCATTCTGTCCTATGGAGCAAGACAGCCTTTCAATAGTGAAAAACGAAATTGGCTTTGTTTCACTATCAGGACATGTTACCCACATCAGAACATGTCCTGCCTTTCACACACACACTGTACCCTGCCCATGGGGGTACATTGGGCCTACCATAGGGGTGTCCTATATGTAAGAAAAGGGAAGGTTAAGGCCTGGCAAGTGGGTGCACTTGCCAAGTCAAGTCAAGTCAAGTCAGATTTATATAGCGCCTACATACCCATAGGGTCTCAAGGCGCTTGCGGAAGGGGGGGGAGGTTTACTTATCTAATATCCAGGTTTTAAGTTGTTTTCTGAAGGCTAGGTGGTTTTGAGTAAGGCGGAGGTGGATGGGAAGGGAATTCCAGGTTTTGGCCGCTAAGTAGGAGAAGGATCTTCCCTCCATGGTGGCTTTGTGGATGCGCGGAACAGCGGCGAGGGCTTGGTTGGACGAACGCAGCTGGCGGGTGGGGGTGTAAAAGGAAAGGCGCGTGTTCAGACAATCAGGTCCAAGTTCGTATAGGGCTTTGTGTGCGTGGGTGAGGAGACGGAACGTTATTCTCTTGTTGACGGGGAGCCAGTGAAGGTCTTTCAGGTGAACGGAGGGGTGGTCTGTGCGGGGGATGTCTAGTATGAGTCTGGCTGAAGCATTTTGGATGCGTTGGAGTTTTCTTTGCAGTTTTGCGGTGGAACCGGCGTAAAGGGTGTTTCCGTAGTCCAGACGGCTTGTAACCAGTGCGTGGGTGACCGTTTTTCTTGTATCGGTGGGGATCCAGCGAAATGTTTTTTTGAGCATGCGTAGGATGTTGAAGCATGAAGATGAGACGGCGTTGACTTGTCTGGTCATCGAGAGTGAGGAGTCCAGGATGATGCCCAGGTTCCGTGCGTGGTCCGTCGGTATGGGGGCTTTTCCTAGGGCCGTTGGCCACCAAGAGCCGTCCCAGGCGGAAGGGGATGAACCTAAGATGAGTACTTCCGTTTTGTCCGAGTTCAGTTTCAGACGGCTGTGCTTCATCCACTCGGCTACTTCTTTCATCCCTTCATGTAGGTTGGTTTTGGCGGTGGTTGGGTCTTTGGTGAGTGAGAGGATCAGCTGAGTGTCATCAGCGTAGGAGATGATGTTGAGGTTGTGTTGACGTGCGATGGTTGCGAGGGGGCTCATGTAGACGTTGAAGAGGGTGGGGCTGAGTGAATGATCCTTGCGGGACGCCGCAGATGACTTCGGTGGCCTCTGACTTAAAAGGGGGGAGGCGGACTCTCTGAGTTCTTCCAGCGAGGAACGAAATGATCCAGTCCAATGCTTTTCCTTGAATTCCGATGTTTCTGAGGCGTTGTATCAGGGTGCTATGGCAGACTGTGTCGAAGGCTGCGGAGAGGTCAAGGAGGATGAGGGCGACTGTGTCTCCGTTGTCCAGTAGTGTTCGAATGTCATCTGTTGCTGCGATGAGTGCGGTCTCGGTGCTGTGTTTGGTTCGGAAGCCAGACTGTGAGGAGTCCAGTGATTTGTTGGTTTCGAGGAAGGCGGCGAGCTGATTGTTGATGGCTTTCTCAATGACTTTGGCAGGGAATGGGAGGAGCGAGATGGGGCGGTAGTTTTTGAGTTTGGTGGGGTCAGCTGTGGGTTTCTTCAGAAGGGCGCTGAGTTCGGCGTGTTTCCAGCTTTCTGGGAATGTGGCGGAGTTAAGGGAGCAGTTGATGACATCTCGGAGATGGGGTGCGATAATGGAGTCTGCTTTGTTGAAGATGTGATGGGCGCATGGGTCTGTAGGGGATCCTGAGTGGATGGAGTTCATCAGGCGAATGGTGTCTTCTGTGGTGATTGGGTTCCAGTCGAAAAGGTTATTCGGAGGAGGTACAGGTTCGGAGGTGAGTGGGGTGGACTGGTTTACGGGTTGGTTGTCAAAGCTGTTATGAATGTCGGCGATTTTGTCATGGAAGAATGAGGCGAGGGAGTCGCAGAGGACTTGAGAGAGGGTGATGTCGTTAGAGCTGGCGTGGGGTTGGTGAATTCTTTGATGATGTTGAAAAGTTCCTTGCTGTTGTGGGCGTTGTTGTCTAGTCGGTCTTTGAGTGCTGATTTCTTGGCTGTCCGGATTAGTTGGTGGTGTTTGCGGGTGGCGTTTTTGAGGGTGGCTTGGGTGATAGTGTTTGGGTTTGTTTTCCAAGTTTTCTCAAGGGAACGACAGAGCTTCTTGGATTTCTTAAGGTCATCGTTGAACCAGAGGGCGTTCTTGCTTCCTTGCTTGATTTGATGTTTTTTCAAGGGTGCTAGTTTGTCGGCGGTTTGGGTTAGCCATTGTGTGAGGTTGATGGCGGCTTGGTTAGGGTTCGTTGAATAGGCAGGGGGTATTTGAAGAAGCGATGTTGAGATCTGGTCGATGGTGATTTTGTTCCAATTTCTTCACAGAGTTGGTTGAGGGTGGTTGTGGGTCGAGGTCTTATTATAAATAAAGTGGATGCAACTGTGGTCCGTCCAGTGGAGGGGTGTGGTGTGAGTGAAGGAGATATGCTTGCTGGAAGTGAAGATAGGGTCGAGTGTGTGTCCTGCATAGTGTGTGGGGGTGTTAACAAGTTGTTTGAGTCCGAGATTGGCGAGATTGTCCAGAAGGGTGGTAGTGTTACTGTCGTTGCTCTTTTCCAGATGGAAATTGAGGTCTCCCAGTAGAATGTATTCTTCCGAGGGGAGGGCGTGTGGGGTGATGAAGTCAGTGATGTCTTCGCTGAATTTTGTACGGGGTCCTGGTGGCCTGTAGAGGAGGGTGCCTCTAAGTGTGGTCTTGGGGTCGGTGTGGATCTGGAAGTGAAGGTGTTCGGCGATAGCGAAATTGTCTTCTGAGCTGGTTGAGACGCGGATGGTGTTCTTGTGGACGATGGCGATGCCTCCTCCTGTTTGAATGGTGCGGTCCTTACGGATGATCTTGTAGCCGTCCGGGATGGCTATGGTGATGTCTGGAGCAGAAGAGGCATTCATCCAGGTTTCTGTTAGGAAGGCGATGTCCGGAGAAATGGTGTTGAGTAGATTCCAAAGGTCGATGGCGTGTTTGTGAACCGAGCGGGTGTTGAGAAGGATGCATTTAAGGTGGTTGGTGTTGGATCTCTGTTTGGTGTTTGTTGGTTTGGTGTGGGTCTTGATGCAGGTGAATTTGCAGGAGTGGCAGCTGAAGGGTCCATGGGTGTGTCCTGGTGCTGTTAGGGAGTTGGCCGGGGTTAAGTGCTAAGAAGGTGGAGGCGTCGTATGTAATGCGGGAGGGATGGTCGACATGGCAGTTAACAAACTGTGCACGGGCACTGCAGTGGCAGGCCTGAGACATCTTTTCAGGGCTACTCATGTAGGTGGCACAATCAGTGGTTCAGTCCCACTTTACTAGGGACCTACTAGTAAATCAAATAAACCAATCAGGGAGAACCAGTTATAACAACAATTAATACAGAAAGCATATGCACGTTAGCACTGATCACCACTGGTAAAGTGCCCAGAGTCCTATAGCCAACAAACAGAGTTCAGGGAGAAATAGGAGAAAGAAGCAAAAAGTTTGGGGACAACCCAGCAAAAAAAAGGGCCATTTCCAACACCTATTTCATTTATTTTATGCTTTGATTTCACACTTTTTTATTTAGTTATGATTCCTTTATCAGTATCAGCCCTCAGCAGGGGAGCCTGATAAAACTGAAGGGGTTGCTGGTCCCCAGTTTCAAGCTTTTAGTTACCCACATGTTCGACATCATATGCTTCCAAATAGGGTTCCACTATAGCGTGGCTCAATGGTTAGAGTTATTTACAACAAGGGGTGGTGATGGACAGAGTCTCTGAATTAAGCAGAGTACTCTCACCCAGTCAAGAGATCAGGGCTAGATCCAACACCGTTTTTTAGCTCATTGCACCATCCCAGTTTCAGAACCTGGCTGTAAGCGTGTTTCCTTCCCAGTGTAAGAATTGGCTTTTGTAGTTTGGTTTGCCCTGTTCCCATCATGCACTGGGACAGGAACAGACTAATTTGCATACAGCCAGGTTCTGAAACTGGGATGGTGCAATGAGCTAAAAAACGGTGTTGGATCTAGCCCTGATCTCTTGACTGGGTGAGAGTATTCTGCTTAATTCAGAGACTCTGTCCCTCACCACCCCTTGTTGTCAATGGTTAGAGTGGCAGACCCTGATGCAGAGGTCTGGCCCGTGACCAGGGTTCAATTCCCGCCTCGGCGGCTCTTGGTCTCAATTTCCCCGGACCTGATAATTCTCGCCTCGGTGCCTCGTCTAATCATGGGTCCCACTCTGTGACTCTGGGCAATAGCTTGCTTAATCTCCACAACGGCCCCAGCAGCGCTTGGATGCCTGGCTTCACCTTGGGGGTGCTCAGGAGTGGACATTTCACAGGAAAGCCAGGATGGGTTCCACACCGGTATGAATACAGCGCTACGAGGCCTCCGGGTAGAAGTGCACTATATAAATACAATACATTTACATTTACTATAGCCATGCCCCTGCACTAGTTGGCTATTTTACCAACTATGACAGCACGTTTGCGCAGTGGATGTGTGCAGCAGTTGTCTGCACCCATCTGTGCCCGGATAGCACCCTGCGCCAGTCTAGTGGTTTCATATCCCAACAGCCACATAAGATACAGTGCTCCCGCGAGGTACTTCTAGCGTTGAATTCTACAGGTAAGGACTTCAGTGCCCTCAGCAATAGGACTAATTTAAACTGGCATAGTTGCAACTGCCGGATAGAAAACTCCCCATTAGCATCATTCATACAGTGCATTCCTGCCCTTTCCCTTTCACGCAAAGCAGCGCAGCAAGGTGACTTGCTGTGTTGTGCTGTGTGAAAGAATGATACATTTGTACCCTAGTTTTCAGAGCTTTAGCTTTCTGAGTTCATCCTGGTGTTCTCAGTTATTTTCCCCACGGGTTGGAAGCATGTATAAACACCAAAAATAGGAATTACTGAGCATCACTTAAAACATTCCTAAATTATAATTAAAATAATAAAACATTTTTGCTCCCAACCTAATTTAGAAAAGGGGTGAAAATGAGAATTTTAGTACAGCAAACTATTTTGCTGAATTTTTTGGGAAACACACCACATCCTGCCATGCAAGGAGCATTTTGCTTTTATTTAAGCCAACAAAACAAACTGTTGCTATATTTTGGTTGTTTATACAGACTGCTGCAGAGAAGATCACAATCCAAGGTAACGTTTCAATCGCCAATAAACGGAAAATGGAAAAATGTAGCCTGAGTATCAGTTGAGGAAAAAACTTAGGGAGGGTGACGCGCACATTGTGCCAAATGTCAAAAAGGCACACTGTTGCATTCTCCTTCTATTCTTTGAACGTCCAGAATTTTTGTACGTCAAGAGAATGCAATGAACTTTGTAGTGCCGGGGTTCTTGGTCAGTTGGAGGAAGATTATCTAGAAGACGGGTTGTTTCACTGTCTTGTTGACTATACAATAAATACTCGAATTCATCATACCTACATTTGTACATCTCTACACTGGCGACGGGATGCCAGTCAACAGGACATCCACGTGTGTAAGGTTTGCCTCCTATGATTCGTTTTTCTGCTATTCGATCCTGCGGTGCCAGATGACTTCTGCCTTCATTCTTGTTCCGCAAATGGACAACTCCCTCATCCGGTAAGGGGCATACATGCTGAAAGTCACCCTGCGCTTTTTGCTATTCTGAAAGGGTTGTGACTTTCCCTGTTAACCGCCATCACTGCAAACCACTTTCACTGTAGTTAGCGAGTGCTCCTCGGTTGATGCCGGCGTTCCAAATCCATCTTGTTGCTTCGAGTATGGTTCAAGGTGATCCGCACACCAGGTCCTTATGTCATACGCTTAACGTCATCGTGCATATTCTCGGCGGCCATTTTTAAATCAGGATCTACTCAATAGCCTGCAATGCATTTCTTAGTCAGGCATACAGTTCATCTCGGTGATTTTCCACACCATTTCCTATTCCTATTTATATATTTCCATACATTACTCCTAGCCTGCAATGAATTTCAAGCATTCATGGTCACACATACAGTCCATTTGTACCAATCTCGGTGTTCTGCATACTACTTTCTTAATTAAATATTTACAAGTGATGATCTCGGTGATCCGCACACCACTCATTTTAATGTTAATGAAACTCCATTAATTTCCTTCAGCACACAACACTTTGAATTCAATTTCTGTCACACGTATTCCGTAATTTATTTACACATTATTTCAGTTCATCATCAATGTTCCAAGCTATTTCTCCACCAGCAGCTTTTCTACCCAATCCTGCTCTCCAGAAATAGATTGGGAAACATAGAAAGAAGGATTTGAAGCATATCTTGGAGCCCTATGCTGTTCTCAGACATTGTTTAGGCACAGAAGGCCGCAACATATTAAAACATATTCCTAAAGACATTGTCATCGTTGGTGATGGTGAAGGTGACAATGTAGTAGATTAATATGCTACTGCCATCAAGGCATTAAACAATTGTTACAAAGCTTGTAATAATGTAACCTTGGAAAGACATACATTTTACAAAGAGTTCAATTGCAAGGTGAATCAGCTTCAAGTTACGTTGGATCTTTGAGCATTCTTGCTTCTTCCTGGGAATACAAAACATTTGAAGAGGAGATGATTAAAGATCAATTAATTGAAAAGACCAACAACAAAAAGGTTCAAGAGGCACTCCTATCTAAGCCCAACCTGACCTTACAAAAAGCATTAGATATTGCTATAAGTATTAAAAGCACCTGTTCGTATATGGAGCAAATGTCTTTAACTGACACCAAAAGCCAAAATGTGTGCGCGATCAAATCTAAATACAAAAAATCTAATGACTTAAAGACTAAGGGCCAGATGTAGGTAGCCCTTTACCGGTAGGAATCGGCCGAAAATACCGATTTTCGGCCATTTCCGACCGGTAAAGGGCTATGGAGATGTAGGGGCACAAAAACGGACATATTCAGTCCTTTTACCGAATCGGTAATTTTACCGAATCGTTAAAATTACAGAATCTGTAAATTTACCGATTCTGTAAAGTTTACCGATTCGGTAAAATTACCATTCGGTAAAATTACCGAATATGTATTTCGAGATGTAGGTAGCACTTCTAACAGTGCTACAGGGCCTTAAGAATTCGGTATTTACCATGCAATACAATTGCATGGTAAATTACGAATTCTTGTGTACATGCACACCTGTGCATGTACACCTGTGCCATGTGGCACACAGACATGCCCCATGTGGCACACAGACATGCCCTATGGGCATGTCTGTGTGCCACATGGCGCAAAAGCCAGTTACAGGGGTGCAACAGGGTGTCAAAGTGACACCCTGTCCCCCCTAGCAATTCGGTATTTTTACCGATTCGGTAAATACCGAATCAGTATTTGCTATTGAATCCTATGGGCTTCAAGGCCCATAGGATTCAATAGCAAATACCGATTCGGTATTTACCGAATCGGTAAATACCGAATCTTACCGATTCGGTAAAAAATACCGAATTTTTACCTACATCTCATTTACAGATTCATAAATACCGAATCGGTAAAATTCGGTATTTATGAATCGGTAAATGAGATTTACCTACATCTGGCCCTAAATTTGATTAAAAAACACTAACACCGCATCTGGGAAAGTACCAGTGTGTTACAGATGTGGCAGTATCAATCACCTTGCTAATGCTGTATCATGCCCTGCCATTGAAAAAATATGTGTAAAGTGTTCCAAAAAAGGTAATTTTGCCGCCGTTTGCAAATAAAAAAAAATGGACCATTCAAGAAGGTACATAAAGTTGAGTCTTTAATGGAGGAAAAGTTTTCATCCAGCGAAGTAGATGAAATTCTCACTATTGTGGACATGCATTGTTCCAATAGTATTTGGGATGTCAATCCTCAAGGACTGTAAAGACCCCTATGTTTAATTATAGTGAATGGTGTTAATGTACAAATGTTGGCAGATTCTGGGTCTCCTTTCACTTTGATTAGTGAATCACTCTGGAATCAATCTTTTCCAAAGCAAATCCTTAATCACTGTTGTGTACATCCTATTGATTATGGTGGAAAAATCATTGATGTTGTCGGTGAATATGATTCTGATTTTGAATTCAGGGATAGTAAATCCGAGGGCATCGTATATGTAGCGAGGGATGAGGAATGTCTTCTCGGGTGGGGAGACCAAGGCAATCTTGGATTCATCCTTGATCCCAATAACGTTCAACAGGTGATGTTGAAGAAGGATTTCTTCCAGGTCCAAAATGTCCAACCAAGCTCTTGGGAGGTTTTATATCCAGAAATGTTTAAAAAAGAGTTAGGTCTTTTCAAGGGTTTCAAACACATGATTACATTAACAAATGGTGCTTAACCTGTGGTGCACAAGGTCAGGAGGGTGCCTCTAGATTCACAAGCTGACTTAAAGAAAGAATTGGAAAAATTATGTTCAAGTGATGTAATCGAACCTATTAAATCTTCTGATTTGGTGTCTAATGTTGTTCTTTTAAGAGGCGCAGACAAATAGTTTGTAGAAGGAACTTTATTGATAAGTTCACAGGAACAACCACTAGACACGTCCTCTCGCTGCAACTGCCAGATCTCTCCCCCCTGTCAGCTCCAGAACTTCATAATATAAAATGCATATGATAAGTCAATAAGTCACATAGTCACTGTGCCATTTTGGAATTTTCCTGACAGGTTTGTCGTTGTTTACATCATTGCACCTTTTCACCATATGATTTCCACCTTCTTTGTCCAACCAGGCATTAACTTCCAAATGTTGCATTAAGTGATACTACGAATATTCCACAACTTGCCATCACTCAGCCAAACACTGTTACCACTAACTTTGGTTATACGTTTGGGTACAGACCATTTTGACAGACCTCTTTTTTGTAATTCCAGGCTGTACGTCCTTACCCAATCACCAACAGCAAAAATGTGCTTGCTCCTTTTTAACCTGTTGTTGTGCCTATGCACCTACTTATCCTGAAGTTTCTTAACTCTAGTCTCTAGACTCTTATTGCATGCAGGTTGTGAGAAATCCTTGAACATCCACCCATGGGAAACCTACATGCCTGGTTGCCTACCCTTGAGAAGTATAAATGGGGATTCCTTAGTGACTGAATGGGGTGTGGTACGATAGCTCCACAACATTTCCTTCACCGCCTATTTACAATCTCCACCACACTCTTCCTGCAATTGCACACATTCTTTCAAGACCCTGTTGAATCTCTCCATGAGACCGTTTTCCTTGGGGTTGATACCAGCAGTAGCGTGGTGTGTAATACCCATTTTGATAAGGTATGTTTTAAATTCATTAGCTATAAACTGGGGTCCATTGTCCGTGACTAATATCTCTGGACACCCTCTCTACGAAAGATTTGATCACAAAATTCAATGACATTACATGCTTTAATGTCTCCAGTGAGTGCCACTTCAGGCCATTTAGAATGGTAGTCAATTAGCATTAATGCATATTTGTTGATTATTCCCTTGGCCGCAAATGGACCACAAATATCCATGGCCACCTCTACCCGATGGGTCTTGTCACTGCACATGCATTCCATACCTTCACGTACATGTTCCTCTATGTTCTTGTCCATCCCTGGCCACCAAATTGTTTCTCTGGCCTTTCTCTTCATTTCGGACATACCGCTATGCCCTTCATGTAATAGTTTTATTAATCTAGTCTGTAAACTTTCTGGAACCACTAATCTACCACTTCTGTGTAATACACCAGCCACAACCGAAAGTTCTGTCCATACTGTCTAAAACACTCCAAATTCTTTCTTGAGGATGAAATTGGGGCCAGTGAGATTTGACAATTCAGCTATTAGTTGCTTGCAAGTAGTATCATTAGTTACAGCTTCTTTCCATTCATCACCTTCACATGACTCAACTACACTTGCTACCACACAATCGTCATTGGAGTCAACATTATCATCTTCACCTTCCAATAGTAGACGGGATAGACAATCGGCGTTAACATTGTGAATACCTGGCACTTATTGTGGAGAAAAGTCATAGCCTTGGAGCCTGTTCAGCTGTTAAGCAATCCTGGGGGTTGCTTTTGCAGCTCCTTTAGTGGTGAACAACTCTATAAGCGGTTTGTCGTCAGATCTAATTTCAAAACGTGTCCCCCAGATGTAAGTCTTGAAATTTTTCACTCCCCACCAGCATTCAAGGGCTTCTTTTTCAATGACCGAGTATGTAGCTTCCGCATCGTTAAGAGTACGGGATGCGAAAGCTACTACTTATTTATGTCCTAAATGTTTTTGCATTCACACAGCTCCTAGGCCATAAGCACTAGCATCTACTACAATTGTACTATGATGTAAAGGGTTAAACGGTTTCAACGCAACAGCCTTAACAATTTGTTCCTTGATGAAAGTAAAAGCTTTTTGATATTCATCCGTCCAATCAAACTTGACAGCCTTTTTCATTAATGTTCTGAGCGTGTTAACTTTGTTGGCAAAATGCTGAACAAATTTGGACTAAAATTCTGCAAGGCCCAAAAACTAACACAATTGTTCCTTGTCATGAGGTGATGCAGCAAATTAATTCCAATAACTTCTTTTTTGGTTTGACCCCTTCCTTGGATAAGGTGTGCCCTAAATAATTAATTTGCTTAACACCAAACTTGCATTTCTTTACTCCTACTGTTAAACCTGCACTTTGTAATCTGTCCAAAGTTTTAGTTAATATTGAAACATGTTCAACACGATTAGACCCCCACACTAACACATCATCCTGGAACACCAACACCTTGGGTAAACTCACCATTATTTTACACATTACTTTTTGGAAAACCGCTGTGGCCGATGCCAGACTGAATGATATTCTGATGAACTGGAAGGCTCCTTCTGGAGTGATTAAGTAAGTGAGATGTCTTGCAGTGGAGCGCAGTTTGATCTGATGATATGCATTAGACAGGTCGATCAGTGAAAAATATGTGGCATTATTTACAGAAGACACCATTTCATTTATGTGGGGTAATGGGTATCGGTCAACTAGAATATTACGATTGACACATCCTCTCACACCAACTGCCAGCTCTCTCACCCTGGTCAGCTCTAGAACTATAGCATCCTGGTTACCATGGGAATAATGCAGGGCATGTTGCTAAGACACCATATTAGGATACAACAGTTCTAGCTAAAAAGGCTAATGGCAATCTATGCATGTGTGTAGATTTACGTGATTTAAACAAGAATATTTGGATTGATCAGCATCCTCTTCCTAATATCACGCAGATGATATCTACCCTCAGACATGCTAAGTTCTTCAGTTTATTAGATATGTCATCTGCATATCATTAAATTGAATTACACATTGAATCAAGGCATCTCACTGATTTCTTCACTCCTGAGGGCCTTTTCCAATTTAAGCACATGCCCTTTGGTCTGGCCTCTGTGTCTGCTGTTTTTCAGAGGGTGGTTGAGAGTATGTGCAAAGGTATGCCTGGAGTCATGGCTTTTCAGGATGATGTTTTGGTGTGTGGTGAGGATCAAAGTCATCATAATAACAGACTGTGCCAAGTCTTATCTTTGTTAAAATCAAAGGGTGTTACCCTTGGCATTGACAAATGTAAACTTAATTGCACTACTGTGGATTACTTAGGGTATATGTTATCTGCTGATGGTGAACAACCAAAAACAGCCTTGTCAAAGCCATTGAAGATTTGGGAATTCCTAGTGACAAGGCTCAATTAAGGTCCTTTATGGGCCTCATTGAATGTTATTCCTGTTTCCAAAACGTAAAACATTAGATCTCTTCTCAAGAAGAACGTCCGTTTTTCTTGGAATGGTACATGTACTAAGGAATTTAATATAATCAAACATGAAGTAAGTAGCTCATGCAATTCCCCTTAAAGCATTTGACCCTTGTGACAAAACCATAATCATGACTGATGCCAGTCAAAAGGTTTTAGGTGCCATCCTTTTGCAAAATAGAGCTGGCAAAGATGAGGTAATTGCGTTTGCCTTGAGGAGTGTGCATGGAGCTGCCCTTCTTACTCCGTGTTTGAGCGCAAGGCTCTTGCATGTTGGTGGGGCACCACTCATTTTAAGCATTACTTGTATGGTTCAAAATTGTTGTACTTGTTGATCATAAACCTCTTATCGACCTGTTCACTACAAAAGGGCATAAACGCTGGGGCAAGATAGCGTCCGCAGAGCGGTCGTGTGAGTGAGGAGCTCCTGGCAGACTCGCCCTTACCGGTGATTTACGGTGGTTTCTCGGCGCTATGAGTATAGGAGCTAAGGTCTTCACGGGGATTAATCTTTGCGCCGGGACCTTGTGAGATCTTGCGGAGACTTTCAAAGGTAGCACCCTGAAGAGAAGCACGCCGATGTTAATCATCACAGCGGCACCTGGTTCCTGCTCCACCTGGGACACTCAGTGGCCGAGCTGCGGTAGCGGTAGCGGAGAGGACGGAGAGGGCATGAGCGGCATTGAGTTATGGAGCTACTGAGGGCTCCGGCTCACAGCTGAAACCGGTACAGGCAGTAGTGGTTGGACAGTTTGATTTTGTGGGTTCTGGTGGAGCGGCGGCGGAGCAGAGTGAGAGACTTTGGTTAGTTTTAAAATATATATATTTTTTCTCTTTCTACAATTGGCTGTGCGATGGATAAAGACTGAGATATTCAAGGCAAACAGCTTCTCAATACCTGTGACTTTTTTGGGACTCAAATTAACTCTCTGTATCTGCTACAAAAATATTTTTCTTGTGTTCAAACACAAACTGGCATGGCTCCTAAGGTCGCTCGCGGAGGCAAATCAAGAGGAACAGGGGAGGCTGCAGTCGGAACACGGGCAGCACTCGCGGCAAAGAATGTTAAAGAAATGCCAGGCAGTGAACAACTGGATGCTGCTATATTGGGTATAGATCTCATATATGGGACGCCTAAGATATCCCATATGTTTCCAGCGACCACTGGTAAAAAAGCGATAATAACATCAAGTACTTCTCTGAAGACTCATAGACCTGCGGCTCTGTCTCTGGATTGTGTGAGGAGGGCAAGGAGACTGAGCAGGATTCTATTGCTCCCCATGATAATGTGGACGATCCCCTTCGAATTAATGACACCGACGCGGCTGGCGATGACAGGAATGACCCTACCAGCAGTAAGGAAAGTGAATTTTATTCTCTTTCTGAGTATTAAGAGATGTCAGATGTTGATGAAGATTTAGAGTTGGACGTCCAATTGCAGGACGAGGGCACTGCAGATTCACTATTTACTAGTATTGATCACAACCGAGGTACGGCTTCCTCTGCGGAGGACACATTTGCAGAGACCTTGACTGTCCGGAAGAAGAAAATATAGGCGGGAGGGGGGGGCTGGGCTGGCATCAACAGAATTGCCTAATTTAGAACTTTCCGGAGAGGAGTGGATGTTTGAATGATTGGATTCAGGGGCAGCTGGTGGCCCAGTGGAAGAAATATTAGAATCACAAGGTCAAGTGTCGCTGGAAGTGATATATCGATCTATTTCTGAGCACAGGTTAGTAACACGGGCTGAAAATTTTAAAACACACCCTGCCTGTAGGAAGCTACAACATACAGTGAGATGGCTGGCCAAGTCATGTAATAAATTTACTGGAAGAATAGCGGAAGCGGAAACTTGCATATTAATGTTAGAAGACCAGATGGAGGAACAAAAGGCCACTGTCGCTGATATAAAAGCTAACAAGGATGAAGTGCATGATTAGTTGATGAAAATGTAGTTTAGATAAGGGTCTAGGGGAAATTAATTAAAGACTGAAAACACCCCCACTCCCCAATCACAGTTTACACAACTAATAAGGAGATGCCCAGTCAAATCTGAAAGGAACTGGGAACAACTGAAATGCTGCAAGGATGTGGGAGCCCGATTCTAATCGTTTGCCCACCACCTGGCTAGATTCAAGAGTCCATCAGCCCAACCTTACTGGCGGAGCATCGTCATCTGGGGCTCAAGGAGATTCAGGTCTAGGACCACAGCCCTGAGCCACCTTGCCCCGCTGGGTACCTGACCTCATGCTCCTAAATGACTCATGCCAAGGTGAAAATTTAAAAATGACTACTTGGACAAAAAATATGTTTATTAAGGATTACCCAAGTGCCATGCTTAAAATAACCTGATAGTATGGAAAATATTGACTATCTCCTGGCTACAAACTAGTGACCGCACTAGTTTGTAGCCAGGAGATAGTCAATATTTTCCATACTATCAGGTTATTTTAAGCATGGCACTTGGGTAATCCTTAATAAACATATTATTTGTCCAAGTAGTAATTTTTAAATTTTCACACACTTGAGCACTGCACTGCGCTAGAGTACATACAGTTTGAACATTCACCTTGGCATGAGTCATTTAGGAGCATGAGGTCAGGTACCCAGCGGGGCAAGGTGGCTCAGGGCTGTGGTCCTAGACCTGAATCTCCTTGATCTCCAGATGACGATGCTCCGCCAGTAAGGGTGGGCTGATGGACTCTTGAATCTAGCCAGCTGGTGGGCAAATGATTAGAATCGGGCTCATACATCCTTGCAGCATTTCAGTTGTTCCCAGTTCCTTTCAGATTTGACTGTGCATGATAAGTTACCTGATTTGGAAAATCGCCTGCGGCGGAATAATCTGCGCATACGTGGTGTCCCCGAAGGTCTTGAGGGGCAAGATGTTCGAAAATTCGTAGTTGAGCTATTCGAGGAAGCTCTCCCCGAGTTGAAAGAATGTATATGGACACATGAAATTCAACGGGCGCACAGATTCCCGTTTCGGCAACAACCTCCAAGGAATGGGCAACTGACATCGCAGCCGCGGGCTATTCTAATCTCTCTTAATAACTTTTTGGCTCGGCAGGCACTGTACGATCTTGCTAGTCCAGACAAGAAGAGAACAGGGAAGGGGATCACATTTTTTGTCAGACCCGACTATTGCCATTCTTCAGTGGAAAAAAGATGGCAGCTCCGACAGCTGATTACTCCTTTCCAAGCAAAGGTGCTCAAGTGTTTCTACTTCAGCCAGCGACCTTAAAGACGATTCTCAAGGGACAAATTCGTTTTTTACTTCTGAAATCCTAGCTAAAGAATATTTTCAATCTATTTAATGAAGGATTACTATTTTTGCTGTTTTTGTAGAAATTATAGGGACTTGTGTAGCTGTTCAGTAAAAACCAGAAGAGTGTAATTTGTAGAAGAACTGGGACTACTTATCTTTTTCTCTTTTTGTTTTGTAGTATCGTGTATATAGATCCGGAGGGGCAAGCACTAAGCGGGCCACTCACCGAGCATCACAAGGGTAATGGGCCCTAAGGTCTCTATGTTTGGGGAGGGTTGTGGGGGGATGTTCAGGGGTGGTGGTGGGAGGGGGGGTACGGGTTACTTGGGGAGTGGGGGGGTGGAGACTGGTTAAAGGGGAAAAATTCAGTACATAGTTTGTGTTTTAGGAATGGTAAGATATATCTATGTTCATTGATGGCTTTGGGATTTTCATATCATAATGACAGATAGGAGGCTGCATGTATCTACCTTTAATGTCTGTGGTCTGAATAAACCTACGATTAATAAATCCAGATATCCTTTGTTTACAAGAGACACATGTTTCATGGGCTAATCGTAGGATATTATCGGAGTTGGGCTTTACATTATTAACAACTTCCAGACAGGTTACTATGAATAGGGGGGTGGCGATTTGGGCCGTCGTGGTTTGGTGTGCACGGGCCGAGAGAAGGCAGATAATTTGGGGAGATGGGCGATTACGGAGTGTATAGTAGGAGGTAACAAAACTGTGTTCTGTACAGTATATGCCTCAAACTTGGATGAGGTAGAGACCTTGGAGTTTTTGAACGTTGAGCTGGCATTGTGGGGGACCCCCTTGATACTATTGGGTGATTTTAATATACATGGGGATGGGCAGACGTGGGAGCCTGATTTTGTAAAGTATATTGGACATAATCCCAAGGTATTTAGGGTCTTAAAGCAGTTTCTGCAGGATCATGGACTGGTTGATGGGTGACCCGATATGAATCAAGGGAATTGGGGGTACACGTTCTATTCTTCCATACACAATAAGCTCTTCTGGTTAGATTATATTTTTCTCCCTCGTTCAATGACCCTTGGGGCAAAAATGCAGGTTTGGCCGCGTATTACATCAGACCAAGGTCCAGTGGTATTGGATCTGGTTTGTTTAAGTCTCTCCAGGGAAAAACGATCTTTTACATTTAATAAAAAACTACTATGTGATGAGGAATATATTCGACATATATACAATTGAACTATATTGTTTATGGAGAGTAATAGAGGCTTGACGACTCTGCCAATGGTTTGGGACTCACTTACGGCTGTTTTAAGGGGCGAAACACTAAGCTTTGGGTGGGTCAAGCAGAGACGACAGAAGGAACGTATATTGCACCTGCTTGAAGACCTAAAAATATGCTGTTAGAGTCAAAGTCGATAGTCAAGATGCACAAACCCAAGTTGCGTGCTGTAAGGCTAAGATTAACGGGGTTTGGAGTCAGGAAATTGGCGCTCAATTTAAAATGCATAAGACTGAAAGATATGAATATGGGGAAACAACTGGTAGGTGTTTAGCTCAGAGGATGCGGGGTCGACAAGCTGCTCAGCGAATCGAGATTCTAGAAGATGGCAAAGGTGGTATAGTTGAGACAAAAGAAGAAATTCTGGACGTATTTCATGCATATTATAAAGAGCTATATACTCAAGATCCAGTAGAACAGGAGATTATTGAGCAATTTTTTCAGAATGTCAATTTAACTGAACTTTTGCCAGCAGAACACGAAGACCTAGAAGCCCCGATCACCATGCTTGAACTTCAGAAAGCCCTTGATGGACTTGCATCAGGGAAAGCGGCAGGGCCAGATAAGTTTCCATTAGAGATATATCGCTTAGTTTTTCCGATTATAAAGGGAGATATGTTGGCAACTTTTATAGCGGCTCAGCATGGCGACCCTCCTCCATCATGGGACAATGCTAAGTAATATTGTGATTTTAAAAAAAGGGATAAACCGCCTAGATCGCCGGGGTCATATAGACCTATCTCATTAATAAACGCTGACAGCAAGATATATTCTAAAATATTAGCAACTCGGCTGGCTCAAGTTTTACCTCCGCTGGTATCACAACACCAACATGGCTTTCTGCCTGGTAGGAGTACTGTTAATCAATTATATAGGATGATTGCGCTGCTTGATTATGCTACTGTACAACAAAAACATATCTGCTTAATTTTTTTAGATGCTGAGAAAGCATTTGACCGCGTATCGTGGTCATTTTTCTGGGCTAAAATGTGTAAGATGGGCTTTGGATCTCACTTTCTGAAAGCTTTACAAACCATGTATAAATTACCATGGGTTAGAATTTGTGTAATGGGGCAGGAGCCATTATATGTATATATAACTAGGGGTACCCGGCAGGGCTGCCCCTGTTCGCCGTTACTTTTCGCCATTTATATAAACCCACTGCTGCAATTGTTAGAAACATCACACAATACACAATCAAGTGTTGTGGGGGAATACCAAGCCTGTGTCCTTGCCTATGCAGACAACATAGCAGTAATAACATCTGATCCTTAGCAAGCACTGTTTGAGATAGAGAATCAGACCCACAATTTTGGGGCAGTTGCCGGATATAAGCTAAATATTTCTTAAACTCAGGTTGTTTGTAGTGATGGGCTCTGTCCTGGCGAAGTTCGGGTTACGCCAGAAACAAGATATCTGGCATTCGGTTGGCATTCCAAGAGATTGTAGAAGTTAATTGGGCTGACATAATATCCTCGGCAAAAAAAATTAGGGAGATAATTGAGTGTCTCCACCGATCAATGGTTGGGCGACAGAATGTTTTAAAAATGTGCATTCTCCCTAGGGTTATGTATTACTTTAGGACTGTACTGTTGGAGTTGACACGACAGCAACCATTGCAGCTACAGTCCCTTGCAGATAGATTTATATGGGGTCAGAAGCAAGCCCGTCGCACTTCTAAGTATATGTCATTACCCCTGGAGCGTGGGGGGTGAGGTGTAACGAATTTTCCATTTTATTATTTAGCCTGTTTTCTGCAGAATATGCACTATTTCGTGATTGGGACGGATGTGCGTTCATTCAAAGCTCCGAATATATATCAAATGCTGATGGGGAATCAGGCGAGCAAGTCTTTACTTAAATTTTATGAACCAAGCTACTTCTAGAGGACCCGATTTAAAATTGTTGTTTCTGTATATAAGGCGTGGAAGCTGATACGCAAAATTATATCTATTAGTCGCATAGGTTACTACACGCCTCTAAATTCCATGGAAATGTTTCCCGCTGTCTTTTGGGACACTATGATGGCTACCTGGAGGGCTACGGGGATACGACGACTAGGGGATATGTATAGTGAAGGGGTTATTGTTTCTTTCACAGACTTAGCTGAAAAATACAAGCTGCCCAAGAATGATTTTTTAAAGTTTTTGCAAATCCGCGACTTTATTGTTAAACATTGTAGATGCGCGCCAATAATGTCTAACGACTTAATAGAGGCTTTGATAAAAAGAGCTAAGTTAGGGGTATTGTATGGCATACTATTGGAGACGCAACGGGATGACATTGCGATGCAGGAAGTAAAGTGGGGTGAACGCTTTGGGAAGACGGGTCCTTATGTATAGTTATCGATTGATATGGCTTCCAAAGTCATACTGACCGCAAACTTACGCACTCAACATTACTAAATTTTGTTTAACTTATATCATACCCCTGTGAAAATAATTAACTGGGGGGGCGTCATGACGGGAAATGCTTTAGGTGTTTGTTATTGTTTAGTCTTAACACAATTTGTAAAGAGCATTTCAGAATTTTTATCACAAATCACAGGGGCTAATGTGGGTATCTCTACAGAGATAATGCTGTTAGGTGTGGGGCATGGCTGTGATTCTACCCAGAGCTGCTACTCGTTTCGCTATCTTTTGTTCATGGCTACTCCTGTCGCAAGACTCTGGGTAGCTTCTATGGGGCTTCAACCAAAGGCACCAACATATGAAATGTGGCGTGCGAAGTTCTACAATGTTTTTAATCTGGAAATGAGTCTGTATCGCATGAAATCGATGCGGAAGAAGCAATTGGGGTTGAAAATATGGCAGCCTATGATTCAACATATGGAGATGTCGATATGAAATTCAAGTGGTTTTAGTTCATGTTTGTTTTATTCTTTGTGTAATATTCCTACAACAATGATCTAACGGCTTGATTTATAAAAAAAATATTTTTTTTGTATGCTATGTACTGAACAATAAAGCATTTAAAAAAAACAGAATTGCAAGATGGCAATTCAGATTCATGGAACATAACTTTAGCATTGAGTATGTACCAGGCAAAAGGAATCTCCTTGCTGATTGTTTATCTAGGTTGCCTTCAGACAACAACAAGTTTGTTGAAGTGAAAGATGCTCATGATGATATTGAGTTGGTGTATTGTGTTTTTGGCCAATCTGAGGATGGTATTTCAGAGCGAGAGTGGAGAGAAGCTTCTCTATGTGATCAGAAATTTAGGTAATATTGAAGATTTTATCTCAAGGTTGGTCTCACAACACTAATGAACACAATTGTGCCTACAAGTACAAGCATGTGTTTGAAGAGTTATCCATGGTGAATAATCTGTTGTACAGATCATCACTATTAGTTGTTCCTGAAGCCATAAGAAATGAAGTTCTTACGTTAGCTCATGAAGGCCACATAGGTATGCGTGCAATGAAAAGAAGGATAAGAGAACATTTTTTATGGCAGGCTTTGGACAAAAGGATGGAGCATTTTGTTAGGGATTGAATGGAGTGTGCCATCAGTGATAAGTCACAAGTTACCTGCCCTTCTACTGTTGAAGCCATTGAAGTTCCCGACAAACCCTGCTTTAAAATTGTTATGGACATCATTGGTCCTTTGTATTTGTCTGCCAGTTTACCTGAGTATGACATTGTTCTCATGAATTTTCATAGTCGCTGGCCAGAAATCAAGTGGGTAAGAACCTCTGATTCTACCTCTGTCATTACATTTTTAAAATCACTTTTTGCTAGAGGTGTTCCTGAATAACTCCTCACCGATAACGGACCCCAATTTGTTTCAATTCAATTTGAGAATTTTCTGCGTTCTGTTGACATTAAACATGTTAAAGCCTCTCTTCATCATCCTAGAAGCAATTGCCTTGTGAAACATTTTAACAGGGCAAATAAACAGAATGTGCCGTTAGCAAAAGCTAGTGGTTTAAATTGTAAGGCAGAAATTGAAAAACGTCTTTGGGCTGTTCGCACCTCTGCTAATTCTGATGCTAGTGTGTCTCCATTTGTCCTGTTAAGAGGTTGCATTCCTTCCTCTAAACTTTTGAGAAGATGGATGAGCGACAAAGGATTTGTTTCACCCAAGGATAAGATTGATGATGTTGGAAGGAAGCATGTTGAGACACAAAATAGATACAATCAGACACAGTCCAAATCTGTTCCCAAGCAATTGAGTGTTTGTGTGGGGGACATGGTGAGAGTGAAGTGTTCTAGGATTTTACCCAAAGGGGAATCCACATTTTCTGTTCCTAAGAAGGTTGTAAATGTTAACAAAGGCGCTGTCAAATTGGATGATGGTAGGTGGTGGAACAAGGGTAAGACTTCTCTATCTAAAGCAAGTTTGGGTGTTGAAACAAACAAAAGCCTTTTTGCTGATGTTAATAATTTCACTTTCCATTCCCAGTATTCCAGGATCATGAAGTTGCCTTCCAAGTTTCATGATTATTTTTTGCCATGATTTTTATGATCTGTTCACTATGTTAATTGTTAAGGGGAAAGATGTGTTGGGTGCTCCTTCCATTCTCTGAACGTCTGGAATTTGTGTACGTCAGGAGAATGGAAGGAACTTTGTGGTGCCGGGGTTCTTGTTCATTTGGAGGAAGATTATCTAGAAGACGGATTGTTTCTCTGTCTTGTTGACAATACAATAAATACTTGTATCCATCATACCTGTGTTTGTGCATCTCTACACATACCATTTGGGGTCATGGGAAGGAACCTTACCAGTAAAGCAATTTAAATCACATCCATTTAATATTTTTTGCTATGCTTATGGCATAATCACTAATAAAATACAGACTGAACAACAATAATAAGCTCATTTAACTTCAAACAATATAAATTATTTCTATAATTTTGGATAAAACAAACTCTGATGTAGAATAATATCTACATCAGAAAACTGAAACAAAGGATTGAATTAACATGCAACATATAATTAATATTAGACTGCTGTTATACATGAGATGATGTCTCTAACACTCAAATGTCTATAGTAGTATGGACGCAGGTCAAGCACACCTATCTACATTCGACTTAAATATGTTGCTGCCCTTCCTCGTGCTCTTCATGAAAACTCTACCTTTAGTCACTATCATAGAGGGTATTCCATGGTTCATTTAAATGCACTCACTGCTTGGACTATTTTCCAATCTCAAACAGCTTTGCTTTATTAGCAACATTAGGAATAAACTCAATCAATCAATCAAGGATTGATAAAGCACAACTACTCACCCGTGAAAGTCTCAAGGCACTGGGGGGAGCTGGGGAGCATATCCAGCTGAGTGCTTAGCTGTTTAGTTATGACCTTCCCTGCTAATTGACGGATCCACAGTCTACGTTCTCTTTCCATAACCGGTTAGACCTGACAGAGTGCCTAGGAAAAAATGAAGGACTATAATTCCGGTGCACCGATTTCATGCTTCTTTCTCTGTATTTTTAATTATGACTACAGCCTTTGACTCCTTTTTATGTCTCTTCTTCCACTTGAACACTGTGCTGAAAATGAACTAATAGAATTATCAGTCTTTCCTTCTCTGGAATGAACTTAACACAAGTGAGTTTAGAGTGTTGTACTTGTACACCCACTAAACACAAGACGGTATGCCTAAACCACAGGTAATGACTTTGGCCAATCTCATACTCCATTTTCAGATGGTTAGCTTTCAAGTCCATTGTTTCACATCTTCTTCTCTGAGTGATTCTGCTTTACCATTAATAGTTATCCTAAGGAGTGACAACCTCAGCATGCAACCCAGCTCCTCAAAGGCCAGAACCCATCTACTATAATTAGGTTTGCGTGTCATAATGTTTAACTGCTGAATAAAAATATATATGGAAGGAGATGTGACTGTTCAGGTAGGTGGGGCCTGCACTGTGTATTGCCTTGATTGTGTGTGTGAGGAGTTGAATTGAATTCATTTGTGTATCAGCAGCCAATGTAGATCTCTGAGGTATATTGTGACGTGGGTTATGTGTGGAAGGTGGAAGATGAGTCTGGCTGCTGAATTCTGGAAGGTTTGTAGTATTCTAGTTAGTTGCTTGATGATCCTGGTGCAGAGAGGGTACCCATAGTTTAACTTGCTAGTGACTAGGGCATGAGTGGCAGGTTTGTATGAGGGGCGGAGCCTCCTAGAACAGAATTTAGGAGCGTAGAGTTACTTCTAGTAACTTTTCACCTGTTGGTGGAGATCAAGGATATCAAATTATGAGTGTATAAAATAGTGAAACAACTTAAATATATTCATTGTTAATAAATGTTAATTTTCAGACAATAATTAAAACAATTACCCACCCTCCCTAAAATTTTGTTTTTAAATTACTTTTTTATAATAAAAAAAAGCCCTTCACCTAGAGGTGGAGATCGCCAATCTCAAATTGAATGTGTATCTAATTGTAAAACAAATGAAAATATATTCATGTTTAAACAATATTTCAAACAATTATTCACCCTACCTTACATCTTTTTTTTAAATTATGTTTTATAACACTTAGTTAAAATTATGTATTTGAATAATTCAAATACTTCTTACATTTTTCAAAAACGTTTAATTTATTTTTGTTCATTTTTAAAGATTTAACATTAGTGCCCTTTGAGTGGTATTTTAATTCCTTGCCTCCATTGTTTTCTCTTGAAGTGTACTGCAGAACCAGTAGTTGTCCATGTGTGGTGCTTGACTTACTCAAGGATGGCCTATAATGTACTTACACTTGTTTTGACACTTTTAGAGCTGTTTTAATTTTAGAAGTATATTTTTTGAATTACAATCATCTTTCTCTGTGATGGGTGTTGTTTTGTATTAGCTTATCCATCCATAACCCCTCCTTAATTTTCACTTTATCCCACATATCTTTGAGTATCGATCGTCAAATGTCACACCATTTCTTATTGTTTCTCTCACATTAACTACAAAATAGTGTACTTAAATGTATGGAGCTCTCTATCACTGTGGCAGGGAAATCACACCGAGAAGATAGAAAAGGTGGAGGTATCTGGCCATAAGTTTGTGAATCACATTGCCTAGTATTTGAGTAGCACTACCGTACTACTACTTTGCATAATAAACATTTCTTTATATTATTCTCAAATAGACATGGGAATGCGGTGAGATAAATGTGCATCTGGCAATGAGAACACAGTGTGTGAATTTCACACATTATAAGGCACACTGTAAACCAACACATATTTTTGATTGTGAATAAAGCATTAGTCATAGTTTGTCACATATATAACTATGCAGGTATAAAAAAACATAAAACATGAGCATTTTTATAATGTGAAAAAAATAGCAAACCCCCTGTATTCTCTTACCTTATCAGGGAGCAAGGGTCTATGGTTATAGGTGCTAATCCATGAGAAAAAGCTGTAAATACATATATACTTGGCCAAATACATCTTGCGTGGATCCCTTTGTTTCACCCCATAGGATGCTGTCCACACCCATTCCATGTAAACCTTCCTGTATAAAGGATTGTGTGGTACAGTGAGTTAGTACTTGTGGTCCTTAAAGCATGTGGCATGTGTTCATGGTGTTTTGTTCCTAAAAGAGGGACCATAGCAGAGCACTCTCCTATTTGGCCATCTTAGTTTATGCCTCTCTGGGTCCTACCCCGAGTAAAGCAACGACCTATGTGGTCTTATTTGCACCTAGGCGGACTGGGATTTAGGAGGCTACGATTGCATGAAAATAATTACTTAAGATTAAGTGACAATGTGGAAATTGCACCTTAAGTTAAGTCTGTAAGATCAGTAACAAGTAATTAGTAGTAACTGGAACATGCCAATAGCCCTATGCACATATAAGCAGATCCACTGGTGGGTTGCCTGATTAAGGATCATAGTATTACTATTTGCAGGGAATACTTAACTAGCATGCAGGTGTTTATTTTAAACCCTCTTGTAGCCCAACCTAGGGCCTCAATGGCGCAGTGCTTTGCTGCAAGCCATTTAAAAGCACAAGTATGCATCGTATTAACAACAATACAACACCTCCTTGTCCTTTCCCCTGCGGTGGAGCACAATTGGCTGCCATGCGCCAGCGCAGCCACCCTTGCGCCATGTTGCAAGGGTGCCTACATTGCTGGATGATTGTTTTGAGCAGGAAGGGACACCTTCATGCACAAATACAATCATTGATGCCATTTTTTCTATTTCTGTGAATGCTGCAGATTGCAGCACACATAGAAAGAGAAAAAGACTTGGAGAAATGAAACCATTTTTCCTCATTGCACCACTCCTACGCCTCCCCTGGAGCACAATTGGCTGCTATGCGCCAGTGCAGTCACCCTTGCGCCATGTTGCAAGGGTGCCTACATTGCGGGATAATTGTTTTGAGCAGGAAGAGACACCTTCATGCACAAATACAATCATTGATGGCATTTTCCTATTTCTGTGAATGCTGCAGATTGCAGCACACATAGAAAGAGGAAAAGACTTGGAGAAATGAAACCATTTTTCGTCATTGCACCACTCCTAGGCCTCCCCTGGGAGGCGTAGGATTCTAACACATTCCCAGCTCTACAAAACTTTGTAAATCTGGGAATGTGTCAGGTTCTATGGATGTTGCGTGGGAACACAGCTACTCCCATGGAACTTCCTTTTCACGCAGAGTAATGCTTGAAAGGGGCCATGAAAAGTCACGCAGGGTGACTTAATGTGGCCTTGTAAATATGGGTAGGCACCCATGGCCACCGGTGAATCAAAACAAGTGACTCACCGGTGGTGTAATGGCCTTGTAAATGAGGCCCCTAGTATTTGATGTGGTTTTCTCTTGCCATAATATTCACAAGTGGTATCACACCAAATGGGGAAAACTGTATCAACTAGATACTGCTTTGTAATGGCAAAATTGCTTCGTGATGGTGCATGCAGCTTTTCTATAACATGAGCATTCTTTTTATTGGCCATTTTTGTTGTGTGGGCAAATTATATTGCTGGGTACTGGTCGTATTTGGAACTGGGTTAATTACCTTAACTACAAACACCAAGATAGAAGGTGGGCAGGGGTCAGCCGGTGAACCTGATTTACAGTTCAGTATTGTAATTTCAGACTCCTGAAGAGAGATAGGGCTTAACTTAGAAAGGTTGCAGGCAGGCACTTTGGCCAGCAGCTTTTCTTTCAGCCAAAGGGAGTGCGTGTGCCAATTCCCCTGACCAGTAAGGATCTTGTCCTCAAAGTAATCTGCAGGCCTGCTGCAGAGGTCCTGGGAGGGAGTGGTGTGCCTATTACGTGCCAGGAAAGCTTTAGCAATCTAAAACGTTTCTCCTTTAGTTTACTTTAGTCTATAGTACTATATTAAAATGTATTATTACTGCCATTAAGAATATTTAATAGATTGGCACCCTCTTCGTCTGAGACAGTTCTCTTTGGTTAATGTTTCCTAGGATGCCTGTCCATTGGGGACGTGGTCACCTTGTTTAAAATAGGAAGGGTCGAGGTGACAGTAATTACCAGTGGCTGAGAATAATTTATGCATTCCACCCATCACATTTTTGTTCTTCAAATTGATACGTTCTAAGTGACCAGGCAAATGGTCTCGCACTCACTGTGCCATTGGACCCCAGGTACACCTCACAGCCAAAGACCAAAAGACCGAAACTGTTCAGGCATTTCTTGTGTTTACATCTGAAAGGGACCTTGCCTGGCAGTTAAGCTACACCATTTTGTAGTATCTTGTATATGTATTTATGCTTCTCCCCTGTGGCTTTGACCCTAGCTGCTCAGCCAGTGTGAATGTGCTGTGTGGAATGTTGGAGTGGTGATGATGAATGGAATGTTTGGGTACCTTTGAGGTGAAGTGTGACTGTTGGAGTATGGACTGAGCAGCAGGAAGGCTGCTCCTGGTGGGGCTGCTGTACATGGATTAACGAACCTGCAACTAAGACTAAATAAATCATCTTAAAGTACACTTCGGCTACCTGAACTTCATTGCTACATATTCTTAATAGAGCAGGTCGAAGACTGATTTCTTTATGGCTGGTCTCTCTTCAGAGTAGATTAGGGGGCAAGAAGAATGGACTAGAATGCAGCACCAATAATTAACACCTGCTGAGCTCAATTCGGGAATTTTGCCCATTACATGTTTGTCTTTGAGGTGCCAGTTGAGGCATGAACCTCATCACCCGACAAAAGCAGCCATTTGTTGAACTAGTTGAATCGTTCATTATTAGGATAGCAAAAGGTGATCGCCGGCGGCAAAACAAGATGGCCGCTCCGTAAATACCTTTGCGACACCGAGAATAGCGCCGGTTACAGAGGGGCGCTCAACTGAGCTCATGTGGCAGGTCGGGCACGGGAATGAACGTCGGAAGCACCCAGGAGTGGAAAGGCACGTTTTTAGACCTTAAATCGGTCTAATTCTCTTATTTTATTCTCTTTTGCTCCCTGGGCGCTCTGTGTCCCGGTCGTCATTTTGAGAGCCTGAACTCTCATTTTCCTAACCAGATGCAGCATTCTGAGAGTTTGAACTCTCATTTTCCTCACCAGATGCAGCTTTTTGAGAGTCTGAACTCTCATTTTCTTCACCAGATGTAGCATTTGAAATACTCATATTGCAGCCAGACAGCATTGTTTTGTTGTTATGGGAATCTCCCCGGAATTACTGAGGGATTGTGGCATGCTTGACTGACCTGATATTCCTTTGTCTGCACGGAGGAGTCTTTTTTCTTTTTTTTTGAGGAGAGCTGTCTGTACTTGAAGTGTGCTATTATTTATAAAGGTGTTTGTAAGCAGATCTGCAAGCCCCAGGAGTGAGAAGGCTTTTACATAATTATTATATGATCAAAGTGACAGTTGGTGAGCTTTGCCTCCCACTTCTGGAAAGTTCTATTTTTGGCCGCCATTTTGTTTTCACTTCAAGAGTCGTCTCGATGGGAAGACTTTTTACCTCAGATCTGATAGAATTATAATTCTTCTATTACATTTCTCTACTTTTAGAGCTTATTCTTATACGCTCAGAGATACGCTTCCTTTTTCTTTTTAAGAATATCCTTATTAAGTGGCTAAGTTTCTCCTGTCTGCCTTGAAAATGGATTTTGCGAATTCAAATAAATCACAAGGATCTTTTTGTTCAAGTGCTACTTGCCGTAAAGAAACTGCTAGTAACACTAATAAAAGGGCTAAAAAAGATCCTTCTTCTCCCAAATAAATCAGCTCTACCCTTGACCTTAGAGGATATTATGGAAGAATTGAGAAATGTCCTTCCATTTATGGCAGATACCACTGCAGCACTTCAAAGAATTGAGAGAAATGGTCTGCTTTGGATTTAAGGCTCACTGACACCGAACAAAGAATTAGTGATGTGTGTGATGTTGACGCTAAAGTGAATGTCTTACCTAAAGAGGTTGCTTATTTGAAAGACACAACAGAGGATTTGGATAATCGACATAGACGTAACAACCTAAGAGTTTATGGTATTCCCGAAGGATCCTAAGGCAATGACATGATTTCTTTTTTGAAGATCCATATCCAAATTGTTGGTTTATCAAAATCTGTGGACATTAATATCCAGAGAGCGCACAGGATAGGTCCTCGCTTTGCAGAAGCCTCAAATAGACCATGAAGAATCATGGCCTATTTTCTTTTATATTCTGACTTAATGGCGACTCTTGCTGCAGCCAAACAATAAAAACAGTTTCTTTGGTCGGGACACAAAATCTTCTTTAGTCAAGATGTTTAAAAACTCACAGCCAATTGCCGGAAAGAATTTATGGACCTCAGACCTATGCTCCATTCTTTGAATGATTGTTATGGCCTTATTCATTCATGTGTTCTCACAGTTACATATAAAGAAAGAACAATGACTTTTGAGGATCCTGTGGAACTTAAGAACTTGATACATATGAATAAACCAGAAAAAATGGAACTAAGTAAAACCTAATTATTCTTTTCATTTGTTTTCTTTCACAGGTTCCCATTCGTATTCTGTCTGATGTTGTCTCTGTTCCCATTGTACATCAGTTCCGTCATCCATGTTTCGTTTGGTTTCCTTGTCTTCCCAATGTATGGTAAGTCCCCTCGCGCTGTTTGTTCAGCCCCTTTCTCATTAATATTGTCCCTCCACTATTTGCTCACATTTCAGTAGTCTGTTCTTTGTGTCGCTCCTTGAAGCTGTGTCTGTCCTTTTTGTCCCCCCCTTTAATCAGTATTGTCCTTTCTATCTCTGATTACTATGGCTAAAGTCCTTAGGCTTTTTGTCATCTTTTTTAAATATATTTCCCAGAGGAGACTATTTTCTCCTTTTGTTCTCCTACTTTTTCTCCAAATTCTTACCTCCGTTCTTTTTCTTCTTTGCCCCCCCCCCTTTTTACAATCTACTATGGCTAGCTTTTTCTTCTCTAACGTGGTCCTTGTTGTCTTTTACTTTTCCCTATTTGACTGGATCGATCCTGGTAAGTCTGTTGGATATTGTGTTATTTTTTTTATTTCTTTTCTCACATTTTCTCAATTCTTTCACTTAAATATCAGCTTTATGTGTTGTCAGTTTTTACATATACTCAGACCTGTACTGTCTGCTAATAATTTTGTTTTGGTTGACTAAGTCATGCATATATTCTAGTATTCATTTATGTCATGTTAAACGTTTTACAATTTTACTCTTGAAATGTTCTTATCTTTATCCTCATGAGAAACTTACGTATGGTGTCATGGAATGGTAAAGGTATTCGTAACCCGGTTAAAAAACAAAGAGTTTTGACTCACTTGTTAAGATTGAACTGTCAAATTGCTTTGTTACAAGAAACACATCATAAGGAACAAGACATTAATTCTATTAGGAGGCAATGGGTTGCGAATGTCTTCAGTTCCCCTGCTGTGCAAAACAAAGATGGCGTTCTTATATTGTTTCATAAATCGCTTAATATTCAATTGATAAATAAATTCAAAGATGATGCTGGAAGATGGCTTCTCCTAGAAGTGATCATAAATAATACAAAATGTACGATTTGAAATATATATGGGCCCAATGGAGTAGACCTAACGTTCTGGAATAACTTTTCTTCTATGTTATCCTCTCATGTTGGTGGTGAGTGCAATCAACTTACGGACCCATTTTCAGACCAAAAGTCACAAACTAAATTTGTCCCCTCTCAAATGCATAAAACCTTCCACAAAGCCATTTCTGCTAGAGGGTTGATTGATGTCTTGGGAGCACTTCACCCTGATGTTTTGGAATTTACTTTCTTTTCTCCCATTCATATGTCCCATTCCAGAATAGACTATGTATGTTTTACTCAACACACTCTTGAATTTTTAACTCATGCAGAAATAGAATCAATTCTTATTTCAGATCATGCACCTGTTATTGTTGATTTTGATTATTGTTAGAAATGGGATTCTGGTTGGCTAGGGCTTGCACCTCAGCCAAACAGAAACCACCACTCTAGTCAGGGCAAGGGAGTTACACACTGAAGATAACCCCTGCTCACCCCCTTGGTAGCTTGGCACGAGCAGTCAGGTTTGTCCCAGAGGCAGTGTGCAAAGCGTTTGCGCAACACGCCCACAGCAGCAACACACTAGGCACACCACAAAAGAAACTCCACACAAGGTTATATATAATAATAGCCTTCGTATTATCCAAAACACCTTAGAATAGTAATCACACAATATACACTGTGCCAACTGGCACTAGGCAATATTTAGAGGGGATTATATACACAACAGGGCCACTTGGGCCACTGTCAAAACCATCACAAAGCACAAATATTAAATGTTGAACACAGGCAGTAATTACTGGCAAAATCCTGTGCTCAGCATTATATCCTGCAACATAAATCATATTATGCAATCAGCATCACATTAGGCGTAAAACGCATTATGAGCCAACCTCATGAGAATAAACACGTTATGCAATAACCTCCTAAGAATAAACATCAGAGGCATAAATCATGATGCATGAATTACATTTCTTATAGGCACCACATAATTCACATTAGTCATAGGCATTCCATAAATCCCATTAGGGCCTGGCGCCCTACCAACCTAACACTGACCCCCTGGACAACTGGCCTTCTCTCTGGGGCTCAAATGCCCTATGTCCAAAATGTCAGGGCTTCGCTGCCAATGCAGCAACATCACAGCACTGCGCTGGGGCAGGGCAGGAGTGTACCTAACTCCTTTCTCAGCAAATGAATAAAAAAGCCCCCAAAGAAATAGTGGTGCTGGCACTACTGTGCCTCCTGGGTCCCCATTGGGACTTTGTAAAACAAATGTGCTCCACGTTGCAGTTGCAGCTGCCGCTAACTGAGGGTGCAGCAGTGAAATAAATGTAGGCACTGGCACTCACTGTGCCCTCTGGACCCCCACTAGGGCTCTGCCGAACAAGTGTGGCCAAACGTTGCAGTAGCCTGCCACGGCGGCGCAACTAAAGATCCAAAACAGCACTGGCACCACTGTGCCGCCTGAGCCCCACTCCAGGAATCTACCAGCAAATTGCCCAAGACGTTGCAGCTGCCCGCTCTCTCTTGCAGTGCAGCCATGGCCAAATTCCCCCGGGCTCTCACAGGGATGCTGGAGCACTCCACACAGCTCCTCTCTCAGTCCCTTGCACCGGGACTCCTCTTGTGCCCCTGGCGGCATGCATCAAAGAACCCCCACTCACCGGGACTCTGTCTGGGACTCCACTCCTCCACTGATGCTGCTCCGGCACACGTTGCTGGCCCTGCCCTCAGTCAGGCAGACGCGTCTGTCTTCTGGTTTTAGATCGGACTGCGGCGGTGATTTCTTCTTCAGTGCCACAGTGGGGGAGGGCACCCGGCTCAAAATAATCACATAAGCGAGGTGGGCACCCACCAATAAACACCAAATGTGAGGTGGATACCCGCTAGGAGATGCACCAATGCGGGGTGGGCACCCGTGGCAATAACGAAAATGCTGGGTGGGCTCCCACTCCCCACACTGTGTAGGGGAATCTCCAGATCGCAGCCCAGTGTTTCAAAGTAGAAATAGAAGCGCTCCGCAATTCGCTAGGTCCTGGAGTTAAGAAGAAAAGGTCCAAGGCAAAGTTCATGGGGCACAGCTGGGTCCAGGGAGGCCAGCACACAGGCCCTCCAGCAGAGAGGCAAGCAGCACCAAGTACAGGAACAGCACAACATTCATGGGGTCACAGCCCCTATATTTATATGGCATCTTGCCTTAGTCTGCCCTGGCACAAGGCTTGGGGGAACCAACCAAAACTGGTTCAGGGGGGAATTGGAGCACTTTGTTTACCAGGCTCTTTTTCCCCTCAGGTGGGGGCTCATCATTAGACACACCACAGGGCGGCAAAGCCAGCATTTTACAGGCTAGGCACAGACCTATTCAGGGACCAGGGACTTGTCCTCCCACTACTCCAAATGCAGATGTCCCATTCAGCCCAGTACTGACTCACCCTGCCTTTCCAGGAGCCACACACACCTCACCAGCCCCTGTCACTCAAAAGCCAGACATGCAATTCATATCAGGCAGGCAATCACAAAGCACACAGAAATGCCAACTTCTAAAAGTGGCATTTCTAAAATAGTTATAATAAATCTGCGCACACCATTACGCAGCATTTATTATTACCATTCCATATATACTCAACTTGACCACGCTGCTCCTCTCATAACAGGAATTACCACTGAAACACTTATCAGGGAATCCCTAATGCATTACTATGGGAGGGCAGCCCCACAGAAGTGAGAAGCCAAAATGGCTGTTTGTCACTACCAGGACATGTCACACACTTAAGGTACATGTCCTATCTTTTACCTACAATGCCCCCTGCCCATAAGGCTAGCTAGGGTCTACCTTTGGGTTGACTGACATGCAGTAAAAGGGGGGGTCACAGACATGGCACACACTTTATCCAATACATTAAGTTATTATATTCTAATCCTTTTACAGCTATTTGTGTCAACGGTAATCCAATTACTTCCCTCTCCATAGAGGTACTAGGCAGGGTTGCCCATTGTCTCCCCTATTATTCATCTTAGCATGTCACAGACATGGCACACACTTTAGGTGCCACGTCACAGCGGCAGTAACACTGCGCGCACAGGCCCTGCAATGGCAGAGGCCTAGGATAGGTTTGACAGGCCACTTTGGTGGGTGGCGCAATCAGCGCTGCAAGCCCACAAGTAGCATTTAAGTTACCAGCCCTGGGTATATGCGATACCACTTTACAGGTAAATTAAATAGGTCAAACAGGTGTAGACCAATCTTACCATATTTACCACAGAGAGCACATGCACTTTACACTGAACAGCAGTGCTAAAGTGCCCAAAGTCCTAAAGCCACCAACACCATGTCAGAAAAAAGGCTGGGAGAAAGGCAAAAAGTTTAGGGATGACCCTGCAAAAAGGGCCAAGTCCAACAATTATCCTAATCCCATTTCCTCCACTCACAGATGGAGATTTAATAGTTCCCTTTTATTGGATCAACAGTTGTTAATCATTTTTTGAACGCTAGTTGTACACAGGGTTCTTTCACTCAGGCCACATTATTTTTGATCCCTAAAAAAGATAACAACCTTTCTCAGTGTAGCAATTATAGACCTATCTGATTGATAAATACGGATTGTAAGATTTTCGTTAAATTAGTGGCTCTTCGGATTAACTCTGTTAGCCCTGATTTAGTAGATATGCACTAATCCTGTTTTGTGAAGAGAAGATCCATTTCAGACAACTGAAGAACTTTTCCTAATATTATTCATTTAGTGGCTAAATTTAACTCTCCATTAGCTGCCACAACACTAGTTGCCGAGAAGGCTTTCGATCGAGTGAACTGGGATTTTATGTTTGGTGCGTTGAAATGGCATGGTTTTAGTCCCCACTTTATCCAATACATTAAGTTATTATATTCTAATCCTTCTACAGCTATTTGTGTCAACGGTAATCCAATTACTTCCCTCTCCATAGAGGTACTAGGCAGGGTTGCCCATTGTCTCCCCTATTATGCATCTTAGCATTAGAACCCTTTTTGGAAACAATTTGCAGATCCCCCATTTTTCCTGGTTTTCAGTTAAAAAATGTGAATATAAAGCACACTGTGTAAGCAGATTATATTTTATTGTATGTATGTAACCCCACTACGTCTCTGCCAGAATTCTTTTCATTGTTGAATACTTACCCAGTGGTCTCAGGTTATGAATGGAATATTGATAAATCAGAAGCATTACCGCTGAATAATTACCGTCTCCCTCATATGTTTAAGGACTCTGGTTTCAAATAGAGTTCAAAGGAGGAAGTAGGTGGTCCATTCCAGAGCCTTGTCTCGGATCCCTGCGGCTGGGAGGCATGCACGTAGAGTGCTGTAGCAGACGGTGATGAAGGCGACGGAGAGGTCTAGGAGGATGAGTGCTGCGGTCTCACCATTGTCCAGCATGGTCCTGATGTCATCGGTGGTGGCAATGAGGGCAGTCTCGGTGCTGTGGTTGCTGCGGAACCCTGACTGGGAAGGGCCCAGGATTCTGTTTTCTTCAAGGTATCGGGTTAGCTGTCTGTTGATGATTTTCTCAATGACCTTGGCCGGGAAGGGGAGCAGAGAGATGGGCCGGAAGTTCTTGAGGTCTCTTGGGTCTGCCTTAGGTTTTTTGAGTAGGGTGGTGATCTCGGCATGTTTCCAGCTCTCTGGGAAGAACGCGGTCTCGAGGGAGAGATTGATGATGTTGTGCAGGTGGGGTGCAATGGAGCTGCTTGCTTTGTTGAAGATGTGGTGCGGGAATGGGTCTGACGGAGAACCGGAGTGGATTGTTACCATGGTCTTGATGGTGTCATCGACGCTCACGCTGGCCCAGGCTAGCAGGGGGCCGTGGTCGATGGAGTGCGGAGTGTCTGATGTGTACTTGTCTGTTGGGGCTGTCTGGGTGTTGAAGCTGTCGTGGATGTCTGCTATCTTGCCGTGGTGAGGGAGTCGCACAGGGCTTGCGATGGTGGGATGTTGTTGGTTTTGGAGCCGGGGTTGGAGAGATCCTTCACGATGTTGAAGAGCTCCTTGTTATTGTGTGCGTTGTTGTCGAGGCGGTATTTGAAGGAGGTCCTCTTGGCTACCCTGATGAGGTGGTGGTGGTTGCGGATGGCGTCCTCGGTTGCTGCGTTGCTGTCTGGAGTTTGTTCACTGTGCCATTCCTACTCTAGTATCCGGCAGGCTTTCTTGGAGGCAAGGAGTTCTGGGGTGAACCAGCTGGCCCTCTTTCTGGTGTCTCTGTGGGGGGGTTTCTTCGGTGGGGCGAGGGTGTTGGCACAGTCCTCGATCCAGCGTCTGAGGCTGTGGGCAGCATCGTCGGTGTTGGAGGGTTCGGTGGGTGGGCTGAGAGCGAGGTTTGCATGTAGTTGGTCTTCGGTGATTTTGCTCCAGCAGCGGTGGGGGATCTGTTGGGTGCGGTGGTGTGTGGTGGGTTTCTGGAAGGCGAAGTGGATGCAGCGGTGCGGTCCAGAGGAATTTGCTGGTGTGGCTGACAGAATCGTGTGGGCTTGAGGAGATGACGGGGTCGAGGGTGTGGCCGGCAGAGTGGGTGGGCGTTGTGATGAGTTGCTTCAGTCTGAGGTTGGCGAGGTTATCGATCAGGGTTGTGGAGTTGTTGTCGTTGTTGTTCTCAAGGTGAAAGTTCAGGTTCCGATGAGGATGTAGTCGGTGGAGGTCAGGGCATGCGTGCTGATGAAGTCGGCGATGGAGTCGCTGAACTGGGGATGGGGTCTGGGGGGACGGTAGACGAGGGTGCCTCTGAGGGTGGAGTTAGGGTCTGTGTGGATCTGGAAGTGCATGTGTTCGGCGGTGCTGAGCGCATCATCGGTGCTAGTCGAGACCCTGATGCTGTTCTTGTGGACGATGGCAATTCCTCCTCCGACTCCGTTGGTGTGGTCTCTGCGGGTGATCTTATAGCTGTCTGGGATGGCTATGGTAATGTCGGTGCGGAGAAGTCGTTCAACCAAGTCTCTGTCAGGAAGGCAACGTCCGGGGATGTAGTGTTGAGGAGGTCCCAGAGCTCGACGGCGTGTTTGCGTGTGAAGTGGGTGTTCAGTAGTATGCATCAGAGGTGGTTGAGGTCCTTCTTGGCGGGTGGATCATTGGCTCTGAGGCTGGTGTAACTGCAGTTCCGGCATATGAAGGGACCGTGTGTGGCCGGCAAATATGGGGAGGTGGGAAGGAGGGGCAGCTGGGAGATGGGAGGCAGGGGCAGTGAGTGGGCAGTCAGGGGGCGGGGCCACAGGGGACACAGCGGTGGGGACGTTGAGGGACGATGAAGGAAACAGAAGGCAAAAGGGCACAAAAAATTAGGGAAAACGAGTGTAACAGAAGGCAAGAGGGCACAGAAATACAGGGAAAAAATGAGTGGCACAGAAGGCAAAAAGGGCACAGAAATACAGGAAAAACAAGTGTCACAGAAGGCAAAAAGGGCACAAGAATACAGGGGCAGCTGAGAAACAGAAGGAAAAAATGGGCAGGGAGCAGCAAGGGGAACAGAAGGGAAAACCGGGCTGAGAGACACGGGGGCAGCGAGGGGTATGGAAGGAAAAACCAGGCAGAGACACGGGGGCAGCGAGGGGTAGAGAAGGAAAAACTAGCAGAGACACGGGGCAGCGAGGGGTACAGAAGGATAAAACGGGCTGAGAGAAACGGGGACAGCGAGGGGAACAGAGGGAGGAAAATGGGCACGGACCTCGAACAGGCAGCAGGGTAAGACAGAACAACAGCAGTCACAGACACAACAATGAAATACAGGCAATACAATCAAACAATAAAGCGGAAGATGAACAAACTTACTGCCTGCCACTGGCAACCAGGGATGAGGCACAGGTGGTAGCCTGCGGGTGGTGGAGGGCCTCGAACTTCCTCAGCAGCGGCAGCTGGTGCAGGGACACACAGGCGGTGCTGTGCGGAGGGAGAACAACCTACCTGGTGGGGTCAAGGGTCGCTCCCCCAGCATTGCTTTAGCTCGACTTCAACATCCAAAAGACCTTGGTGGGGTTAATTTTCCTAATATTAGAACATATCATTCCGCTTTCACATTGAAACACATTTGGGTTTCCCTTTATGAAAATCACACAGACACAGCCACAGTTTAGGGTTAATTAGAACATGCACAATTCTCTCCATTTACTTTCAAAGACGTGATTCGTATCACTCAACCTCCAAAAGGTCTAATATCCTCCCTGCTTATCCATTCTATAGCTATTAGCAAAACTTTGATTACTTCCTTAAACTCCATTTCTGAAATTATTTTACACACCCCAATCTGGTATAACACAAATATTAAATTAAATAATAGGATTCTTGGGTGGAAAGAATGGATTACCAAATGCATTCTTGTCATTGGACAATTATTCTCTTATAGCACTTTATTAGATTTTTCTGAGATACAAGGAAAATATGCCTCTCAATTTCAACTTTTTAGACCTCTCCTCCTTATATATATATCATAAAGCAAACTCTTCCAGCTACAGATATACAGCCCTCTTTTTCCTTAATAGATGTTTCTGCACAACTGAAGGCCTCCAATATATACAAGTTGTTGTTTGGTTCCTCTAAAAAAAAAAAAATCAAAGCATAAAATAGAACTAGTATGGGAATCAGAATTACATCAAGAATTTACAGCTCATGCTTGGAAATCGATATGGGCCAAGATTCATTCCTCGTCCTCATCAGCGAGCCCAATACAAACACTATATTATTTCTATAACATATTAGTTATCACACCCACAAGCTTGTATACATTTAAAGTTCCACCTTATACTAATTGTTGGTCATGTACGCATGATAAGAGTGATCTTTTCCATATATTTTTTTAATGCCCTCGTGTAAAAAAGTTCTGGTTACAGATTTGGCATAAACTGAAAGATATTTTATCTGTGTCTCTCCCTTTTGATGTTACACATATCTTTTTGGGCAGTACCTCCCCCTTTGGACTTCTTCGGGGTTTGGTTGGAAAATGTGTTGACTTATTGTTTGCCTTAGCTCTTCAAATAATTACCTCTAATTGGAAGGATACAGCTAATATGTCTTATATGGCATGGTGGAACCTGTTATGTCATCGTCACCGGTTAGATCGAGCTCATGCCACATCTATTCCTTTAAAAATTAAAAAAGATTTACCATGGTCACCTCTTATTGCATTTTTCTCCAGATGCTTGAATCGACTCGTCTCTAAAGGTTGTACCTAGAAACCTACTTAAAATATAATCGTTTCATTATCATCCGTTTATAATACTACATAGATTTTAGACACTCACTGGTTCAACCTTACAGTACATTATATTTTCCCCTTTCCTTTCCCTTTTTATTACCATGTCTTTGCTTTGTCTCTTCCTTCTCATCTCTTCTTTTCTTCTCTTACCTTTCCTTTTACCTTTATAAAAAGATTAAAATGCATTTGTTTTAGCATTATAGGTACATATTACAATTAAAGTTTTTCAAGTCCATATTTTCATAATATATGATGTTTAACTTGCCAATCTTTTAAAGGTTTATTATCCTCTCTTTATTATCAGATTGTTATATTGTACCTTAGTGCTTGCTCTTACATTTACTTGGATTGTTCTTCAGATCAGTACTTTTGTTCGATGTAATTGCACATTATTCATATTTATATCTCAATAAAGCATTTTTAATCTAAAAAAGGATAGCAAAAGGTAGCTTAAAATATATTTTTAATCTGATTTTAAGGTTCAATTGCACAATTTAAGAAATAATCACAGACTCATTCTAAGTTCTGTGCAAAAAATCTAAATTTAGACTCATAGTGCTGCAGGAAAAGAAGAGGACAAAAAAGTGCAATATTTATTAAGATACAGAGCTGTTGTTCTCACTACCTGACCTGTTGCACTTTAAGCTGTCAGTCACCATATTGCAAGGGTGTGTGCATTTTATCAAGCATGGGTTTTTATACTGTTACTTCCAGTACAAAACGTATGCTACAATACTTTTCCCACTTAGTATGTGCGCTGTACAGAGCAGAGCACATACAAAACTGAAAAAAATGTAAAGAATTTTAAAACTTACTCCACAGTTACGCCTGCCTTGAGGAAACATACCTTTTGACACAAATTCCTGTCTACCAATATTAGTAGATGCATAAAAAGAAGCAGAGAACTGTGGGTAGTTCTCAAGTTTAGGTGGAACGTAGCCCCAGTATAGAGTGCTTTTAACACCAGCGACACTCAAAATTTGCTCACCTCAAATTTCTGATTTTATATCAAAGTCTTTAAGCATAGGATTAGCACAGTGCCATCCATGCCGAGATAGATAGGGACACAGTCTTTTGCCATTTCTACAGCAAAGACTTTAAGCATAGGATTAGCATAGTGCTATCCATGCTGAGCTGTAAAATGACCAAAGCCTTTTACCACTCCAGGCACAGTATTACAGCTTTGGATTGGTAAAATAACATCCAAGCCAACCTGCAATGAATAAAAGCAACCCCTGACACATGTTTGGCTCTCATTAGAGCTTTTCAGAGAGGTATAGCTTTGTCCAGACACAAGGGAGCACCAAGTATAATTCAAAATTATACCCTTTCAGGCATAGAGTGATGCAGAAATTATGCAAAAAAAGAAGCAAGTTTAGGTTGAAAGCAGCTGCAGTATGGAGCACCCTCAATACCAGCGACACTCTAAAGTTGCTCTCTTCAAATGTTTGCTTCTCTAATAAAGTCTTTAAGCATAGGATTAGCACAGCGCTATCCATGCAGAGCTGTGAAATGTCCAAAGCCTTTTGCATTTCCCGGTAAAGTATTACAGCATTGGATTAGTAAAATGCCATCCAAGCCAACCTGAAATGAATAAAAGCAACGCATGACACGTGTTTCGCTCTCATTAGAGTTCATCAGATATATATAGAGATTTGTGTCTAAAACCATGGGTGGGTGCATGGGAATGCCCATGTACCACCTATGGTACACCCCTTTGATACAAATAGCATAAATCAGGGAATAGGGCGACTTTGCTTTACTTCCCAAGGCAAATCCTGATTTGGGTTGGAAAGTAAATCCTACCACAACACTTTACTCTGGGTTTGTGTTAGAAAAATAACACAAATTTGACGCACAGTGTTTTGGGCCTGTGTTTGCCCTTTACTTTAGGGTCTGTGTTGAGACCTGTTTTTTTCCTGTGCATATCACTCTGGGGGGGGGTTGCAGAAATCATGTAGGAAAATTGGTAATCTGTGCATTTACTGTGTGGCAAAACTGCAACCAACCTTATTCAGCATTCCGACCTGCAAACTCTAAATGCAGGCCAAAAATCACTAGGGCAAAACTGTTATTATGTGGTAACTATTTCCTTTGGGGTGGTTTTTGTGCCTTCAAAAATCTACTCCAAAGGAGCCCAATAGGCCCCCATTAGGGAGTAGAAATTCCATATTGAATACCCCTCCACTCAATCATCAGTAGAATGTGTTCTTTCACCTTGATTTACTGGGTGCAGAAACAACCGACCTGATTGTACCAGTACTACAGCTTGAACCCATTCCCTAGCACCTGCCCAACCCTTATTAAATAGGCAGAGGAGCATACCAAGATTTCCCTTGCCAGCCAACATTCTCCCTGTTCTCTCCCCGACCCCTTCTCCCTTCTCCACTCTTTACAACATCCTCCTGTATACAGGTGGAAAACAGGTGCATATGGAAAAGAGTATATTGTGTGGAAAGTTCTGCAGTTATTACCCTTTCAGTGGGGAATAACTTCTAACAGGAATAAAATATGTGGAGATATAGTTTGGATACACAAATTCAGGCCACCCTGAAATGTTGGACTACACCTTTTTCATCTAGGTTATTACACAGGTAGGAGCCCAAATATGAGTCAGCTGAACAGTATCTCCATGATAACATCTGCTGTTCCTGATCCCAAGTTATGCTATGTGAATCCGCAGAGTGTAGCTAATCACCAGTAAGGGTATCTAGGTGCTGAGTAGGGAAGGCCTGAGGGAGGAGAAGTAGATAATGCCTGTTTCGTCTGGAAGAGCCATCTCTTGAGGTTCCTTTGGATGTCCATGAGGCTGGGAGGTTCTGAGGTGTTTCAGGAGGTTGTTCAAGGTCTTTGCTGCAAGGTATGATACGAAGCATCCTCAGCTTCTGGTTTTCTTGATGTGAGGGATGTGTGCTCTTGCCTGTGACACAGATCGAAGGTGTCTGGTGGCTTCCTAGAAGTTGAGACAGCTGTTGAGGTAAGCTGGACCGGTGTTGGGGATAACTTTTTTTGCGACTGTGAGTAGTTTGAGCTAACATCTTTTCTGGACTGTGACCCAGTGGAGATTGTTGAGGTGAGTCCTTTGTTGTTATCAGGTGTGAAAACACCTGCTCTGATTTTATGATCCAGATTAGCAAGCCGGTTAAATCAAGTAGCTTTCCATCACTGTGTTTGAAAAATGGAGATGCTGCAGCCGATAAGACCATTTATAATTGAGAAATGCAGGTGCCCTTACAACAGGTCCTCTTGTGCTGCAGCATACTGTTGTTACATGCTTTTGGACAGCTTGGAACAGAGTGTGAAGCTGTTGGAATTCATGTAAGGTGTGGGGAGATAGTTGGTGGAGACAGTAGTTTGCAGGTTTATTCCAGAGCAAGAAAAAAAGGAAGTGACAAAAAATAGCACGTATCTTGTTTATATGTAACACAAAATGCTGTTTTTTCTTAAGTGCTACAAATAACAGACATTACTATTACTAATTCAATGTTAATCAGTTTCTCGACATTGGAAGGTTTAATGGTTGAGTTGAAATAACCTGGGTTTGAAGTGCGCCCTGCAGAAAACATAATCTATCAGCAACAAGCAAGCAGTCGATAAGCCACCTTGATAAACACATGGGACACGGGAAAACTCAAGCGAAAATAAGAACATTTCATGCTGCAATAATGTTGATCACAGGTCTGTACATTTTGATCTATGGCATGCGTGGAGGAAAAACTAATTTTACAAATTCCTTTCTAAGTACACCAAAGCTGGGCTTGTTGGGAACACTCTTTTTCTTGTTCCAGAAGGCAGCACCCTAATGGCGTCCAGTAACTCAGTAACTCTGCCTTATAGGTTTATGACATCGACTGCATCTCACTAATAATTAGTTCAGGCAGCAGAAAAAACACGTGGGGATTTATTCGGTGAGAAGTTCCTCTTGCGCATGGAGGTGCTTGGGGGAAAAACTCCCTATTTCCTCCGTTTGTTTATTTAAGGCTATTTCGAAGCATGTGGAAACAGCGGAAAATTGCAGCAAGTTACTACACCTTTAAAGCACTTGGCTTTGTAATGGACTCAAATGAGCAGAAAGGAAAAGGTTCCCGGCCAGAAATAATATCATTTGGTTTGAGGAATCCCTCAGGCTTTAAGGTTCCAGGACGGAATATAGGTTTTTCGAGAGGCCCTTTTAGTGATAAGGATATCCAGACCTATCTAAATACACGCAATGTTGCAAAGAAGAGCTTGTTGTGTGTGACGTCTTAGGACATATCGATATTGATCTGTTGGGGTGAGAGAAGTAATCACAAAATCATATTTGCAAATCCTATGCACATCTGGAAGACTGCTTTCTATTTGCATACGTTTATACAGTGTAGAAAATGTAAAATTAGAGTGATTGGAATCGTCATTTTATTTTGTACAAATACTCCTTAAATAACGGTTAAGCAGCTAATTGTTTTAGTCATATAATGGGGCAAATTTATCATTCTTCCACACTGCACAACACATCATGCCACCTTACTGCGCTGTGCTGTGTGAAAGGACAGGAATGCGCTGTATATTAACTTAAAAAGGCACGTGTCTGCCCTTCCCGTTCATGTTGCAAGGTTGCCTGCATTAGAGGCCCGATTTTTTTTGTGCAGGAAGGAACACCATCCTGCAGAAAAACAATCCTGAGACGCATTTTCCTCTTTCTTTGTGTGCCGAAGAATGCAGCACAAACAGAAAGAGGAAAGAACGAGGATAAATTAAGCTATTTCTCTTTGTTACGCCTGACCTGAGGTGGGGTAGTATTTTGATGCATTCCCAGGATTAGCACTAATGGTAATCTCGGAATCCCTTCGAAATCCATGGGTGGATGCCTGGGAACACCCACGCTCCACCCATGAAACTCCTCCATGAGGCAGAGTAACGCAAGGCAGCAATTTACACTGACTTGTGTTAATCTAGATTTATCAAGCCGTGTAGGGCCATACAAAAATCTTGCCTAGGCTTTGCGCAGCCCTTGCACCCCCTAGAGAGGTGCAAGGGCGATGCAAAACCCTGATAAATCTGCTCTGTTTACCACCTTGATGATGTTGTCAGGGCTACTGACTAATGGTGAGTGAGGGGAGATTTGCAAACAATCACTACTGTGCAGTCAAGGAATTATTAAAACTGGTGATGAGGAGGAAGATGAGGCGTATTAGGAGACAAGATAATAGATGGAAGTCTTCCGGGTGTCCTTGGGAATTAGGTAACTATTATCCCGCGCCGCACGGCCACCAGCTGCAGCGTGTGCTACTCCCTCCCGCTGCCGCCTTCAGCCTCGCTGAGCCCGCCCCGGCGAGCCCCGCCCCCCGCTGCATCTTCGTCCTCTTGTCCCCTTGCTGCATTTTCACTGTAGCTCTCATTTGTTGCCTTGCCGCATTGTTACTGCTGTTGTACCTGTAGCCTTTCTCTCTGTGACTGTATTATTGTATTTCGTCCGCCTGCGCCGATCACCTCGCTCTCCCACTGTACCCCCGCCCCGCTCCCCGCTTCCCGCCACCGTGCTCGCGGCCACACCCCCTTTGCCTTCTGTGCCCTCCCTGCTCCCGCCTCCCAGCTGCTCCTCCCTCCCTCGCACTTCGCCATATATGGCGACGTGCGCACGCGCAGCGTTGACACGCAGCGGGCGCGCCCTATGCACGCCGAAGGCGCGCCAAAGGTAAGCCCGTCTGCGCCCGTCCCGCCTGGACCGCGCCCAGCGCCAGGACCCATGGCCCCCGCACTCACCAACCCACCCGCCGGACCTACGACTCCACCGAACTCAACGCACTCAACTCCGGCCTGCACTACACCAGCACCCACCAAGCCGAACTCCAGCAGCAACCACCTTAAATGCATCCTGCTCAACACCCGCTCCATCCACAGACACGCCATCGAACTCTGGAACCTCCTCGACACCACATCTCCAGACGTTGCCTTCCTCACGGAAACCTGGATGAACGCCTCCTCAGCACCCGACATCGCCATCGCCATCCCGGACGGATACAAGATCACCCGGAGGGACCGCACCAACCAGACGGGAGGAGGCATCGCCATCATCCACAGGAACACCATCCGCATCACGACCAACACCGACGACACCCTCACAACCGCCGAACCCCTGCACTTCCAGATCCACACCGACCCCAAGACCACCCTCAGAGGCACCCTCATCTACAGACCCCCGGGACCACGCACACAATTCAGTGAAGACATCGCCGACTTCATCAGCCCGCACGCCCTCCCCTCCGCTGACTACATCCTCCTCGGGGACCTCAACTTCCACCTGGAGAGCAACAACGACTGCAACACCACCACCCTGCTGGACAACCTCACCAACCTCGGTCTCAAGCAACTGGTGACTACCCCCACCCACTACGCCGGACACACACTCGACGCCGTCTTCGCATCCAGCAAGGACATCGTCTTCAGCCACGCCACCGGACTCCACTGGACGGATCACAGCTGCGTCCACTTCAGCTTCAGAAGAACCACGATCCACCACCACCAGCAACAGGTGGCACGCAGAAGCTGGAACAAGATCACAGCCGACCAGCTCGCCGCTTCCCTGAGCCAGCACCCACCCACCAGCTCACCGAACCCCAGCCAGGCCGCCAACAACCTCACGAAGTAGATCAGTAACTGCGCAGACGACCTCGCCCCACTGAGGACCCCGCCTAGCAGACCCGGCAGCAAGAAAGCATCCTGGTTCACCGACGAACTCAAGAACTCCAAGAAGATGTGCCGAGCCCTCGAGAAAGCATGGCGCAGAGACCCGACACCAGACAACATGACCACCCTCAAGCTCGCCACCCGAAAACACCACCAACTGATCCGCGCCACCAAGAAAACTGCATTCAAGGCACAACTGGACAACAACGCACACAACAGCAAGGAACTCTTCAACATCGTCAAAGAGCTCTCCAACCCCAACGCCGGAAACAACGACATCACCCCATCTCAAGACCTCTGCAACTCCCTCGCCTCCTACTTCCACAACAAGATCGCAGACATACACAACAGCTTCAGCACACAACCGACGCACCCCACGACCGCAGCAACGCCCCCCACCACCACCGTCCGCGCCTGGACCCCGATCACCACTGAAGACACCATCCGTACGATGAACTCCATCCACTCCGGATCGCCAACCGACCCCTGCCCTCACCACGTCTTCAACAAGGCCGACGCTGTCATCGCAAACCATCTGCGGGACATCATCAACACCTCCTTTTACACCGCCACCTTCCCGGAGAGCTGGAAGCACGCCGAACTCAGCGCTCTACTGAAGAAACCATCAGCGGACCCCACCAAACTCAAAAACTACCGCCCCATCTCGCTCCTCCCGTTTCCGGCCAAAGTCATCGAGAAGACCGTCAACAAGCAGCTGGCCGCCTTTCTCGAGACGAACGGATCCCTCGACCTCTCGCAGTCTGGCTTCCGGGCCAACCACAGCACCGAGACCGCCCTCATCGCAGCCACTGATGACATCCGAGCCCTGCTCGACAACGGAGAAACAGCGGCCCTCATCCTCCTGGACCTCTCCGCGGCGTTCGACACTGTCTGCCACCGCACCCTTGTGCAGCGCCTCAGCAACGTCGGAATCCAGGAGAAGGCACTAGAATGGATCATCTCCTTCCTCGCCGGTAGGACACAGAGAGTCCGCCTACCCCCGTTCAGATCAGAAGCCTCCGAAATCATCTGCGGCGTCCCTCAAGGCTCCTCGCTCAGCCCCACCCTCTTCAATGTCTACATGAGCCCCCTTGCGGTCATCGCACGCCAACACAACCTCAACATCATCTCCTACGCCGACGACACCCAGCTGATCCTCTCCCTCACCAACGACCCCGCCACCGCCAGAGCCAACCTACACGAAGGGATGAAAGACGTAGCCATGTGGATGATGACCAGCCGCCTGAAACTGAACTCAGACAAGATGGAAGTTCTCATCCTGGGCTCCTCTCCCTCCACCTGGGACGACTCCTGGTGGCCCCCCCGCCCTGGGCAGCGCACCCAAACCAACAGACCACGCACGCAACTTGGGTTTCATCTTGGACTCCTCCCTCTCCATGACCAGACTAGTCAACGCTGTCTCCTCGTTGTGCTTCAACATCCTGCGCATGCTACGTAAGATCTTCCGGTGGATCCCCACCGAGACCAGGAAGACGGTCACCCAGGCCCTCGTCACCAGCCGACTGGACTACGGCAAGGCCCTCTACGCCGGAACCACTGCCAAGCTCCAGAAGAGACTCCAGCGAATCCAGAACGCCTCGGCAAGACTCATCCTCGACATCCCCCGACACAGCCACATCTCCGGACACCTGAGAGACCTGCACTGGCTCCCGGTCAACAAGAGAATCACCTTCCGTCTCCTCACCCACGCACACAAAGCCCTACACAACCAAGGCCCAAGATACCTCAACAGCCGCCTCAACTTCTACACTCCCACCCGCCAGCTTCGATCGACCAGCCACGCCCTCGCCGCCATCCCCCGCATCCGAAGAGCCACCACAGGAGGAAGGTCCTTCTCCTACCTGGCCGTCAAGACCTGGAACTCCCTTCCGACCCACCTCCGCCTGACCCAAGACCACCTCGCCTTCAGAAAGCAGCTCAAGACCTGGCTGTTCGAGCAGTAGCGGACCCCCCCTCCCCAAGCGCCTTGAGACCCTCCGGGTGAGTAGTGCGCTATATAAATGTTGTGATTGATTGATTGATTAGAAGTAAATAATATTTTTAGCACTAGTGTATAGAACCATATACAAAAAAAATATATAGATAGTCAATACCACTACGTAATAGCCGTACCCCGACATTTGAGCCTATACCGCTGGTAGTTGCTCTTAAGAAGTGCAAGGAACTATTAGTAACAAATATTGATGTGCTGCAACCTGTTAATCCAAAGTGCAGTATAAGCGGCTTCTAGAGCTTTCATTTTTTATGGTGAAAATGAAAACTGAACACTTTTCAATAGTACATAGTTTGGGCTAAATCAACAGTATTCAATTCACAAATTAAATTTGTTAAGTAGATGCACAAAGCCCCACTCTTTTGTCTTGCATCAAATGCACTGGGTTGGGCACTTAACTCCCACAAAATGAGCATTCATTATGTTCAGGCTTGCACCAAGCACAGGGATCCAAATGCTGAGATAGCCACAAAACTCTCAAGGCCTGATTCACAAAGGTAAACTTACACTTTTGTGTACACAGATGTTCTGCATTGACAGGCCTGTCTATTTATGTGCAGAGTTCTCTGCCCCGACTGAGTAGTCTCCACTGTCCTAAAGTTACTATCAAATCAAAATTTGCAAGTCTGCAGAAAAAGTGTGAACTTATTTAAGAATGGAATAAGCTCTCAGATGGCACCTTTTGGACGTGAATGATGGACATATCCAGTACTGAGAAATCAGAGATCTCTCACAATCCACATATATCCTGACTGACCAAATGCTGTCATCCACTGGTATGAAGTCATTCACAGGGCTCTGTTTATGCACCTCCCTGATGCTGCCTGAACCGCTGAGGCAGCACTGACTCATCAAAAGAGCTTCTACGTGCATATCTATGCACATTCTGCTGTTGCTGGGACCTGTTTGTTGCTTGTTTTCCTGGTGCTAATAGATTGTTTATAATATTTGTTAATTAGAACTTACTTCCTGCTCTCTTGTGAAGTGCTCTAATGCAGTGGTGGCTCCTCCTCCAAGGTGGGGGAGCATCGCCCCACTGATTAATGAAGTGCAAAAAAAGGAAAAATAAAATGATAATAACTCAAGGTTTTTATCATTTTATTTTTCCCTATTGCGGTGTCTTTGTGGGCCATGGCTGCTCTCAGAGCAGGGGGAGGAGTGGTTTGCAGCCCCCTTGTGAGCATGAGTGATTGGCTGGCTCTCTTGGACGGACCAAAACAGTCATGTGCACATACTGTGTTCTCCATGCATGCTGCATTACAGCCTGCGTGGAGAAGATGTCCACCCCTCCAGTCCCTGGCTGAGTGCTGTGTCATGGCACTCAGACGAATCACAACACTGCATTGCAATGCATAAGGGCACTTAGGATAAGAGTAAGGAAAGGACAATTAAACAAAATGCCAAATTAACAGGAGAGTTTTTCAAATTGAGAAGTGGCACAATATGAAAAACATTGCATGTGTATTAGACCTGTCAGCCTCAGGGTGGTCTCCCCTCAGACCTTTTGTCTTTGCCCACCATTTTTTTCTGAAATTCGTTTTTGTTGGCTCTAGGACTCTGTGCACTTTACCAATGCTAACCAATGACAAATAGCTTGTGCTCTGTCTTATAAACATGGTAAAAGTGCCTTCCATGTTACTGGCATATTTAGTATACGTATATATCCCTTGTAGAGTGGTATACCATATACCCAGGGCCTGTAAATTAATGCTACTAGTGGGCCTGTTCATTCAAAACAAAAGGGCAACCCAATATTCCCTTGTGGGCTTGGGTAACTATAATCAGGTAGGTAAGGATGCCAACAAGGGATTCACTTAAAAACAGTGTTACAAATACACTTATTAGTCTTTCAAGATTTCTGAACACGACCTCTCAACTTAATTGAAGGTTAATTAATCTGGCACAATAACATGAACTAGGGAAATAAATCTCAATGCAGGTGTATATATTATTAAATTTGTATTAAAAACAGAAATTTTAACAAAAGATTACAGGGGTTTAGAATATAAATCTCATCATACACTGACAGTGTTCATTGCAGTAAATTTCTAGATTTATATACCATATGTCAATGTACTTTACGCTCTCTTTCTAGATATACAGGTACAGGCTGTTTTAAGAAAAATGTGAGGCTCTTAGTAAGAGTTAACAAATTCTGGAAGAAAGTTGGGTTATGGGTCGACATTTGGTCTAGGTCTTTGCTCATCTGTGAGACCATCTTCAGGACTGTGTATTTTAATGAAGATGAAGGACTCCCCCTATGAGGCCAAAAGAAGGATGTGTAAATGGCTGGGACTAATGAGGCACACTGCTGAAGAGTCATGTGATGTAGAAGCCTGGGAAGCTGGAAATAAATCATCCAGGTACTAGAACTATTCACCAGGGGTCAAGTTGTTGGCCTCCTATTACCTGATACATAAAACACAGTGTTTACACCGCACGACCTTTACTTCACAGCCATTACTACGACTTGCGCTGGATGGCGCTCTTGGTTAAGGAATAGTTTCATTTTCTATTCCAACACCTTCTCTACTGTTACGTGGGCTGGAGTTGGAATAGAAAATCATATTAATCCTCAATCCAGCGACTTGCATTGTAAAAACCGCGATGTAAAGTACTACAATCAAATATATCGCGTTGTACTGTCATACATCCGCTAGAGAGAGAGAGAACTATTCTCTACAAGTCTATACTGACACTCAGGGATGGACACAACCGTGGATCACTGAAATAATATCGAGGGACAGAATATCGACCAACAAAAATATCGTTGACAAAATATCGAGAGACAAAGTATCGAGTTTCTATCTACAAACAGGTAAGTACAAAAATATCGAGTTAAAAATATCGTTTACAAAAATATAGTTGTAAAAAATATCGACTTTAATAAAAACAATGTTTAATTACATTAATATAAAAAATTAATTACTAAAATATACTTAACAATACTTAAAATAACTTTTAATAATTAAATAATTAATGAAAGTAAAAAAATAATATTTTTTTAATCATATTTCTTAAAACATATATATATATAGTAACAAAATTTAATTAAATAATAGCCAATATTATTAACGTACAAATACAATAGAGTAAAAATTACTATTCCCACTCCAGTGGGTGCAACAGTAGGGAAAGAGTTGGATAGCGTAGGGGTTAAAATTACTATTCCCACTCCAAGGAGTGCAACAGTGGATATATGACGTTACAACGCAACTTTTACAACGCACTACCATTAAAACGTAAGTATTGGTAAGTATATAATAATTTTTATAATTTAAATTATTTAAAATTAATTTAATATAATTTAATTTAATTTCATTAAATTAAATTAATGTAAATTTAATTTTACTTTATTTTTACACTGTACCCCTGTACCCCAAAAACCCAAAACTGACCCTGAACCCTAAAAAAAACCCTTTACCCAAAACCCCAAAACTGACCCTGAACCCTAAAAATACCCCTTTACCCAAAAACTAAAAACTGACCCTGAACCCTAAAAATACCCCTTTACCCAAAAACCCAAAACTGACCCTGAACCCTAAAAATATCCCTTAACCCAAAAACTAAAAACTGACCCTGAACCCTAAAAATACCCCTTTACCCAAAAACTAAAAACTGACCCTGAACCCTAAAAATACCCCTTTACCCAAAAACTAAAAACTGACCCTGAACCCTAAAAATACCCCTTTACCCAAAAACCAAAAACTGACCCTGAACCCTAAAAATACCCCTTTAATTTAACATAATTAGCAATTAATCAATTAAATTAAATTAATTACCAATTACATTTTAAATAATTAACAAATATTATTTAATTACCAATTAATTAAATATTACTACCAATTAATACATTTACATATTTAATTAATTATAATTAAATTACTTCCCACCCTATTCCCCTATAAACCCACAACCCGCTACAGGAAATAAATTATTTTAATTTACATAATTAGCAATTAATCAATTAAATTAAATTAATTACCAATTACATTTTAAATAATTAACACATATTATCTAATTACCAATTAATTAATTATTACTACCAATTAATAAATTTACATATTTAATTAATTATAATTAAATTACTTCCCACCCTATTCCCCTATAAACCCACAACCCGCTACAGAATAAAATTACACAATAATTTAAAAAAAAATCATTAATTAAAAATAATTATAACATAAAATGACACTTTTCACACATATTATAACATAAAAACACTATAAATAATTAAATATTATTTAAAAAACGATATTTTTTACTATCTAGATTATATACTTGGATATTTTCACTTTCTATATTATTTACAGTCGATATTACTTCACTTACCTTAAAAACGATATTTTGACTGTCGATATTCTGTCCTGTCGATATTTTGTCCAACCGATATTTAAAACTCGATATTCTGTCCAAACGATATTTTGGAGTCGATATTATGTCTGTGCACCCACAACCGTGGCAGGCAAGATTACCAAGTTTGTCCTACTCTGCACTTTTTGTTGTGCAGAAAGCTAGTTCAGTAGGACCCCATGCAGCCTCTTTGATGACATCATTGCATGAACATGGAAAACATAAAATGAAATGTGTTTGCAAGACCTACTCCCACACATAATGGAATTAAAAGTATTTGAAGTATTGGAAAATAACTGGCCAGATAATTTTAGCAGGCAATAAAAAGGTATGAATATCAGCCAAATATGAAAGAAATCTGAACATAAAATGTGTCAAAAACATTGAATAAAGTAAGCATTGGTAACTGAGAAAGTCTTCACCAATAGTTAATTAGACTTTGCAGTGTAAGAATACCTTAGAAAGTATGTCTTAATCTGAGATCAACTTGTTGTTAAAAGCTTTTTCCTAATGCAAAACATTTATGAAGGGAATATTTAACCTTTTTAATACAGATGACAAACCGTTGACATCCTGCACTGATTAGGCTACAGGCAGCATTGGAAAGGAAATAATTCCCTCTTTTCAGTACTACCTCTCTCTAGAGAATCTCTGCTTGGTGATCGCACTGGGCATGTGATCACCAAGCAGAGTCCACTCTAGTAGACACCAGGAAGATTTTGTTGCAGAGAATGGCCCCGCCTTGTGAGTGGGCCTGTGCTCCCCCTGCTCCTGGGCACAGCAGTCTTTCTGCCCCCTCTGGAGGTGGCTAGTGGGTGTTTACCCCATCAGCCCATGAAAACCAACTAGACCTATAGGTCTTTTTATTGTTTGGTGGGAGATTAGCCCTTCTGGTAATGGGCTGGAACTTCTTCCCAACAGTCTTTCTGGGGGAAAACTGCCCAGTAGATTACCCAGGATTCTTTTTATTTACTGTTTTTGGGCGATCAACTTCCTTGTCATGGGCCAGTGCTTCAATCCCACCCCTGGGTACAACAGTCATTCCACCCTGCTTCTGGACCCAGTATAGACTTCGCTTGGCCCCTGGTTTAATTCATTTCATTTGCAGGCATTGGGCCCAGCCACAGAACAACTGCTTTATCCTAGACAGCACAAACTTTCCTCAATGTTACTTTTCAAATAAGGTTATCAGAAATCTACTTTCACCATCGAATTTGATTTTTGCAACTAAGTAAAAATAACTTAGAATCATGGTTATAGCTTTTGTCCAGGATTAGATATAACGCAATGGCTTTTATTAATAGCTAGGTGTATTCCTGGAAAATATAGCTTTATCTACATAGTGAAAATAGCTTTTGAATAAAATTTCACTGTGAGTGATTACTATTCCCAGTATCTGGTACAGTAGTTCTATTTAATTTATTCAGCACCTTACCTTGTGGGCTTACAATAAACACTTTTTTATTGGAGAGGTCTGAGCACTGTGGGTGGTAAGAAATGTTGGCTCCCATAGATTCAGTAAAAAAGAGAAAAATGTAGGCCTGGGTAAAGTTAGGCGGAACTCCACAAAGTGACCAAAAAACTCTGCTGCTTTACGCAGAGTTCCGCAAGCGGTGGAGTGTGTTATGTCATACAGTTCATGCTAATTTTGTAGCGCTAGGTGTTTGGCCCGCTCTGTCAAATTTTACAGCACAAACGGCACCATGCACAGCGCACAGGGCTCTGATTCGTTCTGACCCTCAAGTACATGTTCTACTCAAGCATCAACTTCCTCAGCGTGAACGGAAGGTTTCTCAACATGAGGAGTAAAGACCATCCGCAACTGCCCACATTGAGAAATCTTACCGGGAGGTGGTCTTGTTGTTGATAAGTGCGAGTGCAGAAAAAACTCTGTTCCGCAGAACTATGCGTGTTACACGGAGCGGGAATAACTCTTCAAATGCCACGAGCTAAGTGGAATTTCACGGCCAGGCCTAAAAAAATGGTGATCTTACCCAAAAAGTTAGGTTGGCAGAGCATTCTCTCATGGCAGCAAGGCCCAGGCCCAAATATCCCAGCTACCCACATCACCAAAGTGAGCTGATTTTGATGGGAACATTTTATGTCTACACATTGTGTTTTGGAGCTTTTTCTGACACAGGTGCTAAGTCCAGCCACACAAGTGGTGTGCTGTTTGTATCAGGAGAAGTGTGCGAACACTGGGTGTTAAGGATGTTGTAGATCCCTGCTGATTTCAGAATTTTTCCTCACAGGAATGTGAGGAAAATGAGTGATTTTAAACCAAGTTTGAGATGTGAGGGGTATTCTTGGCAAGAAATGGTATTGGATTTATGCAAGTCACACCAGCTGAACTGTCCTGGGTGTCTAGGTTTTGGAAATGTCTGGGTTAGGAAGGTTTCCATGGGTGATGGCCTAGCCTGGGCAGTAATACTGCACCTACTGTTATTGCCAAATGGGTCATTTTTGATGGGGAAAATGTGTTGTCTTTCATGTCATGGGCACTCCACCCAGACAAGCAAGTTTGGTACCGTTTTTATCGGGAGAAGAGTGGAAATGCTCTGAAAGGAGAATGCAGCTCTCAACAGATTCCGGATATTTCCCACACAGAATTATGAGAAAAATGTGTCATTTGCAGGATTTTCTCAGTGCAAAAATGTAGTGGGGACCACATAAGTCACACAATTCTGAATTCCCCTGGTTCTCTGGTTTTCAGAAATGTCTGGGTTTGGTAGGTTTCCCTGGGTGACACTTGAGACCAGACCAAGCATCCACAAGCATCCACATCACCATAAAGGGCACTTTTTCCTGCCAAGCATTTGGTACCTCCACAATGTGTTTCTAGGCTTTTCTTGTTGTAGGTGAAAGGTCCAACCCCATAAATGGGGTAACACTGTTATCAGGAGAAGTGTGAGAATACAGAATGTTAGTACATTTGTAATTACCAATTGGTCACAGCATATTCTAATCTGGATTTAGGAAAGGCTGCAGTACAGAGACTGCAATCATGAACATCACTGATGACCCACACAGATCCCTCGATGAGGGGGTTGATTGTCCCCTCATCCTCTTGGACCTCTCAGCAGCCTTTGATACTGTCAACCACAACACTCTTCTCAACATCCTCGCACAATGGGCAGGCATCAGTGGCACATCCTACAATGGTTCTCATCATACCTAAATGAAAGCTCTAACCTAATCAAAATCAGTAAGTCCATATTGACAGTAGCATCAGTCAACCAAGGAGTTCCCCAAGAATCAATCCTTTCCCCTGCCCTCTTTACCCTCTACATGGAACCTCTTGCACTGATGTGCAAACAAGCCAGAAATGGCAGCCATCTCTACGCAGATGACAGCCAAATATATATCACAATCACTTCACTCAAAGATGTCCAAAATCTCAACAACACTCTCTCCCCAATACACACCTGGCTCACCAACATCCACCTAAAATCAAGCCACAACAAAACCAAACTCATTCTCATCCAGCCTAAAAACAACCCTTACCCCAGTCACCACTGGATCAACAGTCTAACTGAACTAAACTGTACACTATCTAACTGCGTCAAATCACTTGGGATTACTTTTGACAAAATCCTGAATATGAACGAACATATCAACATTTCTGCACAGAGTGCCTTCTACACCTTAAAACATGTCAAAAAAATCAAACCATGCATTCCCCTCCAAAGACCTGAAGACTGTAATCAAATCCCTTGTCTTAGTCCAAGCTGGATTATGGCAACCCAAAAATTACTGGCATTCCAAAAACCCACTTCCTTCCAATGAAGTCCACACTCAACGCAACGGCTAGACTGACTTCTGGTAAGACGATTTGACCACATCACTCCCAATTGAACCGAGGAGTAAATTCCAAACAGCCTATATAACACACAAGGCTCTCTACTCTGGTAGTCCTACCTACCTCACTAACAAACTAATTAAGGTGGGCTAAAAAAGACCACTATAAAGCCCAAGCACCCTTCTTCTCATCGCTCCCAAATACAAGGAAACTAAATCCCTCACTTGATCATTTTTGGGAAACGCCCCAAGGAATTGGAATGCCCCTCCCAAAAAACGGTGTGACAATCAAACCTACCTTCACTTCAGAAAAAAATTAAAACTGTCGCTTTTCAATAAATTCCTAAACTAATCCACCTAACTGTATTTGCCTTACCTATCTAGTTCCCTTTCTAATCAAACTCACTACTTATTTTGATGAACTGAATGTCAACCAATCCTACCTTCACTTCAGGAAAAATGTTATTTTATTTTATTTTAATTTATTTTTATTTTATTGTTTTCTAGAGCGCGAACTTGACCCGAAGGGTATCAGAGCGCTTTACAGGGTAACATAGCTGTGTACAATAGGCAAGGAATCACAATAGGTTGGCGGACACATATGAACAGTTTACATATAAGTAACCCCAGATAAGGCCCCAGATTTCTTGAAGAGGCAGGTCGGTGTTCTGAAGGCAGGCGCTAGTCCGTATTTGATCAAGGACTGTGTATTGGTCAAGGTCTGTGTATTGGTAGGAGGCAGCATTTAGGAGGGGAATTTACCCATAAAGAAGGTTGTGGACTCCTTTTTGAAACGTGACAGAGAAGGGATTCTTCTGATGGCGAGCGGGAGAGAGTTCCATATTCTTGGAGCGGATCCTGAGAAAGCCGGGTTATAAGTTGGTTTTTTTTCGGAACGGTGCAGGTTGGAGTAAAAGGTGTCTGGTGGAACGGGAGTTTCTGCTTCTGCCGGATACCACAAGTTTCTGTGCAAGGTAAGCAGGAGAGTTTGAGTACAAAGCTTTGTGTGTGATGCACGCCAGTTTGAGTTGTATTCTGGCCTCGAAAGGAAGCCAGTTCAAAGCTTTCAGGTGTGGAGAGATACCTTCAATTTCTTTTGAACTTGTAAGTAGTCTGGCGGCGGCATTAAGGCAGGCTTTTAGGGGTGCCAGGGAGATCTTCGATAAGCCTGAGAGAGTGGAACAGCCATATTCCAGTCTAGAGATTACTAGCACTTGGACTGCGCCTTTTAGATTGGTAGTGTCAAGGAAGGGTTTCAGTTTCCAGAGGTAGCTCAGGTGGAATCTGGCTGATTTGGCCATTGAGTTGATGTGGTCTTGCATGTTCAAATTGCAGTCAAGGGTTATTCCCAGAGATTTTGCTGAGTCCACGATGGTCGATGGGCAATCTAAGGCTGTGATAGCCTTGATCCATAACTGCATCTCGGGATTGGTTTTTGGAGGGGAAATTAGGAGAAATTCTGTTTTCTTGGTGTTAAGTTTAAGTTGATTTGAGGCAAGCCAATGGAAAATTGATTTCAGGGCCTCGTTCAGGGAGAGAATATCCTCGAGAGAGAGAGAGAGAGAGGAGGCCTTGATGTAGAGCTGGGTGTCGTCAGCATACATATGGTAGGAGATATTCGCTGTGCATAGTACTTCGGCAAGTGGTTCAAGGTAAAGGTTGAAAAGGGTAAGGGACAGGGTTGATCCTTGAGGGACTCCGATCTTGACCGGATAGTTAGCAGATAGGTTGCCGTTGATTAGGAATCGCTGCGATCGGTTTTGGAGGAAGGATCTAAACTATTCTAGAACAGAGCCGTCCAAACCCATCCTCAGTTTGAGGCGTTCGATTAGTTTTTCGTGGTTGACCATGTCGAAGGCGGAGGATAGATCTAAGAGGATTAGAAGGCACGTTTTCCCTTGGTCCAGGGCTTGGAGGGCATCGTCAACGATGTGGAGCATGGTTGTTTCAGTACTGTGCCAAGGTCTGAATCCAGATTTGAAGTCGTCGAGAAGGTAGAAGTTGTTGATGTGCTGACTTAGTCGCTGTTGTACACACTTCTCCAACACTTTACCTAAGAGGGGGATGTTGGAGACAGGTATGAAATTGTCGGGATGGGTTGATCCAGTGACTTTTTTTTTCAAAATGGGGAGGACTTGGCCGGCTTTCAGAGAGTCAGGAATGGAACCCTGCTGGAGCGAGGCATTAAATATTGCGGTCCAGCTAGGAATAATGGATTGGGCGACAGCCGCTAGGCAGTTGGAGGGGAGCGGGTCGGTGAAATGGTTATTCGGGTTTAGGGGCGCTAAGATTTTAGATACGGAGTCTTCGTCATAGAGGTTGAAGTCAGTCCAAAGTGCTTGATTTTTTGGTGAAGTCTGTGGAGGCATCGCAGGAGGAAGGGGCAGGCCAGGAAGGGATGGAGAGTGTGTGGTGGCACTAAGTTCATTTTCTAAGGTTGCGACTTTGTCTGCGAAGAAGGAGGAGAATTCCTCAGATGATAATAAAGCCTTGGGGGTTTCTTTCAAGGTTTTGACCAGTTATACTGTCTCTGCTTAAAAATCTCCAAAACGAATTCCACCCAATCTACATGAAGAACCCATATAACAAACTCACCATTCACTCTGTCTTTGATCCCAACCTCTCTCTGGATATCCCACCACTTACATATACTTATTGTATTTATATTTGATCCCCACTTGTATCCACCGCCTGTAAATGAGCCCTGTTTGCCTTCTTCTTGCCCTGTATTGTGCTATTTATTTTCTCTCCCACTTCTGCGATGCCTATTATAAATGATTTAAATGATGCACATGGAAATCCTGTAAAACCTTATCCTATGGTTATAGTTCCTATAACTGATCTATATGTAATTCTTGTAAAGCGCTCTGATGCCCTTGGGTCTAGTTTGGGCTCTATAAAATTCAAATATAACTAAAGACAATTTCAATCCATTTTTGGTCTCCAGATGTAAACCAGTGTTCATGAATGAACACATTTTTCAAAATGTCCTCTGAATCACATGATAGCAAACCCTAAATCCAGAGGTGTACAAATAACCAATGTTCCTGAACTAAGTAACTTTCCTTCATACACATTTTTCATTCATTGGATTTTACCTTCTGAATTTCTGCATGGTTAGTACACAATTAAAATACATTTTAAGCTGCAGCTCAGTTGTTGCCTATGGTGTATTGCATGCTTTTGAACAGCCAACAAACACTGTTTCTCATTATAGCTCTGATATAAATAAACAAACATGTGCAATGCAATAGGACTCGCATTTACGCAAGACCTATTGCATTGCAAAGGGTAGTGCGGACGGGCAGAGGGCAGGAGGGTGAGAAGGCACAAACAATGAGAGTGCGGGCGGGTGGGGGGGCGGTAAGGCAGGGGAAGAAAATAGTGCTCACAATCTAATTAACACAAACTATACAACACTTGAAGTAAAGGGGCCAGTATCCACGGAAGGATACAAATGACAACATGGTCGTCATAAGGAGGGACTAAGCCTCCTTATGAAACCAATCGGAAGGCAGCATTTAGAAAAGACATAGACACAAGCCAATGAAAAAGATGGGTTTAGGAATGTGCGGAGCTTCCACTCCATACTCCATTACTGCATGCCTCACAGAGCGAGCATCGCTTGCGTGCTGCCGCTATAGGCACGACCTAAAAACTATATTGTTGTTATCGCTGAAGAAAGCACATATATTAAAAACCAGGGGGTGAAAGGATAGAAATTGCCATCTTTTTTTCACTCTATTAGTTTTCCTATCTCTTTTTCTTTTTTTTGTACTTACGTAATGATTTAAACCTTCTAGCAACTTATAATTGTAAATTATTGAACAATGTTTCAAAATAAGTTTGATCTGATGAAGAATGATTATAATGAAATATCAATCACTGAATAAAAGAAAATTAAGAACGATTTCTTAAAAGAATAACATATATATAAATTATGATTTATTCCACATGAATTTAAGGTGCTGTTGGGATACGGATGGACCAATTTTTTATCACATATCAAGGAATTTCGGGCCCTGGGCAAAGGGGCAAAGGACCACTATTAGGGGTTAAAGTACAGCTATGTTTGTGAATTAAAATGTAAAAAATACATAAATCCACAAATGATGGTTAGCTACCTAATCCAAAACTCACATAACAGCCACATCAAATGCAGTGCTCATCACCTCACCCTTGATGTAGCAGATGCAATCACATATATCATACATAATTGTGCAGATGAGATTATTTACCATATTCGCTAAAACACTATAAAATTGAGAACATATATTTTGTTTATTTAATAACTTCGGTGCCATTCGAAGAAGGTCCACAAACCTTTGCAATGAAAAAGTCCATCCAATTTGTTTTTCACATGGCAAAATTCATGCAGATCCATCAAGACAAAGGGAAAACGAAAAAGAGGAAGAGTTTAAAAAAATGCCTTTTCTCATTGTAATTCAAATGTGAATCTCTACTCTCGAACACAGAAAAAAACATTTAATGAAATGATGACAAACTCTGCATGAAAGTGGAACTTTAATAAAGGACATGCCTTTGCTTGGTTTGGTATAAATCCAGTCAGTGAATTTCAATAGACTAGTGTTTCAAAATTTTTGTGGTGGGATCAAAAGGGTTAAAACCTTAAAAATATTGTGATGGTTAGGTCGCGGACCGTCCTGGAACCCTGGAATCAGGACAGTCCACAGAATAAGTTATAAATAGTCATTTGCTTTTGGAAGAGGTGGCATTATCTCCCATCATCCATTTCAAGTCAAAGGACCAAGAACACAGACCACTCTCCCAAAGGCTCTGATTTTCTGATTTTCAATTACGGGGTTCAAGGCATGGCCCGTAACCCCAAAGAAAAAAATCTGAACTGCAATATAAGTGAGACCAGTGAGCACCCTATAACACCCTGGTCCTAATATAGAGATCAGGGTTTAAAGATGTAGGAAATTACAGCCCTCATTTCTCCATTTCCCCAGCACAATAGTCCATGAGCTCAATAATGACTTGGAACCCAGCACTGGTCCATATCATCTGCTATCTCATCATCAAGGCTGCAGATTAGCCTTATCCCAAAAAGCTGCAAGCCATAATTATGAAAGTGCCTACTATATACACCAGTGCTAGGTCCTCCTTTTTAAGTCCATTGTCTCATAAATCTTGTATACAAACATGGAGGGCGTGCACCTTAGAGGGATTTCAACCTTTTCAATGACCCTTGGCTACCTGCAAAGGGATGGGAACAGGATATGGCTTTGTACCAATTCCTGAGATGATACACCACTGCTCACAGGCAGTGATCATGTGTATCTGGGTATGGTATAGCTGGATAGAAGTTAGAAGTAGTTTATGATGAAAAACTCACTTAAAGAGGAGTTATAGTTAGCTATCGTTAGAACACCTTAACACATGCATTAACAATTTCCGAAATTCACTTTAAAACACCAGTGAAGTGCAGTTATGGTTAAAAATATAAATCAAAAAACACTGACATTGTTAACACGTGATTAGCTCTTTTGTTACGAATAGATAACAACACCAGAAAGAACAAAGTAATTCACATATATATAACAAAAACATACTTTTATATGATAATATTATTAATAATAATAAATTCATTGTCCTCTCCTTCATAGTCTTAACAGAAATATGATATGGAATCTCATCTGTATGATTATTTATTAAATAAAATTAAAATTGTTTTTTGTATAGCGCACTCATGCCCAAGGGCATCTAGGCACTGCCATCTGCAAGAAGAAAGCAAAAGGATATAAGAGTTAAAAATCCTAAGAATGAGGGAGCACAGTGGCTTATAAACCCATGTTTTCAGATCTTTCCAATAGGCACAGAGATCTGTACGTTTCCTCACAGAAAACATAAGAGCATTCCATGTTTTAGCAGTGCCATAAATAAAACTCAGCAAACACAAGGAGATGATGGATGGAGCGCTGAAACTTTTCAGACACAGATCTGGGTTGAATACATCATGATTCTTTAGCTCACTTCGCCACCTTAGTTCAGACCCTGCTATATGCAAATCAGTCTTGACCCTGCGCTTCATGGGAACAGCCAAGTCCGAACTGCCAAGCCAGGTATTCCCTGAACCGGAAACAAGCATCATGGGACCAGTTTCTGGGTAACACCCTTCATCAGTCAGGCTAGCTTGAATCCAGGAGCAAAGTGAGCAAGGGACCCACGTCTGGGCATCCCCTGCCAACTTAGGGCAAACAAAGCAAACAAAAATAGATGATGGACGTAGCACTGAAACCTTTCAGACACTCACCCCCAGTCACAGATCTGGGTTGAATCCATCATCATTCTTTAGCTCACTCCATGCCACTTGAGTGATGCTCTCCTGGCTGATGAGGGCTGAAACCTCAAAACCGGTCCTAGGATGCTTGTTTCCAGTCAAAGGAGGACCTGTTCTGACTGTTCGGTCTGGACTGTTCCTATTGGGCGCAGGGTCAAGACTGATTTGCATATGGCTGAGTCCAAACTGGAATGGCATGGTGAGCAAAAAAATGATGGATTTAGGCTCAGATCTCTGTACTGGGGTGAATGTATGACATTGTTCTGCATTCTGTCCATTGATTGTTCTTTTTGTAAATAAAAGTCATGCCTCCCCAGTGAGCTCTGTTCACTTTGGGTACCATCACATTGAAGACTGAAATGGACTGCATGGTTCTAGGTGGGTAACACCATCTGAAATGCTTCACATATTCTGGCCTGTGACCATTCGGCGTTTTGAAGACAATACAAAGTGCTTTAAAATCAATGCACTTACGAATTGCCAACCAATAAACCTGAGCCAGAGCCAAGGAACCAGAGTGGTACTTGGGGGTCCCAAGTAACAATTGTGCTACGCCATTCTACAGCACTTATAATTTGTTTGTTAATCTTTGTTGTAATTTGACATATAGTCCATTACGATAATCAAATTTTGACAGCATGAGTGCAGTGATCACTAGTTTCTACATATCTTGTGGAATGAATGGAAAAATGTTCCTTATAATTTTAGGGACACAGAACAGCGAGGATGTCACTGTATTGATATTCTTGTCGACTATTTATCATCAAAGATAACTCCCATGTTTTGTACCTTAGGAAGTAGTGTAGGCAGTGCTCTCAGTTGCTCTGGCCACCAGGAAGGGGACCAGAAAGGAAGTGTCATTACTCAGCAGGAGTACCTCAGTTTGCTGGAATGTTATTGAAAGCAGTTGTTGGTCATCCAATTGCTGATTTCTAGCATACGGCTATGAAACCTGCTAGCAGTGTCCTCTGAATTGCCAGCCACGGAAACCACCATCTGAGTGTTGTCTGAATAGCTGAGGACTGAGAATCCTATTTATTTGATTATCAAAATCGGGGTGGGGGGTGCCGCTCGCAGTGCTTGCCTTCCCTTGCTATTCATTCGCTGAGGAATTGTGCTGTTCGTGCAGACGGCGAGGACTGCTCTGTTTCTAGGCGCTTGTGTGGACTTTGGAGCCCGTGCGCTCTACTTCTGAATCTCCGTGGTTGCTGAGGGAGAGAGGTGTTCAGCTGGACCAGCGGGAGCGGGACTGCGAGGCCCAGAGGGGCTAGCGCTTGATCATCGCGCGCACCTGGTGCCTCTTCCCGCCCCCTCCGCCCTGAAAGCTTTATTACTCCTCGCGGCCCCCGCTTCGCGGGGGCCGCTCGAAGTGCTTGCCTTCCCTTGCTATTCCTTCACTGAGGAATTGTGCTGTTCGTGCAGACGGCGAGGACTGCTCTGTTTCTAGGCGCTTGTGTGGACTTTGGAGCCCGTGCGCTCTACTTCTGAATCTCCGTGGTTGCTGAGGGAGAGAGGTGTTCAGCTGGACCAGCGGGAGCGGGACTGCGAGGCCCAGAGGTGCTAGCGCTTGATCATCGCGCGCACCTGGTGCCTCTTCCCGCCCCCTCCGCCCTGAAAGCTTTATTACTCCTCGCGGCCACCGCTTCGCGGGAGCCGCACGCAGTGCTTGCCTTCCCTTGCTATTCCTTCGCTGAGGAATTGTGCTGTTCGTGCAGACGGCGAGGACTGCTCTGTTTCTAGGCGCTTGTGTGGACTTTGGAGCCCGTGCGCTCTACTTCTGAATCTCCGTGGTTGCTGAGGGAGAGAGGTGTTCAGCTGGACCAGCGGGAGCGGGACTGCGAGGCCCAGAGGTGCTAGCGCTTGATCATCGCGCGCCCCTGGTGCCTCTTCCTGCCCCCTCCTCCTACTACTTAGATTCATCATCTGACGCGAACGCGGGACGCGCGCGGACAGAAGCGCGAATGAAGAGCGGGCCCTCTATGGCCCTCAGTGGCTGAGGTAGGCTGGGCTGGGCCCCGTCATTTTTATTTTACGTTAGTTATTTTAGAGTGCCAACGTGTGATACTTTAAAGGAGATATCTTTGAATACTGACGAGCAATCATCATTTGCATCCCCAAGGATTCGTTATAAGAACCAGTTATTGTTATATATATTCCATCTGAACTATCTTTTGCTGCCTGGTTACTTCTCCGTTTATAATGACTGCAAAAAAATTACGCTCCGGAAGAGTTTTAGGGGGGAGGTCATGCATAAAAACTAGATCTAACCCCCTCAGGAATAAATATGACAATGGTGTGTTAATGAAAGGACAGATGCAGATATTGAAATTATGGGAAAATCACGTTGATAAGTCTTTGGCAATCCCGCAAGTTGCTGGCTCTGAGATGGTGCCTTTGGTGGGTGCACCGCCTGTTGTGGAAAACGTTTCCATCTCTGAGTCAGCCTCTATAAATCTTTTGTTCCCCCTGTCAAAATCTATTGTGGCTAACCTCCCAGTATGCACCTCAGGGGGAGAGCAGCCGGATAATAAGACAATCGATACAAATGCACCTATATTTAACATTCCTATCGGTGCAGAATGCCCTGACGTGGCTATAAAAGGAGAGTCTTTCTTGTCCAGTATCGACCTTGAATTATGTGGCCGCTATATGGAGGATGGAAATCTGAATCATTTGAACCCCAGTAAGACGACAATGGGAGCTACGCCGTCAGGACTATTGCTATACAGTAGTACTCCCTCTATAACATCTAATGACATTCCTTCATTACAGAATGACTCTAGGAGTTCTCTACTTAATCTATCCGGTATCTGCTTCTGTGTTGTCGAAGGATGATAGACCTATCTCTGAATGTTTGATAGTATTAGAACATTTATTGGCTTCCATATTGTCTTTACTGAGCAAATTTGTTGGGAATTCTGACTGCACCTTGGACTCAGTTACACAGATATTGAAAGTATTACTGGCAAAAAGTACAGAAAATGGTTCTATTCCTGCTCCGGAGATTGTATTACAGAATACTTTGGATAGCAATAACTCATCGGAAAAAAATGTTCCTGCAGGTATGCCAGTGGTAGTTAACAAACATGAGTCCTCAGGGATGCCTATTCCATCTGTATCAAATTATATGAAGGTATCAGATCCTACCCTACAGGAAGAAAGCTTGTTGGATGTGGACCTAAATGCGGGAAATGAGTTATTCCCAATTTTCACCCTTGTAAAAAAGGAGACTGAAGTGAATTCTGATGTAAATGGAAAAGATAATAAAAGTAGAAAGAAGAAAGGGAAAAATAGCAAACCTGTTCGTAAGTACAAGAAGAAAAAACAGAGGCAAATTATTTTTCAAAAACATACAAACAATGAAGACCATGATGTTGCAGATATTGAAGATAAATCTTTATTGGACATTTTTTCTAATAAGGCGGCCGATTGTACTAATGGTTCTGTAGTTAATTGTTCACCTAATATCTGTGCCAATGCTGGGGAAGTCCCTCATCTAGAGGACTATTCAGTATTGCCCGGTGTTCCAACTGAAGAAGTGACAAGAATTATGCCTACTGTACCAGGGGTCCTTAACCCCTCAGCGCCTATCTTTCAATTGCCGGTTGATGTTGTTACAAATCCCCCCTCTTTACAGTTTAAAGTTTCTAATTCTTATGTGGATACCCTGACCTTGGACTTTTTGCCCTTATTTGACTCTGATTCATACCTAAACAGGTCATGGTTGCTTAACTGTTTTAAGGATATTGAAAGATTAAAACTTATTCAGTCCAATGACATTGACTTGGTTTCTTTAGTAGGGTATGAAAATGGGCTACGCATACGGGCGAAATTCTACTCTAAAATAATAGTTAATCTTGTACTACAACAGGCAGAATCATTCCAATGTAGAGGGATTGATGTGTTACCCTTTTCGCATACGGGAAAGGGTATTCTCCCTAGAGAAGGGGCCACAAAGTTGGGTGTTAGGCAGGAGAATATGTCTAAATCCAATAAAGATTTACAAATCAGGGTCTCAAGAGGTAAACGTATGGTTTCCCAGATTTTACCTACTCCCTTGAATATGATTGCTCCTAAATCTGAGGATAACCATCGGTGGAACTGGCTTCCTGGAGTCTTGTCTAATAATATTACGGATAATCCAAGACTGTTTCAACATCTTTAGCAGCCAATTAAAAGTTATATCCTGGAATGCTGCAGGGTTGCATAATAGACCGGAGAAACTTGACTTTTTATTTTCTTTAAATGCGGATGTTATATGCATTCAAGAATCCTGGTGTAAAAATATTTTGTATGGTGGAAAAGATTACTTTGTGCTTGAGGCTGCAGCCACGCCAGCTAAAAAAGGTCACGCAAAGGGGGGAATTGCCTGCCTCTTGTCAAATGCATTGCAATGGCAATTTTCCCATTATGTTGACACAAGTAACCTTTTTCAAGCTATAACTATTAACTATCTATCCAGTGTAGGCAGCCAATATTCTCTAGTAATCATTAATGCATATATTCCGCCTGAAGATGGTTTTAATATCGTATTGAAGCAAATGTTTTCGTATGTTAAACAGTTATTAGAACTTGACCAACCCCCTTATATTCTACTCGTGGGCGATCTGAATAGCAAAGTGTCGAACTCAAGTGTAGATTTGTTTAGAAATAAGTTTAAAGAAGAGGCATTTAATATACCCCAATCTATCTTTCCTATTAAAATAAAAACTTGCAAAAGAGGAAAGATATTGTTACAAGAACTTAGTTATCTAGAGGGGTTAATTGTAAATGGTAGGATGCCATCTGATACCCCTGCTAAATTTACTCACAAATCTCCTAAGGGTGAATCAATCCTTGACTATGTAATTACGGACTATGATTCTTTTTCCCTTATTCAGGATATAATGGTCTCTCAAACTCCTATGAGCGATCATAACGTGACCAGTATAACTCTTTCATTACAACCCCAGGTCACGAATTCCTGGTCTTTAAGTACTCGAGGAGTTTCCTTGCTTTGTAAGTCCGGTAGATGTTTTTGGAATCCGACGATTATGAAGGGTTTGCAAACCATTCTTGCTCAAACCTTACTTGAACTAAAAGAATGGCAGGGTATGGAATTTTTTCACTTTGAAAACCTTATGAAAAAGCTTACGGCGACTGCAAAGAAGCCTAGACATTCCGGGAAAGTGACTTTTGTTCCTAGTTTATTAGTGCCATTAAATAAAGAAATAAATAAATTAGTGAGGCAACAATTTCTTTTTAGATCCACGGAAACTACTAATAGGTTATCCTTGCTAAAGAGAAGGAGGACCAGAGTGAGAGCAAAATTAAAAAAAGAAAAAGAAGACTCTCTCTGGATTAGCTTAAGGGAGGCTTCTGTTTATGGTAAATCTAGAGAATTCTGGTCCATAATTGGTAAGGGATGTGGTGCAAGAATCTCCCCTATTCCCATTTCTATTCCTGAAGATGTTTGGTGCTTATTTATATTGAATTTGTATGCATCAAATGGCGTAGAAGGTGAGGATAGTGATTCAGTATGGGACTGTAGGTTTGCTATGAATCCTCCTTCTGAGAAATCCATTGCTTCGGCGATTAAGAGTATGCGCTCTTCTGGAGCAATGGGACCAGATGAGTTGCCCATTTCAGTACTGAAGCAGGATGTTTCTACTTGGAGCAGGATTCTTTTCCCTTTGTTTAAAGCTTGTTTTTTACTTAGATCAGTTCCTACATCCTGGAAGGGAAGTATATTAATACCCTTATTCAAGAAGGGAGAGCGGAACAAACCCATGAACTATCGTTTGATAGCTCTACTGGATGCTGTCGGAAAAGTTTTTGCTAAATGTCTTTTAATATTAATCTCGGATTGGGTGGACGCCAATAATATTTTACCTTTGGAACAGACTGGGTTCCGCAAAAATCATGGCACACTTGATAACTTGACTGCTCTTCAAGTGATTACGGACAAATATGTACGAGTCCGGGGAGGTGGAGTATACGCGGCATTCATAGATTTCTCCACAGCGTTTGACAAGGTGGATCGTCCAATGTTGTGGAGAAAGCTTGCTGAAATGGGTATGCCGCCCCTTCTACTGGAACGTGTAAGATCTCTTCACTCGAATACCTGGTGTAAGGTGTTGCAAGGTGGAGAAATGGGCCTTTCTCAGAGCATCCCATCCTTAAACGGGTTAAAACAGGGGTGTTTATTGGCCCCCATGTTATTCTCTTTATATACTGCGGACCTACCTGCTTCTATTACTGCAGGTGTTGGTTTAGCTCAGGTAGTTGGAGGTTCATCCATCTCTGCTTTAATGTATGCGGATGATATCCTTATTTTAGACTTAACTCCTAAGGGCTTGTCTAATCGCCTGCAAGCTTTACATTTATTTGCAGAAGCACATTTTATGAAGATTAATATCTCTAAAAGCAAAATCATGTGCATTACTGGAAGAAAAAAATGTAGATCAGTAAACTTCGGATGGGCTATAGGAGGCCAGAGATTAGAGGTAGTTAAAACTTACACCTTTTTAGGTAAAATAATCTCGGCAAACCTAAGCGAAAAACCTCATATTGAACATAATTCGCGGAAGGCATTGGCCCATGGTATGGGGTTATGTTCGCTGTACTCGGCGACAGGGAAAAGACACTTTGCCCGATTTTTGGAAGTGTACAGAGCAAAAATCCCTGCAACTCTGCTTTATGGAATAGAATTGGTGGAGTTAAGACATTGGTTTTTTTTGCAGTTAATAGAGGGAAAGGTTCTAAGAAGAATTTCCTCCTTTAATACAGCTTGTTCAGTGTCCGCATGCAGGCTGGAATTTGGCCTGCGGAGCTGCTGGGTACAGGGGTTAATTGCCCTGGTAAGATGGGTGGCATGTTTGGCCAGAGGTGAAGTGGGTTCCTTACGGGCATATATTAAAAAGGAACTGCTGGGTAATCTAAATGAGTTCTCATTAATAGTAAAAAAAATTAGAAAAGTTGTAACTTTGTTAGAGTTGGATGAAAATACTTTGTTCTTACTTTCCCCCTCTCAACTAAAGTCTCAGCTGAAACATGCATCTTGGGAACTCTGCTTTAAATTGGATATGATTGCTTTACATAAAAAGAAGGGTGGTGATCTACTCTCAAGCTCGTATTCAGTAAAGCAGGCCCAGCAGTATGTCTCATGGAATATTCCTCATCGAGTGCGAAGGCTATGGTACCTCTTACGACACGATCTGCTTCCTTTAAATTCTCTTTTAGCAAAGTGGTATGGAACAGCTCCCATATGTAATTTTTGTAATAAGGCAGTGCAAGACCGAAATCATGTTCTGTTTACTTGTCCTACATTACGTCCATTACGTTCTAAATGGTTGAGATCTATTTGTCTTCAGTTGGAAATCTTAAATGTAAATTCTTTTCTTTATGCCCTTTATTGTCCACCCAATGAAATGTTTTGCTTCAAAATTTTTAATTTTTTTAAGAGTTTTTTAAACATTTATTAATGAATCTTGTAGATGCTAATTGTGGATTCTCCGGTCAGTGTCCATGTTGTGATCCTTTAATTGGTTCTTTTTCTGTTCATTATTGTAAAAAAAATGTATTGTATATTTTGGTGTACAGTTTTGTGATTGATATATGTGGCCCTCTTTTGAGAGCCGAAAACATAATAATAATAAACTTTGGGGTGGGGGGTTGATCTAAAGATTAAAAGGTGTAGGGCTCAAAGATTAGTCCAGCGGGACCCCACAAGGTAATGAAAAAGTGCTCGACGAAAACTCATCCAAGGCCATGAATTGCTTTCTTTCATGCAGAAAGGATATTAAGATGGCTAGACAGAGCCCTTGATACAGAGAAAATGAAGCTGGTCAACCAATATAACATGGAGGATCAAGGCTGCATTTGATCCTGCGTCAAGAATGGCTCTCAGTTCTTATGAGACCATTATCAATGTGTAATTTGGATTGTCAAATCAAAGGTTAGGTCATGAGCACTGAATTTACTGTATGAGTTATAGTTTGTATTGCTGACATCTATATGGAACTTAAAGTCTTTTGGTGATAGTTTCACTTCTGAGAGACTAGTATATAGTATATATGGGCGGGAGCCAGCCATAAGCCTTCTGGTGTCAGAGAGGCTATTCTTTCCTGGTTGGGAACCAAACTGATTTTTTTCATTTTTCAGAATTTGTGAATGTTGTGCTAAAATGAACATTTTATAAGATTATTTTTAAGCTGGAGGTACGCTTAATCCCCACATGGGTTTGGGGAAAGCAGCTCCTCATCCCTTATGCCCTAAGTTTTTATGTTTGCCTAAAAAGCCAGCACTTAGATTCTAAGGTCTGGCTCCAGATTTTCAAATTTGCAATTGATGATGGCCACAAAGCTCCTTCTTTCAATGATAGTCTGATCATTAATTTACATAATTAATGATCAGGCTATCTATATAGAATAACCCTTTGAAACCCACTTACGGCTTTATGCCTTTTTGAAATGCTAGGTTATCAAACGCTACTAAATATAGTGACACCAAACCGTAAACTTCTAATTTCATGCCAAGCTTGGTGTAATTACGTTTAGTAATTTTTAATGTAGCAGAGACCAAAAGTTAAAATGGGAAATGCTTATTTTTTACCCTCTTTTACTTTACCCCTTAAATGGATCTGCACGAAATTTGGCATGCCAAAACATAGACACTTTCTGTTATTTGACTGGAAAGTTGCTGTGTTTTTTCTGAGGAATATGCCCAGAGAATTTTATTGCACCACATGTATTTGTAATGCACACATTCATCTTAGCATGGAATAATAGGGGCTCATTGCTCTCAAAATTATTGGTACTGGTGTTATCAACCTTGGAAGCATGAAAGGCGGAGTGGGCTTACTGAGATTCAAACCTGTGGCCATGGGGCCAAACACAGGTTTGAATTGGATACATCACTGTACTGAATAACCAGAATTTGCAAACTAAGGGGGTCATTAGGATGGCGGGCGGACATCCTTTCGTCGATTGGGACCGCCCGCCATTGGTGCGGGGTTCCGTTGCAGACAGTAGGATGCGCCTGTCACACTGGCGGTCGCAACCTGCACTCCTGACATTGCGGTGGACGGTGCTCTCAGCACTTCCATGCACAACGTCACAGGCACCGCGTGGTGCAAGCCATATTGTGCCTGGAACTGCAGGGGGGTACAATGAGTACCCCCCATGTGCAACCCCCCAGATTCCTTGGGGGACCGCCACGGGCCCCCAATGGCAAACACTGCCTGCCTTCATGCTAATATGGATGGCAGTGACTCCCAGACACCACCACCATGTTAGCAGCTTTTCCGCCCGCTCAACTCTGCGACCGGGCGGAAAACCGGTGGACGGTCTTTCCGTCCGCCGGGGTCCCCCCTGCCATGGTAATGTGGCAGGGGAAATCCTAAGCGTGTAGTGGTTTTAAGCGGGCGGATCTCCACAGCCAACCGGGCGGTGGCGATCACCCCGCTATCCAAATGACTCCCCAATTGTCTGCAGGAGTTTTAATATATGGTGCAGATGACTAATGGAGCGTTAACGATATAGCTCTACTCTGCAAACTATTTCCAAAATGTGCATTGCATCATTCCTATTTGACAGTTATACAGTATTAGTTAAAACTGCCTGGTGCGGAGTTTGGTACACATAGAACAAAACGGGCTTGAAGCAGAATCGTTCAGAAAGGGAAACTTGAAACTGCAAGAGAAAACAACATGTCAGATACAGTACAATGATGTATAAGGGAAACAATAAACACACCAACGGTCGAGCAGCATTTGTGGTCCCTTATGGTTTAGTTTAACATTATATGAAAAGCCTGATTTTAATATAGTGATGTTTTACTGCTGAACGAATATTGTTTACCTGTATTCTTAAATCGTGGTGATTGCCTATGTCTTAAGCCAGTAAGTGATTTGCCACAGTGCTTCACTTTCACATTTGAGTCGCTCACTTTGGCGAATATCAGGGTGGCCCTTCCTCCCCTGCCAGCTCAGCCATTTAAGCACAAGCCAGGATTGAAGTACAAGAAATAAAAGCGAAGCATGTCCTTACGCTGCCAAGTTATAATAGCTATGCCAGCAACAGCATGGGAATATAAATAGAAGTAACTGTACTGCATTTTTTGGCCTCTGCTCATTCCAGATGTCTGCATACCGCCTAGATTCAAAGTAGCAAAGGCCTATGTGCCCAGGGTAATAAAAATGTTTTTAAAAAACTGGTTGCAATTTGCGACCAATATAGAATTTGAAGAATCAACCTAATGACTATATTAACAAACTGCACTTTGTAGTACGTTTAATAATACTACAATAGTACTACTCACATACTACAGAATGCTATTCACTAACTTACATGCGTAGATGTCTGTCACAACTGCTCCTATATTTTTACAGTAGACATCTTCGTCCCTTGTGAAGATATCTCCACACATGTATGCATGCATTTTTGAATGGGGAATAATTAGTACACAATGGGAGGAATTGAGGGAAGGATAATGAAGGGTTAAGAGTGGGTTAAAGAGGGGTTTGGTAAAAAGAGTAAGGCCATTGCTATTCAGACACTGTATTTCAAAAGTCACTACAGCCAAAAAACAGTATTAAATGTGCTCCATCTCAGCCTTGGAGTAGGCTTAGCACCAAATATGTCCAGCAACTGGTACTGGGCATTGTGTGTATTTACCTTACTTTGTAACCACTTTATGTTTTTCACTTCGAGAGATATCTAAATTCCCACAGTTAGCAAAAATGTTTCTAAAATGTTTACACAGCAAACAATATTACATAATCATTTACAATGTTTTTGTCCTTGTAAAAATACATTCAGATTTATTATAGGCAATGTGTTTAAGATGTTGCAAAGCATCTTTTAAACGTTACATTTCAAAAACCTTTATCATCCTAAAAATGCCTGATTCAAACTACTTTTTTAAATGATCATTTCTTACCAATGTAGTAGTTATTAAACATTAGTATAAAAGCACTGGTTTCCTACAAGTTTGGTAAAGACTGTACAGTGTCAGTTCTTGTTTTTAAGGATATAATTTCCCTTTCAAAAGAAGCATATGAACCCTTTCAATTTGATGTACATTTGATATGCAGTACTGAAGATATGAATTTGAAATATCTTTCTTTTTCACATACCTTGTCAATGAATCAGACTGGCCAAACTACAATAGAACAAGACCTGGGGCAAGGAACTAGCCCTTGACTGCAAGGTGGGTACAACAGTTATTCACCAACAGTGAGGAGGAGGAGGAAGGCCACACAAATGACCCCACCTAGAGACAAATGATATATGTTTCAAAAAGATTTTGGGTGGTAGCTATAGACTCAACTGTGGGGATGGGGTATGTGAACACCAACAGCCAGGGACAGGGAGATATTGTGGTTCTTCCTGGCCTTGAGTAAGAACAACTAGTGGTGTTTAAAAGCAGCCCCCCTACTATTTGGGCCAGCATCCACTAGCTGTTTAACCACAGATGCCTTATCTCATCCTCCAAATGCCCCCCAGATCGATACTAGTAGTCAAGAGACATTTTAGCCTCTGACACCTCACAACTCTTTAGTGTAGCCCACTCCATTCCTCCAGGTTATAGGTCCATAGAGATTCAAATCACAAAGAGGGGAGGGAGATAGACGTTGATGAGTCTGACTCACTTTTCTTCCATATGTAGTCTTGTTTCTCATCAAGGGGGGGGGGTGAGTACTACTAATCTTGAATGATCTGGATACTATCAATGTTATACCCAAAACCCTCAACCAATCTCTGCCATTGGTGGTGTATATAATCACCACTTTGGTAAATCGTTGGGCAGCGTTATCATTGGGTTTTGCACCTAGGTACTCACTTCGCTAGGTGAGTACCGCCTCCACTCGAGGGAAAGTACTAGTGGGATCCGTCTGATGGTGTCCAAAAATCTTTCCTGTATAGTCAAGGAATTTCTTTAATGGGGTGGAAAGTATAGGAGTAAGATTAAAAAGGAGTGGAGATGTTCTTGGACAAGTTAACTATCTGTGACATCTTAAATAGGTGATCAACATGTTTTGGCCTCTAGCGTCCTATCGCTAAGCAGGGTCTGGACCTTTGTCAGGACCTTATTCTAATATAACGGGTCCCGTACTGTTTGTAGATCCTTATTTTTGATCTTCATTTTGACTCGGACGTCATTTATTTACGTGTCTTCAATCCGAATTAATGTTTGTAGGAACAATACTTTGGCTTCTTATGGCCTATGAATTTTAGAAAAAATAAGTTTTTAGTGCACTTGGGTTGTTCTTTATTCTTCTTAACCCATTAATGCTACTCAGCCCATCACATTCTTAGAGAGTGATATAAACAATACTATCATGAGTTTTTTCAAAATGTGCAACTCTTTTTTTAAATGGGCGGGGGGAATACATTCATTGTGTTCCATACTTTTAATCCAAAATTCAAAAGGCAGGAAGGGGACGTGGAGTCTCTTTAGTCAAAAAGACGGGAAAGATAATCAGTTGAATTATATAACTAGAGCAAACGAAAACTGAGGAGGAAATCTAACTTTTACACTGATTTGGTTTGCCTCATAGGCATCAGACGAGGCGGGAAACTCTTTTGACAACCTAAAATGTTCATCACAGGTTGAGCATTATACTTAAACATAACTGGCAAATGGCACATTATGATGGTTGTACGTAAGTTATATGCCCAGCTCTCTAGTGTAGCCCACTCACTTCCTTCAGGTTATGGGTCCCTGGCTACTCTAAAAGAACTCTTGAGACCAGTTGGAGAGATTCAGGGAGCAATCTACCAGATAACCTGGAGTTAATTTGAGCGATTTAGATACTCTGAAAAGCAGAGGCCGAGAGGTTTAGATACTCGGAGAGACAGAGTCTGAGATGTAGTTACTGAACAGATCCAAACATTACGTTGCTTCATAACCTCCTTGATAGCAGGTCAAACATCATGACTGCCTCCCAAATCTGCCCCACCTTCTGTTGACCTGTCTCCCATTTTGTCTGTTATCCCGTGCTGCCCCTTTGGTTCGTTCTTCCTGTGAGGTGTCTTGTCCCGTCATTTAAATCCACATTGGACGAGGTCTTTACCTTTGTTGTCGTGAAAAGTGAGAGCAAGGATTGAATTCAATTCAATAGCATTTGGATTTGTAGAGTGTGGCTAATCACCCATAAGCATATCCAGTCGCTAGATTCTTGCTGGGTTCAGGATAAATCTTCTTCAGTACATAAATATCAAACCACATAATGTTTTTTTTTTAAAATAGAGAACAAACTTCATCAATACAGTCCACATGTCAACTTCATACATAACTCTCATACCATCATACATACCAGGGTTACATGCAATCCATACCATGTACATGTGTAGCTGGTATGGATTGCATGTAACCCTGGTATGTATGATGGTATGATTCAATATATTCTAAATTGCATGTGCACTTCAGCTTGTATATTACATATTCAGAACGGCATGTTACCTACTGGCGGTCGCTAGTAGGAAGTTATAGTTAGGACCTAGTTTCCATAGGAAAAGCGTTTTTTGTTTTCCCAATAACTTTGTCGCTGGTTGACGAATCTTCGTGAAATTTTCAAAACTTATAGCCCGCTCCGGTCCGCTCCTATCTTGCAAGTTTCGGAGTGATTCGGCAAGCGGGGGCCGAGAAAAAAGAGGGTCCCAAAACATGTTTTCTCCATGGTAATCCTCATAGGAAACATCAGACACGGCCACAGCCCGAACTGCTGAACGGAATTGCACCAAATTTGCAAAAAGCTAGCCCATGGTTAAAAAAAACCTCTTTTTGTTAAATGGTGTAAATACGTTCAGTAGTTGCTGAGAAAATAAAAATTAAAAAATATCAATATATAGAGGCGCAGTGGATCCGCGCACCCTCCCGATCACGAGCTTCATGCTAATTGGCTGTAAACACTCCAAACCAGGAAGTGTTGGCAGCCATCCTGTGACTCGGTAACGGAGGCACAAGAAAACAGAAAAACTAAGGCGCAAAACAAGAAAAGGGGGCATGGTAGAAACACCCTGACCCCCTAGGCCTGCTCAGGGGGTCTCACTAGGACTCCAGGGCCCTAAAAGCATTTTTTTTTTAAAATCATGCAAATGATCCATGGATCCGGCTGCGAAAATAAGAAAACCGAAGCATGGGCTCCCACGCTTTGTTATTAATTAGCCCCGGGAGCATGTCACAAATATATTGTGGGGGCCAAGGGGGACGCCGCAGCCCCGGGGACTGCCACATCCCGGGGCTTTCTCTAAATATTTGCGGGGGGCACACAGCAACCCCCATCCCGCAGCCCCGGGGACCGCCACCCCCGGGGCTTGTATTTTAAATGGGTGGGGAGCCTCAAAGGCCTCCCAATCCCGGGGACCACCACCCCCGGGGCTTGTATTTTAAATGGGTGGGAGGCCTCAAAGGCCCCCAAGCCCCAGCGACTTCCACCCCGGGGCTTTCTTCACATATTTGCGGGGAGCACATGCCCCCCCCCGGAGCCCCGGGGATGACACCCCCCTAGGGCACTAACTATGCAAATTTGGGGGTCCGTTACGGACCCCCGAGCCCCAGGGACCACCACCTCCCAGGGGTATTCATAATGTTGGGAGGGGGGCCATGTGGCCACCCTCCTGTGGCCAGTGATGACCCTGGGGATCGCCAACCTCCAGGGCCGGTTCCTGCAGTGTCCCGGGCTGCCCACCCCGGGACACTGCTGTTTAAATGACAGGGTTGTCATTGCAAACTCTGGTTTGGGTTTTGAAAGCGAGAGCAGGAAACCTGCTCTTGCCTTCAAAATCCAAACAACATTGCTTTTCCACACGGGGAGCTGCATCTTAGCTTTCCCCTCCAATATTTTTTTTTTTTAAAACCTGGCCTTGCCCCAGGGGTTGGGATCCCCGGGGCCGAACATGGCCTCGGGAGGGGGGCCACGCAGCCCCCTTGCAATTTTTTTTAATAAAAAAAAATAGGGGTCAGGCCCAGGGGGATGGGGTCCCCAGGGCCAATAAAATAGGAAAGAAACGGGGGCCACACAGCCCCCCTTCTTGAAAAAATTAATTTAAAAAAACCCAGCATCACGCCAGACGCTTCGCCCCCTCCCTACAGCACTCTGCAAACGCGCCCCCTGTAAGATGAGGAACTAATTCCCCTTGAAGACTGGGAGTCTCTGGTGGCCAACTAGCCCACCAGGAACCTCCAGTATGCGCCAGGGAGCTGCGTTGCAGAGAGGTGTTCAGAGACCATGCCCCTTTTTACACCTCTCTGCAACGCTGCTCTGTGGCACTTACTGGAGGTACCTGGTGGGCTAGTTGGACCCAGGGACCCTCAGGATTCAAGGAGACTTAATCCCCCAACTTAAAATGCGCCACGGGGTACGTTTGCACAGTGGTGAAGGGAGGGGGCGGGGCCTGAGGTGACATGCGTGCAGTTGGGAAATTAATTCCTCTTCAATCCTGAGGGTCCCTGGGGGCCAATTAGCCCACCTGGTACCTCCAGTAAGCGCCACAGAGCTGCGTTGCAGAGAGGTGGCCCAGGCCGTGCCCCTTTTTACACCTCTCTGCAATGCAGCTCTGTGGCTCATACTGGAGGTACCTCGTGGGCTAGTTGGACCCAAGGGACTCTTAGGATTCAAGGGGACTTTATCCCCCAACTTAAAACGGCCACAGGGCATGTTTGCACAGACGTCACCTCAGGCCCCCCTCCCTTCACCAGTGTTAAAACGCGCCCGTGGCACATTTTAAGAGGTAGTTTTAATCCCCCTGCCCTATTATGTACTGGTGTCTTACAGAGGAGGTCATGCCAATCACAGGGGTACCCCAACGCATAGTGTTCCCTAGTGTATGTACGTGTTTTCACTATATTCTAAGTGTCTTTTAGCATAGCCCTGGCTCTAGGCCTGGTTAGTCAGAGTCAGTTACCACCAGTACCCGTCAGAAAAAGTTGTGGGCACAGGAGGACTTTCTTCTCCTCTGTTGGTTCTTTCTGCACATCTCTTCTTCTTCCTGCACTTTTCTTCGTCTTTGTGGTCTTCTGTTGCATCTTTCTGCATTTCTTTTTTTCTTTATGTGCATTGTTTCTTCTTTCATCACATGTCCTACCTCTATAGGCATAGTTGGAAACTAGCATTTAAAAAACCTTTGAAATTCACTGAAAAAACCATAAGTTTCAGTCACGTTATAGTTAGAAATTAGCATTTAAAAAACATTTGAAATTCACTGAAAAAACCATAGGTTTCAGGTAAAGTTATAGTTAGTTGGACATTTCACTTGTACAAACCCATAGATATTTCCCCGTTATAGTTAGTTCAGCTAACTTTAACTCGTGCCCCCGCAGTGCACTGCTGATGACGGCACATATTACATCACTCATGGCATGGTCAAAGACATCACTGTTGCCATCTCAAATGACATCACTGATGACATCACTGAATACATCATCCAGTGACTGTGTGTTTCTGTAAAGTTTAAATATGTTTAATATATATAGGGAAAGGCGTATTGAAAAATGAGTGGGCGTATAAGTAACTGAATAGATGATTTAGTAGTTACGTGACTGACTCTATAAGTGAGTGTTTAAACATATACTGAATGCATGGGTTAGTGAGTAAACTGTGTAAATGTCTGTATCCGTCTGTTGGTGTGTAAGCAGCTGCATGGGTTTGTGAATAGCTACATGAGTGTCTATATGGGTTATTGATTGGTTGTCTGAGTATCTGTATGGGTGCCTCAGTGTTTGTGTGGGTGGGGTGTGTGTGACTCTGTATATAGATGTGTGAGTGGGTGATTGACTGGGTGCATGGTTTGAAGAGTGCATCTGTGATGGACTGTATGGGTGGATGAGTGTGTGTATGGGTGTGTTAGTGAGTGAATGTATATCTCAGTTGTATGTGTGTGAGTAACTATATATGTGAGAGGCAGTATATATGTGTGTTGGAGGATATAAATGGTTATAAGTGAGTGTGTGTGATTGTGAGAATGGCTGTATGGATGAGTCCGTGCTTGTATCAGTGATTGTATAAGAGTGTAAGTATGTGCTAGTATTTGTATGAGTAAGTGAGCTTGTGTGTGTATAATTGTATAATTATTTGCATGACTGACTAGGTGTGTGGTTACCTCTATGGATGAGTGGCAGTGTGTGAGTTTCTATATAGGTGTATGGGTGCGAATGATGGTCCTGTACTGAGTGACTATAAGAATGCGTGACTGTACAGGTGAGTGAGTGGATGTGTGTGTAACCCTATGAATCAGTGAGTGGGTATGTAGTTATTGGTGTTGGAGTGTCTATTGTTTTGTGAATGGCAGTCTGTAATTTAGAGTTGGTGTATCAAAGGTTATATTGGGATGTGAGAAGATGCGTCAAATTATCACATGAATGATGTCATCAGTGATGTCATTTGAAATGTCATCAGTAATATCATCAGTGATGTCACAGACCATGTCATATTGTCATGTCATATTACATCACTCATGACATGGTCAGTGACATCACTGATGACATCTCAAATGACATCACTGCTGGACTTTCCTGGAGCTGGCCCTGGAAGGTGGTAGTCCCCAGGGCCTTCTAGGTCTCCAGGAGGAGGGCCACGTGCCCTCCCCCCAACCTTAACTACGCCCTAGGGAGGTGGTGGCCACTGGGGATGCAGGAGCCACTGACACCCATATATAATTAAATATAGAGTTGTCCCAGAGAGGTGATAGTCCCCAGTTCTGCGTGGGGGGCCTAATTTGTGTGAGTTAGCCCCGTGGAGGTGGCAGTCCCCAGTGCTCAATTTTTTTAAATATAGCCCGGGGAGGTGGCGGTCCCTGGGGCTGTGGGGAAACTGTGCAGGCCCCCATCATTATTTTCAATTGTCCCGGGACTTGGCCCACCTGGAGGCCAAACTTTTTAAAAGTGTGGAAGCCCGCATTTTTTTAAATTTCATTTTCAGCGGGAGTCGGGAATCTAACAGAGTGAGAAAAGTGGAGCAGGGGACGGAGACAGGGAAGGGGAGTAAGAGACGGAGAGGGAGAAGTAGAGAAGGGTAAAGGGAGTGAAGGTAAGAGAACTGGAGTGACGGTGAGGGAAGGGGTATGAGGATGAGAAAAGGGGGTAAGGGAAAGCAAGAGATGGGGAGTGAGGGAGAGAGAAGTGGAGTGAGGGGATAGAGGAACTTAGAAAAGGGGAGTGAGAAAAGGGGAGCAAGGAATGGAGTGAGAGAAGGAGAGCGAGGGGGAGTGAGGAATAGGGAACGGGAAAGTGAAAGGGTAAAAAATACAGACAGGAGGAAGTGGAGTGAGGGAAGGGGAGTGACGGTAAGAGAAGGGATATCAGGGTGAGGGAAGGGGAATGAGGGAGAAGGGAAAACATTTAGAGAGAGGGAAAGTGAGTGAGGAAGAGAGGAGGAGTGATAGAAAGAGAGAGGAAAGAAAATTAAGGGTAAAGGAAAGAGAGGGAGAGAGGGACAGAGGGACAGAGAGGGAGAACAAGGAACTAAGAAGGAGTGAGGCAGTGCAGTTAGAGTGAGTGAGACAGAGGGAGACAGGGAGAGAAACATGGATAAAAAAAGTGAGTGAGGGAGTGAACGAAAGGGAGTAAGTGAGATGGAGTGAGGGAGAGACGAAAGAGGAGTAAAGGAAGGAGAGTGAGGGAAGGGGAGTGAGAGAAGCAGAGTGAGGGGGAGTGAGGAAAAGGGAGCAGGAAAGTGAAGGGGTGAAAAATACAGCTAGGATGAAGCACAGAGGGGGAAAGGGAGTGACGGTGAGTGAAGGGCAGTGACAGTTAGGGAAGGAGTATGAGGAAGAGGGAAGATGAATGAGGGAGAAGGAAGAAAATTAAGAGAGTGGGAAAGTGAGTGAGGAAGAGAGGAGGAGTGATATAAAGAGAGAGGAAAGGAGTTTAAGGCTAAGGGAGAGAGAGGGACAGAGTGAGAGAGAGGGAGAGCAAGGAACTGAGAACTAGTGAGGCAGTTAGAGTGAGTGAGACAGAGGGAGACAGGGAGAGAAAAATGGATGAAAAAAGTGAAAAAAGTGAGGGAAGGAATAAACAAACAGGAGTACGTGAGATGAAGTGAGGGAGTGAACAAAGAGGAGTGAAGGAAGGGGAGTGAGAGTAGGTTAGTGAAGGAAACGTACTGAGGGTGAGTGAAAGGCAGTAACAGTGAGAGAAGGGGTATGAGAGTGACGAAAGGGGATGAGAGAGAAGGAAGGAGATTAAGAGAGAGGAAAGGGGACTGAGGAATAAAGTAGGAGTGAAGGGAACTGAAATAGAAAGACAGTAAGGTTGAGGGAGAGAGAGAGAGAGAGAGAGAGAGTGAGAGAGAAAGAGAGGGAGAGCAAGTGACTGAGAGGGAGTGAGGCGGTTAGACTGAGTGAGACAGAGGAAGAGAGGGAGAGAAAAATGGAGTGAAGGGGAGTGGGGGACTAAACAAATGGGAGTTAGCAAAAGTGAATGATGAAAGGGAAGTAAGGGAAGAGGATTGACTGATGGAGTGAGGGAAAGAGAGTAAGGGGGAGTGAGAGAATGGAAGTAGGTGAAAGAGAATAGGAGTGATGCACAGAGATGAGAATATGAAGTAGGAGAAGAGGAGTGAGATTGAGTGAAGGGCCGTGACAGGGAGGGAAAAAGAAGCACATTAAGATAGAGGAAAAAGTAGTGAGTGAGAGAGAAGAACTTATGGAAAGAGAGAGGAAAGAAAAGGAAGATTAGTGGCGAGAGAGGGAGACAGTGAAAGAGAGAAAGAGAGGGAGAGTGAGGGACTGTGAGATAGTGAGGCAGTTATAGTGACTGAGACAGAGGAGGAGACTTAGAGACAGATGGAGGAAAGGGCATTGAGGGAGGGAATAAAGGAAGGGGAGTGAGCAAAAGGAAGTGAGGTAATAAGAGAAGGGGAGTGAATGAAAGTGAGTGAGGGATGGTGTGAAGGAAAGAGAGTAAGGGGGAAGATAGAAAAGAGTGAGGGATAGAGCAAAGGAATGGTAGTGATGGAGGAGGAAAGAAAAGAGAAGTGAGGTTCACAGAGAAGAAAGAGGGAGCAGGAGAAGGTAAGTGAGGGTAAGGGAAAGGGTACTGATGGTGAGAGAAGGAGTGTAAAGGTGAATTAAGGGGAGTAAAGAGAGTGAGGGAAGAAGAGAAACATGAGCAAATGAAGTGTAATAAGAGACAAAGTGAAGAAAGTGAAAAAGGGAAAGAGAAGTAAGAGAGTGATGACAAAGTATTTTTGTTTGTCATACTCACCTTATAAGTAATGAAAAGTTAATAATCTATTTTTAATAAACATAATATCTGTGGAAGAGAAGAAACATTGAGTTATAATATATATTTGACAATACAAAATAATTTGTACAATATGTTTTGTACTTTATTTTGCTGTTCTCAGAATATACTGAATTTCACTGAAAACAGTGAGTTCAATAGTACTCATCATATAACAACGGGCAAAAAAAAAGACAATCAATAAGATTTTCTTTAAAAAACCCATTCAACATTTTCATTAAGAATGTAACAATTAGAAAAAAACATATCTTAAATGTCTTTTTCGAACAGCAATTTTTTACGTAAGTAAGGTATGACACCAACAATCACAAAGTAACAAAACATTATTACTTCTTTCTTATACACTCTAAATAAAGTAATGTACAAACATATGCTAACAACATTTACCCGAAATAGTCATTTTTTGTTTCAGATATCATTCCTCATGGCCAAATAGTATGTGTGAAATCCTTAGTTTAGAAGTTACTTAATAGTACTCTTAAGCGTACGTTTCCCAATCTTCAGAATCAAAAACACCAACATCTTTTGTATGTTATGTTATGTTTGTCTCTTTTTTATAGCGCACGAATCACCTGGGGGCATCTCGGCGCTTAACTCTAGAACAACCCGAAAAGCAGGAAGCACGAAAGGTAGGAGAGCGTTAGAACAGTAGGGCCTTGAGATGTTTCCTAAACATCAGGTAGGAGGGGGATTCCCGCAGGGACAACGGCAGACTGTTCCAATATTTAGGCGCAAGGCATGAAAAAGCCATGCCCCCAGATCTGCGAAGTCTGGAACGAGGGACCACCAATAACTGTTTAAGACTTGATCTCAAAGAGCGTGAAGGGATGTATCTTCCCAGTTTCTTCTGAAGATACTCAGGACCTTGCCCCTGCAGCGCACAGTAAGTAAGGCAGCAGATCTTAAAAAAAGGCCTCTGTTTTATAGGAAGCCAATGAAGCCTTCTCAATAAAGGTTGCGAAGGGGTGCCAGATGGCAGGTTCATGACCAGTCTAGCTGCCGTATTTTGAATAACCTGTAATTTTTTCAGGGAGGTGATTCCCACCTCAGCCAGCAGCGCGTTCCCGTAGTCGATGCGACTCAAGACCAGGGCTTGCGTGACTGTTCTACGGTGTTCTAGGGGGATAAAAGGGAGGATTTTTCTAAGTAATCTGAGCCTATAATAGCAGGCGCCAGATACCGCAGTCACATGGTCCTGCATAGTTGGATTGATTAAATTTAATGCCCAAAGTATTTACACAAGATTTAGGTGTAGGGGGCAAGACCAATTCTGCTGGCCACCAGTCACTATTCCACATTTCTGAGGCTTTTCCTAGGAGCATCAGCTCCATCTTGCTCGGGTTCAACTGGAGACAGTTGTTATTCATCCAGTTAGAGATTGCCGATAACCCGATGGCAAAGCGGAGCCTATCCGCCTCAACATGTGGTCCGATGTTAAATAGTAACTGGGTATCATCGGCGTATGATATTATTTCGAACCCCAGGGCCTCTGCCACCCTGGCCAAAGGGCAATATAGATATTAAAAAGGGTGGGGCTAAGGCAGGAGCCCTGGGGCACCCCCTTATCCAATGATGTTCTTTCAGATTGATAAGGACCCATTTGGACTGATTGTGAACGGTCTGCCAAAAAATTCTGTAGCCAATTAAGGGCAAGGCCCTTGATACCACAGGAGCTTAACCTCTCTGCAAGCCTATGGTGAGAGATGGTATCAAAGGCCGCGGAGAGGTCCAACAATATCAAAATAGCAGAGCCTCCTGCGTCCACTATTGTTCGGAGGGAGTCAGTCACCCTCAAAAGGGCCGTTTCCGTGCTGAACCCCAGCCGGAAGCCGGACTGCGAGGGGTCCAGGATGTTATTCGCCTCTAAATAGCTATTTAATTGCCTATTAATCAGGCTTTCTAATATTTTACCCACACGAGGGAGCAGAGATATCGGACGATAATTGCTCAACTCTTTCGGGTCAGCCATAGATTTTTTTAGAATAGGGCGAACATGAGCCTCCTTCCAGGATACCGGGATAATTCCTTCCCTCATGGAGAGATTAAACATCTCCTGGACTGTGGCGGCCAAACTATGAGATAGAAGCGACATAATTTTAGGTGGACAGAGATCTGTCGGAGAGCCTGATTTAGCAGAGGCCAACGCCATCTAAAAATGGTTATACCTTCACCCGATGCTATTTATCATGTACGTAGAACCTTTAACAACTAGCATGCTATCAGAACCTCAACATCATCTGGTATGCCGATCACACTCTGCTCATCCTTTATCTTACCAAGGAGCTGTATACCATTAAAAGAAACCTCTACAAGGGAATAAAAAATGTCAGCAACATCAACAACTACAACAAATCTAAAACACCTCTGCCTCACTGATGATCAACATCTCCTATGATAGCCACATCACCCACTATCTGATACACTTACACTACCTCTACATCAACTACAAGAATTTTTTGAACCTCATCACCCTCACTCACAAAGTACTTTTCAACACCAGACTACCCTTTCTTAACAGTTGTAATTTTCCCAGGCCAATTATTTTGCCTAAAATGTGGGTTGCAAAAACACTAGGTAAGAATTTGGTAAGTCATAAGGCAAACGTTTTAAAAAAATCAATTGAGTATCATTACAATGAGTCCAGCCTTTTGTACATTTTAAATAAGCTGTGTAATGTCCTGATGTTGTAGAAGGACCATCATGGAAAATAATTGCTACAGTTACAAAAGTTTTTCCTGATATTGATAGTTGAGAAGCCACAACATTTTATGTTAAAGTTGTCAGTTTTCTTCCATCAGGTCTGCATCGTTGCAGCATTAAAATTACATACTGTCCATATCTTTGTATAAATAATGTAGATAACATTTGTGAGTTACATTGGGTACAGCCCATGTTTTGATTTGCTTCTCTAACTAGATTATTAAAAGACACTGATTTGCAGTCTGGTAAAGTCAAATATATAAATCTTTCAGTGTCTATTTCAGTACTACTTGAAAACGAACAATTGTCACAGTCATGTTGCCATTTTTAAGAAAGGCCAAAAAGATTTTCAATATCTATACCTTCATCTTGCAATACAACAAGCATATACATTAGAAATTCATGACAATCTTGCTGAATATTCTGTGAAAATTGATTTAAACTAGAACATATGTCTAAAACATTTCGAATATCAGAAACACTTTCTATTTTAGTTTTATCACTACTACATTTCTCAAACACAGAATTCAACAAACAACAAAATCTTTTGTCCAGATTTTCAACAATTTGTTGATGTAAAGTTTCAAGAAAAAAAACAACATTAACCACTACATTAGCATAGCAGTTGACACCAGAACTGTTTTCAAACTGAAAACCAACAACCTCTTCAATAGAATCCTTTTTCTTTTTGCTTACTATCACTGGTTCATCTATTTTTTTTTTCACTGCAACCTCGCTACAATTTTTCTCTTCTCTTCTTTTTCGGCTTACCACACGCTTTTCAAGTACTGGATATTGAGGTAAATTGGGAGCATGTTCTCTTCTTAACCTATTATACTCTTTTACACAATTTATATCTGCACTAATCTTTGTGTCATCAAAATCAATCAGGTATAATCCAGATAAAGTTCTGACTCGAGATAAAGCAACATATGCCATACCCTCTTTAAACACAGTACTTCCAATATTCACCAAAGCACAATCTACACTTAAACCTTGAGATTTATGAATAGTCACCGCATATGCCAAATAAATAGGAAACTGTTTTTGGCGGACATATGAATCTTTTACAAGCAAAAATCGAGCTCAACAACGACTTAATTGTTGTACTTCCTCAATTTCATCAAATTTGATTTTCAAAAATTCAATGTCATCTATATTTGGGTAATTCACAAAATCAACAACATTACCCATTGCTCCATTTACTAAACCTCTTTCCACATGTAAATTACGTCGTAAAATTATCCGACAATTTATACATGCAGTCTTTTCTAAACCAGCAGTTTTAGATATTGATTTTTCTAAAGAATCCAATTTTGACTTCAACTTTTCTGTCAAAATAATAGTAGCTCCTTCATGCTCTATTCTATCAATAGCTTCCAGTTTTATAATTTCATGATTTTCTAACTTTAGCATTTTTTCATTGAATATTGAACATTCTTGCAGAGTTGGCATCAAGCATATCACTGATTTCTTTTCTGCAATTTTTCTATATATATTACCTGGGAGAATTTTTTCGTTTGGAAGCAAATTTGTAAGTAATCGTGCCTGTAAAGCTTCTTTGCCGTGTTCACTCACTTTTCCAATTCTTATATCTTCAAGAATACTTTTATAATCAGCGTCCTTTGCCTGTCGCATATTTGTAATGAGTTCTGAATATTCGAAATATGACCAAATATTAACATTTCAATGCTTCCCAGGCACTTTCTGGTGTCTTCATGTGTAACTGTTTTAAATACTGGCTGTCCTTTCACAGGAGTTAGTTGTAGGAAATCTCCAAAAACTATGACGTGTTTGCTTCCAAATAACACATCATACTCTGTTTTAAGGATTTGTTGCATTCTTAAATGCACAAAGGCAAGCATTAAATTTGATACCATGCTTACCTCATCAATAATGAGAAGTTTCATTTTTGTCAAGACTCTAGAAACTTCACAACAAGCTTCTCCAGATAGCTTGTGGTATTCTAATTTATTTTCATGCTCTACTGGCAGCATCAATAAACGATGTAAAGTAATCCCTTTAATGTTATGTGCTGCCAACCCAGTTGGAGCAGTAAGAACGCAAGAGAGTGACGACTCACTTCTTTTCTGTAGATAAGTTGCAATTGCTTTAATTAGAAAACTTTATCCAGTTCCTGCTTCTCCACTCACGTACAGTTGGACAGGTTTAAATGACGTACATGAGCACTCCTTTTTCTCGTGATATAAACCATGCTCAATCTGTTCTGTCACTTTATCGTATATTTGTTTTTGCTCAACATTTCGTTGTTTTTCCAATTCTTCTAAGTTTATCACATCCTCTTGAGCTTGTTGCATTGCTGTTTCTAACTCATCCATGGCAGTTGCTGCTTCATTTTGAATAATTGGTTCTCCTAGTGGATCCTGACTCAACGAAGGAGAACTTTGACTGTCTTGAGAACTGTCTCTAGCAATCTCTGCTGCAATTGTAGCTTCTTGCTGTATTTCGTCGTTCAACATTTTCAGATAATTAGTAAAAGCAGGACATTCTATAGTATTTTTAGTTGCGTTGAATGAATCTTCATAACTGTCAAAATCTCCAAGTATTTCCAGTTCTGTTCGCCATGGCTTAAAGAATTGCAAAAGAGCTATATAGTAAAATTCCCTTTTGTCAGCAGTTTCGCAACTCAGTTCTCGGTGATTAATCAAATGTCCTTTTCTTTATTTCACTAAACATCCTTCAGATCCAATCACAGCATATACTCCTTTATTGATATCTTCTGAAATATTCCTCTTAAAAGTATAGCTTTGTAGTACTTCTATTTGGATAGTATGTATCCAACATATTTGTCTTCAAAATATCTGAACTGTCTGGTTCTCTCTCTGCTAAATACTCAATTTCTTGTACAGATTTCAAAACTCGGTTTCGTGTTCTTGCAAGACCTAACTCACCCAAATGATTGTTCTAGATTTGGAGTATAGACTTGCAGATGATAAACGATCTGAACATTCATATGTTCCGATTTCTCGATGAGACAACATCTTCAAACTGTAGCTGTACAATTTCTTACTTAGGCTCTTTTCATGAGAAATTCCTTCCCACATTTCCTTAAGTTCCGTGCTTTCAGATTTAGTAATGTAAGACGTTACATATCGAGCCACAGTAATGGAGTTGTCTGCAACATATTGAATATCCATGTTAGCATTCCACATGGACAAAATGACTGGGTTATATTCATTTATGTATTTTGAGTCTTCAATTCTTTTTAAGTTGTAGGTATTTTCGGTGATTTTCTTGTGACAGTATGTCGCAAAGATGACATAAAATTGTTCACTGGACGTGTGTGGTTCTGAAGATTCTGGACCCGTGTAATCGTTCTGGACTCGAGAATTAAAACTTCATCGAAACATGACGAATTTGGTATCAAAAGACCGAGAATGACGAGCACACCATGTACATATATTTTCAGCGTATTCGAGTGACGATTCCTCCTCGAAATCGTCATTGAATTTGAATTTAAAACATTTGTAGAGCGCGGCATACACCCTGCGGTTTCTTGGCGCTGTATAGACAAGGTTAGGCAAATCGAAGCTGTGGATGACTGGCCCAAGAAATAACATGAGGCATAGTTTACAGAGAAAATGCTTGTTTAAACAAAAAAGTTTTAAGATCTTTGCGGAAGGAAGGATAATGGGAGGAAAATCGTAAATGGTCGGGGAGGGAATTCCAGAAAGTGGGAGCCAGAGTTGAAAAATTGGCACCTCCCCACTTCTTTCGTTTGTAGCGCGGGATTTGGAGGAGAGATTTGGACGATGATCGGAGCTCTCTGACAGGAGCATATTCATTAATCAAGGAGGAAATAAAAGCGGGAGCAGACCCCTGGCGAGCCTGGAAAATCATACAACCAGTTTTAAAAAGGGAGCGCTCCTTGACAGGGAGCCAATGAAGCTCCCTAAGGAGGGGTGTAGAGTGATGAGAACGCGAAAGACCATACACCAATCGTGCCGCTTGGTTCTGAATCAGCTGGAGCTTCCGCAGGCTGTATGCAGGGATGCTGTTGTATTATCGTTCAGAACCCTTGGCTTCCATTTTATATACTGCAGCCATCTTGTGTGTTGCCCTTTACATAGGCCTTAATCCAGCCAAATTCATTTCAGCAAGAACACGTACTCCTTAATCGACTTTCCTATGACCTGTGCAAGTTGGAACCATTGCCCTAAGCCGAACTCGTTAGGTCAGTTCCCCTCCCAGTGGCCGAATAAGATAGCATCAGGGCTCAACAAGCCATAAAACCATTTCAGCACGCACACCTGCCGTATCTTGCTCACATCTACCTCTGCTCCTTTGCTTCACTTGCTTTATGATGGGGAGGTGCCCGTTTTTATTGGGGTTCCACCGATATCTGATGAAATGTTAGGCCTTGCCGGATGATTTGTTGTAGGCAGCACGAAGTGAAATATGGACATGTCATCATGACTCTGCTTTTTCTTTGTATTGGAAATATGTTAACGATTTACTTTACAACCAAGAATGTTTTGCCTGAAGCCTAAAATTATGTATAAAAAGAGAAGCCTGATTCTGTAAATTCGAGCAGTCTCCTGAGAATATACTTCCCCGTGTGTTGTACTTCTAGGACACTTGTTACCTTGGTTGCAGCCAATAAATCGATCGTTGACTTGACCTAGAAGACTCTGAGTTTCTGTGGTCTGGATCAGGAAGAACCCGAGGTCTCTGGGTGTACCCTGACACCGCTGGGTTATCGGTTCTGTGCCGGTTCTTAAAAACCCAGTACCTCAGCTGGCGCCCAACGTGGGGCGATTCCAGTGGTACCAGTCAGCCAGAGGTTCGTGAGGAGCTTCGTGTGAAAATTCCGGAGGACGGCCAACCACCTCATCGACCCCTGCATGTCGATGTGGTCCGAAGGTCTTTGCTGCGAGGTTCCCCGCTTCCTGACGGCTACAAGGACTGCTGCCCTGGCTATCACCCTGATTTGGACCCTTGAAGTTTGGTAGAGCGAAACACTGAGACGAGTCTTCTGGTGACGTCATCGATATTTCAGTTAAGTATAAGTGGAGCGTCTCCCAGTCCTTAGTTGGTCTTAGTCTTGGGTATCCTTTGGGATAATTATTGGTACTTGCAAGCACCAAAACCGAAGGACTCGTGTATTCACGAGAAATATCGTAGTCGATAATCCTTTGAAGTTTGGAACTAGACTAGAGAGCGAAGATGCCTAGGCTTAGACTTGGAAATTTGTTTTGCCTTGGTTATAATAATAGGGACTCCCGATTGGAGGACTCATGTCCGGTTCCTCCGGTTGGAACTCCAACTTACGAGTTATATGTGAAACATGGGGTAGGCCCCATAACATACAACGAAGTGTGGATCAAATACACAAGAAAAGATGGTGTTTTAAAATGGCCCCAATATGGTAGCTTCGATACCGAAATCTTAGATAACCTTGAAGTTAAACTTTTCAAAAAGAAAGCCCGGCCGGCAATGTTTAACTCTTTCCGCCTATGGCGTAAGGAGGCCAAACAGAAGGAAATCAAATTAGCTAAGAAAAATAAGAGAGAAGGAAGACTTTCAGTAATGCAAGCTGCTATGCAGTTTAAAGATAATGAAGAAGAGCAGATGAGTGAGCAGTTGCACTGGCAACGTAAAATGGCAATAGATAAATGTTATCCAGTTTTGCCGTCTCTTCAGCAAGAGGCAGCAAAAGAGCGCGAAAAAGATCCATTAATGTCGCATTTATTAAGTTCGCCACCCCCCTATGCGCAAAATGCCACGGCACCGCCACAACCTTTAGTTGTGCAACCTGCGCCTCCTATTCCTCCGCAGCACTCACCAGCTGTTCTCCAGCTGGCTCCTGTCCCTATGGTGCAGCCTCCTCAAGGCCCACCGATCACACCTGTTTCACCTGTGCTTTCTACGATTTTGCCTACTGTACTTTCTACTTCTTCTAATGCTCCCTCTACAATTTTGCCTAGTGCCCCTTCTATTTCTCCTGATACCTCCTCTGCTGGTATCTCTGCCTCTGCCTTATCTCACCCCGTTCTTCCTTCAGTTTCACCTTCAATTCGGCAGAAAATGGCCAGCACTGTCACTAACCTTCTTTCACCTCTTTTTGGGTCGCCTACTACGACCCCTATAATGGAACGAAGACAGTTGCGAAGTCGACTGCCTGACTATCAAGAGCGAGACTCATTGAATCGTTTAGCACGAAAATGGGTTATGGACACCGTAAAATATGATGTAGAGTCGGTCATGGAAGTCTTCCATCAATGGGAAGCACCGACTCAGAGATATGTTTTTGAACAGATGTGTGTTTTCCTTTGCGAGGATTTGGAAGACAATGATCTGGAATGCATCCCGCAAGAGATGTGTCGTGTACGGTTTAAGTTTGGGGAGGGCATGATTGTAGGTCCAGATGTGGAAAAAGCAGTTGAAATGTTGTTATCATATCGGAGTAAGGGAAGCAGTTCTGGGTCACCATCTGAGCCTAGTGCATCTAGTAGGAAAAAGGCGCGACAATACCCGATGAGAGAAGTTCCCCCACAATGGAGAGAGGGCGACACAACTGCTAACCCACCTATTCTGCCACACTTTCAGCGTGTATGGGTACATGTCCCATGGAAGCGAGCTGAAGTTTTAGCACTTAAACAGACATTGCCTGATCCGCGTAAAAATCCTGCAGGATATTACAAAGAGTTGTCACAGACTGCTGGGTCATGTATAATGAATTTAGCCGATATCAACATGTTATTTGGGAATGTTGTTCCACAGCCTTTATGGGGTAAAATTCGTCATACAGATCATGATCAAGAATTAGGTGACTCATGGGCTAATATTGCCGCTGCAGATGCCCGACAAGTTGGTGGTGCTAAGCCTGAGCCTTTGATAGCAGAACTTCCTGGTAGAATAGTTGATTACATGAAAACGATAATGCCTGCGATACGTGTAAATTGGGATAAGTTATCTGCATGCAAGCAAAAGAAAGAAGAAACAGTCTCAGATTTCTTCACCAGATTTGAAGAAACATTTGTCGACCACAGCGGTCAAGATATGACCACAGAAGGTGGTCAGAGATTGTTTGTCGAATAAATTCGTACACAATCTGCTTCCAGAATTGTGTAAAAAGTTAAAGGATTCAGAAAGTTCTTGGGCAGTCTCATCTTCGGCGCAGATATTAGCTACCGCCCAATATTACGAAAATAGAGACAAAGACGAGAAAGATAGAGTAGAAAAGAAAACTAAAGAATTGAAAATGAAGGTTTTACTACAGCAAGCATATCCGCCACGTGGTAGTGGTAATCAAAATAATAATGGTCAGAATCACTACCAAAATAATTTTCAGCAGCCTCAACAGTATCAGAGAAACTCGCAAAGAGTCGAGTATACTCAACCCCGTGTACCTATAGGCCCCAACCAGTGTTCATATTGCAGAGAAGAGGGTCATTTCAAGTATAATTGTCCTATTCTATTACAACGTGCAAATGGAGTCTCTGGTGTAAGAGGTCGTGGCAGTCAGCAAGCACCTAGAGGCAGAGGGCGTGGAAACGCCCCTCAGAACGCACGTCCCCTTCCACCACAAAACTCTATGAATAGGTTCGATCAGCAGAATAACGCATCTGACAGGACAGCTCAATACTACGTTGATGATTACTATACAGAAGATGAGTATTTGGAGAATAATGATTGCTAGGACAGCCATAGACAAAGAGAGGGAGTTGTTTCAGTTCCAGTATATCAGAGTGGACCTTACGTTGAGGTGATTACATCAGGTGTGTCAGAGCCTTTTCTGTTGGATACTGGTGCTACAAAGAGTTCTATTATGCACTCCAAACTCCCTGGCGCACCTTTGTCTGGCGAAATGAACGTTTCTGTAGGTTTTTCTGGCGCCCCAGTTAGAAATCCGATTTCTGACCCTTTGTCTCTTTCCGTTGGTCCTTGTGAATTAGAAGCACCCCTCATTCTGACAACAGGTTGTGGTGAAAACTTGCTAGGATTGGATTTGTTAAAAAGATTGTATGCGACTTTGTACTGTTCTCCTTCAGGAGTACAGCTTACTTTAGGTAAGAAAGTGGTTTCTCCCATGTATTTGTCGAGGGACAAACTTCCAGCAGAATTGTCGTTTCTTCCAGATATTCTTTGGGCCACTGGTCCTAATGATGTAGGCCTTTTAGAAATTCCACCATATGTTGTAACATTGAAAGCCAATGTTAAAATGCCACGAATTCCACAATATAGGATTTCTAGTGAGGGTGAAAAAGCTTTGTTAGCGATCGTTTACGAATTGATTGAAAAGGATGTGATCGAAGAAACAAGAGGCAATGTTTGCAATAGTCCTGTTCTGCCTGTCTTAAAACGAACTGACCCTTCTCAGCCACCTGTGTACAGATTCGTGATTGATCTGAGAGAGGTGAATAAAATAGTTGTGCCACAATTCCCAGTTGTCCCCGACATTACCACGTTATTGACTATGATCCCAGCATCTGCCTCTTGGTTTTCGGTGATTGACCTGAAGAATGCCTTCTTCAGCATCCCGATTGCTGAGGAGAGCAGGGATATTTTTTCCTTCAGTTTAGGAGGTCGCAGCTTCCGCTTTAAACGTGCTCCTCAGGGCTACTGTGAAAGTCCATCAATATACAGTCAAGCTCTAAAAACACAGCTTGACACGATTGTTTTACCTGAAGGTGCTACTCTTGTACAGTATGTGGATGATTTACTCATTGCCGCAGACACTGAGGAAATTTGTAAAAAGGTCACGCTGTCATTATTGCGTCATCTGTGTGATCTTCATCACAAGGTGTCACTTTCCAAACTGCAATATTGCCGACAAGAAGTGACCTACCTAGGTCACCTCTTATCGAAGGAGGGAAGGAAACTGACCCCAGAAAGAATTCAGGCAATAGCGAAATTGAATGTGCCAAGAACACAGAGAGAAGTGCATGCTTTCTTGGGCATTACATCGTACTGCAGACAGTGGATTCCAAATTTTTCGTTATTAGCCAAACCCTTGGTGGGGGCGTGGCTACGCGCGCAGCGAGACTGGCTGCTCCCTAACAGAGCTCCGGCGAGAGCCCGCACCTAGGGGGTCATTTCTCCGTGCAAAACACCACCTGGCCGGCCCACACTCGCAGCGAGTGACCAGAGGACACTGCCAAAGCATCGGACCGAAGCTCAAGGTCCATTGAGCCCCGGACCCGCACCGGCACCAACGCGGCCACCATAGCCGGAGGAGTGAATACGGGCTCGGCGAGACCCGGCGGGCGAGCCCGGTGTCGAGACCGGAAGTGAGGGCCGCGCGGAAGGGGCGCCCGGGAGCAGCGGACTGAGGCGACGGCGCTGGGTCACACCACAGCGCATCGACCCTAGGCGGATCACGAAGGGCAGAGACGACTCGGCTGGTCATGACCCGAGAAAAGTGAGGAGGCGCAGCGCTAGGGGACTGGGGCCGCCCGCTGGACTTCTGAAGCCGAGACAGACGCGAGGAGGTGCCCATCCCCCCCCGACCTGCAGCGGAGGGACGGAGCAATACTGGGGGAAGCGGACCCGGGATCGGACCCCCGACGGCGCCTGCTGCGACCCTGGGCGGTAAGTGCTGCGAAGCGAGGAGCACAGGGCGCAACACCTGCCCGGCTCACCCGGCGCCACGAACTACCAGGCAGCCAAGAGACACCTCCAGGGCGCCCAGTAGGCCACATCCAGAGACACAGGGTGGCAGAGGGGCAACACCGGTGAGAGCCACTGCCCAGCCAAAAGTTCCGCTGCTGACAACGTGCACAGACCTGAGGTGATTGCCGGTTGGGGGGAGCGCCAAGGGGAGACACTGCCTGATACTCACGCCACCAATGCCCGCAGCTGGATACTGACGGACCCCGGCACACTAGAGTCCACGGCTTAGCCGGAAACCCGACTCACCAGGGAATACGAAACCCGGATTAAGTCCGACTGCTCAGGCCGCCCGCCGTAGCCACGGAGAGCCGCGCACACAGAACCATAGAGACTGCTGGGAGAGTAGGGCATCGTGGGGTGACACTGCCAGCCGCACGTAGCCCATAACTCCGGAGCCCTTGGAAACACGGCGCTACTGGACGCCCGACGAAACAGGGGGTAAGCGAGGAGCTCAGAACACGACCAACAGCGGGAGGGGTACAACATTGCCCACTACCAGAGTCCTGAATGGGATAACGGCTGCCACCGACGCAAGCGGCGCTTTGGACGGCGCGACCGCACAGGAGGCTCAGAGGCGACAGTCACCTGCCCTGGAAACGCCACAAGACCACGGACCACCACCCCACCCGGATGTCTGGAGGTGCCGGGAAGCGCACAGGAACGGGGAGCACGTCCCAAAAGGGCAAAATGGACAAGCCGCAGAAACAAACGGACGCAGATCCGGTGACGGCCAGACTGGACTCGGTACTGGCGGCCATGGAGCGCCTGGACAGTTCCATCCAGTCCACCCGGACATCCCTGGAGGCGAAAATAGACGGAGTCGCAATAGATCTCACACACCTGAAAGAGGACCATAAGAAACTGGCCGAGCGCACCAAAACCCTGGAAACCGCAGTGACGGACATAGACCCTCGAGTCGCCCAATCGGACAAACATATTAAGGATCTCCTCAACAGAGTGGAATTCCTAGAGGACAGGGCAGAGGATGCAGAAGGGAGGGCGAGACGCAACAACGTCCGCATAGTAGGTTTGCCAGAAAAATGGGAAGGCAAGGATCCGACCTCCCACGTGGAGGACTGGCTACGCACCCTGTTACCCGAAGGCACCCTCTCGCCATACTTCGTGGTGGAACGGGCGCACAGAGTCCCGACCAGGCCGCTCCACACAGGCTCAAACCCACGCCCTTTTCTAATCCGAATCCTGAACTATAGGGACCGGGACACTGTACTAAGAGAAACCCGAAAACTGGGCACCATTCAAGTTGAAAACGCGAACATAATGTTTTTCCCAGACTATACAATCCAGGTGCAGCGCCAGAGGCTATCGTTCCTAATGGTAAAACGGAGGCTACGCCAACTGGGGCTTACATATTCCCTCCTATTCCCAGCGAAGCTCAGGGTGATAGCGAACGAGAAGACACACTTCTTTGACTCCTCGGAAGACGTGGAGGCCTGGCTGGACAACGGGACGGACAAGAGCACGGGGAGGTCCGGAAATCCGGACAGGCCCAGGAGACACCGAAGACCCAAGAGGAGACGTGGCGCCAGGTCACCCTCCCCCGCGGCCAGCGGCACCCAACATAGCGCGAGCCCACCGGAAGAGGACATACGCAGAGAACAACAGGAAGCCCTGCGGATGGTCTCGGAGCTCAGCGGCTCCCCGATACGGCGTTCCCCGCCTGCCACCAGCCCTAGAACATCGCCGAGTGAAGATGAGGCGATATATGGTCTCCCGGATTCGCAACTCTCAGGTGGGCTGCCAGACATCACCCCACAAACGTCGGATCTGTACGGCTGAAGTAGTGCCGCAACACGGGGCTCTCGGCGAGGGAAGCATTGGCAAGGCGCTGCCCGATGGCAACGGACACCGAACCCGCAGTAAGTCATGACGATGTCACACTGGCAATTATCAACTGCGGGGCAGACGCCCCAAGGAACCCACACCACGGGGGCCACCACCACTTTGCAGGGTCCCCATGGGAAGGCGAAGGTTACCGCCTACAAGCTTGACCAGAGCAGTGGCCCCGTGTCTTTACAAATATACTGTTCGATAGCCGATGGGCCGGCCGGTTGACCACTCAGACTAACGAACGCATCCCCCTGGGAGGGCGCTCACGCCTTCATGCTCAACAGATACACACTGGCTGCTTGGACTGCGTGATGTATAGCAACCCCCCGGACTGGATTGTTCGCACTTTTCGTAGAATGTTTGGACGGCTGCCCGTTTGGCAACCGACCCGATGGAGTTACCCCCAGTTAATGTTTACCCCCCTTCTCCCTATTGTGAAACGCTGCATACATGGCTCGCAGGGGTGCTCGCTAAACTATTCCAAGGGCTGCTCGGACAAAGGAGGAGATACTCTGACACTGGAAACCGGAGGGCCTAATGGGAGGGTGCTTGGAACAGGGGAGGGTGCGGGTGTGACTGCCTTGTTGAATGCTGATGGCTGAAGTCAAAATGTGTACCTGGAATGTGCGCGGAATACACACACCCGCGCGCAGGTACATGATTTATTCGTACCTGAAGAGACACAAGGTACAGATAGCGCTCCTACAGGAGACTCACCTGACATCACCAGAGGTACACACCCTGCGCAGGCGATGGCGAGGTCAGATCTATGCAACTGGGTTCTCCTCTTACGCTAGGGGGGCACTGATATGGGTGCGACCAGGGCTCCCGTTTGAAGTTGAGGACTCACACATAGACAAGGAAGGGAGGCTGGTGGCAGTGAGGGGGCGCCTGGACGGACGCCCGCTGGTGGTGGCGTCGCTATATGCCCCTAACACAGACCAACAGAGGTTCCTGGAAATGGTGTCCACAACCCTGGCGCACTGGCACGGGATCCCCTGGATATTGGGGGGGGATTACAATAGCGTATTAGATACCACACTGGACCGCTCATTCCCACCTCTACCCGGCGCACCAGTGGTGGGTGCCATGAAAGCTCTTATGGCCTGGGCCTCACACTGGAATCTGCATGATGTGTGGCGCCACCGGAACCCAACGGCCAGGATATACTCGTACTACTCAGGAGCTCATACCCTACACACCCGGTTAGACAGATTCATGCTCACAGATGATCTACTCCCTTTGGCGACGGAGGCGCTATACATGGGTAGGACACACTCCGACCATAACCCACATATGCTGACGATCTCCTGGGCACACACACGCCCCCCTGTCCCCAACTGGAGGCTGCAGCCGGACCTCCTGCTAGACGCACCTTTCCGGAACTCACTGTTCGCACACATTGTACACTACTTCGAGGATAATGCAGGTACAGCCACATCTCTGCAGATGGAATGGGAGGCGTTCAAGGTGGTCATTAGGGGACAATGCTTGGGCTCGCAGGGGAACCTCAAACGCCAGGTGGAGAGGGACTTACACAGGGTGGAGGAGGAACTGAATAGACATGAGCGGGACTCGGTGGGAGGGCACATCACTGGGCTTCACAAAGCGCAGGCGGCCCACGAAAAGCTACTGGAGAGGCTCAGATGTCTGAACTTCGCGGCTCACGCGGCGCGCACACACGACAGGGGGGACAAGCCCGGCAAGCTGCTGTCGTGGCTCATCGCTAGAGAAGATCGGACGCAGCCAGTCACGAAAGTACTAGGCGCGAATGGAGTGCCCTTACACACACAGTCAGAGATACACGGAGCGTTCACCGCACACTACAAAGCACTATATCGCTCTTGCCTACCCACGCCCGCCCCGGACACGGAGGAGTATCTTAATCAGATACTGCTGCCGACACTCACTGATGTCCAACGTGCCGTCCTAACGGCACCCATAGCTCCCGAGGAGCTCCGGGAAGTCATAGCGGCGCTCTCCAACGGAAAGTCCCCCGGCCCAGACGGACTCCCAGCGGAGTTTTATAAAGCATACCAAGACCTCCTGGTCCCTGAACTCGTAAAACTGTATGAGACAGCACTGGACGACTCCTCCCTGCCCCCATCTCTGAGTGAGGCTACACTGGTCTCCCTCCTGAAACCGGGTAAGGACGGGGCACTCATGGGCTCATATAGGCCCCTTGCCCTCTTAAACACGGACTACAAAATACTAGCTTCTATGCTAGCGAGGAGACTGGCCCAATACACGCCTACCCTGGTCCACCCTGACCAGAACGGGTTCGTACCCACACGCAGCACGTCACATAACATCCGCCGGCTATTTAGAGTGCAGGAGTACGCGAGAGGCCCTTGGCCACTATCAGGTTGCATAGTATTGGACCTGGAGAAAGCATTCGACTCGGTGGAGTGGCCGTTTCTTAGGGCGGTTATGCAAAAGTTTGACCTGGGAGACGCTTTTCTGGACATGGTGGGTCTCCTATATCAAACGCCAACAGTTCGGGTCCGGATAGGGGGCCTGCTATCGGAGGCCATACGGGTGAGGCGGGGCACACGGCAAGGCTGCCCGTTATCACCTCTACTCTTCTCGTTGGCCATGGAACCGCTGGCGGAGATACTGCGGATGCAAGGCGCCGAGTGGGGCATCCCGTTGATAGATGGGGTACACGCAGTTTCCCTGTATGCCGACGACCTACTCCTCTACGTCAGGGACCTAACACGGATACCGCCGGGACTAACCGGCGCCCTCCGCGAATTCTCAACACACTCGGGACTGAGGGTCAACTGGGGTAAATCTGGGGTCTTCCCCTTTCACCCGGATATGCAGGAATGCGCAGTGCAACTAGGGGACACGACACTGACATGGTATGCCGGCACTTTTAAGTATCTGGGCATCCACATATATAGGAATGCAGCAGATATACTGGATGGCAACCTGATTCGAGCCATAAATTCCTTGCGGGCCCAGATCCAATTTTGGGGCACGCTCCCGCTCAATGTCCCGGCCAGAATCACCCTGACTAAAATGATAGTCCTGCCTAGACTACTGTACTATTTTTCGAATATACCAGTGTATGTCCCGGCTCGGGTCTTTAGAGACTTGGAGACCCTTACACGAACACTGATCTGGAATGTGGGGAGACCAAGGGTGGCCCTGAAGAAATTGTATGCCCCGACGGCCTCGGGGGGACTCGCGGTCCCGAATCAAGAGCATTACTACCTTGCCGCGCAACTCCAGTGGGTGGTGGCCTGGCTTGCGGGTAGGAACCTAAACGACACGGCCTCGACAGTCCCGGCCCTGACCCATGCAGAAGCCCTCGCACTATTCCACCCACTCAGAGGAGCGACACGCGAGACGCAGCTGCACCTAGCAGTGGCACTGCGATGCTACAGGCGTGCACTGCGATTGACCAGGGAAACTGCCCCCTACGCACCAGCCCTGCCGCTGGAGGGACTGCCAAGGCCTGGGGGAGTGGTGACAGCAACACACCTACATGACTGGGCGCAGGTGGGGCTCGAGACACTGGCGGACTTGTATGACGACGGGGCCATGGTACGGTTCGAGGGGCTGGTGGAGAATCCGGGACTGCCAGCGGGACACTTCCTGATGCATGCATCAATGATGCGAGTCCTCACGGAACACTGGGGCGATATGTCCGTGGAACCCGAGACCCACCTCTTAATACAATACCTGCACGTAATGGGGGCGGGGTCACACGTTGTGCACTGGCTAACGCAGGCACTGAGGTCCCACACGACGGCCTCCCTTCAGTCGCTCAGGGATAGATGGACCACTGACAGGGGGAGGGACTGGTCGGATAAAGAATGGGAAAGGATCCTAGAGGGGCCGCAACACGTCCCTCGCAACTCGAGATTCAGAATCATACAGTTCTATATCATGCATAGAGCATACTTGTCCCCGGACAAGGTTAACCGCTACTTTGGTTTGAATACCTCCAAATGCCCGCGATGCGCGCTCCTAGACACGGATCTCCTGCATATGCTGTGGGCATGTCCCAAGCTCCGGACGTACTGGCACGATGTTACCGCGCTGTTGACAAAAGGGACTGCGCTGGGCCAACGACACGACTGGGACACCTGTGTACTGGGCCTTCTCACCAGGACCAAACATAACAAAGCACATATGAGGTTCTGGGATCTGGGGCTGATAACCGCCAAGAGACTCATAACCCGCCACTGGAAAGCCGTGGAACCGCCCCTGCCGAAACATTGGTGCGCCTCTCTCATCTATTGGGCGACCGCAGAAGGCACGGTGCTATGTAGGGAGGAAACGGCGGGGCGGAGGGCCATACCGATAGCTCAGGTATGGGAGGGCTTCCTGAGAGCATTCACCAGAGCTTGCCACGATAAAGGGATATTGTAAGGAGATGGCTCCTCCCCAGTGGACAGGGGGGGGTCAGGTCCAAATCACAGACTGAGTGGCGAGAGAGGGGAGTATCGGGAGCCACACATATATGGGCATGGAATACCACCCCAGCGACCCACCGCCCACCCACACGACCTACCCCCCCCCCCACTGATCAGCGGAGCCCACATATACCCTCGACCCCACAGGTGCGCCCACACCCGAGACCCAGAGCCACTACGCACCGCCGATGCCTCCTCCCCCGAGCACACTCAGGGCCAGCACCCCGCAAGTCTACCACACCCGAAGATGCCTAGGCAGAACCAATACTGCAGCACCCCCCCCCCCTTACTCCGAGATCGGACTCTTCACACCCTCACCTACTCTCCTGTTTTCCCCAGTTTGAATTGGTGGCGTTAGCGGCACGGGACACCCCCCAGTTGTCCACGCCGGATCTACCTTTCCCACCTACACCTCTCACTTTCGACACACGGCGACGACACACAGGAGTGCAGCTCACATGCAAGCCACGACTGCAACCTTCTGCCTCACGGAGGCGGACTACTAAACCTCCTAGCCGGCCACGGTACATATGCAGGTTGCTTGGAACCGGGCCCGGCTGGTTATTCACACTACTGAGAGACAACTTGCTACGTCACCAACCAGTGGGTCGCGAGCACCGGGGGCGCGGCTGGCCATCAGGCTGCCCGCCCTGACGGGTGAGGTCTGGCACCATAGTAAGGCGAACAGAGCGCATTACACAGTATAGAAGCAATGGAGCGAATGATTTGGTGAATGCAGGGACCGCCCCAAGATAGCGGATGGTATTTATTAACAGTGAGTGCATTTATTGGTTTTCTATAGTCGCCAACGTTCACATTGATGATGTAAGACCTATTCCATTTGTTGTTTCCCCTTTGAATTAAGCGCACAAGAAATGTAATTGTATGCCACGTGTACCAATAAAACAGATTTAATAAAAAAAAATAAAAAAATAAAAAAAAATTAGCCAAACCCTTGGTGGCATTAACGTGCAAAAATACACCCAATCCCATTCCTTGGTCTGAAGAGTGTCAGAAAAGTTTTCTCGAATTATGCACAGCATTGTGTTCGGCTCCTGTGTTAGGTACCCCCGATTACAGTAAGCCTTTCACATTATATGTCCACGAAAAAGAGGGCTGTGCATTGTCTGTGTTGACTCAGTTGTTTGGAGGTAGGCAGCGTCCATGCGCCTATTTTTTGTCGACCTTGGATCTGGTAGCACAAGCATTACCGAGTTGTTTAAGAGCCACAGCAGCAGCAGCTGTCTCTATTCGACAGTCTGCTGGTCTAGTAATGAATAATACACTAATCGTGATGGTCCCGCATGCAGTAGACACATTGTTAAATAGAACCAAGACACAGCACTTAACTAGTGCTCGACTGTCCAGTTACGAATTGACACTGCTAGAGAGCCATGTGCACATAAAAAGATGCAGTACCTTAAATCTAGCTACGTTGCTGCCAATTATAGAGGAATCAGATGTTTCAGAACAGCACAATTGTTTTCTCAGAACGGAGGAAGAGATGAAAGGGAGAATAGATTTATTCGATACCCCTCTTGCTGAGTGTGATGGTACATTATGGGTGGATGGTTCGTGCTTTAAGCTCCCGAGTGGAGACACGACCACAGCATATGCCGTTACGACGTTGCACACAGTAGTTGAAGCTGCACGTGTGCCACATAATTCAGCTCAGGCAGCAGAACTGATTGCACTGACGAGAGCATGTGTGTTGTCTAAAGGGATGAAAGTGACTATCTACACTGATAGTCAGTTTGCATTTGGAGTGGCTCACAGTTTTGGGCGATTGTGGAGAGAACGTGGATTCCTGACTTCGCATGGAGCCAAGATTCAGCATGGTCAGTTGGTGAATGAGCTTCTTGAATCACTGACCTTGCCTCTGCAAATGGCGATTGTGAAATGTAGTGCTCATAAGAAGGTGACTGATGATGTTGGTCGTGGAAACGCATTTGCTGATGAAATCGCGAAAGAAACGGCAAAGAATGTAATGAGCCGAATGTACGATGCAGGCCCTGCAAGATGGACTGGTGATGTTGGAATGTGTGAAGACACAATAGAGAGTGTGAAGTCCATCCAAGCTGAGGCCACAGAGAAAGAGTTGAGTACGTGGAGAGAAAGTACGGGTAGAATGGATGCAAATGGTTGCTGGATTGAATCATCAGAGCATCAGAGATGGTTGTTACCCGATGCATATGTGCTTGCAGTGGTTACAATGGCTCATGGAATGGCTCATATTAGCGTTAAAGGGATTTGCGAGTTGTTGGCCCCAGTATGGAAGAATTCAGGGATTCCCAAGTGTGCAGAGAATGTTGTCAAGAATTGCATGGCATGTTTGAAACACAATCCTGGTAGGGGAACCCCAACTCCAGCTGGTCATTTTTCGCGTCCTACGTACCCGTTCGAGGTTTTGCAGCTAGATTTCATTCACATGGAGAGGTGCAATAATTTAAAATACGTACTCGTTGTTGTTTGTGCCTTCTCAAGATGGGTAGAAGCCTATCCCCTAAAAGACAATACTGCTTTGTCCACAGCAAAAGCCCTTGTGAAAGAGTACTTCCCCAGGTTTGGAATGCCTAGAATGGTCTGGTCTGACAATGGGAGTGAATTTGTGGGTCGTGTGATGAAGAGAGTGTGTGAAGGGCTAGGTATCCGGCAGAAGTTCCACGCTGCAAATCACCCCCAATCAGCTGGATTAGTAGAATGTTACAATGGCACTTTAAAACTTAAACTGGCCAAAATCCAAGCGAGCACAGGTCTTAAATGGCCTGACGCTCTACCCTTAGCACTCCTGTCCACTAGGATGACTGTGCATTCACGAGTGAAACTTAGTCCATATGAAATAGTTTTTGGCCGGCCAGCCAACATATGGGGAGTGCCTAGACCCACCAAGTTCAGCGAGCTTGAACACCCTATTTTGCTTAACTATCTGTATGAATTGACGGCTAAATTGCGTGTTTTACATCAACTGGTCCACAACACCCTGCCTCCGGTCTCTGAGACTCCGGGTCACCCCATTGACCCCGGTTCCTGGATCCTGGTGAGGAATTTCCAAAGAACAAAGAACGACCAGCCCAGGTGGACCGGGCCTCATCTCGTCCTTCTTTCTACAAGATCAGCCGTTCGGGTGGAGGGGAAGGCCAACTGGGTCCACAGGATCCATTGTAAGAAACTCCCTTTCCCTCTACCCTATGACCAGTGGGTCCAGAAGGGTGTCGCTGACCCAGAATCTGATACCGTGTCACATACCGTCCCTTTTCATGACTTGCACGTAAAAAGAACTGACTCTGAACAAGAAAATGAGAACATTTTGCACAAGGCTGTGACACCATCCGAGCGATTGAACATTGCAGAGCCTGACCTTCTGTTCCAGGATCAGACAGTACCCGGGAAACAACGATACAATTAGAGACCGAGAAAAACGAACTAGTAAAACACTTTCTTTTTGCAATTTGAGACTAAGATCCATGGACTAATAAAAACCGATATTTTCCTTTTCCCCAAGTACTATTTTTGAAAGTGCATCTCTCCCATCTAAGAAACTTGCTTATTTTTGTTTTTTCGAACCGCTATCCGGGTTCCGCTGCCAGGGCCGCGGTTGATTAAAGTCTTTGGGGTGCAGCTGACGACGTTAGGTCGGTAGTTCTGGTTGGTCCAAGGGAGTTGCCCTAGACTGACAGAAGCATCCCTTAGCAGAGGCAACCTCCCACCGCGGGCAGCACTTTAGAGAGGATGGAGTTTCCCGATGTGGAGAGACCTGCCAAACGGATTAATTTTAAGCATGACTTGTGCAACGTGATGACAAGAAAAAGTTTTATAATATTGTGTATTCTTATGCTATTCAGTGTAATGATATTTTTGATCAGCTATGTTTTACTTTCTTTTCGTGTAACATTTGCACCCACTGCATCACCCATACCTCCTCCCACTGTTTCCTCTCATTCTTTCCACCCTTTGCCTGACCACGAATCAAATAGGAGATTGGAGTTCATTAATAACTCCTTTGTTCAGTTGTTACACCAACACCAACTTGTAATGAACACAACTAACTGTTGGGTGTGCGGTCTTATGCCTCAAACAACGGATAAAGGTATCCCCTATTTGGTCCTGCCATTTAGTCACAATGGTTCTGTATGGGCATATAGGACAATGTTCATATATGCACACGCAATCTACCCCCTGCGTTCTGTAACAGACAATCCTAGGAAAAGTGCTCTAGTCAAGGGTATAGTAGACATGATTAAGGAAGGTATTTCTTACGAGACTATCCCTAGAGATGAGACACTATTATACATAGGATGGAACATGACTGGGTATGGAACTACTCTGAATGAGAAACAGCAAGCTAAGAGATCGTCCCCTATTTGGATTGTACCCCATCAGGGTTATCTATGTCTGCAAGGTAATGGCACGAATCCCAGGGCTCAGTTAGGGAAGAGTGTCTGTACTGAAACATGTGTTTTTGGATCTCAGACCTCCCCTGCGTTTTTAGCAGCTAAGGGTACTTATTTCATCTGCCACGATAGAGCCTATACATGGTTGCCCCCTGACTTTTCGGGCTCATGTTTTGTTTCCTTCCTGTTGCCTCCCACCTACACAGCAGCGGCAGACTACCACAGGACAAGGATAGTTAGAGGTGTTTTGAGTGAAGAAGACACTGCAGGTCAAGAATTTGGGGACTTTGCAAAGGGTTTTCTGCCGTTCTGTGGATCCATGGCTAACAGCAGAAACATAAGGCAATTGACAAGGGTAGTTGAGTCCACTGTGATAGAAACTAATGGTGCCCTTAGTAACCTGACTGCTGAGCTCCAGTCGGATCGACTTATGACCCTTCAGAACAGGGTCGCTTTAGATGTCATACTTGTAGACCGAGGTGGGGTATGCAGATTGATCCAATCCAGTTGCTGCATCTTCATCCCTGATAACGCTCCAACAGTGTACCAGGCCATCTCCAAACTACATAAGATTTCCGAATCTATTCATGTGGATAAAGGAGATTGGACATTAATGGGATGGCTCTGGGAACTGATATCCGCCTGGGGATGGAAAATTCTAATGGTCATTGGGATGGTCTTAGCCATTCTTTTTCTGTTATGTCTGTGCATACAGTGTGCTCCTGCAATATGTGGCCTCTGTGTTACATCATGTGTAAGGATGCCTGTATCAAGAGATGAACTAAGTACTAGAATGATATTACAGCAACATCTCAATGACTTTAGGAATATGGATCTGGACTCAGATTAAAATGAGGATAGATTAACTGCCTATGTAAGGGCAAAAGGAGGGTTTGTGGTTCTGAAGATTCTGGACCCGTGTAATCGTTCTGGACTCGAGAATTAAAACTTCATCGAAACATGACGAATTTGGTATCAAAAGACCGAGAATGACGAGCACACCATGTACATATATTTTCAGCGTATTCGAGTGACGATTCCTCCTCGAAATCGTCATTATCGTTCAGAACCCTTGGCTTCCATTTTATATACTGCAGCCATCTTGTGTGTTGCCCTTTACATAGGCCTTAATCCAGCCAAATTCATTTCAGCAAGGACACGTACTCCTTAATCGACTTTCCTATGACCTGTGCAAGTTGGAACCATTGCCCCAGGCCGAACTCGTTAGGTCAGTTCCCCTCCCAGTGGCCGAATAAGATAGCATCAGGGCTCAACAAGCCATAAAACCATTTCAGCACGCACACCTGCCGTATCTTGCTCACATCTACCTCTGTTCCTTTGCTTCACTTGCTTTATGATGGGGAGGTGCCCGTTTTTATTGGGGTTCCACCGATATCTGATGAAATGTTAGGCCTTGCCGGATGATTTGTTGTAGGCAGCACGAAGTGAAATATGGACATGTCATCATGACTCTGCTTTTTCTTTGTATTGGAAATATGTTAACGATTTACTTTACAACCAAGAATGTTTTGCCTGAAGCCTAAAATTATGTATAAAAAGAGAAGCCTGATTCTGTAAATTCGAGCAGTCTCCTGAGAATATACTTCCCCGTGTGTTGTACTTCTAGGACACTTGTTACCTTGGTTGCAGCCAATAAATCGATCGTTGACTTCACCTAGAAGACTCTGAGTTTCTGTGGTCTGGATCAGGAAGAACCCGAGGTCTCTGGGTGTACCCTGACACCACTGGGTTACCGGTTCTGTGCCGGTTCTTAACAACCCAGTACCTCACGTGGAAATGCAAATCGACATTTTGTGTATAACTTATCCTTAGATTTGTACTTTCGACAACAGTATTTTCCACAACAATTGGTTTGAAACCGTAAGACTTGATGTCTTAAATTCTTTTCTACTGTACTTTTGGGTACAGCACATGTAGAATATTGTTCAATAAAACTCGTCACTGTGTCATCTGAATCTGTTCCAAATTTAGGGGCATCTTTGGTCCACAGCAGCATATATATGTGAGGAGCACCTCTTGCTTGATACTCCTTTCTCCAAAATAAATCCAGAACCTCTCAAAGAGGAGGATTTTTTTTGTTTGTGATAAAAGACATCATAGCTTCAAATCTATGATTGAAATACCTGCATACATTAACTGGATCCAAAGAGCACAGTTCTCCAGGTGTCTTGTATTCTATATTTTCTATGTTAGCACTTGCCTCTCGAAGAAATTGAAGTTAATCTTCCCAAGCATACTCTGCACAGCTTAGAGTAAGGAACCATACCCCACACACATTCACACATAGTCCACAGGCAGTACTCCCACGTAGCCGTCGGTCGCAGCACGCCGCATCCCGTAGAGGGGTGCGAAGACCCCGATGATGAAGCATGACACCAAGGGGCCTGTTGGTGTGTGAGGGGTATTTAAACAACACTGTGTGCTCCCCACCATTGTAGGGACCACCTCCACCCTTGTAGTGGATTCCATTTTGTTTATGAATCATACCTGGGGAGACTGAATCCACTTTTTCTCTCCATCCCTCCTTTGTTATGAGTATGCTTTGGACTTTATAGCACTAACTGTCCTAAGGAATGACTCACTCCATGACTACATCTTTTGCCATATTTTAAAACACATCAACAAAGCAAATGTTTCTGCCACATTTTTCTAAAATGAATTCTCACTCACACTGTGATCTTAGACACATGACAGTATGCCTTGCAATTCAGTAAAATGATTACTACAGTGAAAGAAAGTCTAGCTAGGAGTGCTGTTTCACATTTTAGGACAGTGCAGTGGTGTACAGGCAGTGCAGGGGCTCAAGGTGGGACTGAGAATGCAGAAATGAGAATTCACTGAAATAATTTCTACATGCTACTGAAAAAGTTGGTATGCAATTTCTACAGCACACCCAGGATCTTTATTACACAGCATGGAGACTATTTGGGAATTCAGAGGCCTGACACACATGCTGCTTTGGACTTTATAGCACTAACTGTCCTAAGGAATGACTCATTCCATGACTACATCTTTTACCATATTTTAAAACACATCAGCAAAGCAAATTATTCTGCCACATTTTTCTGAAATGAATTCTCACTCACACTGTGATCTTAGACACATGACAGTATGCCTTGCAATTTAGTAAAATGATTACTACAGGGAAAAAAGTCTAGCTAGGAGTGCTGTTTCACATTTTAGGACAGTGCAGTGGTGTACAGGCAGTGCAGGGGCTCAAGGTGGGACTGAGAATATAGAAATGAGAATTCACTGAAATAATTTCTACATGCTACTGAAAAAGTTGGTATGCAATTTCTACAGCACACCCAGGATCTTTATTACACAGCATGGAGACTATTTGGGAATTCAGAGGCCTGACACACATGCTGCTTTGGACTTTATACCACTAACTGTCCTAAGGAATGACTCACTCCATAACTACATCTTTTACCATATTTTAAAACACATCAACAAAGCAGATTATTCTGCCACATTTTTCTGAAATGAATTCTCACTCACACTGTGATCTTAGACACATGGCAGTATGCCTTGCAATTCAGTAAAATGATTACTACAGGGGGGAAAAGTATAGCTAGGAGCGCTGTTTCACATTTTAGGACAGTGCAGTGGTGTAAAGGCAGTGCAGGGACTCAAGGTGGGAATGAGAATGTAGAAATGAGAATTCTCTGAAATCATTTCTACATGCTACTGAAAAAGTTGGTATGCAATTTCTACAGCACACCCAGGATCTTTATTACACAGCATGGAGACTATTTGGGAATTCAGAGGCCTGACACACATACTGCTTTGCACATTACAGCACTAACTGTCCTAAGGAATGACTCACTCTATGACTACATCTTTTGACATATTTTAAAACACATCAACTAAGAAAACTATTATATCATTTTTAACAACAGCACTGTACTGTAAAAAAGTATCTCCTCAAACACATCAACATACCAAATGCTCCTTTCACAATGTTTTTCCCAAAACAGACACATTCAAAATCAGACTCTATACAAATAAACTCCTGCATCCACATTAGAATACATTTTTCAATTTAACTTAAACTGCACAACATAGATCCCCTTACAAATTAACAACTCACCTTTAAAAATGTTTTTGTAGTTTTAGAACAGTGTCAATCACACACCAGATTTTCTTAAGCAGAATCTCTGAATTGTGCACCAGTCACTGGAATCATAGAATGACATAGCTTCCCTCTCATTTTACACTCATATTCTTGTAGATAACCAATCAAATATCTTCCCACACAAATTCAAAACCAAACTAACATTTTAATTGATTCTACATTAAAACACTTTCAATCTCACATAATATTCAACCTTCCCCCACTGCTCTATCTGCCTGTTACCATGGTACCATGGTAACACTCCATAGAACACCTAACTGAACACACAGGTGAAAAGATCATCTGCAAAGCAAACCAGCAAGGGTGTTTGACTTTTCAAAACAACAGCGAATCCTGTGCAATGTTCATTTCAATCACTTTCTCTCAACCATTAGCATTTCTCCTTAAAAAAATAGTAGCATGCACCCTAGTTTTCAATGTTGAATTTACGGAAACCACCAATCATTTATTCTTTTTCAAGTGCACTGAATCTCATCCACATTTTTTTCTAAACTCCAACTTTTCAAAGTGCCATTTCATTTCCAGAGCCCATCTGAGTACAACCAGATCTCCCTTCAAAATGCTTAGAGTGTGGATTGTCGGACAGAGCTATATTTTCTGGAGTGAAAGGTATGCAGCAAATAGATGCGTTCTCAACCTTGACTTACCAAATGTGGATATTATGTGGATTGGCCAGAGAGGATTGAGATGTCACCAATTGATGCCATTGGTAAAATCCTTTTTTCATCTCCCACACCCTGATCTCATAATTGTGCACTGTGGTGGCAATGACCTAGGCACTTTGACTTGGGGTAGGTCTGGAAATGCTTTTAAAGGACACCTTTGGGCAATTGATGCCACTTTTTACATAAACTGCCTTTGTATATTCTAATATATGCCAAAGGCAAAAATGGAACTGGTCCAAACAATATTGTCCACAGATTGAGAAAGCAGGGAAACATGAATAAGTCTGATTCTGCTTTCCTCAGAGACTATGGTATAGGTTCTATATACCACAACAACTTGCGTTACAACATGCAAGGCATTTATAGAGGAGACGGTGTACATCTCACAGATGAGGGAAACAGAGTCTTCCTCTTAAATTTTAGACTCTGCATCGGTACTTACTTGTAGGTATAAAAAACACTCAATAAACACAACGGCTCTTTTTAGAGCCAACCAACATCTAAACACTCAAGCTTGTTATTTAACTGTATTTGTTTTGTTTTTGTTTTTTTGACGTGCGTGCCACGTGCGCACACCTCGCGATTTGTTTTTCGGAAAAAAATCAGGGACCCCCTGAGAAGGCCTAGGGGGTCAGGGAGTCTCTACCCTGTCCCCTTTTCACGTTCTCCACTTTTGTTTTTGACTCACTTTTGCCTCTGGGTGCGTGCAACGTGAGCGCACCCCGCGATTATTATTTTTTTTTAAATCATTTTTGGGCTTTCGGGAGCCTTCAGGGACCCCCTGAGAAGACCTAGGGGGTCAGGGAGTCTCTATCCTGCCCCCTTTTCATGTTTTCCACTTTTGTTTTGGGCTCTCTTCTGTCTCAGACACAAAATGGTGGCCAACACTTCCTGATTTCGACCGATTGGAATGTTGACAGACGTGCGGTGCGCGCTTATAGATATATATATATTTTCTTTTGATTTTCTCAGGAACTACTGGATCGAATTACACCATTTGAGCAAAAGAGTCATCTGCGAATCAGACTCTACCATTTTGCCAAATGTCTTGTAATTCTGTTCAGCCGTTCGGGCTGTAGCTGTGTCTAATCGTCCTATGGAAAATAACATGGGGAAAACACATTTTGGGACCCTCCTTTTTTCTCAGCCCCCACTTGACGAATCCCCCCAAAACTTTCAGGGAAGGAGCGGAGCGGAGCGGAGCGGGCCATCTTCTTTGAGAAATTCACAAAGATTCATCAACCGGCGCCAAAGTTATTCCCAATAGAATGTTGCCGATTTCCTATGGAAACTAGGTCCTAACTATAACTACCTACTGGCGACCGCCAGTAGGTAATGTTTATATATATATCTATATGTTTTTTGGCTGAAGGCTGTTCGACCCGCTATGGGGGAGGGGGTCTGTCTATCAGGAACATCCGTTTTCCCTAAGTAAATGATATAAACAGAAAAATCCCAAGGCACTTGTTCGCTCAAATGGGACACAGACTCCAAATTAGTGCCAATGACTGTTTTATTTCATGACAGGATGATCGTGTTTTGCCCACCACACTGGGCTTGCTTGCATAACGAAACACTGTTCAGAGACCATCATTTAAAGTGACATGCACACCATCACGTAATGGCACTAGGGACTGGTCATGGAAAACAGACAATTACTGCAACTACACATCCAAAAAATCTATCTGACAATTCACTTCAATTTATGTTTTACAGTTGATGTGTATACATTGACTGTTATCATTGTTCCAACACAAATAAAGTTCTAATGTTTTTTTCGAAATTCTAAATTAGGATGACAAAAGCAAGATCCACCCTGTCTAGACAATTAAAGTGCACATTAGAGGTACCACTTGGTACTAAACATAATATCTAATATATTATAATAAACTAAAGGAGGAGTACCCCTGTCAATTCTTCAAATGATATGGCTGAGTAAAAAAAGATTTGAAATATTCTTCTAAGACTTAAAGATATACACTAAGCTACAGCATAGGTTAGATTACTATTCTTTCTGTACTAGTAACTAGTCATACTATTTCTAACATATCTCTTCTGTCACTGTGTAACTGTATCAGTGTGTGAATGGATGTATGAGTGGCTGTATGGGTGTGTGAGCGACTGTATGAATGTGGTAATGGGCATTGTAGATGCTGTATCGGTGAGTGAGTGGCTGTGTGAGTGGAGGCATATGTGTGTGAGTGGGTGTGTGAATGGCTGTATGGGTAACTGAGTATCTCAGTGAGTGGCTGTACAGGTGAAGGAGTGGATGTGTGGGTGTCTGTATTGGTGAGTGAGTAGCTGTTCGAGTGTTTGTATAGGTAAGTGAGTGGGTGAGAGAGGCTTTATTGGAGAGTGCATGTATGTGTGCATGGTGGTAAGGATGAGTGGGTGTGTGAGTGTTTGTATGGATGTGTGAATGGGTATGTAAGTGGTTCTGTTGGTGTGTGAGTGGTTGTATGGGTGAGTGAGTGGCTGTGACAGTGGCTGCATGGATACGTGAGTGGGTGCGTGAGTAGTTGTATTGCTGAGGGGTAGTGTGAGTGGCTGTATGGGTGAGTGTGTGAGTATGTGAGTATCTGTATGAGTGAGTGAGTACCTATATGAGTTTCTCATGGGTGATTGAGTGGGGCTTATGGGCTGTAAGGGTGCATGAGTGGATGTGTAAGTATCTGTATGTCTGCATGACTGGATGTGTAACTGGCTGTATTGATGAGTGAGTGGGTACATGAGTGGCTGTATGGGTGAGTTAGTAGGTCTGTGAGTGACTGTATGAATGAGTGGATGTATGAGTGGCTCTATGGACATGTGATTGGTTGTGTGAGTACTTGTATGGGTCTGTGACTGCGTATCTGAGAGGATCTGCAGCAGTGGGAATGGGTTTCTGAGTGGTTGTGTGGCTAATGTCATCAGTGATGTCACTGCCCATGCAATGATTGATGTAATATGTGAGGTCATACGCAGTGCATTGCAGGGCTATAAGCTACAGTTAGCTCAGGTAACTATAACTGCTTATTTTTTATGGTTTTATATGAGTGAAATATGAACCTAACTAGAACGTCCCTGTAACCTTTGTTTTTAAGTGAATTTCAATTTTTTTTTAATTCTGTTTCCTAACTATAATGTTCCTGTAACCTTTGTTTTTTTCAGTGATTTTTTTTTAATTAGATTGCCTAACTATAACATCCCTGTAACCTTTTTTTAAGTGAATTTCTAAGGTTTTTTTAATTCCTATTTCCTAACTATAACGTCCTGTTTAACCTTTGTTTATTTAAGTGAATTTCTAAGGTTTTTTAAATTTTACTTCCTAACCGTAACCTATATCCTTTTAGAGTGAGTGTGCAAGTGTCTTAATGTGTGTGAGTGGGTGTGTGAGTATCTGAGTGGGTGTGGGACTGACTGCACAAGTGTCTCACTGGGTGTATGAATGGGTGCATAAGAGTCCGAGTGGATCTATGAGTGGGTGTGTGAGTGTCTGAGTTGGTTTGCGAGTACCTCCATGTATGTGTGCATCAGTCTGTGAGTGAGTGCATGAGTGTTTAAATAGGTCTGTGAGTGGGTGTGTGAGTATCTCACTGGGTGTGTGAGTTGGTCTGTGAGTAGATGTGGGAGTCTCTGTGTGGGCCTGTAAAGAGGTGTAAGAGTGCCTGAGTGAGTTTGTAAGGGCTTAATGAGTGGGGGCATAAGCTCCTGAGTGGGTTTTGCTCATTCCCTGTTAGTTTTCTGCCTTTTTTTCTGCTCACTTCTGACCTTTATTGTTCCTATTTCTGCTTGTTGCTGACCTTTATTTTGCCTCTTTCTGCTTGTTCCTGGCCTTTATCTTGCCTCTTTCTGCTTGTTGTTGATCATTATTTTGTCTCTTTCTGTTTGTTTTTTACCTCTATTTTGCCTCCTTCTGCTTGTTTCTGATCTCTGTTTTCCCTCTTTATACTCGTTGCTGGCCTTTATTTTGCCTCTTTCACCTCAATGCTAACCACTATTTTGCCTCTTTCTACTCAGTTCAGTTCAGTAATTCTTTATTCGATTAATAAAAAAACATCATAAAAGCACACATATATACAGAGTTAAAAAGAATTATTAAATTACATCTGAACATCTTGAATGCATCTAAAAACAGATTACAAATATATATTCATCCAAAATCCAATCATTAACCCTCTCCTCTTGTATTTCTTAAGCGCACTGCCGTCTTGATAAAATTCATAATACAGCTCAGTGTCCATGGGTCATTTGCTCTCTGCAAAAAGAGCAAGGCAGTTTTAGCTTGACAAAACTTCTCTTTTTTTTAAATCGCCACCAGAAATTTGCACCTGGGATACTTATAAAAGGGACACAAAAGTACAAAATGAAGGGTGTCCTGGCGGCACGGGCAGTATGTGAGGTAATAAATTGAGCCTAAAATGACACATTAAAAACCTATCCTGTGCGTTGTGCATCAGGTACAAATATGGCTCCATTCCCTCGCTATTCTTTATAAGGTTGTGTTCAACTACAGAGTGTTTAGTCATCTCCCCTTCTGCTCTGCGTGAGGAGAACTGGTCGGACAGTATTCTCTTAATTTTTAGCTTGTCTGACGATAAGATACTGCTGGGATCAGTAAAAAGGTCCTTCCGGTCAATACCCTCCAGCATGACCTTAATATATTTTAACCATGGTATTTGTAACCCTTTGTCCCTGTGCAGACAGTCTCTCACGATTTGTCTACTTAGATCAGCCTCAGGGTTTACCCAGATTTTTAACCAGGCCATGATGGGTCTTAACTTGATCAGGTCTTCTATTAAGGGTCTCCCCAGTTCTCTATGTGCAATTGCGGCCGGGGTACTCTGAGGGACTTTTAAGGTCCTTCGCATAAATTTGTTTTCCTCCAGTTGCAATTGATCCACATTAACATAGCCCCACACTTCTGAGCCATATAAAACTTTTGATCAGCCTATCGAACTATATAGGTTAATGACCTGTTCTGGGCACCAGCGACCCAACCTTCTGCCAAAGTTCGCTATGGCCCCGTTTGCCGCTATTAATTTTGTACAATGGTCCTCCAATAGGGATCTACATTTTAGTGCTCCATCAAATAACAACCCTAGATAGTAGAAAGACTGGACCTTTTCAAGTGTGTGGTTCCCTATTTTGTATGTGAGCCTCTTACAGGGTTTGGTTCCAGCCAACATCACGAAGGATTTGGTCAAGTTCACCGACAAATCCATGGTGGCCATGAACTTAACAAATCCGTTGATTAAGCATTGCAGACCCCTCGGGGTGCGGGCAAGCAGGACCGAGTCATCCGTGTATAGGAGTACCGGTATATGGCGCGGTCCGACTCTTGGGCAATCTGTATTTAAATTAATCAGAGCCTGCTCCAAGTTGTTAATGTAGAGCGAAAACAAGAAAGGGGCAAGAATGCAGCCCTGTCTCACTCCACTCGTGCAAGGGAATGGTTCTGTGTCCCCCCCCTCTGTGTTGTAACGAACTTTGGCTGTCGTGTCCCAATGCAGCTCTCTCATGATGTTAATCAGACCTGGGTCAATTCCCATATCCCTCATCAGGCACCATAACTTTTTCCTGTTCACGTGGTCAAAAGCGCCTGCTAGGTCCATGAACCCTAGATACATGGCTTCCTTGCTAGCTTTGGTGTATTTTGCGACAAGCAAATATAGGTGTAGGCATTGGTCGCTCGTGGACCTCCCTGTTCTAAATCCATACTGGATATCCATTATTATATGGTGGTCGTCAGTCCATTCCATAAGCCGCTGCAGGATTACCCAACCCAGGATTTTGGCTGAAACGTCAATCAGCGACATTGGTCTGTAACATTGCGGGTTGTCCCTATTACACTTCTTGAAAATAGGGACAATGACCGCAGTCAACCAGGAGCTAGGCAAATCATGTTGTGCTGCAGCGTTCAGGACTCTGGTAAGAATGGGTGCCCAGAAATCTATATTGCTCAGATAGAGGTCAGGAGGAGAGCCATCGGGGCCTGGTGCTTTATTGCGTGTTAGGCCTTGGATCCCCTGTGTTATTTCAACTAAAGAGAACACAATGGCTGGGCCCTCTTGTTCAGCCCACCCCCTCTCCAGATCTGTATCTTGGTTATAGTTATACAGTCCCTCGAAGTGAGAAACCCATTGCTCTGGTAGGGTGTTCGTCCCTATCTCAGGGGTATTACTATCCTGAAAGCATGGGTTGTTTACAATCCTCCAAAATTGGGTCATGTCCCTTCTTTACCCCGCCTCTCTTAGGTCAGCCCAAGCTTCGTTTTGGAGAGTGCTCTTTCTTTGTTTCTGTGCCTGTTTGTATGTCCGTCGGCACTGTCCTATTTTTAAGTTATCCCTGGGTTTAGATTTTAGACTGAGTTTTAATTCTCTTAAAGCTCGCGAGCAATTGCTGTCGAACCACCTTGGTTGTGCATTTTTCCTCATGGGTCTTTTGTCTTCAGCAGGCCTTCTACCAATGTGGTCACTGTCCTAAATGCCCTCAGCAGGTTAATCAATCAATCAATCAATCAATCAATCAATCAATCAATCAATCAATAAAAGCATTTATATAGCGCACTACTCACCCGGAGGGTCTCAAGGCGCTAGGGGAGGGGGGGGTCCGCTACTGCTCGAACAGCCAGGTCTTGAGCTGCTTCCTGAAGGCGAGGTGGTCCTGGGTCAGGCGGAGGTGGGTCGGGAGGGAGTTCCAAGTCTTGGAGGCCAGGTAGGAGAAGGACCTTCCCCCTCTGGTGGCTCTTCGGACGCGGGGGACGGCGGCGAGGGCGTGACCGGTCGATCGAAGCTGGTGTGTGGGAGCTTAGAAGTTGAGGCGGCTGTTGAGGTATCCGGGGCCTTGGTTGTGTAGGGCTTTGTGTGCGTGGGTGAGGAGACGGAAGGTGATTCTCTTGTTGACCGGGAGCCAGTGCAGGTCTCTCAGGTGTCCGGAGATGTGGCTGCGACGGGGGATGTCCAGGATGAGTCGTGCTGAGGCGTTCTGGATCCGCTGGAGTCTCTTCTGGAGTTTGGCGGTGGTACCGGCGTAGAGGGAGTTGCCGTAGTCCAGACGGCTGGTGACGAGGGCCTGGGTGACCGTCTTCCTGGTCTCGGTGGGGATCCACCGGAAGATCTTACGTAGCATGCGCAGGATGTTGAAGCATGACGAGGAGACGGCGTTGATTTGTCTGGTCATGGAGAGGGAGGAGTCCAGGATGAAGCCCAGGTTGCGTGCGTGGTCTGTTGGTTTGGGTGTGCTGCCCAGGGCTGGGGGCCACCAGGAGTCGTCCCAGGCGGAGGGTGAAGATCCCAGGATGAGGACTTCCGTCTTGTCCGAGTTCAGTTTCAGGCGACTGTTCATCATCCACTTGGCTACGTCTGTCATCCCTTCGTGTAGGTTGGCTCTGGCGGCGGTGGAGTCGTTGGTGAGGGAGAGGATCAGCTGGGTGTCGTCGGCATAGGAGATGATGTTGAGGTTGTGTTGGCGTGCGATGGCTGCGAGGGGGCTCATGTAGATGTTGAAGAGGGTTGGGCTGAGCGAGGAGCCTTGAGGAACGCCGCAGATGACTTCGGTGGCTTCTGACCTGAACGGGGGGAGGCGGACTCTCTGTGTCCTTCCGGCGAGGAAGGAGATGATCCATTCCAGTGCCTTCTCCTGGATTCTGACGTTGCTGAGGCGCTGCACTGGGGTGCGGTGGCAGACAGTGTCGAAAGCCGCGGAGAGGTCTAGGAGGATGAGGGCCGCTGTTTCTCCGTTGTCGAGCAGGGCTCGGATGTCATCGGTGGCTGCGATCAGGGCAGTCTCGGTGCTGTGGTTGGCCCGGAATCCAGACTGCGAGAGGTCGAGGGATCCGTTCGTCTCGAGGAAGGCGGCCAGCTGCTTGTTGACGGTCTTCTCGATGACTTTTGCAGGAAATGGGAGCAGCGAGATGGGGCGGTAGTTCTTGAGGTCGGTGGGGTCGGCTGATGGTTTCTTCAGTAGAGCGCTGAGTTCGGCGTGCTTCCAGCTCTCCGGGAAGGTAGCGGTGTCGAAGGAGGTGTTGATGATGTCCCGCAGGTGGGGTGCGATGACAGCGTCGGCCTTGTTGAAGACGTGGTGAGGGCAGGGGTCGGTCGGAGATCCGGAGTGGATGGAGTTCATCGTGCGGATGGTGTCTTCGGTGCTGATCGGGGTCCAGGCGCGGAGGGTGGTGGTGGGGGGCGGTGGTTCGGTCGTGGCGTGCGTCGGTTGAGTGCTGAAGCTGTTGTGTATGTCCGCGATCTTGTTGTAGAAGTAGGAGGCCAGGGAGTTGCAGAGGTCTTGTGAAGAGGTGATGTTGTTGTTACCGGCGTTGGGGTTGGAGAGCTCTTTAACGATGTTGAAGAGTTCCTTGCTGTTGTGTGCGTTGTTGTCCAGTCGTTCCTTGAATGCAGTTTTCTTGGTGGCGTGGATCAGTTGGTGGTGTTTTCAGGTGGCGAGCTTGAGGGCAGTCATGTTGTCCGGAGTTGGGTCTCTGCGCCAGGCTTTCTCGAGGGCTCGGCAGTTCCTCTTAGAGCTCTTCAGTTCGTCGGTGAACCATGGGGCTTTCTTGCTGCCGGGTCTGCTAGGCGGGGTCTTCAGAGGGGCGAGGTCGTCTGCGCAGTTGCTGATCCACTTTGTGAGGTTGGTGGCCGCCTGGCTGGGGTTCGTTGCGCCGGTGGGAGGGTTCTTGCTCAGGGAAGTTGCGAGCTGGTCGGCTGTGATCTTGTTCCAGCTTCTGCTTGTAACCTGTTGCTGGTGGTGGTGGATCGTGGTCCTTCTGAAGCTGAAGTGGATGCAGCTGTGGTCCGTCCAGTGGAGTCCGGTGGCGTGGCTGAAGGTGATGTCCTTGCTGGATGAGAACACGGGGTCGAGAGTGTGTCCGGCGTAGTGGGTGGGGGTGGTCACCAGCTGCTTGAGTCCGAGGTTTGCGGGGTTGTCCAGCAGGGTGGTGGTGTTGCAGTCGTTGTTGTTCTCCAGGTGGAAGTTGAGGTCCCCGAGGAGGATTTAGTCAGCGGAGGGGAGGGCGTATGGGCTGATGAAGTCGGCGATGTCTTCGCTGAATTGTGAGCGTGGTCCCGGGGGTCTCTAGATGAGGGTGCCTCTGAGGGTGGTCTTGGGGTTGATGTGGATCTGGAAGTGCAGGTGTTCCGTGGGTGCGAGGGTGTCGTCGGTGTTGGTCGTGATGCGGATGGTGTTCCTGTGGATGATGGCGATGCCTCCTCCTGTCTGGTTGACGCGCTCCCTCCGGATGATCTTGTAGCCGTCCGGGATGGCGATGGTGATGTCGGGCGCTGAGGAGGCGTTCGTCCAGGTTTCCGTGAGGAAGGCGACGTCCGGGGCTGTGGTATCGAGCAGGTTCCAGAGCTCGACGGCGTGTCTGTGGACGGAGCGGGTGTTGAGCAGGATGCACTTCAGGTGGCTGCTGCTGGTGCTCGTCTTGGTCGGTGCTGGTGTAGTGCAGGTCCGGATGCAGGTGAACTTGCAGGAGTGGCAGCAGAAAGGTCCGAGGGTGCGCCTCGGGGTGGCTCGGTAGCAGCCAGGGATCCGGCCGGCGTTGAGTGCGTTGAGCTCGGAGGCGTCGTAGGTCCGGCGGGTGGGCTGGTGTCTGCGGGGGCCAAGGGTCCTGGCACTGGGCGCAGTCCTGGCACTGGGCGCAGTCCAGGCGCGGACGGGCGCAGACGGGCTTACCTTTGGCGCGCCTTCGGCGCACAATCGGCGCGCCCGCTGCGCGTCAACGCTGCGCGTTTGCCACTCTGCCATAAGTGGAGAGTGAAGGGGGCGGAGCGAGGGAGGGGCAGCTGGGAGGCGGGAGGGAGCGCCGAATGAGGGTCGAGGAAAGTAAGGGGGCGTGCCACCGGGGGGCAGCGGCGGGGAGGGAGGGAAGAGAACGGCAGGATGAGGAGGGGTGGCGGGAAGGAGAGGCGGGAAAAAACGGTGGAGCGGCGAGGGGGGAGGCCTGAGGGCAGTCCCTAGCAGGCAGCGGGCAAGAGGCAGGGGCAGGGATCAGACAGGCAGCAGGGTGACCTGGCCCCCGGAGACCGTGCGATGGCGGGGTCGGGGGTCAGGCAGCCGGCAGCAGGGAGACCTGGCACGCGGGAACGTGCGAGGCAGGGGCAGGAGGTAGGCAGCAGGGAGGCCTGGCAGGCAGGCATCAGGCGTCAGGCAGCAGGGGGCCCTGGTACACGGGGACCGTGCGACAGGTGGAGCGACCAGGAGGGTCACCCCTCTATCATTGGGTCTAAACATTCATCAATCTCTTTTTTCCCTTTTACCATTAATTATTTGTAGAATGTTTCACTGTCAATTTTAGACCATTTGAGACGCCTTCCCTGGTCAGTTACCTTCAACTCGCAAGCAATCTGGGGGCGTGTCTTTGAACCGTCCCTCTGTATTAGTTTTACAGTTAGGGGATTATGGTCGCTGAATGCACTCCAGTCACTCCCCACCGTGCTAATCCGATTTTTTACTTGCCTGGACGCTAGTATGAAATCTATGTAAGAGGCATAACCTCTCCCTTTAAAGGTTGGAGTAAGGGACCCATCTTCCTCTAGGCGAAGCAGATCAATCGTGTGTTCCAGATCATGGGTTTTAAGAAGATTACTGAGGGATATTCCCTCTGGGGAATGTTCGAAGTGTGGGCCCTTCTCGATCGGACATCGGGACCAGCCTGCATTTAAAGGGAACAGGGTTGGGCACAAATGACAATTGAAGTCACCCATGATTAATGTGGTAATTTCTAAATTCCCTATTCTATTGGCTGGTTCCTGGTGTAGTCTATATTCTAGTTCCTGTAATGTGGCATTTTGCCCTTTTGTACTTCCTGCGTTATATACATTGAACAGGGTCAACCTTAACCTACGACTAGTAAATCCTACCGCCTGGACGGTGTATGATGACCAGGGAAAACTGGTCCAAACTCCTTCCAGGTTTAAATCAACAAATATGGATAAGCCTCCAATCGCTCTTCCAGAACTAGCTTTTTGGGCCGGGACAAAAAAGTATTTATACCCTACCATATGGAGGGCATTGCTATCAACCACCCAGGTCTCTTGAAGGCTAATTATCTGGAACCCACTTATATACTGTCTCCATTCACTGTTATTGAGTTTTCCTGCCAGGCCCGCAATGTTCCATGATAATATCTTTAGCTCCCCCTCCACTTGTATTGCCCTATCCGTGTTTGTAACTCTCTGGGTTTGATCACTTGTCCCTGTATCAATCCTTGATGGTATAATTAGTGTCCCAGGATTATGTGTTGGTGGTAAGGCTGATGTTGCCCTTGACTTCTCTTCTCGAGTGCTAAGTATTTGGGGGATAAGGCAGTTTTCGGCCTCCTGGGGGAGCTCCCTATTGGGGCTCATTGATAAATGGGGTGCTTTACTTGATAAATCATCAGTTTTAGACCCCCTCACCCCTCTTCCTAGCCTCTCCCAGAAGCTAGTTTTGATGCCCTTTAACCTGGTTAAATCCCCTGCCTGATCTGTAACTATTCGTGGTCAGTCATTATCTTCTAGGGACATAAGGGGTAAACCCTATTTACGGGATAGCTTCGGGCCCCATAGACATTCAGGCCCATCCCCTGTCTCCCCGCGTTTTGTCTTGGGACATAAGGAGCGCCTTGCATGGGATAAAAATATCCCAGAAGCAGCGTTCTTATGTTACTCGTCGGTTGAAAGGATGTGCAGGCTAGTATGTGTTCCACCATTCTGACATCCCTAAAGTTCACAATTATGCAATTGCCCGCCATGTCTTTATTTTTCCTGCTAATCCAATTCACTCTTCTGACATACAGGATCTCTCCTCTATTGTTCCCTGCCAGTGGTCTGTTTGTGTTCAACCAAGCTATCGTCTTGTTTTTAAGTTCAATGTATGACTCCTTTTGGTCTGGTTATAATTCTGGGACTCCCCCAAGAACGACTACATAGGGGCATGCCTCTGGTGGAACGTTTATACTTGGTAGGAGATTGGCTATCTTGGTGTTGGCTTCTCGCCTTTGGTGTTGTGTCTCTGGTACTTCGTTAATCAGCGGCTTTTCATTTGGCGGTTGTGCTAATAGAATACTGTGCCCCTCTTCCTAGCCTGTCCCAGGAGCTAGTTTTGATGCCCTCTAACCTGGTTAAATCCCCTGCCTGATCTGTAACTATTCGTGGTCAGTCATTATCTTCTAGGGACATAAGGGGGCCAAATCTATTTACCCAGTTGCAAGCATCTACTTCTTTTGCCAGAACCCTATTTACGGGATAGCTTCGGTACCAATAGACATTTAGGCCCATCCCCTGTCTCCCCGCGTTTTGTCTTGGGACATAAGGAGCGCCTTGCATGGTATAAAAATATCCCAGAGGCAGCGTTCTTATGTTACACGTCGGTTGAAAGGATGTGCATGCTAGTATGTGTTCCACCATTCTGACATCCCTAAAGTTCACAATTATGCAATTGCCCGCCATGTCTTTATTTTTCCTGCTAATCCAATTCACTCTTCTGACATGCAGGACCTCTCCTCTATTGTTCCCTGCCAGTGGTCTGTTTGTGTTCAACCAAGCTATCGTCTTGTTTTTAAGTTCAATGTATGACTCCTTTTGGTCTGGCTATAATTCAGGAACTCCCCCAAGAACGACTACATAGGGGCATGCCTCTGGTGGAAGGTTTATACTTGGTAGGAGATTGGCTATCTTTGTGTTGGTTTCTCGCCTTTGGCGTTGTGTCTCTGGTACTTCGTTAATCAGTGGCTTTTTATTTGGCGGTTGTGCTAATAGAATACTGTGCCCTCTATCTATATCTCTAGTTCCTCCGTCCTGGCGGGATACCATACTACCATGCACCTGTGCCCCTAGAAGTGTTTGGTCCTGTGTTGCACTTTGTGGGTTGCTAACCATACAGTCTGGAGGTGTGACAGGCTGAGGAACTGGGCTAGTGTTTGATGTGGAACTTCTACCTATGTCACTGGGGATCACAGGGCTGCCCGGTGTCCTTCCCCTCTTATGTAGCTCATTTATGATTTATCCAATCTGCTGGCTAGTGGTTTAATCTGGGTGACTATAAATAATTCTAAGCATTTTTGTAGGTCTAATACCACCTGGGCCATCCAGTTTGGTAGTGCTAGCTGTTGAGCCCCTCGGACTTCCAACTCCTCTTCTTCTAGGTGCCTGGTTTGGGGAATCGTTGGCCTTAGTTTATTTCTTTTTCTGTTACCTAGGGTCTTTTGACCTGCTCTCCCTTTCTTGCTAGAGGGGACTTTCTTGTCTGGCAAGGGTGACGCCTGGACAGCATCAGTGTGCAACTGTGCACATGAGACGTCGGGGATCAGTAACTCAGGGCTTGTGCCTGGAGAGACGACTAATCTCTCGCTGAAGCTATCCTGAGATGGACTAAGAGGGTCAATCACTGGGGTTATTGATAGACGTCTCTCCGTGCGCTCTTTTTCATTGGAGACGGCCCCTAGCGCTTTCCGCAACATTCAATCAATCGCAGTAGGTTGTAAGATAGGGGGGGCATAGGAGCAGGATCCTGAATAATTACCCTTGGTATAAGAGGGACGTTTGGTTTTGCTTTTGCAGCACGGGTATTTACCCTGTTAGCCATGCTGTATTTCGTCAAACAGGGACTACCCCAATTTCAGGAATTAGGATGCTCCCAATAAGTCACTCCTGCTAACTCACATGCACACATATACCACAACCTCCCGCTAGCCCTTCTTTTAGCTTACAGTCTTTAGGTAGCCAATGTTCAGTTCAAAAGTCCCTCCGTGACTCCTTCTTCAGACACCGATTAATGTCGCTTCCGGCGGGGTGTTGAATCCGGGACCTGAGGCCAAAGGGGGTGGCCCAGCCCAGCCTCTGACATCCTCTGATGGCCTTGGACGGTCCCTCCCTTGTCCCGGGCTTCGCCAGCGCGCGTCCCACGCTGCGGTGGTGAGCAGCTGATTTTAATCGCCTCCGGCGCTTGCGGCTGACGCAGGAGGTGTGCGCCACGTGGGGGAGCCTGGGAGATGTAGTCTCGGGACCCAAGGCTTACCCCACGCGCAGCCGGCACAGTGAAAGCAGGAAATGCAGTGGGAGTCCCCAGCACAGCCCCGTCAGTGCCTCCCCGCGAAGCAGCAGCGAAGCCTGTCCCCAGCGATGATTCCCAAGCAAGGTGGTGGGTTCAGGGAGCATGGGCGTAAAATCCGTTCCGCTCGCGGATTTTGCGGATTTTTGGCAAATTCGCAATCCGCGAACTCTCGCGAACTTGCCGAAAATTCGTAAATCCGTGCGAAGCGGATTTTTTGCTTGGTCGCACTTGCCAACTAGAATACTATACCATTTCGCGGGAGTAAACACTTGCAAACACGTAGATGCGGCGGGCAGCGACAATCTCGCAATTGCGAGATTGCAAAATTTGCAATTTCGCACAAGAAATCCACCAGCAGGCAGCATAAACCTTGAAAATTATGATTTTTATCAGAATAACTCCTCAGGTTGACATTTGCCTGCACTTTTTTTTGCAAGGAGTCCATTTTTGGGGGGGGGGAGGAAGGAAGTGCCCCACAGTCTCCAACTTCCTGTTCCTGTCCAGCAGGCTCCTCCCAGTGCTTTCTTCATGTGCTGGTCACTTTGATTTGGATCTTGACCTGGAAGGATTACTTTTTGTGGATGCTGCTGGATATTTGGATTTTTGCAAAACTGAAAGCACTCAGCAGGTGCAAAAGTTCAATCTTATCATTAGTAACCATTCCCTGTAGTGCCTGGAAGGATTACTTTTTGTGGTTGCTGCTGGATATTTGGATTTTTGCAAAACTGAAAGCACTCAGCAGGTGCACAAGTTCAATCTTATCATTAGTAACCATTCCCTGCAGTGCTTCCTGAGGGGCCCCTTCAGAGTTCAGTTGACTACTTGCAACTATTCTATGACCCTGCTCTGACCCTCACAGCAGGCTCAGAGAATAGCTACAAGTATACAACAAAGGTCCTGTTAAAAAAATTACACTGCAACAGAAAGCAATTACAGATAAGGAAGCAGGTGCCAGCCTGGAAGTTCAAATTCAGTGACACATTAATCAGCCCCTAATTCATTCATGTCAGTTGAGGCAGGGCAGGTGTGCTTTTCCCCCCATAATCTACAGTGATGAACTAGAGGGTGGCATGGGTGAGCCAGAGGGTGGCATGGGTGAGCCAGAGGGTGGCAGTGGTGAAACAGAGGGTGGCAGTGGTAAAACAGAGGGTGCTGTGATGAACCAGACGTAGAAACAACATGGTCGCGACCGTTGCTACCCGACAAGTAAGTTCGCGTTTGCGAACTGGTAAAAAACCCTTGCGAAATGGCAGAAACACTTGCGAACACAAAAAAAAAGGAATCCGCAAAATTCGCGAGAGTTTGCGGATTTTGCGGATTGCGAATCCGTAAATACGCAATTTCGCGGATTGCCAATTCGCAAAATCCGCCCATGCTTAGTTCAGGGTGCAGTTACACAGCCTCTTTCTACTCATTTCTGACCTCTATTTTCCCTCTTCCTGCTAATTTCTAATCTCTGTTTTGCTCTTACTGCTCGTTGCTGGCCTTTATGTTGCCTCATTTTGGTTGTTTCTTATCTCTATTTTGCTTTTTTCTGCTCATTTCTCACATCTATTTTGCTTCTTTCTGCTCATTTCTCATCTCTGTTTTGCCTCTTTCTGGTCATTGCTTGCCTTTATTTTTCCTCTTTCTGCTTGTGCCTGATCTCTATTTTAGCTCTTTCTGCTCATTGCTGACCTTTATTTTCCCTTTTTCTGCTGATTTCTGCAATTTATTCAGCTTTTGTCTGCATACATATTATACAGTGCACCAGGGAGATGGCAGTACCAGGGGCTGCGGTGGGGCCGTGCTGGATCCCCGCATTTATTTGACATTATTTGCCCCAGGGAGGTGGCAGTTCAGCAGAACTGCCGGCATACATATTTCAAAGTCCCTAATGGGAGGTGGTGGTCCCTGGGGCTTTCATTAGCCCTAGGAGGGGGGTCTGTGCACTGCCCCCTTTTCTTTTGTTCATATTTTTTTTGTGGGACCCAAGATTCCTAGTATGAAGTGTTGACAACCAATCAGATTTGAGCCCAGGGACTGTCGGATCCGTGGCGGAGCCAAGTCCCCATATATGACTTTCCTTAATATTTACAAAACTACTGAATGGATTTATGTCAATTTACAAAGAGGTCACTTTCTGGACCAACAGCTACCATTCTGCCAAATTTGGTCCAAATCCGTTCAACGGTTCGGGCTGTAGTCGTGTCTAAAAATCTCTATGGGAAATTTGTTTAGGGAAAACGTGTTTTGGTACCCTCTTTTTCTCTGCCCCTGATTGACAGTTTACTATGAAACTTTCAAGAGAGTAACTGATGCGAGTGCCATACTAGTTTTGAATGCATATATGATGCATTATGGATAATGTGGTCCCTAAATATTATAGAGCAAGTATCAGTGCAACTAATCAAGGAGATAATTGAATAAACTGTTTGAAGATTCTCCTGAATATCATGAAAGTTAAACTATGCACTGTATCCAAACCATTAAGAGACATTTGTCAGGAAGTGACCGCTACCTTGAACAATGTTTCTTTAAAAATTCAAAAACTGAGTGAATGTCACGTGACTCTCACCACTGCTTTTCATCTGCTATTATAAAGAAACCTAGAGGCTGCCACTCTGTTTGGTGCATTTGAAAAAGACTCAATAGAGTTGAAACGCGTTATTCATGTTACCTGCTATTGCCTGAATAAAAGTGGTTACGAATTATGGTGGTGTGGCTTGATTTCCATAATCTTGAAGCGGATAGCAATTTCGTCTGGAATATATATATATATATATATATATATATATATATACTAGCAGCCCGTCCCGACCTTGTCCGGGTGCAACAGGCTTCCCCGACCCCCGCCCGCCCCGACATTGTGCAGCAGCCCGGGCCCCCGCCCGGCCTGTCCCCGGCCTGCTCGACCCCCGCCTGCTCCGACCCCCGCCTGATCCGACCCCCGCCTGCCCCGACATGGGTCCCCTTACCTGAGCCGCCGCTCCTCCCGCCTGACCGCTGCTTGCACCGCCGCTGGCCTGTCCGCTGCTCCTCACGTCACCGCTCCTCCAGGCCGGGCCCCCGGCCGGCCTGTCCCCTGCCTGCCCCGTCCCCTGCCTGCCCCGACATGTGTCCCCTTACCTGAGCCGCCGCTCCTCCCGCCTGTCCGTTGCTCGCACCGCCGCTGGCCTGTCCGCTGCTCCTCACGTCACCACTCCTCCCCCGCTCCATGTCCGCCGCTCCTCATCGCGCTCCTGGATGCCGCTCCTCCCCGCGCTCCTGACGTGAGCACGCACGTCGCGGCCGTCGCTACTTCGGAGGGACTACTTTTTTTTTACTTTACATTTTTTAAATAACTTTTTTTTTAAATTTATATAACCTATAACCATCTACACACCCTGACGATTCCAACGGTGTATCGGGTGTGTGGATTGGCGCTGTGGTTCCCGAGTTTACCCTGCCTCAAAGGCTGAAAGTTCTTCCTTTATTATAGTAGTATAGATATATATATATATATATATATATATATATATATATATATATATATAGATAGATAGATAGATAGATAGATAGATAGATAGATAGATAGATAGATAGATAGATAGATAGATAGATAGATATTTATTCACTGAAAAAAACCATAGGTTTTAGGGATGTTATAGTTAGCTGGACATGTCACTCCTACAAAACCATTGAGATTCCTCCATTATAGTTAGTTGTACTAACTATAACTCGGGCGCCCGCAATCCACTGCTGATGATGTCAAATATTACATCATTCATGACATGGTGACATGGTCAGTGAAATCACTGATGACATCACTGATGACATCTCAAATAACTATAACATCCCTAAAACTTATGGGTTTTTCAGTGAATTTCAAAGGTTTTTTAAATGATAATTCCTAACTATAACATGTCTGAAACCTTTGTTTTTTTCAGTGAATTTCAAAAGTTTTTTAAATGATAATTTCTTACTATAACATGTCTGAAACCTATGTTTTTTTCAATGAATTACAAAGGTTTTTTCGATAATAATTTTTAAATGTATTAATTGTTATTTTTTTCCAAATTGTTTTCCTAATTTTTGGTAATTTATTTTCTTTTGAGATATCTTGTTTTTCAAATTAGATTAGACATATTTAATAAAAATATATTTAAACACAAATTAAAATTAGATATATTTATATAATTTTATGTTCTTTTAAATATATTTATATTATTTCCTTTATTTTTTGGGGGAGTTGCGCACCCAAAGCGCACCCTTCTCGTTCACTGCGCGGAACGTGTCTGCCATTTTAGGATTGCTGTGTAGGATCCGAGTAGGGTGTGCGACAAGTACGACTTTCCCAATGCAGACTCTATGCGACTGATACGTGACTTATAGCGCATACGTGCCATGTACGAATTATGCGATGCGACGGTCACGTGGTTGCGCATGACATCATGCACGCATCCGACGCGATGGATGCGTGACCCCCGCAAATAATTTTAATGTTCAAAAACGTATATATAAATATTTAATATAAATATTAAGCAAGACATTATCTGAACTAATCCTAAAAATAATATTCTTTAACTTTCAAAAAAGTTACATTACTTTAATATGCAATTTCACGAAGTCGCGCTGGGTGCGAGTTGGATGTGAGCTGCGTACGCGCACCCTACGCGTACCCCATGTGACCAGAAAAAAAGAGATTTGATTGGTTCATTACACTTCCTATTGCAAGTTTGAAGGACCCCACCCATTTCAATCACTTTTCTTAGGAGAAGACTTGTTGAGAAGAACTGCTGTTTTTTGCTGATTGAAGACTGGTTGTACTGATAATTTTGAAAATGGCTACAAACCAACCTTCTTCTTCAGATTCAGAACATTCTACCACTGAGGAATTTATTACAGACCCACTCCCTCCAGAGAGATGTACATCTATTGTGTGGAAGTTTTTCACTTCCCCACCTGGACAAAAAAGGTGAATGCGACAAAGGTCACATATAAAATCTGTAAGGCGGTCCCCTCCAGAGGAGACCCAAACAAAAAATACTCATGTGGGACAGCTAGCATGAGGAAGCACTTGCAGACACACCATCCTGTGAACTTTGCACGAGAGGAGATGAGAAGGCTACAAGAAAATGCTCCTGCACCACCAGCTGTTCCAAGCACTTCTGGGGCAGCACCATCTACTCCAAGTTCACCACCATATATACATCCCCAATTTGCAAGAGTGAGGATGAATTGTGTACAATGCAATAATTACAAAACAAAAGTTATTTTCAGAACTACCTACTCTGGTTAAAAATAGAGCTAAACTTGTATGCTAGTGTGTGAAAGTTTAGATGAATACATGTGTAGTGCATAATTGACTGAAAGAATGCATTTGTGATGTGTGGTGAATACATAACTGCAGAACTATAAGGAAGTGCTGCAGCATGACACTGTAAACTGCTTAGCTACAGCATGCTGTGGTACTTCTGAAGCACAGGGATGCAACATATCTACATAAATATGTTGCAAGTCTGTGTTTCCCTGTGCACTGCTGCTTAAACTGCAGCCATGTAGTGACACAGGCACCCTTGCACCATGGTGCAAGGATGTCCAAGTCATGCGGAGATTGTTTTTGTGCAGCAAGGGACACCTTTCTGCACAAAAACAATCAGAAAAGGCATTTTTTCCTTCAATATATGTTGTGCATTGTAGCATATATTGAAAGAGAAAAAATGAGGAGAAGTGAAAACAATTCTCCTTGTTGTGCTTTGCTACACCAATTGGAGGATGGTGCAGCATTCACAAACATGGCCAGATTTATCATTTTTGATGAAACTGGACATATGTCTTGTTCTATGACTGCTCTGTGCAAACACGCACAGCAAAACCTATAGAACGCCTTTTCAACTTAAAGTGATGTGTAAAATGAGATTATATGTACATGGAAAACAAAAGGTATACAGAATGCCTTTTCCTCACCTTGTAAATAAGAAATCCTGGATCCTGAATGTCTGAAAAACTTTAGACCTATATCCCTCCTCCCCTTCCCACACTGTCCGCACACTTGGAACGGGCCAAACATCTGGAGGAGGAGCAGTTCGGCTTCAGATCAGCCCATGGAACGGAGACAGCTTTGGTGACCGTTATGGATGAGCTTTGGAGGCGGGCAGACAGGGGTCAGGCAGCAGTGCTGATTCTGCTTGACCTGTCTGCCGCCTTCGACACGGTCAACCATAACATCTTGTTGAGGAGGCTTAGTGAGGTGGGAGTCACGGGGGTGGCCCTGAGATGATTTCACTCCTTTCTCTCAGGGAGACAGCAAGCAGAATCCCTTCCTCCCTACCAATCTGCCTTTACTCCTGTCCCTCATGGGGTTCCTCAGGGCTCGGCCATCAGCCCCATTCTCTTTAATGTCTATTTGAGACCCCTGCTGAAGATCATCAAGCGTTATAACATCAAAGTCATCAATTACGCTGATGACACCCAACTCATTCTCTCCCTGGAGGGAGAGCAGTCCATCTCAGCAGAAGGGTTTCACAGGTGTTTAGGAGATATGACACAATGGCTGAAGGAGAATTCTTTACAATTTAACATTGCTAAGACTGAACTGATGCATTTTAAAATGCATAAGAACAGGGAAGGGCCGCCCACGAATTTGTGGCCACCAGAGTTCCCCAACCCCGGCTTGCCGGTAAAAACTGTTCGCAACCTAGGGGTCACATTTGATTGTGACCTCTCCCTGGAGGTGCATGTGGGGAAAGTGGTGAGCTGTTGTTTGGGAATTATGCGCTCCTTGAGGAAGATCTTTCCCCTCTTACCACCTCAAGCCCGTGCCCTAATCGCACGTAGTACCATACTTAGTTGGGTAGATTATTGTAATGCTCTACTCCTTGGGTCCCCCAAATTCCTATTAGATAGGCTTCAGCGGGTTCAATCTGCCGCGGCTAAGTTGGTACTAGGCTGGTCAAGGCGGACCTCTGCCTCTGGAGCACTTACGGAGCTGCATTGGTTGCCAGTGGCACAGAGAATTAAATTTAAATCTCTGTGTCTAGTATTTAAAGTCCTGCACGGAAAAGGTCCAACCTCCTTTCATCAAATGTTTGAGTGGTACGTTCCGGGCAGAGAGCTCCGCTCTTCGAAAGGAATGTCAGTAAAAGTACCACGCTTCAACAAAGTCAGGGCTGGGGGCAGAACATTTGGGGTGGCCGTAGTCAGGCTGTGGAACACTCTACCTCTTGTACTGCGGCAACATAGGGAGCTGCTTGCGTTCAGAAAGAACCTTAAAACCTGGCTATTCCCTATGAACTAGGCCTGCGCTTTGATCCCCTCCTGTGCTGATATGGTCTCAGAGTTACCAGCGCCAAGATGCCTGTTAGGTGGTAGTGCGCTTAAGAAATTGTATAAAATAAAATAAATAAATAAATAAAAGAGAGTTAATGACTAGGCCAATTCTTATTATAGGAGTAAATTTCCGTACTGCTAACAGTGAACAAGATACATTTATAGGTACTTATGTTTTAGGAAACTTATAGCACATATTTATATATGACTGAAGAGAAGGGATGGGACCTACTGTGACATGTCCAAACATTATTTTAATTTAAATAGTTTTATTTCTTATAATTCTAAATTTACCAGGACCTACAAGACCACCATATGACTCTATTGTGTAATATACCATGTATCTTGCAGACAGCTGCTCTGTAGCTGTCTCCTATTTGATGCCTGTCTGCAATGGAATTCTCTGGCACAAATCTAGTCCATCTATCTTACTTTTTTTCAACTGTGTGGAAACACAGTCCATTGTGCATTTTAAGACTTACATACACTTACCTCAGCAGTAATACATCCAAAAAATGCTACACATTTTATTCAGTTGTTTTTTATAATGTAAAATATACTAAATTCCATATTTCAAATTGGGATCTGTAAAAGAAAAGAAAAAATAGTTATAACATGTAATAATACATTTTAACAGCATAATTTTAACATTTTACAAAGTAATTTCTCCGCCTTTTTTGCTGTTCTCAGAATATATTGAATTTCACTAGAAACAGTGATTTCAATCGTACTCATCACTTAACAGCGGGCAAACAAAAAAAAAAATAGTTTTAAAAAAAACAACAATCCATCCCCAGTAAAATACTGGATAATACAAATCACACATATATAAAATGGTCACTGCTAAGAAATTTTTTTAAGTTACATTTATAAATACTGTAAATGTTGCCGGTTAAAAATATACACCGACACATTGTGCAAGAAAAAGTCCGTAATTCAAACATATACCTTTCCTTGAGGCCAAATGGTATTTTTGCACTCCTTTTTATGTAAATTGTCCAATGGTAATCCTATTAAATCATAATAATAAATTCCTCAGAGGCTGAATGATCTTCCTAAAAGTTTGACTTTAAAAATATTAGGCAGGAATATTGGTAATTGGTAAGGCTGAAAACCAGCTCAGCATCATTACAAAGTGTCCAGCCTTTGTCACTTTTTAGATAGGCAGTGTAATGTCCAGATGTTGTGGAAGGACAATCATGGAAAATTATTGCTACTGCTACAAAAGTCCTTCCTGATATTGATAGTTGAGTAGCTGCAAAAAGTTTTATTAAAGTGTCCAATTTTCTTCCGTCAGCTGTACAACGTTGCATCATTAAAATTATATATTGTCCACATCTTTGTAAAAATAATGTTGATAACATTTCTGATTTGCATTGGCTACACTCCTTGTTTTGATTTGCAGCTTTAACAAATTTATTGAAAGACACTGATTTACAGTCCGGTAATGTCAAATATAGAAATCTTGCAGTGTCTACATTAGTACTACATGTATACATACAATTTTCACAATAATGATCCCATTTATAACAAAGCCCAAAAATATTTTCCATTTCTACACCTTCATTTTCCAATATGGTAAGCATAAACATTAGAAATTCCTGAGCATCTTGTTGGATATTTTGCGTAAATTGTGTAGAACCAGAACATACATCCAAAAGATTACGAACATCAAAAACAGTTAGTATTTTACTTGTATCATTTCTCAATTTTTCATAAACAGAATGCAACAAGGAACAACATCTTTTTTCCCGATTCTCCTTAATTTGCTGTTGCAAACCTTCAAGAAAAAAAACAACATTGACCACTACATTAGCATAGCAGTTGACACCTGAACTATTTTCAAACTGATAACTAACAATCTCTTCAACAGTGTCCTTTTTCTTTTTGCTTGCAATCACAACATTATCTTGTTTTTTCCCCTCTCTACGCCTTTAGTACAGATATTCTCATACCTTCTTTTTCGACCAACCACACGCTTTTCAAATACAGGATATTGACCTAAATTGGGAGCATACGCTCTTCTTAACCTATTATAATCTTTTACACAGTTTGCATCTGCAGTAACATTTATGTCATTAAAATCAATCAAAAACAAACCGTATAATGTTCTGACTCGCGACAAAGCAACATATTCCATACCCTCTTTAAACACAGTATTTCCAATGTTCACCAAATTACTGTCAACACTTAAACCTTGAGATCTATGAATAGTCACTGCATATGCCAGAGAAACTGGAAACTGTTTTCTACGGACATATAAATCTTTAACAAGCAAAAAACAAACTAAACAACAACCAATTTGTTTAACTTCTTCAATCTGATCAAATTTTATTTTTTAGACTTCAATACCATCTTTATTTTGATAATTAACAAAATCAACAACTGTGCCCATTGCTCCATTAACTAAACCTTTTTCTATGTCCAAATTACGCCTTAAAATGACTCGACAGTTTCTACATGCATATAGATTCGTTTCTAAACCAGCAGTTTTAGATATTGATTTTTGTAAAGAATCCAATTGTGTCTTCAATCTTTCTGTCAAAATAATAGTGATTCCTTCATGCTCTATTTTATCAATGGCTTCCATTTTTATTATTTCTTCATTTTCCAGTTTCAAAAGTTGTTAATTGAATATAGAATACTCATGCAGTGCTGGCATTAAGCAGATTACAGATTTGTTTTCTGCAATTTTCATGTATATTTTCGCAAAAAGTACATTTTCATTTGTAAACAAATTGGAAAGTAATTGACTCTGCAAAGCTTGTTTGCCATGTTCAGTCAGTAGTCCAATTCTTATATTTTGGAGAATAGGTCCATAATCAACATCATTTGCCTGTTGCATATTTGTAAAGAGTTCTTTGTATTCAAAATATGATCAAATGTTCACGTTTCCAACACTACCCAGAGACTTTCTGGTGTCTTCATGCGCAAGTGTTTTAAATACTGGTTGTCCTTTTACAGGAGTCAGTTGCAGTAGATCTCCAAAAACTATGATGGGTTTTCCTCCAAATAAGACGTCGTATTCTGTTTTAAGAATTTGCTGCATTCTTAAATGCACAAAGGCAAGCATTCTCTTATTTAGATCCAACCTGTTGGTTGTGTAGTGGACAACTGGTGCAAAACAACAGGATGCTTTTTTATTATATTTGAGTTGTGCATGTTTAGGATGTGTGAGTGAGTGTGAATGTATGTGGTTCTCGACCTGGTTACTATAACTGTCTCGTTTTTTTAAAAGATATTTGTGGTCTTTCAAATTATGGAATTATAAAAGGAATTTTTCGTATATGTATTTAAAGAAATTTATGTAAAAACACAGTGAATAATTATCTGTATTTTAAAAAAAAGAAAAAATGATTTAAGAAACGATAAAAAGATTTCAAACAAAAAATAAATAAATAAACAAATACGTTGAAAATGTGGTGTGCCTACAATAGAGGTTTTTCCCAGTAGTAAAGTGGTTATAGGTCACGAGTCCTTTCTTGCTTCTAATTGTCCTTTTCCCCTCTACTCCCTGACCTGAAAGTACTCTTGAGAGGGGGTCCCCATTTCTATCTATTTGAAGCATTAAGTTTGATACCATGCTTACCTCATCAATAATGAACATTTTATTTCCTTCAACACTCTTGAAACTTCACAAAAAGCTTCTCCCGATAGTTTGTGGTATTCAAAATTTTTGCTCAACTGGTAGCATTAGTGAACAATGTAAAGTAATTCCTTTACTGTTGTGTGCTGCCAACCCAGTTGGAGCACAAGACAAATGCGACTCAGTTGTTTACTGTAGATAACTTGTAATCACTATAATTAAAAAACTTTTTCCTGTTCCAGCTTGTCCACTCACGTACATTCGGATAGGTTGAAATGATGTGCATGAGCAATCTGTTGTCTCACTTGCTGATATATTTGTTTTTGTTCAACATTTAGTTGTTCTTCCAAGTTTTCTACGTTTGTTACATCTTCTTGAGCTGGATGCATTGCTGTTTCCACCTCATTCATGGCGATTGCTGCTTTATTTTCGAAATTTGGTTGTCCTAGTGGATCTTGACTCAGCGCTGCAGAACTTTGACTGTCTTGAGAACTGTCTCTAGCATTCTCAGCTGCAATTGTAGCTTCTTGATCAATTTCATCGTTCAACATTTTCACATAATTTGCAAAAGCAGTGCATTGTATTCTATCTTTACAAGCATTAAAGGAATCTTCATAGCTCTGGAAATCTCCAAGTAATTTCAGTTCTGAACGCCATGGTATGAACAGTTGTAAAAGGGCTAAATAGTAAAATTACCTTTTATCAGCAGTGTCGTAACTCAGCTTTCAGTGATTAATCAAATTTCACAAAGCATCCTTCGGAACCAATGACTGCATATTTTCCATCATTCCATATTTTCCATCATTGATGTTCTCTGTAGTATTCCGTTTAAAAGTGTTTTGCAGCACTTCATAGAGACACATGTTCTCAAGATGATGACTTCTGTTTGGGTAATATCTGTCCAACATATTCGTTTTCAAAATATCTGTACTTTCTGGATATTTTCTGCTAAATATTCAATTTCTTGTACTGCTTTCAGTACTCGATTTTGTATTGCTGCAAGACCTAGACTCTCCCAAATGATTCTTCTAGATTTAGAGTATAGACTTACAGATGATAACCGATCTGAGCATTCATATGCTCCGATTTCTCAATGTGATAACATCTTCAAACTGAAACTGTATAATTCTTCCCACATTTCTTTCAATTCCGTCTTTTCTAATTTTGTAATATAGGACGTTACACATCTAGCAACAGCAATGGAATTTGTCCGTAACATACTGAATATCTATGTTAGCATTCCACATTCCACATGGACAAACGAACTGGGTTGTAGTCATTTATGTATTTTGGCTCTTCATTTCTTCTTAAATTGTAGGTATTTTTTGGAAAATTTCTTGTGATGGTATGTCGCAAAGATTACATAAAACTGTTCACTCTTCCTTTGGAGATTAAAGGACGTGGAAATGCAAAACGACATTTGGTGTAAAACTTATCCTTAGATTTGTACTTTCGTCAACAGAATTTTCCACATCAGTGGCTTTGGAATCATAAGACTTGTGCTCTTAAGTTGTTTTCTTCTGTGCTTTGGATACAGCACATGTTGCATATTATTCAATGAACGTCAAAACAGTATCATCTGCATCTGTTCCAAATTTGGGGGCGTCCTTGATCCATAACACCACATGTAAAAGAGGAGCACCTCTGGCTTGAAACTTCTTTCTCCAAAGGAAATCCACAACTTCTCCAAGAGGAGGATTTTTTTATTGCAGATAAAAGACTTAATAGCTTTAAATCTATGATTAAAATACCTGCATACAGTAACAGGATCCAAAGAGCACAATTCCCCAGGTGTCTTTTATTCAATATGTTTTATATTGCAATTTGCCTCTCGAAGAAATTCAAGTAAATCATCCCAAGCGTACTCAGCACAGGTTAGGGTAAGGAACCATGTAGGAGTTCCTAAGTTCCGTAGCATACATTTCAGTTCTCCATGATGACGGTACCAATATTCATTAGTCCCACTCTGACATGCCATTAGATTAATGAGCTGAGATTCTAAATGATCATCTCTCTGATGCACTTTATTCATAAAATCTTTTGCAGATACATTTTGCAGATATATTTCAGTTTTTTAAATGTGATTGACTGCATATGAAAGTCCAGACAAGTCACTTTCAAACAAAAGATGAAATATATAAGGGATACATTGTCGAAATCTTGGATCTTCTGCATATAATCTTGCAACACCTTAATCTTTTGTTTAACACTTTTTTTACTATATGCTTGTAAGAAACTGCATAATTTATCAATAGATTATTGTCGCACACTACAAATACTACTGCAATCCCAAGTGTACACTGGGGCTTTAGGACGTCTGCCTAGAACTTCATCAGCTATTACTTCTGCATTTCTGGGAACCATTTTCTCGTTCTCAATTGGACAACCATTTCTAACCTCATAAGCTCGACTACTGGTGTCAACTGCATGCAACAAATCATTGGTCTGAAAATAACTCTCTTCACTAAAAAAAAGCTCAGAACTTGTGTTTCCACTCCCCTAAAAAAAATCACAAAATTACTTCTGTTAATTGCTCTTTTCTTCTTACTTTTGGCCTTCATTAAATGTATTGGTTTATCTGGTGATCGAATTCTGTTTAATACTAAAATGAATAGTTTTCTTTTTACTTCAAAAGCCTTTTCAACAATGGATTTGATATACTTCTTCTTTTCATAAAATAGTGTTCTCTTTTTATATTTCTTCGTATTTTCATCAATTTATGTACTACTCTATTATAAAATATTTTTTAACGAATTTCTTTATATTGATTTTCTCTTCTTTTGCTATAAGTTGTATATTTTGTATGTATATTGCCTTTTTTCCTTTCCTATTCTTTGCACTTTTTTTTGTGCTTGGAACATTTTTATTGCTTTCAACATTTTCAGTATTTTGAGTCTTGTAATATTTTTAATAAAGTTCTTTGTGGTCTTTTTAGCCACATTATGTTGGTCATCCAATACTTGTGGTTGAGTTTTTTTCAAGTAAGTATCCTTTTTCTGACCTTTTCTTTTTCTTTCTTTCTCCGGCATTATAATTTTATTTTTATGATGAAAAACAGTATCTGTATTATACTTTCCTATTACTATACAAACACATTTAATATAAATTCTGACTGAGACATTGTAAGCTTGAAGCACAAGTGTGAAGGTGGTTAGACCACTGCATGCATAGTGCATAGGAGTGTGAAACACTCCATAATCCTAAAACCTGACTCACTGCATGAGTATATGCATATTAACTAAATGATTACAATCCTATGAGGAGAGACACTGAATGAATTCATAATTGGTTCACTTTTACTTTAGTGAATAGATTAGTACATGGTACATAAACAGTCACTATGTTTGTGCCACAGTACAGATTTAGAGTGTAGGGTAGTGCAGTGGTGTTTGTGTAGTGTAGGGTGTCGTGCTGGGGTAGATTTAAGGGTTAGGGTAGTGCAATGGTGTTTGGGTAGTGTAGAGGGTCATGCAGGGGGAGTATTTTAGGGTTTAGAGTAGTGCAGTGGTGAATGGGTAGTGTAGGTCGTCGTGCTGGGGGTAGATTTAGGGTTTAGGGTAGTGCAGTGGTGTTTGTGTAGTGTAGGGGTCGTGCTGGGGTAGTGTTCTAGGGTAGTGCAGTGCTGTATGGGTAGTGTAAGGGGTTGTGCTAGGATAGATTTAAGGTTTAGGGTAGTGCAATGGTGTTTGGTTAGTATAGGGGGTCATGCTGGGGTAGTGTTTTAGGGTTTAGGGTAGTGCAGTGATGAATGGGTAGTGTAAGTGGTTGTGCTGGGGGTAGATTTAGGGTTTAGTGTAGTGCAGTGCTGTTTGTGTAGTGTAGGGGGTTGTGCTGGAGGTAGTGTTTTACGGTTTAGGGTAGTGCAGTGGTGTTTGTGTAATGTAGGGGTTGTGCTGGGAGTTGCGTTTTAGGGTAGTGCAATGGTGTTTGTGTAATGTAGGGGGTCGTGCTGGGGGTAGATTTAGTGTTTAGGGTAGTGCAGTGTTTTTTATGTAGTGTAGGGGGTCGTGCTGGGGGTAGAGCTAGAGTTTAGGGTAGTGCAGTGGTGTTTGTGTAGTGTAGGTGGTCGTACTGAGGTAGTCTTTTAGGCTAGTACCAGTGGTGTTTGGGTAGTGTAAGGGATCGTGCGGGGTAGGTTTAAGGTTTAGGGTTGTGCAATGGTATTTGGGTGGTGTAGGGGGTCATGCTGGGGTAGTGTTTTAGGGTTTAGGGTAGTAAATTGGTGAATGGGTAGTGTAGGGGGTCATGGTGGGGGTAGTATTTTAGGGTTTAGGGTAGAACAGTGGTGTTTGGTTAGTGTAGGGGGTCATGCAGGGGGTAGTGTTTTAGGGTTTAGGGTAATACAGTGGTGTTTGTGTAATGTAAGGGTCGTTATTTTATTACAAAAGGAGAGGGACCCTTGGTAACTCAAAGGACTAGGGTTCATACAAGAACTATATCAGGAATGTCCTCTGGGTTAAATTCCTCAACACTCATTAACTTAGTTGTGTTACACACTCACTAATCACCTCCTGCCACTGGTGCTCAAAAATATCCCAAGTATTGGCACAAAATATCTAGACATTTGAAAAAATCAATATAGAATTCATTATGACAAACAATTTTTATAAAAACATTCTATGAGTTCCAGACACCATAGTCACTTTTGCATATTAAAAACACATAACTTTTGCATAAAAACACATCACAATATCATATGGGAAAACAAGAATAACATTTGGACATGAACAAAATATCTACGAGAGTTTGTGCAGACAGTACTCTTTGCCATTAGATGCCACAAATGGATGCTGTATTACAATTTTATATCCTATACACCCCATTAGTTACCACATATGTGTGACCTTCTACGGTGATAGTACAGCAATTAAATGTGTGGCCCAATTGATTGCGGCGACGCGTTTCAAAGGTTTTATTCTTATGTCACCTTCTTTTTCAAGACTAATTTTACTCTCGTAATTGTGTAATTTTAATTATTATCTGTGTGCACCCTCTTCCCCACTTCTTGCAATGTTCTTCTTCTCAATGTAACTCTGTTTAGATTCAATAGTGACGTGTGTCCCCAATTCAGGAAAACATGTTCATCTAGTTCGCCATTCGTATATATTGGGTGACTGCCTTTTAGCTTAATTCAAAAACGGCTCGAATATCCAAATAAGTCTGCGACTGTTTCGTGATTTAAAATTTTAATAGTGGCTGTTTGGGTAGTGTAGAGGGTCGTACTGGGGTAGTGTTCTAGGGTAGTGCAGTAGTGTTTGTGTAGTGTAGGAGGTCATGCTGGGGTAGATTCAAGGGTTAGAGAAGTGCAATGGTGTTTGGGTAGTGTAGGCGGTCGTGCTGCGGTAGTGTTCTGTGGGTAGTGCAGTGGTGTTTGGGTAGTGTAGGAGGTTGTGCTGGGGTAGATTTAAGGTTTAGGGTAATGCAATGGTATTTGGGTAGTGTAGGGAGTCATGCTGGGGTAGTGTTTTAGGGTTTAGGGTAGTGCAGTGGTGAATGGGTACTATAGGTGGTCGTGCTGGGGTAGATTTGGGGTTTCGGGTAGTGTAATGATGTTTGTGTAGTGTAGGGGGTTGTGCTGGGGTAGTGTCACTACAAGAGTACATGTACTTATATGTCTGCAAACACATCAACCAACCGAATGATTCTCTCTCGATTTTCCCAAATGGACACTGACTCACAGTGTGATTCTAGACAAATAACAGTATTTCTTATAAATGGAGTGTATAGATACTGACTGGGGAAATGTAGGCCTGAAACACAAGTGTGAAGATGGTTACACTACTACTTGCATAGTGCATAGAGGTTTCAAGCACTGCATGCCCTAAAGCCTGGCTCACTGCAACAGTACATGTACGTATATGTCTGTAAACACATCAACGAACGAAATCATTCTCTCTCAATTTTCCCAAATGGACACTGCCTCACAGTGTGATTCTAGACAAATAATAGTATTTCTTATAAATGGAGTGTATAGATACTGACTGGGGACATGTAGGCCTGAAACACAAGTGTGAAGATGGTTACACTACTACTTGCATAGTGCATAGAGGTTTCAAGCACTGCATGCCCTAAAGCCTGGCTAACTGCAACAGTACATGTACTTATATGTCTGCAAACACATCAACCAACCAAATCCTTCTCTCTCAATTTTCCCAAATGGACACTGACTCTCAGTGTGATTCTAGACAAATGACAGTATTTCTTATAAATGGAGTGTATAGATACTGACTGGGGAAATGTAGGCCTGAAACACAAGTGTGAAGATGATAAGACTACAACTTGCATAGTGCATAGGAGTTTCAAGCACTGCCTACCCTAAAGCCTGGCTCACTGCAAAGGTACATGTACTTATGTGTCTGCAAACACATCAAGCATCCATTCCACATATTTCATTACTGCATTTTACTATTAAAGCTAAACTCATTTTGGAAACACATAACCAATGACTATTTTCTAATTCTACCAAAATGTGAGAACACAATACGTTTTTAATCAATTACATGTCAGCAAACACATGAAGTACCAAAATGCTTCTCTCAGAGTGATTCCTAAATGCACTCAGACTCACTGTGTGATTCTAGACAAGCAACACTATCCCTTGCATTTTACCAAAACACATTTCATAGTCTAGACGGAATACTGCATTTTAATGTAGAACTTGACTCATTTTGCAAATACATACAAAAATGACTGGTTTCTAATTCTACCAAAACATGAGAACAGCACAGTTATCTGTCGGCAAACACTTGAAATACACAAATGCTTATCTCAGAATGATTTCTAAATGCACACGCACTCACAATAACATTCTAGAGAAAAAAAAGTATTCCCTGCACTTTAGCAGGAGAAACACATTAGTCTGATTAAAATCAAAATGCACCACATACATCCCCTCACAAATAATAACTCACCTTTCAAATGTATTTTTTTGTAGAATTCACAAGGATCTAGGTTTACCAAATGTAGACATTAAATGGATTGGACAGAGAGGGTTAAAGTGGCACCAATTGATGCACTGGTTAAATCCTTTTTGCCTCTCCAACACCCTGACCTCATAATTGTGCACTGTGGTGGCAATGACCAAGGCACTTTGACTGGGGTAGGTCTGGAAATGCTTATGAAGGACACCTGTGGAGAATTGATTTCACTTTTCCCCAAACTACCTTTGTCTATTCTAACATATGCCAAAGGCAGAAATGGAACTGGTCCATTCAATTTTGTCCACAGATTGAGAAAGCTAGGAAACATGTGAATACATCTGTTTCTGCTTTTCTCCGAGACTATAGAATGGGATCCATTTACCACAACAATCTGCGTTTCAATATGGATATCATCTATAGGAGAGATGGTGCACATTTTACAGATGAGGGAAACAGAGTCTTCCTCATAATCTTTAGACTCTTTATCGGTACTTACTTGTAGGTACCAAAACTCTGTCAATAAACACAACAGCTCTTTTTAGAGCCACTCATTATCTAAACACATAAGCTTGATGTATATCTCTAAACCTTTATTTTTTTACTTGCTTGGAGTCGCGCACCCAACGCGCCAGAATCATGCATCCAATGTGTAGAAGTCGTGCACCAAAAGCGCTGGAGTTGCGCACCCTACAGATTAGCAGTTGTGCTTCCAACGCGTGCACACCAGGGGTCCCTGAGCACCGCGCTGGTTGCCCGACTCCTAATTTTATCATTAAAAAAAATAGCCCCTATCACAAATTTTTATTATCCCCGGGGACCCCATCCCCCGGGGCTTATAAAAAACATTGGGGACCGTAGGGGGAGCCCCAATGCCCATACGTTCACAGCTGGCTCCCCTCGTCCTTCGGGAGCCGGCATAGCTTTTCCACATGGGGAGCTGCTAAAATGCAGCTCCCCGTGTGGAAAAGCAATCTGGTTTGGATTTTGCTCTCTCTTTCAAAATCCAAACCACGTTTGCTATGGGAGGGTGGGAGCCTCGGCTCCCGACCTCCCATAGTAAACAACAGTGTCCTGGGGTGGGCACCCCAGGACACTCCAGGAGGCGGCCCTGGGGGGTGGCAGTCCCCAGGGCCCTCGAGAGCTTCAGGAGGGGGGCCAAACAGCCCCCTTCCACAATACATAAAGCCCCGGGGGTGGTGGTCCCCGGAGCATGGGGGGGCCATTGAGCCCCCACACAAATTATACTGAGAGGGGCTTTTGAGCCCCCCTCAACAATTTATTTTGCAGCCCCGGGGGGTGGCGGTCCCCGGGGCTGGGTGGCCCCATGGGGCCCCTTTAAATTTAATAATTTTGCCCCCGAGATTTGGCCCCAAGGGGATAATTATAAAAGAAGCTCTGTTCTATTTATTTATTTATTTTTTTACGGCAGGATCCGCGCACCCTGGGGGGGCTGGAAGTCCTTCTGGGACCCCCTAAATAGGTCTAGAGTGTCAGGGAATTTCTACCCTGCCCCCTTTATATGTTTTGCACACTTATTCCACAGACTTCTTCAGCCTCGCTTCTACCGAGGCACAAAATGGCTGCCAACAGTTTCTGGTTTCGAATGTTGACAACCACTTGACAGCCAATTAGCATTCAGCGTGTGATCGGGAGGGTGCGCTCATGGTGCGAGCAGGGTGCGCGGATCCCCTGCGCCCATAGATACATATATACTTTTAACTGTAATTTTCTCAGTAACTACTGAACAGATTGACACCATTTATGAAAAAAGCACTAGTCTGAACTGAAGACTACCTCCTTGCCAAATTTGGAGTAATTTCGTTCAGCAGTTCGGGCTGTAGCTGCGGCTAAAGGTCCTATGGGAAATTCCATGGGGAAAACATGTTTTGGGCCCCCCTTTTTTCTCAGCCCCCGCTACACGTATCATCCAGAGACTTTCAGGATAGGAGCGGAACGGAGCTGACCGCAAGTTTTGAATATTTCGCAAAGATTCGTCAACCGGCGCCAAAGTTATTGGGAATAGAATGTTGCGGATTTTCTATGGAAAATAGGTCCTAACTATAACTACCTACTCACTGATTAAAAGCAATGGTTACATGTACATTATTGTTAGGCTCAGATTTTGCTCATACAAAACTAGTGAAATTCTGCAGTTCTAGTTACTTGAGCTAAATATAACCGTCCCAGCAATGCACTGCTTATGACCTCACATATTACGTCACTCATGACATGGTCAGTGACATCACTGATGACATCTCAAATGACATCACAGATGACACCATCCAGTGATTGTGAGTGTTTTCTAAAGGTTTCTGAGTGTTAAAGAAATATACGAAGGGCCATATGTATGGCCATTTCATTTTTCGATTCTCTACCTACTGGCGGGTGCCAGTAGGTAGTTATAGTTAGAACTTTGTTTCCATTCAAAGCGCTTTGTCTTTTGCCAATGTCTTTGGCGCCGTTTGACGAATCTTCGCTAAATTTTCTAAACTAATGCGGCGTTCCGGTCATCTCTTGTCTTGAAAGTTTCAGCATGATTCGTCAAGCGGGGACAGAAGGGGTGTCCCAAAATGCGTTAATTTCCATAGGAAACGTTTTTCGCAGCTACAGCCCGAACTGCTGAACGGAATTACCCCAAATTTGGTAGAAGAGTAGCTCTTGGTACAGAGTGCACTCTTTGCTTTAAAGGTTGTAAATCTGTTCAGTAGTAGTACACTTTGATTTTTACCCCAGGGAGCTGCATGTTTTCAGCTCCCTGGGGGTAAAAAGCAATACCAGCCCTTGCAGGATGGGGTCCCCGGGGCCACAAATGGTCCTAGAGGGGGGCCTCCTTGAAAATGAAATTTTTTTATTAACAGACGGCTCCCCCACTCCCTGAACAATTAATGTTTTTTTTTTTTATTGCCAAGCCCCAGAGGATGGGGTCTCCGGGGCCAATAGTGGCCTGGGAGGGGGGTCGCTCAGCCCCTTTCCCTTAAAGCAAAATGAAATAAAATTGTCTGGGCCCAGGGGGATGGCAGAAATCAGCCTGGGGAGGGGAGCCGCACAGCCCCCTGCCCTTTAAAAAAGAAAATTAACAAAGTCCTTGCTCCGGGGATGGGGTCCCCGGAGACGTACTTGGGCTTGGGAGTTCGTCCGAGTGCCCCCCCTCCCTTTTCAATACTTTTATTTTTAATTGGCTCAGGCCCCAGGGGATGGTATCCCCGTAGCCAAAAAGGGCCAAGGGAAGGGGGGTCCATTCAGCCTCCCTTCCTAAAATAAAAGAGAAAAGAAAACCCGGCAACCACTGGAACCCCTGCCCCCTTTCACCACTAGTCTGCAAACGCTCCGGTGGCGCCCTCTAGGTTCCGGGATGAAGTCTCCTTCCCTACTGAGGATCCTTAGGGGCCAACTAGCCCACCTCATACCTCTTGTAAGTGACAGAATGTGGGATTGTTGAGAGGTGGTGGGACGCCCAGCCCCTTTCCCCACCATTCTACAAATAGGCCTCTTGGCACACTGCTGGTGGGGCAATGAGGTTCCCTTGCATCCTGAGGGCTTCAGGACTAAAGTGGACGTCATTGCCCAAGTAGAAGTGCACCAGGAGGTGCAATTGTAGAGTGTTGTATAAAGGGGCATAACCTCTGACTACCTCTCAGCAATCCAGCTATGTAGGGTTTACTGGAGGTAACAAAAGGGCTACTGGCCCCCCAGGTACCCTCAAGAGGCAAGGGGATGTCATCCCCTAACCCAGAGCATGGCAGGAGGTGTGGTTGCAGAGAGGTGGAGAAGGGGAGCATGGCCTGCGACCACCTCTCAGCAATCCCACTGTGTGAGGCTAACTGGAGGTAATAGGAGGGCTTTTTGGCCCCAGGGACCCTCAATTGGCAAGGGGACTTCCTTCTGAACCCAGAGCACGCCAGGAAGCGTGTTTGCAGAGTGGTGAGCAAAGGAGGCATGGCCTGCTATCAAAATTTAGCAATCCTGTTGTGTGAGACTTAGAGGAGGTAATAGGAGGCGTAGTTGGCCCCCAAGGATTTCCTTGGGGGCCAAGTACCCCATCTGTTACCTCCAGTAAGTCCCACACAGGGGGATTGCTTTGAGGTCTTTATAGCGATGCCCCCGTTTGTCCACCACTCTGCAAACATGCCTCCTGGCACACTACTGGTTGGGGGATGAATTACACTTTCCTCCTGAAGGACTTTGGGGGCCAAGAAGCCATCCTGGTACCTCCTGTAAGTCCTATGCAGTGGAAATCTTAAGCGCTGGTAGGAGGCCCAGCCCCCTTTCTCCACCACTCTGCAAACGCGACTACTAGTTAAAGAAGCATTCGCAATGCAATAGGGCTCACATTTGTGAGAGTGGAGCTATTGGCATCATAAATGTAAAAGTTTTTTACTAATGTTTTTTGGACTGGAGTGGATGTACGTTGTGTGTAATGGAATTATGTGGTATGTTGTGCAGTGAAATTATGTGGATAGAAAATATGGGGTATTTAGAGTATAGCAATTATGTAGAGTTGGACTATGTGTTATGGAAAGTAATTATGTGGTATAGTAGTCTGTGGTGTGGAGTGGTTACCTCGGGGTTGGTCTTCTTCATTGCCTCTTTCTGCACCTCTATTGCATCTTTCTGAACTTCTCTTGCTTTTTTCTGCACCTCTTTTTCTTCTTTCTGCACCTCTTGTGCCTCTTTCTGTACCTTTCTTTCCACTTTATGCAGTTCTCTTCCCTCTTTCTGCACCTATCTGCCTCTTTTTACAATTCTCCCGCCTCTTTCTGCATCCCTCTTGCCTCGTCCTGCACCTCTCTGGTTTCTTTGTGTACTTTTCTTGTCTCTTTCTGTACCCCTCTTCCCTCATTTTGTACCTCTCTTGCTTCTTTCTCCACCTCTCTTGCCTGTTTCAGCACCTCACTTGGCTCTTTCTGCACTTCTCTTGCCTCTCTCTGTACCTTTCTTGCCTCTATCTGCACCTCTCTTACCTCTTTCTGCAACTCTCTTTTTTTTTTTTTTTTTGGTCCTCATCTCACCTTTCAAGCCTCTGCTGGTCTTATGAAGCCGCCTTCGTTGTCTGTCGCCCCTACGGCTTACCGCACTCGCTTGGGTTGTCCGACCAGTCCCATTGTTTTGTAAGGGACCATGGTGTAATCATAAGACCAATGATGTTACACTAATCTTAGGTTCTTTCCCCAGCTCATAAGGGGGTGCCAAATGTTCGTGATCTTATCCTCCACTCCATCATACTCCAGTCGTGCCATAGAGAATGCAGCTTTAAGCCAATCCTCCCTTTGCGGGGGTAGGGGGTCTTTCCACCTCTTACACACTTCCCTTCTTGCCAACAATATCAAGTTCAATAGTAAACCCCTGTCTTTCTGCGAGAGGTTCTGACTGAGGCGACCATCATCTCCAAAGAATACCAGTTGCATATTTATCTTGATGGTGGTGTTAAATATGTCCAGTAAATTGTCACCCACCTCAGTCCAAAATCTTGTGAGTGTTGAGCACTCATAAAAAATATGTAGGTCATTGGCAAGAGGTACTGCACATCTGGGGCATTTGGGGACAGGATAGGGAGCGAACTTTGCAATTTTTGCCGGGGTGTAACAAAGTCTATTAATAACAAAGAAATTTTTTTTTTTAAGCAGGCGGGTTTAACAGATCTGTACAAGGTCTTCAATGAGGATTCATATAAAAATTCTGCTGGTGGCCCAATGGGCATGTCCCTTGCAGCAAATCTTCAATCTCCCTGTTTCCACTGATCTCCCGCTTTTCTGCCTCATACCATTATGTTAACTGTATGTACTTGAATCTCGAGAGCCCTGGGCCTATCTTAGCCCTCAGGTATTCCCAGGAATATATCCCCCCAGTGTCCAACAGTTCAGACCAAATTTTGACACCAGCCCTCTTTATCGGCAGTGCCAAGCCATCCTGCAAGCAATCTGGGATTCCTGGGGCATCCCACACAGGGGCATTATCAGAATAGTATCCAATTCCCCAGCTACGCCTGAGCCTGCACCAAATCTCCAGAGATGTCCTTAAAACCTTCAGACGAACCCTCTTAAAGAACCTAGGTGATCCAAATTTATACAGAAATGCTTCACCATCTCCTCCCCCTTCTACCCGCACCATTTCGCCTAGCAGCCTCCCCCAGGCTGATTCCCCAGGCTTTAGAAGCAGCATCCGTATGCTTTTAAACTGGAACGCTGCTGCATATAGCCTTACGTCTGGGAGGGCTAACCCACCTTTTTTTAGTCTGCGTCTAAGTTTTTTCCACGCCAGTCGAACCCCTTTGTTACCCCAAATGAAACTGTTGATCTTACTCTGTACTTTAATCAGACTTTTACTCGGAAATGTTAGTGGAATTGAAGAGAAGAGGTATGACAGTTTAGGAAGGATGACCATCTTTACTAAGTTGGTTTTCCCGTATATAGTCAGTTGGAGATTTCTCCATCTACTGAATAGGCTGTCGATTTCCTTTACCACCCTCTTTAGATTTAACTCAGGAATCTTTTCAATTTCCTTCACTACATAAATCCCCAGGTATCTCATCTCTTCACTTTCTGTCCCTGACCACTCCAAATTCCAACACATCACCTCCGTCTTAGTTCTATTTACAAGAAACCCAGAAAGCAATCCAAACTCACTCATATGCTCTTCCACCCTTGTGATAGCTGTATCTGGGTTGCTTGTATACAATATCAAATCGTCAGCATACAGAGCTATTTTTGAGCCGTATTGTTCTGATCTGAATGGGTAGATTGAATCATCCAATCTAAGCATCTGGGCCAACGGTTCCACATATAAATTAAACAAAAGAGGTGAAATGGGACACCCCTGCCTCGTTCCTCTCTGAATATTAAAACTCGCAGTGAGGTACCCATTCAAAAATATTCGGGCAGAGGCACCCTGGTAACAATTCTGCAAGGTCTGTATAAAGATAGGACCGAAACCCATAACCTTCAGAACCTCTCATAGATATACCCAGCAAACTCTATCAAAAGCCTTGGCCGCGTCAACAGCCACAACGACCAAGGGTTCTGTCCTCTGGATAGCCAGGTCGATGTTACCTATAAGTAGCTGTATTTGTTCCTGGATATGTCTACCTGCGACAAACCCTTTCTGATCTGGATGTATTAACTTAGGTATCAGTTTGGCCAATCTCCCTGCTAAAATGCCCATAAAGATCTTATAATCGGCATTCAGCAGGGAGATTGGGCGGTAAGAGTCTGCCTTTTTTGGATCCTTGCCTGGTTTCAATATCAGAACTATTATTGCCTCTTTCCAGGTGTTAGGGACCTTTCCAGCCAAACCATAGATTGAATTAAAGGTGTCTTCCATTGGTTCTAGGAGCTCCTCTTTAAGATGTTTGTATATTTCACTCGGGAGTGAATCTGATCCTGCAGCTTCTTTGTTCTTGGATTTGTTTATCTGAGCTGCGATCTCCTCTGACGTGAAGGGGGCATCTAAGTTGTTTTTGCTTTCTTCCGAGAGTACTGGGAGTTGTTTATTGCTAAGAAATGACTGAATCAAACTTGGTGGGGGAGCCAGGTCTTCCCTATACAGTTCTGAGAACAAAGAGAGAAGACAGGTCTGTATATCTTCGATCTTATTTGAAATTTCCCCGCTAGCGTTTATTTTAAGTTCTTTTATGTCATTCCTAGCTCGATCGGTTCTGGCTTTCCATGCTAATAAAGCACCAGCCTTTTCTTCATATTCGTAATTCTGCATCTTACTAGTATCCCACTGTGCCCTACATTTGGCTTCTAGTCTCCCTCTATATTCTGATCTTGCCTCTTCCAACTTCCCCAAGATTTGAGTGAGTTGCTCCCGGTCCCCATTGCTAGTTCCGTCTCTTTCTCTCTCCAAGCCACTTATCCTCTCTTCGATACCCTTTAGTACCCCCGCTTCAATCTTGTTCTTATAACAGATGACTCCATGGAGTTTCCCCCTGAGCCAGGCTTTATAGGTGTCCCAGACTACATCAGGTGTTGTAGAGTCGGAATTCAGCATGAAGAACTCCAAGGACGAGGCCTGTACGGCGGCAATCACATCGGGGTCCTGCAGTTTGGTCCTGTTAAGGGTCCACCTTAGTGACCGCCGCTGCACCTCCTTGATCTGATATACAATATGAAGGGGTGCATGGTCAGACAAATGACTTGGGAGAACTGAAATCTCCCCTATGTTGGCTAATGAACCTCTATCTAAAAGAATATAGTCAATCCTGGAGGAATGACAGTACTTTTTGCTATAAAAGGTAAAACCTTTCAAGATGCTTCAAAATATCGGCCCGACCCCTCTGATAGTTCAGGTACAGGTGTTGTGTTCCATACAGATAAACCAGATGCAAATGCAGGTTCGCTGGCAGATATACTATTGGCCATGAAGGAAGAAATCACCAGTAGGTTTAAAGTATCGGAAACCAATCAAGCCGAGTTGGCCAACAGATTTACAGTCTCCGAGGCCAACCAAGCAGCAATAAAGGCTTCGTGTGAAGAACTGACCAAGAGGGTAGATGAAGTTACTCTCAGGACTGAGGTATGGAGTTGGAGCTTCCTAAGATCAAGGAGTCGATGAGGACTACCGAGGCAGAGGTTACTAAGCTGTCTGCACAGAACAAAGAGCTCAAGGAAGACATTGAGCGCCTGGAAAATTATTCGCGTCGGAATAATTTGAGAATCCTGAATGTGCCAGAGTCTTTGGAGGGGGGGATATCAAGGGGTTTGTCATAGCTCTACTAAAGGGGACAGTTTTAAAAGATATACCAGAGGTGGACCTGTTGCATGACATACAGAGAGTACATCGTGACCCTTTCAGGAGAAATCTCACAAAGCAGAAACCCAGAAAAATTCAGGTCAATTGTTTGACATGCTCCATAAAAGAACAGATTCTCTCTACTGCATTAAAAGTAGGCTCCATACACTTTAACAGTTCCAACCCCTTTACTTTTTATATAAGATCTGACATTTCACATATCACCGCAGCAAGGCAGTGGGAGTTGGGGAAAAGACTGGAGGAGTTAAATAGCTTAGGAGCTAAGGCACAGTTGAAGTTTCCGGCACAGCTGAGAGTAATGTGGAACAATCACATGCACCAGATCAGGTCAGGGGAGGAAGCTGACGCTCTTATAGCCAGGATTAGAGACAGAAAAGAGGGGCAGGGAGCGAAATAGATTAAGATAGATTAAGTGGGTCTTTAACTAAAATGATGTGCAACTAGTAGGAATTTTTATAAATAAATAACTGTGAATATACAGTTGCTCCATGGGGGGGATAGATGGCTAAATAGGCTTTCGCCTATTAGTAGGGAGGGTTCCTCATGGGCAGAGGGGGCACGGGGCTTGGGTAGGAGTGGTAGGAGGGGGGCACGTGGTGGGGGAGCAGTGGGAAAAAAGGAAAAAAATTCAACCCCATCTAAACCATTTGTATATCTCTGTCAAGTCTTGCCTCAAAAAAGGGTCGATGCTCACATGTAGGAAAAGAGGATGATGGCAGTTGTGACCTCAAGGAATAGTGGGGCAATATTTATCTCATGGAACGTCAATGGCTTAAGATGTCCTCGGAGGCAGAGGCTTATCCTTAAACATTTAGAATTGTCAACTGCACAAATATGTCTGTTACAGGAGACACATCTGAGCTATGAAGAAAGCATCGCAATTTTCTCAAAGGTCACTTGGGTAAAGAGCTTTGGTGCCTCAAAACAAACAGCCCAAAATAGAGGGGTCGCCATATTAATTAAAAAAGGGATGCCCTGCGATATAAAAAAAGCACAGTCAGACTTCTCTGGTAGATGGTTGACCGTTACACTAGCATTTGAAAATCGTGATATGGTCTGTGCTTCTTTTTACGGTCCAAATTCGGACGATCCAGATTATATCCATAAGTTACAATCTGTATTGATGCTGGAGCCGCCACCATCCGTGATAGGGGGAGATTTTAATGTCCTGATCGACCCCCTTAAGGATCGGTCTAATTTAAGTCATTATAAAGGTGCAGTGAAGGTACGTCGGGCATTAGTTAACATGATCCACGATATGGACCTAGTTGATCAATGGAGGGAAATAAAAGGAAACGAGAAAGGTTTCTGCAACTCTCTTGCCCCTTTCTGCAACTCTTTGCTTCTTTCTGCACATCTGTTGCCTCTTTCTACACCTGTTAGTTTTTTCTGCACTTCTTATGCTTCTTTCTGCACCCCTCATGCCTCTTTCTACACATCCCATCTGCTTTCTGCAACTCACTTCTTTCTGCACCTCTTTTGCTTCTTTTTGCACCTCTCTTGTTCTATCTTCTGCACCTTTCTTGCCTCTTTCTGCACCTCTATTGCTTCTTACTGCACTGCTAATGCCTCTTTCTGTACCGTTTTGTTTCCTTCTGTACCTTTCTTGCCTCTTTCTGTACCACTTTTGCCTCTTCCTGCACTTCTCTTACCTCTTGCTGCACCTCACTTGATTCTTTCTGTACTTCCCTTGCTTCTTTCTGTTCCTCTCTTGCTTCTTTCTGCACCCCTTTTGCCTCTTTCTGCACCTTTGTTGCATCTTTCTGACCTTCTCTTGCTTCTTTCTGCACCTCTATTGCTTCTTTCTGCACCTCTTGTGCCTCTTTCTGCATCCCTCTTGCCTCATCCTGCACCTCTGTGGTTTTTTCTATACTTTTCTTGTCTCTTTCTGTACCCCTCTTCCCTCATTTTGTACCTCTCTTGCTTGTCTCTCCACCTCTCTTGCCTCTTTTTGTAACTCTCCTGCCCCTCTCTGCACTTCTTTTGCCTCCTTCTGCACCTCTGTTGCTTCTTTCTGCATTACTCTTGCTTCTTTCTGCACCCCTCTTGCTTGTTTCTTCACATCACTTGCCTATTTCTGCAACTCTTTTGCCCCTTTCTGCACCTCTTTTGCCTCTTTCTGCACCTCACTTGCCTCTGCTTCACTTCTCTTGCTTTTTTCTGCACTTCCTTTGCTTCTTTCTGCACGCCTCTTGCTTGTTTCTTCACATCACTTGCCTATTTCTGCAACTCTTTTGCCCCTTTCTACACATCTTTTGCCTCTTTCTGCACCTCACTTGCCTCTTTCATCACTTCTCTGGCTTTTTTCTGCACCTCTGTTGCTTTTTTCTGTACTTCTCTTGCTTCTTTCTGTATCCTTCTTGCCTGTTTCTGTACCTCACGTGCCTCTTTCTACACCTCTGTTGGTTCTTTCTGCACTTCTTGTGCTTCTTTCTGCACACCTCTTGCCTCTTTCTGTATCCCTCTTCCTTCTTTCTGCACCTTTCTTTCCTCTTTTTGCATCCCTGTTCCCTCTTTTTGCACATCTCTTGCCTCTTTCTGTAACTCTCTTGCCTCTTCTGCAGTTCTCTTGCCTCCTTGTGTACTTCTGTTGCTTCTTTCTGCACTACTCTTGCCTGTTTCTGCACCCCTCCTGTCTCCTTCTGTGCCTCTTTCTACACCTCTTTTGCCTCTTTCTGCACCTCACTTGCCTCTTTCATCACTTCTCTGGCTTTTTTTCTGCACCTCTGTTGCTTTTTTCTGTACTTCTCTTGCTTCTTTCTGTGCCCTTCTTGCCTGTTTCTGTACCTCACGTGCCTCTTTCTACACCTCTGTTGGTTCTTTCTGCACTTCTCGTGCTTCTTTCTGCACCCCTCTTGCCTCTTTCTGTATCCCTCTTCCTTCTTTCTGCACCTTTCTTTCCTCTTTTTGCATCCCTATTCCCTCTTTTTGCACATCTCTTGCCTCTTTCTGTAACACTCTTGCCTCTTCTGCAGTTCTCTTGCCTCCTTGTGTACTTCTGTTGCTTCTTTCTGTACTTCTCTTGCCTCTTTCTGTGTCTCTCCTGCTTGTTTCTGCACCTCGCGTGTCTCTTTCTGCACTTCATTTGCCTCTTTCTGTACCTCTCTAGCCTCTTTCTGAACCTCACTTGCTCTTTCTGCACTTTTCTTGCTTTTTTCTGCACCTCTATTGTTTCTTTCAGCACCTCTCTTGCCTCTTTCATCTCTTTTCTTGCCTCTTTCTTCACCCCTCCTACCTCTTTTTGCACCTATGTTGGTTCTTTCTGAACTTCTCTTGCTTCTTTCTGCACCTCTGTTATTATTTTCTGAACCCATCTTGCCTCTTTCTGCACCCCCTTCCTTCTTTCTGCAAATCTATTGCTTCTTTCTGCACCCCTCTTCCTTCTTTCTGCACCTCTCTTGTCTGTTTCTGTAACTCTTTTGCATATTTATGCAGTTTTATTGCCTCTTTCTACACCTCTGTTGCCTCTTTCTGTACCCCTCTTGCCTGTTTCTGTACCTCACTTTCCTCTTTCTGCCCCTCTCATGCCTCTTTTTGCATCTCTCCTGCTTCTTTCTGTTTTGTTTGTCTTCATTCAAGAAAGAAAGTGACTGGTCTTAAAGCGGTTCCATGGCACCCTTCTGGTCCCAGTAGAGAGGACACGCAACCCTGTAGAACTCTTTCCACCTCAAGGGTTCCTATAGTCACCGACTACATGACTCTTGGGAATTAACAAGGATAGTATCAAACCCATGCTTTCTACATAAGCCATCTTCCCAAACACTCACTTGCTTCATAATCATTGGACTTTTATTTATACTAGGAAGTTACAAGACCCAAGTTGTTAACCCACTCTTCCCATAACACCCAAAATCTTGTTATTTTCTTTGACTTGCATCCCATGTCCAAAGTATGGACTCTTTTAAGAGAAGTGACCCAATCTAAAAACTTTGGTGGAATGGGGGAAACCCAGTTTAGACAAATTTCCCTTCTTGCCAGAAGAATTAGAACAAACAGAAGTTAAACTTGAACCTTTGACAGTTTGTTATTAATACTATCTTCAGGAAAAGTTCCAAAAATAATTAAAACCAGGATTACCTTGATTTCTTGGCCAGTTACATCTGAGGTAGTCTTACCCACTTGCCTCCAGAAGCCCTGGATCAGAGGACACTGCATGAACATGTGCACATCATCCAAGCTCCCCAGGATGCATTTCACACAAGATTTCTCTCCACCTCCCAGCTTGGAAAGCCTGTTCGGGGTGCAAAAAGCTCTATGGGGTGTGAACAGATGATTTTTCCTCAATGGTGCAGCCTTGACAACCCTCCATAAAGTGCACATAGATACTTGCCAATAGGATGTGATGTCGCTGGAAGGCAGTTCTCTTCTCCAGGGCTCCTACATATGCAATAGTGGTGGATCTCCTTTAATCAAAAGCCAGTACCATTTAGACACTTCTTTGCTTTGGTGGAGGAACCATGAACGTATCCTCCAGCTCATCGTTTATAAGTCACTCTTTGCCCTGGTTTGCAGACAAACGAGACAGTTGATAAAATCTAAATCTGAATCGCTTTTGGTTTGTTTGTGAATTAAACTCATTCCATGACAATAGTTTATTATCTCACAGTAATTGGCCCCATTTCTGAAAAACATTTTCCAATAGAGGGGCTGATAAGCTGTTGTTTAGGTAGTCTTGGCTACCTGGAGAGTTTCATATAGCAGCGCTTGTGCAATAGTATAGAATTCTAAAAAGCTTCCTCATCTGTAACCATAGTACACAGGCCAATCGTAACACCTTCAGTTTGACTTTTTTAAAGTACTTGGGATGTCCGAATTTAAAGAGAAATCCATCTCACCTGAGGGACACTGTTTGACATAGCTAAGAGATAAGGCAGAAAGCAGGACGAGTCAAGTAGTAGAGATCTCGTATTCTTAAAATGGAAAGCCCAGCTGTAAAAACAGAGGTCAGAGCTGGCTATTCCCCCGACTGCTTTCTCACATCTTAATTTCTTCCATGCAATCCTGACCCCTTTATCAGCCCAAAGAAAACTATTTATGTCCGACTGTAAATCTTTTAAGGAGGCCGAACTAAATAGTAAAGGGATTGTGTCAAAGATGAATGTAATTTTGGGCAGAACAGACATTTTAACGAGATTGGAATGGCCAAGAATTGACAATGGAAGGTTACTCCAGGATTTCAATAAATATCTGACCTCTTCACTTTGAACTTCCAAATGACATGGGCCAATTTGTCAATGTCCTCAGTTATTTGAATGCCTAAGTATCTTATCTTATTTGATGATGAACTAAAGGCAAGCTGGATTGCAAGTTCCGTAACATGATTAAGGACAAGGTGTCCGTCTTTAACTGTTCATCTACTGAAACATCTTTAAGAAGAGCTTTATCGAATGTCCATCATTTTGTTTCTGGTTGACTAGAAAATTGTAAGTCTATCTGGACCGCTGAGTGATCTGATAAGTGTTCTGGGATGTGAAATACTGTACTAACATTATTTCTGTCTAGAATCTATAAAAAAGTTATGGATTCTAGAAAGATGACTGTGTTTTTTGTTATGAAAGGTAAAACTTTGAGGGACAATTACGGTCTTATTTTTTACTCTGGAAATATCTACAAGATTCAGGTCATCCATAAGGACTTTAATCAGGGAGTCCATTTTTGTAAGTGCAATTCTCCTCCCCTTGGACCTACAAGAGAGGGGTTCAGTAGAATATTAAAATCACCACCCATAATTATCGTAAAGTTAGTTTCCAGTAAGTGACTGTATGTAGTTCTGAGAGTTGACTCATCGTCTATATTTGGGTGTAGTATCCCACCAGACCACCCACTAATTTTGTATTCTAATGTCCGTCATAATCCAGCACCCCTTACTGTCTATCTTGGAGGAACCCAAGATTGCTTTTGCAGATTTTTTAACAATAATGGCCACACCTTTAGAACATTAGGGTTGCGTGTATGAAGCAAACAGTCCATCCATGTTTGCTTAGCGGCAGCCACCTCCCATTCCTCGATTGTCCGGTGAGTTTCTTGTAGAATCATAATATCAAAATCAGCTTGACTTAGAAATTGAAAAATCCTCCTTCATTTACTCGCTACCCTGAGGCCATTAATGTTCCATGTACAAATTCCGGTTGGAGTGACTTCAGTCATTTAAGCCAGACCAAAGTGCCTTATTTCTAGTCCAGGAGAGGGCACCTTGCTTACAGGCTAATCCTTTCTGGTTAACAACTTCCTTAACAAAAATGAATATATGAGCACCTTTTCTTTCCCCCCCTATTCTGCTCCCAAGCCAGTGCAAAATCAACATTACTTTCTCGTGTGACCGCACCCCGCAACCCAGGGAACCCTCCTAAACCACATTGGGTGTGATGTAAATTAACCCCTGTGAGTTCACTACCCACTCAACCGATGCTTATAACAAACTTCCATGCAGGTTTATCCCTGAGCTTTAATTTGGCCAATAAAGGTCCCCACCTCCTTAGGTTCTCAAAAATTAGACATTTTGTTTTTCTACATCACCCTAAGTAGTGCAGGAAACCTCAACTGTACTGAAGCACCCATTGATCTTAGAATTGGCATTAATTTCCCCAGTTCCCACTGTCTGTCCTGCGTAATTCTTGACAGGTCTGACCTTATCCAAAATACCCAGTCCCCATTCGTAAAGCTGCCAGCTTTTAAGGCTTCCGATAATACACTCTCTTTTAAAGTTAACCAAAATTCGCTGGGGATTTTTTCTGTTTGGTCTTTTGGAAAAAAGGTCTCTGTGAATTCTCTGGATATCTGATTCCAATTCCCTAACATCCACAGTGGGGATAAACTCTTTCAATATGATGATATAGGTTTTGATGTCCTCCCACTCTGAACCCTCTAGGATATTCAGAATTTTAATGTTGTTACGTCTGGCATTATTTTCTATGGTCTCCAGTTTATCTAAAATGTCCTTTTCTCCCTTTTTTAATGCCTGAATCTCAGTACAGTTGAGCTCAACTTGTTTATTCAAGGCTTGTATTGAGGCTCCCATTACGCATATTCTTTCGGTAATGGCAGACATTTTGGCATTCTAAGGATTCACAAGACTCTTGTATTTTAGCCTGATTTGTCTCTGAGATAGTGAACTTACTCCGAATTTCCGAAGATAAGGCATCTAACATATGTGCCTGGTTTTGCTGGTCGGGAGTAACTGAAACTGATGGTATTACTAATGAGGCTGATGTGGAGTTAGAGGTGTTAGAGCCAGAGACAGATTCCAAGCCATTTTCACCTAATACCTCAAACCTATTAGCAGTAGTAATGTTAGCAAATACAGCCTCACCGGGAACCGGAATGGTTTTTATTGTGTCCATTTTCGCCTCTGATAACTCTAGTGTCTTAGTTGGGGATATCTTCCCCTTGCCCTTACCTAGAGGTAGCTGAAGCTAGTCCAATGACAGGGCAGCGCTTTGTTGTGTTTTTCCTGTACTTTAAAATAAGATTTTAAGGACGGCGTAAACTTGAGTATTGGAGTTTTTTTCAATTGTCGTGTGGACGAGATAGCTTGATGGGTCCCCTTTGAGTTATTGCTTGGTTTCTTAATGGAGTGGTTCCCTGAGGTAGGGACAAAGGAAGTGATAGTAGAAGAAGCTTCCAAATACTCCGACGGATTGAACATTTTATTACGCAAGTTATATCTACTAGGATGTACTGAGGTTATAGCTATCTCTTCTGTCACCACTTGTGAATGCCGGCTCTCCAATGGCTCAGAGAACTTAAGCGGGGTTGAGTTATCAGACGCAGCCCTGTTATCAGATTGGGGGGGCTTCCAGGGCTGGTGTCTTTGGTTTTACTTTCCTTTTTCTATTTGGGGGCAGGTTTTGAGGGGGAGATCACATTACAATCCTCATTTTTAATTTTTAGCTCAATTCGGGGTCATAGGCTGAACAAAACTAGGAGGCCCACTAATTTTAATCTGTGGGAACTGGTAGTAACTGGTAGGAAAGAGTGGTTGAAGCGCTATTCTATGCCCTTGTGAGTTTTGTGAATAAGCCGGTGGTTTTCCCAATAAAAAACTCTCAGTTGTTTTATTAAATCCAAACTCTGCCTTATCCTTGTTAGCGTAGCCACTAGTGGGTGTCTTTTTGTATGTACTGATCCTACCTGGAGTTCTACGCAGTGAGATCCTTGCAGCCGCACACCTGTCGATACGGATCCAGAACGCTGCCTGAAACAGCCACCCTCTGCCGTAACAACTCGCAGAGCTCCCGCTCAGCTAACCCTAATCCAGTCCCGTGTTCAGGGACAGCCCACAAGCAACTGCGAGCCACTCAAATGCCGCCCCGTCCGCAGAGCACAGCCGAGGAACTCCTGAAGCAGTGAGAAACGCGGCCAGGGACGAGCCGCCCGACGGAAGCGAGGGAAACAAGTTGCTGAAGTCACCAAAACAGACACAAAAGGAAAAACCAGGCAGTCCTTAGTGAACTGCTGCTTCCCGTAAGTAGCATAATATGTCAAATATTCCGCTACGCGCAGGAAACTTTTTCAATGGTGCCGATGGAGAGAAGCGTGCGTCGCAGACTAACCCAGCGCCATGTTCCCTCTGTTCCTTTCTGTACCTCTTGTGCCTCTTTCTGTACTTCACTTGCTTTTTTCTACATCTCTCTTGTTTCTTTCATCACTTCTCTTGCTTCTTTCTGCACCTCTGTTGCTTCTTTCTGTACCTCTGTTGCTTCTTTCAGCACCTCTCTTGCCTCTTTCTATACCACACTTTCCTCTTTCTGTACCTTACTCTTCTTTCTGCATCTCACTTGCCTCTTTCTGCACCTCACTTGCCTCTCTCTGCACTCCTCTTGCCTCTTTCTATACCTCTCTTGCCTCTTGCTATACCCCACTCACTTCTTTATGTACTTCTCTTGCTTATTTCTGTACTTCCCTTGCTTCTTTCTACACCCCTGTTCCCTCTTTCTGCACACCTCTTGGCTCTTTCTGTACTTTTCTTGCCTCTTTCTGCAAGTCTCTTGCCTTTTTCTACACATGTTTTACGCTTTCTGTACCTCTCTTGTTTTTTCTGCACTTCTCTTGCTTCTTTCTGTACTTCTCTTGCCTCTTTCTGTACGCAAATGGTAACTGCAAGCTCTCAATTTTAAAGGTCTGAGTGCTCTTGTGACTGAAGTATATGTCTACTTCTATATATATTCTCACATGTATTATGCATCTGTTGATGGTAGATTAAAAAGCGGGTAGCTTCTCCTATTGATGGTTAAATGTTCTCAGTCCTGCTCTGTCATTCGGTTGCACAGGTAGACGTCTTATGTATATAGGTGTCATAGAGCCCTTCAAACATACTATTGAGTACCCATGTGCCCTGTATTATGAGCAGAAATAAATACATTCAGCATTTTGTACACAAATGTACAGAGTATGCTGTTTGAAAAACAGGTATTCAAGTATTTGTATGTTTATTTTTATGTAACATGTCACTAGGTAAAAACAGAGACACACTCATGTACACCTTCACAAACTTGGTCAGACTTACAACAGTGATATGGTTAGGATTGCTGTTTTACATTTGGTAGGCCTAACATTCTGAGGAGTCGATGAATAGTGAACCTTCAAGAGAAAAGTGAGGTTTAATAAATTTAGGGAGAAGGATTAGTGATTAGGCTACTTTTTATGAGTATGTGGTTAGGGTATAGTCGAAGTAGGACTTTTTCTGCACCTATGTTGCTTCTTTTTGCACTTCTCTTGCTTCCTTTTGCACCTTTCTTCCTCTTTCTGGACTTCTGTTGCCTCTTCCTGACTTTTTCGTGCTTCTTTCTGTACCTTTCTACCTCTCTTGTCTTAGGATTCTTGTTTCCAGTTCAGGTAGAACTTGGCCTGGCAGTTGGGGCTGGACTGTTCCCATTGGGCGCAGGGTCAAGACTGATTTGCATATTGCTGGGTCCAAACTGGAATGGCATGGTGAGCAAAAAATCGATGGATGTAGGCCCAGATCTCTGTACTGGGGTGAATATGTGACATTGTTTTGCATTCTGTCCATAAATTGTTCTTTTTGCATTTCTCCACCTACATGAGCAGCCTGTAAATCTAACTCAGACCTGCCACTGCGGTGTCTGTGTGCAGTCTAGTACTACCATGTTGACTTGGCAAGTGCACCCACTTGCCAGGCCCTAACCTTCCCTTTTCTTACATGTGAGTCACCCCTAAGGTAGGCCCAAGGCATCCCTGTGGGCAGTGTGCAGTGTATATGAAAGGTAGGACATGCCCTGATGTATGTGGCTTGCCCTAATAATGAAATACTGCCAATTTCATTTTTCACTATTGAAAGGCTATCTAGCCTATAGGAAAGCATGTGAGTTTATTTATAATATTGTATAAACATTGTATAAATATAGCTTACCATTGGTACCAGATAGGAAGAGTATGTTTAGTATGCCTGAACTCAGAATCTAAAGATGCATCTTTTAGTAAGGGTGATTTTTACATTCTGTTTCAAAATACCAGTTTTAGAAAGTAGGTATTTTCTTGTCTAGAAATACTGTTTGCCTCTGCTGGGTTGTGGATTGACTGTCTGCTTTTGGAGTGACGGGGGCTGGGGTTGTGCATTTTCTCAGATGGCCAATGGGGGTGGTGGGTTGATGTGTGTCCTGCCTTTCCTAAATGAGTTAGGGCTGGGCTGAATAGACCTGGGCTGCATTCAGAGTAGTGGGAGGAGTTTTCACTAGCACTTGATTAGGCCTGGTCTGCTCATATAGTGGGGGGAGGAGATTTCCGTAGATTCTGAACAGGCCCTGTCTGCCTTGGACAATGCTGTCTTCACCTTCAGCCAGGCAGCTGCACCAGAGAATACAAAATAGGTTTGGCTGAGCACAGAGCTTCTCTGCGCCCAGAGGAATTTGCTGTATAAATATTGGGGCCCAGAACTTTAGACTACTGCTGAACTAAGGAACCTGCCAAGGAAGAAGAACCAGTAAAGCTAAAGGAGGAGTCCTGCCCCTGTGCTGTGTGCTGTTGAGGTTGGCCTGCAGTGCTTGCTTCTGTTTTGGGCAGGGAAAGGAATGGGCTGTGCTTTCATCATCCTGCTGTTAGAGTTTTCTCCAAGGGTATGAATTGGAGCTTGCCTCCTGTTAAAATTTCATGGATAGAAAAGACTTCGGAGATCACTTTTGGACTTCAAGAGGAACCTCTGCCAAGGAGAGGAGCTGGAGAAACTGGGGGAGTAGTACTGCCCCTTTGCTGTGTGCTGTCTGGGGTTGCCCTGCAGTGCAGAGGGGAGGAAGTGTGTGTGCATCCTGCTTGAAAAAGTATCTCCAAGGGCTTGAAGTGGAGCTTGCACCCTGTTCAAGAGTTCTCAGGAACAGCAAACACCTCACCATCCTTCTGGGCACCGTCTCTGGTTCCAGTTGCCACAGAAGTAAAGGGCAACAACTCTGTAACTGAGTCAGTCGCAGACTCCATGTCCTGAAGGTACCGCAGAGAGCACCACCTCGCTTCGCAATGCAACCCTGGTCTCACCGACTCAGTCAACGAGCCGCTGCTTGCACTGCATCCTGTGGGCAACCCACTCCACACCACTTTGCTACCTGCTGCACAGACATCACTGACTCTGTCGCTGCTTGACTCCAACTTGCTGTACCATGACCGGCCAGCAATGCATCGAACACCGTCTCACCCTGCAACACAAGACTTGGTCTCACCGACTCCATCAACGAGCTGCTGCCTGCACTGAACCGTGAAGACACCGCACGAGGCAATGCTTCCATCTCACAACGCAACCGCAATGGTAGCCCGCGAACAACTCACATCAGCTCATTGGCTACAACAAGAAAGTTACTGTTTCCGAGTCTGTTACCACGTTAGCTTACCCGTGCCGATGCGTTTGGCTGGAATCATTTGACTCTGTCCCCAAACGGAGCTAAAGACTCGAAGGAACTGTGTTTTTCAGCTATTTCGGCAATTTGAAGGTTATCTTGCAAAGTAACTATTTTTACAGTATTGTATTGTGGATGTTTGTCATATTTGGTCAGGTTTTGGTTTTATAAACTGATGTGCTGTCCATTTGTAGTGTTTTCACTGTATTATTGTATATGTGCACAAATGCTTAACACACTGCCTCTGAGATAAGCCTGTCTGCTCGTGCTACCAAGGGAGTGACAGGGTTTATTTTAGAAGTGTATCCCCCTTACCCTGACTAGGAAGAAGGTTCCCTACTTGGACAAAGGTAAGTACCTCTGCCAACTAGAGACCCCCATTTCTAACATTGGTGGTCAGCGGTGAGGATCTGGACTTGCATTTGTGCTTTACATACAGTGATTGGTGTAGACTACTGGGATAGTACAGACCATTACACAACCACATACTGTTTTTTCTGTTTACTGGGGCCCTCCTGGAAGTATTTTTGGTTCTGAGACTCTGGTTAGTTGTTGCACCTGTGAAGTCTTGAGAAAATGATACTTGCCTTCTGGCACATGTTCATCTGCACAATGAGGGAGCTACGCTTGTTCTGCAAGGAAAGGGTACTGCCTGTGAAGAAAAGGTCCAGGGCGGATCTAGAGGCAGCCCTATTTCAGTATGTTGTGCCCCGCTGGGGGCCAACACTACCAGTTGAGTCTGAGGAGGAGGGCTTCCCTGAAAGTGAGGGAAGAATAGAAAAAGATGACTGGCTTCTACCTTCTGAGCTGAGGCTGAGAGAGCTTGAGAGGGCTGAGGCCAAGAGGGCCTTAACCCAAGAAGACATAATTTGTGTAGCTCAGGAAGTGAGCTTGGCTGGTTTGGAGGTGGAGTCCAGCTCAGGTGGTGGCAGCAAAGATGTGTTATCTAGTGCTGGGGAACAGTACCAACACCCAGAGATGTGGTGCCTGCCTTGAAGGAGGTGGTTAACATACACCAGGGGTTTCAGATTCATAAGGTAGCCCCAGTGGTGCACAGTGTCCCTGAAATGGATTGGGGAACTGGCACAGGGGATCATATTCCTAGAAGTAGGAGGGACAATATACTGGCTCCAGATGAGAGGTGCAGGGAGAGGAATTCTCCCATGGTAGAAGTCCTGGTCTGTGAGTGTGGATACCGCTCAGAAGAGTGTGGGTTGAGTGACAGACACAGTCAGACACTGTCTTGCCAATCTCAGGACAGTGATGTGGGGTACTTGTGCGAGGTACTGGATGGTGAGAAAAAGGGTAGCTTGGTTAACACCTGTGTGAGGCTGTGTGAGTCAATTGTTGAAGAGCATATTTTAAGTCCCTGGTTTCCAGAGCTATGCCAACACCTGTTGGAGTGTGTTCTCTGAAAGGCAGACCTTTTGGTAGATTCCAGAGGGTCTGACAGAGCATCTGGAGGTGATCCTGAAGGAGTGTCAAGATCCTGCTCACCTGAACATCCAGACAGTTCTGTTGGGAAGCCGAAGACAGTCCGTTCTCACCCTCGAGCCTCTGGTCCCTACTGCACTGAAGATAAACAGAGCGCAAAGAAAAGAAGCTCAAAAGAAAGGGGAAGTGGATAAAATAACAAAAGAGAGATAAACACAGCTCCTCAGATAGGGTCTACTGGAGATGAGCGCAAACTGGCTGTAGTACCTAGCAAAGACATAAACACAAAACATATTATTGTTCCCTTCTCTCATACCAGTGTTTGTTCCACCTATTCTACTATTGAACTCTAATACAGCATGATCAAACATGTACCTCTCTGTTTCTGGTCTTTCTGTTCACCGGATAGGATTGTCTTGTGAGAAGGATGCGATCTTCCACCATAAGAAAAAATAACTGTTACCTCGTTATCTAGAGCATAACCTAACACACAACATGTACATATGTAGGAGAAACCCTTTTGTGACTCACTTCTCAATTATCCTGTAATAGTGCTCTAATAAATCTGAACACTTTCGTCTTTCTGTCTTGTGGTCATACACTGTGAACATTTATAATTATACATATACATAAGAGCGAATATCTGTGTCTCTTGCAATGTCTTCCTTTAAGGGAACGATCCCAAGGATGTAATGTTTCACATTAGGGCAGAATCCAAAGGAAGAAGTCTTTCGGAAAACACTGTCTTTTATGCACCAAGAAAAACCCAAACGATTGTCTGTGTCTTTACCTTTCACGAAGTTCTGCAATGTTCCGTTTTTGCAAAAATAGTCTTGAGCACTTACTTGCACTGTTGCTGCTGTGTTTGCCCGCTAACCTTTATCTGTGTTTTTTCTTTTGTTGCAGGTCGTTCCGTCTTTCGTACGGACCGGAAGTCTGGACTGCCGGAAATGCGGGGGACAATGCCGGAGCTGGAGCTGAAGCCAAAGACAGGAAGAAGCTCCGCGGCGGATTGGGGGCAAGACACCATAGAACGATGCTGGAGCGGGATCCTCAGGTAAGCGGGAACCATCCGACGAGCACAAGCAACTGCAACGTGCTCCGAGGAGTCTTTTATAGACGAGGGCGGGTGGGGCTCACACGCGCTGCACGTTTGAAGGGCTTCAGTTAGAAAACGTGCAGCGCTTCATTAGGTATGCAAACCAAGGAGTCTATTAGCGCTTTGAACTGACAAACAAACCTTGATAAAACCATTTCACGTATCTACTTTACAACATAGGAAACTAGATCTGCAAACAATACCCCACCAATAAAGTAGCGATGATTCATTAGGAACAGGCACAAATAGAAAATTACCATTAATGCTAGGAGAAGGCACCATACAATACTGACATTACCTACAACTAATGCAAAGAGAGAGGACAGGCTCTTTGTTTGGAACAGACCCTTACAAGGAGATGGCTCAGGTTTCTCCCAACCAAGTGAGGTAGGGGAATGGTGTGGTGGCCCAACCAAGTCCTAGAGTAATGGGAGGGGTGTAGCATCCCATGTCCTGTCTCAAAGGAGAAGGAGTGTGTCCCGAGGTGGTCGAAACCCAGTCTCTGAGTCTGGTTGGTTCCATGGGGGAACACCAGATGGGGGCCTGGTCTGTACCGGGAGGCAATGCCCTGAGGGAGATGTTAAGGTGTCAGTTGAGCTGGGGGTGACTGCAATAACTAGCATTCCACAGGCTCTGGGGGTCTGGCAGGACCTCTCCAGTTGGGAGAGAGCATGAATCCAGAAATAGGGGTGAGGGGGGACGCAGTCTCCAGTGGAAGGACCAGTGGGTCAGGGGTTGCCAGCTCTGAGGTCAGAGCACCCCAGGACTGGTTTAGATAAAGATTACTGCCTCTGAGGTAAGACTGTCTGCTTGTGCCAAGCTACCAAGGGGGTGAGCAAGGCTGTTTTTATAAGCGTATCCCCCTTACCCTGACTAGGAAGAATAGTCCCTACTCTGCAAACTAGAGAACTCCATTTCTAAAATGTATATTAACCAAAATGGACACTGTCTGAGTAATGTGGGATTGCGCAGTGGGATTAGGTTGAGTCCAACCTTATGTTTTATTGGCTATATGGGAAATTGTACATGGCCCAAGTCTAAGGGAATTTAGAATGGGGTCATCATTTAGGAGCTCAAACAAGACAGTAGCTGTTGGTGTTAGGGCAGAGTGATGTGCGGGGGTGTGAGCAGGGGGAACGACCATGAACATATATATAAACAGAAGGAAAAAAGAACGTACCTGCTGCCCGCCGCCTGCCGCATCGCTGCTCTTCTGCACCTTCTGCAGCACAGGCTCCCAGACTCCCCTAGAATCTGCTCCCATGCATTAGAGGAGAGTCAGATTTGGCCTGAGCAGCCTGGATGTTTGCTCCCAGGGAGACTTGGAATCTGGGCCTGCTGTCTTCGACACGGCAACGCAGTTCGGGTTGGAGATAGCTCACTGCACATGTCATTTTGGCTATCCTAGGAAGGCTGGCCAAACTGACATGTACACTGATAGGAGTGCCCACCAGTCCTCCTCTGTTTCTGCCCCCGTGATGGCACCATCCCCAAGACTTGGCACTTAGAAGTTGAAAAATAAAGCGATATTAAACCTGTTTTATTATTGAATTATTTTTCAACTTTTCAGGATGCTGGCAAGGGGAGGGGGACAGCACTCCTCACCCATAGTGGAGGAGCCACCACTGAAGGCAGAAACAGGCTAATGGGAGTGTGAGTGAGGTTATAGTGGGTAAAACACTGATGGTTTGGTTGTCATCAAGTATTAACAGGACTACTGTAACAAGAAGCTGGTGTGGACATAACAGCTACCTTCTACTGTGAATATGTCGCTGGAGCAAAACTTTTGAGTGCAACTCATGTATAGTTAGAGATTTTATTATGATGCTTGCACATCAACAGTAGTAAACAGTAAGGAATGTAAGAGGACCTTATTACCTTTATGGTCAAAACTATTTCAGAAAAAAATCAACATTTAGCAGACGAGATAACAACCTTTTGATGCAGATCTATTCCAAACCTATTCTAGTAGTGCGTTGCTGTCACTAAGCTCTTCAGGCAATAACCTGACCTGCTTTAAAATCTTCCCACAGGGCTTGGATCTGTCACTAAATACATACCCTGCTTGCAACTGAAAGGGCGAGATTTCGATCGATACCTTATCTCTATTGATCCAAACCTCGATCTGGTCGACTGAACCTTTATTGCCTGTCTAGGAGGAAAACAGTACACCCATTTCCAAGTTAGTTCACCCAAGAAAGGACTCTACTCTCAAAGATCACGGACAACTTCTAGTTTTCAAAAGTTTATTGTAAAGATATAATGAGCTGCAAATACAGGCATCTCAGAATGAGATTCACGAGATACACAGGTCCAATTACATACATGTGCTCTCGGAAAGCCCTCAAACGAGCAACAGAAATCACTAACACAAGTTCTAGAAATAGCAAAGCTATCAGCATAGACGCATATCTCTCCTTCATTTAGGTTGGAGGAAAAAACACACAGGTTAGGCGTCCCTACCCTGTTCTAGATGGTATCCCTACTTAACCAAATCCCAACCTAACAAAGGTGTCAGCAGTGAATGACCCCCAAGGGAAGTCACTCACTCTAAGTCTCTTGGTGAAAACCTATAGTTCTCCAGTCATGACCCCTCTCTGCCTACCCATCCACTCTCTTAGGGGTCCTCAGGTCTCTGCTCTAACTCCACCCAGGGGTGCTGTCCCTAATACAAAACAGTCAACAACATTTGAGACGCCCCTTGTGGAACGCCCCTCACGTGGTGCAACTTCTGGCTTTTTCCATGATACTTTGTCTTGGGCCTCAGACGTTAGAGTTGACCTTGCTTCTCAGATTCTTCTCCGGCCCGCTGATACCCCTTAAACATTCCAAAACCCTCCTCCATGTCTGGGCCGTCTACTGAACAGACCTCTATTCATTCATTTATAATTGGATCCCCCCTTTCCTGTTGCAGACAGATATCAGTAGCCAAGAACCCAACTCTCATATACTTCTAAAAGAAAAAAAACTTGCAACATTTCTCAGCCCAGACATGTACGTGTAAATCAATGCTGAAACATTTCAGGCCTACAATATTTCTCATTATGATTATAACATTCAACTTCTTCATTTAATTAAAACATGTTAATACTCTTATTCTATTATTAAGTAAACATTTCTATAAATCATGGCCTATTTAATGCAATGGCCAAAAACCTTAAAACAATCTGTGTCGTGAAAAGAACCACCTTCCCTTTCCCTCCAGCTCTGGCCCTGAGGCCTACCACGTTCTGCGTTTAACCGCATACCATCTCATGTTTTAGCAGCTTCACGACATGGATTCAAAATAATCACATCTAATAAAGTCATATAATGTCACACATTTCTGTATTAGTTCCACTTCTACTTAAATCTCTACATTAGCTATACATTTTAGGATATATTTGCAAATACTATTAGCACTCATGGCATTTCTCTTCATGACTTGTGCTTACTACAGGTAAGTGTGATGTACTCATACATTTATCAGTTTGCGCTCTCTCAGTTCCCCCCTTTGATGACCTCTCGGGGTCATCACTAACATTTAAACTGCAGTTATTGCTGGCATTCTCTGCGCTTCCAGAGCTCTCAGGCTCCTGTACTGATTATCTTGTATGGCAGCCAATCTCTGCAGCTGCTCTCTTTGGGCCCTTTCTGCCTTTCTTGCTCTGTACCATTTGAATACCCTCACCAATCCCCACAATATTATCCCACAGATCAATATTATGATGATAGGCTTTAGGATATACCATATAAAGCTTTTTCCTAAGGTGGAAAACCACCCTCCAACTGCACTCATTCCGTGGCCCACCTTTTCCCAGACATTTTCTCTACTCAAGTCTTCGATCTCCTTGTGAATATTAGTTATGTTCTTAATAACTTTCTCAAGGGGTTTTGAAAGGTCTGGAATATAAGTGCAACATTCCTGAACCTTCAAAGCCTTACAGACTCCGCCCTCTTTTGCTAATAGGACATCTAATGCAAGACGATTTTGAAGAACCATAGCCCTTATCGATTGCATCTCTCCTTCTACCAGCATTAAGGACTGAGCAGTGCTGGCAGACAACCTGTCGACAACTGTTGCCAGTCGTCTAATTTTAACATCATTAAGGATTATTCCCAACAGAGGAAACATAGCTCCAAAGACATCTCCAACCATTTCTGCATCGCCTAAATCTCTCCTTCCCCTCGATGATGTCTGGCCCTCAATGATCAATAAGTCTTGTGCATGATATATTTTGGGGAAGACAATTGCCAAATAACATGATCCATACCAGTTGTCAGGTAGTCTCACGTAAGCATTTCTTCCACATACAAAATACACATTTGGAATCACTTGCATTCCCTTCAGGAAATCCTTAGTGTAGTACTCTAAATTAAAAGCATGTTCACAGTCAACTTCACCCACGTATACATTTTCATAATACGTTTTGGCTCGGTGAAGACATAACTTTCCTCTCTGCGCTTTATCTAAAGCTATTGGACCACTACTACCCTTTCTCTTGTGTGTCTTCTCTTCCTCGGTCCAATCTATTTTCCCTTGTCCTGATTTTTTCAAAATCTTTTGTCTCCTGTAACGATCATCCACCTGCCCTATGAACTTTTTCTCGACTTCTGACACCTTACATGTCAGGTTATTTCTACGGGCATGTGAAGTATCTAAGGTAATCCAAGGAATGAAGAACTTGGCCAATCTGTCTTCACTCTTCCAGTAATCCCATTTGTTCATCTGCTTATAATTTGGGACTTCTGGCAACACTGAATCATAATTAGAGAAATAGTATTCAAAACTATCTCTCTCATAAAATATACTAAGCAATAAGCTACATGTAATGCCATATGTCAGCGGGAGGTGATGGTATCTAATACCCTCGTCTACAGATGCCGGCAACTGCATGCAGACATAGCAATCCTTAACCTCCATGGCATCCACGTATTCATACAAGAGTTTAGCATAAGCATTTGACCTAAAGTCTCCTTGGGACTCGTCTACATGTAACCTGCGGGCTTCTGCAGCCAATAACGCTTTCTCTTGAGTGTTTTCCCTTTTCCCACCTGCAACAGTGGGTGTAAGTGTTACTGCAGAACTCGCATCAGTTACCTTTACCTCTTCTGCATGTCCCTTTACATAAGAAATTGTTACCACTAAAGCTATTAATATTATCACTCCTACTATTAGTGTACCTATTATACATTTAGCTCTGCGGTTCGGGGTGCCGGCCTCCATTTCGTCAGACTATATAGTTCTCTCTTTATCTCCGCAAAAAGTTCTTTTCCTCTCGTTCCTTTACAGTCTCTTTTCAATCCTTTTTGTCTTTAGAATCCACACAGCTGGAGGCTGACAACCTTCTTCGCAAAAGTCCTTTAACAGTTCGAAAAGACAACCCTAGCCCTTCTCCATCAACTCAAGGGAAGTTCCCTACAATTCACTGCTTCCTGGGCGCTAGGTAATCTTCTTTTTCTGCTTGCTTTATTTACAAAGTCCTTTAACAATCGACTATCAGATTTGTGGTTGCAGCTTCAATAGCATAGTTCAATATTTCCAAGCGAAGAGTGTGCTCTTCATGTGCTGTTATCGTTGTACCAAAGTCGGGGAATTGCAATTCTGTAAGAAACATGTGTTTTAACTTACTGAGGCGGGGAGGTCTGGGGAGCACGAATGTTAGTGACCCTTCTTGTTCGACACCGGGTACCAACAGCCGTATTTCCACGGTGATAATGGGCTCAGAACTGGACACCACCACCGCTCGGATCCTCCCTGTCTCCGGTTTCACAGACATTTGTCGCCAGATATGTCCACTCAGCTGTGGAGTATCTTCTGTTAGGCACACGCACTCTTCTTGACCTTCTTCGGTCCGGTGCTTCAGCGCCCTGAGCACCTTCTTCTGGGTCTGAGTCTTCTGATATCGGAGGAAGGGTTAACTCTGGAGTTGACCTCAGGCTAGAGCTCCTTCTTTGCGGCCAATTAGCTTCTCCACGTGCCCTTCTACTCCTTCTCCTTCTGGTCTGTTCTCGCTCTCTTTCAGACCTGTCAGGGTCAGACTCGTACTCCCAGCTATTTTCTCCTTCTGTAGCGTCGTCTGTTTCACTGTTGTACTGACCGTCCTCAGCTTGGTCAGACTCGTTCCCTGCTTCCGCTGGCACCTCTACAGCTTGGCTAGCCCCCTCTATGGCTTCTTGGTCCCCAGCTGGACGTCCATCCGAGAGAGGAGCTGTTTCCAGAGGTGCTGGAACCCTTTTCGTATGTGACGCGTGGATCCAATTGGGCAGGCCTCCCACCTTTACAGCTGTGCTTGTGATCAGGATGACCTGGTAGGGCCCACGCCAACGAATATCCAAGCAGCTTCTTCTCACATGTTTCTTCACCAGGACCCAGTCCCCAGGATACAGGTCATGGCAAGGGCCCTGGCACGCTGGAACCTCGGCAGCCTGTACCTGAAGAGACACAGAACGCATTGCGTCAGACAGCCCCTTACAATAGTCCAGGATCATATCATCTGTGATATTTAACAGTGCAGTAGCTGGAATAGATGGCAGCCTCATTGCTCTCCCCATTAACACCTCATGTGGTGACAACCCTGTTCAGCTGTCTGGGGTACTACGAAGGCTCATGAGGACCAATGGCAGGGCATCAGGCCAACTCAGGGTCGTTGAGGAACAGACTTTAGCTATTCTGGACTTGATCGTTCCATTGATCTGTTCCACAATTCCTGAGGCTTCTGGTCGGTAGCTGCAATGGAGCTTCTGATCAATATTTAGCGCAACACAAATCATCTTCACAAGCTCGCTGTTAAAATGTGTTCCCCTATCTGATTCCAAAAAGGCCGGCACCCCGAAACGAGGGATAAGTTCTCTAAGCAGTAACTTAGCCACTGTGAGGGTGTCGCACCTACGTGTAGGATATGCCTCAACCCACCTGGAGAACACACAAACAACCACCAGGACATAGCGAAGGCGGTTGCACCTTGGCATTTCAATGAAATCTATCTGCATTCTATTGAATGGACCTCCAGACCTTCCTATGTGACTTAGTGCAACTGGTGTTCTTTTTCCTACGTTCAGCTGCTGGCAGGTCACACAACGCTGACACACTGCTTCTGCTGCTATTCTAAACTTAGGGTTGTACCAAGTCTGTCTAAACACTCTCAGCATAGCATCTCTCCCTAGGTGTACTGGACCATGTATGAGTCTAGCCATTGGACTCACCATCTCATTGGGCAACACTGCTCTGCCGTCTGCTGAGACCCAAAAATGGGTCTCACCCATTACACATCCTGCCTTTTCCCATGTTTCTTTCTCAGAATCAGGAGCATTTTCTTGCATGGTTGACAGTTCATCCCAAGTATCAACAGTTTCCAGAATCATGGCTAATTCAGTTCTTACATTTATTCCACCCACATCCACCTCTGTGAAAGAGTAACCCTGTTCCGCGCAATACCGTGCAACTTCATCAGCATATCTATTGCCTTTCGAAACAAAGTCCTCATTTTTGGTATGTGCGATGCACTTTACAACTGCGATACTTGCTGGACATTGCAATGCTTCTAACAACAGGCGCACAAACTCTCCATTGCGAATGGGAGAGCCTGAAGAAGTCATGAACCCTCTTTGAGACCATAACTGCCCGTAATCATGAACTACCCCAAACCCGTATTGGCTGTCGGTGTAGATGGTGACTCGAATTTGATTGCCTGCTAAGCAAGCACGTGTCAGGGCAATAATCTCGGCTACCTGAGCGGAGTTTACTCCTTCCAGGCACCCTGCTTCCACAACTCCTTCTATTGTACAAACAGCATACGCTGCTCTCAATTGCCCAACTTCGTCTCTTACACATGAGCCATCGACAAAGAAAATTTCATCTGGGTCAGTCAGTGGCTCATCCACAATGTCGGGTCTGGGTTTGGTGCATAGTTCAGTCACATCGAGACAGTCATGGTCTGTATATTCATCATCATCCTCAATATCATTTGGAAGTGGCATCAAGGTAGCAGGGTTCAAAACAGAGCATCTCTTGAGGGTCACGTTCTCTGCAGCAAGAATAACTTGCTCATAGCGCGTGAGCCTGCTATTGGTCAGATGCTGTGTTTTGGTCCTGGTCATCAACAGTTCAACAGAATGTGGCACGCACACCTCTAACGGGTGCCCCATGACAATATTTTCACATCTCTCAATGCTGACACCCGTTGCAGCAACGGATTTGAGACATCCGGGCAACGCTGCGGCTACTGGGTCTAAAGTAGCCGAGAAATAAGCAACTGGTCTACGGGCATTCCCATGGATTTGGACCAACACAGACAACGCACAACCTTCTCTCTCACAACAGTAAAGAAAAAATTGTTTATTGTAATCAGGCATTCCCAATGCCGGAGCACGACACAGGTCCTCTCGCAACTGTAGGAACGCCATCAAACAGTCTTTGTCCCATGGTACCGGATCACTCACCTCCTTGTGCGTCAGTTTTTGCAAGGGCTTTGCTTTCAGTGAAAAGTTCACGATCCACTGTCGGCAATAACCCACCATCCCTAGGAACATCCTGACCTCTCTCTGGGTCTGAGGCGCATTCATTTTCATGATCGCCTCTATCCTGTCTGGTGACACTTTTCGTTTGCCTTTCTCAATTCTGTGTCCCAAGTACTGCACTTCTGTCAGGCAGTACTGCAATTTTCCCGGGGATACCTTATGCCCATTGGCAGCTAGGTGATTTAACAAAGCAATGGAGTCTTCCCTGCAAGCTTCTTCTGTTTCTGACGCCACAAGGAGGTCGTCTATGTACTGGACCAGAACTGACTTCTGGGGCAGCACTAGACTTTCAAGATTTTTCTTCAAAAGCTGGTTAAAGATCGATGGGCTCTCTGTATACCCCTGAGGGATACGACACCATGTTAGGACGCGATTTTCCAGCTTAAATGCGAAAAGAAAATGGCTATCTTCGTCCAGAGGGATCGAAAAGAAAGCCTGGCAAAGATCGATCACAGTGAACCACTCTGCTTGGAATGGAATCTGAAACAGTATCACTGATGGATTCGGTACCACTGGACAACATGAAACGACTATGTTATTAATCTTTCGAAGGTCCTGCACTATCCGAAATTTCCCATTTGGTTTCTGTAGACCCATAATCGGGGAGTTGCATGGACTACCCACGATTTCTTTCAGTATTCCCTGTTTAATCATGGACTCGATCACGGGTTTTATGCCTGCAATCGTTTCTGGAGTCAATTTATATTGGGGTGTTCTTGGGAACTCAGCATGCGGTTTCACTACAATTTTCACTGGGTCCACCCCTTTGACCAAACCAATCTCTTCCCCAGTGAAATCCCATACTTCTGGTGCCACTGTCTCTCTCAAGTCCCAGGGGAGCTCCTCTACTGTTAAAGTAGGGTACAGTTCCACGCATATTCTAGAGTTTGCAACTTTGAAATCTGCATCATCATCATTGGTCAATACCTCCACTCCCTGAGGTGTACAATATATAGTACAATTCAATTTACACAACAGGTCTCTTCCTAGCAAACACACAGGACTTGAATCGCAAACCACAAACTGGTGCTCATCGCTGTACTTCCCTATTTTCACCTGCACCGGTTCTGTCAATTGGCTGGTTATTCTCCTGTTTGCGACCCCTACCACCTGTATGGTCTCTCCAGACATGGGCAGGTCTGGAACTGCAGCTGATCTGATCGTGGATCTAGTGGCTCCTGTGTCCACCAGAAATGTCGTAGGGCACCCTGCTACTTCTGCTTCCACATAGGGTCCCCTCTGATCTACCTCTAAGGCTGCCCCGAGGGTGCAGTCTTCTCTTTCCACTCTCTGTCCGGTTAATGGGTCCACATAATAGCACTCTTCACCTTCCACAAACAGGGGCATTTGTCTATAGGTCTTACCCATACTCCCTACTCGAGGAGGTTGCGGGAACTGGGCTCGGGGAGGAGCCCCCCCCCCTTTGAGCACCTTTCCTTGGTATGGCGTCGCCCCTCTCATAGGTGCGCTCTGGACCTCTTCCTCCTCTATCTCTTGCTCTCCTATCTCTACATTGTAAGGGCACTCGCGTTTCCAATGCCCCAACTCGTTGCACTGGTGGCACCTAGTCGTTTTCTTCAAGGTAGCTATGTCTATTCTAGGTCTAAAGGTGGAACTCTCCTCATTACCCTTGTTCTGACTGTACTGCTTCTTTCCTCCGGTACCTGTCCCTTGCTGCTGTTGCTGTTGTCCCCCCTTCCCTGCTGCCTGCATCTGTACCACCATCAACTTTTCTTTTAGTTTCTTAGCCTTGGAGTCTATCTCATCACAGCAGTACCTGGCATATCTCAGTATTTCATCTAGGGGTTTAGTTTGCCAACAAATCGAGTGTTGCTGAATCATTAAACTAATATCCGGTCTCAGTCCCAGGACGAACTTGGACACAAATTGCCCTATGTCTTTTGGATCCATTACATCTAAGCCGCTATACTGTTTAAACGCCTTCAGCAATCTCTCGTAATATTCATGAACTGTCTCTTTGGGTTCCTGTCTTGTTCGGTCTATTCTGACCCAATCTATGTCTTGCATTGGCACCTTCTCTTTCAGCCAAGTCATCACTCTCTCGTATTTTGCCATCACAATCTCGGACGGCCCATTAGTCTTGGCATCTCTTTCTGGCTCCGTTATGGGCCACTCAGCGCTAACCTTGCATGCTGTCCACAGGTCGCCTGGTACTACAATGTCAAACAGCGTGTTCAGATCTATCCAAAGGACCTTTGAGATTTTTACAAATCTCTCCACTTGCTTGTACCACTCCACTGGGCTCTCTCGTAACTTGGGGAAAGAGGTGGTAAAAGCAGCTAAATCTCCCCTACTCCAAGGGACATGTACATAATTCCCATTTGCAACTTCACGCAAAGGGTAAGCTTCTATTCCCTGCTGTCCTGGTGTCATACCAATCATGCTTCTCCTGCCGGTCCCTTTCTTGGACCACCTCTCTTCCCACTTATCTAGTGCCCTCCATGTCCTTATTCCAGTAATCAGTTCCCTTATGTGTGTTTTCAGCCCAATCGTTCTCCTCTCATCTAGGTCTCGATCTGAGTAATGTAGCCTGTGGTTACCCTGTAATGCCTTGGTTCTTGACAAGTCCACCATATATTTGCCTGCTAGTTCGACTAACTTCTCATGGACTGCTCTCGCTTTTCGAGTAATGTCCTTTGCCATATACAGTATTTCATCCTGTTCATACATTTCCATTCTTTCTAAAGGCAGGGTACCATCTACCATGTCATCCAGATCTGACCTTAAACTGGAGACATCGAGTCTTTTGGCTTTTATCTCAGCTCGCAATATGTCTTTCGAAGGGGGCTCACTGGTCTCCCTACCATCCCAACTTCGAGCTCTGCGTTTGGGCTCGGGAGAGTTAATGGGTGGTCTCCCTCGCTCCCATCTCTCCAGGTCCCATGCTCGGCCATCCGATCTAGGAAGGTGATGGAACACGGGCCTGTTACCCCCACTCTCTCTCTGCCCACTCTCTTCTTCTTCTCTCCTCTCACCGCACATCTCTCTGTTATTTTCCCTCTGGTCGCTACACTCCCTTTGCCTCGTATCGCTCAGTATCCGATACGATCCTTCCTGGTTCCCCATATTCCCTGGGCTGCGCTCATTGCCGTCATCACAGGGACTATGGTGCGACCTCTCACAACTCCCATTCAGTTCTCTGGTGCCGGGCACACAGTGTGGACATTTAAAGCTGTTTCTGTACTCTTGTGCTCTCCTCTCCCCTTCACTGAGTATTGGGCGCGCCACCCCTTCACTCCCGGGGCCCCCGTTTTCCAGGTCTGTTCTACCTCCACTCCGGGCCCAATGGGTGACTCCCCTACTCCCTCTACAGTCCCACTCCGGGCTACTCTCCCCAGCCCCGCAGTGAGTCCGTGCTCTGCTGTCCTGACTTTCCCTTTCTGCTTCTGCAGCATTGATGCACTTTTGAGCCTTCACTGCCTCGTCCCACTGCTTCATGTACTCATTTAGCTCTTGAAAGGATTTTCGTCCCGATCCCCTCAGATCCATTGGCCATCTAGGGCCCCCAGGATCTCCTCCCGGGTCCCCTGCTGTGTGCATCGGTGTACTCCATTCTCTGGGTATCGGCATCTGACTTGGGGAATTAGTGGTATCTTTCCTCCTAGCCTTCTCTGCTCTTTCTCTGTCTTTCTGTACCCGTTCTTCCCCTCTTGCTCTTTCTTGGTCATATATCGATATTATAGGACCTATGGTAACAGGTACTTGTAGTGCATCTGGTAATGGGTAGGATGTGGCACTTTCCGTTTCCGGCGCTCTTTGTACCACAAACCTACCGACCACCTGTTGCACCTGACTAGGCTGGAACAGCTCTTTCTTTGGCTCAGGATCCCACTGTGAACTGGGAAGCGGTCTATGCTCTCCTGCAATGCCCCCCTTTTCTCCCTCAGTATTCTCGACCTCTCCCCCTTCTTTATTATATGGGGGTGGCCTGTCTGTCAATAATCTGTTTATCAGGCTATCCTCTGTTTCGCTCTCATCATCTTCTTCTAGGGGGCTTTTATTTACTGGCGCCTCTAACACTGGGTACAGTTTATTTATTTCCAAATTATGCACTCTCCATCTTTTAGCATCTGCATCCCACCTGGCATCCTGTACTGCCCTTACCGATCGTTTCACCCTTTCTTGTCGTCTGTTCATATTCTTTTCATGCGCTGCCCTAATCCATGCTTCAAGAGCTTCAAACTGGGTTGGTCTAGGCAAGGGTCTAATTGAGGTCATGACTGATTTTAATCGATGTAACACCTCTAATCTGAACGTCCCGTACTTCGGGAACGTCAGTTCCTCGTTTCCTTCAGTAATCTTACTCCACTCTGATATCCAAAGGATCGTATGCAACCCAACATTTACTGCCATGTAACGAGCTGGCGTACCCTCCGGCGGGGCTTCTTCCCCTTCATACGATCCTCCCTTCTCTTTCTTAAACAACGCTTTCAACCATTTAAAACACTTCATAATTATGCGCACAAAATCCAGCCTCGCTACTCTGTTTACTTCCTGATGACAATCCACCAATCCTATCGCGGCTTTGCTAGCTTGGCCTATCACAGCGCGGTCTTTCTCCTGTCGGCCAATCACGTCGCGACCCTGTGTGACGTGTTCGCTAGCTGGCCTATCACAGCGCGGTCTTTCTCCGGTCAGCCAATCACTGCGCGACACCACCTGACGTCTCTTTTCTCCGCTTCGCAGCAGCACCCCTCCTTTCTCAACTCGTCTCCCGGTTATGCATGCGTCCCATTCATACACCGAAAAATGACTACTTCCGACCAAGCGGTCACTTCTCTCGACTGTACGTCCACAGTCTATCTGTAATTGTCAACACAACTGACGAGATGTCTTATCGTCTCTCTGATAGGTTGCTTACACACACAGTAACTTCCGACCAGCGTCCGTTACTCACGCACTCACTCTTACGTTCCCCCTATCTCGGTCTCTTGGGTGATCAATGGTACCTCATGACCCCCTTCACACTAGTTGACAATTACTCTGGGTGTCCGATACACCCGAACCACTTAAGCTCTCCTTGAACTTAAGATTTCCACCGGTTGCGCGCGCTCACAACCTGTTCCACAGTCACTCTACAGACATTCAGCTCCGCCAGACATTACAACATAGATACAATACAAAACACCGCAATCTAACACGCATAACCCTTTATACTCACTCTCGACCGATACTGCTGCTTTTTCCTGTCTCACGTCATCCGGATCTTCTCCAGCGGGCTGTTCTTCCAATCATCGATCTCTAGGGGCCTTGGGGTAAGCTAACCTGGCCTAGGTCACCGTCCTCAAGAAGGCAACCATCCTCTATAGCTACCAACTGAAAGGGCGAGATTTCGATCGATACCTTATCTCTATTGATCCAAACCTCGATCTGGTCGACTGAACCTTTATTGCCTGTCTAGGAGGAAAACAGTACACCCATTTCCAAGTTAGTTCACCCAAGAAAGGACTCTACTCTCAAAGATCACGGACAACTTCTAGTTTTCAAAAGTTTATTGTAAAGATATAATGAGCTGCAAATACAGGCATCTCAGAATGAGATTCACGAGATACACAGGTCCAATTACATACATGTGCTCTCGGAAAGCCCTCAAACGAGCAACAGAAATCACTAACACAAGTTCTAGAAATAGCAAAGCTATCAGCATAGACGCATATCTCTCCTTCATTTAGGTTGGAGGAAAAAACACACAGGTTAGGCGTCCCTACCCTGTTCTAGATGGTATCCCTACTTAACCAAATCCCAACCTAACAAAGGTGTCAGCAGTGAATGACCCCCAAGGGAAGTCACTCACTCTAAGTCTCTTGGTGAAAACCTATAGTTCTCCAGTCATGACCCCTCTCTGCCTACCCATCCACTCTCTTAGGGGTCCTCAGGTCTCTGCTCTAACTCCACCCAGGGGTGCTGTCCCTAATACAAAACAGTCAACAACATTTGAGACGCCCCTTGTGGAACGCCCCTCACGTGGTGCAACTTCTGGCTTTTTCCATGATACTTTGTCTTGGGCCTCAGACGTTAGAGTTGACCTTGCTTCTCAGATTCTTCTCCGGCCCGCTGATACCCCTTAAACATTCCAAAACCCTCCTCCATGTCTGGGCCGTCTACTGAACAGACCTCTATTCATTCATTTATAATTGGATCCCCCCTTTCCTGTTGCAGACAGATATCAGTAGCCAAGAACCCAACTCTCATATACTTCTAAAAGAAAAAAAACTTGCAACATTTCTCAGCCCAGACATGTACGTGTAAATCAATGCTGAAACATTTCAGGCCTACAATATTTCTCATTATGATTATAACATTCAACTTCTTCATTTAATTAAAACATGTTAATACTCTTATTCTATTATTAAGTAAACATTTCTATAAATCATGGCCTATTTAATGCAATGGCCAAAAACCTTAAAACAATCTGTGTCGTGAAAAGAACCACCTTCCCTTTCCCTCCAGCTCTGGCCCTGAGGCCTACCACGTTCTGCGTTTAACCGCATACCATCTCATGTTTTAGCAGCTTCACGACATGGATTCAAAATAATCACATCTAATAAAGTCATATAATGTCACACATTTCTGTATTAGTTCCACTTCTACTTAAATCTCTACATTAGCTATACATTTTAGGATATATTTGCAAATACTATTAGCACTCATGGCATTTCTCTTCATGACTTGTGCTTACTACAGGTAAGTGTGATGTACTCATACATTTATCAGTTTGCGCTCTCTCACAAGCATCATTTAAATCTCTTGCCTGAACATGTAAGGCCTCTCAGCTCTGCCCCTTTAGATAGAGGTCAGGTGATTATTCCACCAAAATCTGCCCCTAGGATTAAATGTGTTTTAATAAGGCAAGATCGCTTGTCAATCACTATTTGGAAGTGGCTGAACTAATAAATTCACATAAGTTTGACATCATATTTGTGACAGAAACCTGGGCAGATCAGTTGCTGGGTCCTGAAATTATTGCTCTAGTCCCACCTTGCTTTAGGATTTACAGGCTTGACAGGGGGGACAGGAAAGGTGGTGGGCTCGCTATTATCTACCAGGGTATTTACGCGCCATCTTTTTTCCAATATCCAATACCGAGTTTGAAGGTTTGGGTTTTAAATTCGAACTTTCCGAATCTCAGTCGCTCAATGTTCTCATTGCATAGACCTCCAGGCCAAAAAACATACTTTTTTGATGCAATTGGCCAGTCCCTAGCATATTCTCTCTCCACAACTGATTTCACTCTGTTGGGGAGGGTCTCAATTTTCATTTAGAGAATGGTGGTGACAAGGATAGGCTGCTCTCCTCGAGCTAATGTCTGATTTCGGCTTTGAGCAATGTGTGGCTGGGCGTACCTCCTTTGCCGGCCACACTCTAAATGGGATTTTTTCCAACTGCATTCTCCCTATTAACTTTGCTATCCTCCCAGTAAGGTGGTTTGACCACAGTGCATTTAGATGGGAAATCCTTGTTTGTGGTAATACTGCCCCTAAGAGTGCTCTTAGGAAGCTAATCAATTCCCAGGCTTGGAATAAGTTCAATGCCTAGGATCTCTTCTTGGTTCACGCTAATCCTCCATCCTTGAAATCTGACTCTCCCAACGAAATGGTTTCCAATTTCCTCTTATGGCTAGATTCTGGAGCAATGAATGGGCTGGTGCCTGCCAAACAGTCCCTTTCTAGAAGAACCAAACCCACCTCTCTGTGGTTTGGGGTTTAGCTCCAGTCTGCCACGAAATCCTGTAGTAAACAAGAACGGATTTGGAGCAAAAATTACGATAACAACGAGAAATAAAATTATAGATTGCTGCAAGCAGACTATAAAAAACTTATCTTGAAGGAAAAATCTGAGTACTCCAATAATTCTATGGAAGAAGCCAGCTGCTAGTTCAAGGCCTTCTTCCAAGTTGTTTCCAAACTCTCCTCACCAGCATCTATGATTCCAGAACATATCAATCAGGATTTCTGTGACTCCTTGCCATCCTTCTTCTGAACAAAGTGGAAGTCATTTTTAATAAGTTCACCTTGATCACTGCTGTCACTTTCACCTCCAGGCTATGCCCAACACTGCAGGAACAAGGATATTCCCATTCCACTACCACCACCCCTGTAATGTACACTGAATATAACACAGTGCACTAGTCACTAGGGTGTTGGGAGAGGGTGGAAGAAAATGAGGAAGACAACACCGAATGGAAACCAGTTGTGGACTCCGCCTGTTCTGTTCTTATGGGCATGGAACTGAGACTGCACCTGGAAGAGGAAAATAAACAACAATCCTCAATGGCTGGGACATGGGTATACACAAGATATTATATTTCTATGGTCATGCATAAAAAAATACTGTCTCTTGTGCACATTTATCTCTCTTACCAGTTCAAGACTGCTGTAAGACTGAAGAAAATCCAGGTTCCAATATCCACGGATAGTCCACATAGTCCCACGAGAAATGTGTCCTCAAAATATCAAGAAAGAGCAATAAGGGGGAAAAAGTCCATAGACATAAAAAAAACCCGCTCCACTAGTACCAAAAAGAAAAAACTCCCAAAACCTAATCACAAAGTGGCCACCTTGTGAGGAACAAAAACTTGAAAAAAGAGTAAAAACGCTGCCGAGAACTGCAGCGTTCGTATTTACGCCCGAACTTCACATAAGAACAAGGAGTGGATGCAAAGTTACAGAAAGTAGCCGGTCCGTGAATGGAAAACCAACACGCAGCCGCATATCGGTACGGGGACACAGTAATCCACAAGGAAAGAGAAACAGCACTCAGAACCACACAAGAGCTCCCACGCCGGTAGACAACAGCCGCGGGGCTATCCAAAAATAAGGAGAAAAGGATCCTGATAATCACTGGACCCCAAACCACGAAAAGGAGCCGACAAAGAGACTCCAGCGATCCCGGGAACCACAGACAAAAACAGAAGACTTCTTCCAAATCCTTCCGGGTGAAATATGGCGAGGCAAAGAAACCAAGCAAGGTATGTGAGCTACGAGCTCCCTTTTAAAGTGCACTGCAGCCAAACGCTAGTCCATAGACCAGGTGACCTGAATATACATGGCCATAGAAACAGGACTGGGGAGACCGACTACCTCCTAACAACTGCAACACTACCTTCTGGGTATATCAACTGTCCTAGTAACATCAATTAGCAGTCCTTCCCTGAATTTACTTCTCTTTCAGTAGACTGAGTAAGGGAACTGATTTTTCAACTAAGTCCACTTCCCCTCATGATCCTTGTCCTCCAAAAAATTTGAAATCTCATTCCGGAACTGGTTGCTGCCCAACTGGCACCTATCTTTAATTTAATAGTTAAGATTGGTGTCTTTCCTAAAGCGTGGAAAACTGCCTCTATTCTTCCTCTGTTGAAGAAAGCTAACTTAAATTCGCTTGACCATAACAGCTTTAGACCAATCTCCAGACTCCCTTTCCCTGCTAAGATAATAGAGAAAGAAATGAATCGCCAACTTTCCTGCACAGCAACCGATTGCTTCACAGCTCCCAATCTGTATTCCACAGTGGGCACTCCACTGAACCGCCTCTGATTATAGCCATTAAAATGATCAGCGCTTCCCTTATCCTCCTCAAAATGATGGCAGCCTTTGACACAATCAATCATGGTCTACTGTTACCCCGGCTGGTGGATTTAGGTGTAGATGGGGCTGCCCTGGCCCTCTTCAGATCTTTTTTGACTGAGTGAACCCAAACAGTGGCTGTGGGTGACTTCACTTCGAAGTCCTTTTCTCTGCCCTGCGAGGTTCCTCAGAGTTTGGCATCGAGTCCAACTCTTTTAACATCAATGTCACACCGTTGGCTGCCTTGGTGAAGTAATTTGGGTTTTCCACTGTCTCATATGCAGATGACACCCAGGTTGTTGTGTCTCTTTCTAGAAGTGGCCCAGACCTGAGGATTTCATTCCAAGCATGCATGTGAGAAGTTGGTATCTGGATGGAGGTGAGCTGCCTCAAGCTGAATTCTTCAAACACTGAAGTTATTCTATTTAGTAACATCACTTCCTTTTGGAATCCCTTGTGACGGCTGTAAGAAGTAGGTTCCCTTCCGGTAATTGTGAACAGGGTAAACCATCTGGGTATCCTGGTTGATGTTAACCTTACCTACAAGGAACAGGTTAACAAGGTAATCTCCAGATTCCAGTCGGCCGCACGTGCTCTGGTTAGACTGCATTGGTTGCCTATTTGGCAAAGAATTGTCTTTAAAGCACTTTGTATAACCTATATACCACTTCAGGGTTAAGGGTCAGCCTTCCTGAGGGACAAAATCAGCATGAATGGGCACAACAGGACCCTTAAATCTTGTTCAGCAATGACTTTGGTGGTGCCTCCCTATAGGATCTCCTCCTGGGGTGGCAGGAGTTTTCTGGTCTGCACAACCCAGAATTGGAACAGACTTCCTTTGGCAATTAAATAAGCTCCCTCTCTCTCTGGAGTTTCCACTAGCTCCATAAGACCTGGCTTTTTACTAAAATATAGTCTCATCCCTCTATCCTCCCTTCGTTAGTGTCGAGACACCTCCGGGTATTAGTTGTACTTTATAAACTCAAATAAAAAAAAATCAAACTACTGTATCGCTTCTCTTGATATAGGGTGTTCGAGTGAATACTTTCCCTAGGCTCTTACAAGTGATAATACCTCATTGGTGTAATTCAAACTCCTCAGCCTGCTTTAATTATTAGTCTTCCTTAATTTTATTACTGATCCAGGATAACATTAATATCACAAAGAAAGAAGGAAATGTATGTTGCTAATGATATTTTCGTCTGCCCATCACTCTTCAGTTCTGAGAACTGGTAACTGTATAAGTGAACTTAATGTGAGATGAGTCACATTCATATCTTTTATACCACTGCAGAAAAAAAAGCGTTAACCAAATAAAAAATGATCAGACCACACATTCTCTATCTCATATTGTTGAGTCGCTTATTGTGTGGCCAACCCCACTGGCCTCCAGTAGATGTTTTTTCTGGAGAGTTCAGTGTTGGAATAGTTGCCGCTGGCGCCCAGTAGATACAATGATACATACTAATGCGGTCTTGCCTACAAAGGCAGACAAGATCGAAACATGACAAGGAGACCGTATTGTCAGCCAAACCCTTTTTAAAATAAACTACATTTTACTAGGAAGCTTACATGAAAAGATTCGATTTTGTATAACGAAATACAAGCCAGAAGCAAATCTATCATGCAAACTGCACACTTTAAAATACACCGTTTACGAAAACCTTACTCGCAGTAGCATTTAGATGCTCTTCGAGGCTCTCTGGCTCCGCTGTGAGGATGCAACCCGGGTCTATGCCTTTGTTTTTCCCAAAACGGCGCTGTAAACATTGTATATAATAACTCCGAAAATCTCAGAGTTAGATCATGTGCTGCAGACATAAAAAAATCGGAGCACAGACACTTAATTGCCTCTTTGTGTTCTGAGCTTCGCTGTGTGTACTTTAAGCATTTACTCATCCATTTGTTTCCGAAAGTGCATTGTCCACAGTGCATACATTAACTGAGAAAATCCTTAGAGTTAGAGTGTGAGTTGCAGCAACAAATCTCGTAAACCAAATAAACCTCAACAGTAGTATCAGGTGGGCTGTGGGTTCGGTAATGGGGCGTGATCATGGGTGGGGTTAGCTACTTACCTAAAATCTGATTACTCTAGATTTGGAATGGTTCTTAGTGCAATAAATTCTGTCTATTCTGAGTTTTTCGATTCATTAAATGCTGGGCCTTTTTCTCCTGGCAGGTTTGACTTGCTGACATTTATTAGGAGATGTGGACTTTATCATACCTTAAGTTATCTGGTGCCACATTATACATTGGGTGCAAGGGCATGTGCAGCTGCTTTGGATGCCTATGGGGGCATAATTGTATTACAGAATTGGCCACAGACGCTTGTGCATCCTCTTCTATAATACTGATAGCGCTGGCACACATGTAGCATGAGTGTTATCATCAGCAGCATCTCCTCCGCTAAGGCGGAGGAGCGTCGTCCCACAGGAAAAATAAAAAGATAATAGCATGTTATTATAATTTATTTTTTAGTATTCTGCTGTAGGGGGTGGGGTGGTGTGGGCTGGACTGCCCACAGAGCAGGGGAGAAGTGGTAGACACGTCCTAAGTGCGCATGACTGTTTTGCCGGCCGTTTTGCGCTGGCCAAACCATCATGCGCACTTGGCATGTTCTCCACTGGGTTGTATTGCACATCCTGGGTAGAGAACATGTCCAGGCTTCCAGTCCTCATCTGTGCGCTGAACTACAGTGCTCAGACCAATCATGAGGCTGCTATTTGCAGCATTGTAATTTGCTAAGGGAGTCTGGAAGCTTGGGTGCCTCCTGTTCCTGCTTCCCGCCCCTAGAGTCCTTAAATGGGCAAAGAGGACAGTAAGGCAGAGGCTGGCAGGCAGGTAGATGATTTTTTCATCTTTCTTATTTTATTCCCTGCCCATCCAAGCCTCCCCCCGTGACTCACCCCCACCGCCATTAAGTAGCTGCTGCCACTGGTTATCATGGGAGGGTCTACCCTCATTTGCATGAGGGCCTGGCCCCATTCAGTTGAAAGAATCACTTTGGCTCTGCTCCCGGCCTGTATTATGGATGCAGGGGCAAACATGCCTTTACGAGGCACACTGAAAGTGAGCAACAAAAATGTGTCACACTTTCATTGCACCTCCTAAAGGTAGCCCTGTGGGGGCAAGAGGTCCCATTGATCCCCCAGACATCTCCCTCCAGGCGGATGCAGTCACTTACTGCACCAGCCAGCAAGGGATCTTCCTCCACACTTGAAAATGCATGCAACATGCCACCTGCACTGTAAAACATGTAGGAGCTTTAAAGCAGTTGCTCTGTATTTTACTTGCATGGACTAGCCTGGGACAGCACAAGTTCACATATCCTTGGGGGCAGCGCATTCTGTGAATACTGTACACTTTCCATGTTTGCCCCCAGAGCACCTTTTGAAAGTGCCCAATGGCGCAAACAGGGAAAGTGCACTGTATTTATAATAAGGCCACTGGTGTAATAAGGTCTGCACAACTTAGAATTACATTTCCTTTGGGCAGGGGTAGGAATGTAATGGCCATTTGTAATCAGGCCAAGAGCTGTAATTGCCTCTCTGTAGTCTGAGCTGTGCTGACTGCAGGTCATACATTAATTCTTATAATTTCAAGTTAATGCAGACAGTGCAATTTTGTAAAACAACAAAGGTATAACTTCTTCTATGCTAGCGTAACACTATAAACAGGTTCATGATATGCCTTGCTGTCTGCAATATAGCATCATTTTCGATTACGCACGACTTAGCAGAAAGCACTGGGGGCCAGATTTACAAGAAACTGACGCATCTGTACAGATGCATCAGATTCCCTGCGCCAGCCTGCAATACCCTTGCACGACCATGTATGCACCGTATTTACAATAGGACACACCATGGCGCAATAATTAACAGATGCGTCGGAAATGCTGACGCATCTGTTGGCCCAAACGTCACGCATTGCTGGAGTTGTGTCACAAGCATGACGCAACTCCAGCAATGCATGTTGAGGCCTATACTTATGGTACTGCATCACTCCTTACGCCTGCTTCAAGTAGGAGTAAGGTTTTGAAGCAATGGCGTCCTAGAAGTGGCACAGTGAAATCTTGTAGATTTCACTGTGCACTTTTACTAGGCTTTCCTGCGTGGGAACGCCCACCCTGCATACATTATACTTCACGCAGGTATCATATGACGCAGGGCTCTACAATGTGACGCATCTCCCTAGATGCGTCATGTTGTAAATTGGCCGCATTGTTACGTCACCGCTGAGTCACAAACATGATGCAGCGGCGGCGCAAAAGTGTTGCAAGGGGCTTGTAAATCTGCCCCGAGATGTCTTTGTCTTGTGAAATCATCTGCTGCCATTTAAACTTTTGAGATTATGTTTGCTAGCATTAGCTGCATTTCAACCGTTTGTTTTCCAACCACAGCTGTAATAACTGCACAGAATCCATTTCATGGTCTAGATGGCCCTCATTTTCTGCGGTTGCACTTGGATGCATTGTCAGAGGTGCACTTTTACGATTTCTTCCATCCGACACTTACTGAATCACGCACAGTTAAGAAGGCGAAGACATATTCACAAGAAGCATTTTAAGTTTCCAAAACTTGGCAACAGGTTATACATGCTCTCCAACCGCCCATACTATTTGTTTTATTTTCTCCTTACCTCCTTGTGAGTGATTGCAATCAGTTGATTTATATTCCAGGAATAGTTCAATAAAAAAACGATTCCATAAACAGATTAAATGACAGAGTTCATCCAAGGAAAGTTCAACAGCATAAAAGAGGGGAGGCAGCAGGCCAACCAGAATTTTTATCAACCATTTCTCAGTATTCTTTTCAACCAATATCTACTCTCTACGTGAAGCAACCTTTCACGAACTTTGTGTGAGAGAGATGGCAAACGGTGCATCAATATGAAAAATAAATATAAGTGAAATATCGTACTCTTTGCCTGCTGAGCAAAGAGTCAATGAGGAGAGTACAGTACATCCTTGGATCCATCACCTACATCTGGATTTAATTAAAGTCTCAATCAAGTCATTATATAACTTGAACAAATCAATGTTGAGAATTCAGATTAAGCCAATGACTTTCAGTTCGATTGTCAGATCATATACTAAAATGCACAAAAGCAGAAAAAAATACTTTTTAAGTAAGGCCTGTCAAGTCCTCAATTACTAGACGTTTAGCAGCCTGGAGTTCAAGCAAGTGTTCATGTACAAGAAGTACATAGTTAATAGGTAGGTTTGGAGTGGCACAGTAAATCGACTAGATCTTCCCCACCCCTGCAATTACTGATACTGGGGGTACCCCTAACTCCAGGTGTGTGGAAATTTCAGCGGACTTCAAGTTGTGATCTGTTTTATTGGTCTCGGTTAACGAGAATGCTTCTGAAAATACTGCTTTACACATTGCTTCTCTGTAACATTTCATGGGAGAAGCCTTGGTGGGTGGTCCTTCTTCTGATATAAAATCAGCCCCAAATTCCTATTGCTACCGCCAACCCTCCCTCGCGGAAGTTGTGACTATCACAGGAGGGTGGGAGAAAGGCCTTTCTGAGTCAGTAATGCTTTTCCTGACTTCTAAAAAAAAGTGATGTACATAATAAAAACGTTTTTACAGTTGCAAACATCCCAAATACCTGTTTCCTACCGTATAACCGTTTGCACAATTAGTTTATTCATTTTTTAGACTATAGACTCATGTTATTTTATTAGTACGCACCAGCGGCACCACCTTCTTTATGTTTAAATCCTCGCTCAGCTAATCATCCTATTGTAAGATAGGGACTGTTTTGCTAGCACAGCGACTTCTATTACACAGTTACGCAGGTGCACAGGAGGTGTAATTGGGAAAGTGACGTTTGCGTTCCTATCACACTGTATCCAATCAAGTATCAGTGTTAACAGTTACGTCTGTGAATGGGTGCCAAGTAGAAATTTGCAAGGTAATTATCTAATCTCTCCCACTTTTTACTTAGACTGTAGGCTAATCAACCCATCTTATTCCACTAGCACCAAGCATTCCTGGTATATGTAAGGTTGGCAAGGTCAGACACGAGTTTGTGGGGGAGACCAACCAAAGAGTAAGCCACGTAAAATGTGTAATTTCGCCTGGTTTCATTTTATATTAGGATTTGACGTTCTTAATTGTGACAAATGCTAAGATGCTTTGCACTGCTGTCACCACATTACATCCTCTTTACACACATTAGCAGGGATTTGGTGTTCCATTGTTTCTAGAGCTGCACGCATATTACATTTTGGCACTAATACAGAAAGTTAATTAACGATACTGTTAGCACCACCTGTATCTCAAGGAAAGCTAAAAGAGTGACAGGTGGAATGCTTGAATTAATCTCAACCATTGGTAATTCACAGATTCCTCTCCCCAGAAAAACTCTGAGAGTTTGAGTTTGGAAATCTAGACTCCCAGACACAGAAAGAGATTTCTGGCAAAGAGCCCCATTGTGGTGCCCAAGGGGCATTGCAGCACCAGTCTGTTGAGGAGCGCAATTTATGATGAAGCAAGCAAAAAACGAATGAACTATCCTGCATAGTCCAAGTACGTAAGGAAACCATACAGAGGAAACACAATAAAGGTACAGGGACAGAACACAATTACAAACTCTCGAAACTGGAACCCATACTAGTATCCAAAATATTGTCAGGCAGTAACTGCATGATCACCCAGGGCGTATAAATTCCTGTGCCTACAAAAAGGTCTGACCCAGAAGTGAGTATATTTCAAGGTTAATGGTCTAGTCTTTCGCCTACATTTTTAACATTTGGTTCTCCACACTCACCATCTCCCTCGAGGGAGGCCTCTTGAGACTTCTACTTTCTGTTGGTTTGTCTTCTCTCCTACTTTCACACAGCCCTTAAAGCTCAGTCCATATAAATTTAAAGTAGTGACCATCTTTTGTCATATTGTGTGATTCATCATGTATCACAGTTGTCTGCTTGTCCACTGCACACAATTGTTAATTTTTTCTCCTCCAAAGCTGGATTTGTAGGAGGTCAGGAGTCTTCCGTATCTGAGCAGCAGTAACCTAATGGTTGAAGTGTAACAGTTGCCAATCAACTTAATCGGAGATAATAATTTTCATTACATTCAATTCAATTCAATAAAATCTTTATCCGGATCCATTTATCGAATCCATAGAAGCACAAGTCTAATCCATCAATTTAGATTACATTTTAAAATCTTTAAAATGCATAAAAGAGATACAGTTTAAGATAAAATGAAAAAGGAAAGCATTTGTCAGCCAGCAGCAACATAAGTGTACAAAGTGGGATTGCATGTCCTTAGATTTCTCATTCGAGACCTTGAATGGACACCCAGAAGCTTTAATATGCAGGTTAGACAACAGCTTCTAGTGCACTCTTCTGGTCGTAACACTTTTAAATGAGGTAATATTTTTTGGGGTGTCATATACCAGCACATTAGAATTTTAGATGAGTTTTCTTGATAGACCATGTGTCATCAGAAAGTACCAAGCACAAAACAAACTTAAACATAAAAGTTCATTCACATTATGGCCCATCATTACAGATTTGGATTAATTCATCTGGAAACCAAGTATTCTTGAAAACGTTTTTAGTGTGGAGAGTAAGTGGGGTAAAGGGGTTTCACAGTCTAGGAGGAAGCATAGTTCATCAGCAAATAATATTAGCTTGTGGTGTCTTGTTGCTGTCTCAGACCGACGACTATTATCATTTGTGTTGACCAACTGCACTGGGTTTCAAGTGACAGTACGAAGAGCAGAGGTGAACTCGGGCACAGTCAGATTCATTGTGTCATTTATTTTGATTTTGGTTTATGGGTGAATAAAGTTAGTATGGACATTTTTGAAGTGGGGCACTTTGGACAGTTTTGAAGCTCATCTCATGCTACCATGTGCTGTTCTATGTTTTATGAAACCTGATTGGTAAGGGCTGGCTAGCTGGGGCCACACTTTATCCAATTTACTAACAAAGATCAAAGTAAGAATCTTTCCATCTCACTTTAATAAACATATCTATGAACACCATAGATCAGAATTCTAGTCAGGTTTCAGGATGAGTATCGGTGTCAATTCCATCACACCTGATACAGCCAATAGGGATGCCTGAAAGTATTTTGATACTTTTGTTAGGTGTTGGTCAGGTTATCGGAGTACGCCTTCTAAATGGCTTTTGAAAAATTGTCCGGACCCAGGACATTTTTGGGAAAGTGCCTTAAAGGCAGCTCTAACATGTTCAAGCGTTACTGGTTCTTCCAAAGCATTGCTCAATAGTTCTATAAGAGAGAACTGGTCATTAGTTTAAGTATTTCTTTTTTTCAAAGGCATCATATCCCTGGATTTGCAAAGAAATGTGTAGTATTGCAAAGACTCTCTACTCATAAGATCAATTTTGGTATGACAAATCCCCTCAGCATCGAGAACTAGTTTAACATGATCCCTGGTCTGGATTTTCCAAGTTTTAAATGCTGCTTGTGTTGGACTTAGTCCTTTCTACAGGGTCACCCCCAAACCTTTTGCCTTCACTCCTGCATTTTTTCTGAATTCTTTGTTGTGTACCTCAAGACTCTGCATACATTACCACTGCTGACCAGTGCTAAAGTGCTCGGTCTCCCTCTCTTAAACATAGTAAACATTGACATATACCCAATTGGCATATTTAATTTAATTGTTAGTCCATTGTAGTGTGGTATAACATATACACAGGGCCTGTAAATTAAATACTATCAGTGGGCATGCAGCACTTAATGTGCCACCCACATAAGTAGCACCTAAAAACATGTCTCAGGCCAGCCACTGCAGCCTGAATGCAGTTTTAAGCTGCAATATCAATTTGGCATTTAAACCCCATTGCCAAGCCTCAAATTCCCATTTAGTACCCATAGATCAGCCCTAAGGTAGGCCCTAGGAAGCCTATAGGGCAGGGTGAAGTGTAATTAAAAGGATGGGCATGTATTGTACGTTTTATGTGTCCTGGTAATGAAAAACGGCTAAATAAGTTTCTCACTAATGTGAATCCTAATCCTCCTGTGGGATAACACTGAGATTCCTTATTACATTTAATAAGCAGCAACTTCCAATTGAAAGCAGGTCACTATGTCATGTTTGGTGTCTTTGGAATTGTGACGAGAAGCCCTATTAAATGGTAAAGTTGTGTTTTTTTTATCACAATGTAAAAAATGCCACTTTGCAATTTGTTTGTCAAATAAAAGTGCCTACAAGTGATTTTATTTCAATATAGTGAGACAATATCCAACAATGTTATTTATGAGTGCCCAAACTAGTGGCCTCAAACATATGAACTTTCTAAATCAATTTATAAAGTCAAGAGTGAATAAATAAAAAATAATTGAAAAACAGGTATATTCCTTTTTTGTAGAAATTTATAATCAAACAAATTATTTGAAGTGTAGGAAATAATATTCACATATACACAAGTAACAGAGATTAACAATCTGCCAAATTAAAATATCTACTAGTCACTTATTTAGATAACCCATTTCTAAAACCTATTTACAAATAGATACTTTTCTTTGACATTCAGTACAAAATTCCTATATAACAATATCATTTTGTTAATGAAAATGGGTTAGACTGGTTGAAGTTTTGGTCTTGTCATATAATACATTCAGTAGACCATCTTCAGGACAGAAAGATTGTTATGTAAAATGAAGATCCCTCTTTAGAATGTGTAATCCCAAAAATTGTATTTGTCAACCAAAGACGGGATAAAAAAAATACACCCGAAAAAAGTGAACAAAAGGATGATTTATTATCGTAAACTATAAAGAAACCTTTAGTATACAATTTAGCTCATCTATTAAAGAAATGAAGATGAAAATGAAGTTTAAAAGGATTCATATATTAGCCCTCACCCACCTGTTGTAAGATAAAACATTGAAAGAAACTAGAAAATAGATCAATGTAAGTAAAGTAATCCAAGTAGATAATGGAATTTTAAAGAATATCTGAAAAGAAGACGGACTAATTATAATTTCTGCCAAAGGAGGTTGAAAGACTTCACAATAGCAAACATTATTAAAAAATTCAAAATGGTCCAAGTTGAAGATATCCTTTAAAAAAGGGATTAGAATATACTCAAATTTGATTGGTGGGGGATATACATACATGTAATTTATAAAATAAGTAGATAATGAGTCGCCATCAATAAAAGATAATGAATTACAGGCAACATGTAAAGGAACAATATATTCCAGAAATTGGAGGAATTTAAGGAATTGCATCAGAAAAAGAATGGTTAACATGTTGTTCATTTATCTAATTGATGGTGCTAAAAATATATGTAAACCCTTACTTGTGCCACCAGTATGCCGTGAACAATTGTCATTACTTGAATCAAAGCCATAAAGAAGTAGTATCTCTGTCTGAATTTGGCAAGTCTACCTTGGCGCTTAAAAAAAGAGACGAACTGGAGGTGAAATGAATTAAACTGAGGCACAATAGGCAGATTAATAACATTGTGAGCCTGAGATTTATCACGAAAGATATACAAAAGACCTTACTTGTTGTATAGGAAAGTTGCCGTCTCAGTTCAGCATCCCAGCAGAAAGAAAAAAAACAGCTGCTCTGTGGATGGCGCATGAAGCATATTTATGCTTCCGGATAATTGTATCAGAGTAGCGCGTGGTCTGAACTAAAAAGGTTGCCGCCATCTTAAAGTGGCCCCCTCGCATGTTGATCAATAGTTCCAATATCAGTCTACATGGATTGACACAATAGAGTTTAGTTAGTTAGAAGAAAGGAAATTATATTTTGCATGCATGTTGTTAAAGAAAATCATTGCTTGCTTGTTAAGACAGAAAATTCAAACCAAGGAAATCCTGTTCATGCAAGTGCTCAAATTAAGCACCACACATGGATATCTTTTTAACAATAATGTATCTATTGTTTATATATACACATTGAGATCAATGTCTTCAATTTTATATTTACTGCTAACACATCCAAACATTCATTATTTTGGATAATAAATCAATGTTGGTATCTAATCAAGATTCCAAACGTGACAGTGAACATAATGTTAACATCAGTTCTGTAAGATGTTCAGACCATGGAAACTAGTGTTTGCCATTCAACAGCTAGATTAAGGCCTTTTGTCACGTTATCTGTTTTACAAATCCAACAATTCTCCTTTATTGTTAAGACATGATCAATATTTGACATTCTTTTAGATGGTCTGACCACATCTATGACCCACCAAGACATAACTTTCTCTGAATGTTTATGATTGATGTAATGTTCGACCAAAGGGGCGTTTTCCACTTTACATCGTATTCAGGATTGATGTTGTAATATCCATCTCTTAATCTTTTCAGTGATTCTGCCTATGTAGTGAAGTCCAAAGGGGCATCAAATATAGTAAACTACATTACTTGTACTACAAGTTAAAAATTGTTTAGGTGTAAATTGTTAGCCGTTAATGGTAAATTTTTAATGGTCTTTGTTGTGTTGCAAGCTACACACATATTACATATGAAATGGCCAATCACTGGTGATAATTGTAGATTGTTATCAACTACTGCTCTATTAAGTGTACCATAGGCATGAACTAGATGATCTCAGAGATTAGAACCTCTCTTGAATGCAAATAGAGGTTTTTTGTTCAAACTCTGGGAACTTGTTTAAAAGGGTCCAATGTTTGATGATTAGTTCTTTATCCTATTCGAGAGGGTACCGAAAGTGGAAATACAAACTAATTCGGATTCAGTTGTCGTCCTACTGCTAAGAGAGCCTCACTGTTGATATACCAAGCCTGTTTAGGCAATTTTAGATGTTTTGCTTGATAACTATGGGCTTTGAGTTTGTCTTTAAGTTTCTAGGCCTCAAGAAAGTAATCTTTCATTTTGGAGCAATTTCTGCATAAACGCAAACATTGCACAACAGGTCATCCATCTTTTAATGCTAGTGCGTGATGGCTAATATATTTGAGTAATATATTTCTAGCTGTTGGTTTAGTGAATAGTGTTGTGTAGAGTTGTTTATTCTAATCCACCTTCACTGTAATATCAAGAACATTTATTTGATGTTGATCAATTTTCATCGTGAATATTAGATTAGGATTTAATTAATTGATCAATGTATGGAAGGTCAGTCATCTTTCACGATTATCTTTCCATATCATCAGAACATTATCGATGTATCTCATTCATTTGATGATATTATCTCAATATGGATTGGTGATACATTCAAAGTGTTGCTCCTCAAAGCAGGAAACATAAATGTTTGAAATGTTCGGAGCAAAAACTATTGTTGATAGAAGTCATTTTCAAATAAAAATAATTTTAATGCATTCCAAAAATTAATGTTGTGGACACATTATGTGGTTGTGGTCTTGAATCTAAAAGTTCATTAAGTATTCTCAATATAGCCTGTTGGGGTATATTGATGTACAATCTTTCTATGTCCATACTAACCAATAGCTCTTCATTAGAGTTAAATGGTTGGTTGTCAAAGATGTTGATCACAGCTGTGGTGTTTCTGATGTATGTGGGATTTATTTGTACTGCTGCAAAGGCATTAAGCCACACGACAACACCTGTTACAATGCTCCACACAACATCTTAGTATCCTTCAAGTACCTAAAGGTCATTTTTTTCACAAAGTGTTGCATATATGTAGTGGACCACCCAGCACCCATTTGTAAATGTGCCACATGCCTGCATGCACCCTATCTGCTGGGCTTGATGCATGGTGTAAATAAAGAATAAACTGATCACACCATATCAGTCACCATATCTCTCCATTCCATGTCCTGTCCCATCCTATGGCTAACTTAAGTCCCTGACTAGACTGGAAACCAGAAGCAATCTCTGCATTTCCAAGTGGGATGCATGCTCCAAGTGAACTGATGTGTCAATAAATGGACATGGCGAAATTCTCTCTAGTTTCCTACCTGACTGTCTGGGGACAGGAGAACTTCTCACAGTAGCCACAATGCTACAGCAAATTACTCGAGTTATTCACATCCTTAATGAAATGTCATATGATTAATCTGTTGAGTGATAACAAATTGATCAAAATATCATTGTCAAAACTTGACTGATTACTACAGTAAGTACAAATGAAGAAATCAAGAAGGTAGCCATACTTTAACAGCAAGAAAAAAGTAAAGGAAGTTGATCTTTATTTACCTGCATTTCTTCATACACTACAACTGATATAGATCAATTGTCTTGTTTTCTGTAGGGGACTCATATAATCAAAAGCTGCTGGAACCAGAGGATCAAAACAAGGTAATGGAAGGGGAAACTCTTGGATGAAAACCTTTGAGAGAAAATAACACAGCCCTAACAGCACTAATGTTTGTGCTGCTTTAAGAGGGACCCATTGAAAATTGTTTGCCAGTTACCATCCCTGGCATTAAAATAAGACATTGTTTTAGACTTTGAATAATGTATTTTGTTTGACCATGGGACTGAGAGTGAAAGCAGGGAGAAAGAGCCTGAAACATTTCAAATGCTTTGAAAAGAGCTTCCCAAAAACATGAAAGATATTACGTTCTTCTGTCTGAAATTATTTTATGTGGCAAACCATGAAGATAAAACATTTCTGTCAAAATACATTGAATCATTTCTCCAGCTGTAGGTTGCTTTAGCAAATCAGAAACATTAAATGTTATTTTTTTTAAAAGCGTGAACTGCATCCATCATGAATCAAACTTTTTCAGAAAGCAGATGCTCAGTCATAACATCAGTAGACATTGTATGCTTTGTTTCAGGAGCCCTGGTAAATGCTGCAAATATCCCAAAGTTTTAGAATAAAAGAGCTATCTTATGCACAGTGAAACAAGAAATTAGATATTCCTGAGTATAGAATACACTGTAGGCCACCAAAGAGATCGAAGAACACACTCCAAATTAGTCCGAACTCCTCTATCATCTGAAATTGCAGAATGATGATGCAAGCGCATACCATTGCGATGTAATTTTCTAGTCATATTCAAAACTGATTCTTGACAAAAACAGAAAACATTATTTTATGTCAGTGGATCTTTAAGAAGAAGATCTTCTTGGTCCTTAGAATCCAAATGTTCCTGGGATTCTTTTAACACATTCCAAACAAACTGAACAATTCTCACCACCTGAAGAGCAGCAATTATAGGTTGATAAAAAGCAATTATTGACTCTAGACAACAGCAAGGTAAGGCTTCAGCCAAAAGGCCTTTGAAATAGGAAGGTAGGGTTAAATAAAGTTATTCTGTACAAAGGCAGATGCGCATTTACCTTGGGGACTGCTCTTCCATTGTAGATTTTGTATTGAAAATGACCTTTTTTTAATTGTGAAAAATGCATAAAGCCAGCAATCCATTTACCATTCCTTAAAATAAAACATGATTTAAACTGAAATGTTTACTTTCATTTATACCCCTTCACAAATGCAATGGAATTTCCTTCTTAAGTGGCCTCATGCAATATGACAATATGGCTACCAACAGAAAATATGATATTCACTAGACCTAGATTCGGTATATCGGAAGAGCCAATATTAAAGTGCAAAAAAGCGAAGTGAAAAGTGCATAGTGCTTTCATGCAAAGAATACATGATCTTGGCATAATCCTGTCCCCAAACTTAATTAACTGGCATTCATAAAGTACATATTATAAATCATCCTGGAATATTCTCCATATTTCATGAAATCAAATTAAACTCTTATTACGCTGATAGTACTGGTATTCAAACAGTCTAATCCTAGCCATGTTATTGCACCATTGCTGGTCTCTAGGAAATATATTAGGTTTCTAACATTGTAATGCCAAATAGCGTGTTACTGCCACAGCTACGAACATAAAAGATTGAACTACCTTTGTAAATGGTTTAGTCTGCCTTGATACACGAAATATAACTAAAGAAGTATCGGGACGTATATTGGCTTGTAAGTAAATTGCTCAGTCTTCTAAATATCTGGCACTAAAAGCGATGCAGTATAGGGCAAGTAAAAACATGTGAGGCAAATCTACTGCCGCCATTATTTGGACATCTAAAACATTGATTTTAAATTGTAGGATTATTTTTCTAGGGTGTAATTCGCTTGCTATCCTTTTTAAAATGTGCAGCTCGCAAGGATTTATGCCCCATTTCAGCAATCACCCACCTTTCCTCCAATTTAATACTACACCCTGTGTTCTTACGGGTTCGATCTAGAATACTTGGAATCAGGTTGTCTTTCTGATACTTGTGTAATACTCTATACCAGTTCCAGACTCCGAGTAATTTCTTCTTGATAATTAATTTCAGCCAGATGTCGGAATTTTCATGTGGCATAGCATATTCCTTTTTTTTTAACTACTAATTTGTGCAAAATTAATATTAGGAATAGGACTTTGCCAGATGGCCGTAGTTCTAATTCTATTTTGGACCAAGACTTTGTTCTATGATTGGAAAGAAAATCCCTAATCAATGAAAACTCTCCCTTATCCCACTTCTCTAGGATTGTGGTTGGATTGCTTAAACCCATATACTCACATTATTTTCATGTTAAGAAATCCTGACATGGAATTATATTCCATTGTCTAAAAAACTGAAAGAAATAGCACATATATTTTATCAGCATTTGTGTGCTCTATATCAGAGTACCAATCAAATATCCGGGCCCAAGCTGACACAATCCCTTGAATCATTTGAACTAATAAATGTCCCCCAGCTAGAACAACACACTCTTTTTGAGAAAATATCTCTATCAGAAGTAGAAGCCACTCTAAAGGCAAGTACAAGTATGCAGAAATGATGGTATCCCGATGGAGGTCTAAGAAGAATTTTCTTTGTAACTCCTACCTGTTTTAGATATATTGTTTAACAAACACTGAATGGGGTCGAGGTTCCCAAAACCTTCACAGAGGCACTGATTGTATGTTTTCTCAAAAAAGATAGCGCTGGAAATACATTAATTTCTTCCAATTAGCTCATTAAATTCTTCAAGCTTTTTACTGAAATGATGGCTTTATGTTTAGTACCAGTGGCACAGAAGATTATTGGGTAAGATCTGAAAGGTTTTATTGCTGGAAGGTTAATGACAGTAAATACCAAGAACATTGTCCAAGCAATTGATTATTTTCCCACCAACAATATAAAGCTGCAGTGATTTTAATCGACGCTGTGAAAACGTTCAATCTGGTAATTTGGGAAGATCTATTTGCTATTTTAGAGAAATTTACATTTCTTTATCAATTTATAACTATGCTTTGCAATGTCTATCGACAGGCCGAAGTTAACTACTGATTACTGCGGAAGACATAGGTACGTGACGATAAGAAGAGGCACACTGCAAGGTTGCTTGATGTCTCCGCTGTTGTTTACCTTTTTATATAGAGCCCCTAGTAATCAAACTTCAAAAGGCATCTCTCCTGTCCACTTTGATAGAAGGCATGGAAAAAATTAAAAAATTCCAAATGATGTTATTCTCTATCATCAACCGAAAGAACATAACATTTATAGAGCGCTTGATTTAATTGAATAATTTGCGGCAGTAAGGGGATATACAATTAGCAATACATAATCAGAATTCTTGTTGTTCCAGGTAGAGACAAAAGAAATTCCTCAAAATGTACAGCAACAGGTTAGTCTGCAACACCCAGTGCATTACCTGGGAATTTACACCACTACAAATATTGCCAACCTGTTTCATGTAAATCATCTCCCTACTTAATGAAAGGTTAAAGAGTTATTAAATAGATAGGACTTGCTTTCTCTATAGTCAATAAACTGAGGGTCATATTCACAAGGATTTATCGCAGTGTTATCGGCACTTTATCGCAGCCAAAGTCGCAATAAATTTATCGCCCCATTCACAAGCTGGTGCTAACAGCCCATATCACCAGTTTAACCGCGATAGAAGCCGCAAAAAACATCGCCACAGATTACTCCGGCAACTATCGCTAATGAGATGCAGAGTAGGCGTTCCCGTGCAAAAAGCAGTGACAAATCCACTCCACAACATTCTCAACGACCAGCCAGATCGGCGAAAAGAACCCAAAACAGGCGATAAGGCACGTTAGCAGCAGGAAATTAACACCTGCTCTGACCTGGCGTAAAGTCGGACAACAGCCTGCACCAGAAAAGGGAGCCCAGCCCAGAACCACACCTGAAGGGCAAGAGATGCCATGGATGCACCGATCATGCAGCTCGGAACCCCAACAGGGCCACAACACCCACCACCACCACCCCAGGACCTCCCCTGGGTTGCCCCCCGAGCAAAGACATGTCACATCAACTGCACGAAATCATGTACAAAACAAATCGCCTGATGTCGCACAATCACAACAGGAAACATGAATGTGTTGTCACAAAAAGGAGCCTCACACATTCACCTTCGAATTACCAAACTAAACATTGTATTAAAAAAAACACAAAACAACAATTTTGAAGACTCTTGGCAGGTCTTCTCGGGACAATCTGTAGGTCACAGCCTGCAAGACAAAAATCCAGATAAGAAGATGTGTCATGCACTGTCAAAGGACAGAGAGAAAGCGAAAGAGAGAGAGACCCAGAGAGAGAGAGAAAGAGAGAAAGAAGGAAAGAGAGGGAGAGAGGGAGAAAGATGGAAAGAGAGGGAGAGAGAGAAAGACGGAAAGAGAGAATGAGAGAGAGAAAGACGGAAAGAGAGGGAGAGAGAGAGAATGATGGAAAGAGAGAGAGAGAAAAAGACAGAAAGAGAGGGAGAGACACAGTGAAAAGAAGAGCGGGATAGGGAGAGAGAGTGCCGACACTGCGCACCCAGGCCTCACTGCTCACCTGCTGGCACTGGTGTGTCCCCAACCACGTGCCGGTATGCACTGCAGTTCACCAGGTTCCCCATCTGACACAGATCCCTCATCAGAAACAGATTCCAGATACATGAATGGCAGAGTACATACAATTGCACACGCCATCATCGCCGGTCCACCCCTGTGTACCCAGGCAGCTGCACCCCAGCCCCTCCTGCCGTCCAGTGTTGCATGCCTGCCCCTGCGCACCCAGGCCTCACTGCTCACCTTCAGCCACCAGCGCGTCTCCAAAAGGGCCCACCACATGCTGATGCAAGCCCCAAGCCCAGGTCCCGTGAACATGGCACCCTCCACATCATGCAGCCCCACTCCGCGGGCCACCAGGTCTCAAACTTGATTCTCGGTCTTGATTTTGCTATGGCAGAAGACATTTCAGTGCACACAGCATCAGTGCAGGCTGCACACCCATTCAGCCCTTTAGGTGCCACCAACTCTGTGATCCGCGAGGCACTGCCATTTGGTGGTAGGCATACACTGTGGTCCAGCAGAGCCCACAACGATCGTCACCAGTCCAGGCCACCAGGACGGGGCATCATCGCAGTCTGCACACCTGCTCAGCACTTAAGGTGCCCCTACCTCAGTGCACCGAAAGTCCCGGCCAGTGTATCCGGTGCCAACAAGTCTGTGCCCCGCAAGTCATGGACCCTCTATCATTGAGTATAGTAGTGCGGACACCATCATGTCACCTTCGGCCCTGGGGAATGTGATGTTGCAGGGCCCTAGGCCCTCATGCATAGCTAATGACTACACAGTGAGAGACAGTGAAAATGGCGTCAAGCACGTGCACCCGGCCCTTTTTATTGGCAGGGTCACATGTCCTGTGACACGTGTTCAGGACGGGTGTGGTATGGGTGTATACCAGCCGTGAGGGAGTGGCATGCTGAAAACTAGACCTGTGATCAGCAGATCACTACAGGGAAGTCCTGGGACATGTAGCATTGCCGTCCCCACCTCAGAGCGATAGCAGGGTGGGCTGGTCTGGTGTATGCCAGTCCAGCGTAAGGGCTTGAACAATGACCCCAGGGCTCTGGGTGTGGTTCCGTACTGGGCTGGACAAGGAAGTAACTAATGTGTGTGTCCCTGCTGTTTTGTCAGCACCACCCGGACTGCATTCAGCAATGTGTCACCCGGTGGCCCAAATCCGACGACATGAGCAACATGGACGTAAGGGGGAATCAATGACCGTACATTCATCCATACTTCCACACTTGAAAGATCATGGACATGACCCATCTGTGTGATTATGAATGTTTAATGCACATTCAGTGGAGTGTTGCAGCTGGAGGAGTACAGGGCCATGCAAACCCCCACTTTATAATATTGGCACGTGGAGGACCAGCCAGAGTCTTTCAGGGAATGACAATTCCAAAGGCAGAGGAAGAGTTCAGTCTGCAGGCTGATTGCTGTGTCATTGGCGATCAAACAGAATATGGCAATCCGTTTCGAGTTCCAAGGTGAGTGTCGCAGAGTGTGTAGGGGTACAGTGGAAAGTGATGATGGCGAGGGCAGAACCAAGCAGAAGCCATATGGTGGAGATGAATGGTACAGTTTGCTTCTTACCAGTAAGGCAGATTCATCTGCATCTTCGTCCTCTGCTGTTTCCTGTGTCTCACGTGTGGGAGGTGGTGTTCTGTCTCCAGTACTGTATGGCAGTGATATCTCAGGGGCTGGAGATGGAATGTCTGCCGCACTGTGTGGCACTGACACTTCAGGGGCGGAGATGTGGATATAGTGGTAGCAGGAGCATGCATCAGCGCCAGGCCTTGTGGCAGCAATGCCATGAGGATGGTCTTGAGGTCTTGAGGAACCCAGCTACCTCTTGCTGGTGTGCAGCCGTGGCAGCCGTTCTCTTTGCCTGCATCTGCTCCATGGTCTCCATTAACCTCCACATGTGTCCCAACTCCTGTGTGTCATCGCTAGAGCCACTCTGACTGGACAGTTTTTGTAGTCTCTGAGTCAGGGCTTCAGGTATGTCAGCCATGGTCGATTGGAGAGCATGGAGCGGACTGTGGGTGTCCCATGTATGGCATCTAGTTTGGCTGCCATGCGGTCGAACCCCTCCCGCACCTGTTCAGCCAGATTCTCCTGGCACCCCAATACGCGGCATTGGAAGGGGGTCCTGGGAGGCAGCTGTGGTGGTGGGTGCTGTCTGCTGTGTGGTCTGTGCAGGGGGTGGGGTCTCCTCTTAGCAGCTGGGCTGCCCTGCGCCTGGAGGTGGGTTCCGGCGGCTCTCCACGAGCTGTTGGAGGGCATCAGAGTTGAAGGTGTGGTGGTTCTCTTCGTCATCAGAGAAGAGAGGTTCGGGCTGCTCCGCAGGAGGTGTTGGACTTCCCTCTGCAATGTGAAGGGAAGATGCAGTTTCACATTGTGTTCACATGTATGTTGTCGCATTTTACATGTTTACATACAGACTGCATGACAGTGTACATTGTGGCTGTTTGGGAGCAGCTGCCTAATTGCTGTGGGACAGTGGACATTTCAACAACATCGCGGATGTGTGTTGGTACTTGTACATTATCAACTCACATTTCCCTGCAATCCTACTTGTAATTGGCCACTTTCTACACACATGCGGTACAAGTAGTGTCCTGTGTTCTGTTGAGGATATGTTGCGGTTTGTACCACATTGTTGTCAATGTTGATGTGCTCTGCATGTTATGTGTGTGTGCTGCATTTTGGAGGAGTCGCCCCTGCAGCTCTGATTTTGCTGCTCCGTCTCCCTTACATGCTGTGTGTCTTTGACTTCTGTGCTTGTACAGTGCTGAGATTTTGCATACTTGGGTACATTGATCTCTTAGTGGGAGATGGGGGTCTGGGGCATGGTTTGTCTGCAGATATGTTCTACTTAATTGTGCATGTGTGCCATTGTGCCCATCTTCCCCGTCTCCCCAGTCCCTGGTTGTTTCTCACCCTGGTGCTGTTGTGTCCGGTCATGCTGAGAAGTGTCCACTCCCCCAACTCCTGCCACCGTCTCCCTACTGATGACTGTTGATACCATTTCCTCCATATCCTCCAACTCCTTCTCTGGTGCTGGACTCCCACCTCCAGTCTGCATTGCTGCCTTTCAGTTGTTGGCAAGTTTCTGCTTGGTTTTGCGCTTTACATCATTCCAGCGCCACTTGGCCTCTTCCATTGTCCTCTTCAGCACTCCAACTGCATTCACCTTGTCCACCGTGGATTGCCATATTCCATTTTTTGTTGCCAATGACAGAGTGGAGGTGTCAAACAGTAGTTGATGGTGTTCTACCACCTCCGTTATCAGGATCCTGTTTTCCTGCAGACTGAACCGCTTCTTCCTACTCTTCTTCTCCTTGCCCTTCCCTGACCCCGAGGTCCCAGGCCAGTCCTCCGGGGGGCTTGTCGTTTTCTGGTTGTCCTCTGTACTTGCTCCAGCAACATCCATTGTGCTTCGCTGTCATTTGGCTTTTGTTTGTATGTTTTTTTTCTACTTTTATGGTGATTTTTCCCGCCTGACGTGTGTGAATTGCAGGCTGTCGCTGATTTTCAGTGATTTTTGTATCGCGATAGGCCTCGTTGCAGCTTTTTTGCATTTGTGTTTCGCATTTTTGCGGCATCGTGTTGACTTTATCGCGGACATTTAATGCATTATTGTGGGCCTATCGCATGGTACCGCTGTGTTGTGAATACAACATTAACACTGCGTTATTTTCCCGTGATAAAGTGTGATATGCAAAGTTGCGGTAAGCTAATTTTGCGATGTTTATCACACGTTCTTGAGAATATCCCCCTGAGTTTCTCTGATAAAACTATCAATTCTGATGCTGTTTCTTTTTCTCTTTGTCAGTGTAATAATTAGAATTCTGAGTACCTACTTCTGTGAAATAGATGCAATTTTCAGCAGATATATTTGGTAAAACAAACATCTGAGAGTTTGCCAAGCAGTATTACAACTTAGTCAGGAGTAAGGAGGCTTAGCATTACCCCAGCTTTATAGATTAATATTTAGCTTTGTTTTTTGGCGGTTTAGATTGGATTATGCTTCTGGATAAACCATCATACAACGTTCTTCTGGTTCAAATGGTCAAATAATCAGCCATTTTTAAAACTGCCAAATTACCAAAAATGATTAGGTATAAGGTCATACATGATTTGATGTACCAGAACAAGCATTGAAAATGAAATTCCTATGTTAAGTCTGAATTTCAAAAAGTTCACTGGTTCCCGACAATAAATGCCTCAATTCAATACAAGTATTTTTCCTGGATATCTTTCAAGGACTGAATAGTTTAATTGACTATCTGATAGAATGTGGTACACACAAAATACATGATGCTCTCGTCAATACATTTCTAAGATTCCAACAAAACAGCCCCCATCTCTCTTTCAGAAGCATCAGTTTCGACAGTTATCGAAGTGTCCCAGAATGGGAGCTTGAACCTTTTTGAGCATGTTAAATGACATTTCAACTTCCCAATTGAAAATCTCCTTTAATATTTTCTTTCATTAACACACAAGTAATGTCACTGGTTAAATCTGCAATGGATTGAAGAAATAATTTGCAAAACCAAGAAAACTCTGAGGTTCTATGAAATTGGTGGGAGAGGGTGCTTCAAGGATGACTGATACTTTCTTTGGGCCCATTGATAAACCAGAAGTATTTAATTTACATCCAAGAGGTTTAATTTCTTCTTTTCCAAATTCAAACTTTTCAGTCTTTCAAGTTAAATTATGTGGTTCAGAAAAATATTTAGAAAAAAAGTCTTAATATCATCCCAATTAATTAGTACAATATGATTTAGAACATCAGAAAAGAATAAATCCATGAAACACTAGAAAGTAGCAGGAGCACTGCACTACTCCAAATGCCCAAACGGACTACAGTAGACAGTTTTTCTCTTGGCACCTTCCTTTATGCACAAAATATGATAAGCACCTTGCAAATAAAGGTTTGTGAATACCAGTCATCTTTATACTGATTCTAAGATGTCTATAATAAGAGGCAAAGGATACCGATCTTTGGGGCCCATAAGGATGTCGGGCGGATCGCGACCGCTATGCGGGCGGTGGCGATCCAACCGACATCCTTGACCGCCCACCACCCATTTCCCCCCTGCCACATTACTATGGTGGGGGACCGTGACAGATGAAAACACTGTCCGCCGTTTTTCCACCCCGGTCGCCTTGCGGCCGGGGCGGAAAAGGGTTTCTATGGTGGTGGTCTATCAGACACTGCCAGCCATATTAGGGTGGCCTTTGGGAGATGCCTTTCCATGGCGGCAATGCCGCCACGGAAAGGCAGGCGGTCTTTACTTTGGGGGCCCCTTGTGGGCCCCCATGGTGAAGGCGGGGTGGGGGGTGCCCATGGGGGGTACCTATGGTACCCCTCTGCATTTCAATGTACAACATGACACCGCGCGGTGCCTATCATGTTGTGCATTGAAAAGCACAACGTGCATTTTTAACATTGTGGCGGGCGGTGCTGAGGGCACCGCCCGCCACAATGTTAAAAATGCGGGATGCGCCCGCCACTGTGGCGGGTGCATCCTAATTCCCCCCATGAGACACCCGCCCTTATGGCGGGCGGTCCCGTTGTTCCGATAGGGTGGCGGGCCCTAATGTTCCCCTTTGATTGAATTTTAACATAGGATACCGATCTTTGATTGTATTTTAATATAACACTGTAAAATCCTTCTGAGCCAAAAACAAAGGTGTCCCTGCTGGATAGGATGGCTGGACAATCAATATGTTTTGCAAACTCTCCCGTAAGTGGGCTTTCGGGATCTACTACACATTTTATGACACAATATATATGTTCAAATTGTATCACAACCCCAGGTTCAATGTAAATGGCACAATCATATTACCTTTTAGAGGAAAGTGAGCATACTTAAGATTCAGGAAAGAAATTTAGCACATGCATGGCTCTGAAGAGAGACAGAAGAAAGATTAACCACAATCAGACTGGAAATCAAGGTCGAAGCTCTTGTCTCTTCAAAAGGTGAACAATAAATTCCAGATGCATAGCAATGGTCATTTCAAATTGTGATGACAATAATATTGTTCTGGTAGCCTAACTGATGTATGGATTGTGCATTTCTAACCAAGGATTTAGAAAAATCAAATCATAATTACGATTTCTAGGATAGGCATGGCTCATATGCCCAGAATCACTAGGATATAAACAAATCCAGCAGTGGTTCTTCCCATAAGGAAAATATGAACAAAGAACATGCCTGGAAGCAGATTAGGATCCCTGTTATATCCACCCGGATAGGTGTCAGGTTTTTCAAGAACATATTTTTTCTCAGAGAACTCCTTTTTTGCTAACTAAAGTAGAACATGAATAAGCTAATTCACTGACCACTCAACCATCAAACTTTATCTCACACCTTAGTGGGTTTGCTTCTATGTCATAAAATTCGATTTAGGATACAATTTTACTTACTCTTTCTTCTAAACATTTTATTCAGTTTACTTGTTTTGTATTGCTTTTGTTGTGTGCCCCGGTTACATGTCCTCTTTTTCATGTTTTCTGCATGCAGAGGTTCTTGCATCACAAAGCAAACTATTCACAAGGAGCCCAGTAATCTCACAGCAGAAACATTTAGGTCTTGAAATTTGTGTTCATAGGACACCCTCATCTCGACATTCATTACAAGTTAATCAATAATTTGGGATCCACATCTCACAAGTACATAATCAGGCAAAACTGCAATGCAACTGAAAACATACATTTTTAGTTTGAACACTTTCAAACAAAATGCCTTTCCACAAGAACATTACATTTTCCTTCAAAATGATCTAATCTTTAAAAAATAAACAATTTGAACGATCACCTTGTGTTCTTCTGCTACCACTTCTGCTGGATCTGGAAGTTTTTCATAAACTTTCCCTCCACTCCAAAACAATTTTACAAAGTATGTTGTTTCCTTACAGGAGAAAGATTCTCTTCAACTATAGATATTACATAAGCATCTAATATTTCACCCATTGTTTCCATGGTAACTTGGTCTCCACAAATGGTGAGGGTTAGTGCAATAGTAGCTGCTGTGTCAAACTGAGGTCACAATTCCAAAAGATAAATGGTGCTGAGTACTCAAGTATACTTTATGACAATTGATAAGTATTAAATACAACACTTCTTTTGTCCTTGCAGAAGTCTCTCATAGGTCATTAAGAAAAAATAATACAGTGACATAAGGAATTAAAATACGGAATTTTAAAAACTACGTAATATAATATATGTGGAATAGGAAATGTTCCTCTTGTTCACTGGGTCCCTTTCAATAAGATTACCCAAACAAAAGTCCAGATAACAGGTTAGTAACAAAATGACTCTGCCCCTGAAGGAAATAGTGGAAGTGCACGACAAAAAGGTATCTGCCATGATGTTAAAATATTAGAGCTTTCTTGGTGCTGAGCTCTTCTTGGTGTTGAGCAGATTGCAGAAAGGTGTCTTGAGGACCACTACACCAGTTTCTTTTTTTAAATTTGCTTGTTTGAATTTGGGGTAATTTGTTGGGGGTCTGTGGCCTTTCTATTCCTTTTGATGGGCAGTTTGTATTTTCGAGCGTGGTGCACATGTATTGTGTGCCCACGCCCATACTTGAATAGCGGGCATCCTGGTCTGCCTCCTATTTCAGAGCAATTAGCGCTCCAGATACATTTCCTCTTGCTCACACCCATTATTTAAGTGAGCCATTGGTGCGCTCACTACAGATTAATGTAGGGTGTCTTGAGGCACCACTACGCAAGTTTCTCTTTTTTAAACATGCTTGTTTGAATTTGGGGGAATTTGTTGCATGTCCGTGACCTTTTATTCCTGTTGGGGCAATTTGTATTTTCAAGCGTGGTGGCCTTCTGTTGTGTGCCCACGCCCATACTTGAGTAGTGGGCATCATGGTCAGCCTGCAATTTCAGAGCAGTTTGTACCCCAGATACATTTCCTCTTGGTCACAGCCGTTATTTAAGTGAGAATGGCTGCGCTGATTATGGATTAAGGGGCCCATTAGGATGTCGGGCGGATTGCCCCCGCCAGGCTGGCGGTGGCTACCGCCAGCCTGGCGGGGGCAATCTGCCTGACATCCACATTCGAATTCCCCCGCCATATTAGTATGGCGGGGGGGACCTCGGTGGACAGAAAGACCGTCCGCCGTTTTTCCGCCCCGGTCGCCTTGCGGCCGGGGCGGAAAAGGATTAATATGGTGGTGGTGTCTATTAGACACCACCAGCCATATTACAATTGGCTTAGGGAGATGCCTCATCGCCGCCACGGAAAGGCATGCGGTCTTCACTCTGGTAAAGGAGAGGTGGGGGGTGCACACGGGGGGGGTTTGCATAAACAAAGCAGCAGGCACCCCCCACCCTAATGGACCCCTTAATTAGGGTGTCATGAGGCACTGCTACAACAGTTTCTTTTGAAAAGATTTGCTTGTTTCAATTTAGGGGAATTTCTTTGGGGGGTGAGACCTTTTTATTCCTGTTGGAGCAATTTTTGTTTTTGAGCGTGGTGCACCTGTGTTGTGTGCCCACACCCATACCTGAATAGTGGCCATCTTGATTGACCCGTTATCTCAGGTCAATTAATGCTCCTACCTTTTCTCTTGCTTCCAGCCTTTATTTAAGTGCATTCTTGGCATAGACAAACAGCAGCAGCACGCATCAAAGGCAAGCCCATTTGTTTCTGCCCACTCCCAAAGGGACGCAGGGCACAGAAATGGTGCTCCTTTAACAAAGTTGCCTTCTCTGCAAGCCAGCTCATGATGCTTCGTCCTGTTTGTCCAGGGGTATTTTCATCTTCCATAGATCCTGTGCAGAGTCTTATAAAATGTAACCACAGTCACTTTTTGATCCCTTCCACTCATAATCTATAAACCCCCCCCTTGGAAAACTGATGCCTCCTCTCCTAGGGTCTCTAGGGAAGAGGCCTTTAGCTCATGCAACGCTAAAAGCACAAATGTTTCTTTTTTAACATCAATTACCGGTCTTTGTCAAAACATCAACTTCACGTTCATAACTTTCTAGTGGATAATGCTCCAGACACATTGTTCTGCAATGAAACATGACTCCATGAGGCCTCAGCTGGTGACATCATAGCAGCTCCCCCCTCCCCATGATCACGGGGACAAGAAAGGAGGCAGCATAGCTATTATTTTGAAAGGGAACTATCAATGTAAGATACAAGATCTTCCTATCACTGACTGCAAAGCTGCGTTCTTCTCCATTTGGCTCTCAAATAACTTTGTCTGGTGCTCTGATCTACCACCCACCAGGCTACGCATGCAACTGGTACCAGACATTTAGCTCCTTACATTCTTAAATGCCTCAGCTTTTTTGTGTTAGCGTATCTAAACCTATACCTGCAAGATGCTGCCTGTATCTTTGGCTCCTTCTTTATAGAGGACCTTACATTTTTGAGTCTCTATCTAATTAACAAATCCCCTACGCATTAGGCCGGACACCTACTTGCTCCTCTATTTTCAAATCATAAGGGTCTTACAACTGATTGCCTGATCCCGCTACTTTGGTCAGACTCCTATCAATCAAAGTTCGCTGATATGGGACATGGGGTCCCTCAGGGATCTGCAATCAGTGCTATATTATTCAACCGGTACATGCGTCCCCTGATGGCTGTCATTAAGTCCCACAATATAGGTCTGGTGAATTATGCTGACAATACTCAGTTTATTCTATCTCTGGAAGGGGATCAGTCAACCACATTAGATCATTTCGATGCCTGTATGCAGGACGTGGTACACTGGCTGAAAAATAACTCCCTGCAATTTACTGCAGACAAAACGGAGATTTTATGCTGGGATGGTGGGAGAGTGCCATATTCTCTTCCAACTGACTTCATGCCTATCCGCTCAGATACACCACTGGTACCCTCTGAGACATTTTGAAATCTGGAAATCTGTTTGAATGAGAAGATGACCCTGGAAACTCAAGTCAACAAGTCTATTGGGAGCAGTTTCTCCCTTATTAGAGTACTCCAGAAGATTCTTCCGATGCTACCAACACTGGCACGTGCACTGGTGGTAAGGAGTGTCATTATGAGCAGGCTGGACTACTGTAATGCCCTGTTGATGGAGTCCCCCAAGTATTTAATTGGGAGACTACAGAGAATTCAGACTTTGGTGGCCAAGCTTGCTCTTATGAGACCACAGCGGGCCTCTGCATCCCAGGCCCTTGCGAAGCTCCATTGGTTCCCAATATTGCAGAGGATACAATTTAAATCACTCTGGGCCATATGTAGGTAGCTAAATACCGGTCGGTAACGGCCGAAATTTGGTACATTTGCCATTACCAACCTGTATTTAGGCATTTGAGATGTAGGAGGCCAAAAGTAAGGATTCGGTAATTAGGAATTGGTAAACAGCGATTCATCATTACCGAATTCTATATTACCGAATTGGTATTTACTGAATCCTTATATATCGAATCGGTAAATAAGATTCGTTAAAAATGAGAATAGAGATGTAGGCAACTTCAAAAATAATGAATTTCATGAAATTCGGTATTTAAGAGTCGGAAATAACCATGGGTTGAAAGCAGGTGGTAACCAGGTGCAGGCCATAAAACAGGCCCCAAAATGCAACAGTGTGATCAGAATGGCGGCTTTCTATGTAATAGCAAGGCGGCTACGGCTACAGGCAGCAGGAGAGAGGAACTGGAGACGGGAGGAGCAAGTCTACAGACAGCGGATCACACTCTTCCATCTTACTGAGGCAGAGATCCATGAAAGATACAGGCTGCAACCCCACACCATCCTGGACTTGATAAGGGACCTGCATCAACTAATGGAGCACCCAACATCAAGGGCGCACGCCATACCACCACATGTGCAGGTGTTCTGTAGCCTACACCTGCTTGCATCTGGAAGTTACCAGGGGTGATAGCTGTGATAGGTGGGGTGTCCCAGAGCTGCCTGTCCCGTTTCTTCAGGAAGTTCCTGGAGGCCATGATGCACAGAATGCATCATTACATCAGCTTCCCTGACACACATGCGGAACTGCCGAAGACCAAGACTGACTTTCACCAAATGGCACAGTTCCCTCATGTCATCGGCTGCATTGATGGCACACACATCCCAATCTGCCCACCTGCAGCCACTGAATACATCTACAGGAACAGAAAGTTCACCCACTCAATAAATGTGCAGGTAATCTGTGATGCTGCCAACATGGTCACAGGGATCGCGGCCAAATTCCCAGGAAGCACCCACTAATCCTACATCTTCCAGAACAGCGGGATCTACACACGCCTGGCAGAGGGGGAATTCGGAGAAGGATACCTGCTAGGTAAAACACTGTGACACACCCTGATAGATATTGCAGATGTAGGTGTTGTTGTGCATGTGAGTAATGGCTCTCTCTTTTGCACATAGGCGACAGCGCATATGCCATCCGCTCATTCATCCTCACTCCCTGCTTGAACCCATCAACCCCGAGTGAGAGACGTTACAACGTGACACACAAATCTACACGCAAGGTCGTGGAGTGCACCTTTGGGCTGTTAAAAAGCAGGTTCCGCTGCCTCCACAAAAGCAGAGGCGCACATCAGTACTCACCCCCCATCTGCTGTAAAATCATTGCAAGTTGCGCAATGCTGCACAACCTTGCCACTAGGAAAGGAACAGCAGTAGAATTAACAGATATTGAGGATAATGATGATGAAGATGCACAGCCTGAGCCCAACACAGCAGGAGTGGTGCCAGCAACAGATGGGAGACAGAGACGGGCAGAGATCACACTCAACTATTTCTAAGTAAGTAAGGAAACACAGCCAGGAGTTGCATGTATATGACGTAGTTTAATAACTGAGCACTACCACAATGAACAAATGGCACACCATGCCAGTCCAAATTAATACAACCTTAATGGGTAGTAATGGGTTACTTCACCCTAAATATGTTCATAAATGTGTGGGCAGCATTAACTTCTGCGCCCATATATAACAGTGCTGGATGCCTGCAGCTGGCTTTCCTCACTGTCTGCTGAGCCAGGGCCCGCAGCATGCCGCCTGCTGCTCCTCCGGGTATCTGGGACAGGGGGGTAATGCTGCTCCTGCTGGTGGTCTCATCACTCTCCCCCACACCTAGTGCACCAGCGTTGGCTGACTGGGTGGTCAGCAGCACTTCCAGTGCAGATGTCACCTTCCCTATCTCCCTGGTGACATCAGTGCAGCAGTGCACAAGCCCCTCCTGCATTGCCACGGAGCGCCTGAAAAGCAGGGAAGTGGCAGTTGCCAGGCGGTTCACTGCCCTGGTGTGCTGCTCCATATACTGCCTCTCCCTGCGCCTTCTTGCCCTGCCCTCGTCCAGTTTGTCACACAGCACCAACACAGACTGGGACATGTCGTGCATGCCCTCAGCCATCTCCTTGATGCCCTCCACCATAGAGCTGATGCCCCTGTCAATGTTAACCATGTTCTGGTTTAGGTGCCGCATTTGTCTCTGAACTGATTGAATCACCTTCCCCTGCAGGCGCTGCACCTTGACCATACTGGCCTCCAGCCCTCCATATACCCCATCACCCTGCCGATTTGTGTAGTGCTCCCGGGCCCTGCAGCGTCTTGCACCTGTGTGCGCACCCTCAGAGGACAAGTTGGTGTGTCACCCCCCTTGTTTCCATAGAGGACGACTCCATGACATGAGAGTGGCAACAACATTCCTCCTGGACCTTACCACTACAGGTGATGTAGCTGCTGGTGAGGCTGAGGGTTCTTGTGAGGCTTGCTGTGGTGGTGAGTCAATCAGCAGTGTCGATGCTGGCTCTGCTGTTGCGGCTGGCTCTGTTGGTACAGCTGCCTGTGGTGTTGGTGCCGGTGGTGATGGAGTGCTGTGACCTGCACCAGTGCTGGCATCCACAGTTCTTCCCTTACGGGTGCCCTTCCCTCCTTCTCCTGCGCAGTCCTGCACAATGACTCTCCTGTGGACAGATATGGACATTACCTCAGTGCTCCTGCAGTCCTGCATTTCAATAGTAAATTACATTCCTGTCACACTATCTCAATGGTCTCTGCTGCTTCTGACTGATGTGTGTGGCATGCCTTGTTGTTTAGTGTGATGACTGTCATGATGAGTGTTTCACTGACTACACCTCCCATAATGCATTGCTGGTGTATACTGAAACCTGTAGTGGAGTGTGAGTCACACAGCCACATTGGGGAATTGGTATAGGGAAGGGGGGAGCATTGCTGTACATGCATCTTACCTTCTTTTGTGGCAGCTCTGGCTGAGCTGTTTGCAGCCCCAATTCCAGACACACTCTTGGGGTCCAGGGTTGACCATCTGCTCCAGGTCAGTGAGGGCAGGTGCCCTGCTCCTTTCTCCCCCTGTGAGACTGGCCTCTTTCCTCTGTGCAGTCAGCTTCCTCTTGGTGATGATCCAAAGGTCATACCACCTTTTCTTGAGGTCATCTATATCCCGTGGGCTCACCCCAATAGCATTGACCTTTGCCTGGATTGCCAGCCAGATCTTCCTTTTTACAGCCTAAGCTACCTGCAGGGACTGCTTTCCAAAAAGCTGTGTGTGGTGTTTCACCACCTCCTCCACAAGGACCTGAAGCTCACTTGCACTGAACTTCATTTTCCTTTTCCTTTCTGCTCCTTCCCTCTCTGATTCATTGGATGCCATCCTGCAGTTCTCCTCAGCAATGTTCAGACAGTGCCTCAGTTGCTCCCAGCTCTCCAGAAGGTTCTGATTGTCTGCACCTGCATGGGTATGGCCACTTCCTGGTTGTGGGGTGGGGTGGATGCACAGGATTGGTTGAATCCTCAATTGCTTGTTTTTTAAATCTCCGATTCGGTAAATACCGATTCGAAAAATACCGATTCGGTACACATTTTCCGAATTTTTCCGAATCGGAAAATGTTACTGAATTTTTGCTTACATCTCATTTACCGATTTCTGAATACTGAATCGGTAAAATTCGGTATTTAGGAATCTACATATGGCCCTCTGTATTGTGTTCAAGGCTCTACTCGGTACAGGGCCCAAAACCTTGCAGAGCAAATTTGGTGGGTATGCTCCCATTCGTAATTTCCATTCGTCCTCTGCCAATTGGGTGAAAGGACCCAGGCCTGGAAGAGCAAAACTGGGGGGACAAGCCTTTAGCGTTGTATAAGCACGGCTTTGGAATAGTCTCCCCAGGGTCTGCGACAGATGGAAGACCTACTGCAGTTCAGAAAGAAAATAAAGACCTGGCTCTATACTAGAGTATAACACCAGTCTTTCTCCTGCTCCTAGTGCACCATGGTTTTCCTTTTGTATGTTATGTTGATAGGTCTCACGTCTCTCAGTGCCAGGATACCCGTCGGGTCACAGAGCACTGTATAGTAGTGATAACAATAACATTAACATTAACATGCAGTTTCTTTATCCTTCCAGACAACCTCTCGGCCCTCTGCTGTCATTTCAGGGCCTTCTACTCTGTCCAGAAATAAGTCCAAGCTTGATTTTTACACTTTCAATTTCCTACTCCTGGGCACTTTTCCGAGTCTAGTGCTGTCCTTGGATCTTGATCAACCTATGGCTGATGCCTGGATCCAGGACTCCCTTCATCTGGTCTTACCTGTCAAATCCATCATCTCAACAAGACAACACCCATCTTCCCCATGGTTTAACGAGGGGGAAAAAAGTGTTGCAAGCATCTAGAAAGGAAGAGAAACTTAAGTATAGAACAGCTCAGAAAGACTATCATGGAGCTGCTCGTGCTGTGTTCTACTCCAATAAAATATCTGTCTTGCAGACGTATCCCAAAACTCAATTCAGAGTAGTTAAACAGTTATCTGACAATAGCAACCTACCACCCTAACTTCACTTTCAGAATTACAATGTGATGAACTGGCACACTTCTTCGTAAAAACGGTGTAGTACATCCAACATTCACTCTCTAATGCTGTGACTGCGAATCTGTCTCTGATGATCAAAATACGGTCTTTTCGAATATACGGTGATGCCATTCAGTCTTTGCAATTCCCCAGCGGTGTTTCAATATTTTATTAATGAAGGGGGAGCTCTTCAACATACCGGCAGTCAGCAGCCAGCCGTGAGGGAACCAGCCATTTCAAATCCCGAATCCTGCCATGAGGGGAACGGCTCAAGGGGCCCAGGGGCTTCATCCCCCAGCTGCCCCGGCACTCCCGTGACGCTCCCGCTGCGCCTGCCGGCGCCATAAGATCGCGGAGCGTCGAGCGGGCAGCTCTTCAACATACCAGCAGTCAGCAGCCAGCCGTGAGGGAAACGGCCATTTCAAATCCCGAATCCTGCTGTGAGGGGAACGGCTCAAGGGGCCCAGGGACTACATCCCCCAGCTGTCCCGGCACACCCGTGACGTTCCCGCTGTGCCTGCCGGTGCCATAAGATCGCGGAACGTCTCCCGCCTCGCGGGACGCGCGCTGGCAGCCTCCGGGCTAAGCCCGGGCAAAGGGTGGGCCGTCTGTGGCCGTCCGAGGCAGGTTGAGGCAGGGCTGGGCCAGCCCTCCAACATTTAACTATGGGTAAGCGCAAGAAAGCAACAAATGCTGAGGAGGGGGGGAAGAAGGCCAAAGTGTCGAGACATTCGGAGTCAATTATTTCCTACCTCTCATCAGCTGTGGGGTCCATTTCAAAGAAAACCGCAAATGCCGAACAGGAGCTGGGCTTGGCACCCCCACCCCCCACAAATCGAACACACGCCACTGACATTGTCCAAGCACCGCACATCCCATGAGAGGCGGAGGTAGTTGTGTTGAACTCTAATTCCATTGTTGCTAATACTGCTCGCCTCTCCCCTGGTAATTCCCCTGCCCTGCCTCCGTTACAGCAGACCCAGGTGACCGGTCACAAGCCAAAGATGAACACAAAAAGGAGAAAAAAGGCAGAACATGTTTCAAACTTAGCATCTGTGTCGAAGGATAACCTTGGCGACCAGCTAGAGGCCTTGTTTTTGCCCGCATTGAGCCTCTGTTATTGGGGATAGCGAAAGACATTGTGGAGACTCTGAACACTTGCCTTGCTGGCCTATTAAAAAAATGCGCCCTTATTGATACATTGGTCAACAAACAGGTCCCAGTTCAGGAACCCTACAAGGCAGATGTGGATCCCTTAGGCAACAGAGTAAACGATGTAGCTAGATCTTCAAAACCCACGCTGATTAGTAATGGGGTGGTCCTAGAAAAATCCAGCAATCGGGATTCTAGCACAGCTCCTAGTAGCTCAGATATTATCCATCCCAATCTAGGCCCCCTAGACAGCCTCGTACATCTACAATGTCCAACTATCAGCACACGGGTAAGGTGCTTCCACCTAAAATTAGACCTGCCCCCGGAGGCCGCCCCTTTAGTTGCCTTATTCATCGGAGTTGCCCCACTGGAAAAGGGAGAGTCTGAACCCGTGTTTGACCTAATATGCAAGGCTAGACAATGGTGCGCTGACTCTTGTAGTGGAGGGATGAACATTTCCAACAGGATTATCATGGCAAGAAGGGTGGGCTGGATTGGAAATCGTTCAAAGTTCATAGAGGGGGACTGTGTCATAGTAAACTTTGACAGCCCTGATTTGGCTGACAGATTATTCTGGGATGGGTCGGAGATCTCAGAAACAGTCAAAATGAGACCGGTTCCCCTGGGTTTTTTCTACCCGCCTCCAGACACACTCAACCCGCCCCCAGATATACACCATGGGGCACGTCGCCCAGCCATGGTAGGGAGGGGCTGGAGTTTAGTTTCAGGAGGAGCAAGATCAGGTGGGAAATTATGTCCGCTCCCCCCAAAGGGGGCCCAAGTTGTCCCGATGGCACCCCATCTTCAGACAGTTCACACATCTGGCGTGGGGCTTGGGCCAGTTCTGAGCAACTGATTCTCCCCTCTCTCAGACATAGAAGAAATTGACTGACAGCTAGCCATGATGCCGCTTGCCACGCATGGGGTTCCCAACCCCGACGTGACAGCGGCCTGTAAAATCATTAGTTGGAATGTAGCCGGCATCAGAGCAAAAAGGGCAGACACAGCTTGGGTTGACTATGTTGCCAGTCACGACATCATAGCCATCCAGGAATCTTGGGACAATTCCTCTAGCTTCTGGCTGGTAGGCTTTACTAGCTTTGCCGTTTCGGCCGTCCCAAGCACTGCGGGCAGAGCAAAGGGTGGCCTCAATTCCCTCTTTTCGCTAAAACTCAGGGGGACAATAAAACCTGATTGAGGCGGGTTCACCAAACCTTTTAATTGTAGAATGGGAAGTTTCCCCTACCCGCAAAATTATTGTAATTAATTTTTATAATTCTTGGGAAAGGGACGATGGTAAGGAACACATTGCCTCCCTGGAAAAGTTTTTATCCAACCTCAGTCTAAATAATCACACTAACTTCGAGCTCATTTTAATGGGTGATTTTAATATTCATCCCTGCAGCGATTTATGCTATTTAGGAGAGCATGAGGGACCAACAGGTGCGATGGCCCCTCATTTCGAGCATACAAAGTCAGGAGAGCTGCTGGCCATTTTTAATATATTCGAACCGATTAATACAGAGGGTGGTGCAAGAACATGTACTTATAAGGGTACCGACCATGGCTCAGTAATAGACTATATCTTTTTGACCCCTAGTAACCTACATAGGGTTGTGACATATAAAGTAATTGCCTCGATATATAGTGATCACAACCCGGTGTTGCTCGAGTTGTACTGGGGCGACCCTATGGGTATTAAGTTTTGCTCCTCTCAACTGGGGCCTGCCCTATTACCCACAGACCAAGGGAGAAGGCTTAAGTGGGCAAAGGTGGTCCCCAAAAGCTTCGCTGAAAAATTACTCCCCAAAATCGAGGGTCACATGGTGATCTGTCAGGATCAAAAAGCTTCCAACTCAGAAATCATGGGGGCCTTTGAGTACAAATCTCAAATGATCTGACGACCAATTCTAGCCAGGGAGGTAACAAGCCCTACAAATGGTTTGACTCTAACTGCTCAAGAGCCCATAGGGCACTAAAACAAGCATTGATTTCTACCCCGAGAGATAAGGCGGTTATCGCCACCTTGAGGAAGGAATATAAGCTAACCATTAGTGGCAGGAAAAACGCCATAAAAAAGGAAGCATGGGAAAAACTACTTTCAATTGACATACTGCGTGACAGCAGTCAGTTCTGGGCCATAATTAATCAGCCCTTTTTCTCAGACCTAGACAATACGGTCATGGACTGTGTTATCCCTGACGATAAATGGCTCCTTCACTTTAAAGAAGTTTATGGTGACTCAGATTCTGGTGCTCAAGGTTCTTCACCGGTGGCCCCCGAGTCTGCCCCTCTACTCTTCAGTAAAGATGAAGTGGAGAAAGCAATCCTAGAGACCTCGAAAAACAAGGCGCCGGGGCCGGACGGCGTACCGGCAGACCTTTACAGATATTCACCGAAACTTTGGGCAAAGGTGTTAACAAACGTATTCTCTGCCGCCAATGGTAACACTTTTCCTACCACCTGGGCCTCCTCAATCATTGTGCCGATTTTTAAAAAGGGGCAGCGTGTTGACCCGGCGTGCTATAGACCCATCTCCCTCCTAGACTCTGCTATTAAGATACTAGGCAGAGTCTTATTGTTTAAGCGAAGGGCCAATATAGAGAGAAGCGGGGGTCTTACAAACATACAATACGGGTTTAGAGAGAAGAGAGGCACCCTGGACCAATGTTCTAACCTGCACCTTTTAATTTCCAAATATACGGTAGCCAAGGAGGGGTCGTTATTTTTTGGCCTTTATGGACGTTTCCTCCTTTTTCGATTTAGTAAATAGGGCTAAGTTTTGGTCAATCCTATTGGAGATCGGGATTGACCCATCACTTGTCAACTTCATGGCGTCCCTTCACCAGGAGCTGTTTGCCACGGTTAGGGTCACCAGGGAGGGCAGGTGCACGAGTCGTTTTAAATCAGAGAAAGGAGTGCGCCAGGGCTTCATTTTGGCCCTCCTTCTCTTCACCATTTATATTAATGGTTTGGGAAAGTATTTAGAGGCAGCGGGGGTGGACGTTCCGCGTGTAGGAGATGCTATAATACCGGCTCTCCTATACGCCGACGATGCAGTCTTATTAGCGCGCACCGGTATTGGACTCCAGAGACTGTTGGACCTATTTGGGGCTTTTATGGACCGGCTAGATCTAAAGATAAATGCTAAAAAAATCCCATTCGATGGTGGTTGGCCACCATAGAAGTAACTCCAAACCTAAAACCTTTGTGTTAAAGGGTGAGGTGGTCTCCAGGGTTGCCGTGTTTCCTTATTTGGGGGTCCTCTTTGATGAGAAGGGGTCGTGGGCCCCTAAAATTAAGGTTTAGAGCATATCTGTGGCACGATCCATGTCAGCCCTTATGGGTTTCTCAAAAAGGTTCGGGGCCAGGCCCATGGAGGCTGTCTTAAAAGTCTATAACTCCAAATGTATTCCAATTGCCACTTATGGCTCATCTCTGTGGGGCTATGTTTCTCAAGAAAAGATTCAAAGAGTGGAAAACGGGTTTTTGAGATACCTTTTGTCTGTTCCCAAGTCCACCCCCACCTTTTCGATCCATTCCGAGGTGGGCCTGGACTACGTTACAGATAGGTTGAATCTGGCCCCACTAATATTCTGGGCAAAACATGGCTCAACCTAGAATTAACTCTAAACCACATTATCCTGACTGATGTCATGGCACTGGATCACGCATAAAAAATACCCTGGTTGGAATATCTGAGAAAGACACAGTTAGGACGCCCGGAACTCTTTCTGTCACCATCTTGCAATAGGAGGGTGGACGTTAACTGGATCAAGAACCATTTTTTAGAGAGGGCTAGATTGGCTCGTGAGGAGCAGGAAGCTGTGAAACCAACAGTTAGATCGCACTTTATGTTAACAATTTCCCCCTCACTTGAACCATATCTCAAAATCATAACCAAACCCTTTCACAGATTTTTATTGACCAAATTTAGATTTAACATGATCCATTTTTCCCTGGGTTGTTACAAATCATGGGCTAAACCAGAAGGGGGTCCACCTTGTAACTGTGATAAATTTTCTCAACAAGATACCATGCACTTCATTATGTTTTGCGGGTTTTACTCGGGCATAAGAAAAAAATATCTGTTACCAATCCTGAGAGAGGCCGGCTTTATCCAAGTCAGGCCCGCATTAACTTACCTTCAGTTGTTGAGTAACACCCGCATCATTTATTGTGTGGCCAGTTTTTTAGTGGCGGCAATCAGAATTAAGACAAAAAATGCGCCACATAATGTATTACCTTAATCAACGGTATTTTCTATGTTGATTTTACCCTGACTAACTGCAGTGTATCTTTTTTAAGGGCCTCGCACTGAGTTGTAAATATATGAATTGCTGGTTTTTATGTACATATGCAAATTTTATGCCGTTTAGGATTTTAGCAAATCGAATAAAGTGTATTTGACTGACTGACTGACTAATGAAGTGCTCTGCGATCTTTTAGACGTTTGCGTTATCGTTTCTATAGATAACATACTGATTTTTCCCAAAGCTGCAGAAGACACAGCATGTGCGTTCCATTTTACACAAATTAAGAGAAAATTCTTTGTAGGCCAAACTTGATAAATGGGTTTTTAACACCAAGGGGTCGATTCCGATCCGGTAGAAAGCGCTCCGAATTGCCGTGCGGAGAGTTTTTCCCGTACGAATCGTACCCTGCAACGTCCCCCGTACAAACGACGAAGTACGATCCGTACCAGGAGCCGTACTCCGTACGAATCGTACAGGGACCGTACGAATAAAATCCCCGTACGAATCTCCCTCGGAACCCTCTGTACGCAACATCTGAACGGTTCACGGCTGATTTTTCGGAACCCGCAAGTACGATTCGTGTTGGGTACGCACCGTACGACCCTTTTCCTACGGGAGCTGAAAACAGCCGTAAAAGCAGAGTTCGCCTCGAAACAGGTACGGAACGCCCCCCCGGGTACGGTGCGTACCCCCCATAATCGCAGGGGTATGCGCCATACCCCTGCGATCATGGGGGTACGCGCTTACACCCAGCGTACATGGGGTACGCACCGTACCCCATGTACGCTGGGTGTACGGTGCGTACCCCATGTACGCAGGGTGTACGGCGCGTACCCCCATGATCGCAGGGGTACGGTGTGCATGTGATTGTGCGCTTTTCCGTACGAGTCGCCCTTACCTGACGTGGACCGTACGACTCGTGTCCTGGTACCCCGGTCCGGATCGTACTCATCGGGTCGTACGGCATCTGTACGAGTCGTACCGAAACGGCTCCGGATGCGAGTCGTACGGACGGTGATTTTACCGGATCGGAATCGGCCCCCAAGAGTGTAGAATTTCGAGGTCATTGGCTTTCTCCTGAAGGAATCACAATGGACCCTAAGAAAGTTGAGGCAATCCTGATTTGGCCTGCACCATCATCTGTGAAAGAGACACATTGGTGCTTGGAATTTCCAATTTTTATTGGCGATTTATTGCCAAGTTCTCCGAAACTGTCACTCCATCACACAACTTCTTCGAAAAAGGCTAGGTCTTCCAGTGGAATCGTGAGGCAGAGCATGCTTTTCAAACTTTAAAAAAGGCCTTCACGACTGCACCCATTTTAATCCACCCAGACCCTGACAAATCATTGTTTGTATAGGCGGATGCCCCTCAAAACGCATTGGGAGGAGTATTAATGCAAAAAGATCCGAATTCAGGTTGTTTACATCCCATTGCATTTTACTCATGAAAATTATCGACAGCAGAACAAATTACACTGTGGCTGAACGCGAGCTACTAGCAATAAAAGCAGTATTCATGGAATGGAGACACCACCTGTTAAGTGCGAACACACGATAACCATAACCATAAAGCACTAACTATCAGACAAATGTAGTGGTTACATTTTTTTTGAGAATTTGACTTTTTAAACACTTATCCTCCTGGGCAAAAACAGATTATATCTGACACTTTCTGTAGAATGAATAATAATGACAATACAGAGGAACAGCTTCCAATTCAACATTTCATTCGTCCAGAAAAGGTAGTAGCACTAACTCAGACAGACACTTTTTTAACTGATGTTGAGAAAAGGCCACAAACTTTAAATCAACAGAAATGGTTATGGAATAAAACAAATTCTCTCCACAATGGATATTTATTTCCTGAAAATAAGCTCTATATTCCATAAAAAACTTTACAACAACAAATACTCAAATGGAATTATGATTCCAGTGTGGCAGAACATCCAGGCTTGAACAAGACTTTAGAGTTATGTCTACTAAATTTCTGGTGGGATGAGAACAGGAATGGTGTACAACAATACATTAGAACTTGTCCAGTTTGTGCTACGAATAAATTGTCACATTCAGCTCCTGTAGGGCTACTACAATCATTACCAATGAATCACTGACAGAATATCGCCGTCGAAAATATCGACGTCAAAAATATCAGAGGCAGGATATCGACGTCAAGAATATCGACGTCCTATCTACATTTAGGTAAGTACAAAAATATATAGAAAAAATATTGTCAAAAATATGTTTTTTATGTTTAAAAATAATATAAAATTAAACAAATACATATAATTAAAATAAACATAGTTAAGATATATTTAAAATTATTAGTGAATGAATGAATGAATGAATGAATAAGATATTTATTGAGCGCACTGTGGCCAAGCAGCTTCCTGGCGCTGAGAGCTCTAAACAACAGAGACAGACAGGGCCGAGGGAGTTAACAGGTAGGCCTGGGCAAACAAGAAGGTTTTGAGCGCTTTGTGGAAGTGTGAAAAGATGGGAATTGAGCGCATAGATAGAGGGAGGGAGTTCCAGAACCGGGGGGCCATCACAGAAAATCTTGTACCACCAGTGCGGGATTTGCGAAAGCGAGGAACAGTGAGGAGGGCGGAAGTAGATGAGCGGAGGGTACGGGCAGGGGTATGAGTGGAGATCAAGGTATTGATGAATGCCGGAGCAGAGCGATCAACAGCCCGGAAAACTAGGCACCCTAGTTTAAATAGGGATCACTGCAAAACAGGTAACCAATGAAGTGATTTAAGGACAGGAGTGATATGGTGGGTTTTGGAAAAATGAAAAATAAGACGGGCAGCCTGATTCTGGATTGCTTGAAGACGGCGAGTTTCGTAGGCGGGGATGCCCACGAACAAGCTATTTCCATAATCAAGGAGGTGATGAGGGCCGAAATGATAATTTTAAGGGAATCCAGGGAAAAAAAACGGGAGATTTTCCGGATCAAGTGGAGGGAGAGGAAGCAGGAGGACACTACAGAGCTAACCTGTGCATGCATGGAAACGTCCTGGCTGACCTTGATGCCCAGCGTTTTAACAGAGGAAACCGGGGTACGAGGGGGGCCAAGGATGGGGGGCCAGAAAGCAGAAGACCAAGGACTGGATGAGCCACCAGTCAAGACAAGCTCAGTCTTGTCCGGATTGAGCTTGAGATGATTGGCGCTCATCCAACCAGAAATAAAAACCAGAGTGGAACGAAAAAATGAAAGGGAGTGAGTAGAGGAGGAGAGGTCCCAAACAAGCTGGAGGTCATCTGCGTAATTATACACAGAGACCCCCAGATCAAGAAGAGAAACAATGAGGGGACGAATATAGAGATTAAAAAGAAGAGGGGAGAGAGAGGAACCTTGAGGAACCCCACAGGACACCGGGAGGGGGGAAGCGGAGAAACCAGAGAGGTGAACGGCTTGTGAGCGTCCTGTTACAAAGGACGTGATCCAGGAGAGAGCAGAGCCCCGAATGCCCGCTGCGCCGACACGGTCAAGTAAGATGGTATGATCAACCGTGTCGAATGCAGCGGACAAATCGAGGAGAACCAGAGCTTGAGGGGAGTTGGTATCGGCCTTAGCTTTCAACTCATCAAGAACCGCAAACACCACTGACTCCGTAGAGTGGCCCGAGCGGAAGCCCGCTTGATGGGAAGCAAGGAGATGGTTCTGCTCAATGTAGGAAGAAAGACAAGAAGTGACATGGCTTTCAAGAATTTTAGCAAGATAGGGTAATAGAGAAATGGGTCTGAAATTAGAAAGAAGAGAAGAATCAAGACCAGGTTTTTTGAGAATAGGAAAGACAATCGCAGATTTAAATGAAGAAGGAACCAAACCAGAAAAGAGGGAAGCATTAAGAAGAGAAAGGGGAGTGGTAGGGCAAGAGGTAAAGAGAGTTCTCAGCACGCGAGCAGGAGCACAATCGGCTGGAGAGCCGGACTTGGTTTTAGTGAGCAGGGCAAGAAAAGAGTCCAAGGCAATAGGCGGGAATGAATCGAAAGAGGAGTTAGACACAGAAGGGGCAGGATGAGGGGAGGGAAAAGGTGTGGTGGGAATGTTAGATTTTATTTTAACGATCTTCTCGATAAAGAAGTCGTTTAAGGAGGAGCAGAGGGCCTGGGAAGGAATGAGCTTGGGGCATACACGATCAGAGGTGGCCAAGTTGTTGACCAGAGAAAAAATCTCTTTGGATTTATTTGTGGACAGTGCGACCTGCTCAGAGAAGTACTTGGTCTTAGACGCAAGGATGGCTTTCTTATAGTCATTCAGCAGACGTTTGTATTTAGCCCTGAGGTCGGGGCAGTAATTACGGCGCCAAAGACGCTCAGAGCGTCTGAGTTCCAGTTTAAGAACCTTAAGTTCAGAATTAAACCATCTATGGGCCTCATGTGGGTGAATAGCCTTGACTATCTTGAGAGGGGCAACTTGGTCACAGGAAGAAGATAGCCAGTTGCTGACTGCAGCGGCCTGGATATCAAGAGGGAGACCAATGAGGTCAGGGGGAGAAGATGCAAGGGAAAGAGAGAGAGAGTGCAGATCCGCACGGTTCCAACTGCGGGCAAGGATATTCCTAGGGCGAGGGGGTTTGTGAAGGGAGCCGAGATTAATAGAGAAAAAGATAAGAGAATGGTCGGACCATGTGCAGGGAAGAATGCTAGGGGGAGAGACTATGTCCTGAGATGTTTTTAACAACAAGAGGAACTTATGGGCGGACAATATTAACAAGGGGTCCAGTGTACGTGTCCAGGTCTAGAGCGCGCAAAAAGGATACAAAGTTCCCCAGGGGAAAAGGTATATCTACAGAGGAGAGATGAATACAGAGTAGACCATCAAGGGACCAAAAGGTTCCTCTGTCGGAATTAGAGAGCCTCACACACCCAAGGCGTTTAGGTGTGGAACACACCCTGACCGTAGGGTGTCCAGTGTCATCAGAACCTAGCTCTACCCCCTGGTGACCACACCAGGGGGTAGAGCTAGGTTCTGATACATCACACAGTGCCTCGCTCCCCTCCCACCCCCTTTTAATCAGGGAAGCAGCCACACCAATAAATTCTATTGTGGACTGGTTACCCTTTTTATTACTCACTTTCTCTACACCGACTACACTACCATCTCCCTGACTCGCACACACCGCCGGCAAGGAATAAAAGAACTCCGCCAAAAGGGTGCCTCCTGACACCCCGTCAGACATTGCAGCGCCGGTCTGACGAGGAGCAGTGAGCCAATGATGACACTGGACACCCTACGGTCAGGGTGTGTTCCACACCTAAACGCCTTGGGTGTGTGAGGCTCTCTAATTCCGACAGAGGATCCTTTTGGTCCCTTGATGGTCTACTCTGTATTCATCTCTCCTCTGTAGATATACCTTTTTCCCTGGGGAACTTTGTATCCTTTTTGCGCGCTCTATGTCCTGAGATGACCAGACTTGGTCCAGTATATGGCCAAGATTGTGGGTAGGAGCAGAAACATGGGACTGGAGGTTAAGACACAGGAGGGTGTACTACATATAATGTAAAAAAAGTAACATATACATATAAAATATAATATATATATATATACTTACTTTATAATATTTACAATGAATAACTTATAAATTGTTAAAATACATTTTATAAATTATTAATACATACATACACATACAACAATAATATAAATAAAAATATCTAATCTATATATAACAAATTAAAACATTTTTTTAAATAAATTAAACTACATTAAAAAAAACAGTAAATATGGAAAACAGAGCGGTAAAAATTACTGTTCCAACTCCAGAGAGTGGAAGAGTAGGGAAAGTTTTGGAAAGCATAGAGGTAAAAATTATTATTCCAACTCCAGAGGGTGCATCAGTAGGTAAAGTGTTGGATAGCGTAGAGGTAAAAATTACTATTCCAACTCCAGAGGGTGCAACAGTAGGGAAAGTGTTGGATAGTGTAGGGGTGAAAATTACTATTCCAACTCCAGAGGGTGCAACAGTAGGGAAAGTGTTGGATAGCGTAGTTGTTAAAATTTCCATTCCAACTCCAGAGGGTGCAACAGTAGGGAAAGTGTTGGATAGCGTAGGGGTTAGAATTATTATTCCAACTCCAGATGGTGCAACATTAGGGAAACTGTTGAATAGCGTAGGGGTTAAAATTACTATTCCAACTCCAGAGGGTGCAACAGTAGGGAAAGCGTTGGATAGCATAGGGGTTAAAATTACTATTCCTAATCCAGAGGGTGCAACAGTAGGGAAAGTGTTGGATAGCTTTGGGGTTAAAATTACTATTCCAACTCCAGAGGGTGCAACAGTAGGGTAAGTGTTGGATAGCGTAGGGGTTAACATTACTACTCCAACTCCAAAGAGTGCAACAGTAGGGAAAGTGTTGGCTAGCATAGGGGTCAAAAAACCTTACTAATAATTAAAATAATATTTTTTTAAGCAATGACAATTTAATTACTAAATTACAACAATGTAATTATCAACACCAATAAATAATTACAGATGAATAATTAATTAACAATTAAAATAAATACAATTAAATAATAATTAATAAAAATGTATTAACAAATAATAATAAAATACAAAATAAAAAAAATCAATACCAAAAAACAATAATTATTAAAAAACATTTAACAATTAATAATTAATTAACAATACATTATTGATGAATACCAATAAATTATACAAAATCCAATTATTAGTTAATGAACAATTATTTTAAAAAAGTTTTTTAAAATGTATTACCCATTCATAATTGATAAATACTCAACACTGAAAAAAAATAGTTAATTACAATTAAATTACTTCCCACCCTATTACCCTATAACCTCACAACACACGTTAATTATAAAAATTCACTTAATTAATTAATAAAAATAATTACCAATTAATAATTAATTAACATAAAAATATGTATCAATACCAATAATTAAAAATTAAATATTTACTTAATTACAATTAAATTACTTACCACCCTATTACCTAATAACCTCACAACACACTTCAATAATACATTAGTACACTTATTATAATTATAAATTAATACATTGATAAAAATTATTTGCTAATTAATAAAAATTAATGACCAATTAATAATTAATTAACATAAAAATACTGAGCAATTCCAATAAATTAAAATTAAATATTTACATATTACAATAAAGTTACTTCCCACCCTATTCCCCTATAAATCTACAACCCGCTACAGAACTAAAGCGCAAAATGTATTAAAAAAATATTTAATAATTCCTAAAAAATATTTCATTGATTTACTATAATTAAATTACTTCTCATCCTATTTCCCTATAAACCCACAACCTGCTACGGTACTAAAACGCATAATTTACTTAAATAAATCATTACTAACTTCTAAAGATGTGATACAAATAATTTAAAACTAGTACAATAATTAACAAAAATTACAAAAACAAACATATAAAACACAAATTAAATATATAACACTAAAATTAATATCGATATTAGTAACATCAATATTTTTGATATTGTTATTACTAACTTCGATATTAACAAAAACAATATTTCTTACCTTCAGGTCCAATTCCGGTCGTTGATATTCTTGTTTTCGATATTCTGTCCCTCCGAAATGTTGAACTCGATATTATTGTCTGTCGAAATAAATAAGTCGATATTTAGACTGTTTACAATTATCAATACCATCAACACCATGGCATACTATTAGTCTAGATTTTAACCCCTTATTTACCTAAGTCCAAAAATCATACCACCATTTTAAAAGTGGTGGATTTATTGTCCAAGATGAGTCATTTCATCCCCTTTAACTAAATTACCCAAAGCATCAGAATTTAGTGAAATATTTTTACATAATATTATTAAATTACATGCTTTCCCCAATAAAATTATTTCTGACCGTGACCCTCAATTCATTTAAAAGTTTTGGAAGAATTTGTGTACTCATCTAGGTATTGAAATTGTCTTATCATCTGCCTGTCATCCTCAAACAGACGGTCAGACCGAGAGGGTGAATCAATATCTTGAACAAAGTTTGCGGTGTTTAACTGCGACAGTTAGTTCACAGTGGGATCTGGCGTTACCATTGGCAGAATTTTCATATAATAATAGTATTCATTAAGCTTTAGGCTGTTCTTTTTATTTTTTAACTGGCTTTCATCCATGTTCCCTTCCAACTCCCCTTCCTCAGCAATTAAAACTAATGCCAGCAGTCTCTGAAAGATTAAAACAATTACAAGAATTAAAAGAAAAGGCCAAGACTAGTCTTGCAACAAATAAAATAAACACTAAACTGATTGTAGACAAGCACAGAACACCAGTACCACTTTATAAAATCGGAGATTTAGTATGGTTGTCTACTAGGAACATTCAATTAGAAGGTCCTAAGAAGTTGAAACCGAAATACATAGGTCCATACTCCATATGTAAAATTTTGAATCCGGTCTCACTAAAATTAGAACTACCTGAAGCATATGCCATTCATACGTCTTTCATGTGTCCCTTCTGAAACCCTATTACCCATCCACAAGAAAGAACAATCCACCCACACCTGTAGTTGTCGGTGATCATATAGTATTCGAGATTCAACGCATATTAGACTCTAAAAGAACACGCAGTTGATTACACTATTTAATTGACTGGAAAGGTTATGATGCCTCAGAGAGACCTTAGGAACCTGAAACTCATGTACATGCACCAAGATTAGTCTGAGCTTTCCATGCTCTACACCCGAAAAAAAACCATCCCGTGAGAAGACCTTTGGAGGGAGAACTCTTATGAATGGAAGGAACTCACCCATGGTTTCTTAAGATCTTGGGTGGTTACGCATTTTAAAATCATTGTGTAATGTATAATATTAGAACAAATCCACTTTTCTTGATGAGTATTCGGGATAGTCTTATACATTGTGCACTGATAACTTTTGAATAATGACTGCTGTGTTTCTTTGCAAAAATAATCATTGCAAAAACCTGAAAGTCTGCAAAGAGTTAAGTTTTCATGAAAAGATTGTACTGGAAAAACCCAAAAAGGAAAGCAGGTTTTAGAACTGCCAAACGTTTCCTTAAGAATACACGTGTGCATGAAATTAGCATAAAGAGATTCCAACCGTGTAATGAAATCAAACGTAAAAAACAGTTAACATGTGTACACGTGCTTACATTGAACAAGCGGAGCGCTGAGAGTATTTAAACCGCACCTGCTCGTCCCGAGATGCTTCGCCTCGTTGCTGATGCAGAAACTCACCAGATACCAGTCCGGATTCTGTGCTGCTGCCACGCGCATCTTGAGATCCTTTCTGCTTCCTTGAATGGAGTTCCGGTCTTGGTGCTCCAATGAATCCTGTCCTCTGGCGCACCTTCCTGCACCAAGAAAGAGAAAAGGAAAGCTGTTATCCTGTTGCCTGTCAACCCTTGGGCATGAACAGTAACAAATATTACTTTAGTTTAAAGCATAGCGGTGCCAATAAGAAGAAACAGTAAGACTTTCACTATCGCTCAGTTTATTTTAAATGACATTGCAGGAACGATCATTACTCCTCAGTTTATTTCAAAGGACATTGCAATAGCGTTCCAGCACGGAAGTATTTATTCATTAACGGAACAAGAAATCGGCTGAATCCCTGCGTCGAAAATCCTCAGAACTAAAAACTGGAGTGCACTTTTCATTAACTCCTTGAGAGCCATTGAACTTTGTTTCCAATTGTTATAATCACGGATTATGCTACTATTCGAATCAAAGTTATTCTGGGGTGATTATAGTTGGCACAATTTAAATTGCATCTATGTATTTAATCGGAGCTTTTATGTTTATTATTTTATAGTTTTATCGACGCTCGATATCTCTCCTTGATACCTCTAACAAGACAATTAAAGGTATGTCAGAAAGGAAAAATACAACATATTTCTAATGATGAACAACTAAGGGATATATGTTTTTAATTTACTTCTGTGATGTTTTAGGAAATATTAGTCAGTGAAACAAGAAAATACGACGTACGCTACTGAAAATAACTAATCCTGAACTTCACCCACTAATAAAAAGGGTAGGCCCAATGGAGAAATATACATACATATATATATTTGGATAAGACTAATTGAGTTCTTTTAATGAATGCTTGATTCACCTAGTTTTTTTCTTCTGCATAATTGTTATAGAACAAATATTATCCACAAGATACTTCTAGTGAAGAGATACAAGTATTTCCAGAGAAGAGACATACCCCATCTTTCCAGCCTCGAGAGGCTTGTCCCTGATAATCGGCAGAAGTAGGAAAACACCCTATTTCTTGTTTCTTTTGTTTCTCTGTCCCATCCCCCTTCTCCCGGGAGATTATAGGGCTGGCAATTTTGAGACTGATTGCCATTCTTGTGATATCCAGAGGGTTTCAGGAATAGTCATCAGGGGAGGAACAAACTGGAATACAGGTGAGTGGCTGTCGTAACACCAGGAGCCCCCATTAAAAATCTTGGTGTGATCTTTGATTATATTCTGACATTTGACTGTCAGGTCAATAGAATAGTGAGCTCCTGTTTCTGGATTATTAGGAACTTGAAGAAGATCTTTCCCCTTCTACCTGAGGAGCTAAGAGTCTTGGTGATCATTGTGCTTATAACATCTCGCCTTGACTACTGTAATACCCTGTATCAAATGCCAACCAGTATTTTCTTGATAAACTTCAGGTCATTCAAAATGCAGCTGCTTGGTGGTCCTGGGTGTTCCAAAACATCTCTCGGTGAGGGAGGGTTTGCGGATACTCTATTGACTTCCAGTGAGGAAGCAGGTGATATTTTAGCACCTGTGTTTGGTTGTTACGTGAGAACTGCCTTTAACTGGAACCTACCTACCAATTCGACAGTTAATATCGGCAGGACAGAGGAAAGTGTTTGTTCCTAGGTTCTGGAAGGTGAGCTGGGGTGAACGTGCTTTTACAGTGGCCAGGTTATGGGATACCCTCCCTGCGCATATTGTGAGTCAGGCAAGTGAAAACGATAATGCTATTGCTTATCTCCCCCGCTTGGTCTTGTCTGTAACAGTGCTTTAATGCCTTTTTATTTTCATGAGTTTTATAAATTTAAAATCAAATTTAAATTCCGCTGGGCCACTAGGTGGTGTTTGGAAGCTAGGGACCTCAGCCTCCCCAGCAGATCATGCAGCGGGGATGGTGCAGGTAAGAGTGGTGGAGTGGGGCGGAAGAGATGTCGACAGACAACGGAATAGGATTTATTTAATTTTCCCTATTTCGTCATCTATCAACCTCCCCTCTCCTGCCCTGACTCAGACTCATCACCCCATCGCGTTTACCTGCACCGACCACCCCTGCGGTTATGACCGCGCTTCCTGAATGCCTTCTGGTAGATACAGAATTCAGTTGTACTTTGGACAAGGGCTCCAAACAAGTGGGCACTAGCCTAAGGATCTCATCCACCATGACTGTTAATTCTGTGTCTGTGAATCTGATGTTTCTTCTCCCAGCCATGGCTTAAAAGTAAAAAAATTATTGAAAGTAGGTAAACAAATTAACTGTAGAGTAAATGTAAAAAAACAAAATCAGGGAAAGCAAAGTAGAGTGACCACAAAAAGCCTAGCTGCTGCGGCTTGCTTCTGGAAAATGCACAGGATCATAGTATGGCATGGGCTGTGTTTTATAGTGTGTTCTTCAGATGTGATTACTTTAAATATTACTGTCAGGTGCATGAGTTATGCATCTGTCTTTTAGTTGCCATACTATATCCCACAGCAAAACAGATCTGCAACCTATTTAGTTGAGTAGTGTGGCTCACTGGTTAGAGGCGGCAGGCCTGAGAGCAGACGTCAGCCCGGGACCAGGGTTCAATTCCCGACGCGGCAGGGTCGTGGACCTTGGTCAGCGGACTCGATAATTCTCGCTTCGGTGCTTACTCTAATCAGGGGTTACACTCGGCAACTCTGGGCATTAGCTTGCCTAATCTCCACAACGGCCCCACCAATTCCGGGGATGCCTGGCTCCACCTTGGGGACTCCCAGCAAGGGACCATCCCACAGGGAAAGCCAGGACGGGTTCCCCAGAGTTATACAGCGCCGGGACGCCCCGTTGATGGGGCAGCTGTGCGCTTTACAAGTATACTACATTTACATTTACATTTACACCAACAGAACACCGCGGCGAGTCCTCCGCGATGATGGACATATATAAATGTGGCCGTTTGAATACCGTTACACCAACATCCAGAGAGTGGTATCTGAGGATAGAGGATTGATCACTGTCTACGTGGTGGAACTGCTAGTATGACTGATCTACCTCTGCCACAACTGACGGCGGTTTTCCTTTTCAATATATAAATTGCTTGGGAATAACTGTGACAGGCCGACTGAGGAATTTAAACCTCCAGCGTGGAGGACGGATGGCCCAACCAAGATGTAAAGCAGGTCCTGTGTTGTTTCTTTCTCTTAAAAATAGAAAAAAATAGGTATATTACACAATGAGAATAAAGTGAGTGATGTAATTCAAGCAGTGCACCCATCACGTTTGCACTTGTCCCTTGCTCACTTTGCCACTGGATTCAAGCAAGCTGGGCTAAAGATGGCTGGAATGCCAGAAACCGATCCTCGGAAGCTTGTTTCCGGTCCAGGGAAGACATGGCTTGGCAGTTCGCGCTGGACTGTTCCCATGAGGCACAGGGTCAGACTGATTTGCATATAGCCATGTCTGAACTGGGGTGGCAGAGTGAGCTAAAGAACGGTGATGGATTAAACCCAGACCTTTTGACTGGGTGTGAGTGTTTGATTGATTCAGATGCTCCGTCCATCACCACCCCCTTTTGTACCGCTTTTGACCGCCATAAGTGTGGCAGGGTATGCTCAGACTTGAGTCCCTTGCTCACTTTGCCACTGGATTCAAGCAAGCTGGGCTGAAGACGGCTGGAATGCCAGAAACCGGTCCTCGGAAGTTTGTTTCCGGTCCAGGGAAGACATGGCTTGGCAGTTCGCGCTGGACTGTTCACATGAGGCACAGGGTCAGACTGATTTGCATATAGACATGTCTGAACTGGGGTGGCAGAGTGGGCTAAAGAACGGTGATGGATTAAACCCAGATATTTTGACTGGGTGTGAGTGTTTGATTGATTCAGATGCTCCGTCCATCACCACCCCCTTTTGTACCGCTTTTGGCCGCCATAAGTGTGGCAGGGTATGCTCAGACTTGAGTCCCTTGCTCACTTTGCCACTGGATTCAAGCAAGCTGGGCTGAAGACGGCTGGAATGCCAGAAACCGGTCCTCGGAAGCTTGTTTCCGGTCCAGGGAAGACATGACTTGGCAGTTCGCGCTGGACTGTTCCCATGAGGCACAGGGTCAGACTGATTTGCATATAGCCATGTCTGAACTGGGGTGGCAGAGTGGGCTAAAGAACGGTGATGGATTAAACCCAGATCTTTTGACTGGGTGTGAGTGTTTGATTGATTCAGATGCTCCGTCCATCACCCCCCCTTTTGTACCGCTTTTGGCCGCCATAAGTGTGGCAGGGTATGCTCAGACGTGAGTCCCTTGCTCACTTTGCCACTGGATTCAAGCAAGCTGGGCTGAAGACGGCTGGAATGCCAGAAACCGGTCCTCGGAAGCTTGTTTCCGGTCAAGGGAAGACATGGCTTGGCAGTTCACGCTGGACTGTTCCCATGAGGCACAGGGTCAGACTGATTTGCATATAGCCATGTCTGAACTGGGGTGGCAGAGTGGGTTAAAGAACGGTGATGGATTAAACCCAGATCTTTTGACTGGGTGTGAGTGTTTGATTGATTCAGATGCTCCGTCCATCACCACCCCCTTTTGTACTGCTTTTGGCCGCCATAAGTGTGGCAGGGTATGCTCAGATGTGAGTCCCTTGCTCACTTTGCCACTGGATTCAAGCAAGCCGTGCTGAAGATGGCTGGAATGCCAGAAACCGGTCCTCGGAAGCTTGTTTCCAGTCCAGGGAAGACATGGCTTGGCAGTTCGCGCTGGACTGTTCCCATGAGGCACAGGGTCAGACTGATTTGCATATAGCCATGTCTGAACTGGGGTGGCAGAGTGGGCTAAAGAACGGTGATGGATTAAACCCAGATATTTTGACTGGGTGTGAGTGTTTGATTGATTCAGATGCTCCGTCCATCACCACCCCCTTTTGTACCGCTTGTGTGCACTTTGATATGGCCATCATCAATTAAGTATGAAAACAATCGTACATTAAAATCACAAAATTTCCAGGTCTAAGAATAGAGGGGGAATTGCATACCATAAGGCTTGCCTAGGTAATGAATTAGCTTTAAAGCAATTCAAAAGAAAGCCATTTTGTCAGGCCGAAACTATAATCTGGATTAAGCGCAAACAAGAATTTGCAACCAAATTTGGATTCAAACTTTAGTGCTTATGGTGAACACTGCTGATAAATTCTCTTTTGAGATTTTATGTGGACAAACTCTATCGGCACACTGGTCGAAATTTGTGCTTGCACACTTTAAATAGGGAAAAAGTCACAATTGGTGCGTCATTCTCTATTTTAAAGTTTGAAATTTGGAACAATGTGCAGATTACCAACTAATAAATACCATACCCATGATGTAAGTATTTAATGGGTCTGGAATGCGTACCAAGATTTACATACCCCTATGAATGTGATGAAGACAAGAAGGAGGAGACAAAACATGACCATTGGTCCTCAGGCCCGGAAGAATTCGCTGCTGTTACTACAGCAATAAGATATATTGGCCAGCCATACTTATTAGGTGAAACGCACCATGACATGTTTTAACCGTGTACCAGACAAGACACAGAATAAGAGACCACTGACTACTTGTAGCACATTTTAAATCGTTCCAATGACAGTCAGATTACTACCTTACACATGAGAGACCGACTAGACAAAGAGACTAACGTTGACCAAACCAGGCATGAGGACTAATGAGGATGCAGTGAGAAGCATAAAGGACAGAGCACTACCGCCCCTCTATGAACAGCTCTAGATAACAGTCCATGAGTTGATATATTGTCTGAGTCTCTCTCTCACTACTCACTATCACATACAGGAGTATATCTAGGATGACCAGCCCTGGGCGATGAATGTATCTTTCAGTGCTATCCATGGTTGTTTCTGTTATGTGTCTACTTTTCTAAATGAGATGAATTTGATCATCTAAAAGAAATACACTAATCCCAGGTTGACTTCTAAATCTTGATGATAGATTAGAGTCTTCCCCTACACCAAAGACACAGACGGCCCCAACCATTGAATTTTATACAATAATACTACAAAAACGGAGCTTTGCATTGAGTAGTAGCTACAAGTTGGATGGTGGGTGTCCCATTCATTTCCCTCTAGACTCCCAATGGAAGGTCCTCATGTACAAAAGGTTTGGCATTTGCAAACCCTCGAATTCGGAAAATCAGAAGGTTTGCAAATGCTAAACCCCTTTAAAAAAGTATCAATGCCATTTCACAGCTTGGAAAATGTTTTCCGAATTGCTGAATGGGTTTAGAAAACCTTACGGAATCCGTATTTGGAAGAGGCCTGTTAAGGGCATTCCATCCAAATGCAGATTCCGTATGGTAGGTATTAATGTTTTGCAACCAGAATTCCTTCGCAAAACATTAATATTTGACCACCACTTCAAAGGAGGTGGGGAGCCATTCGTAAACAGGAAGGGGTCCGCAAGGGACCCCTTCTCTTTTGAGAATGTGGACAAAATCAGGTTTTAGGAGCAGGCATTCTTCCATTGGTTTGTAGAAATACCAACTTCTACAGGCTATTTACACAGGGCAACCCAACATAAGATGCATAATACCACTGGGAAGAAGAACAGGAAAAATATCCAGAGATATTGAAGACGGCATTTACTATAGCACCCATACTGAGACACGCTAACGTAATGTTACAGTTTGTGATGGGGATAGGTGTATCTTCATTTGCCATTAGAGTAGTGTGGTCTTAACGCAAAGTGGGTCCTCAAGTCCTACATTCTGTAGCCTATTTCTCTACGAGTCTCTCAAAAATAGAAAATAATTTGATGATCGCCGACAGACAACCACTGGCTATCAAAGATGAATTTGCCCAGTGAAGATTTATCAAAAATTTGCAAAAGCGCATAGTGAATAAGAGTGATGCAATCCAAATGGAAAGTATTGATTTGTTATTTACTTTGAAGTACAAAACTTGTTCTATGTGGGTAACTTTATACCACACAAGTGGTGAATTGGAAGAATCTTTTTAATTTCAATAATTTGTTTAGACAGAATACAAGATATAATTGTTACTGACAAATGCATTCAGATTACATCTTTATGTGGGAAGGAACCAGATAAAATATTAAGTACAAAATATTTTAAATCCGCTAGTCGAACAGATGGTCTGACACAACACCTGAATTAGTCCATTGGGCAATAATTGAGTTGTTTTCTAATAAACCATCTGAATGTTTGGAGTACATGGATTATTCTTGGAGAGTTTGCTTCCAACAATGTAGTTACTTGTAAGCCTCCTTCGCAACATCTCCTTTCTACTGCACTTAAGGATACCATCTGCATATGTGGCCTGCCATTATAATTATTTAGATAGTCTCTTCATTTAGCAGTCTCAAACACATCTACTGCAAGCAAAATACAATATGGGAATTTTTCAGACCGTTGTAGGTATGCTGCATTGACATTTCAGAAAGGGGACATGGTATGACTGTTAACTAAACCGCTGAGAATGTTAGGTCCTTTCCTGAAATTGACTCTACAGTTTGTAGTCCCCTTTGGGAATAATGGTTAAATAGGGACTTCTGCATTCTGCTCAAAGCTGCCTTCACATTGCCACATTCACCCAGGTCTTCATGACTCAAGATTCAAGAAACCCTCCACAAACACATAATGCACTCCCTCCCATGTTAATAGATGGTTCTCCAGAATATAAGTTTAGGCTTTAGTTAATTGCAGATGCACCGAGGACAATTGCAGAACCTAATTGCTTGGAAGTGTTATGATGTTTCTTTACAGATTATGTTCATTACCCCATAATGGTACAGATGTTGCACCAACGTTTCCCACAAAAAAAGTTCAGTTCCTTTTTCCCCATGTTCTCAGTTTTCATCTGACGGGTGCTGGAGCGCAAGGACTCACCAAGTTGGTTCACTCTTAATGTATACCCACTTACAAATCTCAATGTAGAGAATGTTTGTGGCTCCGGAGACATTGACAGACCTTTTCCTCCGTAGGCAAAATAGAGCTTTCTCAAATCAATTAAAATCATCAATGACATTTATAATTGTGCAATTAGTCAATGATGAGAGGTTGGTTAAAGTTTCAAACCCTTTATTTGTCATAAGGTTAGAATGTCCAAATCTCGTTATTCAGTTTAATAGGTTGAAAGAAATATAAAATAGATTTGGTTAGAAGTAAGCATAGAATAATACACAGTGCTTTATAAGGAAACACCAAAAGCTAACTAAAGAGTCTACTCTAAATAGAACCCATAAAGAGTTCCTCTGGAGACAAGCAAATACGAACATGAACTTCTCATAAAGAGTGGTTCTGGAAACTCAACTGAGTTCCCTACAATTGCAGTAACAACTGTAAATAGGAATGCGATCCTTGCAGGAGAATTGATCATTACATCCAATAGTCATCACCTCCGGGGAATAGCTAAAGAAATCATCTCCCCATGACGAATAGTCTCAGGACAAGGGTGGGCCAGTGGCAAGACCACTGGAATGGAATAATGGGCAATGGTAAGTTTCAGATAATGATGTAAAGGAAGTGGGTAAAAAAAGTGTTTGTCAATGAAGTGTGATACTGACTACCTAGGAACAGTCATTAATATGGATTCATACTTTCGTAACAATTCGGTAGGCATCCTTTGTGGATATCCAATGAGAATATTTCATGAGGTTGTTTTGTCGGTCATAAAATGCTTCTTCTTGATTCTCACAGTCTGTACCCTCATTGCCATTAGTTCGCATGAAAACACTCTTACCTGAGCTAAAGAATGCACTATGCGATCGATGCATGAACAATATCTAGTCAGTAATATGAAAGCATCTATGAATGTTATTTGGAAAAATCATTCATAAAGTCTCTAAGTTATCATTTAACATAAACGGTTTTAATAAGCTCTTTGTATTCTAACTCATTATATAAAATGGGGTGAGGAGCTGGATAAACACAGTTATAGTAGGCACATTTCTGAAAGATGTCACTAATGCTAACCAGTTTTGCTAAATATCTCATTCATGTAGCTGTGAGCAAGAGTCAAGTAAAAGACTTTTTGAGCCTTGTTAATATAAACGTTAAGAAATGGTTGCCTGATGCAAATATTTTGTAACACACATTAATTTACATGTGTTTAGCTGATGTATTTTCACAGTTTATTTGCTAGGGTTCTAAACATTATGCATTTACTCTTTTTCCTACCAGTCATTCCCCAACATAAAATGTTTCTACAACATTTAAAGCAATTTAAGTACAATTCTAAAAAGGTGAGTAAGTTGGGGTTTTAAATTCGCATTCATTTCTTCCACAGTTATATAATCTACTAGATACATCAGGTCATTTCGGGTTCTCACAGGGTCTGAGTACTGTGAACCTGACACAGACACATTTTCCAAAATGTATTTACTTCCATGAAAAGAAATGTATTTTGTTCTGGTCCTATGTATATAGAGATGCTAGATCCAGGACACAATTGAAGCAAATGGATTGTGGGGAAACATTCATTACAACGCAGTCATTACATCGCAATGCCTTTACAGCCCAACTTTTACAACGCAAGTGCCTTTGCATCGCATTCCTTAACATCGCATGTCATAACAATGCATGCTATTACTACACATGCCATTACAACGCATGTCATCACAACGCATTATAAGGTAAGTAATGGAGAATTTTAAGTTTTAGGGTGGGTATGGGTTAGGGGTAGTTGAGAATAGTAATTTTTACCCCTACACTATCCAACACGTTCCCTACTGTTGCACTCACTGGAGTGGGAATAGTAATTGTTACCCCTATGCTATTCAACACTTTCCCTACTGTTGCACTCACTGGAGGGGGAATAGTAATTTTTACCCCTACGCTATCCAACATCCCCATACTGTTGCACTAAAAGTATTATGCATTGTCATGGTATGCATTGTGATGTAATGCGTTGTAATGGAATGCGTTGTAATGGTAGTTTAAAACAATGCATTGTAATGGTATGTGTTGTAAAATAATGCGATGTAATGGTAGTTGCGATGTAAAAACAGTGCTGTAAAAACATGTGTTGTAATGGTGTGCATTGTAACATCATATATTCGGATTGTGACGCTACTGCAAACCATTTGCTGTACCGATTGCTTATAAACCACTTTACTTGCATACAACTGTTTTGGTTTTAGAAAATAGTACAGGAATAACCTTTTCTTAAAAAAAATAAAAAAAATAAGCATACTTATTTTGCACGTTTAGCTACCCCTCAGCTGAGTCTCAGCTTATGTAAGTAGAGAAGATACATTTGTTCAGTTGCTCATTACATGGTCATAACAAAAAAGCAAGCATTGGCAAAGCCAGTAGGTCTGGATTTCATGTTGCAAAGCATGAAAACATTGGTATGCTTCAATGAAATGTGGTGGTAGTGTTGGGAGTAAAGATGGTGCTGGTAAAAGTAGTGGAAGTGATGGTGGTGGTAATAGTATTGGTGGCTATGATGGTGATGATAATCAGTGTAGTAATGCTCTGGTAAGGGTAATGGAAGTGCTTATGGTAATGGTGGTGGTGCTAACTGTGGTGTCATTTCTAATAACCACGTTGGTGCTAATGGCTGACACTAAAGTCCTTACAAAAACATTTTTAAAAACCCTACTGCATTAAAACAAGAACAAAAGGATTGCTTTCTTAGTACATTGGCTGTCTGATGATGCCCTATGCAGGGCTCCCCCGTAGTCGCTCCCTTGCCACCACTTATGTCTATTCAACTACCACCCCCATTGAGCAGTCCTAATACTGCCCCTCCTGAGCTAGCAGTAGCAGCCACACATGGACCATCCCTTGGCATAACCCATAGAGCCCAACCCGATGCCAGTTCTCCCCCACCTCAGGAAGGGAGGCTTGCACCTAGAATTCGGAGACCGGATTTGCCCCCGGAAGCCAATAGCTTTATGGTAGTACTGGCGGGTGCCCCTCCTCTGGAAAGTGGTGAAAAAGAAAATTTTATAACACTCAAGAGGAAAGTCATCAAGTGGCTTAACTGGAATAGGCCCCTACCTCCTCATTTTAATAATGAGATCACCATGGTCAGAAGGGTACCTTGGCTGGGGAGGACGAGGAAATCAATCATGGGGGATTGTATTATGGTCTCCTTCCGTGACCCAGGCACAGTTCTACACATTTGTGCAGGGACGAATAGATCACTGGACTCCACTATTCAGTCCCTGCCAGTCTCCTTTTTCTTCCCCCCCACCCGTATGTACCATGAGCCAGAACAAGGCAACTGGACAAGGGTAGAGCGGAGACCTAGATATCGGGAACATGCCATACGTCCAGTTAACCAACTGCCGGATACTCCCTTCTTCCACTACAATCGGTTTAACTGTTTGGGGGGGTTGGAAGGGGTTGATTGACTGTTTACAAATAAAGCCCCGCAAACTACAACCACGGAAAATGGCTTTACTGATTCTCCCCAGCAAGTTGGAGCCATTACAGAAATTGTACCCGCTGTAACTAACTCTGAACAAACTGAGCCGGCTCAATCCAATATTCCCCTTTCCGTGACGCCAGATACAGAGCATCTGAGACTTATCTGCTGGAATGTGGCTGGAATTGTCAACAAGTTGTTTACCCCGGACTGGGTTGCATACATTGAGACAGGGGATGTGTGTATGTTTCAGGAGACCTGGGCTAGGGAGGAACATACCCATCAGGGATACCAGTCCTTTTCTATCCCGGCCAGGTGGGAGGGCAAAGGCCGTCCTTCTGGTGGATTAACAACATGGGTAGCTTCCCACCTGGGCTGTGAGGCTTCACGCTTAGTGGTACCTTCTGACGATATCCTTGTGGTCTTATTATCTTGGCCGAATCAAGTAAAACTTGCCTTTATTAATGTCTATTCTAGGCCAGTGGGTGTAGCCAGGGAGTCACCTACGATTGCTGAGCTCGCAACCTATCTAGCTGAAATACCCGGGGATGTACCCTATATAGTAGGGGGGGGACCTAAATTCCCAATTTGAGCCGCTGCCTGGCCTCTTAGAGGGCTTCCAGATGGAGGAAGAGGCCAGGTGGTCAGTACCATCGGTAGAAGCTCCTCCCCCGAAGGCTTGGACACCCTTGGCGTTGCAGATCACAGCCCTAACCCTAAAGTTTGGAATTAGAGCCTGTAATGGGCGAGTTAAATCAGATGTACCTAGTAGAACAACCTTTAACAGAGCGGGAGGAAAATCCCGCTTGGACTATATTCTGGTACAGATAACCAACTGGTCTACCATTAGGGATTTTAGGGTTACCGAACGGCTGGAAAGTGATCACAACGCATTAGAACTGGATTTCACACATCCCGGCCTCCAACAACATATATTAGCGAGTGAGGGAAACCTACCTGAACTGCTTCTGGCCAACAACAAAAGAAGGATCAGGTGGGAAAAAATAGTGGCAAGCCAGGAGAAACTCCCGAAGCTTTATGCGGGGCTAATCCCTATCCTAGAGAGTGTAGGAGGGCTGGACATTGAGAGGGGCAATACGGAAACACTTGGTAAATTATACCAGGCCCATGAAGATCTTATAAAGGGTATGAGTCCTTTCCTGTATAGCAATGCACATAATGCAAGTAGGGGGCAAGCACCAAAAACCATGTGGTATAATGCGGCCTGTAAAAAAGCAAAACAAGAACTTCTAAGAAACATTAAGGAGGGCTCAGGTGGGGAGACGCTAAGAGATAGCAGACGGGCATATAAAAAAGTACTTGCCCATGCTAAAATTGAATGGGAGGAGAGCCAGTGGGAGGAGCTCAACAAATCCCTTGTAACGGGAGACCACAGAATGTTCTGGAGAATAGTGAATGGGGGGTCGGGGAACCTCCTTTCAGCTATTGAGCCCAACATTGCAGCTGGGGTCTGGCAGGCTCATTTCCAAACCCTTTATAGCTCGATGGGGGGGGATAGCATGGGTGATACTTGCAGTCCCCAGGGGGCATATGAGGGGGAATTAGTAACAGTGGGAGAGGTTAGGGCAGCAATAGCTGGTTTGGCCTCGGGTAAGGCGCCAGGTCTTGACGGCCTGCCTGGAGATCTTTTTAAGCAGGAACCAGATGTGTGGGCCCCATATCTAGCCGTTTTGTTTAATGGAGTCTTATGCGGCATGGAAGTCCCAAGTACTTGGCTGGGGGCGGAGGTGGTTCCCATATTTAAGAAGGGCTCGCCCCTGCTTCCAGCCAATTACAGACCAATTAGTCTGATTGATGTGCCCCAGAAGCTCCTTGGGAGGGTACTGCTCAATCGGCTCCAGGACTGGGCAGAAGAAACGGAAGTCCTTAGTCCTTACCAGGCTGGATTTAGGAAGGGAGTATCAACGGTGGACCAGGTCTTCCGATTGAACATCATCCACTGGAGGACAGTGGTTTTTGATGGTGGTAGCTTATACACAATATTTGTGGATTTAAGAGCCGCCTTCGATCTGGTGCCCAGAGGCAAACTTTGGAGGGTCCTGGCCGAGATGGGCGTACCTGCGGACATTCTAATAATCTTGCAGAGGTTACACCACAACAACTATGCCAGGGTGCGGTGTGGAAAGTCGGGGGAGCTGACGGACAGATTCCCCGTTGACAGGGGGGTTAGGCAGGGCTGTGTGCTCGCACCGACCCTGTTCTGCCTCTTTGTCAATGGGGTAATCGCCCATTTGAACGGCATTGAACATACTGATGCTCCGAAATTGAACGGCAGCAGGGTGCCTGCAATTATGTTTGCAGATGACACCCTGCTGCTGTCCAAAACCCCAATGGGGATCCAGCGGATCCTTGATTCTTTCGTGGCCTTTTGTATGGATAGGGGCCTAGAAATTAATGCTGGAAAAACAAAATTCATGGTCCTGAACCCAAGTAAAAAATTGCGCCCGAATCCACTGCTGGGAGAGGCACGGTTGGAAAGAGTCTCCACCTTTGATTACTTAGGTGTAACCTTGAATGAGTCTATGTCGTGGGGGGCACACCGGACCAGGGCCAACCTTAAACTGGTACAGACCACTGGGGGCATTACACGGATGTTGAAAAACTCGACTTATCGGCCTTTGGGGCCGCTCATCCAGATCTACAAAGCGCAGGCCAGGGGCGCTACAATGTATGGGGCGGAACTGTGGGGACATACACCAACCTGCAGTCTGTCGGTAACTGAGAATAATTTTATCAGGCAGATAACTGCACTCCCGCCAAGTACCCCGCTCCTTCCCCTGAGGTTGGATCTGGGATTGAGACCAATAGCCGATGAAATAGGACTGAGACCCATAGTCTTCTGGCGAAGACTATGGAGCAGTGAAGCACTTCTAGCCTATAGGGCCGAATTAGGGGAGCTGATATCCCACCCAAAAGCGTTACAGATCCCTTGGCTAAAATATATCCAGAATTTATGTACGTCACTGGGGTTTCCTGATCTTTGGTCCGATCCTGCTGAGGCCTCATTGAGCATCTCCCGCAGAAATTTGGTCGATGCCTATCACGCTCATAAACTATCCTCGGCTCTGGAAAACCAGCGAGAGGGATCACTGACCTCTGTATTTATGCTAGGCAAAGAAACATACAAGATGGAAAGGGTGTTGGACGCTATGTCCCCCGTGCTGGCCAGGAAGCTGTTTCTGCAATGGAGATACGGCATCCTGCCCTTACGGGCTTTTACGAGCTCTTGGACAAACCCGCCCTCCCCTAAGCAGTGTCCAACATGCTCTTATGCTGAGGAAAGTGACTTGCATGTAGTTTTGTTTTGCCCCACGTACTCGAAAGCGAGGAGATACTGGCTTCTCCCACTCATTAGAAACCTTGGTGGCAGAGAGTATCTCCCAATGTATAGAATTTTAAAAACTGATCTTTCGAGTCCAATTGTGTTTGCATTGGCTAAATTTCTTACCAATGTCTGGCATATTCGCACCAGTTTACTGAAGTCACGGACATTGAGTTAGCTTCAGTCTCCTATATGTAAGCCTTTATAGTTTTAACCTACAGATATGTACGATTTTATAATGTACAAGTATGTCTTATTGTTATTGATGATGTTTTATGGTGTATATGTTTTATCTTGTTGTGTATCTTTGATGGCCGCATGGCCGAAATAAAGATTTAATGATGATGATGCAAGCAAATCTGATAGCAAGAGGTGACAGGATAATACTCATCTGGATGGGGCCCAAGTCACTTTACATATACTTTAAACAAATGGCAAAATACATTTAGCTTAAAGCAGCACTATTAATCCAGGAGAAGGAGAAAACACAACAGACAGAAAAAAGTGGACTGTTTATAAACCAAAGTATACTACCACCTATACACCTTACATCAACAATCATAAATTGCAAATTCGCAGGCTGTTCTTCTCAGGCCAGTTCACTGTTTCCAAATGTCCCGTTTGAGGCTTGATGTTCTTTTAATTTGGCACTGCAACAATACCATGGCCCAAGGCAAATACAAAAGACTTTTCTTTCGGTAAACCCATGTGCTTTCTGAAAAAAAAGGTGTGGAATGCATGTGGTTTTCCCTTGTCAAACTCATTAGAGTGTTTTAGGAAATAGGCACATCATGGCCTATTTGGCAATTAAGCATCAAAGGTTTCTCTTGATTCAAATTTATTACAGTCTTTAACACCAAATTCTTCTCCGTGTGGTGGATTTCAGTAATTGGAAAGCAAATCAGTGAGTGGATAAAACTAATTAACAATTGAACGGTGGATCAGAGAACTGTCTCATTCCTGGATAGCAATGCGGTGATCTACATTAGCGAATAGAATAAGAATTTATGCTTGGGTTTTGAGCCATTTTTGCCTATTTAGACCAAATATGCCGTTAGTTTGGCATTTGTTTTGCTTCAGTCGTCTGACAATACCCCCAAATGAATCGTCCTTCTTACGTCCTTCCCTGTACCGGTAAAAGGATGCCTGCTGCGGTCACAGGAGCTCCGTTGTTTCTAACAGGTTGAAATGTGCATTGAGGAAAGGGATGGATGGAACTAATTAGTGCACGAGAAAATTCTCAGCAAACATCTTTGTTAGAGTGGTCCCTTTCAAGGGCATTTATAGCCTCTATCTCTCCCGACGGACCAGAAACCATGAAAACACTGGCATTGATAACCCCGCTATAGAAAGGCTGGTGAGGCTGGGGGTATTACACATATTGTGTTTCCTTTCTTCCCAGCAAAGCCAGGACTGAGGGAGACTGGCAAAGAAGCCTACTTGTTTGGCAATGATCCATGTATATAGTGGGACCACTGGCATTCAGACAACATTCTGGACAATGACTTACACCATTCTGGAAATTATGACATTCCAAGTGAGATAATACAAAAGCTGTAATTATATAAAAGTATGAACATGAATAATTGACAACGAGCGTCTGTGTTAAGCATGTGTGTAATGTGATCTATGTATTGCTCCTTATTTTGTAATCCAAGGTCAGACATGGATTGTGGAGGGGTGGGGAGGGTAGAGAAGGGCCACTGCCATGGAGACTGGGGTCTTTTTTCTCTGGTGCCCTGGGATTCGTCCTACTTTGGACCTGGCAAATAGGCCAAGTACACCACCACCACACTTGGCTCAAAAGGTAGCAAGAACAAGAAGCCCATAGGCTGTCAGTAAGACAGTATGAGGGTAGAGACTCAGAACGCAAGCAGTCAAACAATAGATACCATAGGTGAATGTTCAGCCTAGAACTTTCTCTCAAGAAAAAGATAAGTACTTCAATCACACCACAACTCAATGCTGTACATTAGGAATGTGGAACATTACAAGGAATGTGTTCAACAGATGCTACAATGGTTACTACGCAGACAAACAGAAGCTTTAGATTTAAGCGCAGGTGCAGGCTGACTATGTTGGTGAGGAGCGGCTTTCCCTAGGTCTGCCATCTGTAGGTCAGTCTGTATGTTTTTACTAGTCAGTTTTCTTAAGGAGGTTGCAATACTCACAACAAAGTCTCACCAAAATCTGTTAGCCAAGTTCTCAGTCAATGTCTCTTTCAGGAGTTAGCATTACTTGAGGCAGAGTGCACTTGGCATCTAAAGCACGGGTTAGCAGTCTTTAACCGTAAACAGTGAGCAATCACACTCACAGAGGCATGTTCAGGTTGTTCAGCTTTCTTCCCTCTACGTCAAGCCAATGGAAGCCACAGCAGCAGCAGCATAGGTGAAGGTACTTTGATTAGGCAGGTCCTGCACTCATGCCAGGGGTGAAGAGTCGCAGTCCTTGTGGTGCAGCAAAGGCAGAGTGGGCAAAGGATCTGTGGTATGCCTGTGTGTCAGTCACTAAGGTGGCCATACTGGTATGTCACAGGTTCATGTTCACCTATCTTGGATACACATAAAGGTAAGAGACTCTTGAGCACACTTGGATAAACTTCAGGCACACTCCTATAGTAGTCCATTTCTCCTTGGTTGCTTTACTGTACAGACTTGATGACTAGGCATCTCCTTCTGGGACCGACATGTCCTCTGAGACATGTTGCTCCTTTTCATCTTTCAGCAGTTACGCAGGCTCTCAGGTCTCAGGTAGAGGGAGATTGGTTATCAGAGATACTTACTCCGGGATCAACAGCTCACTGGACATTCTGGGGTGTCTCCCAGACCTAAGTCTGTGAAGCAGCTTGGAACTAAAACAGAGGTGCCTTGTTTGGCTCCCACTATGTTGCAAGGTTTCCCTAAGGGGGATATCAATCCGCTGTCTGAAGTTCAGGAAGTAGTTTGGAGCAGTTTATTTCACATTTCATTTTATAGCTGCAGCACAAACACAGTTTTGTTTTGGGTGATGGCTCTACCAACAGAGAGTTATACGTTGTGCTCCAGAGTGTAAAGCTCTGATTGCCATCAGCCGTCCTGGATGAAACACTCAGGGGGAAGAGAAATGGACCAGGCTCTTCCAAAAACATGTTTTCACCTCTAACAGCTGAATCAGCTGGCTCATTCCCATTCACTCACCATTAACCACATTGCAGTGACCAGGAAGGGCTAATCAGCAACCCTAGGCTAAAAAGGTTACCAGAGAATTTCTAGAGCTAGGCCTGTTCCCTTCCTCACTTCCCTCCATACTTCATTGTCTAGGGCAACACACTCCAGTTAAAGAATGCAAGTGGCACACTTTTACAGTCTGGGAGGCTGTATCACAATTCGCATCTTGTGAAGTCTTAAACCAGGAGCACTTCAAAATGGATTCCACTGGTTTCAACACTCTCACAAACAACATAGAGTCCAGATACCATTCGCCATACATACACACACCGGGCATACAAGCAGGGATATTATTGCAGGGTCAGGACATGACCTGTAATTGAGACTTTAAATGAATGGTTCTGTAGGTATTGTGCTCTCTGTTTTTACAGGTAAAATGGCCTATCCAATACTATATATCTAAATTAGGTTTGTGTGAGAAGTCGGGTTTTTAGTTGAGGCAAGTAAAAATAAATGTTGGAATTTGTAAAGCGCACAGCTACCTCCACCAGAGGTGTCCCAGCGCTGTCCGTATACGGCTTAGGAACCCTTCCTGGTTTCCCAGGGAAATGTCCACTCCTGGGCACCCCCCAGGTGCAGCCAGGCATCCCAGCGCTTTTGGGGCCGTTGTGGAGATTAAGCAAGCTATTACCCAGAGTTGCAGAGTGGGACCCATGATTAGAATAGGCACCAAGGCGAGAAATCAGGTCCGAGGAAATTTAGCCCAAGACCTGCCGAGACGGGAATTGAACCCTGGTCCTGGGCCAGACCTCTGCATCAGGGTCTGCCGCTCTAACCATTGAGCCACACTTCTCCACTGAAACCCTACTCAAGCAACAGCCACTAACCTTGTCAGGGTGAGCCACAAAAATGTCACAAAATTAACCTGTTGTTAACCCTCTAGTTTGCTTGCCACAAATGCAGTCAGGTTAAACTTAGAGGCAATGCGCAAAGTTTTAACTTTTGGGGGTAAAATATGTTTTTTGGGGCAAATTCTGTTTTGTGAGTTTTATTCAAAGAGTACAAACATTTCATGAAAAACAATAACTATATTGCATTCAGACTTTCTTACCAGGCGCACATTTCAGACATTAGATAGCTATAGTATAGACAAGGTTTCATAATACAATACGGACGGCTCCTGAAAGCCGGTTCTGAGAGGAGGATTGTGCACTGCTTCGGAGTATAATCCCATTACTCACAAAATAGAGCAAGCGCAAGTCCCCTCTGCTTCTAGAATGGTTGAACGCTTTCATTGGTAGAACAACCAAAACCCATTGGGTAAATGAAGTAACATGAAAAAAGAAAAGAAAAAGAACCACTAACAACAATACCCAAGGAGGCTCATAAGCTAATATATTGATGTGGGGGGGGGGGGCAGGGTCGAGAGGGAGGCCCCACGCGACCCACACGAGAGGCTCACAGATAAGGTGATATTCCAGAGGACCCATCCTCGGGGGGAAGGAGACCCTAGTTTAATCAGGAAGAGATGTAGAGCCATCAGTCTGGGCTGCAAGCAAATAGAGAGAGTCCCTCTGAAAGATAGCTGACCAGAGGGCTCCAAATATAGTTGAATCTCTTGTGGGAATCCTCAGCGATGTCTGACAAGCGTTCCAGGGCCAGTGCATGCCACAAGCCGGCATGCCATAGGGTGAGTATGGGAGCTTCGGATTCTACCAGGCGGCGGCCAGAGCCATCTTAGCTGCTCCTAAACATAGCCACATGATAAACCTGTCCCCCTGGGTCTGGTACTTGAGCAATGGGTCACGGACTCCCAGTAGGATATGTTCCATAGAATCTCCAATTGGGTACCCCGGGATGAGCTTAATTTGGGACAGAATATCTTTCCAGAAAGTCTGTATGGCAGGGCAGTCCCACCATATGTGCTTAAAATACCCCAGGAGGCTGCACCCTCGCCAGCAACAATCAGACGTGTCGGGAAAGATTGGATGTAGTTTTTTTTCACTTAAAAATGCACAGGGAGCATGCCTCCCATGTGTAAATGTCTTCTGATTCCATGACCTCCCGCAAAGTGGTATGGATCGTTTGCCAATAACTTTGCAGGGGAGGACAGGACGGACCACAACATGTGCATGAGGCCCTTGTCTGGGGCTCGATACTGTGAACAGTGAACCACGCCGTGGGGAAATAAGGGATCAGTTGGGCTGATGTAAGGTATACGCCCTATGAAGTATAAGAAGTGTATGTTCTTAAAACAGGAATTGTGGGGAGACCAGTCAAGGAAATTCTAGCACCACACTCCCAAAGTCATCTTCTCACTGTTGCCGCAGCATAGCGAGAAGGGCGTCTGCCAGTTCATGAATGGCTTTATAAAGCCAGGTGGTAAGATGGCAGTTGTCACCCAAGGTGAAGGTGGTTTGCAATACTGGATGCGTGTCGGGTTCTTCATCTGAGATATCCCAAAAGGCAGGACAGGAATGGGCTTCATCCAGCTGGTCAAACGGTAGAAGATGGCTGAAGAGGTCACCAAAGAAGAGCAGTACGTGTTCTGTCCAGGCATTCAGGTCTCTGGGGGAATAAATTGCCAGGAAGCAAGGCAGACTGACTAGGGGTACCTTTGTGGTCCCGCAGAAGAGGTGATGTATCTAGACCATGAATGCCGAGCCATCACTACTTGTAACGGCCAGGGAGAGGAGGGCAAAACCTTCGGATGGTGGAAGCCCCATATCATGGATACCGACAGAGACCCCTGTTCACTGCATGCCTCACCCATGTAGTGCCCCATGGTCCAGTGGGATAACCATTGGAGCTGTGCGGCTAAAAAGTATGCCTCAAAGGATGGGTGGCCAAGTCATCCCTGGTCTACTGGCAACTGTAACTTCACTAGGCAAACACAAAGGCACTAGGTGCAACAAAGAAGAGCACTTAAAAGAGTGTCAAGCTCTTTAAAAGAGGAATGAGGTGGGATGAGTGGCAGGTTTGTGAAGTAATACAAGAGGTGGGGCAAAATGACCATCTTCACTAAGGCTATCTTGCCTATTGGGTAAGTGGTAGGTGTAGTCGAAAGTGTACCTGTGTTCTAATACCTTCTAAGGACTTGTGAAGGATTCCCTTGCATAAGTCTGGGGGGTTGTGATAGAGTCAGATCCCTAGATAGCGAATTGCCTCATCATGCCAGCAAATGCAAGATTTGACCAGATGTACTTCTAGTGGCAGTTGGTCTTGACAAAGTGAGTAGATGGCTGATCTTGCCCAGTCAACTCTGAGACCTGTGGCAGAGGTGTATTCAGCTAGGGCAGTGGTTCCCAAACTGTGCGCCGCGGCACCCTGGTGCGCCGCCAGAACTCGCCTGGGGCGCCGCGCACTTCTCAAGAATGTAGGAAAGGTAGCAGGTTCTATCAGTGCCTCAGTTCTAAAACATGGTATTTGCACGTTTGAAATGTTCCTTTGCGGGCCCCAGTAAAGGCATGTGCTGAGTGGGAATGTCTTGCGGAGGAGTTTTGAAAGCCGCACTTGTCAGCGCCATGAATGGGTCTGGACCAGCGTATGAGGTGTTGCAGGGCCAGGCACAAACAATCAGGACAGGAATGCCGAGCGTTATTTCGGCCTGTTTTCTGCAGTGATTGTAGCAATAGCTGCTACCAAAAAAAATCGGGCAATCATTATAAATGTGAAATTGTTTTTTAAAAGGACTTGTGCATTTCCAGAACAGCAACTTCTTCACCCCTTCGCTTCCACAACGGGTCCTTCATGTGTATCTTAAGACATGCAGTGAATGAAGGTGACTCAAGTGTATGAATAAAGAATTTCGGATGTGAAGGAGAGATAGGCCTTGGAAGAGGGGCGCAGCTGCTTATTTTAATTAAACATTCCTCTGAATACATATCACAATAATATCCTAATCATGTATTGTGCTAATTTGCAAATCCCTGAGTGAGCGCCGTGCGGTTTACTCAGGTTTACGGCATGTAGTCCTTCCATTGAAACCGAGCACTGGACCTGCTAATTTCAATCCTTGAAAGTAATACACAAATATTAATTCACTCCCTGCTCTGATAACAGCAGAAGGATAACCCCCATTTTCTATTGCCTTGTTGCAATACTCAGCTCAACAATAATATAAACTAAAATGATGGTTAAAATGATGGTGGTGCTTAGCAAATGGGGAGGTATCATGAAAACCATTATAATTCGCATAATTTGAGCTATCTGGGTAACACTTCCAAGACCTTGCAGCTACTTCTCTGTTGCACTTGGAAACTAAGAGCGCTCTGAGAAGCCTTCAGCTGGCATGACTGAGAAATGAGAGATGTTTTTCTAACAAACTGTTGGGATCATATGTTCAGCTGTGAGTGTTCGTGGAGGTTTGGAGGGTGTTTGAAATTACTGGAGAACTATGGGCCATATGTATCAACATTCCGTTTTGTGATTCCTAAATAGTGATTTTTAAGGAATCGCTATTTAGAAATCGCAAAATGGTATGTATGTAGGGAATCGCTTCTTTTTAGCGATTCCTTAAAATTCCTTAATTGCGATTAGCAAATTGCTAATCGCAATTAAGGAATAATTTCCCATTCATTTCCCATTCATTTCTATGGGCCAGGAGGCCCATAGGA